>NC_058096.1:3630000-4880000 GCF_020171115.1 Neogale vison | reverse complement strand
GAATGCCATGATTTTACCTGCTAGAAAAAAACTCTTTGATGGAGTTTGTGAGTAGCTTTTTGCTCTGCTTTCCTGCTGGCCACATCCCCTTTATAGCTGACCTTTCCCCATCTCATATGACACCAAGCGTGACACACAGATTTCCCTGGACACTACTCACAGAAGGCTACTGTGGTTACCTGGCTTTATTTGGGAGTCTGGAGATGCAGTATAAAAAGGGTCCTATGACTGTGTGAGATGACATTTTAAAGTTTATGTTTTTGCCTTGAAATGCACACAGAGATCTTGTGCTCTGGCTTATAATACGGCAGAGTTTTAGCTTTAAAATGAACGCTTGCATTTCCATGGAGTACTGATATACCAGGAGACCGGACAGTTCTTTCTTTCCAGCTGCTGCTGCTGCTTTTCAAAGATTTTATTTATTTACTTACTTGAGTGAGTGAGAGAAAGACAGAGAGAGAACAGGAGAGGGGGTGGAGGGCAGAGGGAGAGGGAGAAGCAGAATCCCCACTGAGCAGGGAGGGACCCTGATGCGGGGCTGGATCCCAGGACCCTGAGATCATGACCTGAGCCTAAGGCAGACACATACCCACTGACTCACCCAGGCGCCCCACCCCACCTCTTTCCAGCTTCTCACGTCTGCTGAGCAGCAGGAGCCTGCAGCCCTTGTGCTCTCGTGCTCAGGAGCAGTCATCAAACAGTGCTTGAAATAAGCGAACATCAGGGCAGACATCTGCGGAGCAGCTGCACCCCCGCGGGCTCCTCTGAGCTCCTACTTTGCTCCTTACTGGGTTTCTGCTCCTTCTGAAGCACCTGACCCTGACTTGATGGCATCAGCACTTGCTTTAGTGACCAGGCTTGTCCTCACTTTCTGTCCCCAGGAGGAGGCAGCACAGGTGACGAGGAGGCTCCAAGTGTTTGCCACATGAGAGGATGAAGTCAGAGGGAGCTCTCCCATGCCTGAGATGCAGGATCTTCAGCACAAAGTCTCAATCCCTCCATGTACCCTTTTGGGGGACTCTAATTCTTAGTTCTTGCCTTTCTACTGCCACCTGAAGAACTGTTGACGTGGGAGGTGGCAAGAAAGCACAAGCCAGAACCTACTCTCCACGTGCATTGAAGTAAGATCAAGTGTCCTGGGGTCCAAGAAACTGAGGAAATGCGTAGAGATTGGAATATTATTCAGCCTTAAAAGGAATGAAGCACAACATGGGTGAGTCTGGATGCTGGGTGCTAAGCAAAAGAGGAGACACAGGAGAACAGACACTGTTCAACTCTGTGTAAAGGAAACATCTAGGACAGATAAACCTATAAATACAGAATACAGAACAGTGGTTGCCATGGCCGGGGTGGGGAGGGATGGGTGCCCAACATGATGGATATTCCAAATGCCTCTGCATTGTTTGGTTAAAAATGATCAATTGTGTATCAGGTCAATTCCACCTCAATAATAAAAAATAAAGTGGAAAAAATCAAAATAATGTCAGGATGAGAGAGATCTCTCCATCTCCCCCTTCTTCTCTCCCTCCCATCTTTAGTCTATCTCCCTGTCATGTGTGCACATGTGCGTTCTCTCTCTCTTTCTCTCTCTCTCTCTCTCTCTCTCCATGTAAAAGTAAGCATGCCAGGTAGCCTTATGACTTACCGGGTAAAGTGCCCTATGGTAGGTTTGGGTGTTTGGGGTGTTGCACGAGGCAAGGCTGGAGGGGAATAACAACCCTTGGAAACTGGAAGCCACCAGGCAGTGTGGACTTTCCTTCAGAGCTATGGGGAGCCTCCCAAATTTTTTTCAACAGAGGAATAACGTGAACATATTTGAACTTCAGCAAAATCCGAATGACTGCAGAGTAGGGGCTCCACTGGAAGGGAACCAGACTGGAGGCAAAGAGATTGTGCGAAGGCTAATGATAGGAGACAGAGAACCAAGCCTGTGACCATGAGGTTGGGCAGCTTCTGGAGATCTTCCAGATGGACCCCGTGGAGAGCTGTGAGGGAGGGGACAGAAGTTTCCAGAGAGCCACCCAGGCTCTGGGGACTGAGAAGAATGGATGCTTTTGGCATTCAAGGTGCGAGAAAATTGGGGGAGCAGGGTCTTGGGGAGCAGACGGGCTGCCACCGCCAATGTGGTCGAAGTCTGAAGTCCAAGCCCCTGCACACCCTGGACCAGCACTTCTCAAACTCCTGCCCATGTACTCTTGTTCATCTCTTGAAACACAGACTCTGATTCAGGATGTCTGGAAGTTTCTGCCTCTTGAACTAGAACTAGCTCCCAGGTGATGCTGATGCTGCTGGTTCAGGGACCAGATTCAGATTAAAGCTCCAGATTCATCTAAACCTTCCTCTTGTTAGGCACCTGTCCTCAATGAACCTATCCTGCACCCCACGAGAGTGTTTTCTCTCTTTTACAAAGCTGGAACAGCAATAGTGGCCTGTGTTGGAGACACACAACTTTGTTGAGAGAACCAGGGCCAGGAACAAAGTCCTCCCTCCCTGTACTCCTGTTTCCACAGCAAGGGATACTGCTGCTGCTGAGGCAGAGCCAAAGGTGCTGAGAGGTCTCCATGGAGACCATGGCTCCTCCCCCTCCTGGGGACCAGGGAGAAGGGGATTTGGCTGCTGTTAACTATTATTTGGACACTCAGTCTTGTCCAAGTTTCCCTGTCAGCATGATTGCTTGACAGTTTGGGGGAAAAAAAAAAAAAAGACAAAAACCCCTTGGCTCTCAGATTTGACTCTGCTGCATTAGACGGGGAGGGATAAGGTTTTTAATCCAATTCTGGCTTCATAGACACCGAAAATCATGTGCACATCAAGAAGAAGAGAAAGCCTTCAGCCCAAAAAGACAGGAAAGGTAAATTATCCTGCAATGGACGCCATGCTGACGAGGGCTCCCTTCAAGGATTACTGCACCAAAACCTCTAACCTGAAAGGAAGAGGGAATGATTCTGACTATAGCTTCAGCAGAAAAAAGGAAAACCTTAATTTTATTATTCTCTGCTCCAACTCCCACGCACACCCAAAGATTAACAAGATGGTTTGTTTTCCCTTGGTTTCATTTCCAGAATCATCCTCAGCAAACACAATTTAAATTCTATATATCTCCCCACCAAAAGGCAACAAAGACATGTTCAGGAGAGTTCACGAATATTTGAAAGAAAATTCAGAGAGATTTTCCAGCTATGTGCAGAGAATATTCTATGAGATTCTACCACACTGTGCTATACTCAGATGTAACTGGATAGTCAAAAACCACAGCCCACTCTTCTCTAGATGTACACCTGAAAAAATAATGCCATAAAATATGCATAAAGAAAAAAATTTTCCATCTCCTAAATTTTGAAGATGTCAAAAAGATAGAAGATACATTGTTTCAACCAGGATACAATGTGAGATTCTGTAGGTCTGTCTGATTTGCTAAGAGCAGTGTTGTACATGATAAATGTAGCTTGCTTTAAAAAACAAAACAAAACAAAACAAACAAACAAACAAACAAAAAACCAATAGGTCTACAGTTGGAGTCTAGGCATTTTCATTTTTTACCTAACTAAGTCCCCATAATGTGGTTCCATTACATGGATCTTGACACCATGAATTTCCCACTTTGAGGCCAATGGTGTACCACCCAGCTCCTGGTCAGATGTACTGAGAATGGTGAGTAAAGAGGGAGGAAGGAAAGGGTAGGGTTGTCCTTGGGCATGACCCCCCCCCACTGCCCCGTCCCTCACTTTACCACCACCACATTGCTGAGAAAAGATCTGAGCTCTGTCTGGAATTCTTCATCTCCAGAGGAATACAAGCATGTGGATGTCCCAGAGGAACTAGATGGGTAGACTAATGTAGGACTTGGATGTGCCCTCAATCTCCTTTCTTTGCTCTCCTCTTGGCCCAGGACTCTTGGCCACAGCCCTGGGATTATGTACATTTCAAATGTAATTCTCTTTACAAGAATAGATATTTTCTAGTGAAAAATCTATTTTTCTATTCGACAGTAAATGATTCAGAGCATCGGGGAGTCATCGTTAATTGAGAACTTTTTCTCACGTCTCATATCCAGGTCATCAGCAAATGCTATTCATTCAGAGTAAACCAGGAGCATGATCCCTTCTGCGCACTTCTTTGCTGACCCTGCCATGCTGTCCTGTACCGCCAGGACCCCTTCTCACGGTCCTCTTCCTTCCAGTCTCGACCACCCCCGTCCCTACCACTGTCTTTTCTCAACTCCACAGCTACGGTCATCTCTAAAACGGAAGTCAACTCTCTGCTTGAATTCCTGCAGTGCCACAAAGATCCTACCTGCCATGCCCTATGAGGCCCGGCCCTCCCTTTCCTCTCTGAGCTACCTGTCACCCTCCTACTTCTGCCCCATTCATTCACCCCAGCCCCATGCTGGTGTCTGTCCTGTTTATGCAACATGCCTGTCACACCCTGGCTCTTAAATCTTGCCTCGATTTCTCTTTGCTCTCAACTACATTTTGCCAGCTACCTCTCCTGTTTGTGTTGTCTCAACACATCACTGAGAAATGCCCATTGTGACCACCTGCCCTGTCCAACACAGCCACCTGCTGAGGTCTAGGGGTCATTCCAGCTCTCCTTCTCAGCTCTGTGCAGTTAATTCCCCCATACTACTTATCTCCTCCCAACACACAGCGTCATCTGCATGTCAATGGTGTTTCACGGAGATACCCTTTCTCCAGGAAGAAGTCACAGGAGTGAAGATTTTTGTCTGTTTCATTCACTAAAGTGTCCCAGATAACTAGAACAGTGAATCATGTTTAATAGGCATTCAATAGTGTCTTTTGAATAAATCAAGGTTTTTAATTTTCATTAATTTAAGAAAAAATATTATTCCAGATCTTGAGTCATTGGTAAATTCCATTTTACAATGCATAAATTATTAGGTCTAGATTACACATAATGATGATCAGTTCCATTTAAATTAAAAACTTGGTTTGCTTTGTATTTGTATGCCTTGAATAAGCATGCAGGTCAGTGAAGGACAATTATATGAAAATAAGAATGGGAGAATAATTGAGCATAAGGCTTACTTCTCACACCCAGAACTGAAGGCTTCCAGCTGCTCTGACCCCTCACCTTTGTTTGCATGGCTTTTAATGGCAGGATATATTTTTCCTTCATGCCCTGCCATTGCATATCAGTGAGGGTCCCCCTTGCCACTCGCATAGGATACGGAAGCTCAAACAGGCACAGTACAGGGTCCCCCAAGTCAGCTGTCTTAGATCAAAACCATGGGGCATCCAGTGCCCATGAGATAATAGTAATATTTCAATTAGAAGGCAATCATTCTCTTTACGTGGGAGCACATTTGAGTGGTGTACTTCCAACTGGTCTTTCTGCAGTGAGCGTTTAACTAATTTATTCTCCATGACTGAATAAACATAAACAATTCAAACCATGCTTTCAAAATTTGCTACAGTTAGCACTTATTATATATGTCACTCTTCTCTTTCACTCAGCAGAAATTCAACATTGCACACTTGTGCTCCAAGGAGCTCAGATCTAAAGATAATTAGGATATTTGCTTTCCATAAAAATCAGGTATATACATTTGCCTTTGCACTGCTCTGGGTCACTAAACAGAAGCTTATTTCTAACACGGATTTTCAGCTACTCTGGGGAAATTCCACCAAGCTCTGCCAAAGTGCCGCTGATTTTCAAACTTCTGCACTTGTGAAACGTGAATGGATAGATCTTCAAGGAGAGAATCTGTGGTGTGTCATCCAATGTACTCATAAAGGGGAGCCCAGAGTAGGTCAAATAACACAGTGTCAAGAACGTGTGTGGGCTTTGACGTCAGTCTTGGGTTTGATCCAGTGGGACTCAAGCTTGTTTGGCCTCAGTTTGTAAAATGGGATTAATAGCAACACTTGGTTATTATTGGGTTTCCTAAATGCTCAGCACGGAGCCCGTGTCCACAATGGGAGTTTAGGAAATATCTGCTATGGTTATCACAAGGACTGCTGTGACCACTATTAGATGGTGTTCTGATCCTACCATTATTGACATTGGAAAGCTGACCCTACCCCAGTGGGCCTCAGGTTTGTTTTGTTTTGTTTTGTTTATGTTCAGTTAGCCACCATAAAAAAGCAGAGATAATGCCCATCTGCTGTGTAAGACAAAGATGAAGCAAACTAAGGCATATAAAGAGCTGAATGGAGTGAATGGTCCATGGTAGAAGGTTCAGAGGCAGAAGGTCTTGAATTCCCTAATTCTTTACACAAGGCTATTTTGGACACAATTTCTGTAAGACCAGAAGAAAATTCGTGAAAATTTATTGAGATGATCAAGAAACAGCTCTCCACCATTGTTCAGAATTTATAAGCAGATCTCTAATAAATTATATTTTAAGATTATGCATACCTATATTGTAATATAAAATATTTTATATAGGTATCCATCACCAGTATTGAGAAAAGATAAATATTAAAAGGAGAATAAATAAACACTATAGCAATTCTCAAATAGAATTTTAGAATCCACATAATGACCAAACCTGTCAAAAGAGGAGAGATTAATTAGAACACACAAGCACTTCTCATTGAAACAAGATGATATGCAGTCCCTTCTGCACCAAGGAAGGAGCTAGGACTCTACACAGAACATCATTAGGATGTGTAATAATTCCAGGAAAAAATAGCTGGGAATAAAACAGATCAACTCAATTGAATGAGATCAACTAAATGTACCTAAGCTAGAAAACAGACTACAGTGAAATTCACGTATAGATACTTGCAAACTATGAAAGATTGAGAAGAAACTCTTATATGTGTTTATGTAATCATATGGCATGAAAGAGGCAAACACAGTATGGCAGATCTGGAGAAAGCCGCTGAGGAATCCCGACCCAACAACACAAGTGATTCCAGCCTCTAAATTTATCAAGGCTGAAGAATTTTGACAAGACCAGTTCACCTCTTTATTCACTGCTCTCCTGACCTTTTACCACCTTGTGGAATACTCAACGTAAAACCAAATGCAACCAAACTCCTGGAGCCCTCCTACATATGTGATGATAGTAGCCAAAACCTAATTTGGGCCAACTCTAAATAAAAGATCCTTGCTCTTAATTAAGAATCCACCCACTGGCCTGGTGTATGTCTTTCCTATTGTGTGGGATCAGCCATGCTTCAAGATGCCTGCTAATTCACCGTGAAAGTTTAGAGAAATAATTTGGGGATTTAGCTATTTCTCTGTTGCTTTTCTCCCAACCACATCTGAAACAATTGTGTCAAAGGAGCAAAAATGCAATTAAAATTAGCAAATACTTCTTGAAAACCTTCTAGAGTCATCCAAGTTCTGAGCCAGGAGGAATTGCTGAGCATCATTTTGGGGGAAGAGAACTCTAGCACAGGGAGGGACAAGCAGGAAGGCGGGGTTGCAGGAAAGAATGGTCAAGACAAGATGTGAGTTGTCTATTAGTTTTTCCTTTTCACTTACTCAACAATTTGATTTCTGGATTTTATGAAGAAACTCCCTTAAAAACAAAGGTTCTATAAACACAGGATTTATGGTTTTGTTCTGTGGGGGACATGGGCATTCTAGTGATAAATTGCCTTTTTCCACAGAGCTTACTTTTTTCCTGTCCCAGCTGGTTAAGATCTCTATTTCCATTCATTCTTCCAGGAAACTTTTGGGGGCAAATATCCATTTTATAATGCAGAGTAAGTGTCCACCAGGACCTCATCATTTGAATGGTACAGCCAGAATGCCAACTCTGCCATTTTCTCCCCACATCTTTTTTTTTTTTTCTTTCTAATTCATGATTTCATGATCACACATCATACACTTGACCTTGGATATGTATCACATAGCCTTTACTGTATTAAGTTTCCAGCAGGGAAGAGATGGCACCTTAGGCTCAGTAATTTGAAGAGAATCTTAAAAAGGAGTTGTTGGGAGATAAAATGCATTCTTGGCACTTTTCTGCCTTTCCATCTCCCACTGGTGCCTCGCATTAGCTGAATCCAATGGGAAGTCAGTGATCAGGGAGCCCATTGATGCATCTAGCCACTGGAGTCCCAAAGCAGAATGGAGAAACGTGACAGAGTGGACCCGGAGAGGCATATGGAAGGTGTACAGCCAAGGATGCTCTTCACAAGCAGAGCAATGTCAAAGAGAATGGTGGTTGCAAGGACATTCTACACAACCTCTTGCTACTACTGCAGCAATGATTCTTCACAATCTATAGATAATGAGTCAATAGCCTCTTCTTTGTAGAACTGCCAGATTTAGCTAACAGAAATGCAGGGCACCAGTTAAACCTGAATTTTGGACAACATGTAATTTTGAGTGTAAGTATTTGGGATTTGCTTAGACTAACATTATTTACTAGTTGTAAGAAATTCATATTTAACTAGGCATCCTATATTTAATCTGACAGCCCTATGTCTTTGTGTAAAGTTATGACTTCTGTCCCAGAGGAGGAGGACAAATGATGAATTTCCATCAAGTGTGTTATATTTAGTATTAATCTTGTGAGTTTCATATTTTTGCTTCCCTTTCCAATTTAATTCTCGGGTTCTCCCTTTTAAATAATTATGCTGTCTATTTTTACTCATTGTGATATGTAAAGACTGTCTCCATTGAGAATGTACCAATTTTATTCTCATTGAGGTCATCCGTGAATTGCTTCTTTTCTCATGAGAATACATTTTTTTTTTTAAAGGCATTAAACTTAGTGTTCTCTTGCAAGGTAGTGAAGTTTTGTTACGTGTCTTCCGTGTGCAAGTGGGGAATATGGGTTTTAAAAATGAGTCCTCATTCAAGGATCTTCAGTATGTTTCCACTGATAAGAAACAAATGAATCTATAGAAACTAACATAGGAGCAAGCAAGACAGTGGTTCCACAGCTCCAAAGGCCATCTTCAGGATGGATTAGAGCATGACCATTCTAGAAACTTTAATGGTGCCAACACTGCTCCTACTTGTCCAGGGTGGGAGATGCTGAGGGAGAAGAGGAGACCCCATGACCAGACCTGGATGAAGGGTGAGAAGCCAGTGCAGTAGAAGGGCACACAGATGGTGTCTGCTTCTCCCTCCCATTTACCTCTTGGTAGCTCCCATTTGAATCCCGTCTCACCCAGAGTCAATCCCAAAGTCCACAAAGGACTTCTCATAACTTGGCCCAGTAATGCTCTGACCTCAACTCTTATGTCTTCATTTTCTTACCTGTTTTCCTTCAGCGACCTCCTTAAGGGTCCTGAATTTTCTAGGTGTGAAATCATGACAGTGTTCCTGACCTGCTCTTTTTACTCCCTGATCCTCCATTTCCACAGGGTCCATTTCCTTGCTCTTTCATTTTTTATGGACTTCCCTGGCCAGCCCCTTCAAAATACTCATTCCCTGACCCTTTACTTGGTTTATTTTTCTTCTGGGAATAGACCATTACCTCCCTGTGAGATAATCATTTGGTTATCTTCTTCTGTATCTAGTATAAGCTTCATGAGACCAGTTATTTTTGTCTTTTATTTTTCCTACCTCTGTATAACTAGTGTTTCCTCATACATGGAGACAGACCCCAACAAATTGGTGTAAGGTCTCTATCCTGAGTAATATCACACCACATATTTATTCTAAAGGTATGCAAGTTGTGTTCACCTTCTGGCTTTGCAAGTGTCCATCACTTGAAGAGTTCACCTCCATATAACCAAGAGAACAACACCTGTCCTTTTTGTTTATTTTTAATAAACACTAAAATCAAATCAAGTTGCAGTTGGGTCCTACCATGATCAAAGCCTGGTAATTCACCATGTAGACATGTAACTAGTCCAACCAATTTTGTTTTTGTTGTTGTTGTTCATTTGATTTCACCTTTACTACACTGTATTACCCCTTTTGAGTTTTGCTGACGGTTTTGCTGATACTTCAACAATATAAACTCACTGTCTTCTTCAGAAGATGATTGGTCATATCGTCCTATACTGAAAAGTGTTTTTGACCTCTATTGACCCCTTTACCAACAGGCCTCTAGATTTCTTAAGTCTTATCTTGGAGTCACTCTTATTTTCTCTGAAAATGTTTAAACTAGTTGAAGCCTCAAGACTCTTGTTCTCAGTGTCTCATCCTCCTTGGTTAAGTTCATCATAAACTAAAGGGTCCTGAGCACAAGGGGTATCAGATCCACTGGAAACCCCATCAATGTCTTTTGGGTCTATTTAGAAATGCTCAAAATAGTAATTCCTGACAGCCATGCAGCCCTTTCAAATTTATTTTAAAAAGTTTGGATCTGGGGCCCCTGGGTGGCTCAATGGGTTAAGCCTCTGCCTTCAGCTCAGGTCATGATCCCAGGTCCTAGGATCGAGCCCTGCATCAGGCTCTCTGCTCAGTGGAGAGTCTGCTTCCTCCTCTCCCTCTGCCTGCCTCTCTGCCTAGTTGTGATCTCTGCCTGTCAAATAAATAAATAAAGTCTTAAAAAAAAAAAAGTTTGGATCTGTATTATTGTATTCAGTCTTCACATAGACCCAAGATGAATTGTTTCCCCAATTTCACAGATGAGGTAACTTGCCAAGTTGGAAGGGATTGAAGCAGAGCCAATGGCTATACCCAACTCCAGGGGGCTCTTATCCCACACTGTGAGTGTGAGACTGTGTATGTGATGAATCTGGTTTTAAGTGATTTGGTCACAAATTACTTCAGTGGGAAAGGCAGTGGCATATGATTATGGAATCTAATTTGAGGCATTTTTTCCAACTGTCCTAATTTCCTATGCACACAATGAACAGATCCCTTAAGCAATTTGCCATGGTCAAAGTGCCTTACTGGGGAGCCACCCAGCAGACACATATACTGCTTAGATACATATTTTTCACACGAGCCAGTGAAATAGTTTCAATGAGTGGTACTTTAATTTTATATTAACTCATTCTGGAAGTGCATATTTTGGCAATGACAAAGACAAAACGGGACTCATTGGGGTCCTCACACACAGAGACACAATCTGGTCTTTAATGATGTAAGCCATATATGAACAGCCCCAGGAGTCCCGGGTTTTAGGGCTGGAAGGGACCACAGATAACATGGCCTCACTGTTTCCAGACGTCCCAGTAACTGGGACATCTGATGGTGTGTAAAGCAATATGAGTCGTAACACTAATGCTTCAGTGATAAACAGTTTCAAATACTATTTAATATTAAGCCAAAAACATAACGTGGAAAAGAATTAAATCCGCATGAATGTTTAAGACTTAACACAGGTTTCACAGATGGTTTAAGCTGGTGGTGGGCTGCTCTGGGCAGATCCCAAACTCTTTGGGGTTTTATGCTCTATTGCCCTCGTGGGCAGGCAAATGGAAGGATTTCAGAAAAACTAAGCCCCCTCAATTAGCAGATGAATAAAACTTGAGCCCCAGACAAGCTAAATGATTAATAAAGGTGTTAGAATTAGCTATTGCATGAGATGCCATGGCTTTCCTGTCTTTTTAATGGGATAACATGCCAAGTGTCTGAATAGCTTGAGCACCTATGGGTTAAATTTGGCTGGAGCGCGCTGGAGGGGTGGTCTTGATTTTCTAGGGATGTCAGAACTAAGAATTGTAAACGGAGTGACCTAACAACAGTTCTGGAGGCTGTAAGTCCAAGATCAAGGTGTCCGCCGGGCCATGCTCCCTTTGAAGTCTCTAGGGAAGGATCTGTTCCAGGACCTTCTCCTAAGTTGTGGTTCTTCCTTGGCTTATGGCAGCGAAACTCATCTTGACCTTACTTCACTGTATGTGTGTGTATGTGTATCTGTCTGACTGTCCAGATTTCCTTTTATAAGGACATGAGTCATTTTAGATTAGAGGCCCACCTACCCCAATACACCTCATCTTAATTTAACTGATTACATCTACACTGACCCAATTTCCAAATAAGGTCACATTCTGAGGTACTGGAGGTTAGGACTTCAATATCTGAATTTGATGTGGGGATAGGATTCAACACACAGCACACATCAGGTCCATTATGGCCCAGACTTAATGAACCAGGTGGTGCTGGGAAGGGGTAGCCTAGCTCAAAGACCAAAATGAGACTTTCTAGTGTCCAACACGTAGGCCTCCTCAAGCTCAAAATTAAAGATTATCCTCATTTCCAGAATTCACTGGACACCCCAGTGTAAGATTTTCAACTTGGTTTCTTTTTTTTTTTTCTAAATATCTTAATTTATTTTATTTCTTCAGTGTTCCATAATTCACGGTCTCTGCACCACACCCAGTGCTCCATCAACTTGGTATCTTATGTGTGCCGTACTCAAGAGTCTGTTGAACGTTTGCTGGTCTTAGGTCAAGATATACAGTAAGGAAAGCAATGGAGGCTTGAGTCAGCTGCCTCTGAGACAGCAGAGGTCTACTTGCTCCACTGATTTCTCAAAAGAGGCTGTTCTGAGATTCCCAACTAGTCCCTAACTGATCATCAAGAGATGGAGAAATCCATCACTTTTGAGTTACTTCATCTTTCATTTTAGTGGTCTAGATTTAGGCTTATTCTCCTATCTCGTGTATTTCTACATTTTTGTGGATGAGTCAGGGAATTTGCCATAACTAAATACACAAGCCCTGGTCTGGGGGAAGCACCCAGAGAGGTGCTCCATGTCCTGGATTTATTGACATTTAAGCTTCTGCTCATCTTCGTGTATGTAAGCGACATCTGGCTACCCTCCGTGGACCACATTTTTTTGTTGTTTTTGTTGTTGTTGTTAAAGAGTTTATGTATTTATTTGAGAGAGAAAGGGAGAACATGAGCAGGGAGAGAGAGAGAAGCAGGTTCCCCTCCGAGCAGGGATCCTGATGCAGGACCTAATCCTGTGGCCCTTAATTAACTGAGACACCCAGGTGCACTGCCTCCACGGCCCACATTTACCTTCTCCCAACCTTAAAGTAATGAAGATCATCTAACAATTATTACATGTGTATCTTTTGTGAGACTTTTCTCCTTTTATTGAAAGGACAGCTGATTTGCAATTCTAATTCGCTCTGCAACCTTCGTCCCCCCCTTGCCATGTGATGCAACATACTCATAGGTCACAGGGAGTAGGACCCAAGCGTCTTTGGGGGTCATTATTCTGTCTTCCATATATATATTACCACAAACTTGGTAAGTGACTTCATTATAACACGATGTACTTCGTTCTACACACGGAGACTCAACACTGTGCTGAGGAGGGGTCCCCGGGCTTTGTCAGACCTCCGAAGAGCTCCGTGGTTCTCACCAGGTTAGGAACACCTGACCTCCAGACAATGAAGCGAAGCTGACAACAATGACCACTACTTCCTCTAATGAAGCCACAGGAGATCTTGCACGTGGTCTACTTAACTCCTACCTCCCAGCAACCTTTCATATTCAGAGGCTTTTGTAGGTATTTTTTTTCTTAGATGAGAAAACTGAGGAAGCAGAGAGTGATTTGCTCATGGCCACAGCACGGACGAGGGACTGATCTGAATTCCCACAGCACGGACGAGGGACTGATCTGAATTCAAAGCGCTTCACTGTCCCCTGAGCTGAGAATTCTCCTTCGAGTCTTTTTACACCACAATATATCCATTTACCAACTAAGGCTAAGTATCAGTATCAGCATACAATGTTTTTCCCTCTCTTCCTAATTCATCTGAACACACTTGGAAAAAAACTTCAAAAAAAAAAAAAAACCCACATTCCAGTCACTTCTGTCACTAGCTTTCTTGCATTATCAAAGAAGACCTTATTAGCATGAGTTTATGAGAGGACAGCACGTTTCCTTGCCGTAGCAGGAGTCAGCCAGCAAGCAGGTGTTAAGACTTCCAAGGGGCTGTGGCATGCCCCCTCCATTATCTATACCCACTACTTTTGCAGGCTATTACCTCCCTCGGGAAGCTGTAAAATCTCCCCAACAAAGTACAGTGGGATCTGGAACCGGCTCTTGGTCATTGATGACTGGTCTCATTCATTGAAGTATTTAATCTGGATTCTATTTCCTCTGGATTGTTCAAGCCACAGAGATTAAGATCTGGCGCTGCCTTGTTGCTGTAATGCTGGGTAGCACCTTCACCATGTGACGTAGAGCCTGGTGGACACACTGAGATGCGGCTCTGAGCTCAGCGCTGACTTACTGCCATTGTGGACTGATTATCCTCCATTACCACTGCTGTTTACCATCACCATTGGGTCACTGACTAGTAGAACTTCTCTTCCAGGCTGTCAAAGGAAAGGTGTTATTGGATAGTCCATAACAGCTCAAGTTTCTCATTAGCATCTCTGAAGAGAGTTGGAAGAACCAGGCCCGGGACACAGACATCTTATGCTCACTTTCCCCTCTGGCCAGCTCTAGAAGCTTACGGGCCCCAGTGCTGGGGGAGTGAGGGAAGGAAAAGGAAGAGGAGAGGATAGACAGAAGAGGAAGGGAGAGAGAGGAGGGAAGAGGAGAGAAATTTCTTTGTAGTTTTCAGATATGCGAATGACACATGTATTATTTTGTTACCAGACAAAAATTATTTAAATTATTTTTTTAGAAATACGAAGCTAAAATAACAAGATCCTATTATGAAAAAAATAAAGATGTAGTGGAAGACTTGTGCTACACCAGCTCTCATGTTCTCCTCTGCAAGACAGGAGGTGAGGCCCTGTTCATGATTTGGCTCTGGGGTTGCAACTGTACCCCACAACCTGCTTCCCTTCGCACCAGCAGTTGATAAACTGTGGAGGCTTTGAGACATCTGGAGAAGAAAGAGTTTGAGGATGAGTGGAAATGGATTTAGCCCATCATGCATGAAGGGCAGCGAGACCCAACCACTATGGGCAGGTAAATCCAGAATCCCTCAGAAATTCAGCCCCATTGTAAAACTGCAACTTTGCCTCATTTTACCTTGCAAAGATAGACACAGGGGATAGAGCTATTTCTGTGTGGGCAAGTATTCTCACAGGTTGAAACTTCCTTCCAATTATTTTTAACAGGTTTCTTTGTCATTTGACTAGAATAGAGAAGTCTAGAGATGCTTGTAATATTCATTTATACCATTCTGAGAAAAAGTCTGGCAAACGCTAAGAACAATTCTATTTCTCAGGCCTTTCTCAATTGCTCTAAAATCACTTGTTGTTTCCTTCAACACCACCTTACAGATTTCAGAGAACGCCTGGATGCAGCAAATGCTGTTGTGCATTTTCTGCACCTGATGAACACTGGAGGCCCTTAATGTCTCTACCTGCTTACGGGAATGGCCATGTTCCTGAGATACCATCTGTGGCTAAGGGAGAAGGTGGCCGTCAAAACCTTCTAGCTTGAGCTATGTTGATTAAAGTGTTCTTTGGGGATCTTGGCTCATCACATAAATTCACACAGGGAGTTGCTTAGTGATTGTGACACGCAGCGCTCCTCACACGACATCCCACCATGCTTCATGGACCCCGTCCCTCCACAAGTGGTGGGAACAGCATCCTCGTCTTTTAGCGCTTCTCCAATAACTCTATTAATCAAAGTGTATCTTTGAAATGAGCAAAGTAGCTATAGTTGGCTCTTTTAAATTCGAGAAGATGCTTAAAATGATGATAAGAACCAGTAAAAATGAGAAAAATGAGAGATAAAATTATCCACCACAAAGTAAAAATGGAATATAATACTCTTGGACCAACTTGTGCTTCTTCTGAGGATCTTTTTTTTTTTTTTTGAAGATTTTATTTATTTATTTGACAGAGAGAAATCACAAGTAGATGGAGAGGCAGGCACAGAGAGAGGGAAACAGGCTCCCCACTGAGCAGAGAGCCCGATGTGGGACTCGATCCCAGGACCCTGAGATCATGACCTGAGCCGAAGGCAGCGGCTTAACCCACTGAGCCACCCAGGCACCCTCTTCTGAGGATCTTAAAGGCTTACTACAGAAGTTTCATTGCTAATGTATTGCATGTTTACATTTCAAAAATATGTAACCAATTTTATAAGCTACCTTGTTAATCTCAAAGACAAATGAGCATTGTCAAGGCTTCCTCACCACTGATCTCAATTGCCAAGCTTGCCTGTGCTGGGACAGCAACAATGCCTGTGGCATCTGGTTTCCAGATAAGCAATAAAGAATGGGGATTCCAGCAAATCAGATTGTCCATTTTAAGGTTTGACACCATTTCCTGGAACCCAAAACTACCCATGGCTTCCCTGATAAACACAGAAAATGCCAGTGAGTACTGCTAACCCGCTGACCTCACAGGGGAAAGATGAACAAAGCGAAGGTGGTTTGACCACCTATTTGTTCATCTTGCTTAACTAGAAAATCCAAGTGGTTCAAATATGAAGCAATAAACTGTATTTGAGCATCAATTACTGATGGAAAACAACAAATATGGAAGCATTAGTAGCCCTTTCCTCACTTCTGACACCATTCTGCTCACCAAAATGTCACATCCATATATACAGCCAAAGGAAGGGGTGATTATCTAGGGAGAAAAAATATATTTTTGACCTTACTATATTAGCAAAATATTAACCCCAAGTATAATGTAGAAGATACTGATCTCGTAGTAGTCAAAGGAGGAAAAAAAACCCTGTATTTTGCCCCACTGTTACTAAAACATTAACCACAAATATAGAGCATATTATTAGATAAGCTAGACTTTGATTTTAAAATAGACTTTCCTTATTAAGATGGCATCAATCTTATTAAATACCACAGCCCGATTTCAACAATAGTCTTATCATGAAGACATGCAGCTCTGCTACTTGACTTACGGATGACAAACATCACACTCACGTATTTCCATATATGTTGCTCTTTTTGTGTCACAAACTCCTGCATTTCTAATGTGCCTTCCCATTGTTTAAAATACCTTGCATTTATAGGAGTTGATCAGATGTGCCGTTTAGGCAGACCATTCTGTGCCTCCTCAGAGAACTGCTCTATAAAAGCACCAACACCTAGACCTTCATGACCAGAAATCCACAGGTATTTGTTCAATGTAGTTGTGGAAATTGGGCAGAGATGAATGTTTCACTTATTTTTTTCCTACAGTGGAACAAGCCTCGCTTGAGAAATCCTATTTATTCTGGGTGTAGGGAAGTGTGTGTACTAGGATCGCACTGCCAGGAATAGAAGGAGGCTTTTAACTTGGGGTATTCACCACTCTGAATCATTCAACTGTGAAAGCAAATGGACATTTGCTTTTGTAACTTTTGGAAAATCAATCAATCAATGATGAAATTGATAAAATAAAATATGTTGAGGTTTATTCTTCACCCATACTTTAAACGGGAATTACCATGCTATCCCTAACCCCAAAGAGCCTGTTTCTGATCATTAGAATAACTTATTTATAATTATTACATGCAAACTAGTAATGATAAAGGAATTCCAAGTATGGATTGATTTAAGTCACAATTTAAAATATGTTAACTAGTTTGGCATTTAAACATGCAGAAAAACAAGAGTTCACTAGAAAGATAATGGCAGAATTGTGCGTTTCTGAAATAAAGGTTTGGTTACTGAGTTAAGTAAGAATCTGGTAAAAATGAAACAGGGCCTGAACACAGGTAAACTGCTTAATGTCTGAGGTACAGAGTTATCATGACTTCCTCTTCAAATAACAAATTTCCTTATGAATAATTGTTATTCTCCACTCTCCTGAATTCTGCCTATTTTTGGAAGTCAATGTTGTCCAGTGAGAGTCGTGTGTGGCTTTTGTTCAACCCTCTGTTTCCAAGAGCACTGCCATCTGTAGCCACAGAAGCAAAGAAAATAAACTACTAAGTAAAACTTAAAATGAGTACGGAGTGATGCCTGAGATGATGCCAAACCTCGCCACCATTCCCCAGCCACCTCCTGATTAGCGAAGGGTCTTCCTCCAAGACTGGTACTCCTGTGCACTGGAGAAACAGCTGGGAGATGCCTGCCAACATGCAGGGGTCTACAGAGATTGGATTTTCTGTTCTTCACTGGCGGGTGTTGAGTGGGGAAAGATGTCTGCCCTGTGTTAATTTCACCCAGAGCCAGATGCCTGTCCCTGATTTCCCAGGGGGCCTGCACATGCGCACCCCAGCGGCAAATGTCAGCACGCAGTAGGAGCAGATTGATAAGGAAGACCAGACACAAACATGGACGTGGTCAGTATGCAGGGCTCCACATACAGCAGCTAGCTGGTGAAAATTCTGTTGAACAAGCATAGAGGATCACGGTAAAATGCAGGAATAGAAGCCCCGGCACAATGACTTCATGCTTCATAAGGTTAAAAAAATTGCATATGTTCATCTTGAAGCCAAAAAAACCCCAACCAACCAACCAAACAAAACTAAACCATGAAGTGGATTTTATAAGAAATGGTTGGAATTTTATTTTTTTTTCCTGAAGGACTCCAAAATGAACTCCTGAATGTTACAAAAAAAAAAAAAAATCACTATGAAATCACTAATGAGATACAGCTAAATCTAATATAGGAATAAACTCTATATGGGCTCCCACAGAATGGGAGAAGATATTCACAAATGACAGTACCAAGGGCTGATATCCAAGATCTGTAAAGAACTTCTCAAACTCAACACACACAAAAAAAATGATCATGCCAAAAGATGGGCAGAAGACATGAGCAGACACTTCTCTAAAGAAGACATTCAGATGACCAATAGACACATGAAAAAATGTTAATCATCATTAGCCATCAGGGAGATTCAAATCAAAACCACATTGAGATACCACCTTACAGCAGTTAGAATGGCCAAAATTAACAAGGCAAGAAACAATAAGTGTTGGAGAGGATGTGGAGAAAGGGGAATACTGGAATACTCTTACACTGTTGGTGGGAATGCAAGTTGGTGCAGCCACTTTGGAAAACAGTGCGGAGATTCCTTAAGAAATTAAAAATAGAGCTTTCCTATGACCCTGCAATTGCACTACTGGGTATTTACTCCAAAGATACAGATGGAGTGAAAAGAAGGGCCATCTGTACCCCAATGTTCATAGCAGCAGTGGCCACGGTCGCCAAACTGTGGAAAGAGTCAAGATGCCCTTCAACAGATAAAGGGATAAAGAAGATGTGGTCCATATATACAATGGAATATTACTCAGCCATCAGGAAGGATGAATACCCAACTTTTGCATCAACATGGATGGGACTGGAGGAGATGATGCTGAGTGAAATAAGTCAGGCAAAGTCAATTATCATACGGTTTCACCTACTTATGGAACATAAGGAATAACATGGAGGACATTAGGAGAGGGAAAAGAAAAGTGAAGGGGAAAAATTGGAGATGAACCACAAGAGACTGTGGACTCCAAGAAACAAACTGAGGGTTTTTAGAGGGGAAGAGGTAGGGAAATGGCTGAGCCTGGTGGTGGGTAAGAAGGAGGGCATCTACTGCATGGAGCACTGATTGTTATATGGAAACAATGAGTCATGGAACTCTACATCAAATACTAATGATGTACTGTATGGTGACTAACATCACACAATTAAAAAAACTTTTTATGGGCTCTACTTCAACCACAGGCAATCAAATTAAGGGAAATATTTATTAATTTCAGTGGAGTCAGTACTTTTATCACTGATATTCTAGCTGTGTAATCAAACATGACTAGATTCCACTTTCTAATGAATCTCTCTTTTATGAACTAAATAATAGCTTAATTTTTAAAATAATATGTTGTTTAAGAATTAGTATCATGCTTATTTACATATTAGAATAGAAGCAAGGCATTTTTGTTTGATAATATCATGTCATGTTTGTTCTATAATCCAAAAAATTCTTCATAAAATGCTTATTTAAAAAATTATCAAAATAATTTTGTATTGTGCACACATGTGTTAATACAGATTGGGTTTAGTTGGGTGAATAATAAAATTCTATCAATTTCTGTAATTCTGCATGTGGTATTTTGCTTTATAGTTTATAAAATGTTTTCACAGTTTCTCAGTTACTCTTGAGAAAGGAGAATGGAATAGAACAAATAATCCTGTGCAATTTGACAGATAAAAAATTTGAAAGAAATTTCCTAACAGACCCCAAGGAAACTCAACTCTTAAGAACTGATGTTAACAAATATATTCTCATATAAATATAATTAAAAATAAAAATAATTAAACAATATAAATCATTACATGAATTTCTTTATCAGATAACATGAGTTACCTTTGAAAAAGAAATGCTGCAGATTTAATGCATGCTACAGAACAAAAATAGTTGAAATGAGCACAGTCTTGGTTGTGCAACTTTAGCACTTCTTCAAAGAAAAGCATTCTTCAACTACAAAAGAAATGGAGAGGATTGTACCAAAATCAAATCACTGATGTCCCTTTCTGCTCAGTTTTATAACTCTCACTGAATAAAGTCAGGGTCCTGCACTTCCACCAAAACCAGCCCATCAGCCGCCATTTTGCCTCCTTGCGGGTATCAGACTGAGGTCTTGTTTCCACAGAAAAATCTTGCACACCGAAGTTATCCAGAATGAGAACAGAGAGGGAAACAGGCCACATGGTTTTGCAATAAGAGGGTGAATGTGTTTGAATCAACCTAACAATGATCTCCTTCCAACTGAACTCCATTCAGTGACTGCCAAGGAAAAGAAAGGCTTTTGTGTACGCTGAATGAGCCCCGTTCTTTCCCACACACAAAAATGAGTGAGTCTATTTTCCTTCTTATCTGTTCACAAGTGTTAATTGAACACCTACTCACTGTGGTCCCCCTGATGCTCACTGGGAGATACAACAGCAGTGGACAGGCATACCCACTGTCCTTCCCAGTCTTACATCTATTACTTCCATCTGTTGGAAATATGGGCATCTTGTGATGTCAGAGACAGTAAAATTCAATAATCGTCAAAGCTTGTAAAAGAAGGGACAGAGGAGAGTGCGCCAGGCTTCCTTCACACCACATGAATCCATGCCATCGTTTGCCAGGAACAAGTAGATCTCAGATGGGTTCCTGCAACTGGACAGTGTTTGGGAAGCATCAGCCTCTGACTACCTGGTTATCAATAAGGGAAACAGGCATCAGTTTGCATCCTTGCACGTAATCTTCACATCGTACTGCATATTTTACCTTTTTATAATGAATTTATATCATTTTTTAGTGATCAGCCTTGGGAGTAGTAGCCTTCAGCCTCTTTTGTTTATACCAGGACAGCACTATTAGCTCCATTAGTGCTGTTAACAGCGCCACACAGTCCCTGATGGCTGCCCTCAGAACTGCAGAGAGGGAACCTCAGAGCTGCCCTTTTTTTTTTTTTTAAGATTTATTTATTTATTTGTCAGAGAGAGAAAGAGAGAGATCACAAGTAGGCAGAGAGGCAGGCCAGGGAAGCAAGCTCCCTGATGAGCAGGGAGCCTAATGTGGGGCTCGATCCCAGGACTCTGAGATCATGACCTGAGCTGAAGGCAGAGGCTTAACCTGCTGAGCCACCAAGGTGCCCCAGATCTGTCCAATTTTGACTAATTCCTCCAAAACTTCTCTCTGACAGCAAGCCTAAGCAGAGCATCATTGGGACCCTCATGTTCCTCTCCTCTGCCTTTTTCTTACCACCTCTCCCCCTCCCCCATTAGTTTGTCTGTCTTCTGGCACCCTATATTTTTAAAAAGATTTTATTTATTTTTTTGAGAGAGAGAGAGAGAGAGAGAGAATGAGAGTACACAAGCAGGGGAGAGGGGCAGAGGGAAAGGGAGACGTCCTGAGCAGGGAGCCCAATATGAAACTTGATCCCAAGACCCTGGGGATCATGATCTAAGCCAAAGGCAGATGTTTCACCAACTGAGCTATCCAGGTGCCTTTATCCTTTCTTTTGTTACCTCCTCTACTTCACTCAACCAGCCTTCTCTCCCTGTCTTTCTCCTCTTTGCCATGAATACCACAAAATCCCAGCCTGTGCAGATAGGTGATTCCCAACAACAGAGAGCACACACCATAACAGGGGAGAGTGATGGTTTGTCGCTCAGGTCATGCATCATCTCTCAGGAGACGCTGTTTGCCCCTGGAAAGAAAGAGGTGGGTGTTTCAGGCCATCTTGCCAAGACTGGATGGAAATTACCACCCCAAAACATATGTGCACGCTATTTACATCAGAGTGCAGGAACCACAGTGGTTAAGAGAATAAACTCCATCTTGGGAACAAACAAAAATCTAAGAGCAAAAACACACATATGGGTGTTGAACACATGGAGAGAATACAAGAAAAATAACATATTTAGAAGGAGAATTTAGAAAAATGGAAAATGCATGTAACAATGAAGAAAACATAAGTTCAGTTGAAAATAGTCAAACGATTTTCTGGAAACCAGATCATAGATTGGACGAGGAAACAGAAAGGCACTTCATAAATTTTCAACACTCTACTCTCAGGACCACTAGGTAAACAATGTGGTGATAGATGGTATACAGGATCCACAGGGAACATCCAAGGACATTTGTGCAAACGGGGCCAGGCATCAGCTGGGTGGGAATGAGTAGGCATACATGTGTTTTCAAAAAATTTGCCTTTCAAAAAATGAAAGCAACCTTCTGAAATAATTTAAGAGAAAAAGGACAAGAGCCAAGAAAATCCAACATAGTCCAACCATATTCTTTGTTCCCAAAGAGTTATAGGGAAGCTCTTGCCTCGGTCCTCTGTGCTCCGTTTGCAATTCCTGAATCACCTTCTCTATCACTCTAGGTTGTCATTGAAACAGGAAGCCATGTGATGCGTCATCATCCCAGGGAAAATGAATAACTTTCCCTTATTAATTTTAGTGATACATACTTATTCCTCTTAAAATGTGGCTCATTGTTAAAACTCTGCATTATTAAGAAAATGCCCCAGGCTCCAACTGAATATGTCAGAACAGAAGAGATTGTCTCCCTACTCAAAGTAAACCATGGAAACCCTGGATCTTTGTTTTCCCTCTTGATGTTGCATAAAACCGGTAAGAGTTTTCAGTAAAGAACTGTCAGACAATGAAGGCTGTGCCAGCATATACTCTGAGGCTCTGTGGCAATCTCCAGCATTAAGATGAAAAATCCCAACCTGCATTTAATGTTCAAGTTTTTTTCTTTATGGGGCGTGGTGATAGCAAGCACGAATGGACCCTGCAGAAGAATTTGCTTTCATTCCTGTTTTCTGTCTCGTGACATAAATACGTAATGTGCCTTGAGGTGTCTGGATGGCCCAGTCAGGTGACCCTCTGACTCTCGGTCTCGTCTCAGGTCTTGGTCTCAAGACCTGAGGGTCTTGAGGGTTCCAGGGTTGTGGGTTTAAGCCCTGCACTGGGCTCCATACTGGGCATGGAGACTACTTAAAAAATGAATTAATAGGGTGCCTGGGTGGCTCAGTTGGTTGAGCGACTGCCTTAAGCTCAGGTCATGATCCTGGAGTCCAGCGATCGAGTCCCACATCGGGCTCCCTGCTCAGCAGGGAGTCTGCTTCTCCAGCTGACCTCTCCTCTCATGCTCGTTCTCTCTCTCTCTCAAAAAATAATAAAATCTTCAAAAAAATGAATTAATAAAAAATTTCAGAAAATACATACTGTGTTAAATAATAGTGGTTGTCAAACTACGACTAATACAGGTTTATCGATGGAGCTTATGAAATCCCAGGTATTGTTCTCCAAAGGGCCTTCTGAAGGGAATGACCCAACTTAGATAAGGAAGTTTGAGTGAATCATCTGATCATTTGATTCCCAAACAGTGGCAAGGGTGAGGTCTGGGGCGGCAGGGGGAAGAGATGGTGAAATTTTGTTTCCAAGAAGAGGCAACGTGCTGAAGGTATTTCTATTTTTCCTTAAAGAGGGAGCTCCCAGCCATTGTTAAAATCTAGAACATGAATACTTAAAAATTCGTCACTCCTCGGGTTTTCAGAACATAGCAGTAACTACTCTGCTGTTCCTCTGAAATAAGAGAGAGCTTTCTCTGAAGGCATCCCATTTTCTGAAGTAGCTCCATTTCCAAGCAATGTTTTCTTCACTTTGTTTCCGCAACTCTGACTCCCCTGCTTGGTGGGGAGTCTGCCTATTCCTCTGAATCCCCACCCCTACTTGGGCACATTCTCTCTTGCTTTCGCTCTCTCTCAAATAAATAAAATCTTTTTTGAAAAAGTAAAAAATAAATAAATAAATAAAATGCTGCATACCTGATGCCCTTTTAACTCAAATACTTCAACATTATCTTCCAAGAGTAAGGACAGGCTTTTATATAGCTATGGAACAATGAACAATTTCAGAAAATTAAGATGTTACTGTGAATGTCTTTGGTTTTAAGTGGTAGTGTCATCGAACTCCAATCAAAGGTAAAAATACTTTTCCTTCTTTATATACCTAGTCTTTTCTGACTCCTCATGCCAAGGAACTAAGCAAGGTAAAAACTCCTGAGGGCAATGATCTGTCTTCCTTTTTCTTCCTGGGTGCCCAGGAGCCCTCGGGGACAGCCGTATACCTCTAACATGCATAGACAGTGTTTGCTGACTGCGGAAGTCACTCTTGAAACCGTGTTAATGCCTGCTGAGTATCTTGTGTGTCTAGAACAGGTATGCGAAACGATTCTCCATGATGCTTATGTCAGAAATGCTGATATAACCCATATGTTTGGGAAATTATACATATATTTTTTAAAGGATAATATTAAACATTTTTTTCCCACAGATAACCCTCAAACATTACCCTAACTATTGACTTATTTTTAAATATGCTGGACATTTAAGACATTTAAGAAAATGCCCCAGGCTCCATGCTTTGGATTTTTAATATCCAGTGAGAGTTACCAACAGCAACTATTCATGTTTCCATTGGTAATACCCAGGGATAAGGGGAGTTATTGGTTTAGGTTGATTGTGGAATTATTGAACGGTATTGTCCTTTGACTTCCCCTCATTGCCACAGAGATAGATAGATACATAGATAAATAAATAAATAAATCTATCCTTCAAAAGAAAAGCAAGACTCTCCAAACTGCTTCTAATAAAATTAATTTTTTAATAACTGCTTGGTTTTATCACCACTTCCCCAAATGCTAATTAATTCTAACTCTAAGCTATGTAATTATAATACTTCTTCTGAAATACAAAGTATCTGGTGCCCCTGGGGTGAACAAGCTAGAATGTATTTCATGTTTCATTCAGCGTTTCAGGGAGCTGGGAAACAATGGAGCAGCCGCTGGCTGGCTCCCCTCCCCCAACACTGGCAAGCCCAGCTCCTCCCTCTTTAGCAGGGAGACAGGAGCCGAGCTGACAGCTGGCATCCCATCAGTTAATGCCCATCTCCGTGGGGCTGGGGAGAAACGGTGGCATGCCAAGTTATTTTTGGCCAGAATCTTCAGGAGCCTTCATTTAGTCCGTGGCCTAAGTGGCCGCAATATACCTGCAGAATGTGAATTGACGTTGCCATGGAAATAGAACAACTCTTCCTGGTTCTGTCAAAATCCATCTCTCTCTGCGACCAGGCAGGGGTCAGAGGAAAGAAATGCCAGCTCCAGGGAGAAAGCCAGGGAAGGGGAGGGACTCGCAGCGCCCTACAGTGTCTGAGAAACCCAAGTGGCTTTTTCTGCTAGGATTCGCACACATTATTGCCTTTAGAATTCAAATCTCTCCGTGTCTCTCTCCCTCGCTCTCCGTCATCCTCCCTCTGTCTCTCCTCTGTCTCTCCCTCTCTTCTCTTCCTCACTCTCTCTCCTTATCTTTCTCTACTTCTCTCTCCCTTTCTCTCTCTCTCCTCCCTCTCTCTCTGCTTCTCTCTCTCTCCCCCTCTTCTCTCTCTCCTCCCTTTCTCTGTCTTCCCCTCTCCCTCTCTCTCTTTTCTGTTAGTAGTGAATTCAAGCATCCCCTCTCCTCAGAACCTAAAACCAACCTTGGCTCACCTGCTACATATCTTCAGGGGCCCATTTCCTCCTCTGACACAGAAGGAAGGTGAGTGACCCAGATCATACACTAAACCACCCCATTTGAACATTTCCACGTTGTCCTTTAATGGTGTGCTTTCAGTTAACAGACATTAGCCCGTTCAGGCTGGACCTAAACAGAAATGTCATGATGTGAGCACATGAACACAGGACCAGGGATGTCAGAATAACAAACCAGAAGGGAGCTCCCCCTGCCTTCCCCCTGCCTAAGCGTTGTAGCTTTGTTGTGGTGCAGGGACCTGCAGCTCAGTGCTGCAAAGCCTCAGCTCTTGAGACACAGTAGGAAGGCTGGAGGTGTGTGGCCCATGTCACAGGACCCTCCATTCCCAGCCGCTGGGAACCTGGAGTGGATGCCTCCTCCTGCTTTCCTGGATCCAGCCCACTGGTCTCACTCTCAATCCCCTGTTTAGCCCTGCAGGTGCCCCTGACCATCAGCTAGCACCCCAGCCTCTGGGCTGATAAACTCTGGTTCGGAGAGATGCTGATACTTAACACAGAGGAGGGCACACCCGGGATCTGGTGGTGCAGGTGCTTGTGCACACACACATACGCACACACACACACACAGCCTGTTGGTTGTTTCTCTGGAGAATCCTCAGAGGATATATTTTTTACTAATATTTGAACAACAACAACAAAACCCAAACAACAACAAATAGGCCCCTTTGAAGCTTAACCATCACCTGGGTCCCGCATGTCTGGACCCCAGCATTTGTAGCCCCTGACCCCCAATATCAGCGCACATGCATTATTTCAGACTTCTCATCTATTAGAAGACACTGAACGATTCTGAGCCAGTATGTTGTCTGAGTGACACCTGTCATTGACCCTATGCTAGGCACAAAGTGCATTAGGTCTCTCTACAGGGATACGTTTCCATTAGAAAAAGTTCTGTGAGCAAGAGCCCTATAAACTTCAAGTTGATTCGCAGGGGTGCCCCGAAGCACCCACACATCAGCCCATGCGTCAGGTTTGCGTGCCAGTAGTCCTGCCTTACTCAAATCCTCTCCTGGATGAAATGACTCTCTATAATCCTCACAAGTCAAGTGGGGGGAGAGGTTAAACGCGATGCTGCCATATCCCAGCAAACGTGTTTCCCATGAAACTATTTCACAAAATCAAAGATTGCCATCAACAATTTAAATGCTTTTATAAGTTCTTGAGGGGGAAAAACAAACACACTGACAAAAACACCAATGTTAAATGGAGACTGGATGAAGACATGCGTGGTGTGTATGTAAATCCCAAATGATACATCCCAAATTTGAGTTAGTAGAGTTAGTATGTGAAAGCTGAACGGAAAGGGTCCTTGTTTGCTTAGCTTCTAACAGACTCGAATAAGATTGCAAGAGATTCTAGAAGCACCTTCTCTCCCTGTGGTCTTACAAAACTCCTACGGTCCCTCCTTTACCTAGAACACTGGTTCTCAACTGGGGAGCAATTTTGCACTCCAGAGGACACTGGGTTAATATTTGGAGATATTTTTGGTCACAGCTGGGAGTGGGACGATGGATGATACTGACATCTAGTGGGTAGAAGCCGGGGATGCGGCTGACAATCTTAAAATGCACAGGAGAGCCCCCCTCCCCCGAAAAGCAAGAATTATGTGGCCCCAATGCCAACGGTGCTGAGGTTGACAAGCACTCTAGAACAAAACCGGGCATAAAGTATGTGCTCTCCATTGGCAAGTGTTGTAATTAAACTGAAGAGGGAGGCACAAATCTTGATTAAATCAAGGGCAGCACGTACTAGGCAGTTAGTAGAGACCCACTATGACTCAAGGTGCGAAATCCGTGCCGTTCTCCTGAGGAAGGGAGCCAAGCAAACAAAGCCCATTTCAGCTCAGTTATCATGTGCTAGCTCAAATCAACAAGAAGGGATAATAGCAATGCAATTTGTTCCACTTGATTATAGTTCATTTCACTCAACAGGGAAGTCAGATTTGATGTTCGCGATCATCAAGCACAAATCCTACAAAATGTATTTAATAAGAAGGCAATGTAGTTTTCAATGCCTTCATTAATTTGATTTTCCCGCCTTTGAAACAATAAATATTGATAACTAAATCTAAGTCACGTTATCTCTTTGGGCTTCAGCTGCTCGGTTTGGAAACTGAAGAGTTCTCCTTGGCGAGTCTTTTTGAACGGGACTGTGTGGGCCCTTACTGGTGTACAACAAACATCTTCCCTCCCATAAAACTGACCTTCTGACTGATGTTGATAGTCACAAGCGCAATGAATTTCATTTTAGGAAGGTATTAAATCTCTATCTACAGGGGGCCGTGTATTAGCTAGAAAAGGTATATGCACCCTTATGTTTCTTGCAACATTATTTGCAGTAGCCAAGATACGGAAGAAACCCAAGTGTCCATGAGAAATGGGCGAATAAAGATGATGTGGGATATATACGTACAATATACGATGTACTACTATACTCAGCAATAAAAAAGAAGGAAATCTTGCCATTTGTGAAAACACCGATGGACCTAGAGGGTATTATAAAATAAGTTAGACAGAAAACGACAAATATTATTTCACTTATGTGTGAAATCTAAAAACCAAGCCAGCCAGCCAACCAACCAACCAACCAAAAATAGGAAGTCTCATAAATACAAAGAACAAACTGGCAGTTGTCAGGACAGTGGGGGGAGGCCTGGGGGGCAGAGGAGATGGGAGAAAGTAGGTGATGGGGATGAAGGGGCACAAACTTCCAGCTGTAAAACAAATATATCACATCGAAGAAGAGTGTAGCAGAGGGAATAAAGCCAATGATAAAGAGTGACTGAAGAACCTGAGTAAACGTGGGAGCTTACTCTGATGAATGGAATTTGGTTTATGACAAAAATGCCGCGTCTACTTAAAAAAAAAAAAATTAGTAGCAGCAGTTTGGGTCCCTAAGAAAATTTAGATCATGAGCAACTTAGAGTTTGAATTTTCATGAACAAATTTTCCAAGTTAAGCTTTTTAAAATTTTGGTATTTTCCAACACAACTTATCAAAAAAAAAAAAAAAACCCTAAAATTTGGAAAAGTGAAAATAGACATTCAAAAACTTTTATCGCTAGTGTGGTTATGAGAGAACACCACAGATGAGAAGTCCCTTTATCTTTTTCTTTTCTTTATTTCTATTTCTTTATTTCCTATTCTTTATTTTTAAACATTTCCACCAATTTTGCTGGTGCAGAGATACTAAATGCACAGAAGTAACACAATAAATATTTGTAGAGTCAAGTCTCCCCCCTTTTTCTTTTCTTTTTTACTTTTTTGCTCTGATTGATGTACTATATGTCAGCTAATTTGTCATAATAAAATTAGGAAGTTTAAAATACTAGATTTTTTATAATTTTTCAATAATTGTAAAAATTGTATTGTAGATATATGCATTACATATACATATAAACCTTAACTTCTTTTTTTTTAAGATTTTATTTATTTATTTGACCGACAGATCACAAGTAGGCAGAGACGCAGGCAGAGAGAGAGAGGAGGAAGCAGGCTACCCGCTGAGCAGAGAGCTTGATGCAGGACTCAATCCCAGGACCCTGAGATCATGACCTGAGCCCAAGGCAGAGACTTAACCCACTGAGCCACCCAGGCGCCCAAACCTTAACTTCTATTAATATATAAAATCCTAACTCTACATAAAATTTTATATATACACATACGTAAATATAAACAATAAAATACATACAAACATTTTACGTAGAGTTAAGCTTTTCCGGCATTTTTTGTGTTGCCATGTATTAACATTAGTGCAATCTCTTGGTATACAGTTGTCAGCTACACATATTACTTGGACTAGCAAAATTAACCATTCATTCTTCTTGCTGAAGTTTTCTGGTGAAAGGTGAATCACTTGGTTGACTCAGGGGAAGAAAAATTCATAGATACGCGTAAAATTCAAAAACATCACGTTCATTCACATGAGGCTGATACCACCAATATGCTAGAGAGAGCTCAGGAAAGCTCATCATATCTTCACAAATAAGTGTGCGTATTTCATACAAAGATTCCAGAGCGGATCGTTCCTTGTATTTATCTCATATGGGTAGATACATACTATAGAGCATTCGATAAATATACTTGGCCATGCAAGACCAGACTTAAGATTGACGCCATGCCTCCAGTTTCTGGAGGAGCAGACTCCCTGTTCCCTACGTAGCGGCGAGCAGGGCGTAGTTAGAATGTATACGCAGGGATCATCACAGAAGATGGGCTTTGTGCCTCAGGCCCCAGACTGCCATGCAGCAAACACAGTTTGGGTAAGAAGGTCAGTTGCTGATAATCCCTTCCTTGAATGTATCAGAGGTTTGCTAAGGGAGTAAAGCAGTGACTTTTTAGAGTGAATTTGCTTTTCATCACCAAGATCTCTGCACACCCAGGGACTCCCTTGGGTCCCCCAACAACAACAGGTACATCACCATTTCTTCTCTCCCATCTTTTTCTGGTTTGCTGACTTGAACTCCATTTCCACAATGTCCACCTCCTCCATCCGTAGGACCCTCAGCCCTGCCATGCTCACTGTCCCTTTGCACAGCATACTTTGTTCTCTGGTCTTTTCTTCTCATCTGGGGACATTGCATTTTGTGGTTGGAATGGTGCCTAGTCCAGTAAAAAAAGAACGAGGACTTTAAAGTCAGATTTAGTTCCTGGCCATGTGGGCTCATGAAGTTCGCTGAATGCTTTGAGGCACCGATGTTCCAGTTCCAGCCCAGAGAGGTCCCAGTACACTCAGCTCCACTCTATACCTACCTCTAGCCAGCAAGCAGGACAGGGAGTGCTGGGGAATCAAAGTCCCCAGGAGCCCTCACCCACAGACACAGCAGGTCCTGCGTCCCTCAGGTAGGATCCTTCCTTAAGGACGCTCTGCCAGGCTTCTCAGTGTCCCAAGTGGGGCTCAGCCCCATTTCAAATGTCCAGTAACCCACTGGACAGCAATTATGTTATTGTCTTATTTCCTCCCTCTCTCCCTCTGTCTCTCCCCTAATTCCTTAGGGTATCTTCTGGGACTGCCTCTGAATTAAATTGCTTGCACTCAACTTCTTGTCTTGGGGCTTCAGGGAGGCCCCATCAGCTGCTCAAATGGGAAATGGCCCCAAATGCAGAACTGTGACGTCCCCAGAGCTAGGTGGCTCTCACCTAGATGCCCCTGAGCACTTGGCAGGGACCAGGTTTTTCAGGAGAGTCCTGAGTTCAGAGGAGAGGGAGGGCTATTGTTCAGACTATGTGTGGCTTAGCAAAGGGCCAAACTTCCAGGGAAATTCAAAGTATCTCCACCGCTTTTCTGGCTTGTTCAGGCTAGGGACAGAGCGGTTCCCCGGGGGTCCCGGCCTTGTGGACCCTGGTCTTGTGATGAGAATGTGAAGCGGAATTGTTCCATTATTTCTCCTTTCTAGCTCTATGGAAATAAGGCATCTTTGGGGAGAGAATTGGGGCGAGGGTCATGAGCAGGTGGGTGGGGTTTGGGGTACTGAAGACAAGGAGAGCGGTCTAAGTGAGCACCTCCTAGAGAACCAGGAACTTTGCTGATCAGACACTGAGACAGTTTGAAGAGAACTACACACGGCGGCACCGTATCTGGCATTGACCTATAATAATGAGGAAGAAGTCACCATGTGCCAGCCCCTGGCTGGGGTTTCAGAGATCTTAAGCACTTTCTCTCCCAGAACATGCTGAAATGCCTCGCGGCCCGCCCGGGCCAGACTGCTGGCGGCAAGAGGCAGCCCGCTGTCCTTCCTCCATCACCCAGAAACACCGCTGGCCAACCCCGAAAGCAGAGTCACCTTCCTGACCAGCAGCTGGTCAGGAATCACGCCCAAGCCCAGCCGAGCCTAGCCCAGCTGCTAACCTACAGAAGCATGAGCCAAGTAGTAGCTCTTGTACGAAGACACAGAGTTTTGAAGTGGTTTATCACACAGCCACGGATAACTGAAGTGCCCTGGAGTAAGTCCAGCCTCCCCATCCTGCAGTGCCTATCTTGGCTGTCATACCCCTGGTTCAAAGGACACTTGGGGCCACCCTTGCCTCCCAGGGATGAACAGTGCCCAGGAGTCTGAGACAGGAGCCCTGCATGGGTTCTCCTTCCTCTCTGAAGAACGCTCTCCTCGGAGCTATGAGAACATGAGAGCATCTCATCCGGACATCCCTAAGATTTCCAAAGGGTAAAGGGATACATGCTGGCCACCATCTTCGTGTCCCAAAATATCAGGTCCCCATTTTAAAATTCTAAGCCAAAAAGCAATCCTTCAGCACTCAGGATGACCTGATAAATAAGCATCATTTCATTTCACAAAGATCTCCATGGCCTGGACGTGGCCGCAGACACACGTCCTGGGCCACAGTGAGTGGTGAATTCCAGAATTCCCTTCCATGTGGAATTCTCTTTCCTGCACGTGGCTCAAATAAGATGTAAGACACAAGGCATGACTCACCGCATTAATTTAAGGACTAAAGCAGCCCCTCTAAAAACATCACAGAATCATTCTGCTATATTAATTCCCAGCCTCTGATATTTTATTATACATATTTAGGATGTGTAAACATTTGCTCTGGATTTTCTAGGACAGCCCTGATTTAAAATATCCCCTCCGAATATATACATAGCGTTCTCCCTTGAACTAAAAGAAAGAATTGTTGTAAGTTGTTGGCACCGCTAACTCATATTGCTGATAAACTGTGTGTGCTTATGCCCCATCTTTTTAATTAAATGCTCTGTTCCTTAAGGCCCACAGGCTTGAGAAATACCCTCTCATGTCTCCCCCCCACCCCACATACTGAGGGAAACTTCCTGTGTTTTTTGCCTTCGCCGAGAGGGTCTTGATAAATCACCTTGTAAACCAATGTCTCTGGTTTCCGAATCCCAGAAGACAAAGGGGGAATAGGGTCAGAGGATCTTCATGGGTACAATTAAAGACATAGTTTGTTCTTAGCAATGTCAAGTCTTTCCATTTTGGGGCCTTCCTCTTTCTCAAAGCCGTGGCACTCACCTTGGGGAAGGCTCTTAAGCGAGTCCCCAGAGAGCACTCACCAACACCTTTCAGCACTAAAAGGCTCAGACATGCATCTGTCACGAACTTTGTGTGTTTCTATTACAGAACATGGTGGGGTTCCTTGGTGGCTGTTAAAATAGTTTTGTTTTGTTTTTTTCCTCTTGAATAGGAATTATGTTTGCAGAGATTTCACTCCCAGCTCTAATATTTGCTTGTGTTGATTAGGAGTAACCTTATCTTAAAAGTCTTGGATCTTTTCAAAACCTTTCAAAGCCACATGGATCCCCTTAATACTAAGTATTTAGCCGATCAAAGGTCTGCACGCTGATCCTCGGAGGCTGGTGGCCCTGTCTGTCCATCACTGGGTATTTTACAATCATCTCCTACATCAGCTCCCACCGGACCCTAATCTGGCAGGATGAGAAGTATTCAAGGTAAATTCCTAAGCTTCTTAGCCATTGAGGTATAAAAGACTTTAAGAATGTTGCAGACCTATCTTTGGGTTTGGAAGGATGTTTGTAACTACCTTAAAAATCTACCTTGCTTCTTAGAAAAAATAGTTTTTTGGTTTTTTTCTACTCTACAGTATCCACTTCTAGAGGATTAGAATGACACTTGGCCATCTCTCTCTCTGATACCTCCTCTTACTTTATGAATGAAAAAAACAAAACAAAACAACAACAAAAACTAAGAACTTGTATTTACCTGGAAAGCACAGTCACAGGAGTTGATAAGGGCTGTGGAAAACAGGTTTGCTATTGTTTACTTCCTGCTGCCCCCAAATTACTTTGAAGAGGCAATTTTTATATCAGAGAACTACTGTTTTAACTCTGAGAGTCCTATCTATTTCAAAGAGGCACCTTACTGCAAGGATAAAGGACCCAGTTGCCCTGGGTCCACCTCTCAGCTCCACACTGCCCTCCAAGGGGCTGGACCAAATATGCACTAGAACACGGAATTCAGAGACAGCACCGCTGGTTCTCCCGATATGTTTATCTTTGTTGAAGACCTGGACTTGATCCTCCTCCTCTGTTTGTAAAGCCACGTACAGACTTGGCCAGCTCCCGTCTCCACTGGACCCTTATCGGGAAATGAGTGTGTGGGCTAGAAAATGTGCTCACATGGTCAAAAAGAGAGAGAATGCGTGTCCCTCAGGTTGACCAGTTGTCCACGATTTATCCATTGGGAACTCTGATTTCAGGTGATCCTTCTAATTGTTTTTGCATTTAAAGTAAACCCTCTGCCCCCACTGAATGTCGTGTTAGGAAATTTCTGAATTATCCCACATCTACACCATCATAGGATCCAAGTGCCTGATTTACAACAACAAATAACCTCTTTCCTAGAGGAAAATATTTTCTCATATACAGTCTTCCCTCCACCAAGAAATCCTGGCGACACTTCAAAATCAGCCTCTCCAGTAACCACACTCCTTCCTCTCTGCCCAGGACTCACACTTCATCTGTTTCCCTCCCCGTGAGTGGAAATTTCCTCCATCCAACCTGTACCCAGTAAGGAGGTCACCTCTCCCGCCCTCTTTTCCTTCTCCCTCTGTGTCCATTCCACTCTCTGCCACATCATCTCTGAGCTCTGCCAGGGTCCTGTCATCTGGATTAAGCTCCCCCTATCTGTGATCTGGATTAAGACCCAAGCGTCACGCCACTTTCGGAACAGGTCAGTCCCTTTCCCCAACCACCTGATACAGTGGAGGTAGAGTGAACATGTATACTGTGAATTTGATGGTGTCTCGCCAGCAAGGGGAGACTTCCTCCTCCATACCTCCAGGACCATTACCAGGGCTCACAGGACATCACAGGGTAAGTGCCTGCGGCATCTGCCCCTCCCCCAGGCCCTTCCCCACCACAAGCACACTGTGCTCTCTCTCTCTCCCCCAGGTCCCCTCTGCCGGACACACTGCCCCTGCTATTGTATCCATCTCACTCCGCATCTTCCCTGTGTGTCAGTGTGCTTGCCTTCTCCTACAGCCGACATACCCCTGAAACCTGACCATTTCTTCTCCTAGCACCAGCACACCTCACTGTCCCACTGCAGCCTTGTGGGTATCACCCCTGCAGACTGGGGAGAGAGGCTCATGTTGGTGTCTCCCACTCCTGGGCCCACTCCTGGGCCCCATGCCTGGCAGTTTCTGGCTCACAGAGGGGGCTGCTCAGTAAGCATGGGGCAAACAAAGGACAAAGTGGATTCCACCAGGGAATTTCAACCCAAAATTCCAGGGAGGGCAGGGAAGCAGACAGAGCTGTCCACCCTGATCCCTGAGCCCTCTCCACCAGAAGTGAAACCACACATAGGAGGGAGCAGGGCTCTGGTCCTTAGAACCTGAGCCCCATTGTAGACAATGCGGGTCCTGCCCCCTCCCTGCTTCATTCCAGACAGAAACTCAATGAAACTGATGGACAACAAAGTGCAATTTGACACCCTACTCGGCCCTCCATACAACTGACACAGGTGTCACTCAACCATAGGCCGCTGGGCTAGGGGACACAAATGTGGAGTCCAAGACACAGAGCCACCAGGAGGCACAGCTGGGGTCTAACCCCAGACTCCAAATACTGGCAACCAAAACACCTGTAATACTTTTAAGGTGAACATTTTCAAATACTTGAGTTTTAGTAAACTTTTATACTGTCATTACTCCTTAAGAATAAAAGTCATGGGGCACCTGGGTGGCTTAGTGGGTTAAAGCCTTTGCCTTCGGCTCGGGTCATGATCCCAGGGTCCTGGGATCGAGCCCACATCGGGCTCGCTACTCAGCGGGGAACCTGCTTCCTCCTCTCTTTCTGCCTGCCTCTCTGCCTACTTGTGATCTCTGTCTGTCAAATAAATAAAAAGAAAATCTTAAAAAAAAAAAAAAAAGACTAAAGGTCATAAAAATCAAGAAGCTCCAAATCAGTGTTGTTAGATAAAAGATGTTGTTGTAAATGCTTTACATAAGGAAATTCCTTCAGAATTCACAGCGGTGGGCAACACGGAGAACGAATGATGAAGCTGAAATACTAATGAATCTCAGGTAAGACAATTTCATTTTCTAGGAAAACGAACAGTTAACCCCCTACCCACCCGCAAATCCCCTCAACTGTTATGAGGCAGAAATCTCTCTGGCTCTATTCTATGACTGGGGATCCGTCACTGAATGAGCAAGTGACACGCATGCCCTGGATGAGAGGGACAGAAGCACCAAACAAAATAAAGGAGTGTGAGGTAGGGTAAAGGCTGCAGAGAAAGAGAGAGGAGAAGAAATGTCTCATGCAGTCACGATTTTAAAAACAGCAGTCATACAGTTTAGGTGGAGGGCCACGGAGGCTCTGGACCAAAGAAGAATCACGGAAGGGAGATTGAGGGTGATGGGGTGTACTTTGGTATGAGATGCTGAAGGCCCTCCTGAGAAGGTGGCCCAGGAGCACAAACCCAAAGGAAGACAGAGAGAGACAGTGGTCACCGGGGAGAAAGCATTCTCAGCGACAACACCTACAAACAGAATGACAATGAGGTAAAAGTGTGTGGGGAGTATTTGGAAACATCCAGAAGATTTTGTGGAGTGAGCCAAAGAGACAGGGACAGAGGGCGAGTCTAAGGGCAAGGGGTGATCTCACAGTGCCCTGGGGACCACTGAGAGAGCCTCAGTTAAGGATGTGATGCCTAGACCCAAGCCTGGATATGTGTATGTGTAACAGAAAGAATATCGTTTGACTTAATTGGCTTTACTAGTAGGACAGAAAATTATCTCACTTGTAGCTGATCAACAAGGGCAGGAAAGCTGAGTTAAAAAAAAAAAAAAGTGATTTTAAGGATCCCTAAATTATTTCAGGACACTCTAAATACAAGGATGCTTCATTATCAAAGGTTATAAAGGATCCAAACAACCCTCATCTCCTGTCTGTGAGTGTGATTTTATTTATGCATGTGTAAATGCATGTGAAAATTGTTTCTTTATATTGTGCTATAAACATACACACATTTAACATTTAACCAATGTATAAGCATTGTTCAAAGAAATGAATCTACCTATTCATTCCCCATCCAGCCTTTCACCCACCCACCTTCTCACACTTCCATCCATCTACCCATCCATGCACACATCCTCCACCCATCCATCCACCTACCCATACACCCATCCATCCATCCACCTAGCCACGCACCCACACATACACCCGTCCATCCAACCACCCATCCACCCATCCATCCACCCATCCATCCACCTACCCATACACACGTCCATCCATCCACCTAGCCATGCACCCACACATACACCCGTCCATCCATCCACCCATACACCCATCCATCCATCCATCCACCTAGCCACGCACCCACACATACACACGTCTATCCATCCACCCATACACCCATCCATCCATCCATCCATCCACCTACCCATACACACGTCCATCCATCCACCCATACCCCATCCATCCAACCGCCCACTAGCCATGCACCCACCCATCCCCCATTTATCCATCCATCACCATACACCCATCCATCTACTCTTATACCCATCTACCCTTCTATCTATGTTCAAAGCATTATGAGTCATTATTTTGAAATTTACTTAAATGACTTTGCTTTGACTTTATTCCTATAGAAGATAAGAAGTTTATAAAGTAGATTATAAACTCTTAATACCAATGTTCTCCATTTAAAAAAAAATGTAAATAGGCAACTATATGGTTTTTTATCCATTGAAATTAAGATATTCCCAAGTTATGGTATACGGAAAATTTTTCTATGAAAATTGACTTTTGTAACAGGAATAGAAAATTTCACCCCAGGTGGCAAAATCAATTCAGATTCTTTTTGACATTTTCTAACCTTCGGATTTCTCTAGGAGCAAAGTAGTTGTATAAAGATTATATTCTTGGCTATTAATTATTTTGACTAGTTTCCACAGGGAAAAAAAAGAAGTGTCATTGTGACAGTGCAGAAGAAAGTCAAGGTTTCACTGTCTGTCGTTTATAAAAAAAAAGGAAAAGGAGGAAGATCAACGAGAAAACACATGCACCTTAAATGTAGCTGAAGGGGCCTTTGATATCTTGAGAGCTTTGACAGCGTAGGCCCTGTTTCCAGATGCCAACCTGAACTCCGCAGGCCAATGGCATTCATCACCAAGAGCTTGCTTTCATGAATGTGTTTTTTTCTTTCTTTTTCTTTTTTTTAAAGATTTTATTTATTTATTTGACAGACAGATCACAAGTAGGTAGAGAGGGAGGCAGAGAGAGAGAGGAGGAAGCAGGCTCCCTGCAGAGCAGAGAGCCTGATGTGGGGCTCGATCCCAGGACCCTGAGATCATGACCTGAGCCGAAGACAGAGGCTTAACCCACTGAGCCACCCAGGCGCCCCTCATGAACGTGTTTCTTGACCAACATTATTTTTATTTGAGAAGTATTTAAAAAACAATATTATCCAGGACAACTATTTAGGAGTGGTATATGTTTCTTAATTTATTCATCATTTTCTTCAGTAGTTTTCTATAAGGTAATTAGCCCCATATAGTTTTCTATATTATCTATTTTTTTAATTATTCTCTGATTTGGAAATAATGTGTAGAAGAGCATCAGATAATGGGTCGTCGTGATGATCTCTGCCAGCGTTACCGCTAAAGCCATCATGGGTCGAGTCTCTGAACGTATGTGGAGTCATCTAATGTAGGACAAGAAAAGTAGAGAGTTCTAGTGTGGGGGGAGAGGATGGACTTCTGTGACAGACATGCCCCGGCTGGACCTGGTTCCCCAAGACATGGTTAGGGTTGAGAGTGTGACCTTTCACCCTGAGACACTGGGTTTCGATCGTTGTCTGCCATTTATTCCAGTCTAATCTGCCTCTGTGCTTACACTGTCCTTGCTCATATAAGTAAGTCCTTGGACTTACTTATAAAGTGAATGCAATAACACTTCCTATCCTAAAGATTTGGGGGGGGTTAGATGAGATAATACATGTCAGAAAATTTAGAACAGTGCTTCCTGCAGAGTGAGCACTAAAAAGAAATGTTTATTCTGTTTATTATAACATGTAGGAATATGGGCAAGTAAATTCCTTGGATGCCTGTCCTCATCCGTCATCAGGCAAAACCAGGATGAGAGCTGGGGTGAGGAGCTCAGCTGTAATAGCTCGTGATTCATTCCCAGCAAATACTGGCCAATGGTAGTTTCATCTCCGCCAGCATCAGCTTCCCATGCATTTGCTAATCAGGACAGATTTATGATATTTGATTGGGTCAAAAAATAAATTTTTACCATTAATACTGTGGTAATTCAATTAACTTCAGGTATGAGAATATATTTTTCAAAACTTTGTTCATCTCAATTCTTAACATTAATTGAACACATACTATATCCTGGGCACTGAATACAGGGATATATAAGAGCAAAAATCTGAGACTAAGATTCCATGCTATTAAAAAAAAAAACAGGCTTAATTTCCCTATGGGATTCTTTTGAGGATCAAAAGGGTAATATATGCTTTTTAGATTATATGCATTGGTAAATATATTGATCAGAGGGACCTGTGTGCAGACAGTATAATCTGTTGCTAGAGAGTGTATTGTTATCCAGGGTGGAGAAGAGTGGTGGGGACTCAGGAGCCCTGGTCTGTCCACAGCTTGTATCATTGGTGACAAAGTCCCATGGTGCAAACCTGAGCCCATAGCAAAGCTATCAGGCACCAGAGTTTAAACCAGACATCATATGATCACTATTCCCTTTGTTTTTGTTTTTTTTTAATGCAAATTTTTAGAATTCTGATCTTAAAGGCAATTCATGTTCATGATAGAAAACTTCAAAAGAAACAGAAAAGGAATAAAGATGTGATGACTTAGATGACTAAATCACCTAAGTTCTAAGATGATTTAGAGCTAAGATGACTGAGAACTTCACGATATTCATGACTCAATCTTCCCAATCACCCAAGGGGCTGGTATCACTGTTGTCTCCACTTTCCAGATGAAGGCATGGAAGCCCAGAGAAATCAGCGTGCCCATCACACAGGTGAGACGTGTGCTCTGCACATTAGTATGACTTGGTAAAACCCTTTCTGTGCAACCCGCTTTGTAGTGCATATCACAGTCCATACATTGCCGATCTGTGCCCCTCCAGTTCCTAAGTCCTCGCTGCACTCACTGACACAGCAGCTACTTTTGAGGAAACACTCACTCTGCCCCACAGGCTGGGGCCAGAGCAGTAAACAGAACAGCCTGCCTTCAGGATGAGGAGGCAGGGAGGAAAGGAAGAAGGTGTACTCTGGGTCCAGCATGTTAAGGTTCCATTCCAGGGAGTCAGGTGAGGGACACAGCTGAGGAAGAACTTTGTAGAACTTTGGCTTCTCCACTAATGAAAGAGAAAGCCATCAGAGGGCATGAGCCAAGAGTATGATCTGGTTTTTATTTTCACAAAATCATTCCGTCCGTTCTCAACATGGGAATTTGGAGGCCACAATTCGGTCTTTCACAGGGTAGCATTCACTTCCCTTAATTAATTTCTTCTTGTGACATTAGACCTGCCACAAGGGAAAGAACAATTTTAGTTTTCTCACAGTTCTTCAAAAATACTGCCCATTTCTGGAAACATTTACAAGGACAAAAGGCAATAATTCCCATTCATAACTCAGTCTCCCTCCCTCTTCTCTCCTCTCTTTCTCACACCCACCCCTTCCTTTTCTTTAACACCTATTCACCATATCATGTTCAGCAATATTCTATTTCCAATCCCCAGTAATTTAGACCATGGTTGGGAAGTAGGGTTGCCCAAGATGTCATCAGAAAGGATGTCCTCTGGATTAGGGTGGGCCCAGCTCCCTGTGAGGATGCTGGCAAAATAGGGTGATGCAGCTACAAGCCAAGGAACTCCCAAAATGCCAGTGAGCACCAGAAGCCAGGGGAGAGCATGGAGCAGATGCTCCCTCCTCACCTTCAAGAGAAACCAGCCCTGCCCACACCTTGATCTTGGACTTTTGGCCTCCAGAACAGTGACATGAGACATTTCCATGCTGTAAGCCATCAGTTTGGGGGAATTTGTGGCAGCTGCCCTAGCCAACAGAAATACTGTCCAAGCACTTTTCTTTCTTCCACCAGGCTTTAGAGGTCCTTGGAGTGGGGCCCAGGGCCATGCACCTTCGGGCATCAGAGAAAATGCTCAGTCAGTGCAGATTGCTAGGTGAGTAAGTGAACTGGTGAGCAAGGGTATGGCTCCAGGGACAGAGGCAGGGCTTAGCTAACACTGGGACAGAGCAGGGGCTTCCCTCTGGGTAAAGAAAGGTCTACCTGCTCATTAAACAATGAGGGGTAACCCCTCCCCCCTTGGGTCACTCACCCCTGAGAACCCTCTGCTTTCCGAAAGGCCACAGTTTTGATAGAGAACAAGGATTTTAATGTCCCTTCATTTCTAGCCAAGAGAGATGGTGGGATCCTTACTAAGCCCAAGCGAATCACAAGGAATGGTGGAAGAAAAGTAACATAGATGCAGCTGGACCCCTGCATCCACCATTGTTGAGAAAAATTCCACCCTAATAAAAGATTCTGATTTCTCCACTGTGATGACAAGTAGAATTTGGACCAAACCTAAAAAAGGAAGAATCCCTTATCCATTCGTCCGTTGAAGGGCATCTTGGTTCTTTCCACAGTTTGGCAACCGTGGCCATTGCTGCTATAAACACTGGGGTACAGATGGCCCTTCTTTTCTCTACACTATGGAGTATTATGCCTCCATCAGAAAGGATGAATACCCAACTGGAAGAGATTATGCTGAGTGAAATAAGTCAAGCCGAAAGAGTCACAGAGAGAGACTCTCATACCATGAGAATCTCATATCTCATGATATGAGAGAATCATATCACAAGGTTTCACTTATTTGTGGAGCATAACAAATAGCATGGAGGACATAGGGAGATGGAGAGGAGAAGGGAGTTGAGGGAAATTGGAAGGGGAGGTGACCATGAGAGACTATGGACTCTGAAAAACAATCTGAGGGTTTTGAAGGGGTGGGTGGTGGGAGGTTGGGGGAACCAGGTGGTGGGTATCACGGATTGCATGGAGCACTGGGTGTGGTGCATAAACAATGAATCCTGTTACACTGAAAAATTAAATAAAAATTAATTAATTAATTAATTAATTTAAAAAGGAACAATTCCTATGTATGAAATGAAGATTCACTCTGATACTGTGCTTACTCTCTCTTTGCCATCCTGTGAATCCTACCAATGATCTTATTTTATTTTTCTGTTGTTTGTTTTTCTCCAAGTGGTCTCTGGACCACCTGCTATTAAACTCCTCAGGGGTATTGTTTTCAAATCAGATCTATGGCCTCTCAGCCTGACTTGCTCACTGAAACTGGGAAGCAAGGCATACAGAGGGAGAGAGAGGATAGCATCATGCATTTCAATGAACTATTCAAATGATTCTATGCAATAAAGGTTGAGATCTATTTCTCTGGGTTCCATCTTTCTTACACAGGAAAAGGGGGTGGAGGATAAAGATGGCATTAAGGCAAATTAACTTATATACTGAAAAGAAACACCTGCCGTTCATGAGACAAAAAGAAATCCAAACATGGACTTCTTATAGATCAGGATTTAGGGCTAGGAAGGAGCCTCATGATCATAGTCCAATGGCTGTTCAGGGAGCCCCACACAGCAGGAGTTTCCAGGGATCCCCAAGGATAGAACATGTTGTGGTGGGGTGGGGTGGGGTGAGGGTGTGGGGGAAGGGGGGCTGAGCAGACTGGACTCTGGATCCCCAGACATTCACACGGGCTCAACCAGAGCATCAGCTAGGGATTATCCGTTAGAAAGACTGAGATTTCAAATGAGATTTTATTTGAGGAAAATATTTTATTGCTTAAGAACAAGGCTGCCATCCTATTACCTTTTGTAAATGAAATAAACAGAATCACAGCAAGATGGAATATAGCTAAAATCACCTATAATTAGTGGCCAAGCTAGAGCGAGAACTCTGTTTTCTTTCCTGTGCATGTGCTTTTTACGGTATGAGAACGGATATTGTTATAGGTAAATTCATAAAAATAAATTTGTGAGTTTTTTGAAAAATGGAAATACGGGATAGGTGTCTACATTTAGACTAAGGCATATTCTCTGTATCTGGACATAATCTAGAGCATTCCTGGTGTGTCTCATTTTACCTAATGGCTTTATTGAGATTTTTTTTTTCTTTTTCTTAGCGCTATGGGAAAATACAATAAAGAAGAAACTGTCTTTAGGCTCATTGTACCTATAACTTTAGAATGGATAACTTTTTGCAAGTGTTTTTACACTGAGTTGCATTATTCCTTTAGGGATGCTTTATTTTCATGTATGATCCATCCTCAATATCCTGATTAGAATTCATGAATTCCTCACAAATATTGACTAATTATCAGCTGTCAGACTTACGGGCTGTTCCTTCTACATCTGAAGCCAACTCACCTCCCCTTTCCATGCACAACCAAAACACAGAGAAACAAAACACTTTCTATTCATTAATTCATTCACTAAACATTAATTAAGGCGCATTTAGATTCTCGAGTAGGTAGAGTAGAGATCAAACAGCAATTCCTCTAAGAGCCTCCATTGATTTTCCTGATAGAACCAATCTCTCTCTCCCTGTTCCCCTGGGACTTGAAGACTCCACGCTAACACAGGGCACAATCTGCTTCCTGTCGATCTTAATTACCAATCTATCCACTCCACCACACCACACGGGACCGAGCTTCTGGAGCACTAGAACCTTAGTTTTATTTTCTTTGTGTGTTCCACTCTCATTAAATGTGGCCTTCATTCTCCCAGATTATATGAAGCTTGGTAAAGGAGCCAACAATATAATTTTCTAGGTTACAAAAGCTGAAAAATGTTCATCAGAAAGAGACTGATAATAAACAAGTAGGAACTTGTATACCCTTCGATCGACCCCTCTCTACTGTACCTTCTTTCTCCCAAAATGTCGTAAGAGAGTCCTCCTCCTTCTCAGCTGTCCCTGGATGAACTCCAGTCTGTTTTCAGTCACATTATCTCCACCAACAAGTAATACAGAGTGAACCACTGAGTCACCAAGAGAACATACCTTACTAAAAGAAATCGTAAATATATGTGAAAAAGGAAACAAAGAATGTTCTGGAAGAAAATGCAGCTGCATGTCAATATCACCTTGGCACGGGAGAGGCCTTTCTATACATTGAAATATTAACCAATGTCATTATTTTTACAGGCCACCATTATGTTTTATTTTTGTTTATCTGTGTCTTCTACATATTCCAGAAACAACACATATATACCTTCACTAAAAGAGAAGGCATTTCACATGACTACAGTCTAACGAACCTGAACGTTTCTGCACTGAAGTCTATGTCAGAATCTATCCGTGCGTTCAGCATCTCAGGTGGAAGGTGAACTTAAAAATGGAATAACCCACATCAAATAAGCATCAGATAATGTTCTAAATACACGAGAATAAACTGCAAAGCTTAAATGCAAGTGTTTTCAGAGAGGAATCTTAACAAGTTCACAAACCGTTGTTTTTGCTATTCTTTTGGTCTATTTTCTTCATAAATTAAAAATTGTTTTCTTTTTTTTCTTCTTTTTTTTTTAAGATTTAATTTATTTATTTGACAGGCAGAGATCACAAGTAGGCAGAGAGGCAGGCAGAGAGAGAGGAAGAAGCAGGCTCCCCGCTGAGCAGAGACCCTGGGATCATGACCTGAGCCGAAGGCAGCGGCTTTAACCCACTGAGCCACCCAGGCAAATGAATAGAGGTATTTTCCAGATCTGAACTTCTAGCCATACTCGCTAAAAAATTTTGAAATGTGTGCTTTGATCATTATTAGGCAGTAGGTTTATATAATTTATAGAAATGGATTTTCCTTTCCGATAGGGTCTTAAGTCTGAGGCACTCTGCATAAATGAGTTTTGAGAAGTCCTAGAAAAGAATACAGGGGGCTAGGAATAATAAGGAAAATCTGGACATCGTTAAGGAGAAAGATACTTTGGGCTAACATCTGTAATCCTGTGCGTTTTCAGATACAGATAGGCGTATATATATATGTCTGCACAGAAGTAGACGTGTTATAAGACCTAAGGCCAACTTTATGAAAGTTGTAACGTTATTAAGTGTATTAAAATGGGGGCACCTGGGAGGCTCAGTCGGTTAAGTATCTGCCTTCAGTTCAGGTCATGATCCTCCGGTCCTGGAATTGAGGCCCAAGTCAGGCTCTATACTGGGCACGGAACCTGATTAAGATTCTCCCTCTCCCTCTGCCTCTGTGCCTCCCCCACTTCTCATGCTCCTTCTCTGTCTAAAATTAAATAAATAAATAAATAAATAAATAAATAAATAAACATATTAAAAAAATAAATCTATCAAATTGAACTTTAACAAGTAAAACAGTAGGACTCTCCTTAAGTCCAGCATATTAATGTCCAGAAATACTTTGAAGAGATGCATGCGGTTTCAGCAACATTGACTGCCCTGAACTCGGGAGAGTATAGAACAGGCATTTGAGGTAAATCTAAAGGCATGTTTACTTCGCACCTGGACATCTCCCAACAGACGACAACGTTGCTGGCTGTGCATGCCTCTTCAAACAAGAGAAGTCTGTTTGCAATAATGTGGTGTCCCTGACGCTCAGGAAAAACACGGCCTATAGGGCTCAGTAGCTAAAGCACACAAAGACAGCAGAAGAAAAGGCACCGTGGCTCAGAGATTCAACGGTAGAAACCACTTTTCTAAAAACACATTTTTTTCCCTTCTTTCTCCTGGAGACCACCTCTCCAGAACTCTCGGACTGACTGACTGACTTTGGAAGTGGTGCTGGGAGGCTCAAGTTCTAGAGAACAGAGCAAAAATAGATACTCTCGAAAGATAAAAGTTAAAATGGCATTTGTAGACATGGGTAGAAATGGCCTATTTGCTGTGCATCAGAAGAAAATATTATCACCATCAGCATCATTATTATTATAAGAGAAAATGTTTAGGGGAGTAAGGATGTCACAAGAAGCACGTTTGCTAGGCTGGTACCTTCCCTTCCACAAGGTAGAAGTTGTACCGATGGTTTTCAACTTGTGCTCCCAGGGGTCCCAGGAAAATGAGGAGGGTCTTTGGATGTGGGGGCTGTGGCAGGGAAAATTCACTGAGATTCCGCCAGAACAGCTCTGTTCTTGGACATTTTATGTCCTTGGTGTGCACTGAAGAACAGAAAGCTTCACATAGCTTCTGGGTTGTGGGCTTTTATTCCTTTGGAGGGAGGCTATTCATTTTTCTTTAAATTGATTAATTTAATAGAAGGCTTTATAAAAAGAAAAGACACAGAGACACAGAGAGGAGGGCCACGTGATGACAGAGCAGACACGGCGGAACACGTCTACAAGTCAAGGAATTGTGATTGTGCAGCGCCAGAACCTGGACAGGGGAGGAAGGACGCTCGCCTGGAGCTTGTAGAGGGAGCCTGGCGCCTTGAGGTTGGATCTCTGGACTTCACAGCTGTGAGTTCAAACAACATTTCTAATGCATTAAGGCAGCTGTGGGGAAACGGATACAGTAGCCTTTACTGTGTGGCTGTGGACCGATCCATCGAACCATCCCAAATGAAACGTATCTCTTGATTTGTATTTCTTGATTTGCATTTGATAGTTAAATTGAACTTGGGAAGTAGGTGTCATTTTTTATGTTCCAAATAAAAGAAGTGAGGCATGTGCTCATAATCACTTCATGAAAAGAATGCAAAGCAAAGCAGACGGTGGGGTGGGGGATGCAGAATTCTAGACCAAAGAACCCACCCAATGATTGTTCTTCTTCACAGATCGGGTGAACTACTGCTTCCCTGAGATCCTCCGCTAGAGATCTCAGGTCCCGTGATTTCTGGAACTTCCTTCTCGCAAATGAAAAAGCCTGGCTTGCAAGTCCCACCTGTTCTCCAGAGTCTTTACAATAAAGACAGAGAACACCACGAGAAGTAGAGAGGCCACAAGTATGGGTTGTGCACCTGTCCCCTACCCTAAGGAGCCTCCGTCTCCTCTGCCATGAGGGCCGTGCAGGGGATGTGACCACACCGGACGATGCACAGGTACACAGCCCACCCAGCATGGCAGGCAGGGCTGCAAAGTTGCAGGAGAAGGTCAGCATCGGCTATCCACCCTTACTGTGTGCATGCAGGGGAGAGGAAAGTATGTGTCAGAGAGCCGACTGCTTCTGTAACTTTTGGAATGACACTAGAAGCAATTCGGAGGCAGCACGTGTGTCTCTAGGCATCCACGGCATTTCTGAATATTGTTCCCATTTGTCCACTGCAGTGGTCTCAGACTCCTCCCGACCCCTCATGTGATGGGTGAGCCTGTGGCCTCAGTGGCAAGTCAAGGGCTTTATGGGCTGAGAGGGGGTCCATCTGGGCCTCCCCTGTAGGCACGAGGCCTTGGAAGTCTTTTCTGGCCTTGCTAAGCCTTCGTCCTTCTTCTGTTAATGAAGATCATGATAATCCCCAGTAAGAGGGTCTTCAAACTTAAATGAGGGGATGCTGTGCCGGGGCCCTGCACAGGAATGAGTGCTTATTGTGTCTTCCCTTCCAACACCTCCTGCATAAAACTCAGATTGGAGATCCTCTCTCTTCTAGGACACAGGCATTTGAAGAGGACCAGTGGGCAGGAAAAGTCTGTGTCCTGCGGTATGTGGATTTCAGGAGTCTGCAGGACAGTGATTTGGAGTAGGAAACCATGGAAGGGAGCAGGGTGTGGCTTCCAGGAGCCACTTGTCACCGGGTCAGGGGGAATATCTAGTTCAGGGCCCTGGACCAGTTAGAACATCACCAACACGTTGGGCAAGCTCTAGCTGGAAGTGAAATGGAATGTGGCTAAGGGACTATAGGCTTTGGGTGGGACACACCTGGATTTGAATGACAGCCACCGTCCAGCCTCTTGACCTTGGGTAGGTTGCTGAGGCTTCTTTGGGCTTCAGTTTGCCCAGGCAGATAGTGGGATGATCACACCTACACCACAGGGCCTGGTCCTCATGAGTACAGCTCCTGGCACCAGGAGGACAATAAATAAATGGGATCCCTTTCCCCAGTCTCTCCACAGGCCTCAGGTTTGCCTTCAGTGTGTACATTACTTTTATTCAAGATGCAGTCTGTTCACTTAAAAAGATAAGTTGAATTTTTTTAAAGTCTGTAAATGGCATTCCCTAATGCTGGATTTGATTCATGTAATAGTTATTGGGATCAAGCCCCTGCCAGCCTCACCCCAAAACTCATCTAGAAAAAAGGCAAGTGTGAGTCCTTCTAAAGAAAGTCACATCTTGCACTCCCCCAGAGTATGTTTTCAGAACAACATTGGTGAGTGGGTGGCTTCGTTCTGGTGCCCAGGGCAGGGGTGGGGTCTGGAGGACATTTTAAAAGACTGACACCCAGCTATGGGGGCAGGATCACTGGTGAACATTTTTTCTTGAGGCCTAACCCAGGCCCTTCCACACTCCTCCAAAAGACCAAGTAAAATCACCAAAATGGTGCCCAAATGCAGCCAACTCTTGGTCAGAGAGGAATCCTCCCATCTGCTCTGGGAGGACCCCCAGCACCCCCAGGAGAACATGACGTCATTGTCACCGGAGTGGAGGTCCGGCTGGACAGGAAGGTGGCTCCTGCCATTTCTGATGTGTCCCTGTGCCCTGCACACCATCCCCACAGCTCCCTTTCCCTTCTCAAGCACCTGCGACTAGAAAGGTCTTGATCCCAGTGACAGAAGGAATCATGAAAAGGCAGCTCCAACTCCAAACCCGAATCAAGCCCAGAAGCCACCCTGCACCCAAACCTATCACCTGGAGGGACCTGAAAGGGAATTCCTCAAAAGTCAAACACACTCATCTCCTTTTCAAAGCCCTGGGATGCAGCTGTCAGACTGCATAAAAACCATTCTCCTCAAGGTTAAAATTTTAATGCACTGTTTACACATTGAGGCAAAAGAGGTTTGCATAATTAATAGAGCACAGAAAATGGAGAGCCAGAGCACAAAATATGTTTTACAGAAAAACAGTCTGTGAAGGATAAAGGATGCCGTCCTGACGTGTCCTGTACAGCTCCAAAGAAACCCCTGGAATCTGAGGCAGTTGCCTCTCCTACTTCGAAGGGTTACAGGGGACCCCGTTCCCAATACTGCCACCCTCCATAGCAAGGAAGCCTGACAATGTTCAGGAGCAAAGCTTCCCCATGCTTCAGATGGGCATCAGATCTGTTAAGCAAACTCCCGAGGTCCCTGACACAGTTCCTGGGACAATGGGACGTCCTGGGGAAAGGTGGGCAGGGAAGGAGGAGGGGGCAGAGCTCGCATTCCCTCTGCAGACCTCGCACGGGGCTCCCGCAGCGCCCTGAGCCGGGGAGGAATTCCTATGCGTGTCGTCAGAAGGGTCGCCCGGCAGAGGCAGCCTGGCATATGGTGCCTCCAATTTTTTCGTGACAAGTGGCGGGCTAGCAGAGCCGCGGAGGAACAGGCAGAGAGCCGGTTGGCTAATCACTCCCCGTTGCCTGCACCCTCAGGCAGAATCATATTGCTTTATGCAGATGAGCTCATCACAGTTTCTTCAATTTGGCTTTTATATAAAAAAGTGCCAGCTCCTCACACTGTGTCAACAGCCACCCGAGGGCCTACCACTTTACAACGCGAGTGTATTACTATTTAAAGACAAGCTTTTAGCTGAACATCAGTGCTGCCTTCGGAGTTTAATTACCGCCCTCCCCATGGGGCCCAATGAGCCAGCGACTCTTCCCAAGGGGGTTCTGCTTGGTGATGATCTTTAACTAAGTAAGTAAATGCCAAACCGGCTTGGCTTAAAGCGCCTGCGTCTGATTTCCTGCTCTGCTGCAGGATTGTAGGTGACTGGTAATGAGCCATGAGCAGTTTAGCATCCTGGGGTAATTAATTTCCAATTGGAAAAAAAAAACAACCCGCAACTAGTAGAATGTGTGTGTGTATATGTATATGCATGTGCGTAATATATATGCATATATATAAAGTATACTACTAGAATGTAATATATCTTATGTAAAAATACATATTATTTATAACATATACTAATATATATATTAAACTTTTATTTTCTCTTCTGAAAGGGAAAGAGGTCCATAGCAGGAGCTAACTCCTGCAACCACTTCCAAATTTATTAGGACAGTCGTTTGATTCTGATGCCAAGAAGAGGCTCTTCTCTTAAAATCCTTTCTCAGTTTACTGAGTCGAATGAAGAGTTTAGAAAGGGTAAGGTCAAGGATGCTTCACTTTCTATTCAGTGATCATTAAATTAGTCATTTCCTCCAAAGTACCATGGAATAGACACAACTTTGGGACATGTAATTGTCTTTCACAAGGTAAATTAACATGTCAAGAGTGGTACACATTGAAATTTTACCTGGAAGTGGTCCAGACCAGTTAAAAATCAAATGCATTTTCCAAAAGCCACCTAAGAGTTGAAATAAGGCAAAACAGAAAGAGCTACTTTTATCTTCTTGTTTTGGGAAAATACAAAGATGAATCAAGGCATAAACTCAATTTTTAATGAAACCACGCTTGGCAGAATACTTGCAAGGGATTGACTGAGTTCCAAATAGGTCAAGGTATTAAGCATTCATTCTAGAACATTCCAGCAGGTTCTTCGCTCCCCTTGTTGGAGATCACAAAATGGACCCAAGAGTGTGAAGCTGGGCTGATGCACTGACAGCAGCTAAGGAGGATAGCGGTGGTCCTGATGGACTGTCTCTCTAAATCAAATACAGCTCTCCACTATGCTTCTTTGTGGTGCCCAGTCAATCCAGTCACGTGTTTGGAGAGACTGAGGTGGGTGGCAGTGTGGGAGGGTTCACCCCCGGGGATGGGAAGGCCCAGCTTCCAGCCCTGTCCCATCCATAGATAAGGTCTGATACTTAGGGAGAGGTCATCTGGACGCTCCTCCTTATTTAACAGAGACCATTGTATCTGTCATGCTGAGGTTCTGAGCCTCCAGCCACACCCCTGGAGACAAGGGTGGGCTGAAGCGGGGGGACTGGAGTAGGTCTGCTGCACAAGATGTTGCTGACAGGTACTGACCGCCCAGGCTGACAAAGGTGCCCGCTAAGACAAGACTTGACCGTGCCCACCATGTCGGCCATGCACGCAAGTTAATGAACCAAGTACTGAAGGGGATGAAATGATGAAGTGAAGAGCTTGGCTTTGTGGATGTCTAGGAAGCATCGAGCACTGAGCTTGGTTCTTTATTCTTCGTCTCACTGACCTGTGAACACAACCCCATCAGAGTCCCGGCCCCATTCACAGGAAATGCCCACTACCAACCAGACGCTAATTGGGTATTAGGACCCCACTCCAGACCAACAAGTAGGCGTAGGCCTGACACTCAGCCTGACTTCATACCCTTTCTCAGAGCTGCCCCGCCTGAAAAATAAAATAAAATAAAACTGAAAAATAAAATAAAACTGAAAAATAAAATAAAACTAAAAAACAAAATAAAATATTAAGTTAAATCAAAAAATATTTTACCAAGTTTAATAAAAATTTCCATAGCCTTGTAAATCTCTTTGCATATAAAAATTGCTTTTTCATGAAGAGTCCTGCTAAGTAACAATGGACCCTTCTAATCCCCCTTAGGATGCCGCTTCTTCCACTGGAGGAGACGTTCCCAACAGACACGCGTTCTCCGTGGGGAGCACTTCTGGAGAATACCAGCTGCCGGGACGCATGGCCGCTGCAGGCAGACCTCGGAGATGTGCTGGGAGGGTCCTTCTAGGCCAGCAGCTCAGGGGCCTGAGGCTTACCCAAAAAGGTCACACAAGGTGACTGATGGCAGTCGGGCTGTGGTGGGGGTGGTCAGGGCTCCACAGCAGCCTGATGCTGCCAGACAGACCTGAGATGTCTTACTCAGGGTTGCACAGATGAGACGGGAAATCAGGGCTACCACAGGGTTCATCAGAGTCTGCCCTTCTGAAAGGGAGGGCGCCTCCAACGATGTTCATCTGCAGAGCTCCTGGGCAGCTCAGCCAGCAGAGCGTCTGCCTTCAGCTCCGGTCAAGGTCCCGTGGTCCTGGGACAGAGCCCGCGACAGGCACCCTGCTCAGCCACAAGTCTGCTTCTCCTTGGCGCCTCCCCTCTGCGTGTGCTCCCTCTCTCTCTCTCTCTCAAATGAATAAAATCTTTAATAAAAAAACAAGCATCCTTTGACAGAAGGGCCAGCCACTGGAGGGGCAGTGGAGGTGAGCTGGCTCGGACGAGGGGGTGCTCCTCGGCTCACAGCTGACAGCTGTTTTCGACTCCCTCCCTCAGGTTTGCTTGCGGACTGCTCACCCCCAGGCCCCCTCTCTGGGACGGCTGCATGTGCACCAGCCGTGAGTACACGCTGCATCGGGGTGGCTGCATCGGGGTGGCCGCCGAGGGCGTGAGGTCCAGCGGGGTCAAACCCCTCTCCTCCCAAGGGCGCTGTGTGGCTGCTGGGGGCTTCTGGGTCCCTGCTTCCTGCCCAGCCCACAGGGCCTCAGGAAGAGAGTGAAGAGTGCGTCCGTCAGGGCTGAGTCAGGACACAAGAACCCCTCTGGGACCTTCACAGGAAGAACTGAACACGGCGAATTGTTAACTGGGTACTGAGAGCAGAAGGGCGCACGGGAGGTCCTGCACCTTCAGAGAGCTGGTGACCTTGGGGCGGAGAGAACAGAAATGGACGGGTGGAGTTTGGGGAAAGGGCCCACAGAGACGGACTCCAGCCTCCAAGGAACGTTATGAGGTGACATCTTGGTAGCTGGCAGATGCCTGAACCTCAGGAGCTCAGAAGAAGGACCTTATGAATTCAGACCTGGAAGTAGAAGATTCTGCCGGCTGGCGTTTGCATCTGGGAGGGGTGCCCTAAGGCTGGTTGTGCAGGTGCAGAAATGACAACGCTGCAAACTGAAACTGACCGTGGCTCCCGAGACCCCTGCCACTGCTGGGTCAAGTGTAGATGCCACCGAGACGAAGTGAGTCAATAGCTGGGAGCCCGCCCTCCCCTCTCTGCCAGCCTCCAGACACCCAGGGTCCTGGATGGAGGAGCCAGGAGCCAGAGCTGGTGAAGGAGAAGGTGGATTTGCAAACTATCAGCTTTAGGATAAGCACACAGAATAGAGAGGGTGTGGGTCAGAGCTGAAATCCTTAATCAAAGAAAGGAAAAGTGTCCTACCGACTATAGTTGTGCCTGAGTGTTAGTTTTCTATCACGGTGGACACCCCCCACCTGTGCTCAGCAGCTTAAAACGATGATCCTTTATTAGTGCACAGTTCTGTACATGAGATGTTCTGTGGGTCAAGGCTGCATTGTCTGCTCAGCACGTCACAAGCCTGGAATCAAGGTCAGCCAGGTGGGGTTCTCATCAGGAGGCTCTGGGGGAAAATCTTCTCCCAAGCTCAATCTTGTTTTCAGAATTCAGCCCCTAGTGGTTTGGGAACAGAGACCCCCATTTTCTTGCTGGCTGCCCCTGGAGGCCATTCTAGCTCCTCTAAGGTGGCTCCCATCCCTTGTCCCATGTCCTCCTCCCCTCAATTTCTTTTCATGCTCTGACCTCTGATTCAGATGTAAGGGGATCATGGGTTTAGGTCTGGCCCACCCTGGTAATCTCCCTATCTTGAGGTCAGCTTATTTGGGACCTTAATCACATCCACAGAATCCCTTTTGCCATAAAATATAACATCATCCCTCGCGGGTTTCTCAGCTCTCAATGGGAGGAAACTAAACAAGGACAAGTGTCTTTGGAGGTCATCAAGAATTCTGCCAGTACACAACTGATGAATTGTTGATCACAACAAAAACTTAAGGGGTACCGTATGCTGGCTAACTGAATATAACTTAGAAAATTAAAAAAACAAAAGAAAACACCAGAAGCAAACAACAACAAAATGAGTAAATAAATAAACAAACCGTTTTGGGTAGGAAAAAACAAAAATTCTTCCTACCACAAACAGCATGTAGGGAATCCCTTCTGCTCTTTTAAAAGAACTTTGAGAATTCCCAGGGAATTTTGTCATGCACACAAGGTAGGCCCCAAGCTAAGTTCTGATAAAAGTTAAAGCTAAATTCTTGGAAGAAATGCAGTCAGATCAAAACTTTAACCTCTTAGGGGCACCTAGGGGACTCAGTCAGTTAAGCACCTGTCTTCAGCTCAGGTCATGGTCCCAGGATCCTGGGATCCAGCCCCGCATCAGGCTCCCCCTGCTCAGCAGGGAGTCTGCTTCTCCTTCTCTCTGCCTCTCCACCTTGTTCATGCATGTTCTCTCTCTCTCAAATAAATAAATAAATTCTAAAACAAAACAAACAAACAAAAAAAACCTTTAACCTCTTAGAATATTTTGAATACAAAATTAAGTTGTGGGGTCAGGAAGACTCCAACCTCGTATATCTTGGTTCCCCAGTAAGAGCAGCAGAGTCCGTGGAGTGCCAGCGTGATCTGGGTGTATGAGAGCTGGGCAGACATCTTCGTCTCTGGTGGGGAACACTGTGCTACACCAGCTGATCCCTGACCTGGTCCTAAAGGATGATTCTTCTTATCTACCTGTTAGATAGAGCTTGAGAGACCCGGCTCAGGAGACGGGGACCAGCAGACACAGCTCTGCAGACGTGCCTTCAGCATTTGTCCTCGGAGAGGCACTAGGGCTCCAGAAGTGGAAACGCAAACAGCCAGAACAGAAAGTGGAAGTTCCAAAGCAAGAAAGCCAGGAAGCCAGAGCGCCCACCCCCACAGCCCCGGACCCATCCCGGCCTCACATCTGTGATAAGAATCGGGCTGGGTGCCTTCCTCAACTCTGATTCAACCAGAAACTCCCATCTCTGTGAAGCAACAGGTCCCTGAGGAACCTACGTGTATGTCCCCATTGCTCCCCGCGGGGGCGACTCCGAGAACCCGCCACCTTGTCCCGCCATCCTCTGTGTCGGCAGGATTTCTGTCTTCCTCCACAACCTGGGTCAGCCTCAGCAGTCCGTTCTGCACCCTGTTGCCCAAGGTCAACTTCTCTGTCAACTTACCATGGGAGCCAGAGCTCAGACCGCATTTAAATCTATTCCAGCTGACCAGATTTGCGGGGAAAATTCTCTCGCTCTTTCTTATCTGGAGGAAGTGGGTCTTGCAGACCCTGGATATTTCTTCACATTTTTATCTACCTCTGTGAGCTAATTTCATGATGATTTAAGCTGCGCAGTTTCGAGACTGCGATTCGATTAGTGTCTTTCTGTTCACCTGACCCCGTAAACGGGCATTATCTCCCACGCTCAAGGACTTCTGAAGCGAGTGTTGGGAAAGAACATTACAGATCATCTGGAAACAGTTTTCTAATTTTTTTTTTTTTTTAAGTCTAGGATTAGGATTCAAATCCAACCCGGAAATTGAACCATCCCTAAACTGTGTCTTCTTTATCTGATTACTGATCGAAACCATCTGCACTTAATTGTAAGAAGGCAAATCGTGTAGCTGTCAGCTAGGATTAAAGGACAAACCTTCTTAGGAGCCGTGTCTGTCGGTGGAACTCAAAAATTAAAGAAGAAAGAGCACACAACCCAACATTTCTTTCCCAATTTTAAAACCCCAAATCATGGAATACTACATCAAAACCTAATGATGTATTATAGGCGGGCTAACTGAAGGTAAGTTTAAAAAAAGAAAAAAAAAAATACATATAGATTAACACCACCACCAACAAAACACTCCATCCAAGGTTTTTGTTGGCTATATTTGAGTGATGTTTTTATTGAAAGTACTGAGGGGCTTATCTTTATTGAATACCTTAGAAAGGGCATATGCACCTTCTGCGATGCGCTCCTCCCTTCTGATAATTTCCAGTGAGCTCCAGAGACCCGCACAAATACGAGCATGGCACCTGAACCACGTGGCAGGCTGGTGGCCATAAGCTGGCCCATCAGGGCTCTGTGTGAGAGGCCCTCCCTGTGTTGAGTGGGGGGTTGGGCTGCATTCTAACCGCTAACACAGGGACAGGCCTATATTTCTTTTCTTTAACATTTTGCAAACAAATAAGAGATACTTTTGAGGTTATTAAACTGAACCCATAGTCACCTCTTCTCTGACCAGTCCCCTCTCTCAACAAGACTGGTGGTAGCATGTCGAAACAGTTCCCACTCCAAATTCTCAAGATGGCACACCGTTGGGCATCCAGACGTAACCTGCACACTCATGCCAGCGGCCCCAGTTGCAATTTTCAAACCCAGCCCCACCTGTAATGTTTTTCCTATGAGTTATTTCTTTTCGCCATCGTAAGGCAGAGTCAGAGTATTACGAAAACACGACTTGAAAGTGGAAGTTTCCCACGAGAAAACGGAATCCCAAAGGGGGACCTGACTTGTCTAGGTGACAGAGCCAAGCCAAGAGGAAATTTTTAAAAAATCCCAAATCCCACTGTAGGGTGCTTGTATTGTCACATTTGTAGGAATTAAGTTTGGGGTTGTGTTTCTTAATTTGATTGTTGGTTTGATTTTTTATGATACTTCAGATTGTTATATTGAACTAACTTAAGAAGTTCTAGACCATAATGCAAGCTGAACAGAACTGGACCCTTTCCTGGTGAATTCTGACTGAGATGCAAGACCCAGGGCAGCCGTCACTCTTACACAAGTGAAAACAGGATGGCTTAATGCACCTTGGAAATGTCTGCCGCCGGCTACAGGAATTTTTGCTCCCAGAGGGTCCCTGGGGTTTGTTGCTGCGTAATCCCAGCCACTTAGGCCCCTCAAGGATCTCACCATGTGGGCAACTTTGGAGAAAGCAGACCAAACTCGAGTCATGTGGCCAGTGGTAACTGGGATTCCATCGGGTGGCCAGTGTGCTCTTCAGAATGTGCATGGCGATCCCCACTCAGAGAACTACAGCGATGATGATTCCACTCACGTATGCACTATCCTCACAGGCTGCAGTCCCCTGAAGCACGTCTGTTAAGAGTTACACAAGTCGTTGCTATTTTTTAGGTGTTTTTAAAAGATGGTAGACCCAACTATATGAGAGGTATGAAGTGCGTTTTAGTAAACTTCTGTAGGATGCCAAGCATGATTCCCCTACCCCCAAGATATGTCACGGCTTTTCCGCAGCCTCTAACACCTTGTGCTGAAGTTTATCACTCAACACATTGTGCTGGGATTGCGTATTTACGTCCCAGGTCCCTCCGCGACACTTGAAACTCATTACAGGCATCTCATTTGTTTTTTAGTACCTAGAAGCAAGCCCAGATCCTAGCACGCAGAAGGCATTCAAAAATGGTTGACGTAGGAAAGAATCAATGAATCTATTAATAAATCCATTAATGACTGAATGAAATGATAAATACCTTACACTTTAAAACACTATAAATTATTGACGTGTAGATTTTAAAATTAAATATTTAAGCCGTCCTGTCTCCATTTTTCAGACAGACTATGAGTTTGAGTCCCTGGCTCAGTAGCGTCTCTACAAGAGAAACCCAAAGCTTGAATGCAGGTCACACCCTCTGCTCAGGGAGCCCCACAAAGATAAAAGTGCGCATGGTCTTGAATGCTGAAACACACAGACCTTGGCTCAAGCAAGTATTTTGCACACGGATAGAAAAATGTTCTGATGCTAAAACCCAAAGGTCAAAAGTAACCCTTTCTACTAGCAAAGACCTCTCACACACCACCAGCACAGGACTGAGTTACTGAAGGCCATTTAATCGGCTCCTGAAATCTGCTTTAAATTGCATAATACTTTTATTGACAACAAAATAAAAATCAGAATGAAAATGTGATCACCAACTCCTGAAATGTTTCACTGAGTTACAGAAGATGAAATATTAAACTTTCTTATATAAAATTATTTTTCTACATGTGAAGACAGGACACTTGGACAGATATGAAACTACCTTTTGTCCTGATAGTATTCACTAGCTGGGTGAAAGAGGTACCAACTGGATAATACTGTTAGATACTAAAGAAATATTTTTGTGCTGAAGGAAAAAAAAAAAAAGGAATGTATAGAACAAAAAGTGATCTGTAATATTTGCTTCCAATATTTGTTCCAAAGACATTTATTCTTTTCTTACCTCCAAATCAAGATCGTTATATAGAATCACGAGCTTTAAGGAAAGAGGTGTGTTTGATGTTAACGACGATATAACACTCAGGACATGACTACAAAGACATGGGCATCTCACTGGAACACGTCAGAAAGATCCACCATGGACCCACACACTTTGACGGCCAAGTACTAGGAATGCTTGCTTCGTGTCTGAGAGCATTCTTATTTGTATTTGATCTGCGTGCTTTGGGGCATATACCCAAGGACAATGTTTAAAAAAAATCTTGTGTCTTTGTATTGATGACATGAGTCTCCCTAAATGACTAGTATCCAAGGATCATTAGATAAATAAATGTCCATCCCTTTCTTCAGCCTCAGAAACTTTCCAGCATGCATTTCTTTTCTTTTCTTTCTTTCTTTCTTTTTTTTTTTTTTAAAGATTTTACTTATTTATTTGACAGACAGAGATCACCAGTAGACAGAGAGGCAGGCAGAGAGACAGGGGGAAGCAGGCTCCCTGCCGAGCAGAGAGCCCGATGCAGGGCTCGATCCCAGGACCCTGAGACCATGACCTGAGTTGAAGGCAGAGGCTTAACCCACTGAGCCATCCAGGTGCTCCTCCAGCATACATTTCTATCAGTAAAGAAATGATGTCATCACCAGATTGTATCTTTCTCATTTATCACTAAAATAGTCTAAGTTAATTATGTTGAAACAGTCCCCACTCCTACCCAGTAGGATGAGACGGTAGCGGCATGGGATGGTGACTATGTCTACAAGCACAGAGAGGCCAGACGGCAGGCCAATGACCAAATGGTCCTGATCCCACAGGGCAGACCTCCCTTACAGCAAGACAGAAACACTGATGGTTCTCTTTGTAACTTAATCTAGATAAAAACGAATACTGGAACCTTGCATAGCTACATTCTAACAGAGCCGGTCTTTCTCCCTCTATACTGTGAGGCACTTCATGCTACTTTTTATCAAGTTTCCATCCCTTTCCACAGACCATCCTGGTGATTTTATCACCTCTGAAAATGATTTTAAACCTTGATCGTTCCTGGCAGTACATGGAGAAATGTCCTTCACTAGGGACACCAGAATGAAGTGAATTTATGAGCCCATACCTAGATCTGATAAGCAGGCAGAAATCATTTTTATTATGCACATAAAACAGTGCCCGATTAAAGGACAGCCATATCGTCCCCTGACAACCTGTCCTATGTCACTCCAGAAAATAGGCTTTCTTTTTTAAGGTAACCTTATAAGAAAAAGCTTAAAATGGAAAGCCTTAAAATTTAAAGAGGTCCAATTAAGCAAAGCCACAAATGTCCGATGGGAATATTTGAAAAATAAACCCACCCATTTCAGGACAGTACAAGTGTAGACAATTGATTATAAGCAGAATAAGAAAGTGAGAGAAACATCCTTTCCTATTTGTGTCCCTCACAGGGTCCACAATCTTGTCAATTTGTAAGAGTGAATCCAAACCTTCCCGAGTTAAACATAAGGTTAGTAGATTTAGAGTCAAAGTCATGTTTAAAATTCAAGGCTTATCATAAACAAATATCTAAGTGAGTAAGACCATTCCCTAGTGGAGATGACCAAGCTGGGTGCCCCTATCATACTTTCTGCTGTGGGAGGAAATAAAAGAGAGAGAGACAAAAAATGTGACATTGTGTTTCATTTCTTTTAGGAGTTAAGAAAATTTAGTAACAGAAAACTATATTTTAAAGCCAAACATTAACAAGAAAAAGGAAAAAAAATACAGCTTTGGGGGAACTAGACAGCCCAGGAACATGAGTGGGAAGAAATTATTTAGTCAATAATGGCAACCATGCGAATAAGTGCATTGCAGCTGTTTTTGGTTATATTTTTAAGAAGCAGGTAGAGCTATCCACTGCTTACAAGCTCCCAAATCCCATATATACATCTTTAAAAAAGACACATATTTTGTGTGAGCCTGATGGTGGGTATTAGGGAGGCCATGTGTTGCACTGGGTGTGGTGGATAAACAATGAATGCTGGAACACTGAAAAGAAATAAAATAAAATAAAATGGAAGAAAAACATATATGTTTATGGATATAAATGTGCATAAATATACATGTGAGTTTAGTTTTTAAATGGTCCATGAGATGACATAAGAAAAAAGAAATCAAGTCTTAACCAGCAGACAAGGTCAAGGGCAGAGTCTCAGAGTTTCAGCAGGGAGCCTGAACCCATGTTGCCAGTCCATTCTTAAGGCTCTCTGATTCTGTGCCTGGGCACCGCTGTATGTGTGCATGTGTGTGAATGTGTATGGTGTATGGTGGGAGAGATCTAGATGTCTGCATCACTAAAGTTCACTAGGAACTTGGTATACACTTTGAAAAATCAATGTTTCAAGATGTCCACCATTCTGCCTGAGCTTTGCCAAGACCCACGTGCCCAGCAGCTTTCCACTTTAGAAGCATCAAGTTCCCCACCCACCAAGGCAAGTCAGGTTGCCTCACAGAAAGGGAAGCTCTATTCCAGACAACCCTCCAAGGGCTCCTTCTTCTTTCTAGTGAGGATAATGCACTACCTGACCCTGAATTCCTGGCCGTGTTGTTCCTGCAAGTGATGTGGGGAGAGTGGCCTGCAGGGACAAGTGAATGCAAGCTGTCCTCTCGGAGCAGACGTGAGCCTGGGGATTTTAGCTACGGAGCACCTTCTGCTCAGTGCTTAGTGACATCTCCTGATGTCCTCTTCAGCAATTCTGGGGCACGAAATATAAAAGGGATGGTTTTGGACTTCCCCAGCAGCTGTTTTGAAGATTCCCAGTGTGATCCTTTCTCTGTTGGTGGGGTTGGGAGTGAAAGTTTCCCAGTGGGAACATAAACTGGGTATCCGAGGGAGCCTCCCTCTTTATGTCTCTTCCTGCCAGTCAATTAAGGCAAATCAAATATTAGAATGGGGTCCCATTTTCTTTGACATGAAGGCAACAACAAGCCATTTGTTACCCTTTGTTTTCTCTTGAGTATCAGCATATGGTCAAGAAGAGAGAATTATTTATTGTCTACCTGACACAGCTGAAACAAATTGGAATTGCTTGAACTACCAGTTTTGGGAAAGCATACTAAAAGATTGTTTTTAGTTATTATTTTTCCTTATTTCTCCTGTGGCACATTTGACAAGTTAGTTCATTGCTAACAGAATGAGTGCATGCGTGTTCACCACTGAAATTGTCCTGCTTTTTTCCACTTTGCAATAAAGCATAGATGGAATTGTAAGTTGATACCTCTTTCTTTGTGGACATCAGTAGGAAGTAGAAAGGAAATGATGAGTTTCCCTCGTGTATGTAGAAACAACTCATTAGAAGTTCATGTTGTAGTTCTGGGGCCTGATGGTCTCATTTACATAACAGACAAAAATTTGCAAGCACAAAATATGATTCAGGACATACAACTCATACAAAAGTCATTACGATATCTATTGAAATGGAGCAGCACAACAATATTTAAGTACTTTGTTGACTACTTATTAAGGTCTTTTGTGCTGTCAAAAATTTCTTTGTTTTAAACTCAACACTCGCACTCAACACTCGCACACTGGGTGGCTCAGTGGGCAAATCCTCTGCCTTCAGCTCAGGTCATGATGTCAGGGTCCTGGGATTGAGCCCCACATTGGGCTCTTTGCTCAACAGGGAGCCTGCTCCCCCCCCCCCTGCCCCTTTCTCTGCTTACTTGTGATCTCTCTCTCTGTCAAATAAATAAATAAAATCTAAATAAATAAATAAATAAAGCCAACCACTGTCATCTACCACTGCTCTTAGACCAGTAAGATGAGAAGATGTCAGAGCCTCGTGGCAGAATTCACAGGGAACCCTCCCATGTTTCCTCAATACAAGGAAGGACCTTCTGTCACTTAATGGAATGAGCTCCCTGTGAAGTAAGATTTGCCTAGAAGATCTTGCAGCGTGACTAGAAGACAAGCAGTCAGGTAGGCCAATGGCCCTTGGGGAGACTCCAGGATTGGGTGGGGACTTGGGAGACATGATCTAGAAATTCCTGGCTAAGCTGCACATTCTTGACCCCATGTTCCTGCTAATATCCACAACCACCTTGACACTGATGTCTACCCACACTGAACCAGGTGAAGACGTGGATGTTTTTGTCAATCCATTGTTAACACTACACTAAGTCCTCTTTCTTTATGGTGATCACACCAGGGGTCACGAGTCAATGAACCTCAAGGGTTTAGCCTTTGGAGATGAAGAGCTGGGCTAAAGCCTGGGAAGTGTCACCTCCATTCCCACACCCAAGCACTGACCTGGGCTAACAGGGGTAACCAATCTGCAATGGAAAGCCGGTCATTTAGACTCAATGTGCACACATTCAGTGCCCCCTGGTGGCCACATATCCCTCATGCAACAGACCTCTTCAGGGGAACATAAACTCTTTCAACAGACCTCTTCAGGGGAACATAAATTCTTTCGAGGTGTAAACTACAAGAATGTGTTCAGGCACATATTTTGAATACATGTTGTTTCACCATTTTCTCATAGGAAGGGTGTCTTAGGAAGAAGAGAAACAGCCTTGTTTTCATTTAAGTCTGTTTCTGGTAACTCTCCACTGTGATCAATCACGGCTTTCTGGGCTGCCATTTGAGACAATTTATATGGTCACTTTTCAGCTTTTTTTTTTTTTTTTGGTGGAATAACACCTCCTTTCCTCTATTGTCCTTTGTATTTTCTTCAAATGGTTTACATCCTAATAAAATAAAATAGGTTTTGTTACAGTGAGAAGGTTTTCTTTTCTCTTTACCTTTCTCTCTCATTTACTTGTTTTTTGGTTTTAAGATTAGCTCATATTCTAGATCCCCCGACAGTGATGGTATTCTTTTGTGAAATGTAATGATGACAAAAGCAAGTAGACAAAGTGGTTGTTTCTGTTTTTGGAGATGGGAAGGCATATACAGGGAATTACTGATATTGCTTAGGGGGAAACAGAACCAATGGAAAATGCATGAAGGAAACCTGGAATTTGAGACCTTTTGTGTACATTTCAAGTTTCATAACATTCAGACATAGCTTGCTTTTAATGTTTCAATTCATGTTTTTTTTTTTCATTATTTAAAAGTGACTTCAATCATGATCGCCATAATGTGGACGCACACGAGATGCCCTTCAGTGGCGAAAGGAGAGATACGCTAGTGCAGCAGACAACGGGATGGGATTCAGCACTACAGAGAAACAAACGATCAAGCTAGGAAGAGACATGACGGAAGCTGACACACATATCACCAAGCAAAAGGGGCCAAGGAGAAGTCTCCATGCTGTAGGATTCCAACATATATGACATTCTGGAAAAGGTAAAACTATGGGAAAGTGAAAAGATGCGTAGCTGCCAGCATTTGGAGTAGGTGTAGAGGAATGAGAAGGGGGAGTACCGAGGATTTTTAAGGCAATGCAACACTCAGGGTGACACTATCATGATGCGCACAAGTCATTACCCCTTTGTCCAAACCCGCACAATGCACAACCCTAAGAATGAGCTTGATGTAAACTGTGGACTCTGGGTAGTGATGAGATGCCTGGGCCAGGTCATCACTGGTAACAAATGTGCCTTCTGGTGGGGCTGATAGTGGCTGAGAGAGGGTGAGGCTGTGTATTAGTAGGGGTAGGGGGATATAAGAAATCTCTATACCTTTCCCTCAGTTTTGCTGTGAACCTAAAACTGTCTTAAAAAGAACAATGGCTTTCTGACTTTTGCAAAGACTGAGCAATCCTAGCCATCTGTCCATTTTGCTAACTTTCTCCACATACTAGCCTCTCTTAGTAAGGGAGGCTCAACACCTCTAGCATAAGCTCGCAGTTTCCAACGTCCGCAAACATGGAGCACCGCTCCCCAGATACCCAGACACTGTCCTTGCTCAGAGAAAGCACAGGCTTCCTTGCAAGTCACTTCTTCACATCCTCCTCTCTTTCTGAACTGATTTTTCTACTATCTCTGAAAATAACAGCTTGTTAGACAGTGATCAGAGGCTGAGCAAGCAATTGAATACAATTAGGCAAAATTATACCAGACTTAAACCAGGCGCTCAGTACTGTCCGAACATGGGAAGCCAAAGCACTGTATTCTCCTACACAGCTCTGCTGATGGCCTTAAAAGGGAAAGGGGGACAGGATCCTTCATTGCAATACACACAGAACCTCATTTTTTACTGCACACTTCCCTAGAAAAGGGACCATCAGAGGTCCCTGTGGTGGGGCTTCTGCAACCCACATGCTGCACATCAACAGAGACGGAGACAGGCTAAAACGAAGCATGTCATGAATCCGGCATTTGAAGGCAGTGGCCAGTGGATGTTGGGCAGGCTGACTTATCATCAGGAAAAGCTTACAACGAAGTAGAAGATAATCTGGTGTCATGGGAGAGGAAGGGGCACAATGTCTTAAAAAGACGAAGCTTCCTGGGTACTCTTGCTCACCAAAACCATTTCTAATGTGACCGGCTGTCCAGGTTTGCCCAGAATTGTCCAGGTTTTTGTACAGCAAGTCCTGCATCTTGGTTACCTCCCTCGTCTCGGCTAACCAGGATGGTTAGTCATCCTGTTTAAAGTCACCCGAGACTATTTGAGACCTAGTAATACATGCTAGAAAAGCAGCAGAGGGCCATTCCAGGAATTGGCAAACTTCCACCAGATCGACGCTATTACATAAATTTGGGAGGAACTATAACATAGATGTATTATAAAATTTATCACTGGATGAACACCTCTAGCTGATTAGGTAACTCACGGTTTTCAGTTGCATGTTTAAAAGACTACAAAAATGGGAAAAGCAAAACAAAAAACCCTCCTGTGAAAGTGCATCCCACTGGAGAAGCCGGGAGCTGGAGAGAAGAGCTGAAGCGATGATTTCAAGGCCCAGACACGGCGTGAGACAATGACCAGCTGGACCGCCCTGATCCTCAGCCTTCCCATCTACCCAAATCTGCCCTGCTATCTCTTTTCAAATACCGAGCGTTTAACGATTACCACAGTAGAAGTATTTGGTTAGGCATCCTGAAGATGGGAAACAAAATCACCCCAAACATCTTTGATAGGGTTTCCCCCTCTGAAACCTCACGTCAGAGGAAAATACACAGTTATACCAGAAACAAGGAGTCTCGGGATAGTTTTCAAACAGACCATCCTCAGGGGGAAAAGAACGGTGAAGCATGAATTTCCCCATGAGGAAGAAAACTGAAAACCACAATAAGTTTGTCTCATCAAAGTTCTTCTCAGAAGCTGAGTAAGTCATCTTCAGAGTAAACTGGAGGAAACGGTTCTAGTCTTGCACACAGACAAGTGGGAGAGAAGGAGCGGGGTGACTTCCTTATTCAGCATGCCTCCCATCACCCTCTTCCTTCACCACCCCTGCTTTCCTTTGTCCTGTAGTGGACACACTCTTGGACATGGAGGTGGTGCCAAGTACATCTCCTGCATCCTAGCAGCCCTGCCTCCTAAGACCCGGCTCCTTGGAGCCACTTTGCTCCTCTCTCTCTCTCACTCTCTGGGACTATTCTAGTTCATGGTATTGTTGTCAAGACTAAAGGGAAGGAACATGTAGAGCATGGACATGGTGACTGACTCATGATAAACAGTCAATAGATGTCCGCACTTCTGAGTTCTATCAGTAAAATCTCAATGGGGCAGTATCATCCTGGGGGGTTTTCTGAAGATCTATAGGTGTTTCTGTTTGTGTTTCTGTTATTACTGGGGTACCAGTGGGCCTGTCCAGGTGAGGGAGAAGCAGGAATTCTCAGTGTTCTAATCGTGCAGGCCAATTCCACCAGGCAAATAATGGCACCAAGTCTCACAAGTCTTTCAATGACCTGTTGTGCATTTATATAGATGAACAGCCTGATGATCTCTATCAGAGGCTAGACTCTAACTCTCTTGGGTTTATAAACATGAGTATTTTGTACCCAGTTCTAATTTGTAGGGACTTTTTTCAAGAACGTGATCACGGTATCAACTAAAAGAAGTTTGTATGTTTTTCAGCTCAGCACTTCCCAAAAGGTCTTTCAATCTTTTAAAGACACAGTGGCACTTTTGAAAAGCAATAAATGATATTACCTTCCTACCCAAGTAATGCTTAAACACTTGTAAAAAGTGTTAAGTCTATAACCTGAAGACAAAAGACGAGGGAGCCAAGGGATGTAGCCTTTGTACATGTGTTCTCTTCTGCCATCCAAGGTATGGGCTTCTTCTCCTGGGATACCTGATCTCATGTCCCAGGGCTACTTGGCATCTAGGACTAAGTGACCAATGTGCCCAATGAGGTTTATGTCATCTGATAGTTTAGCAGCCATCTGAGGAAATTAGATGAGGTGATGCACAACCTGGAGAAGAGAACAAGGGAGAGGAGGTCCTACTCTCACAGGAAGGAGAAGAAGCTGTTCATAATCTAAGTAATAAACTCTCAGTGGCTGGTGGTGGGGCAGGGGGGTGACCACAGGCCTTCCACCCGTTTCTACACAATCCAGGATATCAGCCTGATGACAGTTTCCACCAAAAAAAATGCTAAGATGCTAATGTGTTCATGGAGAAGTCTTGTGGCACTTGTCATAGAGATAAATCTCACATAAGGAACATACTGGGATAAGGAACATAACTGATTTAAATTGGGATTTATTTCTACAAAGCTCAATTGCTGTCCCTACCTTGTAAATGGCTTCTGAATTATCATCAACAGCCATATGTTTGCAATCAGTGCCTTGGGGTCTTCAAGATGTACAAAAACACCAGCCAGATTTTCTTATCTGTGGAAGCTCATGGTTCCTTCACATTGTTATTTCACATTATATAAAGAGGAAAGATTTAACTTTAAGAAAGGGAAAATACATTCTGCTGAATCACTTTCACCCGCACTTAGGTCTTCCAGCAAAACCGCAGGCTCCAACCTTACCCTGGAAAATTAGACCGTTAGACCCCCCTGTCAGCTCCACACATGCATATCCCCATACCCAGCACACACACCTACAACATGTGTCTGTTTAAGGGCACTTGGGGGGCTCAGTTGGTTAAGCATCTCCCTTTGGCTCAGGTCATGATCTCAGGGTCCTGAGATCGAGCCCCACATCTAGATCCCTGTTCAGCGGAGAGCCTGCCTCTCCCTCTGCCCCTCCCCCTGATCAACTCTCTCTCTCTCAAATAAATAAATAAATAAACTCTTAAAAAAAAAGGTCCTTTTAGATAAATTTAACACCAACTAATAGATGCTGGAGTGGGGAGGGAAGATACGTAAGTCTCCTAAATAAAGCTAAAATGTGGGTTCTCAAACAAAAATGGTAGACATAAAAGTCCAGGTTTTCAACTCAGTTCCATTTCCCCCGCTAAACGGGTCCTTTAGCTTTCACCCTGTGACACACTCACATGTTATTATCACACTGAATTTCATGGCTCCTAATAAGCTTGCCATAAGCACGTGCCTCAGGAGACAGAGCAGAAGAGTGTGGGGTGCTGTTGGAGCCCGGAGAGCACAGGGTCTGGGAGAATGTTCTGAGACGGTGGCAGGGCACCACAGCCCAACACCCAGCAGAGGGAGAAGGTCAAAAGTCATAAAAGGAACTCTTAGTAACACAACCAGGGGAAGTCCATGTAATCTGTTCTCCGTGAAAAGACAGAAATGGCTGAACCCCTGACCCTCAATTGTTCCTGAACAGTTTAAGACCAGCAAGGCTTAGGGGCTTCACAATTGGCTCAACATCCACTCTTCACTGCTCAAGAGTAATTTAAATTCATCATGCACTGGATTTAGCAAACTTATTTCGAACTGAGTTCCAAATGATTTCTTCAGTTCAAGGCAATATGCATTATGTGGCACAGAAGGCTTTTAAAAGCCTCATTGTCTGAAACATTCACAGAGTTTGATGCTACATTCCTCTGGGTGGGGGGAGCCAGCTAGGAAAAGAAGAAATATCACCAATGTGCCAACCCTGGCATCCCAGGTTTCACTCCCTCACATATGCATTCATGCAGTGATTCATTTACTTATTCATTTGCCTATCCATTTACACATTCATTTATTCATCAGAGCATTCATTCACTATTTACTCTCCCATTTATTTTTACTTATTTAATAATTTAAAAAATATTTATTTGACAGAGATTATAAGCATGAGTGGGGGGAGGGGTAGAAGAAGAAAATTTCAGGTAGACTCCCCTCTGCTGAGTGTGGAACCCAACAAGGGGCTTGATCTCACAATCTTGAGATCATGGCCTGAGCTGAAACCAAGAGTCCGATGCCCAACAAACTGAGCCACCCAGGAACACCCTCACCCACTTAATAGACAGATGTCACATGACTACCTAGAGCTGGGTACTGTGCAAGGTGACAGTCTTGGCCTCATTGCTCCTCTCTAGACATCCCTGGATGGCATACAAGGAGGCGTGCACATGAACATGGGTTGAAGATGCCCCCAATCTATACACATAAGGATCTTTCATTCAGTGTAGAGGAGAAATGCCAAACAATAACAAAACAAAAGGAAGGGGTGTTGCCCATCAAAGTGAAAGACATGGGGCTGTGGGCAGTGCCACATCAAAACATTCATGGGTCCTTCTTCCATAAAATATGGTTAGAATATTATATTTTACGACTGCATCAGTATAAAGACAATTATGGAAAACAGTGTGGAGATTCCTCAAAAAATTAAAAATAGAGCTACCCTATGACCCGGCAATTGCACTACTGGGTATTTACACCAAAGATACAGATGTAGTAAAAAGAATGGCCATATGTACCCCAGTGTTCATAGCAGCAATGGCCACAAGAACCAAAGTGTGGAAAGAGCTGAGATGCCCTTCAACAGAATAATGGATAAAGAAGATACAATTCATATATACAATAGAATATTAGCCATCAGAAAGGATGAATTCCCAACTTTTGCATCAACATGTATGGGACTGGAGGAGAGTATGCTGAGTGAAATAAGTCAAGCAGAGAAAGTCAGTTATCATATGGTTTCACTTACTTGTGGAACATAAGGAATAACATGGAGGACATTGGGAGAAGGAAAGAAAAAGTTAATTGGGGGAAACTAGAGGGGGAGATGACCCATGGGAGACTGTGGGCTCTGAGAAACAAACTGAGTGTTTTGGAGGGGAGGGGTTGTGGGGATGGGTGAGCCTGGTGGTAGGTATGGAGGGCACGTATTGCATGGAGCACTGGGTGTCATACGTAAAGAATGAATCTTGGAACTCTACATCAAATATTAATGATATATTGTATGGTGACTAACATAATACAATAAAAAAAACCATGATCTTGGGGAGTTTGCGTTCAATTTTTCTGGCTGGTTTTAAAGGAAATTAAAATATTTTCATTTATATGTATTTTCTTTCTTAAAATTGTCATGACCCCGGATGCTCTGCTTACTGTGCTTGGAAATAAGTTGGCCCTGGCTTTGGGGTCACATAAGTGTCCCAGTCTTCTAGCACCATTAACCACAATGCCTTTGCACACAACAGCTCACTTCTTCACATCCCCATCTCCACTGCTAAGATAGGAAATGGGAATGAGACCATGTGGCTTAATGCCGGGGACATAGCTAGGACTCTGCGTCTGCTTCTCCTTCCCCTCCAAACAATAACAATAACAATTCACTCTGAAAACTACTGAACACAAAGGGTGTCAAGATCATAGATGATCTCCCCTTCAGAGCTCAGGAGACATGAGAACATGGAGACTAAATTAAAGTCCCATGAGAGTGAAGCCATTCTCATTGGTTACCCACCACTGAGTACACAAAACCAGCAGGATCCACTACATGGAATGTAATAAGTAGGATCTTTATTTCACTTCCTTAAAATAATTCTCACTTTATACCAAATTCCATACCTCCCTAGCTTTATCTCCCTCCCTTATTTCTTTAAAAATACTTTTTAACTGATTTGTTGATCCTGCACATCATTTGTCTCTCCTCACTGGAGCATTAGCTCTGTAAGGGCAAGAGTCAGTGCATTTTGCTTCTTGCTGTATTATTATTCCTGACGCTTAGAGCAGTGTCAGTCACAACATATGCACTCAGTGAATATTACTTGTTAAATTGATTTGATTTGAAAATTACCAGAAACACTAGTTTCAAAATTGTGAAAATTTAGCCTTTCAGATATTTTTTGTTACTTTCTTTGAAAATTTCTTCTCTACAAACTGCAATGCTTGATCAAGTATTCCTAATAATGCAGAATACTATTTTTTCTGTTTATTCTTCTTTCCATATTTCATACATTAACCATTTTTGATTGAAATGTTCAGCAAAGGATGCAGTATGCCTGTCTACCACCCTCTTCTTCCCTTGCCAAATTTTTCTTCATGTGCCAGAATTTCTTAGCTAAACTTTACACCAATTTGATATTTCCCCATAAAGCAAGAAGAACAAAGAGATCACATTAGCAAGGTTAATAGGGTTAACTTTATTAAAGTACAAGGCATTTGAGAATATGGTTCTTTTAGGACGGCTGCTCTACTAAAAAAAACAAAAAAACAAAAAAGAAAAAGAAAGAAAGAAAAGAAAATGACTTTGGATTAATTATTTCTAATATCCTGATCATAGAAAATGCCCTCATTTCCCACATGGGGGGCTCATTCAAGGTTTAGGGTGTCACTTGTCATCCCATGAGCCACTGCTACCACAAAGCACAGTATAGTCATAGATGCTTATGATAATTATAGGTGGAGACTTAAAGAAAAAACAGAATATTAAGAATTCTGTTTTCTTCCTTATTGAATGTAAACTCATTTCCTTGTTTATCCAAAATGTTAACAGTTGTCTTCACTTCATTATAAAATTAAAATATGCATACTGTAAGAACTTCACTAAATACAGAAAGGTAGGAAAAAAATGACCTATTATCACATAATGACATCTTGCAAAAACAAAATGCCTTCTGTTAACATTTTGATATGCACTCCAGAGGCTGGGTGCAATGAGCAGAATGATGCGAAGTGGCCTTGGGAGTTTGCTCAAGCTAGCCTGGATGGTAAGCCAACTGGAAGCAGGAACCCCCTTTCTGCTGGCATAAGGTGCTGAATCTGAATGAGACTTCTTTATGCCTGACAAGAGGGATAGGACTTTCCCATGGGCCTCTGAGTCTCTAGGTGCTGGACAGCTGGCTGTCCCAGACAACTCCAGTAACAGCTGATGCCTAAAGGCAGATGGGATGCTTGTCTCCCTGTTTACTGGGATTTCTCTCAGGTTCATAGCAAAGGAGAATGGGGGGATGCAGAGGGACCCCTCAACTTGATGCAAACCTACCCATTGTCCAGAATACCCAGCTCCAGCATGCCTCCCATGGGATGATGAATAAATTAAGATCCCTTTCATTTGTAAGCTTATTTTTATTTTCTTCCTTAAAAATTATACGCTAGCATGTGCTGTGCCATATTGTACAATATACCCTTTACCACAATGACAGTCCCTTTTATGCATCAACTTATAACTAGGCGGTAGCACCAAGTTGTTCAGTCAAAACCTAGTCTAGATAGTGCTGTGAAATTATTCCAAAGATGTGGTTAAAATCAGAAATCAACTGATTTTAAGTAAAGGAGATGACCTTAAATAATCTGAGTTGACATTATCCAATTAGTTGAAAGGCCTTAAGAACAGAGCTGGGGTTTCCCTGCAGAAGAAATTCTAACTGTGGACCACATTAACTCTTACCCAGAGCTTCTAGTCAGCCTTTGGCCTGCCCTATAGATTTCAGACTTGTTGATCCCAGCTCCAACTTTTTTGTGTGAGCCAATACCTTGAAATCCATTCATCTATCATTTATTAATTTATCTATATCTAGCCTACTGATTCTGTTTCTCTGCAGACCTCTAGTACACCACTTTGCATCAGTGCTGCATAATATTTTTCATAAACTTAAGTTCTGTATAAATGATAAATGACTTCTTTAGATAAAGTTTATGAAAGTTTTCTCTCATCCACCCATCACACACTTATTTGCTTCCTTTTTTTAGGTCCCCCTTTCCAATCTGGATTCAAGATATCAACATAGGATGATATCATAAATTCAGAATATAAAAATAACACATAGAATATTTATTAATAAATAATTAACCAATATCAAAAGGAAGTTTATAGTAGGGAAACAAGGAGATAAGAATATATTTATCAAACAACATAAATGCCCAAACCGGGAGAATACCAGGGGAATTGAGACAAATCCTGCAAAGATCCTAGACATAGACCAAGTATGCTGAAATGGCTCTGTAAAGACTTAGAGCAGTACTATAAGGTAAAAAGAGATTTCCCCATACACACAAAGCCAGGAATGGGTCTAGAGAGCAAAGAGGAAGCTCCAGAAACTCAAAAAACTGGCAGGCAGGCTATAAAGCAGAAAGAGAATTCCCATAGTTTAGAAAGCTGGTGGCTGGCCCTGCAAAGCATGAAGAGATCTAAAGAATCTGGCTGATGCTCAGATCCCAGGCCCTTCTGAAGGCAGGTTTCAGCCCCACCTTCACAACAGGTGAACTGCATTATGTAAAGACTCCAGCTCTGCAGCAGAGTCCAGGACCAGCTCAGCTACCACTGCCCTGGCTCAGCCTCACACCATCAGCCTGGCAGAGTCACAAGTCCTTCTCAGGAGGGAACTATCCCTTACCCCCAAACAATGTTTAATGTAAAATAAAAATCACAAGATACACAAAGTTTAAAAGAAAATGGGGTCTGAATTTAAGAGGAAACAGGTCATAGTAGCAAATGTGGTAATGGACCAGATGTTTGAATTATCATTCAGGGATTTTAAAGTAACTATGATGAAGGATCTAGATGAAAATGTTGACAAGTGTGAACAGATAAGAAATTCCAACATGGAGAGGGGAACGGCAAAGACCAAGATCAAATGGAACTATTAGAGTGAAATTATATAATACCATAGAGGAAGAATTCAGTTGATGGGTTTACTAGCAGACTGGGTACAACAGAGGAAAGAATCAGTGAAATCAAAGGTGGGCCATCAGACACTATCCTGAAATATAATGAGAATGAAAAGTGAAAAAAACAATAAAATGAAACAAAGCACCCAGGCCTTTTATATACTATCAAACAGTATAAATAATTGGAATCCCAGATGGAGAGGAGAGAGATATAGAATAAAAAATATTTTCAGAAACAATTGTTCAATGATTTTTAAGTTGATGAAATACATCAGCATACATATCCAAAAAGAACGGCAAACCATGAACACAATTCTTTTAAAAATATTTTTAAAATTACACCTTGTACATCAGAGGCAAATTGGAAGATAAAAAGGAACTCTCAAAAGTAGCCCCAAAACATTCCAGGTCATCTGCAGAGGAAGCATGAAAAGAACGATGGTTTAATTTCTCACCATGGAATGGAATTTTCAAAGTGCCAAAAGAAAAAGAAAAAGCTGCCAATATAGAATTCTATATATAGCCAGAGTATGCATCAAACATGAGAGCTAAATAAAGACATTTTTGGCCATAGAAAAACTCAGAAATTTTTACAGCAAGAAAACCCATGTTACAAAAAATACTAAAAGAATTTCCTCAGGGTGAAGGGATGTGATACCAGACAGAAGCTCCAGTCTGCATGAAAAAATGAAAATACAGGAAATGCAATATATGGTTAAAAACAAAGGACTCATTTATTATTTTTGATATTGTGTTTATATGTATGCAATATATGTGTATATTTATATATTACAGATGTATATAATCTATACTTAGCTATAATTGTTTAAAACAAAAATAGCAACATGTGGAGTTTATAAAACACAGAAGAATAAAAGAGCTCAGGGGTGAGGGGGAGGAAAGGAATTATACAACCATGAGGTTCTTACTTTTTAAAAAGAGTTTAACATAATTTGAATGAAATGATAACCCATTAAAGATATGTATTGTATTTTGACAAACCTCTAAAAATAACATAATAATGAATATTTAAAAATACATAATTTTCTAGCTGCTTTGACACAAAATAATGATATCTACAAACATAACACAAAACTCATGTCACTACAAGGACATCAGTGGAAAACTGAGTATTAAAATTAGTAGTACAAGGAAATCTTGAAATGCCTTGAAATCTGATGGCTCGTTTAAGAAAAAAAACTTGACAGAAATAGTATCACATTTGATCACTGCCATAACCACTCACTTGAAATTATATTAATTTAATTATAAATTGAAACTTTTTCTGATATCTTCAGTAGAAAAAAATAAATTTTGATTAACCAATCTAAACAACACCCCAAAAACATTAATAGAGTTAAATAATTTCTTGATCATTCCAAAGTAAGGCAGAAATTAAGAAAGAGAAACATATACCAATATGAAAGACCTAAATACAATTGAATTGATAATTACATTAAGTATAAATGGACTAAGCACCACTTAAAGATCAGATTAAAAAAGCCAAACCCAAATGTATGCTTCTTATGAGAAACACACTTAGAACACACACATACAAAATAAATGGTTGAAAATAAAATATTGAAAAACAACCTACTACTGAATCACTATGCATTATAAATCTAAATGGCCATGTTTATATCAGACATAGAATAATTCAAGAAAATTGTAACACCAGAGATAAAAAGAAATATTTCTTAATGTTAAGAGTCACTCTGTCAATTAAAAATAGAGCTTCCCTATGACCCTGCAATTGCACTACTGGGTATTTACCCCCAAAAAACTGATTTAGTGAAAAGAAGGGCCATCTGTACCCCCAATGTTCATAGCAGCAATGGCCACAGTTGCCAAAATGGAAAGAACCAAGATGCCCTTCAACGGATGAATGGATAAGGAAGATGTGGTCCATATACACTATGGAGTATTATGTCTCCATGAGAAAGGATGAATACCCAACTTTTGTATCAACAGGGACAAGACTGGAAGAGATTATGCTGAGTGAGATAAGTCAAGCAGAGAGAGTCAATTATCATATGGTTTTGCTTATCTGTGGAGCATAAGAAATAACATGGAGGACATGGGGAGATGGAGAGAAGGGAGTTGAGGGAAATTGGAGGGGGAGATGAACCATGAGAGACTGTGGACTCTGAAAAGCAATGTGAGGGTTTTGGAGGGGTGGGGGGGTGAAGGTGGGTGACCCTGGTAGTGGGTAATTATGGAGGGCATGTATTACATGGAGCACTGGGTGTGGTCCATAAACAATGAATTCTGGAACAATGAAATGAAATTTTAAAAATAAATAAAAGTTAAAAAAATAAGAGTCACTCTGTCCAGAATAAATAACAACCCTAAATTTGTCTGCACCTAATAAAAAAGCTTCAAAACATATGCTGCAATAATCAACAGAACTAGGAGATGAGGGCGCCTGGGTGGCTCAGTGGGTTAAGCCGCTGCCTTCGGCTCAGGTCATGATCTCAGGGTCCTGGGATCGAGGCCCGCATCGGGCTCTCTGCTCAGCAGGGAGCCTGCTTCCTCCTCTCTCTCTGCCTGCCTCTCTGCCTGCTTGTGATCTCTCTCTGTCAAATAAATAAATAAAACCTTTAAAAAAAAAAAAGAACTAGGAGATGAACTGCTTTCTAAGCTTACATTCATACTGGAGAAATTATGCCTCTCCTTATGACTGATAAAATAAGTAGATCAAAAATTCAAAAAATACAGATTTGAATAACACTTTCAACCAGTTTAACAAAATTAATATTCCACTTATGATCTATATAATATTGAGTCTTTCCAAAAGCACATGAAACATTTGTCAAGATAAATCATATTCTTGTTTTTATAAACATTTTATTTAAAAACTCCTCAAATTTATAATAATTCTCACAAAGTATGTTCTCTGACTACAAAGCACTAAAATTAAAACCAATAATAATAAGATAGCTTTAAAAATACTCAAATATTTAGAAGCTAAACAACATAGTTTTAAATGGGTGATGACTTAGAGAAAAACAGAAAATATTTTGAATTGAATGATAATGAATACAGTATATCAAAATGTATGGAATGCAATGAAAGCAGTACTTATAGGGTGATACATAGCTTTAATTGCCTGTTCAAATAGGAAAAACATGTTCTAAAATAAAAAGCATAGGCTTCTAGCTTAATGAGCAACAAAAAGAATAAATTAAAATAAAACAGAGGTAAGAGAATAATAAAAACAATAGGACAGAAATTAATAAAATAAAAAAAATAGAAAATCAACAATGTAGAAAGTTATTTTTTCTGAAAAGATTAATAAAACTTTTATGCCTCTAGCAAAACTATTAAAGAAAAACAGAAAAAATGCAAATTATCCATATTAGGAATAAAAGAGATAAACACCTCTCCAGTTCCTACAGGTATTTAAAAGATAAATGAAGATACTATAAACAACTTATGCCAATAAATTCTACACTTACATGGCTGTAGAAGTACCTTGAGAAATACCATAACTGATACAAGAACCAAAAAACAGCTAAGTAGTTCGATTCCTGCTAAAGAAACTCAACACCTTAAAAAAAAATGAGCAGAGGACATGAACAGACACTTCCCCAATGAAGACATACAAATGGCTAGCAGACACATGAAAAAATGTTTATCATCATTAGCTATCAGGGAGATTCAAATTAAAATCACATTGAGATACCACCTTATACCAGTTAGAATGGCAAAGATTAACAAGGCAGGAAACAACAAATTTTGGAGAGGAAGTGGAGAAAGGGGAACCCTCTTACACTGTTGGTGGGAATGCAAGTTGGTGCAGCCACTTCGGAAAACAGTGTGGAGATTCCTCAAAAAATTAAAAATAGAGCTACCCATGACCCAGCAATTGCATTACTGTGTAATTACCCCAAAAATACAGATGTAGTGACAAGAAGGGCCATATGTACCCTGAAGTTCATAGAAGCAATGCCTATAATAGCCAAACTGTGAAAAGGGATGAGGTGCCCTTCAACAGATGACTGGATAAAGAAGATTTGGTCCATATATACAATTCAGCCATCAGAAAAGATGAATACCCAACTTTTGTATCAACATGGATGGGACTGGAGGAGATTCACTCAGTCCCATTGCTGAGTGAAATAAGTCAAGCAGACAAAGTCAATTATCATATGGTTTCATTTACTTGTGGACCATAAGAAATAACATGGAGGATATTATGAGACAGAAAGGAAAAGTGAAGGGGAAGAAATGGGAGGCAGAGATGAACCACGAGAGACTGTGGACTCTGAAAAACAAACTGAGTGTTTTAGAGGGGAGGGGTTGAGGGATGGGTTAGCCTGGTGGAGGGTATGAGGGAGGGCATGCATTTCATGAAGCACTGGGTGTGGTACATAAACAATGAATCTTGGAACACTGCATTAAAAACTAATGATGTATTTTATGGTGACTAAAATAACATGATAAAAAAATTAAAACAAACAAAAAAGAAATTGAATTTGCAATCAAAAGTCTTCCCATAAAATCAAAACTAAAAGAAAAAAAATCTTCAGGTAATATATCAACTTTAAGGAATAAGTGATACCAGTCCTTCACAGATTTCTTTTAGACAACTGAGGAGGATGTATCATTTCCCCAATATTTTTTTCCAATTTATTTATTTTCAGAAAAACAGTATTCATTATTTTTTCACCACACCCAGTGCTCCATGCAAGCCGTGCCCTCTATAATACCCACCACCTGGTACCCCAACCTCCCACCCCCCGCCACTTCAAACCCCTCAGACTGTTTTTCAGAGTCCATAGTCTCTCATGGTTCACCTCCCCTTCCAATAATTTTTGATGCTGCATAATCCTGGCATTGAAACCTTGTGAAGACAGTATAAGACAAAAACTAATAAGCAAAATCCATCATGAGCATATATCCAAAAAATCATTGAAATATTTGCAATTGAATGCTAAGACATAAAAAACTGTAATACATTTTGACCAAGCAAAGTTTATCATAGAAATACAGAACTGGTTTAAGACATAAAACCAATAAAAATAATACATCATAACAGAATAAAGAATTTTTCATATCATTATCTCAGTATATACAGAAAAATCATAGGACAAATTTTAACCCCATTCATGAGAAAAACCTCAGAAAACCAAGAATAGAAAAGAACTTCCACAATCTGATAAAGGGCATCTACAGGAAAGATGCAAAGAACTTTGTATCTAATGCTGAAATAATATTGAATGCTTTCAACCTCTAGGATTGGAAACAATGCAAAGGAATCCAACCATTACTGCTTTTATTCACTTCTAATCAACATTTGACATTATACTGGAAATCTTAGCTAGTGCAATACAGCAAGAAAATAAAGTTTAAGAAGCCAAAATAAACTAAAAAAATCACTTAGAGTACATGATATTTAAGATTGCAAATAAAGCTTTAGTAATCAAGACAGTATAGGCAAAACCACCTCCAAAAAAACTACATGGTTTGATTTCTAGACTAATCATATGTAATTAAAACAGTGAGGAGTTGGCGTAAATATGGGCAAAGATACTATTAGAACAGAATAAAGATACATAGATAGATCACCTATATGATTAATTATTTTTTTAAACCAAGGTGCAAAGTCAATTAAATGGGTGTAGGGGTGGGAATAAAGTCTTTTTTCATAAATATTGTTGTAACAATATGATAAATAGATGGGAAAATTGATCCCCAAGACCTACCTCACTCTTTATTTAAAAATTAATTGAAGATGAATCTTAAGATTTAAATGGAAAAGATGGAACCACACATTTATGAACATAAAAATGCTATAGACATTTATAAAGGAAACAGTTATAAAAGAAACACAAATAAACAATTATTTTAAAAAAGCCTTGGAAGATATCTTTACAACCTTGAAATAAGAAAATACTTTTTTAGGCACTAACTATAAAAAATTATGAATTAGACTTTATCAATGTTTCCTTAATTTGCTAATCAAGAAGTACCATTGACAAAATGCATATACTACAACTAAGAAACAAAATATTATGTCACACAAATGATCCATATCCTAACTATAGGAAGAACTCTTACAACTCAGTTATAAGAAAACAAATAACCCAATTATAATTAGACAAAAAATTAAAATAGTCACTTCACAAAAGATATATGCTAGCAAATGAGCACATGAAACAGTATCATTAAATGATCAGGTAAATGCAAAGTAAAACCATAGTAAAATACTATTTCATATACTATTTCATATAAAATACTATTTCATATATGAAATACTATTTCATATACACAGAAATGATTAAATTATAGTGTCATACTGAAAGTTGGGGAAAATGTAAAACAGTGAGAACTAAAATACATTTTTGGTAAAAGTTTAAATGGTATCTTTTTGAAGTTTCTTGTAAAGTGAAAAACGTGCACTCCCACTTCAAATATTTACCCCCCCAAAATACTAATATATGTCCAAAAGACTTCTACAAAAATTTTCAATCAGCCTTTCTCATATTCGTCAAATACTAGGAATAACCCAAAAGTCTATCAACAGGAGAATGAAAAATAAATTGTTTTAGTAAAGGAACAAACTTCTGGAACTGGCAACAATATGTATTAATTTCACAATTATTATGCTGAGAAAAAGAGCCCTGTATCAAAGAATGCATACATCTTGATGCTATTTATATAAAGTCTAAGAATAGGTAAACCATTCTGTTGATATAAATCAAAGAGGGCTTGCATTTGGGGACATGACTGTAATGGGCCCAAGCAAACCTTCGATGATACTTAATTGAAATGTTCTACGTCTTGTTTTGTTTGGATGGTGTTAATATAAGTGTATTCAAATGATGTAACACATTAAATTGAAAAATTTTCATTAGTACATTTGACTGTATACAGATTACAACTCAAAAAATAAACTAAGAAAAAGTATGGGCTTCTGTTGAATGCAAGGGACCATGGGCAAAGTTAAAATAGTGACAGAAAGGGAGAAGATATTTCCGATGTCTAAAGTCAACAAAACCTAATATTACAATATACATAGAACTCCTGAAAATCAAAAAGAAAAAGACAGAAACCCCACTGGCAACACAGCAAAAGATATGAAAGGGAAATTTTTCAAAGAGAAAAGCCATAAGGCTCAAATGAATATTAAAAAAAAAACCTAAAATTAATTAATAATCAGAAAAAACAAGAATTAAGATAATGAGATATTATTTTACAAGTTTTTCATCTATCAAAAATTAGAAAACCATATATATTCAAGAGTTGGTAAGGGTAGGGGAACATGGGAAACCCCATGCTTTGCAAAAAAGAGTACAGGCTAATCACAGCCATGGTGCAGAGCAATCTCATGATATTCAGCTGAATCACTCTGTGTGTATATCCCCAAGAAACTGGCACAAGTCCAGAAAGGGAGCAATAAAAAGATATCGACTGTGGTAACATTTGTGGTGGTAGACTTGACGTTATACTGGGTGTCCATCCCTGGGGAAGTGGAGAAATGAAATGTGATGATTACTAAACCACAGAATGTAGAGAAATGAATGTGGTCACTAAACCACAGAATGCAATGCAGCTGTAAGGTGTAAGATACTGAACTGAAGGGTGCCTGGGGGGCTCAGTCAGTTAAGTGTCTGCCTTTGGCTCAGTTCATGATCCCAGGGTCCTGGGATAGAGCCCCATGTCAGGCTCTCTGCTTAGTGAGGAGCCTGCTTCTCCCTCTATCTCTGCCTGCCACTCCCCCTGCTTGTGTTCTCTCTCTCTTTCTGTCAAATAAAAAAAATAAAATCTTTAAAAAAAAAGAAACTCAATTTACACATAGCAACATGGAAGAACTCCAAACGTAGCATTGACAAAAATTACAAGATATATTACACCTTTTGGGGTGCCTTAGTAGATCAAGTTAGTTAAGCTTCTGACTCATGGTTTCAGTTTAAGTCATGATCTCAGGGATTGTGAGATGGAGCCCCATGTTGGGCTCTATCCTGAGAGGGAAGTCTGCTTGAGGATTCTGTCCCTCTGCCCCTCTCCCCACTCTCTCTCTCAAATAAATTAATATTTTTATTTAATTTACTATATTAAAAATATTTTAAAAGATGTATTACACCTTATGATTACACAAATTAAAACCAATATTTGCCCACAATAACATGGCACAGTCTACAGAAATACATATAAAAAGCTGCACTTTAAACATACAAGCACATTTCAAATGAAGGGGGATCATAGAAGGAAGTGGGTGATGGGAATAAAAGGAAATAAACAGCCAAAGAGACAAGACTCTGAGACCAATGAGCACGGGCTGCCATAGAATGACAGCAGAGTAGCTGAGTCCTCTGAAACCAAATCCGAACAGACAAAACTAAACACAATTTCATAAAAATGAACAGAGAACAATGGGGGAAAAGGTGGTGTGTTGAAATGGCCCAACAAACAGCACAGAAAGGTAAAGTCTCAACACTGTGAAAGAGGAGCTAAACTGAAAAAGAATAACAAATTCTTTAATTTGTTATCTTTAATAGGAATCTTGGAAAAAGACAAGAGAGACAATATTCCTAAAGAAAATTCCACAATTATGAACCACATGAATCTTCAGATTCCAGAAATATTATAAGCCATGTGGAACAAACATTTTTATGAGTCTTTTACTTAAATCCAATTAATTAATATATAGTGTATTATTAGTTTCTGAGGTAGAGTTTAGAGATGAATCAGTTGCACACAACACCCAGTGCTCATTATATCACATACCCTCCTTAATGCCCATCACTCAATTACCCCATCCCCACCCATCTCCTCTCTAGCAACTCTCAGTTCGTTTCCTATAGTTAAGAGTCTCTTATGGTTTGTCTCCCTCTCTGATTTCATCTTATTTTATTTTTCCCTCCCTTACCCTATGATCATCTGTTTTGTTTATTAAATTCCACATATAAATAAAATCATATAATAATTGTCTTTCTCTGATTGACTCATTTCACTTAGTATAATACCTTCTAGTTCCATCCACATCATTGAAAATGGTAAGATTTCATTTTTTTGGTGTCTGAGTAATAGTCATATGTATATATATACACATACAGACACATACATACATAACCACACATACACATATATACACCACACCTTTATCCATTCTTCTGCTGATGGGCATCTGGCCCTTTTGAGGGCTATAGCCCACATCTGAGCTATTGTGGAACAAATTTATATATATTTTTTAAATTTATGTCTTAACTATATGAAACTATATATTATCATAGAACTAGGGAAAAATATTAAATCCCATCAGAAAATAAAACTACCAAAGTATGACAGATACATTGACAATAGACTGCTTATCAACAATAAAATACATGGAGTGCCTGGTTGGCTCAGTCGTTAAGTGTCTGCCTCCAGCTCAGGTCATAATCCCAGGGTCCTAGGATCAAGCCCCACATCAGGGTCCCTGCTCAGCAGGGAGCCTGCTTTTCCCTCTCCCACCCCCCATACTTATGTTCTCTCTCTCACTGTATCTTTCTCTGTCAAATAAATAAAATGTGTTTTTAATTATTACAATACTAAGAAAATCATGAAAAGATATTCACAAAAATTCTGAGGGAAAGTAGATGTCAATATAGAATTCTATACCCAGCTATTTTATCAGCCCCAAATGAAGCAAAAGAAATCTTTTGAGAGATTGCCACTGAGGAAACTATTGGATATTATACCTAACTGAGAAGGAAATGAGACCCACAGTAACAGGTGGGTTTTCTGCTGCTCTGCCCAGCCTACTCAGCCATGCCTGCTCTGACTTGTCAGACCTCTGTCCCAACTGGCTAGACAATATGCCATGCCAGATCTCAACTATTCAGACCATCCCACTAGAAGCAATGATGAACAAAGAACTCCATGAATATGTGGAAATTTTTAAATAAGAATTTCCTTTTAAAAAGACAAGTGAGCATGTTAAAAAGAAGGCAAAATTAAAATTTTAGACAAAACTATGTGAAAAGTAGGAGAAAGATGAGAGTAAACAAAGTCAAGTTCAGGAGAAAGATACATACGTTCATCAACTGCAAGCTTTGTACATGAGCTATTGATGTCAAGGTCACTAGGTTACCAATGATACTAGACATGGATTTGCAACTTTCACACCAATAGGAGAAACAGGGAGAACATTAGCAATCTAACAGCAGCAGAGAAGTTCAGGAAGGTAGGCAGAGAATCCGTGACAAAGTGTGACAAATGGAAAATGCTAATGTATCAGAAAATCAAGGAAATATAAAAGGGCTTAAGTGGTCTACTAAAAACAACACTTTTTTTTTTTTTAATCTTGTGAAGTGAAGCTATAGTGTTCTTTGGAGAAATGTATAAATTTAAACGTATTTCTTTTTAAAAGATAGAAAGACTGGAAACAGAGTAGCTGAATAGTCAATTCTCTAAGCTGGAAAAATAAAGGAAACTCAAAGAAATTAAAAGAAAGATATAAAATACAAAACAAGAAACTAAACTAAAACAAAAGTTATGTTTTTAAAGAGACGAATAAGAGAGAAAAATATTTCAACACGGCACAAGTAATAAATAGGGATGGAGGAGGAGACTATGGGTCAACCAGTTCCTTTTCAATCATCAGCAAATACTTCAAAGGAGAAGATAACATTTTAGTCCTCTCCTGAAGTTCAGCAAGTGCCCTGGAGTGGCAGGAAATAAGGTTTTCTTCTTAACACTGAGCCAGAAGTGTCCACTTATCACCTTTTTACACCTTTTTAAATCTTTAGCAGCAGTGAGGTAAGCACTGTCACCCCTGTTTCATAGGTGAAGACACAGGGGTTTGGGACATCAGAGAACACATCCACATTCACTCAGCTGGTTAGTGAAGAAGCCAGGTTGCAAGCTCAGGTTTGTCTCATTTCAAAACTCATAATCCTAACACTGTAGCACTTTTCCAAGTTTCTCCCACAGGTGAGGGTAGGAGAGCTGGGATGGGGAAAGAAACAGGGAGGAAATGTAAGGTCAGGATGGAAGTTTTCCTTTACTCTTGACAAACTGTGACCTTCCCATTTTGTCAGCCTGGCACAGGATATTTTCCCACTGTTAGGTGGGCCCACCTGTACCCATATCTTCCAGAATACACTAGAATCTGAAAACAGTGGCCTCACCTGGAAACAGAAGAAGAGGCATTAAAACTGATAACTTATAACTAATGTGAATTCACTCTTACTGTCTTTTAAAGCTTAACGATGACACCTCTACATTAGAATTCATTTACTGTAAGTCTTTAAAAAATATAAACAAATAACTGAGTCAAATGTATTTTCATTTCCAGAGTCTCATAATGTTCACTAAGGAAACTGCAGGATGTAATTTATTCCAACAGCATCTTATTTTTAATTCCCTGGTCCCATATGCTAGTGAGAGGACCAAATCATAGGGAACTGTGCTTGAGTCACACGTAATTACCTTAGATCAATGTCATTTTGTGGTTTAGGATTCTGGTCCTAAGTTCAATTTTTAATGGTACCCAATTAAGACTTCCTTGGATTGGCCACAGAGTCCTGGGACTGTGTGTAACAAAACCCCACAAAGTGACCCATTCATAAGTCTGTTCTGATGCATCTATCAGAATATTCATGCCTGAATCCAAATCTTCATGTCAGACACCAGCATGAAGAGCAGAACCAGCAGGCACAATTGTGTTTAAGTAATGATAATGCATACTTGAAAGACACATACCAATATGCAACTGTATCAAATGTTATCACTTTTTCAGTTGGTAGTTATTCTATTTTATTTTAGTGCCAAAATGGGAAAAAAACACACACAAAGAAACACATACTCTTATAACATACACTCTAGATTCACAAAGCAAAATAACGTCCCCAACAAGAAGGAGTCAAAAGAAAATATTGCCAGGTTGTATATCATGAACATATATGTGGTAGATATAGCCTTGGTGACAATTCTCAGAGAGTGTTTTTAAAAGACACCAGTAAGCAGAGGAAGAGAGGCAGGCATTTGGAGGAACAGATATGAAGACTCAGAATAAGAATTTTAGGGATTTCCTGTCACTGAGAGTCTGTAAGTAGCTCAGGCACATGAAGATAAGATCCAGGGAAAATGAAACTCTGGTTAGGTAACACGTGGCCTTACTCATAAATACTTACTAGACATTGAGGTGGTGTCATAACCATTGAATAACTAAAATGCAAGTGTTAAGAGCAAAGTACTCTAGATTCAGAAGGAAACGTAATGAGCAGAAACCACAGCCTGGGTCAGAAGCCACACCAGTGAGAACAGACAGAGACTGGCCAGGAGTGGGCAAAGGAATGATCTTTATATAGACTACACACTGATCATGAAGCAACAGGAAAGTAGTGCAGTATTTGAAACAGACTACCCTGGTGAAGAAAGCAGTATCAACAATGCAAATTTCCTTTTGGGAGGCCAACTGGCTCCAAAGGAAATCCTAGAGTCTTTCCAAAACTTTCCATGAAACCAATGTGACATTCAGACAGTCTCAGAAGCATATTGAAGAGGTGGGCTCTTGTACCTACATAATGAATGAGTTCTCCTATAGGACCTGGAAAACAGAATATACAATATTCTGGTCATGTGCATCGCCTTGTGTTAGAGACAACGGTGTTAAATCTCAGAAGGGTTGGCTCACTTGGTCAGAATTTCCTAGTGTGGTGTTGTGTAGCCCATTAATATGGTCAGTGAAGAAGCAAAGCCTTCTTTTAAGTGAAAGAAAATTAGCCCATTTAAGAAGGAAAACCACCAACTTAAGGGAAAAATAACCCAACGTTCTCATCACTTCAGAGTCCTACTTTCATTCCATTCTTGAAGATGTCTAGAGGCCCTGGGTACAATGCCCTCTCTAGAGTGAGGCAACGTTTGGGACCATTGGCAAGGCCGGTTCACTGAGTTTGTGGATTCATGTTCAAAGTGAATGTTCAAACTTCCAGGCATCTCAGAGGTTGACCATCGGGCATCACTCTGAGCTTGGTGGGGAAAAAAAAAAAAAAAAAAAAAGATAGTAAAGGATCAAAAGGAATAAAAGTCAGAAAATTCAGTGATGAAAGGGTCCTTCTCTGTTTTGAAGAGTGTGATTACTATGCATTAAGGAATGAGGCAAAATTGCTAGTGTGGATGGAATTCTGCCTCAAGAAAACTAAAAGGAAAAATAATTCTCTATCAGTCAGAGGAACACCCATAACTTGATCTCCACTGCCCATGTGTGTCACGGAGAAATCTACAAGGGAAGGAGCACAGGAAAGGTGCTGTTTCCCCCGTAAGCCTCCTGTTGCCTGCTTTCCCTGATGGGATGTAGAGGTTTCAGCATAGCTCAGCTGAGGTCCCATTGGCTCTAGCTTCAAGCCCTGGGTGTGAGTTACTTGGTGGTAGAGAGCAGTGGATCAGGGATGGGGAATAAATGAGTAACATATCTTTTGCAAATTCACCTGCAGACAGTTGAAAGACAATTTAAATTAGCTCAAGGCTCGAAGCTGGAGTATTATCATGACAAGGACTGAAATCAGCTGTTCTCCCACACATGTCTGTGGTGGGGTAGACAGGTGCTGGTAGACCCAGGAGCTAGAACTCGGCAAGAGTTTCCTCTTTCTGTGGCAGGAAAAAGCAAAGGGCCCCATGCTGACGGGAGGAAACATTGGAAGTTTGTGAAGGCCTCTTGTGCTTATCACTGTAACTGGCGCTCACTCCACATTCATCACTCAAAGAAGAAACAGAGGCTTTGCAAAGTCAGGTCGGTGGGCTCCAAACAGGGCCGACCACCAGAAGCCCCCTGCAAAATTTATCCCAAATACCAGTGTCTGGGACTCTGTGGTCCAGAGGAGGCTCTTGAGGTGGGAACTGTGAAGCTGGACTTGTCGAATTCTATCTTGGTGATTCCGGTGATGCACAGAGAGAAAAAGACAGAAAGCATCAGAGAGATGGGGCTTATCAGAGCCCATTCGACCCATGAGGAAAGACTATTAATTGTTTTTTAAAATGCTTTTAAAAAAACATATATTAAAAGACTTATATTTTTATTTTTTTATTGTGTTATATTAGTTAGATTTTAAAAAAAAAACTAAGTATTAATATATCTATAGGTTTGTTTGCTTGTTTTTCAGTGTATCAATGCAACAGCAAGAAACACAGATGATTTTGAAGATGGTTTGTTTTCCCCTGTTTAGTACTAAAGGGAGAGTAACCCCGTGCACCTCCCATCAGTGGAGAACAATGAAAGGAGAGGGTCATGATGGATCATGGAACAATCCCAGAGCAGAACTGGTTAAGAATGGAAAGCTGTGCGTGGTCAGAGGCAGTGTTCAGAAAGGCCTGGCCCAAGGCTGACTCCTAGGACAAGGACATCTCAGGCTCCAGTGTGTGTAAGGATCGCCAGAGGATTTGCTAACACGCACATCCTGATTCAGGAGCTCCAAGGCCTGAGACTCTGCATTTCCAATCCACTTCCAGGTGTTGCTGACAACCACAGACACCCTTTGAGGGAGAGAAATGTTTCTGGCAGCACAGCAGCAGATTATCTGCCAAGAAGGCAGGAGGAGGGTGGACAGAACCAGTGGGCGAAACTCCATAAGCCACTGCAGAACGGGGCACTCTCTCCTTGATATCTACACAATCCTCAGTTTGTCAGGAAATTTCTGTGTCTTGGCCCCATTCTAATCATAAGAGCATATAGCTGAACCGCAAAGGAAGGCTAGACCCCCGCACAGCAGCAAGAATGATAGCTCGGGCAGCAGCCACATGAAGTGGCGTCCAGAAAAAGGAGCCAGGCAATATTTCCTTGATGCAAAAATTAAGAAGAGCAGATAGGTGATTCGAAGGGCTCCCAGAGAATACAATCTTGTCCAAAAACTAAAAAGAAATCTAATAAATCATTTTATCTTAAAAATACACCAAATACTAACGACACACACATGAAGGAGCATGATAGCTTTGCGAGCAAATCAGTATTTTTTTGATAACCCTGTCCATAACAGAGGAAGTGCAAAGGATCAGAGACTGCAGACTTCTAACTAAATTACCTTGAAATCACACAACTTCTGATTACTCATTTTTTTTTTTTTTCTGACCAGAAAGTTAGGGCCATGGCCAGGCCTAAAGCTTATGATTCTTATGACAAAATCCAGGCTATGACTCACATAAGTACATATTTTTACCAACGTAAATACAAGTCTACACACTGATTTTTTTTAATTCTTTTTTTTAAAATTTATTTTTTATTTATTTTCAGCGTCACAGTATTCATTATTTTTGCACCATACCCAGTGCTCCATGCAATCCGTGCCCTCTATAATACCCACCACCTGGTTCCCCCGACCTCCTACCCCCCACCCCTTCAAAACCCTCAGATTGTTTTTCAGAGTCCACACTGATTTTAAATGCACTCACACTTCATTATAACACATATCATTATAAGACATACTCATGTCAGAAAACGTCTTCTCTGTTTATTAAGTTTTATACAATATTGATTAGTATCAGTTAATTAAAAGAAAGAGATGATGTGTAGTTCATACCTGGATGCATTATTAGTAGAATGAGAATGCAAGGTCTTTATCACAAAGGGTTAAATTTGCCCTTTGGCAAGTTCTTCTCTTCCAAACCTTCATAAAGCCAAGCGTAACATTTTCTCTACTTTGTAGATATCTATCATTGAAATTGTATTAAAAGAACCATCAGCTATGTAATAACTTAAACAGATTTTTAAGGATGCCAGAATTTCCATTTTAGTCTGCTCAAGTTGGAATATGCTGTAAAAATCAACATGTTCTAATTTACAAACCAGGGTTTTCTTTTCACACACTTGCAAAGCCTTTGGGCAAGAGGTTGAGTTGAAAGTTAAACATCTATTTGCATTTGGTTTAGGAAATCCTTGTCACTTTCCCATGAAATTTCAGCTGTCTCAGTGGATTTGGCGGAGATCAAAGCTCCAATGCTCAGAGAGCCTCGGTTTTAATCCCTGCCAACAGTCAATCATTTGATTCTGGAGTACAAAGAGCTACTCCTGGCACAGTGCTGCCCACATGGTTATGACTTCATACGGCCGTTTCCACCTGCCTGGGATGCATTAGGTTCCAGGTATGGCAGAGATTTTGCAAAATGGGTATGACAACAATCTAAAATGCAGACTTGTGCTCAGAAGGCCGTGCCAGGAAACACCAATGAAAGCCTTCACTTCTCTTCCTGCCTGGTGAGCAAGCGACCTGGTGTGGGGCTGTCAGGTGTGGACTGACATCACGGCTGAGCCACCGACCTGGGGTTTCTACTAGGGGACCCTGGCAGGCTGCATCAGACCTCAGAGTCCACTTTCTTTCAACCACATTGCATAATCTCATGATATTATATATGCTCAGGAAAAAAAATACTTTGTGACTATCACTTGGTTAATATCAGTATTTTATAGGACATGTTTAACTAGGAGAATATATGGGATGCTTGGGTGGCTCAGCAGGGAGCCTGCTTCTCCCTTTGCCCCTGCCCCTCTCCTTGCTTATGTGCTCTCTCTCTGACAAATAAATAAATGAAATCTTTAAAAAATAATATAAGTAAAAGATAAGTAAGAAGGAGGATATGTCTGTAATTACTCTCAATTGGGGAACAGGATGGTAAAAGATTTTATAATCATCAGTGGATGGATGCCTGAAGTTTCAGCTTGTGGTGATGGAGGACATTGTATTGAAACTGTCATTTTTAGAGCAATGGACTCTCCTAGTTGAAATCATGGAGGCTGAATCTTTATTTTTGTTTTATGGCAGGTTCATTAAAAATGATTGATAAAAATGTTTGATTAGTCAAGTAATAAATAATGATAATCTAATATATATAATTATAGTATGAAACACTTATAAATATTCTAGTCTTTCACTCTCTCATGACTTAGACAGAAGGAAAAAAAAAAGGATTTTCTTTTTCTGGGTGTACTATTCAGTGGCGCTATTCCACATGTGGAAAAATGTTTAACAAGGAAAATAACTGAATAAGAACAAAGGAGATTACTCTGACTGAGGAAAAGGAAAGAAAATCTTCATTCTCATAGAAAAGAAAGTGAAGCCATTGATGTGAAGAAAAAGAAATCGCAGTCAATTATCATTATTCTGTAGTAGTCGCATTTGCAAGAGCCGAATTTTCCATCTTACTAATTAGGAACTCAGGACTGCATTTGTATGGAAAAAAAGAAGACCTGGGCAACTGATACCATGTGACCTATCACAGCTCTGCTAAGTGCAGCCTTTCTACTCCTCTGCATTGTTTCTCAAAGACCATGAAAATATCGATTATTCACAATAGAATTGCAATCTATCAACAAGTCACTTTTTCCATAGAAATAATCAATGAAGAAACAGCAACAGAGCCTGAGGCTCTTGCCTCCAAAATACAATTTATAAACTTTGGATTAATGTTTTATTCATGCTTCTTCGCCAAACAAAATGAAAAGAAAAAATAAACAAAAATGAATTACCATCCTTTTAAGATAGAAGGTATTACACACAAGAAAGTTTAAAAAAAAATAAGCTTGTAATTTTTTTAAATCATCTTCAGTAACAAGTATGACATCAAATGCATAGAAATGATGAAATAAAGAGCTTGCAGCCTAGCACCTATAATCATAACAAAACTATTCTCATCACTAAATTTCTGAATACAAACTATTTAAAAAATAATAGATACATTGTGTTCTTTCATCCTCTGGTGGCTGATGTCTGGATAATACAGCCAAAAATTCTATACCAATGAATGGGCCTTTCCTTTAACCACTATTATAAATTAACCCCTTTCCCTTGAATGACCATTTTTTTTTAAGGATGTACAAAAGGAAATCTAAACATGTAAGTCCTCTTCCCCAGAACTGAATTAATAGAGGCCGGCAGGTGGTTTCTGCCAACTCATTAGGAGCTCACACACTTGAAATGAAACTTCAGTGTACCTAAGAAATAGATCCAAGATGAACCAGTATTCATACCCAAAGCCTGTAGCCAAAAACCTAGATTCATTTACCAAATCTGCAGCTTACTCAGAAAGTATGTGAATAGAGAATATTAACATAATGGAGAAAAAAAAAAAACCCACAGTGTGAAAAATGTGAGTTTCTAATCTCCCCTGTTTGGTGCTCTGCCATGATGCTCACTTTTTTTCACTCAGGCACAGGCACATTCACCATTCACTGAGGCTTTCACAGGTACAAGGGGAAGGGGGGAGACAGCACACTGCTACTACAGCAATAATCGTATCATTTAATATCACCTTACAGAAGATGTCCCAAAGTCAAAAATACTGAAAAACTACAAGAGGCTGGATCCAGTCCTCCTTTTTAAATACGAGTCTTTGGGTGTTCTCTCACTCGTAGAAGTCCTGTGCAATGGTGTCAGCCCCACTTCCAGACCAGAAATCGCCTTAGAGGGTTCACCTCTTGTCCACGGGTGCAGGGCCCCTCTTGTTGCCCAGGTCTGCCTCTGAGCAATGTATCGGCAACATCCTTCCATGAGGAGGGGGCGAGGAAGTGAATTCCTCATCTGGCCGTCATGCAGCTGACAGAGCTCTGTGCAACCCTCTCCTGGGTGCTAGGGACACGGTGAGTGCTAAGCCAGCCGATCCCCACCCTCAGGAAGCGTCCCTTCTGGGGAGGATAAATGGACACACTCGGAGACGTGGCATATCCACTGGGTAGTGCTCACTCTGCAGAAAGGCGAGGAGCAGCATGGAGTGTGATGGGGTGCTGGCAGGCAGGGCCGTGAGTGAGGGTGACCGAGTGAGATGGGAACGAAGCAGGGGCTTTGCACTGTGTAAAGGGGAAATTTGGGGTTATTTCCCAGGTTTGTTTTGTTTTGTTTTGTTTTCCAATATCCCCTTTCATGTAAAGAGTTTTCTAACTTCACCAGTTCTTAAACACCCTGCTCGATGTGGGGAGGATTTGGGGGGTGTGATGTAGGGAAATTGAATCTCAGGTTTGACAAGCAGTTATTTGGAAAGAAAAGACGTGGCCGTCGTCCAGCCCCACAGCAGCTCTCGTGGGTCAGGTGACTTCACAGGTGGAGAAGTAAAGTCAGTGCACATCTGCTGGGGCTGGACGCATCTGTCCCTGGATGCAGGGGCCAGAACTCAAGCTTCCCATTCCTGGCTGGTTCATGCTGCTTCTGCCCCATAAAGGTCGAGGTTTTCTCACTGACTGAAACCTCACAGAGGCAAGGAAGGAGAATATTTGTGAGATGTGGATTCCTCACACCTCAGGGGGAACGAGCTGTAAGCCCAATTTCAAGACAGGATTTTTATAGGAAAAAAAAAAAAACTACAAAATATTAAAGAAGGCCAATGTCACCAGGGGCTGACTGAATTCATGTGCATGGGACCCTGGGTAGGGGAACCTCCTGGCCAACTTCAAGAATTTTTGAAAGCTTTGCATCCAGTTGACCTGATAAAGGGTGACTGAGAAGAAATCACAGATCTTCCATAGTAAAATTTGTACCTCTGATGTCAATGAATAAGCAAAAGCCATTAGCTGCCATTAGCTGCCATCAGCAAAGAATGGAATCCCCACACACCACCCAGACCCAAAACAATCTGTACACTATGTCAGTTGTTAGAAGCCTCCTGTTCATTTGGGCCCATTCAGTTTGGTCAAAGTTGGAGAATACTATTTAACTTATATTCTATGACAATGCCTTAAACATGTGAGATGCGTAAGGGGTTGTGCTGGGAGAGAGAAGCAAGGGGCCCACCGGCTGAGGAATCCTGGAGCAATGCTCCTCCACATGAGTTCTGAGAGCACCAGGTCAGCTCACAGAGTGTGAACACGCATGAGCTCTAGAGTCATTCCTCGGAGGCGTGCATAGCTACGGTAGTAGGAACACATTGAATTCTAATTTAACAATTTCCATTTTAATCCCTTAATCATACACCAAGTACGTGTTGACAATATGAATGGTCCAGGATATCTGGAGAAGAGGCCTTGGATTTGTACGCCATTTCACAGCTTACCAGTCGCTTCCCCATGTATCCCATCGCAGTTAAGTCTGTGAACCAAGGCTTAGACCCACGGTGCAAATGAAGGCATCACATGCCAGAGAAATTACATGATCTGCCCCAGAAAGACACAGCAAGGAAGTGGCAGGATTTACACAGACCTCACTCAGCCAGGACCCTTCACCACAGCCCAGCTGCCCGACAGCATTTAGATCTGCTACAGATGCTTCATTCAGGAAGATCTACGCCCTTCAGGAAGGAGGCGGCAGAAATTCCAGTAGAGTTTTTGTACTAGATGTATTTTTTTTTAAATAGGTGACTATTATATACATTAATGTTACATTTGTCAGTCAAGGAGTCATGCTTAAAATACGATTTTTCCCCAAGGAATCCTGGTGTTTCTCCTATGTCAAGGTCCTGATAAGGATATTTCAAAGTCTAGAAACCACCATCTTCGTAGGCAAAGAAACACCATTGGCCGAAGGTCTATCAGACATCCCATGGTTGCATGGTCTTGTGTATCTTAACAATATTTTTAATAAGCTGAAGACACCCCAGCTGTCCATGAAAAGGGCAAACTGCTAATACCTGGTTTTGGTCAATGGCTTCCTGTTGCCATTACAATGAGATGTGAATACCCCCCTTCAGCCCACATGGTGCAGCTTGATTTCACCCCTGAGGTCCCTCCTACTTCACCTTGAACCATCCTCCTCCTCAACTGGTCTTTCCAAAACAAACATTCTCTCTGTCATCTAGTACATCTAGCCCCTCCTGCCTCTGTATTTGCTGATGCTGTTCCCTTTGGCTGGCTGGAAAGGAAGATCCCTTCCATTTGGGTCTTAAAGATGTTGCTTGCTCAGGGAGCCCTTAGAGAGCTCTTGGTGACCATCTCTTCTATCAGGCCACTCCAGATCCTCTCTAGTCTCACACCCTGGGTTGTCTTCTTCAGCACAATTTTCGCATCCCTTCTGATTGTGTATTAATGCCTTTCTCACAGGATGGAAGCCCCAGGAAGGCACATCCCTCATTCTAATACATCCGTGTCCCCAGCCCTAAGAAGGGGTCATAGGAACTCAACACAGGCACTCAATATGTGTTGACTAACAAACTGCAGATAATTTGTTAGCCGTTAAACTGAAATATGGTCAGAAAACATGTAAAACAAAATATGTTTGACTAATTTAAATGTTATGAAAAAAACAAAATAGGTCTTGAATTGTTGTTCCAAATTAGAACAAAAAATATTCTCTGCCCACAATTGAAGTTTAGAACTGCCTGCCTTAGAAACATTGTAGTTAACTTAAACCACACTATTTATGAGTTAAAGTGGATGTTTTATATATTAGAATGTCATAAAAAAGTTACTTGTCATTTTAAATCTTATTGATAACTTTGGTACTAACGCACAGAGTGAAGTTTGAACTCCTGGACCCAGTCGTGATTTGGCAACCTCACCTGTTGGTCTTTCAGTCTCCACCTTTGCCTGAGATGCTTCAACTTCACAAAATTATCTGAACGGATATGAAAGCATCATCCCATGCCATGCCGCCAGGAGCGCTCCAGTGGCACTCAGCCTGCTCAGCCAGGCTCACGATGGCACGTGTTCATGAGCCTTTGTAGTTGTCATTGAACTATGCTGAGCTAGAGGCCCTGGGGAGAGCAGCCTGAGCAAGGTTAGCACCGGTGAACAGCTGACAGGTACGCTGAGTTTCCAAGTGGCCCATTCCAGACGTCCAGCAGGAAGCTGAGCTGTCCATCTCATGTAGCTGCTAACATCCAGTAGCTAAGCTGTGCGTGTTTTCCATTGACTCTGACGTTCCGAAACAGAATCCTAAACCTGCTCTAGGATATTGCATCTGGTTTTGTCTTTAGCAAAGCATTTGAGTTCTTGTGCACCTCACACAACATTTGATACGAAACTCTGCTACTTCTCCCAAGTCCGCTTTAGGTTGAACACAGGTGCTTTGGTATTGAAAACTGTGAATTATTTCCATCTGTAAAGGATGGCCTATGCCCTTTTCCCCCCACATTGTTAGAATAAAGTCAAGAAGGAGTGGGGTGCTGACAGGTAGCAGGGAAGCAGGAGCCCATGCTGGGTTTGAAGCAAACAGCACCATGCAGTGCAGTCTGGAAATGTTTTGTTGGCAGAGATTCTGCAGAGCCACCAGAGAGTAGAAGGTGACCAGGACAGGCACCTGCGGTGCAGAGGGATGTAGCTTAGTGAAACATCATGGTAGGTGGGAGCCTGGAATTGAAGTCCACTCATAGGGATACCATTCCCAGTTCTGTCCTACCCAGAGGACAACCCTGGGCAAGACACCTCACTCTTTTGAGTCTCACTTCTTACCCTCTGAAAAATGAGAACACTGATGACGGTCTCATAAGATTATTGGGAGTATCGGGTGAAGTGACATTGTAAGGCTGTAGGCACGGTATCTGACATTGGGTGGAGGGTGAATAAATGCCAGCTTCTCTGCCAGTACTGGGGTCGATAACAGGAGGAGGCCATCGGAACACACCTAGTCACCACCGGAGGAGTGAGGCGTGTTGTCCTGCAACTGCACTGTCTACACAAAAAGGATGTATAGCCATCGGGGACAGCGATGGAAACCAAGGTGTGGAAGCAAGTACCAGGACGGGGGTGTTGTTCAGGGGCTGATGCCAAGAAGACAGCCACAGTCCTTCCGGAGGGACCCACATGTGCTCAAGGACACCACCGGAGAATGTTTCATGCCCTTGCCTCTGATTCTGCGTGTTCTCTGATAAGACCAGGTTAGGTGGAGTGGCCGTCATTAACCAACGCCTTCTCCCTGGGCACCTCTTGCAGTTGTTCCCATCCCAGGCAGCACCAATCAGGCCCTGTCTGGTGCCACCATGTGTCTCTGTTCACCTCTTACTTTCCCATCTCCCACCTTAGGCATTTCTTCCCATAACCACCCATCCACTTTGTAGGTACAAGAAACGGCTTCTCTTTAAAATTTAATCTGCAATAACACCTCGCCCATGGTAGGGTTGTCACAGAGGATGAATAGGTCATTATATGGCCTTCTCTGCATTAGGGACTTTCCAGGGAAGGGAGCATACTGAGGTCTGAAAGGACCATCTGCACTCAACAGTGCACGGCAAGCTCACGCCGACAGAATTGCTACCAAGCTCCACTGCGCAGGCCAGAGCTGTAGGTTCTGCTTGGCTAAAGAATATGAATGTGCCCTCCTTAGCTATGAGTCAGTAAATCCTCAGAAACACCCCCACGTAATTTTTTCTTCCTAATGACTTTTTTTTTTTTTAACCATAGACGGTGAGAGCTACTATTTTTTTTTTTTTAATCCCTCAGTATTTGGCATAAGCTTTACTTTGGGGGTAGCCCAGCTACGCTGGCAAACATATGTGAAATTGTTGTGCAAGACCCTTGACTTTAATTGAATATCCTTTCATAATAATGGTGCACTGTTACTTTGACATACTGGGAAAGAGACTGAGTTGTTAAAAGGATCAAACCATGCAGGTGCACACATCTGTGCGCACATGCACTGATTTACATTCGAAGAGCAGCACAGACTTGCTAGGAGGCCCTTGTGATCCAGGGGAAAAATTTTTTTTTGATTCATTCACTTTCACTTAATCCATACAGCCTGTAAATGTTATAGGTACTTCTTAAGTGAAATGACTCCTTCCTTTCAGGACGGGGGAAGCCTTCAATATTTTGCTTATCAGATCAATGAATGTTTAATTCATGACTTCCGCCAACTCAATCTAAAGAAGGAATGCTTATCAGCAGAAAAGGCAGAAGTCAACCACCTTAGGGTTCCAGTTTATAAGAATTTGGGCCAGATCCAAATTCTGTTTAATGTTATACTGAAAAGAATGTCTGCCAGTGCAACATTTTTAAAAAGCAAAGAAGGAGGGAAGGGGGGAAGTGGGAAACACAGGAAGGGAGGAAGGGAGGAAGGGATAAAGGAAGAAAAGGAGGGAGGGAGGAAAAGGGAAGGAGGGAGGGAGGAAGGGAGGGAGGGAGGGAGGAAGGAAAAGAAGGAGGGAGGGAGGAAGAAAGGGGTTGTACATTTTTAATGGTCCCAGGATACAAACATCTCTAATGATAAATTATTCCAACAAAGTACAGTTTATGAACTTGAGTGTCCTAGCCTCTAATGTCAACCCCACCACTAATGGGCTATAGGCTCAGCAAAGTGTGGGCTCTTTGTTCTGGGTACATGTGCATCTGACCTTCTTCTTATACCCCAGCTGGCCTCTGGTTTTACTTTTGGAAAAAGACTAACAAGGCAGGGTGCTCTGAGAACCCCGTGTTTCCTGCAGTGGTGTGCTCAGTGCCACCACAAGGGTAAGCCTTGACATGGCGGAGTTCAGAGCTGGAAACCCCCTAATATTATCCTATGAATGCAGCTGACTCATTTCTTCTATGAAGAGACATAGTCACTACCTATGAAAGTGGGTGTTTTAGAAAAATGACCCAAAGAACACTCTATCCACAGGACTCATTACAACATCAAATGCTTGGATACTTTCAAATGTAAAACTGCTCTCCTGAATGATAACCTTTTGGGGAAGGATTGCTTTTAAAGCACAGTAGAGCCAATGTCCTGATCTGCACTGAAGGGTGGGAGCTGGAGAATCAGAGGTCCTTGATCCCCATTCTTTGTCCAAGAGTTTCCTGAACTTTTCCATTACTAACTTCTTTGGTTCAGATAAAAAGAAGAAATCTCTTTCATATTCAGAGCTCTACAACATGAGGAAACAAAAAGCCTTCCCTGGACAGGTGGGGAAGACCAAACATGCTGTGTACTTGACAGGTATGCATCTTAGGGAGAAAAACAACAAAAGAAAACAGGATAGACAATTGGGATAATTCCTCACAGCAAAAAAATATTCTTGAAACATTGGCCCTCCAAAACAATCTGGGTGATACAGATGTGTGCATTAAGAAAAACGGCTGAACTCTATTCATACCATTTTTAAGGCAAATATAATGTTTTTTTCTGTGATGTAAGGCCTGGCTCACATGACGGTTTCATAGTTGAAAATCACTCTTGAGGAAAAATGAAAGAGCTCATACATGCATCATTTCCTGAATGCATTATATGGATATAAATATATGTAAGCTATACACATAAATACATATAACTATGAATATATACCTCTGTTCATGTTGCCCCATGTTCCTGAACCCATCACAATAAGTAAGTCAATATGAGGCTTTGTTATAAACAAAATAGGGGGCCTGGGAGGCTCAGTCGGTGAAGCCTCTGACTCCTGATTTTGGCTCTGCATGGCGCCCACCATCAGCGTGAGTGGGCCTGACATTCTCTCTCTCCCTCTGCCCCTTCCCCCCCACCGAAATAGTTTGTAATTAATTAGTTAATTAATTAAACAGCATTGTCTTCTGCATTTCTCTTTGCCCTCAAAACACATCACAGTTTTCTTTGTATTTAAGGTTCTGTGGGGTTTTTTTCTCATATTATTTGCTAGTTTTTTTTAAACCAATCTCAATATTTTAACATATCTTAAGAATCCACAATCAAATCACACAATGCTCCTTTAATAAACCACAGCACTCATGACGCATGGAATATATTTATGCCGTGATGTCTCACCCGTTGGTCTTTCACTGGCTTAAACTAGCTTCTGCCTAAGAAGACATCACCATTGTGTCTCAAATGTAGACAGCACATGGGGTAAATCAAAATAAGGTACTTTCCCAATATAAAGTGACCTTGTATAGCTTACACTGAAGTCTGATCTCTTGGGAAAATGTCTTCTGGAAACAAATGAAAGCTTTCCTCTGTTGGCATGATTACAGAAATGGGCTACCAAGCATCTCATAGAGTTCTAGGACAGAAGAGTTCATGGCTCCAGATCAAGACTGGCAAACTTGTTCTCTTTTTCACTTTTCTTTTGAGAATTAGCAGACTTCATTTTTTAGAACAGTTGTAAATTTATGGAAAAATTGAGCAGATGGCACAGAGAGTTTCCATATACTGCTCTCCCTGACCCCAACCTCCTAATTGCCCCTCTTGTTAAAGTTTTGATTCAGTGTGGTAAATTTGTTACAGTTGTAGAAGTTCTACTGATACATTATAACTAAAGTCCATAGGTATATTAAGCTTCATTCTATCTTGTACATTCGACAGGTTTTTGCAGATGCACGACTCCCTGTACTCACCATTATGGTATCACACAGAATAGTTTTACTGCCCTATGAATTCTCCGTATTTCACCTATTTATCTTTCTATGGTTCATACCCTCAAATCCCTGATCCTTTCTACTGTCTCTATAGTTTTGATTTTTCCAGAATGTCATATCACTGGAATCATATAGTATATAGCCTTTTCAGACAGACTATCTTCATTTGGCAATGTGCATTTAAGGTTCCTCCAAGTCTTTCCATAGTCTGATAGTTCATTTCTTGTTATCACTGCATAATATTCCATTGTCTGGATACACCACGAGGGGCTTATCCTTTCAATTTTAAAGGACATTTTGGTTGCTTCCAGTTTGGGGAAATAATGAATAAAGATTAAATAAAGATTTTTTGTAGGTTTTGTTAGGACATAAGTTTTCAACACATTGAGTAAGTATGTAGGAATGTGATTAATGGATTGTAAGATAAAACTTCACGTAATTTGAAATAAACTGACAGCCTATCTTTGAATGTAACTCTACCACTTTGTATTTCTACCACCAATGAAAGTTTCTTGTTGCTCCATCTCCTCATCAGCATTTGGTGTTGTCAGCGATTTGGATTCTAGCCATTTTAGTAGATATGTACCAGTACTCTCTGCTGTTTTAATTTGCAATTCCCTAACGATGCATGATGATGAATATCTTCTCATATGCTTATTTACTATCTATATAGGTCTTGTTTGGTGAAGTCTCTGTTTAGAACTTTTGTCCTTTTAAAAACTGAATTTTCTTATTGTTGAATTTTTAAAGTTCTTTGTATATTTTGGATACAAGTTTTTTTCAGATGTATTTTTGCAAAGATTTTCTCCCAGCCTGTGGCTTGTCTTTTGATGCTCTTAATCAGTGTCTTTTGCAGAGCACAACTTTTTAATTTTAATAAAGTCTACATCAGTTTTTTTTTTTCTTTAATGGATTGTGCTTGTATCTAAAATGTCCTAACTAAATCTGATGTCACTTAGATTTTCTCCTGTATTCTAGACATTGTACAGTTTTGCATTTTATATTTAAGTCTGTAATGCATTTTGAGTTAATTTTTGTGAAATTAAATTCTGTAATATTATTGTTAAAGTTTGTGTCTAGTTTTTGGTTTTGGGGTTTATTGTTACTGTGTATGGATATCCAATTGTGTTCAGCACCATTTGTTGAAAAGACTATTTTCCTATTGAATCGCCTTTGTTCATTTGTCAGAATTCAGTTGAATGTATTTGTGTGGCTCTACTTCTGGGGTCCTCATTCTGCTCCATTAATGTATTTGACTTTCTCTTTGCCAATAGCACACTGTTGTGATTGTTGGAAGTCTTAATGTCAAGTAGTGGTAGTGCTCTGACTTTGTTCTTCTATGATATTACATTGGCTCTTCTAAGTCTTTTGACTTTCCAAGGAAGCTTCAAAATCAGCTAGCTGATATGCAAAAATTGACTTGCTAAGATTTTGATTGCGATTGCATTGAATCCATAAGTCAAGTTGGGAAGAAATGGCATTTTTGCAATATTGAAACTTCTTATTCATGAACATGAGATATCTTTCCATTTATGTAGCTCTCTGATTTCTTTCATTGCAGTTTTATAGTTTTCTTCATATATATCTTGCACATATCCTGTTAGATTAATACTGAAGTGTGTGTGTGTGTTTTTAAATTTTCTTGCTAATATAAATGATGTGTTTTTAATTTCAAATTTCAGTTGTTTATTGCTGGTATAGAGGAAAGGAATTGACTATGTATATTAATCTTATATCCTGAAACCTTGCCATAAATGCTTATTACTTTCAGGAGCTTCATTGTTGATTTTTTGAATTTTCTAAATAGACAGTTATGTCATCTGTGAACAAAGATATGTATACTTATTGTCTCCTTTTCTTGCCTTGCTGAATTATCTAGGATTTCCAGGATGATGGTGAATAGACACGGTGAGAGGGGACATCCTTGTCTTGTTCCCAATCTGACAGGGAAAGTACTTACTTTCTTGACATTATGTATGATGCTCACTGTAGCATTTTTTTTGTGGATATTCTTTATGAGGATGAGAAAGTTCCCTTCTATTCCTAATTTGTTGAGAGCTTTTAATCATAAATGAATGTTGGTTTTATCAAAAGCTTTTTCTGCACCTATTGTTATGATCAACTCATGTTTTTTTCTTTAGATTGTTTATCATGATGGATTATATTTGTTGAATTTCAGATGTGGAACCAGCCTTCCAGACCTGGACTAAGTCAACTTGGTTGTGGTGTAGAATTCTTTTTATACATGATTGGATTGGATCTGCTAATATTTCATTGAGGACTTTTGTGATTATGTTCATGGGAGATGTTTTTCTGTAGTTTTCTTTTCTTATGTTTTTTTTTTTTAACCAATTTCTTTTCAGCATAACAGAATTCATTGTTTATGCACCACACCCAGTGCTTCATGCCATATGTGCCCTCCATAATACCCACCACCTGGTTCCCCTAGCTTCCCAGCCCCCACCCCTTCAAAACCCTCAGATTGTTTTTCAGAGTCTATAGTCTCTCATGGTTCATTTTATCTGGTTTTGGTATTAGTCTCCTAGAATGAATTAGAAAATATTAGACTAATATTAGTCTCCTAGAATGAATTAGAAAATATTTCCTCTGCTTTTAGTTTTACCTATTTAGTTTTAGGAAGAGATTATAGAAAATTTGTATCATTTCTTGCCCAAATGGTTGGTAGAATTCACCAGTGAAATCATCTGGGCCTGCAGTTGTCTTTTTTGGAAGGTTATTAATTACTGATTCCATTTCTTTAGTATATATAACCCCATTAAGATGATCTGTGTCTCCTTGCATGAATTTTGGTAGTTTGTGTCCTCCAGGAAAATATGTTTTTTGGGGGTTTTTTTTGCTGTCGTTGTTTGTTTTTGTTTTTGTTTTCATTTAAGTTATCAAATTTGTGGGCATGGGTCTTTCATAATAGTACTATATTATCACTTTAAGGTTCATGGAATCATTAGTGATGACCCCTCCTTCATTTCTGATATAACTTATTTGCATCCTCTCTCTCTCTCTCTTCTTTTTAATTTTTTTTTTTATTTTTAAATTTTTTTGGGTAACCTACTGAAGGTTTACCAATTTTATTAATCTTTTCAAAGGACTAGATTTTAGTTTTGTTGATTTTTCTTACTGGCTTCCCACTTTCAATTTAATTGATTACTTTTCTGATTTTTATTATTATTTTTCTTGTGCTTGCTTTAGGCTTATATTTTACTTCCCTCTCTAGTTTCCAAATTTGGAGGCTTATATAATCGATTTCAGATATTCCCTCTTTTATAATGCACATGTTAAATGCTATAAGTTTCTGTGGAAGCAATGATCTCATTGCATTCTACAAATTTTTATGAACTGTATTTTCATTTTCACTTAATTCAAAATGTTTTTAAATTTCCCTTGAGACTTTTTCCTTGATTCATGTATTTAGAAGTGTTCTGATTTTCCAAATATTTAGAAATTTTCTAACTATGTTTTTGTTATTGAACTCAATGTAATTCCACTGTAGTTTAATTAACTAAATGTAATTCCACTGCAGTTTAATTCTGTTGTAGTGTGAGACCATGTTTTGTGTGATTCTATTATTTTAAATTTGTTGAAGTGTATTTTATGGCCCAGATTGTGATTTGGGTGAATATTCCACTTGAAAAGAATGGGTATTCTGCTGTTAATGAAGTGCTCTATAAATGTCAATTAGATTCAGTTGTTTGATGGTAGTGTTCAGGTCAACTATATCCTTACTCATTTTCTGTCTGCTGGCTCTGTCACTTACTGAGAGGTGTTAACATCTCTATAATAGTGGATTTGTCTACTTTACCTTGCAAATTTTATTCTACTATCATTAATTCCTTCTGTGATGTGCCTTTTTAAGATTTTTATTTATTTATTTATTTTCAATTTATTTATATTCAGAAAAACATTATTCATTATTTTTTCACCACACCCAGTGCTCCATGCAAGCTGTGCCCTCTATAATACCCACCACCTGGTACCCCAACCTCCCACCCCCCCGCCACTTCAAACCCCTCAGATTGTTTTTCAGAGTCCATAGTCTCTCATGGTTCACCTCCCCCTCCAATTTACCCAAATTCCCTGCTCCTCTCTAATGCCCCTTGTCCTCCATGCTATTTGTTATGCTCCACAAATTAGTGAAACCATATGATAATTGACTCTTTCTGCTTGACTGATTTCACTCAGCATAATCTCTTCCAGTCCCGTCCATGTTACTACAAAAGTTGGGTATTCATCCTTTCTGATGGAGGCATAATACTCCATAGTGTATATGGACCACATCTTCCTTATCCATTCATCCGTTGAAGGGCATCTTGGTTCTTTCCATAGTTTGGCGACTGTGGCCATCTGAGTTTTTGAGTTTATTTTCCTTCTCTCTGAAGAATCTCTTTTAACATTTCTTATAAGGTTGGTCTACTGTTGACAAATTCCCTCAGTTTTTGCTTGTCTAAGAAAATATTTCTCTTTCACTTTTGAAGAATAATTATACTGTATATAGAAGTCTATGTTCATAGCTTTTGTTTTTTCTTTCCACACATTATATATTTCACTCCACTTTCTTCCTTGTGTTATTTGTAGCAAAAATTCCAATATAATTCTTATCCTAGCTCTGCTACAGGTCAGGTCCCTCCCACCCCCTGTGGACTTTTAATATTTTCTCGTTTTCTTTGGTTTCTGCTGTTTGGATATGATAACATGATATGCTTAGGAGCAGAATTTGGAGGTGTTTATTACTCTTGGTGTTCTCTGAACTTCTTGGATCTGCGGTTTGGTGTCTGTCAGTTTTGGACAATTCTCAGCTATCATTTCTTGAGATGTTTCTTCTGCACCATTTTATTTCTTCTCTGGCATTCACACTGCGCAGACCTTATATCTTTTATAATTTTTCCACAAGTCTTAGACATTCTGTCCCTCTTGATTTTTTTTTCTCTTTGCATTTCAATTTGAGAGGCTTCTATTGACATATCTTCAGACTCACTGTTCTTTCTTGGTTGTGCCTAGTCTAGCAATAGTCCCATCAAAGGCATCCTTCATTTCCATTACACTTTTCTATTTTAGCATTTTTTTCATTCTTCCTTAGAGTATTCATCTCTCTGCTTATCTTACCCATCTGTTCTTGCCTGTTGCCTACCTTTTCCACTAGACCCCTTAGCATATTATTCAAAGTTATTTTACATTCCAAGTCTGATAATTTTAACATCTGTGTCCTACCTGAGTCTGGTTCTGAGGCTTGCTTTATTTCCTCATATGTGTCCTTACTTGTATTGTATTCATTGTAGATTTTTATTGAAAGACAGACATGATATATTGACTCATAGGAACTGGGATAATTAGATTCCTAGTTTGATGTGAATCTGAGCAGCACCTGGGCTATATTTAATGCTGTTGTAGCTGTGGGGGCCAGAGACTTCAGCTTTCTCTTGTTTTCTTTATTTTTTATTTTTATCTCCTTATTTTTCTTTTATTTCTCTGTTTTTCTCTTTTGTTCTATGTGTTTCTGCAGGAACCCTTGGAGTCTGTGTCTTATGGTTCTCTCAGTTGTAATACACTGCTAGTACTTTGGAGTCCTGTTGGTGTGGTGAAAAGGGGCTGAGAGGGGGAAGCTTTCTATAATCTTGGGATTAAATCTCAGTTTTTAGTATACTTGAGTCCCTGGGTTTTAACTTCCAAATGTGTGTTTGTTTGCTCATTTTTTTCTCCCTTTATGTAAGATAAGAAAGCTAGAAGGGTATTCTACTGGCTAAGTGCTCTTCCCCACATTAGAGAAGGCTCTAGCAAAATAATTTCCCCTCAGAAGACAGGGCTTTGTTATAGAGAGTGTGCTTGGTTTATTTCAAATTGTTGTTTTTCCATTCCCCATGCTCAAAAAAAGTGGGTTTTTCTCTGATCTCCATGTGAGAATTTGATGAGACTGCTGGAGGTGAAGCCAAGGAAAGTATATGGGAGCATCCAGGAAATGTTACTTCCTTAACCATTCACACTTAGCTGCCAGCAGTTTGTCAAACTTACCACTTAAATATTCCAACCAGTTCTGTTCCCAGTAAACTGACCTTAGCTGTCATTCTCTGTTTGGACCTATCTCTCCAGATTTCAGAGTGGCTGTTTGCCCTGTGACTTCAATTCTCTTATGGCTCTAGGAAAAGCCATCAATTTTCAGTTTGTTCAGCATTTTTCTTGTTGTAAAAAGTTGATGACTTCCAAGTGCTATATATTTCAGAGCTAAAGTTTCCAAAGAAAAAGTCATCAAACTTTTTCTAGAAAAGATCAAATAATAAATGTTGTGGCTTTGTAAAATATACAGTCTTTATTTTGGCTATTCGAGTCTGTAGCTAAGATGTGAAAGCAATCATGGATAATACATGAATGAATAGGTAAGTAATGTTCCAATAAAACTTTATTTACAAAAGTAGGTGGATATGGCCTGTGGGCCACAGTTTAGCAATCCCTGCTCTAAACTAAAGGCCACAAGCTGAAGTGCCATCGAGGGTCAGGATGGTAGCAAACCTGAGCGAAGTTGGATGGGTTATCAATAAAAAATAAAATATACTTTGCCTTTATATTAAATACATAATCTTTACTTCCATGAGGTAATAGGGTATATCTCATTTTTCTTGAAAACAAGTATTTTATTTTGGATAGAAATGTGGGTAACACCAATCATTTAATAATTCTAAATTACTATAAACAAATAGCATACATCATGAATATAATTGGTGACTGGCAGTTTGTGTCAGTGCCAAGGACACCGGGGGTAGTAGAGATATTGATGAACTGGAGAGCAGGGCACTGCAGCCACAGCTGGCTCCTGACCCATAGAAATAGAGTCTGCAATGCCACAATTAGTTTTTTGAGAAGAGATGGGAATCTAGATTTTATTGTACTCTCACCATTTTAGATGTCGCCAATTGTTCAAAAAAGACTTTCAAGGATCATACAGGCCAATGGTGTGTACACTAAACACAAATATTCCAGCTGGCTGAACTTGGCTCTGGGTTGAATTCATCCTCCCATCTAGGATGGGTCCAAGTTAGGAGTTAAGAACTTTCCCAAGGTCACACAGCCTTGAGATGGCTGGATGTGATGTGCACTATAGCTTCAGAGGAGACCATTTCTCTGGGTCTGCTTATATCTCCTGTCAGATGCACCTTTAGCCTCCACAGGACTAATGTCCCTGCTCCATGTTTGGTCTGGCACTGTGTCACTTTCTTCCACTTAGATGATATCAGTAATTCCCAAGCATGTTCCTAAGGTAGCTTTTTAAATTAACCAGCTTCATAATTTTCTTCATTTTTTTTTCAGAGTATAATTATATTTCACTTAAATCAGCGAAGAACAACAATCACAATTATGTTGTGAAATCACAGCAAGATAAATGATTCCAATCAGTTACAGGAAGTCTGCAAAGAACATCGTATTCAAAAAATGTGTTTCAAGTTATTCATTAACTTACTTTCCTGTACAAAACAGTCCTGCTTAATTTTGAACTGCTCTAAGAAAAAAAAAACAAAAACAAAAAACCTTTCATCTTTCTAGGGATTTCAAGGGCAAAATGAAAGGAAGAGCATGGTTGGGACTGGAAGAGATTATGCTGAGTGAAATAAGTCAAGCAGAGAGAGTCAATTATCATATGGTTTCACTTATTTGTGGAGCATAACAAATAGCATGGAGGACAAGGGGCGTTAGAGAGGAGAAGGGAATTTGGTAAATTGGAAGGGGATGTGAACCATGAGAGACTATGGACTCTGAAAAACAATCTGAGGGGTTTGAAGTGGCGGGGGGGTGGGAGGTTGGGGTACCAGGTGGTGGGTATTATAGAGGGCACAGCTTGCATGGAGCACTGGGTGTGGTGAAAAAATAATGAATAATGTTTTTCTGAAAATAAATAAATTGGAAAAAAAAAAAAAAAAAAGAATGTACCCCTGCCCCACACCATGTGCTATCCCAGGTGGAGTAGGAAGTTGGCCCAAAGAGGTAAGGCCAAGATCACTTCATAGAGGCTGATGGTGGAGGGTGGAGGGGCAGGCAGGAAAGTAGAGCTTTCACCCTCTGGGACTTGCAGAGGGCCCCGGGCTTGCATTTCTTGTTGCCCTCTAGCTAGAGCCTTTGACTGGGAGTTTTTCAAAAGAGAGAGGTAACAACTCTGAAAGGGACTACAACTGGTAGAGAGAGCGATTATGACATAAAAAAAAAAAAAAACATAATGAACTCAAGGGAAAGATTCTCATATCAACAGTAGAAAAAGAATTATCCTAAAAACCTGCTGACATTACAGTATATTTCATTGCTATAATTTTGGACTGCCATAGAATTACTTTGCAATGGAGTTAGATAGAAGGACTGGATATTTTAAAATATATTTCAGGAAGGAAGACAAAATATTGCAATCCAATGTATTCAATAAAATTAGGGAGAAATAGTTGGGTCTACTGAAATGAGTAAGAAAAAGACACCAGCCCATCTCTCTCTCTCTCACACACACACACACACACACACACACACACACCATCACTATATATTTTAGCATTTCTCAAGTTGATATTCCAAGGAAAAAATAAGAAATGTGACTCAAAATAAATTGTTTTGTGCCCAAAAATGTAGTGGAAAATACAAGTCAAATAAAGCAAAACAGGTGTTTTTACTATAAAATCTCAGTACTTTTACTACACTTGATGCATTGTATTCTCAGCAAGAGATCTCTGTTATGAAGTAGTTTTCAAAACTGTTGACCATCAAAGTCTGTAGTCAAGTCCACAAATTATAAATTCTCCCAAAGAAGGGTGTAATGGAACATAATTTGGGTAATACTGATTTATTTTATTTGTTGGCAAATTTTAATAACAACTTCACATATGAAGAATTTAAATTTGTGGTTTTCTTAAATGATGCAACCATTTTGGTCATGAGAGTACCAGGCCACCTTTTGTTCCCTCCTTCCTTAAATGGAGGCAACTAGTTCTAGAAGCTATGATGGGTTCCACACCCAGAGAAATTCTCATGTTCTTTCTGTATAAAATTCTGCAAAGAAGACATCCAGATGGCCAACAGACACATGAAAAAGTGCTCCATATCACTCGGCACCAGGGAAATACAAATCAAAACCACAATGAGATATCACCTCACACCAGTCAGAATGGCTAAAATCAACAAGTCAGGAAATGACAGATGCTGGCGAGGATGCGGAGAAAGGGGAAGCCCCCTACACTGTTGGTGGGAATGCAAGCTGGTGCAACCACTCTGGAAAACAGCATGGAGGTTCCTCAAAATGTTGAAAATAGAACTGCCCTATGACCCAGCAATTGCACTACTGGGAATTTACCCTAAAGATACAAACGTAGTGATCCAAAGGGGCACATGCACCCGAATGTTTATAGCAGCAATGTCCACAATAGCCAAACTATGGAAAGAACCTAGATGTCCATCAACAGTTGAATGGATCAAGAAGATGTGGTATATATACACAATGGAATACTATGCAGCCATCAAAAGAAATGAAATCTTGCCATTTGCGACAACATGGATGGAACTAGAGCATATCATGCTTAGCGAAATAAGTCAAGCGGAGAAAGACAACTATCATATGATCTCCCTGATATGAGGAAGTGGTAATGCAACATGGGGGCTTAAGTGGGTAGGAGAAGAATCCATGAAACAAGATGGGATAGGGAGGGAGACAAACCATAAGTGACTCTTAATCTCACGAAACAAACTGTGGGTTGCTGGGGGGAGGGGGGTTGGGAGAAGGGGGGTAGGGTTATGGACATTGGGGAGGGTATGTGCTTTTGGGTAAATTGGAAGGGGAGGTGAGCCATGAGAGACTATGGACTCTGAAAAACAATCTGAGGGGTTTGAAGTGGCGGAGGGGTGGGAGGTTGGGGTACCAGGTGGTGGGTATTATAGAGGGCGCAGCTTGCATGGAGCACTGGGTGTGGTGAAAAAAATAATGAATACTGGTTTTCTGAAAATAAATAAATTGGAAAAAAATATTTTGACTATAATGAAATGCTTTGGATTTCTAAATCAATGTTTTCTTTCCAGTTGGGTCTAGAATGAGTTAAACATGCACATCATATGAAATTTTCAATACCAGGAGAAGTAATTACACAAAATTGTTGTCATAAAACTCATCTGAAGCGAGATAGAACACCTGGTTAGTTATCAATTAATACCTTTTTTTATTATGTTCTTCCTGGCTTTCCTCCTTCTTATGTAGGATAAAACTTGGGCTAAGGTTATTTATGATTTATAGGAAGGATAGCAATAAAGACTTACACTTATAGGGAATGCTTTGTATCTCTGCTCCAGCTAGAATAACACAGTGCAATGTTCCTTCTAATCACACAATGGGGAGGAGAGCCAAACCTCCAAGAGAAAAAGAAAAATGAAAAAGAAAAATCTTGGGGAAGAGGATGAAAATGACATTGGAGATGCTGAATGAAGAGGAGAGCTCTAAAATGGAAACATTTTGTTGAAATTAGGTAGACAAGAGAGGCCAGGATGGGCTCTGGCAAATGGCGGGCTGCCCCTGCTGTTAAAAGCTAGTCCCAGGATGGGAAGAAAGTGGTGAGATTGTCCAGATTGTCTCAAGCTCAGGTTGGAATTCTTGTCACTCTGTGCTCTTACATCAAGATCATTCTAGTAACAGTCCATCAAAGAGTGTCACAGTGCTCTGGGGATTAATTTATAAGAAGCTACAGTTCTTCCTTATGGGGAGATGGATGATTTCCCAGGTTCAGAGAGCTGCAGAACACAATTTCATGAGGCTTAAACATTTTTAAAACAAAAATGAGGCACAAGACCAGTCCAAATGGCAATCTTGAGAATTCTGTGACAAGAAATGGCACATTTACATCTCTTGTCTCTCCCGACAAGAACAAAATGTGGAATGCCTAGTGAGAAAATATCCATCATTGAGGATAGAATAAAATGCCCACATATCTGGCAGCCAGTTCAAGAAAACTACAGGACAATATGGCACTTTGACCGTAATACCGTGTACATTTATTTTTATTCCTTCTTCGCCCCATCCCTTGGACACACCTCTCCATACACATTATATATTGGAAGTTGTATGTTACAACTTAGGTTGCTTCTTCAGTGAACTAAAGCAAACTAAATAAAGAAAGAAAGCAAACAAAAAATAACCCAGACCTCTGCCAACAGCTCAGTGTAGGCTGCTCAAAACTCTGGGGCTGGTAAGTCTCTGTCCATCTGAGTGGGCATGACTTCCACCACCCAGGGGGACATGCATGTTTTATGTGGCTTTATAAGAGGAGTTGTGCAGTTCTGGGAGGGTCCCTAAATCTGGCTTTCTCTTGAACACCTCCTACCACCAATGTGGAGGCTCTCAGTAGGTTCTGCTTCTAATTTTTGCAATGAGATTCAGTATTAGATGAACCACATCCATGATGGTAGTGTCAGGCATTCTGGTGACAGGTGCCTAAGCATGTTTCCCAAAGTGTGTTTCATGTAAGATGAATATATGGAGTGCTAAAAAGAAATTACTTCCAAAAACATTGGCTTAAAGTAAACAGGTGTCTCCCTGCAGGACTTCTCAGAAACTTTAATATATTCATTATACACCTTCCAAAAGGGAGGACTTTTTGTAGCATTTCTTCAGGCATATTTCACTGCAGAACCTTCTGTCTAGGATAACCTTGTTCAATAGATACATGACATGATCCCCAATGGAGAGTCATGCATGTGATTTTAGATTTTAAGAAAGTCACCCTAAATATGTAAAAAGAAGCAGGTGGAATCAATTTTAGTAATATACTTCATTAACCCAAGATATCAAAACTATTATCATTTCAACATGTAGTCTGTATAAGATGTTATTAATGAGAACATTTACATTATTTTTTTACTGGGGAATGCAGTATGTAGTTCACTCTTTGGGCACTCTCAGTTCAGACTAGCCTCATGACTGGGGTCCTGTATGACATCACATGCACCCATGGCCTCCCTACTTGGTGCAGGTCCAAGTATCTTAGCAGACAATTGTCTCATGGAATTGGTGTAATGTGGATGTACAGCTAAGCACTATTTCTGCATATAAACTCATATGATGTTGACTCACTTAATAAATATTTATTAGATGTCTACTGTGTGCAAGACACTGGGCTAGGTGCTATAGAAATAGTGCAGAACAGTATTAAAAAAAACCCCTAGTCTAATGAGTATTTCATTCCAGTGATGTATGCAAGTACCAGATTAACATTTAATACAATTAACATTTAATACTAAATGCTAGGAAAGGACAGGACAGAAGCATCTGACTATGCCAAGGGGTCAATGAAAACTTCCCCAACCAGGTGACATTTAAATAGATCCTAGAGGATACTGTAGCTTCAGCCAGACAATGTACAAAGAAGAACATGAGGTGGGAAAAAACCACTGTTGTTCAAGGAAATGCCAGAAATTTGATGTATTAAAATAGAACAGAGCCAGAGAGAATCATGGTTAGATGAGCTTGGTCAACACAAACATATAGAGTGCTCCAAACCAGTACTGGATTTTATCTGAAAAACACTGGGAAGCCTTGGAGAGTTTTAAACTGAACTGAAAAAATCCATTGTATTTTTGTGAGGAACTAAAGACAAATCCAAATTCTTCGCTACACTTCTCATTGAAAACTGGAGTCTAATTCCTTTGGATCAAACTTGAACTTAATGATCTACTTAACCACAAGAATTTGGTAGATGCCAAGGTGTGGAGTTTACAAGGCCAGGTTATAAGAAGCCTTGCAGCTTCAGCCTAGTTCCTGGACTCACTCTCTCTGGGAGCCCTGAACCACTACGTAAGAAGTCTAACTGCTGCAAGAGAGCCAGATCAAGAGCCATATCATGGGGAGAGGGCCCAAGGCGATGAGCTAAAGAAAGAGAGGTCATCTGTGCATGAGAAAAGTCTCTGCTAGTTTCCAAATCACCCTTGACCCGAGGAGAGAGCGGATTTCTGTCCTGCTGGTCATTCATGCCACCACAGCTAAAGTCCATACATCTAAAGGAGAGGTGAATTGTTCTACTGAGCCCTACCCAAAATCTCCTGTCCGTGAACAAAGTAAATGGTAGTTATGTTAAGCCACCAAGTTTGGAAATGTTTGTTTTATGGTAATGGATACTTTGAATGGTTTCTGATAATTCACCTTTAGTTCAGGGTAGAGGTGGCCTATAAGGGAACAAGGACATGTGGAAAATAGTCACTAAGCCAGAGCTTTGCTGTAGACAAGGAGGGAAATGATCAGCAACACACAATATTGTCTTCATTTTACCTTTCTTATCTGTATTTTTTTCCCTAAAGATTTGTTGATTAATTTTAGAGAAGGGAGGAGGGGCAGTGGAGAGAGAGTCTTAACCAGACTCCCTGATGAGCACAGAGACTGATGCTGGGCTCAATCCCAGGACCCTCAGACCATGACCTGAGCTGAAATCAAGAGTCAGACACTTAACGGGCTAAGCCACACAGGCACCCCTCATCCATAACTTTACTTACAGTATTGGAGAAATAAGATGAGGATCTTTAATTCTCTTTCTATTCTATTTCCCAATGTTTTCAGGGAGGGGTGGGACTCTCAAAAGGGTCTGTGGCCCCATGGCCATGAAAGTAACTTAGATGTCACAGTAGATAAAATGCTTGTGAATCCATCCTTGGAAAGAAGATGTTTGGATTTACTGGAAACTCTACTTCCATGGTCAGGTGGCTGAAGAAATAATAAAATTAATCTAGAAAAAAACTGAAAACATCGACCTTCACCTCATTGTAGCTAAGTAAAAACCATTACAATGTCTCTAAGTAATATTACTAGTGTCAAATGGCAAGAGGAAAGAGTCCCCAGCAACTGGCATCCCATTGGGTAAGTCTGTCTGGGGTCGGAGCACCAATACAACACCATCTCCTAGGACCATTTTGGAAATTAAATGTGGTAGAATTTTGTTTAATTGGGTTATTTAACAGGTAAATTTTCATTTGTATTTATCTACAGTAGTTTCATATTCTCAGTTCTTAAAGAAGCTGTTTTTATTGTGAAATCCAGGGCTCATGTAAATAAGAGATTTCTCGGATGTCCCTAAGAAAGCCTTCTGTGCATCAATGAAGGCCACAGTTTTTAATTCATTGGTGTATTGGAAAGTAATTGCAATCACATTTTTAAAGGGAAATTGTTAGAATAGAGATTGGGATGTAAAACTTGCCCTAGCATGTACACCGCTGAGAAGAGATATTACAGCCCACTTTTCCACTTCACATTTGGGGGATCCATAGCCATTATTTCTTATTTAGGAAGTAAAATTGGCTGCACCTGGGCATATTATTAGCTGTTCACCACAGGGAACCTCATGCTGATGGGCTATAATTTAGCAGAGAAGGAAAAAAAGCAAGCCAATTAAAATGAAGCACATCACTTGGTGCCCATTCGCTGATTGTTTGTCAGAATTTATTATCTTATATTGAACAAATAAGGGATAATTAGAAAAGGAATAAGTGTGACATAATCAAAATCTGGAGAACAAATTACTTCTCCTGCACATGAAGAAAAAGTCTCTGTGAGTTCTGAAAATCAGTCCTGCCTAGGAGAAGAACACATCAACAGAGATGCCCCCTGAGATTCAGTGAGAACTTGAGAGGCACCCCATCAACCAGAACCCAGCTGTAGCCCCAGGGGCTGGCCATGTAGACCCTGCCTGCAGTGTGGCCCACACCTGGCCCACTTGGCCACAGGACCCACGCTTCCAGCAGGAGTACCTGAGCCCTGGTCACAGAAGTCTGGGATGTTGGGTGATCATCCATGCTAACACCTTCTTTAGGGCCAAAAAACCATCTATTTTGTTTACTTCCTCATGTTATTTGGTAAATTTGAACAGGCTGACATCCTCATTGAAAGAGAAGCCAATGAAGTTCATGTAAGGGTTTTCTGGCAGTTCCTTACTAGTCAAAATTATTGTACATTTTAATTATAATGAGGAGCCATTTCTGCACACACATGCCCTAATCACTAAAATCAGGAAACAGGTGAGGAAACGAGCCCTCTGTGAAATGTGGAATGACTTCTATGCAGGACATCTGGCCATAGGTTTCTATTGGAAAAAAGGTGCATATGTATTAATTCAGAAATCCCCCTAGTAAGAACATCATCTTGAGGGAACATCATATGTGCACAAGGATTTGATGAAAGGTTGTCATCATGGCACGATATGTGACATAAAACATACAAATAGCTGTATGTCCAATACCAGGACTTCTAACTGTGACAGTCATGGGAGGGAGACTCCTGAGGCCAGGTAACATTCTTCAACAACGCGGATGAACACGGAATGTTCATGAAATGAAAGGCATGTCACAGGACATCAACATGAGCCAAATGATACAAATGACATACAAAGTACAACCGTATGGACACACATCCCTAGGCAAACATGTGTGGCTGTACATACATGTACACGTATAGCATTCCTGTCTATACGCCTTCAAGGTAGGTGGGAATACCATACACCAAAATCGTAGCAATTCTGTGAATAATGGAATTACAAATTTTTTATGATCAACATTACATTTTTTTGTGTTTTTATATTTTTAATAATTCTGAATTTCTTTTATAATCTGAAAAGAAGTGGGAAAAAGTATTTTCAGAGTAGTCTCCTCATCATCTTCAATGTCCTGGAAGGAGAGGACTCTCACTCAAACACAGCCCAGGCACGTTCAAACACCTCATACTGAACTCTTTCATTACTGCGAGTGCTAATTCTGCTTTCCTCGGAGATTATGATCTGCATATACACATGGTTAGTACGCATACAAGAAAACCAGGTTGCCTCAGACCACAGCAATGGTAGACGTGTGAAGGAGCCTGGGACTTGTTCCAACACCCAGACACAAGAGCTAAAGGCATCCCAAGGCACAGGGCTGCACAATGACAAAGGTCTAAGTGGGATGTAAGTGATACCTGTGCAGGTCTGCTGGCTCTGGTCGATGGAGCACATGGGTGGCTCAGTGGGTTAAGCATCCAATCTTGCCTTCGACTCAGGTCACGATCTCAGGGTTGTGGAATTGAGTCCTGTGTCAGGCTCTGTTCTTGGTGAAGAGTCTGCTTGAGATTCTCTCTCTCCCTTTCCCTCTGCCCCTTCCCCCACTCTCTCTCTAAAATAAATACATCTTTAAAAATCAAATTCTCTCTCTCTGCCCTCCCCTGTTCATGCTCTCTTTTTCCCTCTCTCTAAACAAAAGAAAAGTATTTTAAATACAAAATTTTAAAAGCCACAGGGAGGTGAATGGAATTCCCTACTCCACCTCCCCATTGACTCGTGTATGGTCCCAGTGGGGCCTTCAAAGAGCTCACTTTGGATGGAAGTGATAAAAATATTGATTTGAAATCACACACACACACACACACACACACACACACACACACCAAAGCAAACCACAAAAGTGGCCTTGGTAACTTTGTGGGTGACATCATGCACAAGCCAGCTCCTGCTCATTGGCTGCGGGCCCCAGCAGCCAACCCTGTCAGACTGAAACACAAGGGCTTGGCCTAGAGGCCATCGAGGACTGCAACGTGTGGGAAACAGAAGCCGATGTCACTCATCTCCAGAATCTTCCAAGGGGCAGCCTGCTTGCATAACTGACTTTGGCCTTTGCCCTTGGAATCTTCCCTATGCAGCTCATTAATAAGGCTGCTTGTACATGGGAAACATGGTGCACATGCCCTCCTGGCTTGTCTCTACCATCAGTGTGATCAAAGATGGTCACCAGCTCGCCTCTGGTGGTGCGTGCCTATGTGCCCCCCAAAAGCCATGGCCTCTAAGACTCAAGCGGACTGCTCCAGCCTGGGATGCTGCCCAGATCAGAACTGGGTGGCATGAGTGGGTTCTGAGCAATTAAATGGGAAGGATTTTGGAAGCTGTGCCCCATCTCCTCCAGAAATTTCCTGGTGCCTCTTCCCCCTTCAGTAACTCTGCTGGATGTGTTTTCATTGTAACAAACTTCCCCTGAGTCCTAAGTCCTTTCCATGACTCACTTTACTTGAGGGACATCACAGAACACCAGAAACAGAGGGAGAAAGGGCAACAGAAGTCAAGACCCAGGGCAAAAGAAAGTCAGAGAACCAGTGCAGAGTGGATACCATGGCCAGCATCACTGAACACCCCTGCCAGTCCCCCTAACACCAGCACTGGACCCTAGAGACCAGGGGCCCTGATCCCATCGCTGCCCTGGACACCTGGTGACCTGCCATCAGAACAGACCTGAGATCCCCAATTCTTGACTTCACTGGCTCCCCGATACTTCAGGGATTCTCAATCTCAGCACTTAGACATCTGGGGCCACATAATTTTTTGTTGTAAGGACGTTCTGAGCATCGTAGTATGTTATCATCATTCTTGTCCTCTGTAAACCTCTAGTTCACTCTCTCACAGTGGTGACCATCAAGGGTCCACTGACATTGCCACAGAACTTGTGGGGGCAAAATCACCCCTGGTTGGGAATTACTGACTTAGAAGAAGCTAGGTCAGGGGTCCAGTGGTAGTTACAGGTGCATCTGGAAACCGAGACTCTGCCGACTCAGCTTCTATGACTTCCTCCCTCCACCAAAATGCACATGACAGACAAAACCCCAGACTGAGGACGGGCATTTGGATGGGAGTCATCCATCCACCTTAAAGCCCCCCTCAGGGTCTCCATCAATATGGCTGCCTTTGTTACAGAGAAGAGATGAAAGCAATAGAAATGTTCATGTCTGCTTTCCAAAGAACATTTTCCTTATTCACTTTCTGGCTCCTGAATTGGGAGCTGTGTGGAACTGATTAAAATATGGCATTGCTTTAAGAAATTAAAGCATCATGTTTCAATAAACATCTTTGATAAGAAGAAAATTGCTAGTTAGTGCACATAAAATCAATAGGCTTCTCAGTGCCTCTCATAATGCGTGCTACTTTTTTATAAAATCCAAATGAAGAGTGAATAAATGCATTTTAAAATGTTGCCCTGTGAAATCCACAGATATGAACTCTGCGTGGTCTGGGTGCTGCCCTTAAAAAGTGCTTGCACTGGACATGGTCTCAGGAGGAATGGGAGGAGGGTGTCAGGGGGGCAGCAGCCCCAGTATGATCAGGATGAACTCAGGCTCTACCTTAAGGCTCTCCTCCCAGTGAGCACGCACCCCCTTACCTTCACATTGGTGACTTGGGGAGGACCGGAGGGGGGTGGTGGGAGGACCATAAATCCACATTCTGGACATCGGGGTTCATTCTGCTGAAGGCTTTCCTATGCACATGTACGCTCTGTCAGGTATGATCTACACAGCACTTAATTTTGGATAACTTAACTTGAATATTACAGATAAGTAAGCTACAATGGACCAAGAACATCCCTCCAGGTGGACAGACTAAAAAAAAAAAATATCAGTATCTTAGGGTAATATTTTTTCAACAGAATACAATTCACTTTAATCTTATTGTTATGCAGTCCACATTTCTCCATTTTGTTCACAAGCCTGAAATATAATGTTAAATCTATGAAATTATTTTAACATCCAATTTAATTAACACATCAGAAAGAAAGGAAATCAGGTCCCTTTGGCATAACTTACTTTTAGTGAAGTCTTCTGTTGATTGCGATTTTGTTTAATATCTACTCCTAAAGGGTATACAAAATAATATGTTCCCAGAAGCTTGCTTTCCCGTCGCGTCCACAGGCATTGTAAATATGCCAATCCATAGTTGGTAGACTCAGTGCCTTCTTGCTTGGTGAAAGATAAATTTTGATTGGGAACATTCTTTTTAAAAAGCCCAGTCAGAAGGTTTGAATAGATATGTCAGAAAAGAAAATATACAAATAGTGAATAAGCATTGGGATGGGAAAAGCCCCAATATATTAGTCATCATCAAGGAAAGGCAATTTAAATCACGTGAGACAACACTACACACCGATTACACCTATTAGAATGGCAAAGATAGAGAAGAAGGAAGGGGGGAGGGGAATCTGACAGCATCAGGTACTGGTGAGGATTTGAGGATAAGGGAGCAAGGGGGGGTTCTCGTCTGTTGCTGGCGAGAATCCAAGCTGTGTTAGCCATTCTGGAAAACTATTTTGATAGCTTTTAAAAAAGATTTTATTTATTTATTTGGCAGAGAGAAACATAGTGAGACAGGGAACACAAGCAGGGAGAGAGGGAGAGGGAGGAGCAGGCTCCCTGCTGAGCAGGGAGCCCGACGCGGGGCTTGATCCCAGGACCTTGAGATCATGACCTCAGTCGAAGGCAGACACTTAATGACTGAGCCACCCAGGTGCCCCAATCTGACAGTTTTTTACAAAGTTAAACATTCACCTACACTACCAACTCAGAAATGCTGCTCCTAGGTAGTTACCCAAGTGAAATGAAACCGATGTTCACATGAAAACCTGTAAATGAGTGTTTATAATCGTTGTATTCATAATCTCCCATAACAAAAAAAAACCCAAGTGTCCCCCAGCAGCTGAGATCATGAACAAGCCCGTACAGCCATACAGTGGACTATTTCTCATCAATGTAGAGTACTCTCCAGACTACAGAGTCACGTAGACAAATCTCAAGTGAAAGAAGCCAGGCTCAGAGGCCACAGAGCTGGCACCTGCCAGGGGCCAGGGGGCTGGGGTGGGGTGGGGAGGGATGCAGAGATGAGTATTGACTATACGGTGGTGCCAGGGTATTTGTGGGGCTTGACGCCAGTGTTCTCACTCTGACTGAGACCATGGTTATATGATTCAATGCACCTGTCAAAACTCGTGGAACTGTATATTAAAAAGAGTGAATTTTTTATATGTAATTACATCTTCATAAAAAGAAAAAGAAAAGCCTGTATGCAATAACAAAGCCAGCAATTTCGAGGTGAGTTGAGTTTAGAAATAGTGACTTGGGGTGTTCTCCTCATACCAGACATTCTTCTGGACCTCCTTTCCCACATTTCAGCCTTTGGGGTTCATGATCAGACTCTCCAGGAGCCTTTCATAAAACCTGTCCTGGAGGTCAAGTCAACATTCTGCCACCTGGGGTGACATTTCATTCCAGACCACAGAAGAAAATGGAAAATACCCAGTAGTGCAAATGCCGGGTCATAGGGAAGCTCTATTTTTAGTTTTTTGAGGAATCTCCACTCTGTTTTCCGAAGTGGCTGCACCAACTTGCATTCCTACCAACGGTGTAAGAGGGTTCCCCTTTCTCCACATCCTCTACAACACACACTGTTTACTGTCTTGTTAATTTTGGCTGTTCTAACTGGTGTTAGGTGGTATCTCAATGTGGTTTTGATTCGAATTTCCCTGGTGGCTAGTGATAATGAACTTTTTTTTTTTTTTAAAGATTTTATTTATTTATTTGTCAGAGACAGAGGGAGAGAGAGCTAGCGAGCACAGGCAGACAGAGAGGCAGGCAGAGGCAGAGGGAGAAGCAGGCTCCCTGCCGAGCAAAGAGCCCGATGTGGGACTCGATCCCAGGACTCTGGGATCATGACCTGAGCCGAAGGCAGCTGCTTAACCAACTGAGCCACCCAGGTGTCCCGATAATGAACATTTTTTCATGTGTCTGTTAGCCATTTGTATGTCTTCATCTGAGAAGGTCTGTTCATGTCTTCTGCCCATTTATTTGACTTGATTGCCCCAAAGATACAGATGTTATGAAAAGAGGGGCCATCTATACCCCAGTGTTCATTGCAGCAATGTCCGCAATAGCTAAACAGAGATGCCCTTCAATAGACGAATGGATAAGGAAGAGGTGGTCCATGTACACAATATTACCAATACAGAATATTACTCAGCCATCAGAAATGATGAATAGCCAACTTTTGCATCAACATGGATGGGACTGGAGGGAATTATGCTGAATGAAATAAGTCAAACAGGGAAAGTCAAATATGATATGGTTTCACTTACTTGTGGAACGTAAGGAATAACATGGAGGACATTAGAAGGGGAAAAGGAAGGGTGTGGGAATCAGAAGGGGAGAAAACCGTGAAAGACTATAGACTCCAGGGAACAAACTGAGGGTTTTAGAAGGGAGGGGATGGGGGATGGGTGAGCCTGGTGGCAGGTATTAAGGAGGGCATGGATTGCATGGAGCACTGGGTATTATATGCAAACAATGAATCATGGAACACTACATCAAAAACAAATGATGTATTGTATGGTAACAAAACATTTAAAATAATAATAATAACAACAACAACAATAAAGAAGAAGAAAACAGCAAGGAGAAGGGTATCTTAGGAAAGTTAATATCCCCAGGACTCTGCTGGAAGAGGTCCAAGGATCTTGAAGTAGGAAGTTCTAGTTTACAGAACAAGGATCCCTAGGTCCCTGGCCAGCACGTGCCAGGCCTGGGCTGCCGAGCTCTCTTTATGTGGTTCAAGTTGACAGGGAGGGAGGGACAGAGATTTTGCATCGATGGTATTTGGTAAATCTATTTGCAGGCAGGGCACAGAGATGGCCACAAGTGCCTATCCAACTGCACAATTCAGGTCTGCTTTTATGGAGAGACAGAGAGGGATCATCGTGGAAGTGAGGGCACGTACGGAGTCCGGGATCAGCCACAGGAACAGTGGGAGAGACAGGAGAGAGGAATGGGGACAGCCAGCTTTACATCAATTACCATTGCAATAAAAAGTCCCTAAGAGCCAAAAAATATTTAAATACTAAGTGGGATGCGTTGCTTATTTTAAGCCAAATTTCTTTCGCTCCCCACAATTACACCTTCCTGCCCTTTTCTCACTCCTTGACCTTCAGCTGGTCCCCTGAGTCAGGTGCTTTCCTAGTTTTAAAAACCAAATAAAGGATTTGAGTATCAGCCACCCTGTCAGAGGTGCCAGGGGGAAAAAAACTGTGCTTCAGTGAAAAACTGCAAAATGCGGAGAACTTACCCTGGGCTTTCATTACCTTGGAGCTATTTTACAATTTTGTAGTTTGTATGTAAGTGACAGACATAAAATCTGCCTTATCTGGGAGGAGTCTACCAGACATCCCCCTGGGGCATGCCTCCTACCCCATCCCCATGGGAAAGGTGGCTCTGACTACATTGGCACATGGGTAATCCCGGTGAATATTGGAACTGGTCACAATATCTTCTCTGCTCCCTTATTCAGTAAGTTACATAAAACTTTCAACACGTGTTCACTCCTCTGCCTGCCCGAGGTGTCTTCTGCAGATAGGTATGTCAGAGCTGCCCACCTAACCCAACACCTGGGACCCCGTCCATTCAGAGGAAGGCCTCGAGAGGTCCCTGATGCAATAAAGCTCCTTTTACCTGGGGACTAGACTGGATTAAACCCTACTCTGTCCTCCTGTTCCTGCTTTTGCCTGAGCTGGCTCTGAGCCTACCCTCAGGGAATATTTGTTTTTGAATTAAAAGAAGTTACCACTGATTTTTATGTATGTACCCCTTACAAAAAACAAAATAAATAAAATAAAATAAAAGTGATACTGTACTCACAACTTATCACCTAATTGGACCTAATAAAGAAACATCACATTAGTTACCCAAATAAATTTTAATTTATTACTGAATTAATAGCCACCCTCACATACATCAAATGTTGTCGACACTTTCCTGGAAGCTGGTACCACCCACAAATGTAACCAATTAAGTAATTAATCGAAGTGAAATGACTCCTGTCCCACATAAGGGACATCAGACACATTTGAAATTGTGTCTGAAATTGAAACACTCTATGAAATTCCCCCTTTTCTCTGTTGTACCATTTTCTGAGTAGCAGGGGATGGGGGGGGGTCAGCTAACTCTCCCACCAAAGACTGCATCAAATATTTTGAAATGATTCAGAAGGATCGCATTAAAATCAACTTTCAGACCGGAGGTTAAGTGGCAGAAGTCTTTACAGAGAAGAAGTCCCTCTGTGCGGTACGCTACTTCCTGAGTGCAGCGAACTTATTAAACACTTTGATGTAGCAAAATTGTGATGTGCATATGTACAAATGATCCAAACACAGCAAAAAGCAGCAAAAAAAAAAAAAAAAAAATCAATGAAGCGGCTTTTTAACAAATGCATTCCGAACTGGATCAAAGGGATAGCCTCCCAGCTACATGCTACTGATCTAACATTCTTTACATTTTCATTTCAAGGAAACATCTTTGGCAACAGAAAGGTGAAGGCTGTCTGTAATGAGCTTCTTCCAAGGCAAGAGGAAAGCTTCTTTTCCAATAAGAGACTGAATAAATATAGGGCCTCGGAGGCTCGGCAAACACAGGGCTGCAGAGGGCTCACCTCGGAAACACGGGCCTCTTGAAAGCAGCTGTGGGTTCTGAGGACAGCTCTGCAATCATTTGTTGCCTTGTTCCTGCCCCAGAAGAGACCCATACATGTGAATGTGTAGTTGGTCAAGACTGGCTGAGGCATGGTAGTGTTGTGGTTTGGTTTTGTTGTTGTTGTTTGAGGTATGATCCAGCACTGCAACTCTGTGCTCCAAAGAGCTCACCTCCAATGGGCTTGATCCTGACTTTCACCACTCATCCTACAGCCCAAGGGATGGGATCCTCTTGGAATTTTTAAGGCATGGGATTTTTCCAATGAGTTACTCTTAGAGGGTTTGTTAGTTTCTAATATTTGTGTGGGACTAGGCCTTGATGTTGATTTGGGGGCATGTTCTGAACACATACACACACCCCATTCCAAGCTTGGCCCCATGGGGATGCCCGCCTATCCCAGGAACACAGCACCCCAATGGAGTGCTAGACTCACCAGCTTTCTGTCCAGACCCCGCTTTGCCCCTCAGCCTCCCTACTCATTGTCTGTCTCACTAACATAGAAACCTGTCTTTGCCTCTACCCTTGTGCTCACAGGGAACAAAACAGAAGTGGCTCGCCATTAGCCTCTGGGTAATACAAGTTAGAAACAGGTGAAGAAGGCACAGTGATCAAAAGTCCTTTTTCAGATCTGCCTTATCTGAACATCTAACTATAATAATATGTCCCCAGTATTACTGGGAAATAACCTAATTAAAAAAAAAAAAAAAACACCCGCAGGATTTTTCATTTTCCCCCCAGACCCTTAGAATGGAGGCAGGGGATTACAGAAAGTAAGGAAATAAAGCAGCCTCATCTCCAGATCGGGTGATGGGCACCTGAACAGCATGGCCACCCCGGCAGATGTCCAGAGCAGAATCTGCAGAACACATGTCCAGAAAAAGGGGAGAAGCACAGAGGAAGATGACTGTCAGTGCTGGCGTCTTTTGTGTTCTTAAACATTGGCTTTTATTGACTCTAACAGGTAGCTAGTTATTCCAAGGGAAATGTCAGAAGCAATCTTTGTGCATGCACACACACACACACACACACACACACACACACAAACCAACTTTATAGGCAAACCCAAATTATAAAATATTTCAAATATATTTTGAAAAACTGAGATGGCAGAATGGAACAATTTTCCAAATGCCTTATTCATAGCAATCCTAGCAAAACAATGAGCTTTCATAATCTAACAATATTTTTACTGTGTTAGTTGTTAAGATATATATATATATATATATATATATATAGTATATATATACTATATATATAGTACAAATATATTTGTATTATAAAAGATGCAAATAATATATACGTCTTGAAGTCAGGTGAAGTTTTACTTTAAATCTTCATTCTTTTAGGTGCCCCAATTTAACAAAATGAACATTTATGCAATGTTTGAGAGAAAAATGAGTGTCCTGGAAAAATGAGAGACATTTATGAAATTCAACAGATACAAAACCCAAAATACAATTAACCTAGGAGTGGAAATACCACAGAGATAAATGTGGAGACCAATCTGTCCAGGTTCTCCAAAGGGAAATAAAAAAAAAAAAAACTTTGGGAATGAGAGAAAGATATTACATAAAGATTCATGACCGTGCACAGTACAGTTACATTTATATCCTGACACCAACTCTCCCAGAGCCTTCCTTACCTGAAGCAGTCACTCAACAGCGGTCCACAACCCTGTGTTTGTTTCTCATCTTCACTTTCTCTCTTAAAAGCACCCCCAAGGCCTTCCCCACCCTTTCTCTGAACAGAAACCTCATCTTAAACCTGATCAGTTAGCATCCCCCTCAACTCTATACCCATCTCCAATTTACCTCCCAAGCCAGATCCCTCTGCTGGAGCTCTAAGAGCCCTCACCTTATGGGCTTCTTGGGACCTAAGTCCTTCTGTTTTCTTCCTTCCTTCAGAGCTGCCTGTCGCTATCCTGTCACCATGCTCATCATGCAAAGATGCTTGCTTTCTGTTTTATGAAAAACACATAAACAAGTAACAGCAATAAAACCAAATTCCCTTCACTGGGTTTTCTCTATTACTACTCCACTCTCCCTTTCTGGTGTTTCTGGTTTTTGTTTTTTTGCTTCTCATGCACAACATTTTTCAAAGATGTATATCAAATATGCACAGTCTCACCAGCCATCTACCTTCAACCTCTTCAATATGGCTTCTGCCACCTACCCACCCCCGACCAAGAAACTGGCCTTGTCCAGATCTCTGATGATTTTGATGGTGTTAATCTGACAATATTTCATGGATCTCAGCTTGACCTCTCAGCAGCATCTGATACAGTCAAAGCCTCCCTACCATTATTGTCTTGATTGATGTCCATGATACCCCCACATTCTTACATTTCCTCCCAAACCACTTGATATTACCATGAAGTCTCTTCCCTCTTTGTCTGATCTCTAAATGTTAGTATTCTTCTGGAATTCATAGAGCATCACATTCATCCAACGTCTTTAGATACAATTACATAGCTGATGACTCACAGATTTATGTGGCCACATACCTAACTGCCAACTTGCCTATTCTACATTAGTGTCTGTTACATTTAAAATGTAATCTGTTTAAAGGCATTCTTAATTGTCCCCCTACAACCTCTCACATTTCTTCTTCTTGGGGAAATGGATCACCGTTCACCTAATCCCTCAATCCAGGAATCATTCTTGATTTCACCATACTCCTGCCTCTGGGTTCCTTTCTTCCTTTCATCCTACCTCAACACATCCTTCAACAGAACCCATTCTTTCTATTTACAAAATATATCTCAGATCTAAGCCCATGTGCCTCTACTCCCAGTTCAAGTCAACATCTTCTCTTACAAAATATATCTCAGATCTCAGCCCATGTGCCTCTACTCTCAGTTCAAGTCAACATCGTCTCTGAGGTAAACATGTATCTCTCTGCTTTCACACTTTCTCTTCTACAACTTACTTCTCCTTGTCTTCATTAGTGAAAGTGACCTCTTTAACCCAACATCAAATCATGCTATGCTCCTTGTCAAAATCCATTGCTGCTTTCCCACTAACTTAAAATAAAATCAGAACTCTTCCCACTGACTCCCAGCCTCTGGGCAACCTAAATCAACTCTCTCTGTGACCTTGTCTCCTTTTCAGTCTCACTCCGTTCCAGCCACACTGTCTCTTCACATTCTCCGTTGACATCCCCTTCTGCTCTTCAAGTGGCTGGTCCTTTCTCATTTTGCAGGACATGGAAGGACCTTCCTGCGTCCCCAACTCAAAATAGAGGTTCTCCCACCCTCTGCCACCACTCTATCTCTCTTCGTCATTTGTTTCCTTTGGAATATTTATAATAATCCTTAATTACTTAATTGTTTTCTGGAAGTAGCTCTTCTGGCTGTGAAGTCATGTCTTTTACCTTTGTATTTGGAAAATTGTATGATTTCTATTCATTCTGCCTTAGCTACAAAAACCATCTGAGTAATCCCTTGTCTTGCCCTGTCTCTCTCCCCTCCAACTCATCCAGCACATTGATGGCATTATTTTTATTTATTATATGTTTCAGTTATTAGATTTTTTTCTCTTATCTTTGCTACTGGACTATAAGCTTCTTGAAGACAGGAGTTTATGATCAGAATATTCCATCATTTTCCCAAAGTGACCATCACATAGTAGGTGTTAAATAAGTATTTGCTGCTCAAATGATAAGGAATTTGGAAGCTAGTGGAAATAAAACTCTCAGTGAGGTCAGAACAGATTATACAAAGCCAACGCTATGAAAATTGGAAATTTTATTCATAAAAAATATCTTGAGTTCTTAGATTATTGCTTTATAGACCAGGAAAACAATAACTACAATAAATTGGACATTTGGTTTCCAGATCCTCAGTAAAGTAGGAAGTGCCTGTTGTGCCAAATAATTCCAAATCTAGCTGGGAAGAGAAAGTTGTACTGAGGACAGGAGTCATTTCTATTTCATATTTCATTGCCTCTGTTTCCCAGTGGCTAGCATATTGCCTGACCCATAGCAGACAACTTCATATTTGTTGAATGAACAAACAAACAAATGTAACCCCTGGTAAATAGAGGCAACCTAGTAACCTCTCCTAAATAGAGGCTATTACAAAGGACAAGGTAAGAACAGAAGAATCAGTGACAAGTCAAGCCAAGAGCAAGCCAAGTCTTAAAAGTTATTAGGCACTAGAACACGCAGCAAAATGAAAAGAAAGCTGTCCACATAAAAGAAAAACCACAGGAGCAAAGCTGACAGCTTCTACCATTACTTATAAGAAAAGATGCTCTAGAGATCCTGAACATTCTGACCTCTTCTAGGAAATCGCTTGAGATTTAAAGAGTTGGTTGTTTTCCTTAAACAAGTTTGAACAAGTCGGAATTAAATGGCTCTCAACTGCACTGAGTACATGGTTGCAGCCTTCCCTCCGTAAACACAATCAACCTAGAACGACAGCGCAAGTAAAACCGTACGTGAAGACAGCAAAGATGGTGAGGATCCCTTACCTGTCTACAGAGTGTTATAACTCACCCAGCATTGGTGTTTATCTCAGCTCCTTGGTTATCCCCAGCACACCAACAAGTAGATATCTTAGCTCCACTGTTCAGAAGAGAAAACTCAGAATTCGAGAAGCACTGAGCTTTGAACAGTCCCATGGCGGAAAGACTGCCGGCCGCTCACCTCCAGCCCCTCCAACCTCAGTTGTTTACCACAATGACTCTTCCTCACTGCTGGATGGAGTTCCTCTACGGTGTTTTTGCCTTTTAATCTCCCCTTGTGGAGAGGCCCCAGAAAGAAACCTGAAGTTCCCCTAAGCTGTGTGTATGTGTGTGGTGGGAAACATTCAGAGGGTACATTGCTACTTCTTTGTGTATTTCCCAGTTTTGTGCCTAGCCTGCTTGTGTTAACCAGGGCACACAACCCCAGCAAGAGGGAAGCTTGAATAACTTGTGTCTTTGTGTAGATAGCCAAAGAATCGCCTGTTAAAAGACCAAATTTTTAAATACCTGGGAAGCCAACCCCTTTGTTTCTGATCTACACTTCAGCAGCCTATCTGAACCCACCAGAGCAGTGCGTATCACAGAAAAGCAGTGCGTTCCAGTGGTCAGGAACATGGGCCTCGGAGCCAGGCTGCCCCACACAAACCTGGGTCCCCCACTTAGCAGTTGGGCGACCTCTTATAAACTACTGTACCTCTATGAGTCTCTGTTTCTTTATCTATAAAATGAGAACAACAATAAGGCTGTCATAAGGAAAAAATAAGCAAATGCAGGGGTTGACACACTATAGCCCAGGAGTCAAAGCAGCTCACGGCCTGCTTCTGTACGTGGGTCTGAACTGGAATGCTGCTATACTCATCCGTTGACAGGGTGTCTGTAGACCCAAGTCTCTCTCATGGCATAGTCCTGTAGTTAAGACAGAGATCTCATGGTTCCAAAGACTAAAATATTTAGTATCTGTCCCTTCACAGAAAAATATGGTTAACTCTTGAGTTAATATATGTGAAGCACTTGAAACAGTCAGCGGCACGGCCTAAGCACTATCTATGTATCTATCCAGCTAGCCAGTTAGCTAGTTAGCTATATTCTGTTATCTATTTTCTATCCTCCTATAATCTATCGGCCCGCATGCCTATCTGTGTGTGTGTGTGTGTGCATGTGCGTGCACGCACAATACTCGTGAGTCTGTGGGAAGTACTAGGGTATATGCAGACCTGTTTGCTCTCTGCAATTATTCAGTCCCTGCCCCCACCCAGAGGACCAGAGGTAGGGAACCATGGGTCAAACAGTCCCAGAACTGATTGAGATTATCCTTATACATTTCCTTGAGCCCTTTGATTCTGGGGAAATCAAAATTAGATTGAAATAAAATTAACAGAATTGACTTCTTCAGAAGGAGTAAGTCTCATGAAAATATGTAACCATATGCCTTTTGTGTATGGACTGTATATTGAGCTAAATGACACCCAGCTAAACTTGGAGGTAAGTATTCTCCTGACACTTAAACCAGTGACTTACCTGTTCTACTAGTTCACATTCCCCTCCCCAGCTTGCAGATCACTTCCAGTAACGTGTCCCCACATTTAACTCATCGACCACTTTTGTTATTTTTTCTAAATGAAATTCATCAGCTTTTCCTGGGCATGGCTTTGCGGTGGGATCCTGGGCTCACGCGATGGTCAAGTTACTTATGAGGTTCATTCACGGTTTTCCTCCAACTGACTCTGCACCTTCATGATCCCAAAATAACTTTGCAATATCCTTTTTTTCTTTGTCCTCTTTCTCATGCCCCATGATAATGACAATGATGAGAAGGAGCTGAGACACGGGAATCTGTCATCTAAAGAGATATCTCTGTTCACTTGGGAACGAGGTAGGTGGTTTTCCATATTTGCCCAAACGAAACTGGGTGACAGACTCAGAGCTGGGAGAGCAGGGAAGTCCCGATTATTATCTCTATTCTAAACCAAGAATTTCTGACAACATGTGGTCATTCAGCCTCTGTTGACCTCACTGTCCATGAGGTTTTCCAGTCTGACACGAGACACAGGCTTATGGTGCAGAAGAAGGAAAAGGACTGATGGGGACAGAAGCCCTGGTCTGGAAACTAAGATATGACCCAGCCCTGCAACTGTGATCAGGTTCCTCAAACTCTCTTCTTCTCAATGCTTTGCTTGTAAAATAGGGAAGGCTCTGTAGGTGTGGGCGTTTGGAAGTATGTGTTCATGCAGAGGAAGTGGGCATCCCTTTACAGGTTTGAGTTTGCAAGGGTAGCTCTGGCCCCAAACACTAGGCCTCCAAGGAGCTGTGCCAGCGTCTAGAACCGCTGACACCAGTGCTTCGGAAGTGCTCCTGGGTGAGGCCCTGGGACTGCAATAACCAGGCTTCAAAGGCCTTTTGGACACAGGAGGGCAGAAGCAATAACTGAAATCGCCCCCAAACGAGCCCCGCTACTATAGCCCATAGTAGAATTTGCCCATGTCTGCTTGTGTTAATATTTATTATTCACTCTATATAAACAAAGATGTAGAGAAAGCAGTTCACAAGATTAAAAGGAAGTGAGGGGTGGGGAGAGAGAGGGGAAGGGAGGCAGAAAGGAGAGAAAGAGAGGGAGGGATGGAAAGAAAGAGAGAGGTTCTCAGTGGGAGTAAGGGGCCCCAGATGTCAGAGCTCCCTTGAAGATGTTGTCCAAGAAGGGGAGGAAAGCCAGGAGGAGCTTAGTAGGCAGACTTAGTGAGGAACTCCTAAAAGAGCATGGTTCCAATGTCTGGGAACAGTATGTCTTCCCATACTGGGAACGTGCGTGTGCTGCTCCTGCCCAAGGCCACCCAGGGAGCAGCTGCCCCTCCAGCACAGAGAGGGCTCTGCCTGTCAGCAACCCCCACAGCAGCCCAGAAGAAAGGCACTCTGTGCCACCCAACTGAGTCGGCTCATCTGGGTGACCCCTGAGGGGACCTCCTCACCTCGCAGCTTCCCCCATGATGGCTGCCCCATCCAATCACACCCATCCCGAGCCACCCGAGAGCACCGATGGCCGTGGACACCCCAGGGGCACTTTGGTGCACTTGGCTCTCCTTGACTCGTCCCTGGCTTTGAAACTTGGCTGCTTTGCCTCAAAGCTAGAAGCTTCTTGGTGGTCTTTGTTTTTCTGTCAGTAGTGCTCCTCAGGCAGTCTATTCACCAGGTAGCTTTTCTCAATCTCAGTGCACCCCATCACAGGCATGGCAGGAAAGAAGGGCCCGGCCTGGCTTTCTACACATTCCTGCGTTGCGAGGTCTCTGCCAAACGTCCCCTCACTGTCTGCGGCACCGCTCACCTTGTGACAAAGACAGGGAAAGAAAAAAGGTGTGCAGCAGTGCTGCTGCTGGTCTGAACAAAAACCTAAAGTCGGTGTTCATTTCCAAAAGAGCACACTTTGATACACTTCAGAGATTTCTAAATACCCCAGCCCTAACTCAGTTCACTTTAAACAAACATAAATAGTAAGTTGGTAGTTTATAGGAAAACCAAGAAACCTACGTAAAGGTAAATGGCTCCTACAAAGTCTGAGACTCCATACTGAATCAAAATGCTTTTTAGAAGCACATTGGTTAAAGCAAATTCTGATGTGACTTGTGAAAATGAATAAAGGGAAACCTCACTAAAATGGAGTTAGAAGACCAGAAGGGGAGGCCGGAGGGAAAGCTGCAGCACTCCTCATCAGTTACTGGAAGAACTGTCAATTACAGACTCCACAGAAGAATCCTCAAAAGGATAGAATCGTCCATTACAGGTCCCAACAAGGAAAGATGTGCCCTGCATCTCCTACAAGCAACCAGCCACCCCTGTAACTCAGCCCATGAGAAACCATCATGACCCTGAACACTTGCTTTTCTCCAAACGAGTTTCACTCAGAGCAGCTTCCTCCTTCTTCCCCATGAAGCAGAATTCCTCTCCTTTGTTTGTTAGACTTGGTTATGGATTCGCCGTAATTCGCACGTACCAAATTCCAATTCTCTGCTATTCCTGAATAAACTCATTTTGCTGGTAAGATAATTGGCTGTTTTATTTTTTAAGGCTTATAGACCCAATACTTCATTCCACAGACAAGCAATGGTCAGGGTCTGGAGGCAAATGAATAAGGCAAAGTTCTAATGGAATTAATTTATACTAAAAAATATCACATGGCAATGAGAATGGAACCCAGAAAGTGAGAGAGCGTAAGACTGTTACAGAGTTGTGGCAAAGAACAGAGATGTCAGAATCCAATAGCAGGATTGTGGCAGAGATAAAAGGCCCAGAGAAATTCAGCATTTTTAAAAATGTATTGTATTTAAACTCAATTAGTTAGTATACAGTATCTCATTAGTTTCAGATGTCGAGCTCAGTTCTTCATCCGTTGCTCATAGCCCCCAGTGTTCATCACGTCATGTGCCCTCCTTATCGCTCATCACCCAGTTACCCCATCCTTCCACCCACCTCCCCTGTAGCAACCCGGCAACATTTCCCAATGCCTTCCCTGCCTCCCCATGGAGGTGAGGGTGTGGCATCTGAGCTCCCCTCATGGTTTACTTTCCTCACCTCCCATACAACTGACTTAGTAGTTTATTTTATAGTTAGTGAGGGCATCCATTTTTCTATCTACCTAATTCTGATCTCCTTGAAGACAGGGACTAAGTTTTGTTCGGCTTTGTCACCTAAGTAAGTTTAGCCCAAGGCCTTGCTGTTCAAAGTGAGTACTCCTAAATTATCTTTGAAACAAAGAATGAATAAATATATCACTGTGCCTTAACACACATGGCCCCATGAATCTGCATACAGCAGTGCTCTCACATCCCCAATGTCCTTCCCTCTCTGTCCTTCCTGCTTAACACATTGTTATCAGTAAGAGCTGGGCTCAGCAGTCACAAACGGCCATGTTCACAGGACAAGTACACCCAGCATTGTGTGGTTGGAAGCAATTTGTCTCCTAGACCATAAGAACCATGAGGACCCTGGAACAGACTGTCATGCAGCAGACATTCAGGAAATGTTAACCAGAGACACCAAATAGAATATGTAAGGACAGAAGGGTATATAGCTATTTGTAGCTGAGTCAGAAAAATCACATTAAATATAATGTCTTTTAAATCTCATTTGGTGTACAGACTTTATCACAAAAATGTGATGAATAACAGACTGAGACTAGAACTATTAAGGAAAGAATAGCCCTAAATCTCCTTTAGGAACTGAAGGCTGCCCTTGAGGTCCTGACCTGGGGCAGGAGTGCAGGACGCTGAGTGATTGGAAGAGGTGGAACATGGCTCTTCTTTCTGTCTCATCAGGACCATCTTGGGAATACTTCCAAGCATTGATCAGATAGACAGCCACATTTAACTAGACACCTATAAAGGATAATTGAAGAGAAAATCTACCCACTTACATAGTCACCCATCAGACTTATCCATATAGAATGACCAAGTATGGTTCCTAGAGGCTAGGGATCCCTGATGCTCCCACAGGTCCCTGTCTGGTAGACATGGGCCCCCCAGAAAGTGGGGTTGCCATCTGTAAAATGGAAAGAGTTACAATAGATATTTATCAGGATCACTTCACACACACACACACAGAGACTGCCTTAACTGTGTGCACATATATGTACATGCATGCATGCAAACATGAATACACATGTTTGTGCATATACACCTAACAATGGGTTTACATACATAGATACATACATACACATAGTATGTGTATACATAGATACACATACTATATACAGACAATATAGATAGTCGAGTTGCCTTATATACACACATACATCAAAGGGTTGTTTCAGACACACAAATACACACAGTGAAGAGGTAAAATATATGAAGCGTCTAACAGTCCCTGCAGGTACACCACAAGCATGGGATATCATAACCATCCTTAGTGTATCAGACACAAAGTCCAACATGAAGTCAGATGCGATGCCCACTGGGAGACACAACCCTCGGATAGCACTGAGGCCACTCATTTGGAACATACAAGTGCTTTCATTCCCACTCATTCTTGATTTCTAAACCTATAGTTTTTATTCAACCCTGACTTTGGACAGTGGTTTTAGAAAGGAGACACACAACTGCACTGGACCAACATGAAGCCCAGCAGCCTTGGATTTAACATGAGAACGTGACGAGGTGTGAACCCCCTTAGAGGGGGTGTGAATTCCATTTGCATATTCTGATCTACAAGTACTTGAATTGTTTTAGGTGCAATTACTTAGATCATTTGCATAAGGTTTTCACCCACATCACTTTTCCCTTCTATTTGTCCTAAGAGAATTTATTCCCAGGGATTTTGCAAAATAGCATGTAGGAGAGTTAATTATCCATTTCCTAGTATTGCCTACATTCATCGTTCTATGTCGATTTGTTATTCAAAATAGCCTTTAAATTGTTTATTGGTATCTTCCCAGTCTGTGGCTCCCTTATTTAATATATCATCACCAGAGAATTTTAAAAAATGCTGAATGACAATTACTTTAGTATATTGCCCCTCTGAATGTAATACTTGGCTGTGGAAGGAAAGAGCAACAGCCTCAAATGATTTTTTTCTATAGCACTGGTCACACAGTCATGAAGGAACACACAGCCCACACCATCAAACGGTGGTGGCCCTGGAAGGCATGCAATGACCCCACAGGATAAGACAGCAACACCTGCTTCCACATCTCTTCTGCAAGGACTAAGACCCACAGCTCAGGTGCAACAGGGCAACCATGATTTCAAACATGTCACCCACTATTCACTATCAATAGTCTTGGGAATAAAGTAGCATCTAAATAAATTACATAAGCAATCAATAAAATAAAATATGTATAAGTAAAAAAAAAAATTCTTTCAAAAACTCCCAATGTGTTCATTGCAGTATATTAGTTTGAAACCTTACATCCATCTTTATGTGTTTTGCAAGTACACATACTGATTCTTCCATTTGGACAATAAGTGAGTGGGAAGAAAGGAAGAAACTAGCTAGAAATAGGGGATGAGATCATCACCCATAAAGGACATCAGTTAGGACAGTACAGTAAGAATGATTTGATGGGGACACACAGAGTAAAACCATGAGGCCTGAGTTGTAGGAGGGAATGTTCAACAGGAGAAGACCTTTGAGTGCATGTACCTTGGGGAGAACCATATCTGGAAAACACAAGGTTATTTCCTCCAAAGGAAGGACATGATGGATTTGCCCTCTTTTTCTTGACCCAAGAACAGAGACTAATAAAAAAAAAAAGAAAGAAAGAAAGAAAGAAAACCAGTAGCTATTTCTTCTCAAGTATATTGGCATACATTCCTTTAAAATGGTCTCAGAGATATAAAATGTGAGCTTCTCTCTTTAAAGATGCTTGGGGGGTGGCTATTCTCCTTGGTTGGTGCACCACCTGTGGGTCAACTCTCTGCACTGTGCACAGAGCTGTCCCTGCCTGTCTTTGCACGTGTGCTGGGACTGTGACTTCACAGTGACATTTTCATGGTCTTTGCTTCACAGCCACAGGGCCTTCTGTGGCTTCTGCAGTTGAAATAGGAGAACGCCAATTTTCTACTTTCGGCCTGCCCAGAAGGCTCTTCCTACAAATATACTCACATCCTTTCCCTGCACATCTGCCTCAACATCTGTCTCTCCAAGAGGCCTTCACCCAACATCCTACTGAAAGTGTGAAACCATCTCGGGCTTTGATCGCGGTCCCTCAATTTGCTGCTAGGGCACAGGTCAGCAAGTATACCACAGTCTACACATTCTTCCTCATGATGGTCGATCTTCTGTCCCGTGGGAAGCAAGCACCCTGCGGACAGGAACTTCAACCTTGGGGCTCTCTATTACATCAGCAGACCTCGGACAGCCCCCAACACACGCAAGGAGCTCAGTATACATTTGGGAATGTAAGAATGAATGCTCTGGTGATGGCTCCCATAGAGGTCAGAAGCCAATGAGGAAGGGACGCGGGTGGTGGGCAGCCAGGGCAGGAGGATGGAGAGGAATCCCACGAAAGAAGGGATGATCCAGAAGATCAAGGGAAAGGGCAGAAGACAGCCAAGTCAGGAGGGCTTTCAGGAGAAGAAAGGTGGGACAGCAAACAAGTTCAATCGCTCGAGTGAGGTCCAACAGTGCGGCCACTACCAGATCGCACAATTAAACAGGAATCAGTGACTATCAAGAGAGTGGTTTGGGCACAATGGTCCATCAGAACTGAAAAGTGCTAAGAAGTTAAAGGGACGATTTAGAAGACAGAGCTAATGCAAATAATCTAACTGAGAATGAGAGAGGGAGTGAGGGAGGCAGGCTGGCCAGGGGTCTTGGCAGCCCAGAATCTAGAAATGAGGCTTACTGCCTTCAGAGTTGTGTGTTGGTGTGTGTGTTTGTGCTGTGTGTGTGTCTGTGCCAGTGTGTGTGCATCTGTATGTTTTGAGCGAGCATGCGTGTCTGAGTGTCTGTTGGTGTGCATGTACTGGTGTGCGTGTCTAAGTGTGTGTGTGTGGGGGTGGTGCCTGTGTGTTTGAGTGTGTGCCTGACTGACAGGGTGATGGACAGCCCAGGAGGAGTCCTTTCAATTCCATTAAGAACTGACCCCACCAAGTTTTCTTCACGGGAAAGGTGAGAAATTAACATGGAATTAAAACGCCTTTGACATGGTGAATTTTGGTTCCTCTATCTCAGTTCTAAGAGATAAGATACCACAATGCCCATACTTCCATTTATTTAGGACCTTTTCAGATAATAATTTTAAGACAGCTCAGAACTCAGTCTTCACATCAAAAGAATTGACCTAAACGTACTATTGACTCAAACAAAGAATAGTAGGGACAAAGCAACAAAAAAAAAAACCCTGCATAAAAAATTAAAACAAATGAAAAGCCCTATAGGACCAAAGATGGAGGCAAAATGAATTCTCTGAAGAGGAAAATACATTTTGTTCTAATATTCTGTTAATAGATTTTTTAAAAAAACATGATAAGAAGATGGAAAGAAAGCTGAGAAACTCTGATAGATTATGCAAATACTCATTTCATTTTGAAGCTTTTGGGTAAAGTATCAGCACCATTTTAAAGCTGTAAACCCCCAGCACTCCCTATCTCTGCTCCGCAGCTGTCAAGCACAGCCAACGGATTATGCGTAATGCACTCCGGATCCAGCAGGAAAGACATTTATGCGGAGCTCAGGAGGATCTGGGATACTGCAGGTCTCGGGGGCTTAGAATGAAGATTGTTAAAATACAGTTCCATGATTTTCACCAGCTTATCTCCACCAAGAGGTTAAATATTCTCTCCCTTCTGCAGAGAGGGGTGGGGGAGGGGGGCTGGGATTTGCTGCTCCTGCAGCCAGGAAGGAAAATGACTTTGATTCTTTGATTTTAGGTTTTCTGACAACCACAAAGGCCCTTCCTCATCCTCCCTCTTTCCCGAAGTGTGAGGTTTACACCGGGGAGCGTTCCACACCAAACCTTACCGTAGTGATTCTGTTTTTCAGAGTTGTATCTCTAACACAGACAAGTATGCCCTTTCGAGGCTCAGGGGGAGGAAATGAACGCCATGTGCTGTATTTCCATTGTCTCTTCCTCTGTAACTGGAATGATTTGCTAAGAAAAGAAATATCGCTCTGGTCTGAAGATTTTCCTCTAGGAATCTCATGGCTATTTTGCATAGCATTTCATTCCACAAATACTGCAGGGCTTGAGAATCCGCCCCTCCAATATATGTCCCTGTCATCCCCGTTCTCAGAAGCACGCTGCCGAGTCAGGTTTCATTAAGAAAGCCCCAGGACCCCAGTGATCAATACAGATCAAGTCTATCTTCGTCACTCAAACGTTGTCTTTGTCCGAAGGGAGTAATGGTGACGATTAGAACAAAAGAGGGATCCGGATAGAATTTACCCAGAAAAATCCGCTCTTGAATTTCGGACAATAGTCACAGGCAAAGGTGTCTGCAGCCTTCCTCTTTCTAATGAGAACATAATTGAGCTTAATCTTTCCTACAGAGACCTCAGAGATAAGACAATGTTTTAGAAGAATAAATAAATCGCAGCTCTATTTGCCTCCGTGCTCCAATTTGTATTAAACAGACGTGATCGAGGAAGAGTCTTCTTTTCTCTAGGTGTTCTGCTACGTAATCTGTACTATCAGGCCTTCCCACCCACATGGAATCCTGAACTTTCAAATGGAATTTCCTCAAGAGCGAGATGGGACTGTAACCCCATAATATAAATAAATTATGCACAACTCTAACATATACGATGCAAAGGGGGAAGTAGGCTTGGATCATCTCTAGCGACAATAACCTCGTGAGTTTGTCGCTGGAAATGGATTCAAGACGATTGGCCAAAAATAAATTGTAATTCAGAACAGAATGACAAGCGCTGTGGTTTAATATTTGGGCGGCGAAGGAACCGGGAGTTTATCAAATTCAAATTAAACAGTCACAATGCTGTGCAAGCACTCAGGGTTAATTCGGGTCGTTCTCTCGGCTCTTGTGTTCCCTGATTTGAAGCTCGGCAAAGCTGGGGTGTAATTAGGGAACGGGTAGTACCCACTGTACACCAGTTGGGTGTAAGCTTTAAACTAATAACTCGGCAATTACGAGAAAAATGAGCAGTAATTACACCCATTTTACTCGCGGCTAGACAGATGGAACATTCTCTCCTCGTTATTGGCAAACTGTCACCACATTTATTTCATTTTTACTGTTTACTATTTGTTGTACTTTGATTAAGAGTAATTACAGGCTAGAAAAATATGAAAAATATGAATGTTGGGTATTTTTTAAAAATAGAAGTAGGTCCTTCCTTCTGATCTATACTGATAGAACTCTCATTTTAGATGCTATTGAAAATATGTAAGTATCCTCAAAATACTTGGAGGCAGCTTTCGTTTCTGTGACGGCTCTTTAGAAAAGGATCATGTGTGTCAATTATTTGGGGCCCCACAGGCGCCGTCTCCCCCACACCGCTGCCCGGGGTGGTCAGTAAACCTGCTGAAGCAGAAATTCACCTGTGTCTGAGACAAAGCAAGTCATGCAAAACATACCATGGCTATTGTTTTCGTGGCTTTTAGGACCAAACGTCTATTTCCCTCCCACCCTTGTAAAATAACTTAATTAACATTGTCCAGTAAATAATAATATTGGGTTCCTTACTCAAATTTCCCTCTGAAGCCCTTCAGCCCCAGCGACATTTTAAGATCCTGTGATATTCACACGGTTGCTACTGTCCAGCCGTTAGCCGTACGGGTTACACCCATGGGGAAATACACATGAACTCATTCTTCCAGCAACCTTGTTTCTAGCCAGCATTATTAATTTTTAATTTATGCGGGCTACAAAATACTATTTTAAGAGAAATGTTAGTGACAGAAGAGCCCATGCCGATTTACCATCCTGTGAGCTCATCTTAAAAACGGTGTCTAATTTAGCATAAGCCCCCACGTGTAAATTAACACGTCCTCCTTTTGTACAGTTTGTGTGTGCGTGTGTGCATGTGATGTTTTAAAAACATTTCATGAATCGTGACTGCTGAGGGTGCAGCTCCAAATTCTAAATCCTGGATGACACAGTCCCAGAGAAAAGAGAAGCCATCAAGGACCACCATCGGCCAACTCAAAAGCATGATTTTGCATGGGAAAAAAAAAAAAAAAAAAAGTGTTTTCCCCTTCCTACAAGACATACTCGAAAACATCTGAAAAGTTGTTCCTGTCTTCGGTGTTTCTTTTTCTTTTTTAAAAAATGCTTTTATTGTGTTATGTTAGTCACCACACAGTACATCACTAGTTTTTGAGGTCGTATTCCATGATTCACTGTTTGCGTGTGACACCCAGTTGCATGGAGCACTGGCTTCAGTTTTTCTTAATGGGAAAAACCCCACACACGGCTTGTTCTACACGGGCTCCATATTGATTCATGGAAATGCCATGTGTTAATGCACCGACTTGCTAATGGCTCTGCCCGTGTGGTGATCTGCTGTGCTGGTGCGGGACACGGAATTGATTAGTTCCCTTAATGAGCCTCCGATGGTGCTGCTAGCAGTATGCAGAATGCAAAGCAGGGGTAAGCGTGCGACTCGAGCAAACCCGCCTCAGAGCAGCCATCAAGCGGGAAGCCGAGAAGTCCAAGTGGCAGAAGAACGTGGGAGGGGTGGGGCGGAGAGCAGAGCTGGCTGCCATGATGCCTTTGCTCTTGTAGAGGAGGCGGCAGCTATGTCCCAGGCTTCCTCCCCGGGTGATGGGAGGACAGGGTAGGGTGATGGGAAGACCCCAGTCGGCCACAGTCCCCCTGAGAAGCTCCAGAACCAGCTGGAGTCCCCTCCGATGGGGAGTCCACTCTGGTCTCTGCACCCTGCACCTCCCCTCCCAGACTTGCAGCTTCCCGCAAAGGAGGGGAAGAGGGGAATGGGGTGGCCCGCCCCATCTTCACCTGTGTGTAGAGTGCGTCCTAGTTTCAGCTGGGAATGGACTAGAGGACGTAAATGATAGGAAGCTGTGAGGAAAGTCCGTTCGGTTCATGGCTGCCCAATGACGGATGAGTGCCTCGGGGGAGCGCCGGGGACTGGGTCTTTGAGGAAGCCGGTTGTTCAGGCAAAGGGGAGCCCAAGAAAGAAGGAAGAAGGTGGGTGGGAGAGATTGTATAGATACGTCTCGTGTGGGCAAGGCCCCCACCTGCCCTTAGTCTTTGTATAAATATCCAAAAAGCTTTACAGAGAAAGGAAGAGGTCGGAAAAAGAACAGATCAAATAGCTCCTCCTTTTCTCTGTCCCTGCTTCCTTGCCTTTCCCACCTCGAAACGCACCACACACACACACACACACATACCACACATGCTGCATACTCCCATAAATACACACAAACCACATACACACATACCATGTGCATGCCACACACAAAACACACACACTAGGCACACACCACAAACAGCACACCACATCACAAACACCACACACCACACACACACCACACACATTGCACACATGCCACACACACCAATACACACATACTACATATACACACATTATACACACACCACAAACACCGCAAACCACACCTCTCACACACATACTACAACACACACAAAATACACACACCACCCCACACACATACATGCCACACCCCACACCACGCACAAAACACACACAGTGCATGCATGCCACACACACACACACACAAAATACGCACCACCCACACACATCTCACATACACAGTACGTGCATATCACACATGCACTACAAACATACACACCATGAACACCACACACACATCTCACTAGACTACATCATATTATACACACTACATACACAACACACAAAATATATACACATACACCACACCACCCACATGCACCACACAGAGAACACACATACACAGAACACACATGTCACACACACACATCTCATATACACATTTCACACACTCACACACAATCTAGAAGAGACACATTTCACACACTCACACACAATCTAGAAGAGGAAATGTTGGATAAACTGTTAAGAACTCCTACAATGTTTCCAAACAATATGTGAAAGCAATTTAGGAAAACACTTCCACTCCCTGAAAGAAGTAAAAATAGGCACTGTTCGCATCTCCACTGTACTCATGTGGGAAGAGCAGGAGATCAGGAAGCCCCTAAGGCTTGTGGAAGAGAGAAAGCCCATCCTCACCTAAAACACTGGCCTCCAGGAATATGTAAATGAACTCAGCACAGAGCTGTATATGTGTAAGTCAGTGTCCAGTTCTCCTCTTGCCTTTAGGGAACATGAAAGTGCCTTCCTCATCAGATGAACAGAGGGTGTGGCACATGGGTAAAATGCGTCCAGGAACCCACTGTCTTGGTGGTGGCATCAGTGTGGACTGTGTGCTGGACATTTATGTTCATGTCACCACAACACCCCAGGTGCCAGACACAGGAAAGGGAAGACAGAGAAGACACAGAAGCTACTTGAGGAAAAGGCATCTTGATCAAGTATTCAAAGATGCGTCCTCTTCCTCCAGATGATCGGTAGGGGCTCACGCTTCATGTATTAACACCCATGGGACTGGCCCTGTTTAAGTCAGGGAGACAGTCTCTCACTGGAAGCATCCAGAATTCTCTCACTTTAGGTGTTTCATTTCTGTCATCAGAGGCCCTGGCCTTCCTTCCCTTCTTTTAAATAATGTATCACAGAAGATGAAATACAAATTGAAAATATCTAGAAGTGAAGTTCTAGAATAATCTTAAAATAATTCAGATAAGAATTTACTTGGTTCTGGGGTGCATTGGAGGTTCAGTCAGTTGAGTGTCCGCCTCTTGATTTTGGCTCAGGTCCTGGTCTCAGGCTCAAGGGATTGAGCCCCACATGGGGCTCTGCACTCACCCTGGAGTCTGCTTGAGATCATTCCCCCTCTCCCTCTCCTTTAGTCCCTCCCCCATTCTTCCTCTCTCTCAAATAAATAAATAAATAAACTCTAAAAAAAAAAGAATTTATTTGGTTCCAATTCAGTAGATTTTTCCGCTCTGAAACAGATACTTACAGATTCACAAAAGACCAGTTAATATGTGTTTCAAGGATGCTCAGTAGTAAAATGCAATAATATAGTTGGGTCGCTACTGTGACCCTTGAAAACGATAAGTAATAGCTTTCATTTCCAAAGCACGCCCGTATATTACACAGCGTCAAGTGATGCAGGATGTTGCACGAAGTGAAACTGGAGGGGAGTGCAACCTGGGAATACACATTCCCATGGCTCTGTCAGACTCATCACGGTGTGCTTCCAGGAGGAGCCCCTTGGATAACATATATTAACCATCTACTATATGCCAAATGTTTTGCCAGACACTGTGAGAACAGAAACTAGTAAAGTGCAAAGTTGCTCCTTTGAATGAATTTATAATGTACTTGGAGAAAAAAACACCAATGTTCTACAGGTTTTATTTATTTATTTGTTTGTTTTTTCTAAATGATTCCCCATCTTTTTCTTTTTTTTTTCCTTTTTTGTTAATCCTTGTTGTGGTGGTTCTAGTTCTTTTGACCCAGAGAATAATAGAAGGTAGCAAAACCCAATGCAGGCATACATCATGGGAGAGTGTACCATTTCCCACGGGCCTGCTATGTATCAATATTGCACATCCTGATATATACATGGGGTCTTTACAATATAATGATTATTATTCACACCTGGGCTCTTGGATGGGAAAGTGGAGGCTCAGAGAGGTAGAGTAATTTGCCCAGGGTCACACACGGTCTTGGAATGAACAGCTGAGCCCTAACTGTTGGAATCCACAACCCAGAAGGAACTCAGAGATGAAAACCTCTACATTGGCTTTAGCCACTAAGTGGGCTTCACAGTGGAGGAGAGGCCACTGATAGTCTACAGGATCAAGAGATGCCCTGAAGAACAGCACAGCAGTGGAAGCAGATGGCGGGGAAGGACTGCCCCCAGGCCATGGAGGAAAGCTCACATTAGAAGCCATGAGAGTTGAAATTATAAACAGTGACAGTCTAGAACCCCAGTCTCCACCCTCACTCACAGGAGACATTGGTTCTGGAAGCGAATGACGAGTCCCAGAGGAAGCCTTTTCACAAGTTCTCCTGTGACCTTGGTACACCTGCCATGAGCATAAGGTTCACGGTGCCAGAAGCACCCCAGAGAACCAGCAGGAGGGTTGTATTTGCTCTAGGCTCTGTGAGTTCATAGATTAGGGCTGTCTTGTGCTTCTGGCATGTAGCAAGATCTGGAGTAGAATAAAATGTTTTCCAGGGGATGCTGAGTAGACGCATGGGTAGATGGAGGACATGTAGGGAGGAATATAATAAAATTCCTCTTAAATGCAGCTCATATCTATATGAGTTGGATGTGCAAGGTGGCTACAAAGAGATACTTAACATTTTTCAATGTCTTAAATTAAGTAAAACAAGTTGATATTCTCACTGTTAACTCACACCTGGGTAGCCTTCAGTCAGGGACCCAACTTCTTGCTTTATTTTCTCTAACTCAGAGAGATAACATATTTTATAAGTGAGCAATGTGTTACCAACAGCAAGCTTGCCAACTCGGGAGCCTCCTGATCCGAGAGCTTGAGATACTCTGGGTTCAGTTCAGTTGTACAAGCCTCCCTGGGAGCAATTCTGAGAGCCTTAACAGAACCCTGAAGCTCTCGGGTAAGAAAACCACATCCCCAGACCATCTACTAGCATTCCACAGAGCAGATGAAAACACAAACTAGGAACGCAGCCAATTCAGCCAAGGGCAGGTGCTTCTGCCTTGTTGTGGACTGAACTAGGTCCCCAAACCCTCATTTATATGTCAACATCCTGACCCCAGCGTCTCAGAAGGTGACAATCTGTGGAGATCTAAACTTCAAAGATTTTAGATAAAATGAGGCATTAGAGTCGGCCCTATTACAATCTGACCATATTCTTACAAGAAGAGGTAATCTGAGCACATGGAGGGATGCCGGGGCATGTGGACAGAGGAAGAGGCAACAGGAAGGCAGCTGTCTACAAGCCAAGGAGAGAGCCCTCAGGAAGAACCAGCCCTGCCAACAACTTGATCTTGGACATCTAGCCTTGAGACCACAAGACAGTACAACTCCACTCTTTAAGCAAAAAGTCTGTGCTGTGTTGTTCTGACAGTCCAAGCAAACCAAAACACTCTCCCTTTGGTCCACATCCACTCTGCTGAGACTATGAGGCTTGCAGTGCATAGGAATAGTTGTGTGGGTGATGGAAGGGGAACTGGAGGGAGGCTCCCGTGCAAGGTACCTGTGGTCCACAGGTCCAGACTTACAATCATGACGCAGATGTGTGCAGGGGATGCAATGCACAATGCAAAGACTACGTAACACCACTACACACCATACGAGAAAGCTGTGGAAAGAGCCTAAGAGTTCCCATCACAAGGAGACATCTTTCTTTCCCTTCTATTGCATCTGTGTGAGGTGATGGATGTTCACGAAGCCCATCGTGGTGATCATTTCACAATATATGTCCTCAAACCAACATGCTGTCCACCTTAAACCAAGACACTGAAGTATGGCAATGATGTCTTAATCAAACTGGAAAAAAAAAAAGTAAAAAAAAAAAAAATCATTGTGAACTTTCGACTTCGTTAAACTCCCAATTTCCCAAGGCCCAGCCCAGAGGTTCTGATTCAGCTGGTCCAAGACGTGATTCAGAGCAGGGTGGCCGCAGACCTCGGCTTTGATCTCACAGCCTGACAGAGGGAAGAAAGCCACCATGTAGCACACACTCCATGACTACTTTCTGGATATGAGCAGATCAACTCTTTCTGACAAGAGTACGAAGCCAAACCCAGATGTTATGGCATTTCTGGCTGCAACAAGGAGTGTTTGGGGCAAGACTGAGGCAGTCTGTCTTTAGGGAAGACCCTCGTGAGCACATGTACAAACGTGAAAATCTTGGAACAAATGGAGCACACGGTTTACAATCTGAGGGGATTAATGATATCTTTTCACTCAAAAATAGATGTTAAAAAACTTCAAGATGTTTCAAATTGTTTTTGAAGTAGTGAAAAGCCAGGCCCTCACTTTCTTTTATTACATTTTACAAATAGGGATACCTGGTTGGGGGAGCTTCATTTTCTACTGGATCTGGCCACAGAAACGCATGGTGGGAGCTGTCAAACCAATGACATTTTCCTAGGATAACAACATAATGGAGTCTTTCATGAAGAATTTATGTACTCTCTTTCTACAACTTCTCTCCATAATATCTCCCCCTTCTTCCTTCTCCAGTGGGTTGTTTGATGTCCTGGAAGCTACAGCAATTAAGGACACCATCACGATCCACACGGTTTCTCCTGGATTGGGTGATCTAATACAGGCACAGGCATTCAGAGCCACAAAGACAAAGTTACTGAATATAAAGTCCCTGGTAAAAAGCCATGTAAATCAGGCACCAAGAGCAAAAGATTTTATTGGAGATGGTGATACACAAAGACAAAATTTGGCGGGAGTGTAGAAGGCCATCAGCGGAATTACGAGAAACAATGGAGATGGAAACAGATCCATATTCACGGAATCCTGTGACACTCCAAAGCTGTCCCTTTGAAGGCACTCACTCTGCTAGTTTATATCCCACAGAGAGAACAAGTAGGAGGGAGGAACCACCAAACCTCACAGCCATTGGGCCAGACCACAAAGGGCCCCCCTTCCTCTTCCATGAGGTATATGTGTAGCCTTTTCACTGCCCAGGCAAAACATGGTCGCATTTGGTGGTATTAGGTCAAGGGCCTAAACACCCCATAGTGATCACATAGGTCATTTATCCCATTCAGTTTTTTTTTTTAACCATTATTATTAATATATAATGTATTATCTGTTCAGGGATACAGGTCTGTGAATCATTAATCTTCTATAATTCACAGCACTCACCCTAGCACAGACCCTCCCCCATGTCTACACCCCAGCCACCCCATCCCTCCCACACCCCTCCCTGCTGGCAACCTTCAGTTTGTTTCCTGCGATTAAGGGACAGACAAATGGATAAAGAAGATGTGGTCCATATCTATAATGGAATATTACTCAACCATCAGAAAGGATGAATACCCAATTTTTGTACCAACATGGACGGGTCTGGAGGAGATTATGCTGAGTGAAATAAGTCAAGCAGAGAATGTCAATTATCACATGGTTTCACTTACTTGTGGAGCATAAGGAATAACACAGAGACATTAGGAGAAGGAAAGGAGACGCGAATTGGGGGAAATCAGAGGGGGAGATGAAGCATGAGAGACTGTGGACTTTGAGAAACAAACTGAGGGTTTTGGAAGGAAGTGGGGTAGGGAGATGGGGGATGGGGGAGCCTGGTGGTGGGTATTAAGGAGGGCACCTGTTGCATGGGGCACTGGGAGTGGTGCATAAACAATGAATTTTGGAACACTGAAAACATAAAATTTTAAAAAAAGAGAATCTCATCCCATTCACTTTTACATATCACTCAATTTGGCTTTTTAAAAAAGGAACCATTTATGGGGCGCCTGGGTGGCTCAGTGGGTAAGTCTTTGCCTTCGGCTCCGGCTGTGATCTCAGGGTCCTGGGATGGAGCCCCACATTGGGTTCTCTGCTCAGCGGGGAGCCTGCTTCCCCCCTCTCTCTCTGCCTCTCTGCCTACTTGTGATCTCTTTGCGTGTGTCAAATAAATAAAAATAAAAAATTTTTAAAAAAGAACAATTTAAGGGGCGCCTGGGTGGCTCAGTGGGTTAAGCCGCTGCCTTCAGCTCGGGTCGTGATCTCAGGGTCCTGGGATCAAGTCCCGCATCGGGCCCTCTGCTCAGCAGGGAGCCTGCTTCCCTCTCTCTCTCTCTCTGCCTGCCTCTCCATCTACTTGTGATTTCTCTCTGTCAAATAAATAAATAAAATCTTTTAAAAAAAATAAAAGAACAATTTAACATGAAAATGTATTTATCGTGTCTTCTTGGTAAACTAAAAGGTAATTCATGGGGAAGGAGGACAGGTGGAGGGAAGAAGGAAAGAAAATGCCACTTAAACTAAAAAATATGTTGTCTTGTTCATGGGATATTCCAAAGCATGGATTATTTGCACAGCCTAACGACATGAAATATGTATCCTCCGCAGAGGATAATGGGTCCAGAGTGGATAACGTGTAATGAAACCTGCACATCGGTTACAACCGTGTGTGCTCCGGGCCATGAAATTCACTGTGTTCACCACGGAGAGACCCTTGTCAGGGAGGAGGCCAGGAATCCAGCGCCACCGCACCGTTCCAGCCAAGGAAGGAAGTCGGCTGGGAAAGCATCACAACCGAAGAGAGAGACATATGGCGGGGCAGAAGGCCAGAACTTAACTACCCTGCAAATCCCTGATGGCAGCAGGTGTTCCCCCGATACCCTGACTTCTGATTTCTTGTTCCCAAAGAGAAACGATGAGTCATTGGCTTGGTCTAGAGTCGGTCCTGTGCCTGCTGAAGTTCCTCCAAACTCTGCTTCTTTCCTCTGAGTTCATCCTAGATTGTCCTCCTCGGATGAAGTATTCGGAGGTGACAGAAATAGTGACCTTAAACGTAAAATATCCACAAGAAGAGGCGAAGAAGCAGATAGGATTACAGGGAAAATGGAACAGGAAACAGACACAGAACACGGCAAACTAGCAGGTGGTTGAACTTCAGGGGGTGAACAGGACCTCTCAGAAGGCCAGAACGCACAAAAGCTTCGAGCCGCCCTCCCAGACTCTCCCGGTGAAACTGGACAGTCCCATAGATCCCACCAGGGCTTCTGAGCAGCTCAGGGTCCCCCTCCCCACTGCGTGCAGGCAAGCATCTGGGCACAAGCCTGCTGGTAGGAGGCTGTACTCCCAGCCAGGCCCTGGATCTTCTTCCAAGCTTCTCTTTGCTCTTAGCTCTGCGCTAGAACACTTTAAAGACACGAAGTCATTTCAACTTTGCTCTGGCTTTTTCAAGGAGGAAAAGTTCAAGCCACTGAATATTCGCTGAGCGATGTTAATTTGTCGTTGTGAAGGTAAGTTTTCCAATCCTATAATTATCATTTTATTGGTTTCTGCACGGTAACAGTTCTTAAAATTCACTAGAATGACATCAGCCAAACGTTACTGTAAAGATGCATACACTATAATTATAGCTTAGGGAGGCCAATCAGTTTGCTCCAAAATTATAAACACGACAGTCTTTGACTTAGTGCCTATGCAGATATGCACTGTTTCTGTGATAATCGTACCCTTCTTTCCACAAAGTGATTTTGAATCTTCTCTGTTTCTCTATCAGACATATTTGAGAAAATAGCCATACATAGCCCATTAAATGTTTCCAATCCAACAGTTCAAAAAAAAAAATCTGATCCAACATCAGTTTTCAATTAATAATAAAGTAATATGTGATGTATTATGGTGGATTTTTAAAAATTTATTTTCAGCATAACAGTATTCATTATTTTTTTCACCACACCCAGTGCTCCATGCAATCCGTGCCCTCTATAATACCCACCACCTGGTACCCCAACCTCATTATGTAAGTGTTGGGGTTTTTTTTTATTTATAAATAAACTTGACTGACCTCTAAGAAATCCCAGCACATTGTCCAAGTTCTGGTTTCCTCACCTAAAATGGTAAAATTGCTAGGGTCCACACAAAGAATGAATAGTGCCAACCTAGTTCTGAGACAGAACCTTTGGCATAGTGAGAATACATATATGTCACTTAACAAATCATGCCTCTTGATAATAATTCTTCTGAAACTTTTTACTTTCAAAAGTCATCAGATTAGACTAAGGGACAGTCTTTTTTCATTTCACGACTCAGAAACACTAGGACTTTCAACCCAACCATAAATGTGGCTGGCTTATACGATCTGACACATCTGCATGAAAAATAAGACACTGGGCGTTGTCTAGCTGTCTATAAACACCCAGATGCCCTGGAACAACCCACCCATGTGTCTTGCACCCTGAAAATGCCCGATAGTGATGTTCAGCGGACACTAATGTCCTACACGAGGGGAGGGAAAGACATCGATGTTACCTAGAGAAGTAAGATGAGTTAAGCTGTACATGCAAAAGAACATGTCTGCATTGAGGGAAAAAAATAATAATAAATGGAGAAACAACAATGTCAGAAGTGGCATATTTCGCATCTTTGCAGCAATTTTTTAAAAAAAGAATAAGATTTTGAAAGAGGGGAGCGGAAGAGTCAGCCACGACTACACCGCTCAGATTCCCAGGGGGTGATGCTAACGTACTCAACAACCAGTCCAACAGCACAACTCATTAGTTAGATGATGTCATTCAACATTTTCTCCCACCTTATTTCTCTGACTATATATGTCCGCACAGGCCTGGTCACAGGCCACAACTACCCAGCAGGTGACTGAAACTGTAGCACCAAATTGTTCCTATAATTTAGATTTTAGGAATGGCTGGTGTGGGAGTTTGTTTGCTGCTTCTGTCACAACCGAATGATGAGCTGTGATTTGGCATCAGACACTTTCCAGACCTCCCCACAGGGTGGAGAGACTTTGAGCCCCTGCCCCTTGGTTTCAGAGGAGGTACCTGGGTGGGGCATGTGCTGGGTGCCAGCAGTTTCTACATGGCCTGGACTTCATGGATCAGTGTATTTTTAAAAAATATTTTATTTATCTATTTGACCGATAGAGATCACAAGTAGGCAGAGAGGGAGGCAGAGAGAGAGAAGAAGCAGGCTCCCTGCTGAGCAGAGAGCCTGATGCAGGTCTCAATCCCAGGACCCTGAGATCGTGACCTGAGCCAAAGGCAGAAGCTTAACCCAATGAGTCACCCAGGTGCCCCAATGGACCAGTGTCTTGACCCCAATCCCAGTTCCTGTCCACAATTTCAGCCCCTTGCCCATTCCCAGTCTTTACCGTCTCTGTACCAGCCCCGAGCAGCAGGGGCATCACATGTACCCCTGCGTCCAACCTCTACTCTGTCCACATCTAAAGCATCCCCACTGCCAACCTCCATGGCCTCCACAAGGCAATGCCATTAGATCCTTCGTATTCCTAATAAGAAGACTACTTCCGTTTACTCAATGGTATGGAAGACTTCCTATTCAGTTTTCCCTCCCTTCCCTTATGATTCTCTGTGCTGTTTCTCATATTTCACATATGAGTGAAACCGTATGATAATTATCTTTCTCTGATTGACTTATCCACATAATCCCCTCCAGTTCTATCCATGCAGATGCAAATGGTAGGTATTAACCCTTTCTGGTGGCTGCATAGTATTCCATTGTATAAATGGACCACTTCTTCTTTATTCATTCATCTGTTGATGGACATCTGGGCTCTTTCCATAGTTTGCTATTGTGGACATTGCTGCTATTAACATTCGGGTGCATGTGCCCCTTCAGATCACTACATTTGTATCTTTGGGGTAAATGCCCAGTAGTGCAATTGCTGGGTCATAGGGCAGTTCTATTTTCAACATTTTGAGGAACCTCCATGTTGTTTTCCAGAGTGGTTGCACCAGCTTGCATTCCCACCAACAGTGTGGGAGGGTTCCGTTTTCTCCACAAATTATAAATGTATACATACATACATATATACAAGTGGTATAGAAGAATTTTGAGAAGTATATTTAAGGGTGCCTAAGTGGCTCATTTGGTTAAGTGTCTGACTCTTGATCTCAGCTCAGGTCTCAATTTAAGGGTTGTGAGACCAAGCCCTGCATTGGGCATGGAGCCTACTTTTAAAAAAAAATAAATAAATAAAAAATAAAGGAAATTTTAAAAGTCAAAATAAATAAATATGTATCATTTATTGTATATATAAATAGAACAACAGACAATGCCCCATGGTTGCGTATTAGCTAAATGCCTATTTGGAATATACAGTCCCTTTGGCCCCGGCAGGGAAACCCCAGTAGAACCCCCTGGAAATGAGAACAGCAGCACACAAACAGTGCTCGGTAGTGGTAGCCAAGCACGTGGCCCAGAAGCTCCACGTGGGAGGTGGTCTAGGAGGGACTCTGAGAGTTGGCTGCCACCATTGTGTCTCCAAAGAGAGCAACTGTGGAGCCCAGGCTACCGCAGCCCAGGCCCGGTGTTCTCGGCAGGAGCAGTCCTGTTCCGCTTTGCGTCTCACTTTGCCTCCCTGTCCTGCCTGATGGCTCTGCCTTCCAGAGCTGGAGCTGGAAAGGGAGATGCCATTTTTTCCACATGCACACCTAGAGATTACAGAGGTAGCCTCATTCTGCTTCCAGCTCTCCAGGTCCCAGCAGCAGGGATGAATGGCCCAGAGGAGAAAGAATGTGACTCACTGGGGGCCCAGAGAAAGGGAGAGGCGAAGAAACATCTTATGTGATGCCAAAGGTCATGGCTGGGGCCTCTCTCTTCTTTTGATTGGAGCTGCTTCCAGAGGTCAAATACTGAAAACAAACCTTTGCTTTGGGGGAGCCCATATTTTCATCTGAGCTTCTCTGAGCATTTACCACACACGTGTCACACTTTGCACGACGCTAGAGGCCACATTCCCACTCCTTACCACCCAAGCACTTTGACGATACAGGCAAGGAGGCTTCTCACCTTGCAGGGGTGAAGGTACTTAGTTGAGGTTTACCCATGTCAGCATGCCCTGTCCCCCAGGAGGAAGCCACACATGCTCCAGACAGACTCAGGACACACATGAAGAGATGCTCGCTTTTTGACTAAGATTGGGAAAGATACATTTTGTTTTTTCCTTACACATCGCATAGGCTGCCCTGGAGAGGGAAGGAACACAATATGCAAGACAAAGGCCCATTTAACAGCTGTAGCAGACACGGGTTTCTAGATAGAGGGCGGATGCGTGTTTCTGCCTTTCCGGTGTGGGCTCAGGGTCAAGGGCAGCATCTCCCCGCATCGATCCGCTCCCATGCCACCTGGGTTTCTCATTGTGTTTATTAGTTTCCTATGGAAGCTGCAACAAATTACCACAAACTGGGTGACTTAAAACAACACAAATTCACTGTCTTACAGAATTAGAGATCTGGTTTGTAATTGGGTCTCGCCGGCTCAAATCAAGGTGTTGGCAGGGATCTTCCTTCTGGGGATTCCTGGGGAAAGTCTGTTCCCTGCCTTTCCCAACCTCAAGAGGCTGTCCCCATTCCCCGGCTCGCGGCCCCATGCTCCATCCTTCAGAGCCACCAATGGGGAGTAAATTCCTCTCACCTTGGATCCCTCTGAGTCTGACCCTGCTGCCCCCTCTTTCCTCAGACCCTTGTGATTATACGGGACCGCCAAGATAATCCAGGGTATGCTCTCCAACTCAAGAGCTTTATTTCCATCTTCAAAGTCCTTTTCAGTGTATAACCTAACACTGTCCCAGGTCTTGGAAATGAGGACATGGGCATGTCTAGGATCAATGACTCTGCAGACCACATTTAGTTAAGGACCAGAATCTGGTCCAGGGGTTAAGAAGCAACCTTAGGAATAAAACCATCATCTCTGCCACTGAGGTGCTCAGTCCAGACATGGATGTAACCGCAGGAATCCATGCTTATACTATGTGATCACTAGTTTAAGCAGACTCGGAAGCAGGTGGAGGAGGACAGAATCCCGCTCCTGCGTTTATGCAGTGCACAACCCAGACATCCGACACGCCTGTCAACATTGTGCTGACCCAGACACTTGAGGATTATGCTTCTCACTTGCTCTCTTCGTCAGGAAGGTAAAATATCACTCTCATTTCATTTGTCCTCTTTCCCCCTTTCAAAGGTTACCTTCTATCCTTTTTTAGAGTTTTTATTTTATTTTCACACACAAACTCCAATGACTTCCAGGTCCCTCCCAAGTCCCTTGAAGATCCTAAGGTGAAAACGTCCCATCTGTTTTGGCACACCTCATTGCCAAGACCCGCTGGGCCTGAGCGAAAGCTCTTTTCACTTGCTCCGTTAGAAGCTGCGCTGTTACATGGGCTCTGGGTGTCCTTTCCCGGCCTCCAGTTGACAGGGAAAGGGGAAACGTGCTGCTCCACGCTTCCATACAAGGACTGTGGGCATAGGCAAAACGGATCATTCTGTGGGCAACCCCTGCCGCGTGTGTGGTGGCTCCCACCTCGAGACAACGACGAGGCAAGCATATAATTTTCCTTCCTAGCTGTCTTTGGGGCTAGCAATTTAAAAGCCGGAGTTTAATTACACGGGACATGGGGACAAAATGGCCAGCCTGGTCATTCCATACCCACAGTGAGGAAAGCAGGCAACAGGACCCTCTCGGCTCAGTTTACGTAAGGCCGGGAGGGTGGGATGTCCCTTAAGCTGTCTTACCCTAACCAGTGTAGATCTAAGTTGAAAGTACTATGTGTCAGGGCCCTAGGAAATACTGTTTTCTGTCACCCCTCAATGCAGGGATAGCCCCCCACCAAGTGCTATGCCTATCAAAAAAAAAAAAAAAAAGAAGCTACTATTTTAAAAATTAAATAAAATCTTACTAGTAAAACTTTGTATTGCTTAATAAAACATTTTAAAGTTTTCTCAATGACTCTATTTTAGCCAAATCTTGCAATATAAGGAAGTTTTGTGCAGGAGGGGGTTGATTTGCAATCTACACATGGTGGTCATCTTTCTAAGCCACAGTGGAGGGTATATAAGTCACCTCCACATGACCTTGGGTGGACCGAAGCCTCCAGAGTCTTGAGAAGCATCCGTCCCCCGCGGGGATGCTCGGTCTTGTCTTCTACCCCCAGAGGTTACTTTCGGACTGACGTGAGGAATACATCAATAATTAGCCCTTAAGATGCAATTCTCTGTTGGCCTAATTATTCGGGCCATTTTTGCAGACAATAAAAGCAAAGAAACCAGAGAACAACTCTTTTTACAATGTAAGTGATGGTAAAAGCAACATCAGGGGGCTAGCTCAAGTGCCTTTCAAATGGCAAGGAAAAAAGTGAAGTGGATGAAGTCCAGGGTTTTATTTTTGGCTGAGAACAGGAGAGATGCAAGAAGCGGCTGAGGATTTAACCTCCAACAGCACAGCCACGACTTCCTGGAGCTCCGACGGACGGACAGAAAGAGGCCTTCTAGAATGCGGCCGTTAGACCAGGGAGTGCTCCTCTGAGAGCCGAGCCATGCTGACGGGCACACTCTAGTGGGACGAAGCGATGCACGCGTATTTGTCCGTGTGTGCATGGGGACTTCTGGAAGGACAGAAAACAAATGAATGGAATGACAAGGGGTACCTAGTTGAGGGTGGGCGTGCATATCTGGGAGTGGGAGTAAGGATCTGCAGTGGGGCTAGAATTTCCTCTAGATATGTTTTAAAATACTTTTTTGAGTTCGGGGTTATGAATGTATCATCTATTTGCAAAGTAAATAAAATAAAGGAACAAGCCGACCCCGATCTCCAAGTCAGGAGATGCTCCTTCCTGGGAACACACTGGTCGGGAGCTGTCACAAAGGAGCCATCCAGCAGCAAGAAGAGGCTTGCCACACTCCAGAGAAGCTGGCTCCTTCTGAGACCTTGCAGGGGCAAAGCCAACCCCAGCAGGAGAAAACACAGCACAGGTTTGCGGAATGACCCATGTTACATTATTCCGCAACGGCGCCTCCTCCCAGGTCCATAACTTCAACATTGAATTTCAGTATCTGTGAAGATACTGATCTTCTGGGGGTTTGCGGGGAGGGCTGTTATGTTTTGTTTTGTTTTGTCAAGCCCTCTGAACAAACGTGCCTCTTCGACCACTTCTGCCAAGGTTTAAAAATGATCTAATATGTGGTGTGCCCTTCCTAGGAGTAAACATCACATTGCCTCTGAGCCAAACTGACACTCTAATAGGGCACAGTGAGCTGAGAAGGAGTTTTATTGCAAATCCGCACCATGGGGCATCGTGGGAATTCTGCAAGAATCTTCATATTCATGAAGCTTAATTATAGCAAAATTGCCAATCTGTAAAATACGGCAGCATTTGAATACTACTTTCAAGTCTGGAACATGAACAAGGAGACGCCGGTCCCCCTGAGACACCCCAGCAGTGTGTGTACAGAAGGACCAGTGAAAGGGAATTCAGGGGAAAAGGGAAGACAACTAAAAACACATCAAGAGGCACTCTACTTACCCAGAAAAATGAAAATGCCAATCACAGAAAGGGTCTTATTATGTACTTGTAATCAACCATAACATTCAAATTGGCAAATAAAGAATCAAATAAAATCACAAATTTAAGACATTAGTCCTAAAGATAATACAGATTTTAGTTACAGACGTGACTACAGAGTCGCCAAGGCTGCACGCACTCACCCCGTTTGTTCAGTAATAGGCCAAACGAGGCTCTGTCTTGAAGCCCCTGCAATAGCCAACTCGAGATCCTAAGTGCTCCTCTGGACAGGAGAGGAAGCATCTTGAAATAACGGAACTGGGGGTCGGGGGTCAGGGGGAAGCTTCAGCAGGAGAGGAAAAGAGCCATCAGCAGTGCATGCCTGCAGAGATCTGCCAACGTGTCCTACAGGATTGAAAACACGTACCTGGATCTAACCATTGGACAAAAACGGAGGCAATTAATCTCTGGCAGGACTACGATTTTCAAGCAAAGAAATAACCTCTGCCAATGTGGATTCTTCCTTTCCCCTTTTGGAAAGGTTCTCCAGTGTGCTCCAGTTCAGAGGAAATAGACAATCCCATGGTATGTCTTGGCATTTCCTGTTCACAACCAGTGGGGATTCAGGTGAATTTCTGTCCATCTATCCACTCACCCATCACCTGGCTGCCACCCATCCCTATCTATCATCTCTCCATCCAGCTACCCATCTATCCACCCATCCCCATCACTCATCAATCTTTCTATCTACCCATCACTTATTTATCATTTATCCATATCTATCTATCTATCCATCCATCCATCCATCCATCCACCCATCCATCCACCATCCAACCATCCATAACTCACAGGCCATGGCAGCTCTGCACCCTTATGTGGTCAGTCATGGCTGTTTGCAATAACCTCTCACATCACATTTAAAGCTAAGGCTGATAAAGATAACCACTATGGATAATATTTTCAGAAAATATTTTCAAAATAATTTACATGTAAGCAAAGACCAAATTCATTTCACAATTAAAAAAAAATCAACTGTGAGTAAATCCATTGCTTAAAAGAAAAGAACAAATGTGATGTGATGTTGCATGGGGTATGAGAACAGGAATGTTATTCACTGAGCACCAGCTGTATGCTGGGAACCATTTTAAGTGTGAAGACACCCGTCACCTGGTTGTGTCTTTGCGATACCCCCAAGGAGAGAGCTGAGCTGTGATGGTTATCTCAGGAAACACGTCCTCAGGAGGCACAGGCAAGGAGTAGCAGAAACAGAATGGGGTCACAGAGCTGTTTGACTGCAAACCTGAGTCCTTAAAGACCATATACACTGCTGCCTTTCTCCAAATCTTAATAAAATAACCAGAGAGTGGGAAGGGAGGAAAAGAGGGGAGGGATTGAAGGAAAGGGGAAGGAAGGAAGGAAGGAAGGAAGGAAGGAAGGAAGGAAAGAAGGAAGGAAGGGGTAGGAAGTGGGGGGGGTCTAAGGAGGGAGGGGGGAATCTGAAAATAATAGGGCATGAGGCCATCAGCTGGCCAGAAAGTGTGTGAATTTATAATTAAATAATCATAATCACAATTGCAAACATCTACAATCTCTCATCTTCAATTCTACAGTGGAAAAATCTCCAAAAATGGAGAAAAGAATCCTCATGATTCACTTGCCAGCAAAACCTGGCCTGAATTGACGGGAGACTCCATTTGGTCCTTGTTTATCCCACTCAGAAAGAAATCTCGAGTTCCGCTGCACAGAAGTGTTGGCAGTCTGGCCCCATGCTCCCCCAGGGGTCGGTGGGGGGGAGTGTAGAAAACACTGGGGATGTGCACAGTGTTGCCTGTCTGAAATCCAAGAAACTCTGAAACACATTTAGCTCCCAAGGTTTGGACCAGGGCTAAGAACACATAGTGTCCAGTGACCCAAAGAATCCCCCCGCCCTGAAATGTTCCCGATCAGAGGGACCACGAAAGAACTTGCTGTCAAAGCCAAACCAGCAAGGACAGAAACTTAACGACAAAAGGAAGACATCTCAATAACGGATGGGCGGCGGGGATGGGGGAAGGAGCCTGCTCTGTTGCCAGGAGAACTCATGGCAATGTTATCGCATTAGGATCTGACATCATCCTCTCTCCCCTCCAGGCTAATTTCATAACCCAGTTTAGTTTGAGCCCAAGGACAGACACTTCTGGACCCTGATTACATTTGTGCCCCCCAGACTCACCAACCCTCTACTGGGAAGCACAATATTTTGGTTGCACAGTTTCTGTAGAAAAAATAGAGAAGGTTTAGAGAAATGATTTATAAGAAACCTAAGGGTGAGTCTTCATGTGTGTGATAGCATTTCTACACACTTTTAAGCCCAACAAGTAATAGCTTCTGCGGTTTATGGACTCATAACTATATTGTGCGGTATGAAAATAAGCATAAAAATATCAGTGGGACCCTAGTTCTAACATTATTATTTATGAAAAGAATGAATAAAATGCGACAGAGGATAAACCTCTGTCTCAGAAAAGCCTGTTTTGTTATTCTCTTTTCTGTTTAGTTGCAATGTGTTTGTTCACTCGCTGTTTGTCTCATCGAAAACAGTCCTCCCTGAACGCCAGTCCTGTGTTAGACATAGAGCAGACGAGGGGGAAGACAGATAAAATCCCAATTTGAAAGGTTTTACAACTAATATGAAAAACTATATGAATTTACGGTGTCTTCTCAGGTCTAGAAAACAAACGCAGCTTTCTGAGCATAGATGGGAACAATGTTGATTTGCTTATTTGCTTTTATTGGAGTTTAGGCTGGTAAAATAATTAATGACAATAGATTTTCCTAACAAAATGGACATATCCTCAAACTGTATGGAAACATTGGGGATTATCAGGCAGGAAGGGAGGGAGGGACGGGCAAGAGACCATGGGCACCTCTGCTGTAGCAAGATGTCTGCTCTAAATGTCCCCAAAGGGACAGAATGCAACGTGAAAACAGACAGTGTCCTACGCCATTTTCCAAAACTGGGCCAATTCTCTGAGCAAAAGTTCCTTGCCTGGTAAATAAAGGTAGACAACATAGTAAGTAAATATTGGAAGAAATAAAACAATCAGATTGAGATATTTATCACTCAGAATAGTCCAAGGAAGATAGGCTCATTTTTTCAGATTACTTATGCACATAGGATGAGAGCATAAAATCATGTCATCACTCTCTTGGGAGACCCTGCAAAGTAGTGCAAGGTACGTGTTATGGAGATATCCTAAAAATGTAAAACTGATAGCATTCAGTTGTAAAAAAAATTTGTAAAGAGACGAAAGCGTTAGAATTTATGAGCACCTACAATTACATAAGAAAGTAACATCAAAAGGAAGTTCATGGCCGTTTCTTCCTTGAAAGGTATGGTCTTGGCTCCCTTTTATCCTTCAGTTCCTTGGCCTTTTCCCCTTTATTTATCATCTATCAAAATGAATTTGGTGACAGATATGGCTTCCTGAACATGTGTGTTTTTTAACTGAACGTGTTCCATGCTGTACCTTGAAATTGGTGCATTTGAGTTTGAGAGCAGAGGAACAGGTAGCAGGTCGAGTCGCCCCCGAGGTTTGCTTTACCCCAGAATATACCATTGGGATTGGCGTAGCTCCCTTCCAAGGCACTTAATGAAAGTGGAAGTAAATAGAAAAAAGAAAATAGCCGCAGAGTGCCAAGGTACCATCAGAAGCCCATCTTCAGGGGGTTCAGGAACACACAGGGGCTGGCTTTGATTGTCAATGGTGTGTGTGTGTGTGTGTGTGTGTGTGGCCTGTCAGCACAAGTGCCCATGGCCACCTGGCCATGCGCGGTCCATCCCACGCATTGTGGCATAATTCACATGGCCAACACTCTCCTCCTCCTGTCCCTTAAACCCTGGTGTGTGGGCATCTTTCATTTTCTTTCAAGACATCCACCTGTCCCTCTCAAGGTAAGAGCATCTGGGCTTTCCTGTGAGGGGCTGTCCATCAGGGATGCAGGACCACCTCCGCCACCATGATGGGCCCACCCAGATGGGCACATGACGTGAGCCCATCTCAGGGACTAGAGAAAGAAGGATCTTTCCCTCAGGTGCTGAGATTCTTGTTGTTGGCAGGAAGGAGTGTGCTGCCCCAGCCTGCCGAGGGGCCAGTCGCGTTTGCTTCCCTGCATCTTACTGGCCTACGAGTGGAGGCATTTTTTTATGTTGCTGTGTTTCTGGAACTTTGGCCATACTGGGAACCGTCATCCATCGTCACGTAAACAGGGAGTGCTTAGTGTGTGCCGGGCAGTTTTCAGTACAGGGAGGAGCGCCGGGCATGGCAAGGGAGCTCCCTCCAGGGGCTTTCCTTTTCACAAGAGTGAGCAAAGCAGTCAGCGGACAGCAGGCCTTCCACGGGGAGCAACTGCCGTGACGACGAGGTGGTGAGTGGCTGGGGGAGGGGCGGCGGATGCAGGAGGAAGGCGTGTTCCCCACCACGACTTGGATGGCAAGAAAGGACCAAACAGGCCCCGTGAATATCTGGGGACAGAATATGCTGGTGAAAGACTACATGAGAGAAAAAAAAAAAAAAATCCCAAAGCAGGAGCAAGGGGACAAGACTGGACTCAGTGACCAGGAAAGGGACATCCCTCCTCCTTCACACGTCCTCCCTCAGGGCCCCAGACAGTCTGTTCCTGCTCCCTTCCCACCTTGTCGCTTACGCATCCAAATGACTACCTTTCTAAGGGACACATTCCACACGTCTTACAGGTGTACCTGGAGAGCCACCGAGGCATTCCTGAGAACTCTGTGGTCGGCCAATTCTCTGTTTAACGGAATGTTCTCCTGCTCGCTGGCTTCCTTGGATTGGCCCCGTGTGAACAAACAGCAGGTGTTTTGCAAGAGGGGACACTGCAAAGCTCCTAGAGCAGCCTTCCTATCTGTAGAGGCCACCTTCTGCAGTCACCCTAAAAGCCACACAGGCCAGGCATTATCCCACAAACCCTGCACCTGCCGGAGAAGCAGGCCTGCTGAGGAAAACGTTGCCTAACGTGTACCTCAGGAACGCAATCAGGATAAAACCACGTGAAAGTCACTTCCCGCGTGGATCTGATAATGCAGTCAAAGTAATAGCTCAGGACAAGGCCCGAAAGCGTGTTCTGATCAGATGGAAAAGTACACGCCCCTGCCCCCAACCTGCAGGGCGAGGTCGTGCTTCTTGGAGACCCTGTCGCAGTTGGGAAGCAAATGGAGGGGACCTGAATAGTAGTCCTTAGCCAGAGAAACATATTCTTACCCAAAGCAGTTTTTTAGGGCTTGGGTTCTACTTTTACTTAAACATACGACCATAAAGTAAGTGCGTGTCTCTGTTGCTGAGTGTCTGCGGAAAGGACGAAGCCGCAGCACTGTCTGTTTTCCTGACTTCAGGGCCTGGCAAGTTGCCATGGATGTTTGCCCCTCCGATCGGAGCTGTAGATCTTCGTCTTACCTCTTTCTTATTTTCTTTCATCTATAATCTATATATCTATCCATCTACCCATCTCTACACCTTTCCCTCCTTCCTTCCCTTCTGCCTTCCGCCATCACCCATCCATCTATCCATCATCCATCTGCCCCAAATATAAACATTTTTCAACCACTCTCTTTCCAATACCTCTGCCATTGTTCGTCCCAGAGTGCCAGACCTCCTTCTTCCTCCGCGAAGTCAGGGGCTGGAGCACCAGACAGCAACCATGGGGCCAAGACACCCACCGTAATCTACAACGTCTGAAAATGGTCACTCACTTGCCCAGCAAAGCTATTTCTGCACCCTTGTTCCTGGGCCGGGTGCTGGCTTACAATAATCACCCCCCACCTTCCTCAGGCCCCAGGCAATGCCGGTCTGCTCTAGATCTCATCGGTGGACTTGGTTACATGGGTGACAGGCAAGTGGCTCCTGGGCTTGTGCAGGACCGTGGTCTTCAAGACCGGCAGCTCATTAAAGTCACTAGATAAACTTTTAAACTACAGATGCTAGGGCCATGCCCAGGCCACTTAAAGTGAGTCTCTAAGAATAGGGCACCAGTATTTATAAAAGGCCACCCGGCTGGTTCTCCTGTACAGTTAGGGCTGAGAACCTACATGTGTCCATGCCCACAACGTGGTCCCTGGACAAGCAGATTCAGCAACACCTGGGAGTTCATTAGAAATTCAGTCTGGGCACACCTCGGTGGCTCAGTCAGTCACTTCTCTGCCTTCAGCTTGGGTCATGATCCCAGGGTCCTGGGATTGAGCACCCCCATTGGGGTCCCTGCTCAGTGAGAGTCTGCTTCTCCCTCTCCCTCTGCCTGCTCTCCCCCTGCATGTGCTCTCTCATTCTGTCAAATAAATAAATAAGATCTTTAAAAATAAAAAAAAAAGAAATTCAGAGTCTCAGACCCTGCCCTGATCAAGAGAATGAGAACCCATTTTAATAAGATTTCCTAGTGATTTGTGTGCACATAACAGTTTAAGAAACATTGTTCTAGGATACGGCTTTAGGTAAAACTTCCCTGAGATAATAGACTGCCCTGAAGGAGGCCGCCTGTAAAATGAAGGACAAAACTGGTGCTAAGACAAGGCACTAAAGAAGAGGGTAGACGTTATCAACCTCAGAAAGTAGTTCACTCCCCCTCTGCACACACGTCAAATTACACATTCCTTGAGCGTGGGGGCTGTGCATCTCTCTTAGTCCTAGCGACGTTCGGAAAGCCACACATGCGGCTTGCACACAGGAAGTGCTCATTAAACACCACCTGATTCAGCATCCTGAACAGGCAGGGTGCCTCTGCTACTCATCTATTTGGAGACAATACACAAATCTCTCTGCCCTTCTGCTTTTAAGTGTTTTTATCTGTATAATCTGCTTACCTTCTTCACTCTGAGACAGAAGATACTTAGCAACTGAAGCTCACTGATAAGTAATTACACACTAGACGCAGGAAATCTCCTCATCTGGGAAGTTCCATAGGACCAGCTGAAGAACCCACCAACCCAACGGAGCTTATACTCTGTGCAGGCTCCTATTCTAGACATTAACAAAACAGAACAAAAGCCCTGCTTTCTGGTAGCTTATTCCCCACTTCTATGCCCTTCAGGCAACCATGGTGTTTAAAAAAAAAAAGACACTTGTAAAATTACTACCGTATTTTTCAACTGTTATTACAATTTATAAGTCTACCACTTACTTTTTTATCGGTATCTAAGGACTTTCTTCAACATACGGCTATAATTTTAAAAATCCAAATTCAATGTCATTTACCACACTCTTTTTTTTTATGGATATATTCTTTTTTTTCCAATTTATTTATTTTCAGAAAAACAGTATTCATTGTTTTTTCACCACACTTTTTAAAATAAATACTAGAACAAAATAATTCCTAGGATGATTTTCAAAGCTGTTTGTGAAATAGAGGGTTACGCATATGATCCTCCTTAGTTGACTCACCTAGGTCTTATCTATGAACAAAACCAATTTTCCCATTTGCCCCTGTAATTATTTAAAGGGAGAAGATGCAAGAATTCTCTTTTTAAATTTTTAAATTGCGCTTAAATAGGTATCATATCAAATTTACAATCATAACCACTTTTAAAGATTTTTATTTATCTATTTATTTATTTGAGAGAAGGAGAAAAAGAAGGAGTCATGGGGAAGGGCAGAGGAAGAGGGAAAAGCAGACTCCCTGCTGATCAAGGACCCCCAATGGAGGGCTCGATCCCAGCATCCTGGGATCATGACCTGAGCCAAAGGCAGAGGCTTAAGCGAATGAGCCACCCAGGAGCCCCACTGTAACCATTTTCAGAGTACAGTTCAGAAGTGTTGAGTACATTTACATCACTGTGAAATCAACATGGTCATCCATCTCCAGAACTTCTGATCTTGCAAAACTGAAGCTTTAAACAACAGCTCCCCTTTGTTTCCTTCCGCCCGGTCCCTTGCACCCCCACACTACTGTCTGCGTCTTTGAGAAATTGACTTCTCTAGGGAGCACACATGAACGGAATTCTGCAGTACTTGTCATGTTGTGACTGGCCTATTTCATTCAAAAGAATGTCCTCTCAATATCTATCTATGCTGTAGTATGGGTGCAGAATCGTCTCCTTTCCTAAGGCTGACTAATACTCTCCGCACGTACCACATTCCATTCCTCCAGTCATCCGTCAGTGGACACTTGAGCCACTCCCACAGTTTGTCTCTTGTGGACAGTGCTGCCATGCACGTGGGTGTGCAAATATCACTGCCAAGATTTATTTTTCAAAATTAGTCTCCAAACACTTTTACACAAGATGGCACGTCTCCTCAAACCACCATCAGTTCAAACCAATAGAAGGTCAAGTCAAATGTATGTCTTTCAGGTAACTCGTACCAGAGAAAACGCTAGGCTTTCGTCGAGTAACGCTGCTCTCCCATTAGGACAGAGCACCTCCGGTTGATTTAAAATGGACGCTGAGAAGGGTGTCTGCACCACAAGGCATGAAACAAGTTCTTCATGGAAAGGACATGATTTATATCCATGTTTTAATTAGAAACATGAGCGCATAAAATTTCTACAAAGAAACACCAGGACAGTCTTTGACCGCATTTACTTTCTTATAGAGACATCGAACTTTATTTTCCTCTCTGCATGAGTCTAGCAGAAAATTTACGCACTGCCCTTAATGAAGGAATATTCAGAGGGAGATCAAAGGCAGTGAAGAAAATGATCCAAAGGTTGGAAATTGTAAAACTTAGAAGAGGGTAAAAGAATGTCTTCTAAAGAAGAAAAGACTAACAGAGTAGCCTGGGAAAGAAAAAGAAAACAAAAAAAAAAGGAGTCGTCTGCACACACTAAACAAACAAGAAGAGAGATGGTGATAACTATGGACAAAGCAGAAAAATAGACAAAAGAAGAAAACTAGCTCTGGGGTCTGGAGCAGGGCGATTGAGAAGAAAGCCCATTACCTCCCTTTTTGTCTCCGATGCTGAAACCATTCATTGGCCTTTATTTGTACCAACCTGAATCCATCAAGGAGAACAGAGTGAAGTCAGTGATGGGGTCGAGGTGCAGTAAGTCAGGTAGAGCCCATGGGGACAGGGAATAAAGGACACAGCATGATCAAAACAAAGAGGTAGGAGTGAGCAACAGGCCTTGAGTCATCTTCCAGAAGATATTTTTGGGGAGCATAAGGGACTAACAGGCCTTCCCTCCCACCCCCACAATAAGGAGCTTTCCTTATTATTAAAGCTAATCAATTTCTGAATGATGACATTACATAATACAGTTTCTCTCCACCTTGTTCACCCTTGATCATCCACTAAATCCCCTTCGCCAACAACCGGAGTCATCCTTGAGGGTGGTCCTTCCTTCATCTGTTATCTGTCACACGCAGTCTATCCACCAACATAGCAAATCCTCCCCAAACATCTCCCAGATCTGTCTTCTTCTCTCTGTCCCCATTTCTAACGATCTGGTTGAGTCTCCAGTATGTCTCATACCAATTCAACCAATGATCCATCCAATGATCCAATGATCCATTTTCACAGAACAGCCACAGTCACACCATCCCCTGCCCAGATTACAACAGGTTCACATCATCCCAATAAAAAATCCAAACCCCTTGATGGGCTGAGAAGACCCTTTGTGCCCTGGCCCCGCTCACCTCCCATGCTGGTCCTTCTAAGATGCCTTTGCCTCACTTGAGGACTCCATGTGGCTGGTCCCCTCATGCTCCTTCAGCCCAGCATAAACACACCCTTTCTTTCCCTTTCCATACTGGACTTCCTTCTCCATACCAGAGCTAACCATGATGGTGTCCTGCTTTACAGTACAAAGGACAAAAATGATGTCTAGAGAAGTACAAAATAGAATCCAAATCCAATAAAATCTGAGACACATATATGCTAGATTCTAGAAAAGCAGAACTCTTAGATTTGTTCTACCCGTAGGTGGTGCTTGGTCCTAGGACAACATCTGGCCCATAGTTAACCATTAATCACTGAACCTAAGGCCTAAAGGAACACCACTTTTATATAAATTAGCTTTAGTGGCCTTAAATTCTAATATACTGTTTCCTAAATTGTAATCTGAGGAATATCATGTATGGTCTTGGAAGATAAAAGTAAACAAAAATAAAAATTGCAATGATCATTTGGGATTTGCGCTGCATGGCCCTATCGCAAAGAACCGTGTTCCCATTGTTTAATATGTACTTTTCTAATCTTCTAAAGCCCAGAATCCCCATGAGCGTCTTCTGTCCTCTTAACCTCTACATGGACTCAGCTTAGGAAATGCTGGTCAAAAATATCTCATCAACTGAGAACGAACACTCTCAACTAAGAGAAGTATCACTAATCTTAAAGAACTTTTTTTTTTTTTAAATGGTTCTAGTGTTGTCCCAGAATTTCAGAGCTCATAACCAGGAGGAATACAACACTTCACTTAATGGGTCATTAATTTTTAAAATATGACGTTCCCAGTCTGCCTGTTTGTGGCTTGATGACAGGACAATTGGTCATGTTTAACTGTGTACTCCGAAGGTTCAAGTAAAAAGTGGTGTGGTTTGTTATCCAGGTGCTTTCTCTCTGACTTCTTGTTACGGAGAATCTCAGACGTGCACAACAGATACGTACGGTCCTGGTGAGGACCAGGTCCACCACCCGTCTCAGCAGCGATGCCCTCCTGCCACACCCAACCCCCACCCACACACACTAGGTTCATTTGAAGCCGATCCCGGGTATCCAAAAGGTACTTTTTAAGAGTTAAATGTTGGCTAATGTCTGTTGCAAAGAGTGAGAAAGCCATAGGTCTCACCCCGTTGTACAGCCATACACAAGCATGCACACGCACACACACACACACACACACACTCACATCCACATCCACACACTCACATACACATACACGCACACACTTTGCACGTTTACTAAACAAGCGGTCCCAGCTGCTTCTGACCGTAGGCTGCTGTCCCCGAATTCACATCATGGCACGGGAAGATGCGTTCACAGATCTCTCCCTCACTGTTGATGAGGACTACTAGGTATAAGATATTTGTCCCAGACCACAGGGACTAATCCACTAGCACAGTTTCGACCTGGTCAGATCGGTCTGATCCACACAAACCTGTCAACAAAGCCGGTCAGCAGGCTAGCTCAAAGAAGAAAAAAATCAATACGCCTTTGAATGAATCACGTGGTTGTCAGGGAGAATATAGGTGTGCAGGCTGAGATGCACACATCTGGCCAACTTGCCTTCCTCTCTCCCAGCCCTTCTCTCGTTTCTGCGCAGTGTGCCCACCGTCACAGGAGATGCCCACTCCAATGACAGAGCGCCAGTCGCTGTCCCTAATTTATAGTTTCTGTGTCACATACTTCTCTTAGAAAGGGATTTGAGACTGAGGATAAATGAGTCAAATTTAAATGAAAGGAAAAAGCACTTCATCCTAAATTGCTTTAAATTCTGGTCACATGCGATCATTATTAACAAATACACTTCTCTGTAAAACTGGGTTTTACAACCCATGTCACAACCTCATGTACGCAGAGAAGTCTACTGAACCTTTACAGAGGTTCAAGCTCCTATCACTTTCAGCATCCTGCTATTTATTACTTGTGGGGTTTAGGAGCATGGACACTCATGCTATCACAATTTAACAACCCTCCAAAACAGACATACCCAACATCACACATCCCTGGGCCATCCGATCTTCTAAATAACTATCTCATGAGGGTACATACCAAAGATCTCTAAATCAATAGCCACTATCAGTAAGAAGTAATTCAATCTTGGACTCCAAATTGAAAACTGAAGCAACTGTGGGTATATATTTCTCCCACATACAGCAAACAGGTATAAAACTTGATATTATCAGCGACGAACGCAAGTACATAAAAGGGGTCATCTGGCTCCATTGCTTTTCCTTGGAAGATGATCCTTACGTACACCCTTACCATCCGTGAAGGATTTCTTTTTGAAAACCTCAACATAAAATTAAAGATATTTACAATCAATGTTTTGGCAATTTTGATAGAGGAAGAGAGGAGCATATACGCACTCATCTTTTGCAGCAATGAATCAAATCTAGTAAACAAAGAGCCAGAGATTCAGGAACATAAACCCGGGCTCATGTGTTCAAGACCATAAATAAATTATGTAAGGGGACCCATGAAAGTCACTCATCGGGCCCCAAGGAAATCAGAGGTTCTGCGCATCTCGTGTGTAAAATTGACTTCGGTGTTCTGTGGAAACCTTTTGCTAGAGAGTCACTGAGGTCACGGCCAGCGATGGGGGGGCTTGGGCTCCCTTCACTTGCTGATAGGATGGCACAGGAGTCCGCAGAAGAGGACCCGGGTGAGACAGGCTCTGTGGTATGTTCTCCTCCTTCGGTGGCAGGAGACAGAGTGGAATTCAGCAGAAGAGGGGTTTCACTGGGACACAGATTGGGACAGAAAATAAAGACAATGGAAAGTGTACAGGCTGTGAATAATGTTTGTGGACCATTTGAAGGATGTCTGCGAGGCCGAGATACAGTCCTCTCCAACGTTCGATTATTCGTGGTGGAGATTTGCAACATAGGTAATTTTTTGTTTTTAAATCCTGAATCTTAGGATGAGTTTTTAAAGAACAAATTACTTGAAACCAGAGCAGTAGAAACGTGCCACGTGCACCCAGATGGCGCGTTGATTTGGCTTCTGCAGAGGGCTCAAGTCTGGCTGCATTCCCTTTTGGGAAATGGCCCTCCTCAATTCCAAGTTCATTTGGCTTTTTCAATGATAGGGTTTCAATTCGAACAGATAACAATGCCAAGAACTAAAAATTTCACCATCTAATTAGGGAGGGGGAATCTCAGTACGGCCTTTCTTTCCTAATATCATCTGTAGTTTGAAAATGACTTGATGAAGGCTCTTTATAAAAAGCCCCTCACTTTTCCTGGTACGGGAACAATTGCAGTGAAAGCCACCCGTACAATGGAGTGGGCACAGAAGCAGAGGAAATGTATGCGTGACGAAGCGAGCAGAAGGAGCAGGGACAAAGAAGAGATCAGGAAAAGGATGAGGCTGGAGATTTCAAGGTCAAACTTCATTAAAAAAGAAAAAGAAAAAAAAAAAAACCCACTACCTGATGTGTCTATCAGAAGGTTTCACCCGGGGGGACACCCAGTTAGTCTGGGCGAGGGCAGGTAAGGGTGGCATTGGGAGGGTGTAGATGGGTTGCAAGGTTGACAAGGACCAGAAAGGTTCCAGAATTCATGCAGGTTTGGGTGTGATGTGTTTCCTGGGATCTACTGTTCCGTAGGTCGCATTACCTCCTCAGCTGGTCCCTGATCCAAAATAAAGTCTAGAAACATCAATCTAAGGACATTTCTACGTTTAGAGGAATATATTTATATTTTAGAAGCTACCAGCACACATTCCCAGATATGCAATATCTCGTTTGCATGAAAATGCATTTGAAGTGTTCGATATTGAAATGAAACTCAAAAACTCGTGATTTTAAGTCTATTTCCAACTGACTAATCCGGAGAAGCACAATTTTCAATGAACTCCTTTTGAATCAATGGTTCGAAGCACGCAGCGGTGTGGGCGGGTCCTTCACTGCAGTCAAGTGCTTCGATCTGAAGTCCTGACCAGATCCCTCTGTCTCGTCTGTGCACCTCTCCCATGTGCCATATGATGCTGTGGGGCACCAGAGTGGCTCAGTGGGTTAAGCATCTGCCTCGGCTCAGATCATGATCCCAGGATTCTGGGATCAAGCCCCGTGTTGGGCTCCCTGCTCAGTGGGGATCCGCTTCTCCATTTCCCTCTGCTCCTCCCCCTGCTTGTGCTCTCCCTCCTTATTTCAAATAAATAAACAAAGTATTTTAACAAATAAAAATAATGCTTTATTACAGTAAGGGCTTAAATGAAAGTAATAAAAGATCTTTAAGTTACTAATACAAAACAACCACCCCAAATCCCGCCGAGTCCTCACTTTGCCACCTATACTGAGGTGATTGCTTCTTCCTCCATGAAATAATTTTCCAACACAAAATCTGAGCCAGAGATAGAGATGAATGAGGCTCTAAGAAACATTCCCATTATCACCCAGACTCACATGGGTGAGTCCTCCCGCTAGGCAGCTGCCATTTCTGCTGTTGGTCACGTGACCTTTCTAAAGCCCCACCATCCACATCAGAAAGACACTCTGACCCTCCTCTACACAGAAATTCTGTAGTTTTCAGATGTAGCATCATAAATTGGGGAAGCACGCTGATCCATGTTTGGAACAGGTGCCTCTACACACAAAAGCTATATAGAAGAGTTGACTGTGTTTACAGAAGGGGTGTGTGCATGTGCGCGCGTGCACGCGCACTTCCCTTTAGAGAAGTGAGTAAAGTAAAAGGTAAGGAGTAACAGCTTGGCTGTGGACCTTGTGCATTAGAAAGTGTTCTAAAATGCCCTTTAAAGTCTTGGCGTGGACGGATCTCCTTTGTCTTATACACTCACCCACACTATGCTAAATTTTAACAAATGTCACAGAACAAGACTGGAAGGTGACAAAAATAAAATCATTTCATAAAAGTAATGGGAGACAGCTTTTGCTTTAGGACTAACAAATATTGGGGATTTGGGAATATCTATTTCCCTTAGAACATTGTCATTTTGTGAAAATCAGATGTGAAATACCAGGTTGCATGGAATTTGACCTGCCCAGACACTTTGCACTGGGAGGAGAAGTTGATGTGAAGTTGTGCTTCAGAGTAGTAGAAAAAAATAGAAAGGAAAGTAAAAGCTCTTTTTTTTTTTAAATTTCTTTTCAGTGTAACAGTATTCATTGTTTTTGTACCACACCCAGTGTTCCATGCAATCTGTGCCCTCTCTTCTTAAAGCATTAAGAATAATTTGAAAGAAAATACCATAATTTTAATGGAACAGTTGCTCATTCAACATTCTTTCAATAAACATTTATCAAGCTACCTTTATATGCTGGGGACTATAATGTCATACTTGAGGTCAGTGGGAAGGTACGATTTTAAATAAAATCAAAATCAAGAAAGTAATTCGTATCCTAGACAGTTTCATGTATTTGGATTCTTCTCTAGTTGGGGAATAGTCTTTCAAAAAACATGAAGCATATTGTCCCCAAACCACATGAAATGTCCTAGATATGTCAACTATCCAAAGTCATACCATATTTTAAAGTGTTTTTCTTGTTTAAGTAAGCTACGGCTGTTATAAGTTGTTTGTCATTCAATTGAAAACTTTTGTTGACTCTCAGATACTTGGGTGTTATAGAAAACCAAAACTTTTCAAAAGGCAGAACTTCTACTTTCTAGAGAGGGAGAAGAGGTAGGAAGACCCCGGGTGAGGGCATGAAACACGCTGGTCTCAGTATTCCTATTTGGGAAGTGGAGCTGCTGAAAATAACCGCCTACAGGGCTGCTAGAAGTTGTTCAGTAGAACGTGACATAGGTCATCAGCCATACACTAACCCAAACGTTTTCCAAGTGTTTCAGTGGAAGCTCAAACCTTTCCTCAAACAGGTCTTTTGATTTCTCTCTGAGGGTAAAAGTAAAGAGCCTCTTAGTCTAGTTCATGGCTCACTATACACTATCTGATTGCTGTTTAAGAAAAGTAAACATTTAATAAAGCAATTGTTTATTATGATAAACCCCAGAGATTATTAATTCAGTAGCATTCTAATGCCTTTACATTGAAATTGCAGGACACCAGATCATTCGGTATACCTGGCATTTTAGTAATTCTTCTTAAATAAGACAATTTCTGCTTTTGCTCCCTAATAAGCTCACACAAGCAGTTTCTTATTTGCTTGGAAATCATGCAGTCCCAAGCGCCTGCTTTCTGGACCAGGAGTACTTCAGACAGAAGATGAATAACAACAACGACGCCAACATTTCTGTCAAACACTGTTCTAAGCATTTTGAATAGATTAACTCTTTTAATCATTGCAACCACCTTATGAGGTAGTTCCTGCTATTGTTGCTCTCATTTTCCAGTCGAGGAAACTGATACAAAGAAAAGTTACACGATCAGCCCAAGACCCGGTGGGGGCTGTGGTGGATTGGGAATGTGGACCTAGACATCAGCTCTGAGGCCCATCCTCGTGCCTTCTGACTAGAGAGACAAATACATAGCTAGAGACCAGGAATGGGCTAGGTATTTAAAATTCATGGAGCACCTCCCCAGGCATTTCTAATCTTCATCAAAACACTGTGTCCAGTTCTACAGAGAGATAATCAATTGTGGACGCTCTCACAGCTGTGACATGGGGACCCAAAGCCAGGTCTAAGTTCAAACCCAAGATGTCACCCAGACTGTTGGCAACGATGAAACGTGAACAGAAGCCTGAAGCCTTCCCTGGAAGAGTGACCCCGTCAGGAGATTTTGAAAAATATTTGTTTATTTACTGTACCTGCTTATTAGCTTCTCCACAAAAGACATCTTGACGACGCTCACACAGAGCAGCATTTGCAAGATTTTCAATTCTTCAAACAGCCCAGATCTGGACAGTCAATAGTGTGCATCGTCACTATGTTTCCAGAAACCAAACAGACTAAAATATTCTATAACCTCCCCCTTTTTAAAGCTCAACACTCAATGTGGGGCTTGAACTTGAGACTTCGAGATCAAGAACCACATGTTCTACCAACTGAGCCAGCCAGGGGCCCCTGCAAATACTCTCATTCGTTTCCCACACACGGTCACAGGATAGTCGGTGCAAACAGGGCTCAGCTATAGGTGTTTCAATCCTAAGTCATTGTTTATCCAACAAAAATACAGTTGCTTTTATTTATTTTTTATATACTTTTTAAAGATTTTATTTATTTATTTGACAGAGAGAGATCACAAGTAGACAGAGAGGCAGGCAGAGAGAGGGGGAAGCAGGCTCCCCACTGAGCAGAGAGCTCGATGCGGGACTCGATCCCAGGACCCTGAGATAATGACCTGAGCCGAAGGCAGCGGCCTAACCCACTGAGCCACCCAGGTGCCCCTATAGTTGCTTTTAGATTGACTTCTGAATTTGGGATACTTTGGTGGGAAATATTTTAAATTTTTTTTCTTGTTTTTTAGTTTTTTGTTTTAAATTCAATTAGCCGGGACGCCTGTGTGGCTCTGTTGATTAAGCCTTTGGCTCAGGTCATGATCCCAGGGTTCTGGGATCAAGTCCTGCATTGAGCTCCTTGCTTGGCAAGGAGCCTGCTTCTCTCGCTGCCTCTGCCTACCTCTCTGCCTGCTTGTGTGTGTTCTCTCTCTCTCTGACAAATGAATAAATAAATTAATTCAATTAGCCAACATATAGTACACCATTAGTTTCAGATGTAGTATTCAATAATTCATCAGTTGTGTATAACACCCAGTGCTCATCACATCATAATTTTTTTTTCTAGTATAGTTGACACACAAGGTTACATTGGTTTCAAGTGTACAACACATACCATATGATTTCACTCACATGGGAAATTTTGTATTGCATATGACTTTTCAGATGGCTAGCCATTTGGGAAATTTATTATTCGTTTTTCCAGTAATAAATGTCCCCCTTTCCCTTAGGGGAGGGAAGCCTAGGACTCCAAATTACAAAAATATCCACTGCTACTAAAAATGGGATCATTTATCAACAGCGTGAGAGTTCACTTTAGCAACAGATGGCTTCATATATGTTATCTACTAATGTGTCAGTGCAACCCAGAAAGCTGGGTGGGGGAGCAATGTAACATGCCGAGTTTTGAAGTGGCAGAATTCAGTTGAGAAAGTGAGTTTATACGCATTTCCTCTATATTAGTGAGCTCAGATTGCCATAACAGAATACCATAGACTGGGAGGCTTAAATAACAGAACGTACCTTCACAGTTCTGGAAGATGGAAATCAGAAATTAGGGTGCTGGTAGAGTTGGGTTTTTCTGAGAGCCCTCTTCCCTTTTCACTGGGTGTTTGCACGGCTCTGTACCTCTTCTTAAAAGGCAATAGTCCTACTAGAATAGAGCCCAACCTTTAAAACCTCATTTAACCTTAATTACCATTTAAAGACCCTATCTCCAAATATTGGGGGTTAGGGCTCACGAATGTAGAGACACAATTCAGGCCATAGCATGATCTGAAAATATAAGTCATGCAGTTTGCCTATAATCCCTGATGTCTTGGCTCTGGAACATCTTGCTTCTGTCCCCATCCTGGTCCCCAGCCCAGTCTGACACAAGGGCAGGCTACACACAGCTGAGGGGGAAGCAGCTGATGGTGTGGCTGCCAGCTGGCGTTCTAACACAGCTGGGGCAGGGCAAAGGGGACAGCACGGGAACAGTCAATCAGGTATGGGCGCTCTGCACTGAAACCCTCTGTTTTTTGTTTCCTTCCTTTTGAAACTGTTTTTATTTCAGGATCTCATTTGATACATGTTTGTCAGCTGTCAAGCAGGTGATAGAAAAAGATGTGAAATAGGTATAATAGAGGATCAAAAGACATCAGAAAGATGTGTTAATATACTAGGAGCATCTTCCCAAAATTCATGTCCTTCCTGGAACCTCGAAACATGAACTCATTCGGAAATAGGGTCATCAAATATGTAATTAGTTAAGATGAGATCATAGTGGAGTAGGGTGGGCCCTTAGTCCTATCTGACTGGTGCCCTTACAGATGAGAAGAGACACAGAGATATGCACAGGACAGAGGCCCTGTGACCAAAGAGGCAGATATTGTAGTGATGGTGTCTAGAAGCTGAGGAATACCAAGGACCAGTGAAACGGCGAGAAGCTCGGAGAAGTGCACAGAATAGACTGTCCTCCAGAGCCTTCAGGGAGAGCACGGCCCTGCTACATTTTGATCCTGTGCTTCTAGCTTCCAGAACTGTGATGGCACACATTTCTGTTATTTTCAGGTATGCTGTTTAGCACCCATCCGGTGATACTCTGGAAACTAATAGTTAAAATCTGGAGGGGAAAAAAAAAATGGAGGAATTCAAAGGCAAATTCATTTGCGGTTGGAAAGCATGCTGAATTCTGCTTTAGTTATGCTCTGTTGGAGGCAGCAGGAGGGGAGCAGACAGTGCAGAATTAGCAAGCCCAGGAGAGAAGACAGGCCCAAAGTTAGGATCATCTACATAGACATGACGGACAAAGCCCCAGGGAAGAAATGAGATGACGGATAAAGAAAGCGGAGATGAAAGGAGCTAGGGATGAAGGCTGAGTTTTGGGGTCTATTTACATTTCTGAGCAGGGAGGAAAAGATAAGGAAAGTGATAGTGCAGAAATCATCGAAGAGGAGAAAGTCAACCAAAGGAGGGCAACAATGGAGGAAGGTCAATGGTGTAGGTTCTTCAAGGAAGTCAGAGAAGTTGCCATTGGAATATTGGAATTTGACATTAGGAAGTCCTAGGTGACCTTGTAAATATAAATTTCAGTAGCATGCAAGTGGTAGAAACCAGACCATGCAAGATTAGGAAGAAGTTATTCACTTGCTTTCTCTAGCATTTGGTGCTGGGCACATTCAAAAAGTGATTGTCCAATGGGTGACAAGCAAGGGGCCACCATCACTGAGAAAACTGCCCTGTACAGAAACCAATTAACATAATGGGCCTAGAACTGCTTTCCTTAACAGGCCTGCTCGCAAGGCTGACCCTTGGCTGGTGTCTGGTAATTGGAATTTCAGGAGGATTCCTGCCATCTCACTGTGTCTGAACTATACAAACAATGCAGTTTCTTGAACACCTAAATGCCTGTCGCCCTTCTGAGAGTCTGGAATTATGGTACATGTCAGGCAGAGGATACCTACCTGATGGACCTCTAGCAAAACCCTTCAATACCGAATATCTAATGAGTTCCCTGGTAGAGAACATTTTACACTTGTTGTCACTGTTCCCTGCTATGGAGATTAAGTGTGACCTATATGATTCCATGGGCAAGAATGTCCTAGAAGCTTGCGCCTGGTTTCCTCCAGACTTCTCCCCACATACCTTTTCCCTTTGCAGATTTTGCTGTGTATCCTCTCACTGTAATAAATCTCAGAGGGGGTGAAATTATATGCTGAGTCCTGGAAGTCTTCAATCAATGAGCCTCTGGCATATGCATAAACTAAAAATTCTATGAGATTAAATCTAAGACAAAAAAAAATAAGCTGGATTGAGAAGTGAAATATTCAATTTGGAATTTTAATATTCTACCATTTTATTAGGAGAGGGACCAGAAAACCATTTTCTATCCACATATGAGAGCTGAGACAGGGTAAAAAGACATTCACTCTCCGGTTACCAGCTAATCTATGGGAGCTGCAATCAGCAGCCAAAATCCCCTGGTGATGCTTGATAGGAAACAAAGCAGTGTGTTAGACTGACTGAATGACCCAATGCCTTCATGGCAGAAGGGGTGTTTCATAAACACACACACACACACACACACACACACACATACACACACACACACACATACCCTGACATGCTCCAGAATTAATCTGCTACCACATTCTCCTTATTTTTCCTTTCTTCCTCCTTCCTTCCTCCCTCCCTCCCTCCCTTCCTTTCTTCTTTCCTTTTCCTTCCTTCCTTCCTCTCTCTTTCTTTCTTTCCTTCTTTTTTAAAATATTATATTAACATGTCTTTAGCCATGTGTCTACTTGTCTCAGAAGTTCAAAACTCAAAAACTTTTTGTTGTTGTTGTTTGCACTATAGTCTTGAATACAATTTCCAATTTTGAGAATGGGAATGTGTCTTCTCTCTGAAAGCTGACACTTAGTAGACTTTCTGTTCACCCTGGACCATTCAGGATCTCACTAGTGGCTTATTTCTGAAATGCCAGACTTGAGCCCTCCGACCAACCACTAACATCACCTTCATTCCCAGTGTCGGCAGTTTCTCTGCACTCCCCAGGCAGGTTTTCATTACTTTCAGGGGGCAGTGGAGTAACATGTAAAAACTAATTTAATGAAAATAGACGTAAGCATGGAGCACTGGGTGTGGTGCAAAAATAATGAATACTGTTATGCTGAAAATAAAAAATAAATTAAAAAAAAAGAAAATAGACTTAATTGGCAAAAGTATGATCAAGTAATGGCTTTTTAAAAAGAAAGAGACCAGGACCCCCCCTTCCTGTGTGCATCACCATTTTTCAGTTATCATGCTCGCCCAAAAAGTAGCGTGGTGAGAATATTACATCTCTCCACCTTTCTAATTCCAGTCTCCTGCATCCCTTCTGTGCTGACTTCCAGTGTTTATAAGGATGCTCGTACTTCCTGGAAATCAAAATAGATAGATAGATAGATAGATAGATGATAGATAGATAGATAGATAGATAGATGATAGATAGATAGGAGGGAGGGATGAAGGAAGGAAGGAAGGAAGGAAGGAAGGAAGGAAGGAAGAAAGGAAGGGGTGAGCTCCTTTAACAGTGTCCATTTGGATCTACAAATTTCTTTTTCAGTGACTGTGAAACCAAGACTTCTTTGTTCCTGCAGTTCCCTGGTGCTTGTATTTATTTATTTTTTTAATTAGCCAACATACAGTACATCATTAGTTTCAGATGAAGAGTTCAGTAATTCATCAGTTGCATACAACCCAGGGCTCATCACCTCCCTGATACTTTAAAAATCAAAGACCAGGCTTTCAGATGGCAATAGGCCTGTCCCCTAAATCATTTTGATGTTGATCTCATTCTCTTTACTCACAAGCACCTTGAGGGCAGAGCTGGGTCTTATCACCATGGTAACCTGAGCAGCTTAGTGGCAGGTCGCCTTGAAAATGCTCAGTGACTATGAGTAAAATGAAAATATGAGTGCCTTAAGAGGTGAGGACATGACCTCTCTTAGAGTTACAGGTTTCACGGACAGAGACAGCCAGCCACATACAGCCCTCCTTGGCCCAGTAGCTGCACCCCCCACTCCAAAAGCCAACAGAGCACATCAAACCTGATCTTAGTTTAAGTTTGCTGAAACGTGAAAACCTTGCCTACCTGGAGTGACTATATTTACAGTGTAATTGCTTTCCCCATCCTAAAATGCAAAGCAGCATTTTCTTAAAAGGCCACCACTCCTGGGAAAGCTTCTGTTCCTCCCCAGGCAAAAAACACTGCAGGTGTGTGTTCCTGTGATGGGCGCAGCTCTGCCTGTCCCCAGGGTCACACCACACACAATGAGGTAATCTCCCCCCTCAGCTCCCTGAGAGCAGAAGTCATCTTGGGGCAGAAGGGAGGGGGGCTTTTTCAAGTCCAAATCCTGCTTTATCTATGGTGACCAGACCCAAAGACTGCATCTCTAAACCACCACGAGTATTTCATGTGAAGTGCTGGGCTAATATCCTTTGATATTTAATGTGGGCAGAAAATTGTTCACTTTTACCCAAAATACAGGAAACCAAATAATCATCCGTGGACTTGAACTCATTGATCCTAAGAGATAAAATTCTCCTTGAGTCATCACTAATAGAGGTGTTCAGATGGGAAATATCGCAACAGAAAATTGGGCCAGTGCTAAAGAGGGAGACAGATTCTCTGGGAATAGTAAAATGTTCACTGTTTCCATTTTCCAAATCCAGTTACCCTTGGGCTGTGTCTTTGATGTTAATGTAGCTAAACCCCTGGTGAGATTCTCAGAATTTTATCAGAGGAAACAGACACAGAATGCTGGGCTCTCTCATTGCCAGCCTCCCTAATCGGAAAGAAACTCTCCATGGGCCACTGAGTGAAACCCAAATGTAAAGCTGTCGATATTGTTCTTTGCCGGGATAGGGTCCTGTGTCTCCTATCAGCAGTACCTCCCAAGGCACATTGCTATCCACACTACTACACTTTTATGGGCTACATTAATATTCTAATATTTAAAAGGCTCTCATTTGTGCTTTGAGGAAGAGAAGTGATAAGGATGTTGGAAAACGAGTATGAACATCATTGCTCTTGCTTTTCCTGCTCCTTTCTGTTAGGTGAGAAGACAATAGATCCAGGTTCATCCCCTTCACGGAGGACAGTAAATGCACAGTGTGCACCTGTCCCCGAGATGCGTTCCCTCCACGCATTCCCCAGTTCCTATCATCCATCGGCCAGAGGATGAGAGTGAAGGGGGACCACATGGCATCCCATGGTCAGGCGGAGAGCCCAGGGAGACAACAAAGCAGAGCACACGGCAGCATCAGACATTACGTGCCTCTCCTTCCCTGGGGGAATTATGGGATGCCTACTTTTAACCCTGAGTTCATAGCTCCGGCTGCAATAAATGAATAAGTAAGTAAAATGTCATAGACCAGGTGGCTTTAACAAGAGGCATTTGTTTTTCACAGTTCTGGAGTCTGGTCATCCAAGAACAGGCTGCCTCAACAATTGGGTTGTGGTTACAGCCCTTTTCTGAGATTCAGATGGCTGCTTGCTCCCTGTCCTCATTCAGTGGAGAGAGAGAGCCCTGGTGTCTCTCCCCCCCGCTTTTTTTTTCTTTTTTAATTTTTAAAAATTATTTTCAGCATAACAGTATTCATTGTTTTTGCACCACGTCCAGTGCTCCATGCAATCCATGCCCTCTCCAATACCCACAACCTGGTTCCCCCAACCTCCCACCCCCTGTCCCTTCAAACCACTCAGATTGTTTTCCAGAGTCCATAGTCTCTCATGGTTCACCTCCCCTTCCAATTCCCCCCAACTCCCTTCTCCTCTCTAACTCCCCATATCCTCCATGCTATTTGTTATGCTCCACAAATAAGTGAAACCATATGATAATTGACTCTCTCTGCTTGACTTATTTCACTCAGCATAATCTCTTCCAGTCCAATCCATGTTGCTACAAAAGTTGGGTATTCATCCTTTCTGATGGAGGCATAATACTCCATAGTGTATATGGACCACATCTTCCTTATCCATTCATCCGTTGAAGGGCATCTTGGTTCTTTCCACAGTTTGGCGACCGTGGCCATTGCTGCTATAATCATTGGGGTACAGATGGCCCTTCTTTTCACTACATCTGTATCTTTGGGGTAAATACCCAGTAGTGCAATGGCAGGGTCATAAGGAAGCTCTATTTTTAATTTCTTGAGGAATCTCCACACTGTTCTCCACAGTGGCTGCACCAACTTTCATTCACATCAACCCTGTTAAGAGGGTTCCCCTTTCTCCACATCCCCTCCAACATATGTTGTTTCCTGTCTTGCTAATTTTGGCCATTCTAACTGGTGTAAGGTGATATCTCAATGTGGTTTTAATTTAAATCTCCCTGATGGCTAGTGATGATGAACATTTTTTCATGTGTCTGATAGCCTTTTGTATGTCTTCATTGGAGAAGTGTCTGTTCATATCTTCTGCCCATTTTTTGATATGCTTGTCTGTTTTGTGTGTGTTGAGTTTGAGGAGTTCTTTATAGATCCTGGATATCAACCTTTGGTCTGTACTGTCATTTGCAAATATCTTCTCCCATTCCGTGGGTTGCCTCTTTGTTTTCTTGACTGTTTCCTTTGCTGTGCAGAAGCTTTTGATTTTGATGAAGTCCCAAATGTTCATTTTCACTTTTGTTTCCTTTGCCTTTGGAGACATATCTTGAAAGAAGTAGCTGTGGCTGATATCGAAGAGGTTACTGCCTATATTCTCCTCTAGGATTCTGATGGATTCCTGTCTCCTGTTGAGGTCTTTTATCCATTTTGAGTTTATCTTTGTGTATGGTGTAAGAGAATGGTCACGTTTCATTCTTCTACATATAGCTGTCCAATTTTCCCTGCACCATTTATTGAAGATACTTTTTTCCACTGTATATTTTTTCCTGTTTTGTCGAAGATTATTTGACCATAGAGTTGAAGGTCCATATCTGGGCTCTCTACTCTGTTCCACTGGTCTATGTGTCTGTTTTTATGCTAGTGCCATGCTGTCTTGGTGATCACAGCTTTGTAGTAAAGCCTGAAATCAGGTAACGTGATGCCCCCAAATTTATTTTTGTTTTTCAACATTTCCTTAATGATTCGGGGTCTCTTCAGATTCCATACAAATTTTTGGATTATTTGCTCCAGCTCTTTGAAAAATACCAGTGGAATTTTGATCGGAATGGCATTAAAAGTATAGATTTCTCTAGGCAGTATAGACATTTTAACAATGTTTATTCTTCTGATCCAAAAGCATGGAATGGTCTTCCATCTTTCTGTGTCTTCTTCAATTTCTTTCATGACTTTTCTGTAGTTCCTCGAGTACAGATCCTTTACCTCTTTGGTTAGGTTTATTTCCAGGTATCTTATGGTTCTTGATGCTATAGTAAATGAAATCGATTCTCTAATTTCCCTTTCTATATTTTCATTGTTAGTGTATAAGAAAGCCATTGATTTCTGTACATTGACTTTGTATCCTGCCACGTTGCTGAATTGTTGTATGAATTCTAGTAGTTTGGGGATGGAGTCTTTTGGGTTTTCCATATAAAGAATCATGTCATCTGCGAAGAGAGAGAGTTTGACTTCTTCATCGCCAATTTGGATACCTTTTATTTCTCTTTGTTGTCTGATTGCTGTTGATAGGACTTGTAATACTGTGTTGAACAAGAGTGGTGAGAGTGGGCATCCTTGTCGTGTTCCTGATCTCAACAGGAAGGCTGCAAGCTTTTTCCCACTGAGGATGATATTTGCTGTGGGTCTTTCATAGATAGATTTTATGAAGTTCAGGAATGTTCCCTCTATCCCTATACTTTGAAGCATTTTAATCAGGAAAGGATGCTGGATTTTGTCAAATGCTTTTTATTTTGCATCAATTGAGAGGAACATGTGGTTCTTCTTTCTTCTCTTATTAATTTGTTCTATCACATTGATTGATTTGCAATTCTCATATCAGACAAATTAGATTTTAAACTAAAGACTGTAGTCAGAGATACAGAAGGATACTACACCATTCTTAAAGGGATTATCCACCAAGATGATCTAACAATTATAAATATCTATGCCCCCAATATGGGAGCAGCCAATTACATAAGAAAGCTGTTAATCAAGATAAAGAGTCTTATTGATATGAATTCATTAATAGTAGAAGATCTTAACACACCTCTCTCAGAAATAGACAGATCATCGAAGCAGAAAATCAATAAAGAAACAAGAGCATTGAATGACACATTGGACCAGATGGACCTCATAGATATATACAGAACATTCCACCCTAAAACAACAGAATACTCATTCTTCTCAAGTGCACATGGAACCTTCTCAAGAATAGACCACATACTGGGTCACAAATTAGGACTCAACTAATACCAAAAGACTGAGATTATTCCCTGCACATTCTCAAATCACAGTGCATTGGCACTGGAGTTCAATCACAAGGAAAAGTTCAGAAGGAACTCAAACACCTGGAAGCTAAAGACCACCTTGCTTAAGAATGCTTGGATCAACCAGGAGATCAAAGAAGAACTGAAACAATTCATGGAAACCAATGAGAATGAAGACACTTTGGTCCAAAACCTATGGGATACATCAAAGGCGGTCTGAAGGGAGAAATACAGAGCCATCTAAGCCTCCCTCAAAAAAATTGAAAAATCCTTTCTGATGGAGGCATAATACTCCATAGTGTATATGAACCACATTTTCCTTATCCATTCATCCGTTGAAGGGCATCTTGGTTCTACCCAACTTCTGTAGCAACATGGACAGGACTGGAAGAGATTATGCTGAGTGAAATAAGTCAAGCAGAGAGAGTCAATTATCATATGGTTTCACTTATTTGTGGAGCATAACAAATAGCATGGAGGACAAGGGGTGTTAGAGAGAAGGGAGTTGGGGTAAATTGGAAGGGGAGGTGAATCATGAGAGACTATGGACTCTGAAAAACAATCTGAGGGGTTTGAAGTGGTGGGGGGGGTGGGAGGTTGGGGTACCAGGTGGTGGGTATTATAGAAGGCACAGATTTCATGGAGCACTGGGTGTGGTAAAAAAATAATGAATATTGTTATGCTGAAAATAAGTAAATTTAATAAAAAAAATTGAAAAATCCAGAACACACCAGCTGTCTCTACATTTTAAAGAACTGGAGAATCAACAACAAATCAAACCAACCCACACATAAGAAGGGAAATAATCAATATTAGAGCTGAGAGCGATGAGGTAGAAACCAGAGATAAGTAGAATGTATCAATGAAACTAGAAGCTGTTTTTTTGAAAGAATCAATAAGATCAATAAACCATTGGCCACACTAATCCAAAAGAAAAGAGAGAAAACCCAAATTAATAAAATTATGAATGAAAAGGGAGAGATCACAACTAACACCAAGGAAGTAGAAACAATCATCAGAAGTTATTATCAACAGTTATATGCCAATAAACTAAGCAACCTAGATGAAATGGATGCATTCCTGGAAAACTATAAACTCCCAAAATTGAACCAGGAAGAAATTGACAACCTGAAAAGACTGATATCTAGTAACGAGATTGAAGCAGTGATCAAAAACCTCCCAAAAAACAAGAGCCCAGGACCTGACAGATTCCCCAGGGAATTCTACCAAACTTTCTTTTTTTTTTTTTTAATTTTTTTCAATTTATTTATTTTCAGAAAAACAGTATTCATTATTTTTTCACCACACCCAGTGCTCCATGCAATCCCTGCCCTCTATAATACCCACCACCTGGTACCCCAACCTCCCACACCCCTGCCACTTCAAACACCTCAGATTGTTTTTCAGAGTCCATAGTCTCTCATGATTCACCTCCCCTTCCAATTTACCCCGACTCCCTTCTCCTCTCTAACACCCCTTGTCCTCCATGCTATTTGTTATGTTCCACAAATAAGTGAAACCATATGATAATTGACTCTCTCTGCTTGACTTTATTTCATTCAGCATAATCTCTTCCAGCCCCATCCATGTTGCTACAAAAGTTGGGTATTCATCCTTTCTGATGGAGGCATAATACTCCATAGTGTATATGGACCACATCTTCCTTATCCATTCGTCTTATCATCATTAGCCCTCAGGGAGGTTCAAATTAAAACTACCAAACTTTCAAAGAAGAAATAACACCTATTCTCCTGAAGCTGTTTCAAAAAATTGAAGCAGAAGGAAAATTTCCAGACTTTTTCTATGAAGCCAGCATTACATTGATCCCCAAACCAGGCAAAAACCCTACCAAAAAGGAGAATTTCAGACCAGTATAACTGATGAATATGGATGCTTAGATTCTCAACAAGATCCTAGCAAACAGGATGCAACAGCACATTAAAAAGATTATCCACCATGACAAGGTGGGATTCATTCCTGGGCTACAAGGATGGTGTCTCTCCTTTTAAGTACACTAATCCCATCATGGCAGGCTCCACCTTCACAGCCTCCTCAAATCCTAATTCTTCCAATGCCTCCACCTCCGAATACCATCACGTTGGGGGTTGGGATCTCAACACGTGAATTTTAAGGGGATATGAACAGTCAATCCATAATAAGACCATTGGAAGATTCTTTCCAAAGATCGCTTAAAATAGATGAATTCATTTATGCCCTTAATTTGGTGATCTAATGACCTCATATGACAAGAGAGGCACAACTTGACTCCTGAGTCTAGAGAAAGGCCAACTTAAACCTCCCCTGGAAAGAAATCAATGCATGACCTCATGTATAATAAGCTAATGACACAACTGTTGGAATGGCTAATGAATCCATGCAGATCACATTGAAACCCAGACAGACATGACCTGTGCTTCTTACCACTGCAAGAACATAGCCTGGTCATTGATTTCTTCAACCAAGGTAAAGGGCAAAAATTAGTAAGACATGCCCATATAAGCCCTTCATTTCTTTTTATAGGAATTCATTGATATTTACTTTTTTTTTTCCATTGGAAGGATTTCCTAGGTGACAGATAGCCACTCACCTTAGCCTAGATTTCCAAAGAGCCCTGGCCTAGAAGGTCTGCAGAAAGTGGATGCCTGCTGACCAGAAGCAGGCCTTGCCTCTTTGGCCTCCCTCCAGGGAACTTGAACCTAGGAGGCTGAGTGCAGGGGCAAGAGTGGAGGCCCAGGGGACATACCTCTCCCTGAGCCAGTGACCTCTCACCATGAGCCCTGTGCGATCAGGGACAGTGGCCAAAGCCCTGTGTGGCCTGTGGAGCTCCAGCTTTCTTGGATCAGTCCCACTCCCAGTCTTCTCTCCTCACTCTACCCACCACAGTGGAGTCTCACACAGCCTCGTTTTCATGGAGGATTGATTCACTGCCTTCTTCCATCAAAGGAAGTGACGTGTGCAGACCAGACATGTTTCCTGGGAACATTCCCAGCCAGATCCACTGAGGGCTGTGCTGTATTGGAATCCCAGAAGGACTTACACGAGGTCATGGCCCCTGCCAACCACCAAATCTAAATCAGTTTAGCAAGGAGGCGCCAGGGCTATCTGTTTATTTACAGATCACAGACAAATTGACCTCTTAAGACCATCTGCTGAGCATCCCATCTGGAGGTCCTCCTGCTGCCTACAGGACAGAGGCCCTAGGCTCATCCTCTGAGCCTCGCAGCTTTCTAGGTGTAGTCACCTGTGTCCCACCTCACTCAGGGCCTGGCCGCCAGCAAGAAATGCAATCTTTCTCCACCGAAACCATTCAGAAGCAGCTTATTAATTAGATCTTCAGTGTCTTTTAACCATTTTATCACCTCCAATGACTTCATGATCTCCTTCTCTGGGCATTTTTGGCAGCCCTGATGGGTGGAGCTTGCGGGTTGGAAACAGGGCTCAACAGTAAGCCTCTCTAAGTTTCATTGTAAGGATAATTTGAAGACTTCTTGTTCACAGATCCTAACACCTCACCCGGGCACTGTTCTCAGGTTAAACTCCCTGAGAAGTCAAACAGCTTGGACTCACACTCTTTCTGGGTGTGTCTCGGTCTCTCTGTCTCTGTCTCTTTGTGTCTCTCTCCATCTCTCTTTCTCTCTGTAGACACACACACACACACGCATGCGCACACACATACTCACCATGAGAGCCACATGGAGCGTGCTTGCTTAAATGCCTACTTACAAACCAACAAAAGCTTAATATTAAGTATCCCTCAATGAGATCAAAGCCTACACTATACTGGTTTTCTGGATGCTTTTGTGCAAAAAAGGAAAGCCAAGTGCTTATCCCTGGCCCACATTGTTTTTAAGTTTTTGCTGAAGGGTAAAACTCCCATGCATAACTGAGGAGATGTGGGCATCATCAGAACCCAACAGCAAGACGCCAGCTCTGTGTCTGCATATCTGTACCCTCTCTGCTCACCAGATATAAAATTCTTTTTATTTTATTTTATTATTTTTTGTTTTGTTTTGTTTTTGTTGTTGTATATACATTTAATAGCATTTTAACTCATCATTCCTACTTGTAACTTACATTCCACTTAGTACAGCAGAATTCAATCCATTTGGATGTTACAGAGATCTGTCCACTTTCTTTTTTTTTTCTCAATTTATTTATTTTCAGAAAAACGGTATTCATTATTTTTTCACCACACCCAGTGCTCCATGCAATCCGTGCCCTCTATAATACCCACCATCTGGTACCCCAACCTCCCACACCCCGCCACTTCAAACCTTTTTATTTTATTTAATTAGGTTCATGTTTGAAGAAAAAAGTCTTATTCACATCAATTGCAACAAGATGAAACCTGCATGGGGATACCAGTAATTAAAGAAGTCTAAGAAACATAAGAACGCACATAGTGTATTTCTTAAATATAATAACCTCTATTGCGAACATATAAAACATCTATGGATATAGATGTCCATATCGATAGGTATATAAAACCTTCAGTAGCTACTTCTTTTTCTCACCCAGATCTCCAGTGGTTCTCCCCTTCCAGGAACATCTCACTGAACAAAGGTGTACTATGTGACCTACCTTGGCCAATTAAATATTAACAGGAATGACATAGGTCTCCTCAAGTAGAAGCACATGGAGGCAGAACGTAATCCTCCCCTGTTCTCTCCCCCTCCACGGCAAACCCGGAGGCTGTCTGATGTCTGTTCTACGATGGCCGAGCCTCCATCAGCCCAGGCTGCTGAGTGTGGGAGACTGCAAATCCTGCCCCCCATCCTCCCGCTCAGTGCACCCACAAGCCCTCACTACGTGCGTGTGAATTCCCTTCCCTTCTGGCCCTGGGCTCAGCTAGAGGGACTCGTCATCAGACTTCTCCATCTGCTAGTAAAAAACTAAAGTGACCTCAGAAGACAAGCCCTTAAAACCGTTAATCAAAGACAACAAGTAGGGGTGTCCAGCTGGCTCCATCAGGAGAGCACACGACGCTTAGTCATAAGTTCAAATTCCACACCAGGTTTAGAGATTACTAAAAATAAATAAATAAAATTTTTGAAAAAACACAACAAATACAAGTGTACAAGTGAGTCTATTATGATTATTTGCAATCACATTTCAGTCATTGAGCTCAGTATTTTCTCAATACTTTAAATTATGACAATTAGCCAATATAACAGCAAGGCCTCTATCATTCACCAAAGTTCAAGGGGCTCTGACTGGACAGTGTTAAGAAAACCTGAAAATGTCTGTTACATGCCAGTTTAGTGGATATACTTCAAAAATCAAAGATACAATTTTTTCAAATGGGTTAATGACTGCTTTAATGGTCACTGTACAGGAACCTACACTGTCTAGAGAATCAATAAGCTGAAAAACAGAAATGTCATGTCACCATGAGAGTTTAGTTCCAATTTCACATGTCAACGAACGGGCAAAATTTTGGTGGTATTCAAGAGTTGCATGAAAGCACGTGTGTGTGTGCACACTCGCACACACATCCACACAGATGTCTAGAAAAGCAGTCATTTATAACCTATTATGGCACATTGGGTGCTTATCACCACTGTTCTCCAAAAGCAGCCCAAGGTTACTCACTATCCAAAAATGAGCAAAGTAAAAACACTGAACCCTTTCCAGGTAGACAGCAAGGGGGCAAGAAATCTACTTAAACACCATAAGACTAAACTATAATATCTTAGAAGAAAATATCAGTTGCGTCATTTCCAGGTTCTGAAAACAAACCCATAAATTATATATATATGTATATATATATATATACACACACATATATACATATAAAACATGTGTGTATATATATGTATATATATACATACACATATTCTGTGTAGAATCTTTGAGAAAGAGTTCAGAGACATCACATAGCTCTTCAGACATTTGAAAGGATCACAGCAGACAAAACCAGAGCTTCTGTTTTCCAGATTATGGTTTCAGGCTATCAGTCCTAAGTTTTAACACCAAAGACTCTCACAGATGCAAAAACCCTATTGCCCAATTTTCAGGAGCAGAAATAAGCCAAAATTGCCTCAGAGAAGTAGCATGATGGCTATATGTACAGTAACTTATTTCTATCCATCAGTCAATTCACAGAAGAATAGCTCAATCGAGCCACAAAATCTAGCAACCCAATTCAACACCTGAAACAGCCTCGAAGAAGGTGAGCCCGGCACCCTGTGCCCTGGACACACCTCGCCTACCTGAGATGAGTGACACGGTGTCTTTCTCCCAGGAGACGACGGTGACGTACGCCTCCACCGAGGAGGGGATAATGCACTTGAAGACCGCAACATTGCCTCTCATGGTTTTCTGGTCCTCCACACGGACTGTATAGGGCTCCCGTAAAACTGGAAGGCAAGAAGACCCTTGGTAAGACAACTTGGCAGGAGTTCATTGTGAGAGAACCTCATTCAGATACATGTGCTGTAGCTTACATGAGTAATTGTACCACCTACAGGCATTGGGGGGAAGAAATCAAAGAAATCTGTGGTTCATGCCTTAAAGACTTTCATCCCATTCACAAATAAACTACACTGTTTTCTAAAGGGCAAGAGTATATCTAAAAACAGCTGTCTGCCTCCTCCGTGCTCCTGGAGGTGGAAAGTAGCTTTGTAAAGAAGCTGTGATCATGGGATACTGCTCTTCCTGTCCCCCAAGGACAAAGGAAGAATTTTCTGACTATGAAGAAAGAGTTGGAAAAAATCAAGAAAGGCAACCTCTCCTGAGATTTCTTAAAAACTACGTGACAACGTAACTCTGCAGAAGTGATTTTTTTTTTAACAGCTGCAAAACAGTCTTGAAAACAACTGTTCCTCTTCCCGTGACTTCAGAAGGATGCTGCTTGGCGAGCCTACCCAGCATCTCCCAAAATAGGAGTATCCCTGAAAACTCTCTGCGGAGCCATCCATGAGCTGGCTGTCCAGGTGAGAGGCAGGGGGGCAGTGGGGTTCAGAGCCTACCCTGCAAGCCCACCTGCCTGGGTTCATAGCCAAGTCCAAACACTTGCACAATGAGTGAGTGGCCTTGCGACCTAGACAACAGGGATTTTGGTGATAAATCTACCACTGGGGGAATGTAAGGACTCAGTCAGGTAGTGTGGGTACAGCACTCAAGGTGGTGCTCGCCATGAGCAGGTGGGATACGGCTATGTGTACCAGCAGCTAGAACCGGATCCACACCGTAACCCGACATGAGGAAGACCTCTTTGTCCAGGAGAAGGAGAAATCAGGGCTCCAACCCAAACCATGCCTCACCCCAGCTGATGAATATGAGTGCAAGTCTCACTTCTCCACATCTTTATTTTCCTCAAGCTTAAAATGAAGGGGTTGAGACAGGAAGATTCTCGAAGTCTGAGTTTTAGGAGCCTGGTTTTCTATGATAGCCTCAGAGACAACGTCTCTCACCATCCATTCAGCTTTCCTCGTGGTTTAGTCATTTACTGGACAACGATGTGTTGAGAAAACTGGCCGTGGAATTACTTTTTAAAGAAATTAGCATACCAACGAAAATAGGAATGAGTTTCTAAAGGGAACTTTCTTCATAGGCAGAGGTGAATGTTCTAGAAGAAGCATTTTTAAGATTGGCGCTGGTTTTGTGACAGGCTGAATATCTTAGTATAGAGTGCGGCCTTCTTCAGAGTATTGCCCCCCAAAGCCCGCTTTTAACATCAGTATTTAATATTTTCCCCACTTGGAGAATTTTTTTCACTCCTGCCTCAAACCAGAGAGATTTTCGGAAGTCTGGGACTCTTCTGAGACCCCCCCACCTCCACACTCCCCATTAGCAGTCTGACGCCATGTGCCAAATGGTGAGTCCACACGGCTTGTAAAATTTCCCCAGGGCGATAGTTCAGGGTGCCCAAGAGCCTGGCCTCAGAAACACCGCCATTAACACAGGAGCAGGAGCTGATTTTGCACAGGAAAATAACTCAGTTGGTAGCACTTCGGGAAGAGCGGTGGTCCACACTCTTGGTCGGAAAGAGGCGACAAAGAGGTAAAGAAACCAAACTCCTGGGACGCCTGGGTGGCTCAGTTGGTTAAGCAGCTGCCTTCAGCTCAGGTCATGATCCCAGTGTCCTGGGATCAAGTCCCACATCTGGCTCCTTGCTTGGCAGGGAGCCTGCTCCTCCCTCTGCCTCTGCCTGTCACTCTGTCTGCCTGTGTTCACTCTCGCTCCTCTCTCTCTGACAAATAAATAAATAAAATCTTTAAAAAAAATTAAAAAAAAAAAAAGAAAGAAACCATACTCCCTCATGAATGAGGATTGAATTGTGGTGGAGGGAAGACAGATGAGAGGATGGGGTCGAGAAGAGAAGAGGAAGGGGCTGGACAACATGACCAAGGGCCAAAGAGTCCATTAGCACAGGGAGAAGGTCACTGGAGCAGGTGCAGAAACCCAGTGGAAGTCTCTGTGTTTGTGTGATGCTGGTTGGGAACTATAAGATCACTTCATCTCCCCAAACTTCCAGGGCACTCTGCCTCACACGAATGGCTCAGGTGGCTTCACTCAAATTTCATGGAAATTAAAGCCAAAGAAGACCAGGGCAAGAGTCGACGCCCATCCAGTGACAGAGGAAGCACTTTCCCAGGGGGCCTAAGTGCTGGTCATCGGAGCCAGAGAGAGGGGCCTAGTGGGGACTTGCCCTTTTGCACCCAAAGTCCTGCCCGCCCAGAACTCCTCAGTCCAGGCCTCTCACATATACCATGGGGCACCTTCTCCCCTTCAGCTGCCCATAGGTCTCACCTGCTCCCTCCATCCCCCATGTCAGCCCCAAGGAGCCCAGATCTTCTTGAAGCCGGGATACAACTAGGTGCACTGCATCCCATCCAGTGCAGAAAGAACGGGGCAGGGAAGGAAACACTCCACTCCCTCCCTAGATTCTTCTACAAAGAGATACCACACAGGGAACCTTGAAAAAAATTAACTGTAGAACTTCTAACAATGCTTGGCACATAGTAAGTGTTGAATAAATGCTTGGAAGGTGAATAAACAAAAATCACAGAGCTTCCCTGTTGCAATTACTTCTAACCCTACTGTAGAATAAAATATTTTTTTATTGTCTTATGTTAGTCCCCACACAGTACATCATTAGTTTTTGAGGTAGTGTTCCAAGATTCAGTGTTTGTGTACAACACCCAGTGCTCCGTTCAATCCCAGCCCTTCTTAATACCCACCACCAGGCTCACCCATCCCCCCACTTCCTTCCCTTCTACAACTCTCCATTTGTTTTCCGGAGTCCATAGTCTCATGGTTCATCTCCTACTCTGATTCCCACCCTCCTTCATTTTTCCTTCTCCTAATGTCCTCCATGTTATTCCTTATGTCCCACAAGTAAGTGAAACCATATCATAATCGACTTTCTCTGTTTGACTTATTTCACTCAGCATAATCTCCTCCAGTCCCATCCAAGTTGATGCAAAAGCTGGATATTCGTCCTTTTGATTGCTGAGTAATATTCCATTGTATATATGGACCACAACTTTATCAATTTGTCTGTTGAAGGGCATCTCGGTTCTTTCCACAGTTTAGCTGTTGTGGACATGCTGCTGTAAACACTGGGTTGCATGTGGCCCTTCTATTCACTACATCTGTACCTTTGGGGTAAATATGCAGTAGTGCAACTGCTGGGACATTATCTATCATTTAAAAAAGACAACTTGAGTTTTCATTATAGATCTCTTCCTTATTGATGAAAATAAGGTAGACCCCTGAGGCCCCACCACTTAAGAAGCCAACACTGCTCTCTAAGAGAATATACCTCTCATAACACAAGTCTCCCAGGATCATAGCAAGCCTCCCCAAGGTACTTGGTACATCTAGTCCTTACTACCACCACTTAGGGGAACAGAGACTGAGCTACAGACCTAAGATCCAGGCAAAAACTAAAACATGACTGACATCTGCATTACAGGGAAGGGTGAGCTAACCCTTAGCACCTTGTGTCCTAAGATGGGCTCTCTTCGGAAGCAGGTCAGAGGTGAGGAGCTGGGGGAAAGTGGCTGACTGTAGATATGGCCCCAGGAAGACCAGAGAGGGAGAGGCTGGGGATGTAGGGCAGGGCAGGACCTAAGCCAAGGTGTGATTTCAGGGCAGTTCCAGCCTCTACCTGAGCCTGAGGAGAGCTGTGAATGTGAGTTACACTTTGAGCTCCTCTTGCTCCATACCTGGAGCTGGAACTTAACCCTTACAGCAGGCTGGCACTGGCTCAGGGCTGGTCCCAGGGCCCCGCATTCCCAGGCACTCCCCACCCTGTGTGTGTGAAGTGGCTCCAGGATACCAACCATCCTCTGAAGGCTCTCTGTGTGAGCTGTCAGCAACCAGCAGGCTCTCACAGGGGCCCTAGACCCCACTCCTCAGGCACACACAGCCCACCAGCCGCAGGGCTCCCTCCTGCCACCATCAGGATGATGAACCATGCCATAGTTGGGGTGGGGGAAAGCAATCTCCCTTCCCTACCCCCCCTCCCATGGTGGTCAGGTGACCTCTAAGGGATTATAGCCTCCATGCTAGTTTGGGGAAGGGGTGACTTCCACCGTACCCCACTTCAGAGCATGTGCACCCACTCCTACCCACACTCCTGCCCTGGCCAGAATGGAGGCTGCCAGTCATTTCTAGACAGGGGCAGAGAGGAGAGGCCAGGCAGGGCCAGAGCACTCAGCATTAGAGGGCCAGTAGTGGTCATAGTGGGGTGAGGGAGGTGGAGGCTAAGTGGGGCTCTGGGCACCCAGAGACTGGAGAAGGGGCCACTGAGAACCTATTTCGGGGAGGTGGCATGAGGCAGGACCCCGCAAGAGCTGAGGCACTGAGCTCCCAGAGCACGTTCCATTGTCCCATTATCTTCAGTTATGAAATGCAAGTGGAAAGAGAAAAGCATTCATGTTTCAAGATGGCAACAGAAGAGCATTGAGCCAGAACTCCGGGACCTTCTCAGCACTGGGCCCTGTGAGACTGCTCCCATCCCGGGACATCAGTCCCATGTAGCAATCGGACAATGGGGGATGATAGGGTGGAAGTAAGTCAAAGGAGAGTTTGAAGAATTGGGCACTGCAGGGGAGGCATGTCTGGGTGGCCCTCTTCTCCTGATGGGCTAGCCTCAGATTGTGCCTACCCCTCCGATTCCTATGTCCAATGTGAGAAAGCATCAGCAAATCCTCATGGGTTGGCTTTCTCTGGAACACCAGAGGACTTAAGGCTGGTCTTTCCTGTTTAGGAAATGGTCATCCAAGGCACATTGTGACCTAGAGGCACATTAGTTTTATATAAATTGGGTTTTGTTCTATTACATTTTGTAGCTGATAACTTAATAAGTTGAGGTGTGCCTCAAATAATCAATTACATCTTGAACACACCCTCATGTCAAGAACTGCCTTAGGGACTATGGAGATCATAACACTTATGGAATGATCATCTGAAGAAAGAAAATTCAGGTGGCAGAACAAGTAGAAGAAAAGAATGAAAGACTGACAGGCACAAGTGAGGAGGGGTGGAACTGGCAAGCCTGTGAGTAGCTGGTAGTGAAGAGGGCACGTGAGCTGGCACTGAAGGACCAGAGGACTTGTAGGTGGAGAGGAAAGAGCGAGAAGAACAATGGTGACACAAGCAGGAAATATTTCAGAGATTATGAGGTACTGAACCAGCACTTTTTAGCTACACTGGCTTCCAACCACAACTCCTATGCACAGGCAACAACAGGTTCACAGAAATCCCCTCTCCCTTGTCTGAAAATGGAAGTAAGATCAACCTCGCAAGACGTGCCGATTAAAATACAGAAAGCCTTAAAGTACTTGGCACAATGTCCAGCACATAACCACTTTAGTCACTGAGTCTCTATGATTGCCGGCGAGAGGAGCTGATCCAAGCTACCAGAAGCTGAAAGATGAGACCTCTTTGAAGCCACGGTTGCTTTGGAACCTGCAGCCAGAGCCCTGGGAAGGGCTCCACAGCCTCTATCTCTTTGATCCTGGCTTCACATTCTCTTTTCCCACAGACAGGTTTCCTCTGCTTTCCTGGTTTGCATGGGAGGAGGGAGGATCCTGGACCCACAGTTCCCAGGCATCCTGAGGAAAAATGGGTGATCTTTCAAGATTTCCATTTCAAAATCAGAAAGAGAAATGGATGGAACAACCCGGTTAGTTGCTCTCCCTCAGTACCATCAACTTGGAGCAGAGGTTCCAGACTCTTTTGTGTGATGTGGCTCCAAGAGACGGCTAAGGGGCTTGCCGTGGGCTGGTCAGAGTGGCAGCGAGACGTGCAGCTACTGTACTCTATGAACATCAAGACAACCCTTGAGTGACTAGGTCAGCCCAATATTATTACTTGCTTTCTCTCAAGACAACTTTATCAAGATACAATTGATATACACTAAAATAACACATTTACTGGTGGTTTTCACATATGTAGACCCCCATGAGGTCACCACCACAATCAAGATAATGAACAGACCCATCAGCTGAAAAGTTAACTTGTCCTCTGTGACCCATCCTTTGCACCCCCTTTCACAGGCAACAACTAACATGCTTTCCATAATTATAGATTGACTTACACATTTTAGAGTCTTACATAAATGGGCATACATTTTTATGTGACGTATTTCACTCAGTATGATTATTTTGAGATTCCTCCCTGCTACTGTGTTTACCAATACGGTATTCCGTTCTTATCTGTGGTTTTCCTTTTTGTGGTTTCAGTTACCCATAGTCAGCCATGGTCTGGCAGCACAGGATCCTCCTTCTGACCATACTATCAGAAGGTCAATACTATCCTCATCCCACATCACATTGCACATATCTTTCATCTCACTTTGTCTCATCATGGAGGCATTTTATCATCTCACATCACCACAAGAAGAAGGCAATAAGCTACAGGTATTTGATATTTGGGGAGAGAGACACCATTCATATAACTTTTATTACAACACATTATTTTAATTTTATGATTGCTGTTTGTTGATGTCTTACTGTGCCTAATTTATAAATAAAACTTTACCATAGGAATGTATGTATAGGAAAACACACAGTACATGTAGACTTTATTACTATTCATGGTTTCAGGCATCCACTGTGTACGTCAGAACACATCACCAGTGGATAAGAAGAGGGACACTGTAATCCATTCTTTTTCATCCAATTTTATGGGTAAACCACAATTTATTTACTCAGTTGTCTGTTGATGGGCTTTGACTCATTTTTAGCTATTACTAAAACAGCTGCTATGAACATCCATGTAAAAGTCTTTGTATGGACATATGCTTTGGTTGCATACCTAAGAATAGGATGGCTGGGATATATGGCAGATATTTATTCATGTTTTAAGGACATTGCCAAACTATTTTCCAAAGGGGTTATACTATATTACATTATCACCAGAAGTGCATGAGAGTCCCAGCTGATGTGTCTCCTCACTTACACTTGGTCTGGCCATTGTTTTTACTTTTAGATTTGTAGAGATATTTATCTCACTGTGGTTTTAATCTGCATTTCCTCAAAGGTTGATGATGTTAAACATCATTTCATGTGCTTCCTAACCATTGTATATCACCTCTGTTGCAGTGTCTCTCTAAAACTTTTAACTCAAGGGGCACCTGGGTGGCTCAGTGGGTTAAGCCTCTGCCTTCGGCTCAGGTCATGATCCCAGGGTCCTGGGATCGAGCCCCACATTGGGCTCTGCTCAGCGGGGAACCTGCTTCCTCCTTTCTCTCTCTGCCTGCCTCTCTGACTACTTGTGATCTGTCTGTCAAATAAATAAATAAATATATAAATAAAAATCTTTAAAACTTTTAACTCAATTTTAAATAGATTATTTTCTTATGATTGAGTTTTTAGATTTCATTATATTTCTGGATAAAAGCCCTTTAACAGGTATATATATAACAGGTATATTTTCTGCCAGGATGCAACCTGCCTTTTTATGCTAGTAGCAATTATTTTAGAGGAGCAAAAGTTCTAAATTTTTATAAAATCCATGTTCTTTTATGGATTGTGCTTTGGGTATCATACCTAAGAAATCTTTATATAATCCAAGATTGCAAAGATTTTCTTTCCATCATTTCTTTCCAAAAGTTCATAGGTTTATATTTGTATTTATGATCCATGTTAGGTTTTATATATGATACAAAGTATGGATTAAAGCTCACTTTATTTTTTCAATTTTTTGAAAATGGACATAGAATGCTTCCAGCATCATTTGTTAAAACAACTATCCTCTCTTTGAACTGTTTTGCACCTTTGTCCATATGTGTGTGGGTCAATTTCTAGACTCTGTTTCATGTTACTTATGTTTAAGTATTAAAAGTAGAGCAGTGTTAGTTTTCTTAAATTACCATCCATCTTTCAGGGCTCTTTTGGCTGGTCTAGGTACTTTGTATTTCCATATAAATTTTAGAATAAATTCATCAGTTTCTATTTGCTAAAAAAAAAAAAAAAGTCTGCTGAGGTTTTCTTTTTTTTAAATTTTTTTTTAATTTATTTTCAGCATAACAGTATTCATTGTTTTTGTACCACACCCAGTGCTCCATGCAATCCGGGCCCTCTATAATACCCATCACCTGGTACCCCGACCTCCCACCCCCCACCACTTCAAACCCCTCAGATTGTTTTTCAGAGTCCATAATCTCTCATGGTTCACTGCCCCTTCCAATTTCCCCCAACTCCCTTCTCCTCTCTATCTCCCCATGTCCTCCATGCTATTTGTTATGCTCCACAAATAAATGAAACCATATGATAATTGACTCTCTCTGCTTGACTTATTTCACTCAGCATAGTAGTGCCTTTCTGATGGAGGCATAATACTCCATAGTGTATATGGACCACATCTTCCTTATCCATTCATCCGTTGAAGGGCATCTTGGTTCTTTCCACAGTTTGGCGACCGTGGCCATTGCTGCTATAATCACTGGGGTACAGATGGCCCTTCTTTTCACTACATCTGTATCTTTGGGGTAAATACCCAGGAGTGCAATGGCAGGGTCATAGGGAAGTTCTATTTTTAATTTCTTGAGGAATCTCCACACTGTTCTTCACAGGGGCTGCACCAACTTTCATTCCCACCAACAGTGTAAGAGGGTCCCCCTTTCTCCACATCCCCTCCAACACATGTTATTTCCTGTCTTGCTAATTTTGGCCATTCTAACTGGTGTAAGGTGATATCTCAATGTGGTTTTAATTTAAATCTCCCTGATGGCTAGTGATGATGAACATTTTTTCATGTGTCTGATAGCCTTTTGTATGTCTTCATTGGAGAAGTGTCTGTTCATATCTTCTGCCCATTTTTTGATATGCTTGTCTGTTTTGTGTGTGTTGAGTTTGAGGAGTTCTTTATAGATCCTGGATATCAACCTTTGGTCTGTACTGTCATTTGCAAATATCTTCTCCCATTCCGTGGGTTGCCTCTTTGTTTTCTTGACTGTTTCCTTTGCTGTGCAGAAGCTTTTGATTTTGATGAAGTCCCAAATGTTCATTTTCACTTTTTTTTCCTTTACCTTTGGAGACATATCTTGAAAGAAGTTGCTGTGGCTGATATCGAAGAGATTACTGCCTATGTGCTCCTCTATGATTCTGATGGATTTCTGTCTCACATCGAGGTCTTTTATCCATCTTGAGTTTATCTTTTTGTATGGTGTAAGAGAATGGTCGAATTTCATTCTTCTACATATAGCTGTCCAGTTTTCCCAGCACCATTTATTGAAGAGACTGTCTTTTTTCCACTGTATATTTTTTCCTGTTTTGTCGAAGATTATTTGACCATAGAGTTGAGGGCCCATATCTGGGCTCTCTACTCTGTTCCACTGGTCTATGTGTCTGTTTTTATGCCAGTACCATGCTGTCTTGGTGATCACAGCTTTGTAATAAAGCTTGAAATCAGATAACGTGATGCCCCCTGTTTTATTTTTGTTTTTAAACATTTCCTTAGCGATTCGGGGTCTCTTCCATTTGGATTGTATTGAATCTATAGACTATTTGAGAGAGAACTGACATCTTAATAACACTGAATCCTCCAAGTCATCAAAAATAATTTTCTCCTTTTACTTACATCTTCTTTATTATCATTCAGCAGTGCTTTATAATTTCCAGTGTACAGATCTTTCACATTTCGGATCAGATAGATCCATAAGTATTTCTTATTTTTTGATGCTATTTTAAATAGTATTTTTAAATTATCTACCAATTTGTGTGTGTGTGTGTTCATTTTACGTACTACTGTTTTGATAAACTCATGTATTACTTCCAGTAGCTTTTTTTTTGTAGATTCCATCAGATTCTCTACATATATAATTGTCATCTACAAATAAAAACAGATGAACATGTTTCTTTGCAATCACAATGTCTTTTATTTATTGTTCTTGCCTTATTGCACTGGCTACCATTTCCAGTTCAATGTTGAAAATAAGTGGTGAAAGCACACAGCCCACATCCTTGTGTCCTTCATCTTTAGAGGAAAAGCAATTTTTTACCACTAAGATGTTAGCTATATGAAGATTTCTATAGGTGCTTTATATTACCATAAGGAAACTAACTTCTATTCCTTGTTTTCTGAGAATTTTATCATAAGTGATTGATGTATTTTGTAAATGCTTTCTACATCGATTGAAATGATCACATGGCTTTTATTTTTAATATGTTAATATAGTAAACTATATGGATTAATTTTCAAATGTGAGAGAACTCTTACTTCTGGAGATAAGGCCAACATGATCATGATGTATTATCCTTTTTCTTTGCTGTTGAACTCAGTTTGCTAAAACATTGTTTAGAATTTTTACATCTATACTCACTAGAGATATTTGTGCTTTTATTTTTCTCTTGTAGTGTCTTTATCTTATTTTAGTAGCAAGGTAGTGCTGGTCTCATAAAATAATTCAGGAAGTATTTTCTCCTTGTTAGCTTTCTGGAAGAGTTTGTGTAGAATTTTTTTTTAATTTTTTATTTTTTATAAACATATATTTTTATCCCCAGGGGTACAGGTCTGTGAATCGCCGGGTTTACACACTTCACAGCACTCACCGAAGCACATACCCTCCCCAATGTCCATAACCCCACCCCCCTTCTTCCAACCCCCCTCTCCCCAGCAACCGAGGAGGAGTTTGTGTAGAATTTTTATAATTTCTTCCTTGTGTTTGCTAGAATTCAATACTAAATCCATTTGAGCCTGGAATTTCATTGTAGAAATTTTTTTTTTTTTGCTACAAATTCAAATTCTTTAAAAGATACAGGTCTCTTCAATTCATCTATTTCCTCTTGAAAAAAAATTTGTATTTTATGTCTTTCAAGGAGTTTCTTATTTCATCTAAGTTGTTGAACTTATTGACATACACTTGTCCTTAATAGTTTATTAAAATTTTGATATCTGTAAAATATACTGATATCACCTTCCTCTTTCTTGACTTGGTAATTTATCTTCTTTCTTATCTTCTTCTTCAATCTGGCCAGAAGTTTCTCAAATTTATTATTTTGTTTTGTTTTGTTTTTTCCAAAGAACTAAGTTTTTGGCTTCACTGATTTCCTATGTTTTATAATCTATTGATTTTCACTCTGATTATTATTCCTTCCTTTCTACCTATATTGGTTTTAATTTGTTCTTCTTTTCTAGTTTTAAGATGGAAGCTGAGTCCAGTATTTGAGACCATTTTTTATTTCTATTCAGGGCTTTTTAGACTAGAAATATTCCCCCAAGCACTGTTTCAATGGCCTCCCCAAAATTCTTACTTAGATATTGTGTTTTCATCTTCATTCCATTTAAAATATCTTCTAGGGGTGCCTGGGTGGCTCAGTGGGTTAAGCCGCTGCCTTCGGCTCAGGTCATGATCTCAGGGTCCTGTGATCGAGCCCCACATTGGGCTCTCTACTCAGCGGGGAGCCTGCTTCCTTCCCTCTCTCTGCCTGCCTCTCTGTCTGCTTGTGATCTCTCTCTCTGTCAAATAAATAAACAAAATCTTTAAAAAAATAAAATAAAGCTTGAAATCAGGTAAGGTGATGCCGCCAGCTTTATTTTTGTTTTTCAACATTTCCTTAGCGATTCGGGGTTTCTTCTGATTCCATACAAATTTTAGGATTATTTGCTCCAGCTCTTTGAAGAATACCGGTGGAATTTTGATCGGAATGGCATTAAAAGTATAGATTGCTCTAGGCAGTATAGACATTTTAACAATGTTTATTCTTCCGATCCAAGAGCATGGAATGGTCTTCCATCTTTTTGTGTCTTCTTCAATTTCTTTCATGAGTGTTCTATAGTTCCTCAAGTATAGATCCTTTACCTCTTTAGTTAGGTTTATTCCCAGGTATCTTATGGTTCTTGGTGCTATAGTAAATGGAATCGATTCTCTAATTTCCCTTTCTGTATTTTCATTGTTAGTGTATAAGAAAGCCACTGATTTCTGCACATTGACTTTGAAAAAATAAAATAAAATAAAATATCTTCTAGTTTTCATTCTATTTATCTTTTGCACAGACTATTTAATATCTCACTATTTGGGGATTTCCTGGAGTTAGTGATTATTATCTTAACTCCATTGCAGTCAAAGGACATATTTTATATAATTTTAGTTTTAAAAAATTCATCTAAGACTTTCTTCATTCCCCATAATGTGGTTTATATTGGTAAATTTCTATTTTCTCCTGAAAATAATGTGTATTGTGCTATTGTTGGATTCTTTGTTCTTTATTTAAATGTTAATATGGTCAAATATTAATAGTGTTATTCAAATATTCTTTATCCTTGCTGCTTCTACCTACTGCTAATTAATAAAAAAGGAGTATTGAAATCTCCATTGATAAATTTTCATTTGTCTGTTTCTCTTCAAATTTCTATCAGCTTTTATTTCATGTATTTTGAAGTGCTGTTGTAGGGAGAATAAATATTTTGAATAGTTATATCTTCTGAATTCAATGACTCCTTTGTATTATGTAATGAATCTTAGCCCTGGTATTATTATTTTCTCTGAAATATACTTTGATATTAATGTACTTACTCCAATTTTTTGATGTTTTTCATTAAACATATTTGATTTGATAAGCATAGTACATATTTTCCCATCCTGTTACCTTTAACAAACCTGTATCTTTATATTTAAAGTACATTTTTTAAGCAGTATTTGAAACTAATCTAGCAATTTCTGCCTTTTAAACCAGATAATTGGAGCATTTATATTTAATGTGTGTATCAGTAGGGTTAGGTTTAAAACCATCATCTTGTTTTTTTTTTTAAGATTTTATTTATTTATTTGAGAGAGAGATAGTGAGAGAGAGCATGAGCGAGGAGAAGGTCAGAAGGAGAAGCAGACTCCCCATGGAGCTGGGAGCCCAATGCGGGACTCGATCCCAGGACTCTGGGATCATGACCTGAGTCAAAGGCAGTTGTCCAACCAACTGAGTCACCCAGGCATCCCAATCATCTTGTTTTTTTAACTTCTATTTTTACCATCTATTCTTTGTTTGTTTTTCCTATTTTTTATTCTTTGTTTAGAATTGAAGATTCTTTTTAATTATTTCATTTCTTCTCCTTTATTATGAAGTTTATTATTCATAATTCTCTGTTTTGCTATAGTTATTGCTTTCCATTTTATAACATATATCTCTAAGTTATCATAATCTATATTCAGGTGATATTATACCACCTCACTATAAGGGGGAAAAAATAAACCTTACAAGAGTATACTTCCACATCTTTACTCCAGACTTTAAGTGTTATTATTTTTATACACTTTACTCATATATATGTTTCAAGCCCCACAGTACATTTTGTTGTTGCTGTTTAAACAGTCAAGTGTCTTTTAAAAGATTATAAGTGCCAAAAAATTATGGTTTAAAGAAATCTACAGATTTGATGTGAACCCCATCAAAATACTAATGGCATTTTCACAGAACTAATGACATTTTTCACAGAATCCTAAAACTTTTATGGAACCACAAAAGACCATGAGTAGTCAAAGGAATTTGAGAAAGAGGAACAGAGTCAGAGGTATCATGCACCCTGATTTTAAACTATACTACAATGCTATAGTAATCCAAAAATATGGTAATGACACAAAAACAGACACATAGATCAATGGAACAGAAAAGAGAGCCCAGAAATAAACCCATGCATGTATGGTCAATTTATCTATGATAAAGGAGGCAAGAATATACAATGGGGAAAAACAGTCTTTTCAATAAATGGTGCTGGGAAAACTGGTGAGCCACATGCAAAAGAATGAAACTGGACCACTTTCTTACACAATATTAATAAACTGAAATCATCTCAAAATGGATTAAAAACTTGAATGCAAGACCTGAAACCATAAAACTAGAAGAAAACAGACAGTCCTCCTAGGGAAAGAACAAAACAAACAAATAAACCGTAAGCAGTAAGCTTTTTGATATTTGTCTTAGCAATACTTGTTTGGACCAGTTTCCTCATACAAGGAAGAAAAAAGCTAAAATAAACAAATGGGACACCAATGAACTAAAAAATTTTGCATAGTCAAATAACTATTAACAAAATGAAAAGGCAACTCATTCAATGGGAGATGATCTTTGCAAATCAAACATCTGATAAGTGTTAATATCCAAGATACATAACGAACTCACACAACTTAGTATCAGAACAACAATAAACACCAAAAAAATAATCTGAATAAAGATTGGGCAAAGGACTGGAAGAGACATTTTTCCAAGAATGCAGATGACCAACAGGTACACAAAAAGATGCTCAATATCATTAATCATCAGGGAAATAAGGTATCACTTCACACTGCTCAGATTTGCAATTATTAAAAAAAAAAAGAAATAACAAGTGTTGGCAAAGGTATAGAGAAAAGGGAAACCTCACATACTGTTGGTGGGAATGGAAAGTGGTGCAGCCACTATGAAGAACAACGTATGGAGGTGCCTCAAAAAATTTAAATACAATCCAGTGCTTCTACTTCTGGGTATTTATCTGAAACAAAAACACCAATTCAGAGATATATGCACCCCCATTACCTGGAGTGCTATTTACGATAACCAAGATATGGAAGCAACTTACGGGTCTATAGATAAATGGATAAAGACTATATAGTATATATGTGTGTGTGTGTGTGTGTGTGTGTGTGTGTGTAAAACAGATTATTACTCAGACATAAGAAAATTAAATTTTGTTACTTGTGACAACATGGATGGACCTAGATGGTATTTTGCTAAGTGAAATAAGTCAAAGAAAGGCAGACACCATATGATTTCAGTTACATGTGGAATCTAAAAAACAGAACAAATGTTCAAACAAAACAAAACAAGAATAGACTTAAGAGAACAAACTGTTGGTTACCAGAGCAGGGATGCGAACTAGGTGAAAAGGATTAAGAGGTACACAATTTCAATAATATTGTAAAATGTTGTCTGGTGATGAATGGTAACAACATTTACCAGGGGGATCACTTTTTAATGTATGAAAGTATCAAATCACTATGATGTACACCTGAAAGGGATAGGATATTGTATGTCATAGTTATACCTTAACTTTAGAAAAATATAATTTATTTACTGATCATGGTTACCACTGTCACTTTCTTCTTCTCTTCAAGTAGAGCCAACACTCCATCAGGTGTCTCTTGTCTTCCAATTGTAGGAATTCCTTAAGATTTTTACTAGTGCAGGTCCACAGCTGGTAAGTTCTTTGAGCTTTTGTGTCTTCGAAAAAACCTTTATTTTTGAAATAAAAATATTCTACTTGATATAGATATACATTTCTAGATTTACAAATTCCATTTCCTTTCAGTACTTCAAAGATGTTTCCTCTGTTTTCTGCCATTGATTCTGAAGGGAAATCTGCTGTCATCCTTGTTTTTGTTCCTCTCTGTGCAGTGTATCTTTTTCCTCTGGCTGTTTTTCATGTTCTATCTTTAGACTGCTCCTGAGAAATCTGATTATGATGTGCCTTGGTGTACTTTTCTTCATGTATCTTGTGCTTGGGAGTTGTAGATCTCCTTGGATCTGCGAGTTTATAGTATCCATCAAATTTGAAAATTTTCGACCAGTATTTCAACTGTATATTTATTTTGTTTGTTTGTTTCACCATCCATTCCTCTGGTGACTCTATTTGTGTATCAAGCTACTTGACATATTTTTTTTTCAATTTTCTTTGGAATAGATTTTATTTTTTAGGGCTATCTTAGGTTTACAGAAAACTTTTGCAGAAAGTACAGAGTGTTCCCCAAAGGGATACACTGCTTTTACCCACCCAGGCAGTCAATCTCATTATTAACATGTTCTTTAGTGTTATGTCTTTATTCAACTAAGGAGCCAGTATTTATATATTATTATGAAGTAAAGCTCACAGTTTACCTGGAGGTTCCTTCCATGCTCTGCAGTTCTATAAAGAGTGTTCTGTATCCAACATTAAGGTATTCTCCAGAAGTTCCACTGCTTAAAAATGTTCTGTGATCCATGCATTCATTCTTCCTCTCCTCCCCCACAGACCCTGGAAACCACTAATCTTTTTATTGTCTCTGTATAGTTTTGCTCTTTCCAGAAAGTCATAGTTGTAATCATACAGTTTATAGCTCTTCAAGGTTGGCTTCTTTCACTTAGTGATATGCATTGATGGTCCAGATTTTCAAGCATCCAATCAAAAATCTATAAGTTTATTAAAGTCATAACATCTTCACAACAAGAAGTAAAATTAAAACAGAAGACATAACTGTCCATCTTGTAGATTCTCATGGATGTAGCAATCCTGTGTTTATTAGACATGCACTGGGTAGGGTTTGGGGTCAGGAAAACCAGAACATTGATGAGAAGAACATATTCATATGTACGTGGAAGGTGGCACAGCCACCAGACAAGAGGATGTCATCTCCACCCCTTAAAACATGCAGTGTCACACAAAAGCATTCAATTCCATGACAAATATCCAAAATGGCACTTAAAGAGGAGTAGGCATTGAATTCCTTTATTTGACAGGAAACCCAAGAAAGAAATAGCGGATTAACATGTACAAGCATAGCTGTTTGAAGTTTCGGGTTTTTCTGTAAGTGACACTTTGTAGATTATAAACATGTTTCTATAACACATCATTAACATTTCCAGCCTGCCAAGTAAAAGGCACTCACTTTTTTCTGTTTGTCAGGTTTAGAGGTCTCTGTACAAATTTCATTTGCTTTATTTTAATTATTTGGGGTATCAACTTTTCATAGCTCTTGATTAAAGCCGATCTTTCTCTTTCTTTCCTAAGTGTGTTCTTGCTCAGGTGCTGGAATTCATGAACGTGTCACAGAGATCAAAATATAGTTGGGAAAATGACTAGCTAGCAGAATGAACTTTACTCTAATGTTTGATTGCTTACATCAAAGCGATCATATGCAGGAATTCAGAAACATTTCATAATTTGCTCCTGTTGTGAAGTCTTCAAGCAACACCTACTTGCTTGCTGCAGAAATTATTACAAAGATCCCACAGCTAGCTACCTAGTACATAAGACAACCATGAAAGTCACATTCTCTTTGCCCTGACATTGTATTGTGTCAGTCTACTGTAGCACTTACAAGGTGAAACGTAAAATAATTTAAAACACTGTTTGCTAACTAGAGTCTAGCTGTGAGCTTGTTTTCCAGGGCTTTGTTAAATCTGTAAAATGACACAGTATGTCCTATATGTATACCTTTTTTATGTCTATGAATCTCAGACTGTGTTCCTGAGTTGACATATAAGAATGTAATTTTTAAGATATATAATATGTCATTATAAAAGGGACACAACAAATTCGGGATTTTCTCTTTGGCAACATCCTAGCAATATGGGACACAGTCAAAACATTATAATATGTTAAAATGATCCTTTTTTTTACTTCACAAGGAAGACAAGAATATTTGACTGATTCTGTTTCAGTTACATTACACTTTAATGCTAGGGTCTTATCCCACTTGACCTGTGCGTCCTCCTTCCTTCCCTTCTCCTTCCTACTCCCCCACTGCCTGCCGCTAGGATAGGTTGCAAGAGTCGGGTGGAGGAGTAACAAGAACAGGAAGCAAACACACTGGGTTTGAGACACTGGAAGTCTGAGTTAGAGTATTGATCAGTCAAAATACAGGGACACCTGGGTGACTCAGCTGGTTAAGTACCTGCCTTCAACTCAGGTCATGATCTCAGGGTTCTGGGATCCAGCCCCACATTGGGCTCCCTGTTCATCAGAGAGTCTGCTTCTCCCTCTGCCCCTCCCCTGCACTTGTACTCTTTCTCCCTTACAAATAAATAAATAAAATCTTATTTTTTTTTTAAATCAAAACACAATACATTTGGGCTACAGTTAAATCTTACCCACTTGCTATCACTCATTTCATGTCTTAGCTCCCACTTGCTATCACTCATTTCATGTCTTAGCTCCAGCAACACAAGGCATTTTGAAACCCAGTAAAGGGATGCTCGAACTTCTCAAAGAATTCCCCAATGGTGTCAAAATGAACTGACCATAGGGTTTTCATTGGTTCTCAGCTGATGGCACTTTGCCATTTGTCACTGCCCACCCCGTATCCTGCCCCTGCCCCAGACCCAGCCCTGGCCCCAAGCAGGCATAGAGGGAACAAAGCAGAGGAACTGTACTCACCAGCCTTGATGTGGACATCCTGACTTCTAATTTTCCCTGAAGGATTTTCAGCTGTGCAATAATAAGTATTATCATGGATTAAGGTACTAAAGCTTGAAGGAGGGAAGGGAAAAATTTGGAGAGTGCCGTTGGGGTGGACGTGGCGGATCCCGGGGACATCGTAGATCTCCTCGCCCGTCGCTAGGTACCATCTGAGAGACACAGGAGGGACGCCTGCAGCGGGGCAGGGCACCAGGGTCCCCGTGGTGCTCGCAAACACTACCTCTTGCAGAGATGCATTGACAAAGTAGAGGCTGGAGTGAAGGTCCTCACTGAAAACTACAAGAAAACAAGACAAGAACTGGTCAGTAAGGCTCGTGTTCTGAACTTGGCCTTCAGTCACTCTGGCCCCACAAGGTTGCTTTGAAAAACAATCACGAGGCTTGACTAAAATGAAATAATTCAAAATTGCTCAACTACTATGGACAGAGAAGCTGGTATTAAAAAATCAGCTACTATCCTCACTTCGTACCTTGTACACCAACTGATAAGTTACCCCTGACCTTAACTTGTAATGGATTACTTACCAGCCTGTTCCCCACATCCCCTTCTGCCTCCACAGTACTGACCATGACTGGGATTTAGGCTGTGTAATTTGTATTCATCTATTGTTTTTCTCCCCCTCTAGAGCCTGAGTCCCAGGAGAACAAGGTCACGATTTGTTCATGCTCTAATCCAGAGCCCAGAGCCCAAGACCCCGCCAGTGTAGGGCGAACAGAAGCTAAAGGAATCAATGATGAGGTCCACTTGCTAGGACTAACTGGCTCTGGTTGGGAGGTACACTGAGAGATATTCTGGAATGAAATCAGTTACAATTTGGAAAATTAAATCTATGTTTGTAGGTAAAACATTTTAAAAAGCACAATCAGTTTTCTAAAAACAGTATCAATCAATGATGCATTTTTTTTTTTTTATTGAAAAGGTGCAGCAATAATACAGGGAACTTTGATGGAAGTATCACTCAATTCCACTAGCCTATGAGAGTTTCTCTTCTGATTTTTATACTTCCTCTCCTGGTCCACCAGCCTACATGCTGTGCCCACATGATTATTTTATGTAATAATGTGTACATGCAAAATACGCAATTGTTATAGGCTGTGCTTCTTTCTCCTAACATTATCTCATATACCAAATTCCGTATTTCTATACAGACCTTGCAAGCAAATACTGGATCCACATTTTCCCTAATGATTTTCTAGACTATTCTCCTGATCTTAGTGTTTTTTTTTATTTTATTTAAAAAAATTTTTTTTAATTTCTTTTCAGTGTTCCAGAATTCATTGTTTATGCACCACACCCAGTGCTCCATGCAATACATGCCCTCCACAATACCCACCACCAGGCTCACCCAACCTCCTACCCCTCCCCTCCAAAACCCTCAGTTAGTGGTCTTAGTTATTTAAATTGTTTCTGTTTTAATTGCTATCAATAAGATATCTACAAACCAGTTCAGACATATTTGGCTTTTTAACTCATTGACTGAGTGCGCATGTTGCACTCAGTAACAAATAGTCACAGAGGGTTATTTATGTGAACAAAGAGTACAATTTCTAGAATCCAAAAATTAACCCAAAGATTTTAAAATGTCATAAAGACCTACTTCTCAGATGTTACCACTTATATTTGACTTCCTAAAAACAAATCCTCATCAAATAGACATAAGAGAGAAAATACTTGGAATTAATCTCATTGGGCAGAGATGAGAATATTAGGGAGAACCTGTACCATCCCAGGCCATGTTATGAAACTCAAGCTGTTATTCTATTCTTGTGAACAGCAGATCTGCCAGAGGAGTACAGGCTCCCCTTGGCAGAAAAAGATATGCCTACTCAGAAGGGTTGTCACTTGACCAAGGATTCAGGTCTAGGAGGTCGCAGATACAGGACTCAGTTTTTCTGATGAAGCTCGAACCTCATTATACAGTTGCCTTTACTCTATAAAGCCAATTCCAAGGGAAGCTCTGTTTATGTGATTCAGTGTCCCCTAGCCAGCTCCCATGAATATCCACCCACTTCCTCTGATGGCTCTCTCTCGGGAGGCACTCACCACTTTGCTCACCAGGGCCAGCACTGGCTATCTGTGAGCTGGCAAACAGAGGGGATGCCATGGGTCAAAAGATGGCAAAGAAAAATCCATTTTGTAAGTGATAGGTTTACTCAAAAAGAAGACAGGCAGGGGTGTTCATCAAGTAGTAATGGTTTGATGGCTTTTTCTGCCAACCATAACTAAAGACTATAGCAATGCTCCATAAAGCAGAATATGAAAATTATTGCTAACTAAGAAATTGGCTCTGATCGGAAGCACAGTTAATAGTTAAACATTACAGCTTTCAACTAAAATAAAAACGCTGATAGTGGCACCATGATTTTACAGTTGAGCTTTCTAGGAAACTGACATCACCCCAAACACATTGTTAGGAGTGAGGTAACTGTCACTCTTCGAGGCTAATTAATTCCACCCAGATCCTTTTTTGTTCCCTCCCCACATGACTCTTCTGTCAACTGGATTTGGGTAATTCGAACTAAATAAAATTCAGTCATATTTGAATTCTTTCTCTTGTCTCATAAAAGTAGCCTTGTTAAGAATAGAAAGTCTTTGAAAACGTGAATATATATAAGGAATATTTCATATATAAATGTGAAATTATTTAAATTACTGAAAGAAAAATGCAAAATAAATGTTTAATCCTAATAGTTAAGATAAGTGACCCACAGGGGATTACTGTCACTTCTCCTTACATTTTTTAAAGGTATTTCACATTAGTCTTTCTACTTCACACCACTGGGTTTAATAATGTAACATAAACTCATTCTCTAAGATACACATCATATGGCCACAGGCAAGAGAAAACCCAAACTACATTCCAGCAGCTTCTGTTTCTTCCATCTAAGGGGCCATCCATCTGCTTAAATAATAGTACTTCATTTTATGGCATGCTGCATGCACTTTAAACACAGCAACACTTGCTCCCTCCAGTAAGGGCACGGGCAGTCTCACTGTGAATTCCGTGTGTGTGAAATTTCCCTGAAACTAACTGCAGTTTAATAATAGAAAGCTAAACAAAACATTCGGCATTACCTTGCCACACAACCTGGCGTATAAAATCCTGGGGTGTGGACACTAAGGACGCTGATGGAAGAGGCTTTGGAGAATTGTTCTTTCATCAGCAGATTTCTGCATGGTTTATACTGTTATAACAGATGGTATAAGCAGGGCTCCCGTGACAATGTAAAGAAGAACATTACACTAAAAAATAGAATAAGTCTATATTGCTTGCTTTAAATTCCAGATCTGGCCAGGTGAAGAGACATGAAAGAAATGTTAGAGATGCAATGACATGATCTCTCCTTCGTGTGAGAGAATCTGCCCTATACCAGTCTTCAGGCAAGGCCCCAGGAATGAAAATTCACATGAGTCTGCGTACTGATCTCAAGGAATTTTTGGTCTAGAGGGTGCCACAGTCAGTAAAGAGATCGCTGATAATTTTTCCCTGAGTGTGGTCGCAGAATTATTCACAAAATTCTACAGGAGCATAAAGGAGAGAGACTACCCCAGCCTGGGGAGGACGAGGGGAAATCTCCAGAGAGAAGAGGAAAGGAGATGCTAGGCAGAGGGCCTATAAGTGTTAGGACACGGAGTCATCACAGACAGGAGAGAAGCAAGAAGATTCCGGGTAACAGAAACTTCATGGCTGAACTAAGAGTGATGCATAATTTGAGAGAGAGAGCTTGAGGTTCTTTATACTACTTATTCTGACACACTTACTCATCACCTGCTATTGACCTGGCACTGTGCTAAGGGCTCAAAATACAAGAACAACCAAGACTTGGAGGGTGATCTTGGGAAGCTTCCATTTCAGATGCTTATTTATAAAGTTTGGATTATAAGCGGTAGCAGATCTCGTGCTAAAAAGCATGAGCTTAATTCTGCGGGCAGCAGGAAGTCCCATCCCTAAGTATATACCCAAGAGAAATGAATACACATTTCCATGAAAATGCCTGTACACAGTGTTTAAAGCAGCATCATTGACAATAGTCAGATGTGCAAACAATCGCAGCGTCCATCAACTGAAGAACCGACCAACAAAATCTGGTGTGTACCATGAGTGGAGATGTATTCAGTAGCAATGAGAAATGAAATACTGATGCATGATACAGACACAGATGACCCTTGATAACATCATGCTAAGTGAAAAAGTGCCAATCACAAAAGACCACACACTCAACAATTATGTAAATTCACGTGAAATGCCCAGAAGAGACAACTCTGTAGGAACAGAAAGGAATGGTTTCCTTAGAGCTGTGGGTGAGGGTGAGGGGGATATAGGGTAGTAGTTAAGGGATGCAGATTTTCTTCCTGAGATGATTAAAATGGTCTAAACCTGACCATGGTGAAGATTGTACAGATATATAAATTTACTAAAAACCACTGAATTGTACAAATGGGTAAATTTTATTATATGTAAATGATATTTCAGCAAAGTTGTTTTTAAAAAAATAGAGAATCTGTAAGTTTTGATGCAGAAAAATTGGTACTTTCCCAATTTGTAGTTTAAAGAAGTAAACAATGGATTTACAAGGAGTGGAGACTAGAGACAGGAAGTCCGATTAGGCTGATATGGGCATGACTACTAACTGCCTGGTCATTGGCAAAGGGAAGAAAAAGCCTAACTATATGAACAAGTCTTATGTGATCCTGCTGGAATGTGTGGGCAGGGCCTTAGAAAGAATGAGACTGAGGAAGAGGAAAAGTCATTACTGTCAAATTCAATAGTTTTCATGCCTGGCTGCATCATTGCTATGTGAATGAATATAGAGAACATACAAGGCAGAGCTGGTTGGGCAGAGAAAACAATAGTGTCAGATTCACTAAGGTTAAGACGGCACTGACTTTGGGACACCCACTAGTGAGGTGGGAAAAAGGGTCTAAGACCCCAGCGAGAGATGTTATAATCAGGAAATCTGAAGCCCGCCTTTCAGTAAGACATACCAAGGAGAGTGTAAAGAACAAGAAGAGACAAAAACCAGAGATGGGGTAGGTCAGAGACTAGATGAAATAGGTGAGGGGATTAAGAGTACAATTATCTTGTTGAGCACTGAGTAACATATGGAAGTGTTGGATCACTATATTGTATATCTGAAAATAATATAACATTGTACATTATGCTGAAATTAAAATTTGAAAAGTAAAATCAAAGTTAAAAAGAAAACAGAAATGGGAGCGTGCCTTGGATGGCTCAGTTAAGTGTCTGGCTTCTACTCAGGTCATGATCCCAGGGTCCTGGGAGTGAGCCCCACATTGGGCTGCCCACTAAGCAGGGAGTCTCCTTCTCCCTTTTCCTCTGTCCTTCCCTGCTGCTTATGCTTGTGCTCTCTCTCTCCCTCTCTCTCAAGTAAATAAATAAAAATCTAAAAAAAAAAAAAGCAGAAATGCATCTTCAGGGATACTTAATATATAAAAGATGAGCAAAAGAAGGAGCAAGATGGCAGAGAAGTAGGAGACTGAGATATCATCAGGTCCCAGGAGTTCCACTAGATAGTTATCAAACCATTCTGAAAACTTACAAAGTCAACAGGAGATAGAAGAGTAGAAGAGTAGCAATTCTAGGAACAGAAAATCGACCACTTTCCGGAAGATAAGATGTGTGGAGAAGTGAATCCGAGGCAATATATGGGAATAGAGATCGTGGGGGGAGGGGCCGGCTCCCAGCAACTGATAGGGCAGTGGAGCACAAAATCAGAACTTTTAGAAGTCTGCTCAACTGAGGGAAATTGCTCCAGAGGCAAAGTGGGGGGTGGAGCACTCATGGGGACAGTGTGGTCTCAGGACCCTCAAGGACACAAAAAGACTAGGGATGCCTGAGTGTGGCAGAGCCCCCATGTATTGGAATGGGGATATTGGCTACAGAGACAGAGTTGGAGCTGAGGAGTGAGCTCTCAGCTCGGGGATACCTTAAACCATGATCCGAGGCACAGTGCCTGAGCAGGGGCTCCACAAGTGGCAGATCTGGGGAGACCCCCTCCTTCTCCTTCAGGAGGAGCAGCATGGGAGTGTGCTGCAGGAATCTGCTGGGTTTGGAGACTCCAAACAGGGCGGTGCACCAGAGATAGAAACACTCAGTCACAGGCCGGGTGAGCTCCAAGTGCAACCACCAGGAAGACGGGAGGGATTGACTGCTTTTCTCTGAGGGCACACAGAGGAGTGGGGCTCAGAGCTCTTGGCTCCACTGGCCAGAGACTGGGAGGCAACATTTTCATTCCCATCCTTCAGAGCTCTACAGAAAGTGTTCAGGGTCCTGAGGGTGAACCCAAGCAGATTACTTAGCCTGGCCCCTGGCAAGGGTGGTGAAATTCCACCTCAGGCAAAGACATTTGAGAATCACAGCAACAGGCATATCCCCCAGAAGATCAGCAAGAACATCCAGCCAAGACCAAGCTCACCCATCAATGAGAACTGTGGAACTCCAGAGCTAAGGGAAATGCAGCGTACAGAATTCATGGCTATTTTCCCATGTTTCTTTAGTCTTTCAAAGTTAAAAATTTTTAATCTTATTTTTTCTTATTCTATTTTCTAAAATGTTTCCTCTTTCCTATTTTAATGTTTTTAAACTATTTTATCTTATCAATGCCTTTTTAAAAGTCTTTTTTAAATCTTCATTGTTAAAGTCATATTTTATCCCTTCATTGTACTTAACCTTATTTCTTGTATACATATAAGGTTTTTTTCTTTAAAATTTTGGGATACAATTTCTCCTAATAAATCGAAACATACCCTAAATCTAGTGCATATCCTTGTTCTAGTCTCCAGCATGCTCATGTCTTTCCTCTTTTTTTTCTTTTTTTTTCAATGAACTTTTTATATTATCAATTACCTTTTTTAGAATTTTTTAATTTTCATCTTCACATTCATATTCCATCCCTTCATCATGTTTACCCATACATATATATAATATATATATGAAATATATAAATATTGTTTAATATATATTTTATTCACACTTTTTTTTCTATCTTTAAAATTTTGGGAGGTAGTTTCTTCTAACAGACCAAAATATACCCAAAATCAAGTGTGTGGCTCTGTTCTATTCACCAGTCTAATATATATATTTTTTTTCTTTTTTTCCCCCCTTTCTTCTTCCCTCTGTTTTGGGTCTCTTCTGATTTGGTTATTGTATATTTTTCTGGGGTTGTTGACACATTTTTAGTATTTTCTTCTCTCATTCATCTATTCTTATCTGGATAAAATTACAAGGCAGAAAAACTCACCACAAAAAAAAAAAAAAAAAAAAAAAAAAAAAAACACTAAGAGGGAGTACCAAAGGCTAGGGACCTAACCAATACAGACATTAGTAATATGTCAGAACTAGAGTTCAGAATGACAATTCTCAAGGTGCTAGCTGGGCTCAAAAAAAGCATTGAAAAATATTAGAGAATTCCTTTCTGGAGAAATAAAATCCCTTTCTAGAGAAATAAAAAAATTAAAATCTAACCAAGTTGAAATTTTTAAAAAAATCTATTAATGGGATACAATAAAAAATGGAGGCACTTAGTGCTAGGATAAATGAGGGAGAAGAGAGAATCAGTGACAGAGAAGACCAAATGACAGAGAATAAAGAAGCTGAGAAAAAGAGATAAACAGCTATTGGACCACAAGGGAAGAATTCAAGAGATAAGTGATACCATAAGATGAAATAATATTGGAATAAAAGAGATCCCAGAAGAAGAAGAAGGAAGAGAGGGACCAGAAGGCATATTGGAGCAAATTATAGCAGAGAATTTCCCTAATTTGGTGAAGGGAACAAACATTAAAATCCAGGAGGCACAGAGAACCCCCCTCAAAATTAATAAAAATAGGTCCACACCACATCATCTAATAGTAAAACTTACAAGTCTCACTGACAAAGAAAAAAATCCTGAAAGCAGCTTGGGACAAGAGGTCTGTAACATACAATGGTAGAAATATTAGATTGGCATACCTACCCACAGAGGCCTGGCAGGCAAGAAAGGACTGGTATGATATATTCAGAGCACTAAATGAGAAAAATATTCAGCCAAGAATACTATATCCAGCTAGGCTGTCATTGAAAATAGAAGGAGAGATAAAAAAGCTTCCAGAACAAACAAAAATTAAATGAAATCTGCAAACATCAAACCAGCCCTCAAAGCAAAGAGAGAGCCTAAAAGTAACAGACCAGAAAGAAACAGAGACAATATACAGTAATAGTCACCTTGCAGGCAATACAATAGTACTAAATTCATATCTTTCAATAGTTAACCTGAATGTAAATAGGCTAAATGCCCCCAATCAAAAGACAAAGGGTATCAGAATGGATAAAAAAAAACAAGACCCATCGATATGCTGTCTACAAGAAACTCATTTTAGGGCGCCTGGGTGGCTCAGTGGGTTAAGCCACTGCCTTCGGCTCAGGTCATGATCTCAGAGTCCTGGGATCGAGTCCCGCATCAAGCTCTCTGCTCAGCAGGGAGCCTGCTTCCTCCTCTCTCTCTCTCTCTCTCTCTCTCTGCCTGCCTCTCTGCCTATTTGTGATCTCTCTCTGTCAAATAAATAAATAAAATCTTTAAAAAAAAAAAAAGAAACTCATTTTAGACCCCAAGATACCTCCAGATTTAAAGTGAGGGAGTGGAAAACAATTTAAAACCATGCTAATGAGCATCAAAAGAAAACTGGGGTGGCAATTCTTATATCAGATAAATTAGATTTTAAGCCAAAGACTATAATAAGAGATGAGGAAGGACACCATATTGTACTTAAAGGGTCTATCCAACAAGAAGTCCTAAGAATTTTAAATATATATGTGCCTAACATGGGAGCAGCCAATTATATAAACCAATTAATAACAAAATCAAAGAAACACATCAACTATATTACAATAATACAAAAATAGTAGGGCACTTCAACACCCCCCTTACTGAAATGGACAGATCATCTAAGCACAATACCAATAAAGAAATAAAGGCTTAAATGACACACTAGACCAGATGGACATCACAGATATATTCAGAACATCCCATCCCAAAACAACAGAATATATATTCTTCTCTAGTGCACATAGAACATTCTCCAGAATAGATCACATCCTGGGTCAAAAATCAGGTCTCAACTGGTACCAAAAGATTGGGATCATTCCCTTCATATTTTCAGACCACAATGCTCTGAAACTAGAACTCAATCACAAGGGGAAATTTATTTTTTTTATTTTAATTTTTTAAATATTTTATTTTATTTTTTCAGTGTTCCAAGATTCATGTTTTGTTTTGTTTTGTTTTAAAGATTTTATTTATTTATTTGACAGACAGAGATCACAAGTAGGCAGAGAGATCACAAGTAGGGGTTGGGGAGTAGGCTCCCTGCTAAGCAGAGAACCTGATGTGGGGCTTGATCCCAGGTCCTGGGATCATGACCTAAGCCAGAGGCAGAAGCTTTAACCCATTAAGCCACGCAGGAACCCCCCAAGATGCATTGTTTATGCACCACACCCAGTGCTCCATGCAATACAGGCCCTCCCTAATACTCACCACTAGGCTCACCCATTCCCCTTACCCTTCTCCCCTCCAGAACCCTCAGTTTGTTTCTCAGAGTCCACAGTCCCTCATGCTTCATCTCCCCCTCTGGTTTCCCCCAATTCACTTTTCCTTTCCTTCTTCTAATGTCCTCCATGTTAATCCTTATGCTCCCCAAGTTAGTGAAGCTATATGATAATTTTTTGTTGTTGTTGTTGAACAAAATATTTTAATATAAACTATTAATATAGATTTAGGGGGCAATACATGGTATAATTCTTAATTGGTGATGTTAAATAATATCAATATAAAATACTTTCAAAATGAATTTGAATTTTAAAAACTGTGAAATTGTTCGAACTAAAAACTTTTCACTATTAAGATTTGTTTTTTCCAGTTGTAAATTCAAGATCTACTTTATTTTTTTTAATTAATTTATTTATTTTCAGAAAAACATTATTCATTATTTTTTCACCACACCCAGTGCTCCATGCAATCCGTGCCCTCTATAATACCCACCAACTGGTACCCCAACCTCCCACTCCACCCCGCCACTTCAAAACCCTCAGATTGTTTTTCAGAGTCCATAGTCTCTCATGATTCACCTCCCCTTACAATTTAGCCCAACTCCCTTCTCCTCTCTAACACCCTTTGTCCTCCATGATATTTGTGGAGCATAACAAGGGGAAATTTATAAAGAACTCAAATACATGGAAGCTATAGAGAGTCCTACTAAAGAATGAATGGATCAACCAGGAAATTTTTAAAAAATAAAATAAAAAATCATGGAACAAATGAAAATGAAAACACAAATGTTCAAAATCTTTGGGACACAAAAAAGCAGTCCTGAGAGGAAAGTATATAGCAATACAAACCTTTCTCAAGAAACAAGAAAGGTCTTAAGAAAACACCTAATCCTACACCTAAAGGAGTTGGAGAGAGAACTTAAGCCCAGCAGGAGAAGAGAAATAATAAGGATCAGACCAAAAATCAATGAAATGGAAACCAAAAGAACAGTAGAACAGATCAACAAAACTGGGAGCTTGTTCTTTGAAAGAATTAGTAAGATTGATAAACCCCTGGCCAGACTGATCAAAAAGAAAAGAGAAAGGACCCACATTGATAAAATCATGAATGAAAGAGGAGAGATCACAACTAACACCAAAGAAATACAAACAATTATAAGAACATATTATGAGCAACTATACATCAGCAAATTTGGCAATCTGGAAGAAATGAATACATTACTAGAGACATATAAACTATCAAAACTAAACAAGGAAGAAATAGAAAACCTGAACAGACCCATAATCAGTAAGGAGATTGAAGCAGTCATCAAAAATCTCCCAAAAACAAGAGCCCAGGGACAGTAGGCTTCCCAAGGGAATTCTAACAAATATTTAAAGAATGTCTATTCTGATGGAGGCATAATACTCCATAGTGTATACAGACCACATCTTCCTTATCCATTCGTCCTTTGAAGGGCATCTTGGTTCTTTCCACAATTTGGCGACCATGGCCATTGCTGCTATAAACATTGGAATACCCATTTTGTAGCAACATGGTCAGGACTGGAAGAGATTATGCTGAGAGAAAGAAGTCAAGCAGAGTCAATTATCATATGGTTTCACTTATTTGTAGAGCATAACAAATAGCATGGAGGACATGGGGAGTTAGCGAGGAGAAGGGAGTTGGGGGAAATTGGAAGGGGAGGTGAACCATGAGAGACTATGGACCCTGAAAAACAATCTGAGGGTTTTGAAGGGGTGGGGATGGGAAGTCAGGGTACCAGGTGGTGGGCATTATAGAGGGCACAGATTGCATGGAGCACTGGGTGTGGTGCAAAAATAATGAATACTGTTATGCTGAAAATAAATAAAAAATAAATTAAAAAAAATTAATGTCTATTCTTCTGAAACTGAAACTGTTCCAAAAAAATAGAAATGGAAGGAAAACTTCCAAACTCATTTTATGAGGCCAGTACTAACTTGATCCTAAAACCAGACAAAAACCCCATCAAAAAGGAGAATAACAGATCAATATCCTTGATGAACACAGAAGAAAAATTCTCACCAAAATACTAACCAATGGGATCCAATATTATAAGGATTATAAGGATAATTACAAGGAATATAGGAATAATTATAATAGGGGCGCCTGGGTGGCTCAGTGGGTTAAAGCCTCTGCCTTCGGCTCAGGTCATGATCCCAGGATCCTCTCTGCTCAGCAGGGAGCCTGCTTCCCCTCTCTCTCTCTCTGCCTGCCTCTCTGCCTGCTTGTGATCTCTGTCTGTCAAATGAATAAATAAAATATTTTTAAAAAAAGATTAAAAAATAATAATTATAAGAATTATAAGAATAATTATAAGAATTATAAGGATAATTCACCAGGACCAAGTGGGATTTGCTCCTGCGCTGCAAGGTTGGTTCAACTTCTGCCAATCAATCACTGTGATACAATACATTAATAAAAGAAAGAACAAGAACCACATGATACTCTTGATAGATGCTGAAAAAGCATTTAACAAAGTATAGCATATTTTCTTGATCAAAACTCTTCACATACTTCAATATCATCAAAGCCTTCTATGAAAAACCCATAGTGAATATCATTCTCAATGGGGAAAAACTGAGAGCTTTTCTGCTATGATCAGGAACATGGCAGGAATGTCCAATATCACCACTGTTGTTCAACATAGTACTAGAAGTCCTAGTCTCAGCAATCAGACAACAAAAAGAAATAAAATGCATCTGAATCAGTAAAGAAGAAGTCAAACTCTCTTTGCAAATGATATGATACTTTATGTGGAAAACCCTGAAGTCTCCACTCCAAAACTGCTAGAACTCATACAGGAATCCAGTATTAAATCAATGCATGGAAATCAGTTTCAATTCTAGACACCAACAGCAAGACAGAAGAAAGATAATTTAAGGAGTTGATCTCATTTACAATTGCACCCAAAACCATAAGATACCTAGGAATAAACCTAACCAAAGAGGTAAAGAATCTGTACTCAGAAAACAAAAATACTCATGAAAGAAATTGAAGAAGACACAAAGAAATGGAAAAGCATTACATGCTCATTGAGTGGAAGAACAAATATTGTGAAAATGTCTATGCTACCTAAAGTAAACTATGCATTTAACATTATCCTTATCAAAATACCATCAACTTTTTTCAAAGAAATGGAACAAATAATCCTAGAATTTATATGGAATCAGAAAAGTCCCCAAATAGTCAGAGGAATACTGAAAAAGAAAGCCAAAGTTATTGGCATCACAGTTCCAGACTTCAAGTTCTATTACAAAGCTGTCATCATCAAGACAGTGTGCTACTGGTGCAAAAAAAAAAAAAAAAAAACAGACACATAGGTTAATGGAACAGAATAGAGAGCCCAGGGGTGCCTGGGTGGCTCAGTGGGTTGGGCCTCTGCCTTTGGCTCGGGTCATGGTCTCAGGGTCCTGGGATTGGGCCCCACATTGGGTTCTCTGCTCTGCAGGGAGCCTGATTCCCCCCCCTTCTCTCTCTCTCTCTCTCTCTTCCTGCCTCTGCCTACTTAGGAAACTTGGACAGCCACATGCAGAGGAATGAAACTGGACCATTTCCTTACACCACACATGAAAATAGCCTCAAAATGGATGAGAGACCTCAATGTGAGACAGGAATCCATCAAAATCCTTGAGGAGAACACAGGCAGCAGCCTGTTTGACCTCAGCCACAGCAACTTCTTCCTAGAAACACAGCCAAACACAAGGGAAACAAGGGCAAAAATGAACTATTGGGACTTCATCAAGATCAAAAGCTTTTTCACAGCAAAAGAAACAGTCAATAAAACCAAAAGACAACTGACAGAATGGGAGAAGATATTCACAAATGGCATATCAGATAAAAGGCTAGTATCTAAAAACTATAAAGAAGTTATCAAACTCGACACCCAAAGAACAAATGATCCAGTCAAGAAATGGGCAGAAGACATGAACAGACAATTTCGGGAAAGAAGACATCCAAATGGCCAACAGAAACATGAAAAAGTGCTCCATATCACTCGGCATCAGGGAAATACAAATCAAAACCACAATGAGATACCACCTCACATGGGTCAGAAGGGCTAAAATCAACAAGTCAGGAAATGACAGATGCTGGAGAGGATGCAGAGAAAGGGGAATCCTCCTACACTGTTGGTGGGAATGCAAGCTGGTGAAGCTACTCACTAAAACAGTATGGACGTTCCTCAAAAACTTGAAAATAGAGCTTCCCTACAACCCAGCAATCACACTACTGGATATTTACCCTAAAAATACAAATGTAGTGATCACGGGCATTTGAATATTTATAGCAGCAATGTTCACAATAGCCAAACTATGGAAAGAACCTAGATGTACATCCACAGATGAATGGATAAAGAAGATGTGGTCTATATATACAATGGAATACTATGAAGCCATCAAAATAAATGTAATCTTGCCATTTGCAATGATGTGTGTAGAACTAGAGAGTATCATGCTAAGTGAAATAAATCAATCAGAGAAAGACAGTTGTCATATGATCTCTTTGATATGAGGAATTTGAGAGACAGGGTAGGGGGCCGTCAGGGTTAGGGAAGGAAAAAATGAAATAAGATAGGACTGGGAGGAAGGCAAACCATAAGAGGCTCTTAATCTCAGGAAACAAACTGAGGATTGCTGGGGAATGGGGGAGTAGGGATAGGTTGGCTGGGTTACAGACATTTGAGGAGGGTATGTGCTATGGTGAGTGCTGTGAAATGTGTAAGCCTGATGATTCACAGACCTGTCCCCCTGGGACAAATACAGCATTATATGTTAATTTTTTTAAAATGTGAGGGGTGCCTGGGTGGGTCAGTGTGTTAAGCCTCTGCCTTCAGCTTGGGTCATGATCCCAGGGCCCTAGGATTGAGCCCCATGTCAGGCTCTTTGCTCAGCGGGGGTTCTGCTTCTCCCTCTCTCTCCCTGCCTGCCTCTCTGCCTACTTGTGATCTCTCTCTCTCTGTCAAATAAATAAAACATATGGTTTCACTTATTTGTGGAGCATAACAAATACCATGGAGGACAAGGGGTGTTAGAGAGGAGAAGGGAGTTGGGGGAAATTGGAAGGGGAGGTGAACCACGAGAGACTATGGACTCTGAAAAACAATCTGAGGGGTTTGAAGTGGAGGGGGTGTGGGAGGTTGGGGTACCAGGTGGTGAGTATTATAGAGGGCATGGATTGCATGGAGCACTGGGTGTGGTGAAAAAATAATGAATACTGTCTTTCTGAAAATAAATAAATTGAAAAATAAATAAATAAATAAATAAATAAATAATTTTTTTTTTTTTTTTTAAGTGAGCAAAGGATATCTGACCAAAGACTGGCACCGCAATCCATAATGGACTCCTCCAAATTAATAAGAAAAAGAGAACTTGATTTTTTAAAAAATGTACAAAAACCATTATACAAGTTGTCAATGTGCACATGAAAAAATACTGAATGTAAATAGTCATTAGAAAAGTCTAATTAAAAACATGAGGAGGGGTGCCTCCATGGCTCAGTCAGTTAAGCATCAACCTTCAGCTCATGTCATGATCCTGGGGTCCCGGGATGAAGCCCCACATCAGGTTCCCTGCTCAGTGGAAAGTCTTTCTCCCTCTCCCTCCGCCTCTCCACCCCTCCAGCTTATGCTTGCTCTCCCACTCTCAAAAAAATATGACCTTAAAAAAAAAAAGGAGTTACCATTGTGTCTCAAGGATATGGAGCAAAAGGAACCTCATTTGCTGCAGGTGAGAGTATAAACTGATAAAATCAGTATGGAACACTGTTCACCAGTATCTTCTAAAGTGGGACATAGCCTATCTTTTTTTGAAAGATTTTATTTATTTATTTGACAGACAGAAATCACAAATAATCAGAGAGGCAGGCAGAGAGAGAGAGAGGAGGAAGCAGGCTCCCAGCTGAGCAGAGAGCCTGATGCATAGCTTAATCCCAATACACTGGGATCGTAACCTGATGCATAGCTTAATCCCAATACACTGGGATCGTAACCTGATGCATAGCTTAATCCCAATACACTGGGATCGTAACCTGAGCTAAAGAAGAGGCTTCAACCCGCTGAGCCACCCAGGCGCCCCACATAGGCATATCTTATGACTCAACAATTCACCTGCTAGGTATTTATCCAACAGAAATGTATGCACACACTCACCAAATAACACACACTAGAATATTCATAGCAGTGCTGTTTGTAAATGCCCCCAACTGGAAATTGCTCAAATATCCATCAGTAGTAAATAATATGATATATTTGTACTCTGCATCACTATATAATGGTAGGAATGAATAATCTGTAATTACAAAAAAAAATAAATCTCATAACCACAATGTTGAAGCAAAGCAAATAAAGACAAGAGTAAATAATATATTATTCCATTGATCTCAAGCATAAAAACAGAAAACACTAATCAATGATGTTAAGAATCACATGTTGGTGGGCACAAAGAATGAAAAGACATATGGGCAACCAGACTGCCAGCTATGTTCATTTTTTTGATCTGGGGGCTGTGTACACTGATGTGCTAAGCTAATGAAAATTTCACTGAGCTATACACTATGATGTATACATGCTTATATACATATTCTATACTTCAATTAAGAAGCTAACTATTTTAAAGAAATGAAAAAATAAAAATCCATCCTGAAGATTAAGAGAAAATTATGAAATCAGGAGCCAAAATCTGAGAGAGAATGATGCCTTAGAAAGAAAAGCATAGCATTTGAGGAAGTCAGCCAGTGGTTTTCAACAGTGTCAATTGCTTCAGGGAGATCAGAAAACATGAGAATCAAAACAGACCATTCGATTTGTAAATTGGGTATATTCATTTTGAATGGAAATGTCATTTAGGAATAAAATACTTATATTGATTTTATAGGAATATGTGAGTGGATGTGCTTAGTAAAATGCATTGCTTTCCTAAAGGTCTTCCAAAATGAAAAGGGATATAACTTCACCTTAGGTAAATATTATCTAGAAAGCAAAACACTTCACTGATTCAGACACTCCAAAATGTTTTTATATTTGAATAAATGCTTTGTAATTTAGTGTCATTTTGATCAGATGATCTGAAAGCAGATAAATGAATGGTCTCATAATGGCTTGGAAAGCATTCCAAACTTCTATAAAATAATTCCACAGCAGGCTATAAAAATATGCTCATATGCTATGCATTTAACTCTAATATATTTCAATTATTCTATCTATTCCCCAGCACTGAAGAAATGGTGCAAATGCTCTTATGAATAACAACTGGATAGAACTTCTCATTGGCATAAAATTTTGAAATATGAAATTCAGTTTCTGTCCATGATAAAACAAAACAAACAAACAAACATAACAGGAACTGGATTTATCCTCCCATAAGTAAACATTTAAAAGCAGAACAGTAAGCCACGAAAAGAAGGAGACAAATGAGCTGGGCCCTATATGTGCCCAGCTTACTGCCCAGAGAGAGTTTCCAAAGCCTTTTAAAAGGGAAAAACCCTAGTAGAACCTGGTGGAATTTATGAGCTGAGAGAGCCAAATGTGAGTTGTGGGAAAGCCAAGACTGATAGATGTATAAAGCAGAGAGAAGGAAGTTGCACAGGTTTCCTCCAGGGAGCTCTAGAGACCAAAAGAAGAACCAAAGAGACCCTTTGATGAGGCTTTAGCTGTGTACAGATATTTGCATGTATGTGAGGAAACTGCTGGATAAGAAAAACCAGAAAAGGGCAGGTGGAAAATCCCTGAGGCTCCCATGGAGAAGAGACTGGTTCATATTCTAGCTGGCTAGAGTGGAAAGAAGCAATGCTTGAGGTATCAGATAGAGTACTCCAAAGTGTAACAGCACTACACTGAGGGCCAAATGGATCATAACAAAACCTAAAAGGGATTCCAGAATGGATCTCAGAAGGAATGGAATTGATTCCAAGTAACTTAACTGCCCAGAGAAACACATTTCAATACTAGTTAATGGAAAAGAACAAAATCTAATCATCAATAATGTAACATTTTCAATGTCTAGTAGTCAATTAAAAAAAAAAGACACAAACAAGAAAATATGATCTATCATTGGGAATAGATTCATTCAATAGAAACAGACAGAGAATGAGAGATGATAGACTTTGCAGGCATGAACCCTAAGTAGCTATTATAAGTAATCTCCCAATATCTTCAAAAGGGCAGAGAAAAGCAAAGGCACATTGATGAAAGAAATGAAGACCATACAAATAACCAAGATAGAACATCTTGAGATTAAAAATACAGTATACATGGAATGGGAGAAGATATTTGCAAATGACAATACAGACTTGATACAGGTTGATATCCAGGATCTATAATGAACTCCTCAAACTCAACACACACGAAACAGGCAAACACATCAAAAAATGGGCAGAAGATATGAACAGACACTTCTCCAATCAAGACATACAAATGGCTATCAGACACATGAAAAAATGTTCATCATCACTAGCCCTCAGGGAGATTTAAATTAAAACCACATTGAGATATCACCTTACACCAGTTAGAATGGCCAAAATTAGCAAGATGGGAAACAACATGTGTTGGAGAGGATGTGGAGAAAGGGGAACCCTCTTAACAGGGTTGATGGGAATGAAAGTTGGTGCAGCCACTGTGGAGAACAGTGTGGAGATTCCTCAAGAAATTAAAAATAGAAGTTCCCTTTGACCCTGCAATTGCACTTCTGAGTATTTACCCCAAAGATACAGATGTCGTGAAAAGAAGGGCCATCTGTACCCCAATGTTTATAGCAGCAATGGCCACGGTCGCCAAACTATGGAAAGAACCAAGATGCCCTTCAACGGACGAATGGATAAGGAAGATGTGGTCCATATACACTACGGAGTATTATGCCTCCATCAGAAAGGATGAATACCCAACTTTTGTAGCAACATGGACGGGACTGGAAGAGATTATGCTGAGTGAAATAAGTCAAGCAGAGAGAGTGAATTATCATATGGTTTCACTTATTTGTGGAGTATAACAAATAGCATGGAGGACATGGGGAGTTAGAGAGGAGAAGGGAGTTGGGGGAAGTTGGAGGGGGAGGTGAACCATGAGAGACTATGGACTCTAAAAAACAATCTGAGGGGTTTGAATTGATGAATGGGTGGGAGGTCGGGGTACCAGGTGGTGGGTATTATAGAGGGTATGGATTGCATGGAGCACTGGGTGTGGTGAAAAAATAATGAATACTGTTATGTCGAAAATAAATAAAAAATAAATAAAAAATTAAAAAAATAAAATGCTTACTTTTGTAGATAAATAAAAAAATACAGTATACAAAATGAAAACATGCAAATGAAGTTAACAGCAGATTAGACCTTGCTGAGGAAGGTATCAGTGAACCAGAAGATACAGAAGTAGAAACTTCACACACACACACACACACACACACACACACAAATCTAAGACAGTAAACAAAAATTTAGTGAGGGGTGCCTAGGAGGCTCAGCTGGTTACATGTCTGACTGGTAATTTCAGATCAGGTCCTGATCTCAGGGTTGTGGGCTCAAGCCCCATGTCAGTTTCCAGGCTCCATGGGGACTCTGCTTGATATTTTCTCTCCCTCTGCCCCTCCCCACTGCCTATGCACATGCATGTATCCTCTCCTCTCTCTCTCTATCCCTCTTTCAATAAGTAAATCTTAAAAAATATTAGCAAGATGGTAGGGGGCTATCTCACATGCCTAACATATGTATAATTGGAGTTCCAGAAGGACAAAGTGAGACAGAAAAATTTTAACATCCAAAATTTTCAATACTTAATGAGCATTGGAACTCCAAATATCCCATAAATTCAATGAACACCAAACAGAAGAAACATGAAAAAAAATCACACCATGATATATCATATTTACATTTCTGAAGGCTGATGATAAAAAGAAAAATCTTAAAGGCAGCCAGATTTTTAAGTAAAATACACATTATAGACAGAGAAATAAAGATAAGAACAATGGCTGACTTCTCAAAAACAACACAAACTAGAAGAGAGTGGAGCAAAAAATAAGCATGAGGGGAAAAAAAAACTGCCAATCTAAAATTCTATACATAGCCAAAAAAAGAAACATACTTTCATAATGAAGGTGAAATAATAATGACTTTTCACACATCCATAAGCTAAGAGAACTCAGTGGCAGTATAAAAAGTGTTAAAGGAAGTCTTTGGGCCAGAAGGAAAATACAAGATATATATTTATGACCTCACAAAAGAACTGGAGAGTCCCAAAACATGGTATGTATATAAGTGCACATAAAAGGTGTATTTCCACATTTTAAAACATTGTCAAAAGACAATTTATTGTTTACATCAAAAATGATAGTAATGTGTTGGGGATTTATAACATATATAGAGATAAAATGAATGACCGTATTGGTACAAAGGCAGGCAAGAGAAGGGAAATGACAATCTACTGCTATAACTTCTGTCTATTATACACTAAGTGTTATAATATTGTTTGAAAGCAGGCCATGTTAATTTAAAGATATATATTATAAACCCTAAAGTAATCACTTAAAAAAAAGGTAAAGCAAAACAGAAATTAGGCGTTTCCCTTTTAGGTGGAGAAAATCAATCATTAAAAAAATGCTCCACTAATCCAAAAGGAGACAAGAAAAGAAAAAAAAAATTATGTGGAATAAAAAGGACACAAGCATCAAGATGGCAGATTTAAATCCAAACAACTGATGTTCACATCACATGTAAATGGCTGAGCATGACAATTCAAAGGAACAAATTGTCAGACTGGGTGAAAAATCAAAACCTAACCATAATTATCTAGGAGAAATTCGCTTTAAAATATAAAGAAACAGGTAAACTAAAAGTAAAATGGTAGGGGCGCCTGGGTGGCCCGGTGAGTTAAAGCCTCTGCCTTCGGCTCAGGTCATGATCTCAGGGTCCTGGGATCGAGCCCCACATTGGGCTCTCTGCTCAGCAGGGAGCCTGCTCTCTCTCTCTCTGCCTGCCTCTCTATCTACTTGTGATCTCTGTCTGTCAAGTAAATAATAAATAAAATCTTTTTTTTAAAAAAAAAAGCAAAAAGATTTTAAAAAAAAAGTCCCAAGCTAACACTATTTCCACACCCCCCAAAAAAACTGGAACAACAGGTGTTGGTGAGGATGCAGAGAAAGGGGAACCCTTGTGCACTGTTGGTGGGAATGCAAACTGGTACAGCTTTTACTCTGGAAAACAGTATGGAGATCCTCAAAAAAATTAAAATAGTGGTGCCTGGCCAGTTCAGTCAGTAAGCATGTGATTTTTGTTCTTGGCATCACAGGTTCCAGCCCCATGTTGGGGATAGAGCTTATTTTAAAAATAACTTAAAGAAAGTTAACAATAGAATTACCCTACAACCCAGCAATTTCACAATTGGTTATTTACCCAAAGAATACAAAAATGCTAATTCAAAAGGATACATGCACCCCGATGTTTACAGCAGCATTATCTGCAACAGCCAAATTATGGAAATAGCCCATGTCCATTGATAGGTGAATGGATAAAGAAGAGGTGGCATATATACACAATGGAACAGCCATAAAAAAGAATGAAATCTTGCTATTTGCAACAACATGGATGGAGCTAGAGAGTATTACGTTAAGTGAAATAAATCAGAGAAAGAAAAATACTATATGATCTTAATCACATGTGGAATTTAAGAAACTAAACAAAGATGCAAGGATAAAGAGGCAAACCAAGAAAGAGATTCTTAACTACAGGGAACACAGTGCTGGTCCCAGAAGGGAGGTTGGGGGGTGGAATAGATGATGGGGATTGAGGCAGGCACCTGTTGTGATGAGCACCAGGAAGGTATGGAAGTGTTGAATCCCTGTGTTGTACACCTGAAACTAATATAACACTGTGTGTTAACTAACTGGAATTTAAGTAAAAACTTTAAAAAAAAAAAAGACAACACAAAATTTTGGTAGGATTTGGAGCAACTGAAACTCTCATATATTATGCTGAGAATGTAAAACTACACACTTTGGAAAACAGTCTGGCAACTCCTAATAAAATTAAACACACAGCAACAAAATAAAATAAAATATAAAGAAACAGGCAGATTAAAAGTAAAAGGATTTTAAAAATTCCCTGCTAACACTACCAAAAACAAAAACAAAAACAAACAAAAAAACCCTGGAAGGGCCACAATATCAATGGATATTGATATCAAAATATCAAAATAGATTTCAGGATAAAGAATATTACTAGGATGGCAATTTTCTAATGAGAAGGTGGTCAGTTCCTCAAAATGACATAATAATCCTCAATGTTTTGTACCTAATACAAGAACTGCAGAATACGTGAAGGAATTCTCCTGGAATCACCCTGAGCTAAAGCACATTAAAAAGGAAAACAGAGGCCAGGCTTCTTTTTTAGCACTAACTCTCTAGGGGTGATCTATCGGTATTTTTGATTGACAGGGAATCTGCCTTCTTGTATTTCGATGTTGGTAAATCAGGCATAGAAAAAAATCAATCCTACGTCATGCTGATGGTTGACTAGAGTCCAGCCACACTGGACCCCCCAGTGCCTTGGGTCCCCAAACCTCTGCTCACCTCAGAGCCTGCACACATACTGGGCCCTTTGCTGAAATGTTTCACCACCCTTGGTTCCACGGGCTACTGCCCACTCTCTCAACCTCAGCCAACACATCAGTCTTAGAAATGTCTTCCTGAAAAACAATCTGAGGGTTTTGAAGGGGCGGGGGGTGGCAGGTTGGGGGAGTCAGGTGGTGGGCATTAGGGAGGGCACGGATTGCATGGAGCGCTGGGTGGGGTGCAAAAACAATGAATTCTGTTACGCTGAAAAGAAATAATTAATAAATAAATAAATAAATAAATAAAATTTAAAAAAAAAAAAAACTAAAGAAAGAAATGTCTTCCTGGTCTTCCACCTCCCTGACTAGACCCCTTGTCCTACCTCTCAGCTTTCTGCATGATTCATTCATAACTCTCTTCTTAGTTTTTTGGTGTGGACCCCACACTGAGCTGTAAATTTACAAGAGGTACACTACATAGAGATGACACAGCTGTATTCCTGGCACCTCGTGTGCCAACTAGGACATATAGAAGCTCTCAAACTCTTACTGAATGAATAATTGTTCAAAAAATATATAATGGTTTTCATACTGTATATGGCCAAAAACTATCCTTTTAAGAAACAATATTTAATCTGTATTTCATATGCATCATCTATTATAATCAAAATTCCATTATATAGATGTCAAGGGACAGTGAGTAATTCCTCAGATATTATAAGAAGAACACATTTATGAGATTTAGCTACCATGTGTAAAAAATGTTCTTTTCATCCAATATTTGCACTGATTTTTCAACAAGGGAAAAAAGGTTCAATTTTGCTATGTGTTTTACAAATCTCTGGAGGAAAAAAAAGTAAGAAAAATGTTAATGTTTTTTGCTCAGAAAATGTCTAAGTATTGTTTGCAATATCCTTTCAGAGAACTATTTCCATATGTGTACAGGGAATTCATTTTAGAGATAAACTCTCCGTCCCTTTGGATGGATGAAAGTCACTCTCAGTAACATTGCTGGTGGTTAAGTGTACAGTTTTAGGGACGGATACAGACACTGCAACGAGTAATCTGCATGTAGTTTGCTATGTTCCAGCATTTACATTTTGGGTTCAAAGTTATTCAAAGGCTTGAGAGTGGCTGGGGATTTGGAAAGAGCAGAAGTCACTCTGGGAATTATGACCACACGCAATAAAGAACACGAATAAACCAAAATGATGTCGATGACTCCTTAACATTCGGCAGCATCAGGGAACAAATTTGGGAACAAAAATAGGACAAATTAATGAAAAAAAGCATCACAGCAGATTCACATGAGGAACTTCAAATTTTAAAAAATCATCAGGAAAAGAGAGTGGGAAATAAAGCTAATAACATCATAATGTTGACAGCATTGTTTCCTGAAGATGAAAAGCCTTGGGGAGAGTGAAAATATTACAAGAACAAATGTCCAAAAACACAGCAAGGTGAACCAGGAACAGACAGAACCCTGCAGCAAAAAAAAGAGACTCGCGAAGTGAGGGGTGGAAGGAAATTAACTGAAGCCAGCTGAACCACCTGTCCTGTGATTAAAGAACAAAACAAATTGAAATCTGAGGTTGCAGTGGGACCCCAATAGAAAGAAGTAAAATCTAACTCCAGAAGTGAAATCTTAAGTTACAGTGTTCAGTGAAAGCACTAAAGTATAATGATGATAAAACAACAACACATGTTTCTTAGTTAATCTCATTGTTCAGCATCATTTTCTTTTGCTAGAACTTTGCTGAGCTCAGGGGCACTCAATTTTCCATTTTGCTCCAGCCTAAGGACTTCCATAAGCCTACTTTTTTTTATTAATTTATTTTCAGCATAACAGTATTCATTATTTTTTCATCACACCCAGTGCTCCATGCAAGCTGTGCCCTCTATAATACCCACCACCTGGTACCCCAACCTCCCACACCCCCCGCCACTTCAAACCCCTCAGATTGTTTTTCAGAGTCCATAGTCTCTCATGATTCACCTCCCCTTCCAACTTCCCCCAACCCCCTTCTCCTCTCTAACTCCCCATGTCCTCCATGCTATTTGTTATGCTCCACAAATAAGTGAAACCATATGGTAATTGACTCTCTCTGCTTAAGGATGAATACCCAACTTTTGTAGCAACATGGACGGGACTGGAAGAGATTATGCTGAGTGAAATAAGTCAAGCCTACATTTTAAAGTAATTTATTTTTCCAGGTAATGCACAGATTTTCCTTTGTGTTTCAGGAATAAAATGAGTGACCATCTGGATAACTTCAGAGGTAGCCTAAGTGGTAAGTGACACAATCTTTTCAATTAAAAGGACTCTTAGAAGATTGACTCTAGTCTAAGCTGGTCCCTTCAGTTCACCAACCTGAGTGAGAGACCTGCTCATTGGCTTCCTCTTATGTGACTTTCTTCAGCTTCCTCCAGTATATTAAATCACGGACAACTCATCTACCATCATTGCCAACTCATGGCTGACACCATCTTACCCCCATTCCTCTTTCTCCTTAAGATTACGTACAAATGCCTTTACTACCATTTTTTTTCATTTTTTTTAAATTAATTTTTTTTCAGTGTAACAGTATTCATTGTTGTTTTTTGGGGGGGGGTTATTTTTTTATTTTTTATTTTATTTTTTTTTCAATTTATTTATTTTCAGAAAAACAGTATTCATTATTTTTTCACCACACCCAGTGCTCCATGCAAGCCGTGCCCTCTATAATACCCACCACCTGGTACCCCAACCCCCCACACCCCCCGCCACTTCAAACCCCTCAGATTGTTTTTCAGAGTTCATAGTCTCTCATGGTTCACCTCCCCTTCCAATTTACCCAAATTCCCTACTCCTCTCTAACTCCCCTTGTCCTCCATGCTATTTGTTATGCTCCACAAATAAGTGAAACCATATGATAATTGACTCTCTCTGCTTGACTTATTTCACTCAGCATAATCTCTTCCAGTCCCGTCCATGTTGCTACAAAAGTTGGGTATTCATCCTTTCTGATGGAGGCATAATACTCCGTAGTGTATATGGACCACATCTTCCTTATCCATTCGTCCGTTGAAGGGCATCTTGGTTCTTTCCATAGTTTGGCGACCGTGGCCATTGCTGCTATAAACATTGGGGTACAGATGGCCCTTCTTTTCACGACATCTGTGTCTTTGGGGTAAATACCCAGGAGTGCAATTGCAGGGTCATAGGGAAGCTCTATTTTTAATTTCTTGAGGAATCTCCACACTGTTCTCCAAAGAGGCTGCACCAACTTGCATTCCCACCAACAGTGTAAGAGGGTTCCCCTTTCTCCACATCCTCTCCAACACATGTTGTTTCCTGTTTTGTTAATTTTGGCCGTTCTAACTGGTGTAAGGTGATATCTCAATGTGGTTTTAATTTAAATCTCCCTGAGGGCTAATGATGATGAACATTTTTTTCATGTGTCTGCTAGCCATTTGTATGTCTTGATTGGAGAAGTGTCTGTTCATATCTTCTGCCCATTTTTTGATGTGTTTGCCTATTTCGTGTGTGTTGAGTTTGAGGAGTTCATTATAGATCCTGGATATCAACCTTTTGTCTGTACTGTCATTTGCAAATATCCTCTCCCATTCCGTGGGTTGCCTCTTTGTTTTTTTGACTGTTTCCTTTGCTGTGCAGAAGCTTTTGATTTTGATGAAGTCCCAGAAGTTTATTTTCGCTTTTGTTTCCTTTGCCTTTGGAGACATATCTTGAAAGAAGTTGCTGTCGCTGATATCAAAGAGATTACTGCCTATGCCTATGTAGAAGAATGAAACTCGACTATTCTCTTACACCGTACACAAAGATAAACTCAAAATGGATAAAAGACCTCAACGTGAGACAGGAATCCATCAGAATCCTAGAGGAGTATTCATTGTTTTTGCACCACACCCAGTGCTCCATGTAATCCTTGCCCTTTACTACCATTTGAATGGAGTTTCAGGGGGCAGGATAAATGAAGAATGACAGAGTCTAGATGCTCAGGTCCCTTGTCTTACCAGCAATGCCCACTGTCTCCAAAGCAGTGACAGGAAGAAACTGTCTCTGCATTCCAGGTATGATACAACTCTCTGGAACACTGGAGAACATTGCACAGAACTCACCTGTCTCTACCATCATATATATTCTTGTATCAACTGATCTATTCTTTCACTTTTTTGCCCTTGCTTATCAAGATACTGTTCATTTATGGGACTTGATTCATTCTTTGCTCAAACATTTATACCATGGACACATTATCATCCTTGCACATCATCTGCTTACACAAATCTGAGTAGACAGATAATGCAGTGGACACTTACAGAGAATTCAGGCCAGACATCCATGGACATAGAAAAGCATTTCTTTGGATGAAGGTGCCATCGTCCTTGGGGTTCTCCACACTCGAAAGCCACTATCTGACATACGACAGTATGAAGGCCAAAGACCTGATATTTCACCTCTGAAAGCTAATGTGCTCTTCATAGAAAAAGTCATGGGGCTGACCTAGAAATCTACACCCAGAGCATCGAGCCAGTAACCAAAGACATTTTTAGATAACGCAAACTGCAAAATTTTACCTTTCATGCACCCTATTCAGAAAGCAACTGGAATGAATAAATAAGGCAACAAACCAAGGGAGAGGAGTTACCACGTGCAGAGGAGACAGAGACTCAGACACAGGTGAGGATTCCATGAAAGGAACTTCCAAGTGGCTGAAAGTTTCCAAGATAACAGCTGTAGAGTGGAAACTAGTCCAGACAGGTGCAGAGAGAGGGCTCCCACAGATGTTTCAAAAAAATTAAAAATAAACATTTAAAGACCCTGATGTATCTGAATGTATTAAAAGGAGTACTTAGTCCTGTCAGAGAATTTAGGGGATGACTTAGTTACACATGTCATGGAGACTAAGTAAACAAAAAAGTCAGTGATTATTAATCCCAGGGAAAACACAAAGCTGTTATAGACAGGAAAAACATTCATAATGTGCTAGGTGGCTCAGCTGTACCTAATATTTACATGATTATAATAATGTAAACCCAAAATACTGGTTTAACCCAAAATGGTAATATAGTTACACGAAAAAAGTAGTAGCAGATAAGGAAGGAAGGCACTCAGAGTGCATAAAATTAACTTAAGTAGGCATCTAACCCACAAAAATGAAGAATTTCCGTGTAAACAGAGAATTTGAAAATATCGGTGTGAATAGGAGGAGAAAAAGCTTAAAAAGGAAAAAATACATATATAGAAAGCAAAGTCAGTAGATGAGTGTATTTCTAGAGAGGGTTTCATTCCAATCACACTAAGCAGCAGCTCTAACCAACCCTTAGGTAGAGCAGCGCCACCCCATGTGTTGAATCACAGGTGACCAGTGTTCACCCCACATCAGCTAGCATTGACCCTAACAGCAACCCACAGGCTTTGGGTGATGGCCCACAGGATGTAGAAATCCCATCCATACAGCATTATTTGGGAGACTCCAACACTGAAGACTTTAGGGGAAAAGGTCGGTTGACTGGAACCCCGGTAAGCTGTTGCTCTAATTTCCTGGTCCCCTCCATGACACCCGTTTTCCAGGATCCAGCATTCCAAACACATCGCATTCATGCAATTCTCGCCACCCTCCTCTTCCATGTGATTATTTTCATATTTGTTAACATTTCAGAAAGAGATCAATAAGAATCCCACAAGGTACAGACAAAAATATTGTGTCCATAAAATATCTGTTTGAACAGAAGAACTAATGGCCATCCAGACCCTTGGCCCAAACCCTTCCAGCCCCCCTTGACACACCTTTTCCTCATCCTCTACATCCACGACATGAGGAAGTCCATCAGCTACACATCCAAAACATGCTCAGTCAGCCACTTGCCATTTCTTCTGACATTTCCCTGGCCCAAAGCACCCCCACGTGCCCCTGGATTATCACAGGGCAGAGAAGCCCCTCTGGCTGTCTGGCATCCACCACCCACCCTTCGTCCCCTGCACACATACCCACTAATCCATCCCCCAGAGCAATCCAGGCACACATGCTAGACTGTCTCTCTCCCCTGCTGAGAGCCCTTCGAGGTCCCCTTCTCTGACATAAAAGCCATTGTTTTCATATGGCCCGTGCTTGCTGTTCCTTCTCTGCTATGACCTCCTACTCTTCCCCTTGCTTCTTCCACTCCAGCCACAGGGCCTTATTTTGGTCCCTCCAGCATCCCTGCTGTTTCCTCCCTCTACCTGGGGTGCCCCTCCCCCGGAATGCACTTGGCCGTTTCCCCCATCTTCTCTAGTCTTTGCTGACCCCCCCCTTCTCCGTGAGGCTTGCCCTCCACCACAATGAGAACTCCCAGCTGCCCTCAGCAGTTGTCACTCTCCACAACACATCACTTTTTAGCATCCTAGGTAGTTTACTTATTTGAACAGTTTTCAGATTATCTTTCTCTCCCATTCCTTAAAGTTTAAGTTCCTAAATGGCAGACATTTAGTTGGCTGAATTCCCTGACAGATCTCAAATCCCTCCAACCATTCCTAGCATGCAGTAGAACCCCGAGAAATGCTTCTTGAACATACAGCTGCTTGGTCAAAGTCCACCAAACATAAAGGAATACATCTCAGTGAAATAGAACACTCTAAAATTAGCTTTCATGATAAGTGGTTAATTATTTGCCTGTACATGCATAGACTATATCACCTATACCAATGCATTTTCTTCCACCCCTGCCTCCTTAAATCACCAGAGAGGGTACTTGTCCACACTGTACAAGGTCAGAAGACAGAGACCAAAGAGAAGGAAGGGCGTCCGTTACACAAAAGCTCACATCTGTGCTCAGCACAATGCGAGGATGAGAGCGTGTCCCCTTTACTTAGTGGCTGCAACCATGTGAGACATTACTGTCATCTTGACTTAACATGGCTTCTTACCCTCAGTTCCACCAAACAGAATCACCAGATCCATAACTAAACTTCAAAATTTAGTTAAATCTGCCGTTACTACCCTCGTTCTGGGGTGTGGTTGAATGACTGCTATTTACTGAATATGTATTACATGGAATATTTTAGTATAAAACAGATCCACAGGGGTGCCCGCGTAGCTCAGTCAATTAAGCATCTGCCTTCGGCTCGGGTCATGATCCCAGGGTCCTGGGATCCAGTTCCACATCCGGCTCCCTGCTCAGCGGGGAGTCTGCTTCTCCCGCTCCCTCTATTCCCCCACCCCTGCTCCGCTCTCTTTCTCTGTCTCTCTCTCTCAGCTAAATAAAATCTTTCAAAAAACCAACAAATCCTCAAAACCAATCTCGCAGGCAGCTGTTGCTGCTATTTTCACATTAGAGATGAGAAACCATATGAAGTTTGAACTCTGCAGCAAGACGCCCTGGGATTCACTCTCAGGAGTCATCTGAGCGGGGACTGTGGGTGGGCCCAGACTCCTCCAAGCACGAGGGGCAACTTCTGGGTGTTTTCCCTCAGAAGGGAGGCAAAGGCACCTACTATTCAGCCCTTCAAAGGTCAAAAATCCCCAAATCGGACACCTTTGATCCAAAGATGGCTACAGAAAAACAATGTGCAATTCCCATTATCGGGTGGGCCTGTCCCAGTGCCCAGCACTTGCTGGAGCTCGATCCAAAGCCTCCTCACCTGAGCCTGGGTCACCCACCATCTGTGGATTCCCTTACCGTCAGCAATAACCTGCTTAACCTGGGGCCATACAAAAACCCCAAACAAACCTGGGCCACTGGAGCATCTTTGAGGTAGCTCTTCCTTCTTTCCTCCTCCTCCTCCTTCCTCCTCCTCCTCCTCCTCCTCCTCCTCCTCCCCTTCTTCTTCTTCTTCTTCTTCCTTCTCCTTCTCCTTCTCCTTCTCCTTCTCCGTCTCCTTCTCCTTCTTCTTCTTCTTCTCCTCCTCCTCCTCCTCCTCCCCCTCCCCCTCCCCCTCCCCCTCCCCCTCCTTCTTCTTCTTCTTCTTCTTCTTCTTTCATTTGGTTTCTAGAAAATCTGAATTATCTACCTTGGTGTAGTTCTCCCCAAGGTTAAAACTGTGATTACACATGGAAACAACCAAGCCAGAAAATATGCCTTTCAGAGTGGTTTCCTCTAATGATATCTGCTAGTCCTGAATCCATAGTCCAACATAGCTTGTTCAAAATACATGGGGGTGTTACTGCTCACTTCCAGATGAGCCAGGGTCCTCCCTGTAGGGACCAAATATCAGCTGGCATTCATTAACTTTAATGGTTTGCCCATCACCCTGGAATGGATTTGCTGAGTCACAGAAACTTCCTAAAAAGAGCAGAATCCCATCCTACTTGCTATTAAGTATTCATCACAGAATCGAGTTTGAGCATTCTCGGGGAAACCGGGTGCACTGCTAATAACCTCAGAACCTGTGCGATGCAGCTCGGGCTTCACCAAGCAAAGAGCCCACAGCCACTCAAGTCCCTTTGCTAATAGACCTAATATATACCAACCAGCTGTGTAATGGGCCCAAGCACCCCCTGGGGCACAGAAGAAAGTCATAAAATAGAGTCCATTATCCCGCACTGGAAATTTGACTTGATTTGGATTTGACACTTCATTTAGAGAAATGTCCTGGAGGCATATCTTTTCTAGAAGGTTGGGGTTGGACTGGGTGGCTGGCTGTTGCCACATTAATTCTGCAGAGCATTTTTAAACTTAAAGGAGTAAGACTTTTAAAATATTCCCTTCATGATGATTTCAGAAAATCAAATTGAGTTGTAACGTCTGGAAGTTATTACTGGAACATTTTAAATTAAACCAAGCCAGCTTCACTCATTTCCAAGAGGGAGCATGAGGGCAGTGCCAATCCCAGCATTTCCAGGGTTGGATAAAAATCGGATCTAGACAAGAGTTCTAACTTCAGAGGGTATGATATGGAAGAAATAAGACCCACCCAGCCTATCAAAGCCCCCCCCACCCCCAGGACCACGAGCCTGGCACACTCAGGATCCTACTACATCTGCCACCACATGAGAACAACCTGGAATGAGATGTGAGGAGGTTTCCAGTGCTACTCAAAGTTGCAAGAGAAGAGGAAAAGATCATGATACTAGATTTGTCCTAACCTTGACTTACTTAATATATTTATTATGCAAGCAAAGACAACATAACGCTAGAAATAATAATGTTAACAAGAAGAAACGTTCATCCAGCACTGCGCCAGGCAGGGTTCATTGTCTCCCGTAATCCCCCGCCAGCCCCCGGGGATGGGTGCGACTGCTGTTTTGATGAGACAGAGGGAAGGGGAGGCAGGACACTAAGGCCACACTCACAGTGGGATCAGGGGAAGAGCACGTGTAAGTCGCTCCAGCAGCCATAGCAAAATACAGACTTGGTGGCTTAACTAACACACGTCTATTCTCTGAGAGTCCAGAGGCTGGAAGTCCAACATCAAGGTGTCAGCAGCCCTGCTTTCTTCTGAGGCTTCTCTCCATGGCTTGCTCATGGCCAGCTTCTCTGTGTCCTTACATGGCCTTTCCTGGGCATGTTCATCCCCACTGTCTCTCTGTGGGTCCCAATTTCCTCCTCTTACAACGACACTAGTCATATTGGATTAAGGCCTCATGTCAACTTAACCACCTCTTTAAAGGATATATGTCTGATATAGCCACACTCTGAGAAGTTAGACATTAAGGCTTCAGCATTTGAATTTGAGAAGGAGGGTCACAGTTCAGCCTGTGACAGGTGGAGGCACGAGGAGAGACAATTTGGGACAATGGGACAGAAGAATCCTGAAGATTTTGCAACCACTGCTATGAACAAGAAGATGCGATGTTCTCTGTGGCCCCAGGACCCTCCAGAAGGAGGCCCGAGGCAAAGATTTTGTCTCTGTGTAAAGTGGAATGTTCTGACAATTAGAGCTGCCAACTACTGAGGTTAGTGTTGCAATGTTTCAGGAGGTGGAGGTGGAGATGGTGTCTTGGTGAAGTGGAGGGTGATTAGACAATGTCTTGATTTTTACCCCTTTCTGTTAAGAAGTAAGAAATGTGTTAAAAGATGCATATTCCTCTGCCTTGGAAAAGATATGTTGATTCCATAACTTGGTCCCTGTCAAAAAGAAAACCACAAGCCAAAATGAAATCACTTAGGCCAAGTTGCCACGCCAGGACTTCATCCCTAACCTAACTGCAGTTCCAACCTCCCCCAGAAATGCAGTCTTAACCACCCAGGGAGGTATGTTCTGATGGGAACCAAGGAGGTAACCTGTCCCATGGACCCTCTCCCTACCCACAAAAGAAGAGGAGGGAATCTGGGGATAAGATCCCTGCTCCTCTCCGGGAGGGAAGGTGAACCTGCCTGAAACAACCCTTTCTTTGGCTAATAATTTCCCCATTTCACGCTCCTTCCTATAAAAACCTTCCACATGTATAACTTGAATTCATGCCCAGATCATGAATTGGTTAATAAAACCAGTCAGATATTCACAGTTACCCAGCTGAGTTTTTGTTATCAAACACCTTAGAAGCTTCTTTTCTGAGTGATGGGAACAAGGTCATATTGGAACTCGTTGCATATTAGCCTTCATTCCTAAAACAGTTCATAGAATTATTGACACCATTTCAAGTGAGCATGTTTTGCAAAATAAGTTACTTTTTTTTGCCCCCAAACTAGGCCTAATCGGCTGTGTGTATCATATAAGCAGAGGATTATAGCTTGACTCCAAGGTAAAAACATAAGAATGATGACTAGAAAACACTTTTGGGAAGGAATCACATGTGAGGAAGGTAATCTGTGTGACTCTTATCACTATTTAACGGTACTCTGTGCTAGCGAGGACTGGGCTTGGGGCCAGCCCCACGGTTAAGGTTTACTATCATTTCCACTGTTTTAAGAGTCTCTCCTTTTTGTGCTGGGTGAGATCCATGGGTCTGGCAGGTCAGATGAATGCATTAAATGATTTGGAGGAATAACACTGGCAGCTAAATATTTCTATGGAAAAATGTTCACATCCATTTTTCTCCCAATATCCAAAAAACATTCTCTAAAATCAATACCACTGTCCACACGAGGCCGCGCTGTGCCAAGGGACACAGAGCCAGGTCGCTGCTGCCCTTGCAATAACCCATAGGTGACAGTGATTACGAGAAGGGGGCAGGTGGAGAAAATGGGAGGGAGAAGGCCTACACAGGGAGCCCTGATGGGGGAGGGGAAGTAGTAGATCCTGCCTGCTGGGATTCGGGGGAGTCCTGGGGAGGATACTCTTCCCTTTCTTCCATTTGGAGGGCCCCTGCATTGCAGAAACACTTCTCCACGGGGGGCAACTTGGCCACGCGTGGAGACACCGTGGATCGTCACAGCAGGGAGCTGAGTGGTGTTCCAGAACCTACTGCATAGAGGACAGGCATGCTGCTAAGCAAAGCAGAGGACAGGCCCCCACAATGAAGAGTTCCCCAGCCCCAGATCGCATGGTCCACAGATGAAGAAGCCCGAAGTGGAGGGTTACACCCATGGACTTTCAGACCCTGCCTCCATCAGACAAGAGGTGAGTTTGGGAGCAGGAAGGAGCGTGTCACCTCTCGCTCCCCCACCTGCTGGCCTCTGTTTGCCTGCAGGGAGCACCCCTCTGGGTCTGCACTCACCCCCACGGTGAACTGCCCGGTTCTGGGGTTCACACTGTAGACTGTCATAGGAAGATGCTATTTTGATCTCCATCTGACAGTTCTCCCCCACAAACCCCTGGCCCCCTCACCATCTCTCTTAATTGGTTCCAGGTTTGGCAAGGGAACCAGGAGGTCTCCCTGGCTTCCTGAAAACATCGCGGTTATCTGTGACCCTCGAATCTAAAATGTATGGAGGGGCCTTGATGTACTGAGTGCTGCCTGTTATATGCAACAGATGAATCACTAAATTCTACCCCTGAAACTAATAATGCAGTGTATGTTAATGAAATTGAATTTAAATAAAGAATCTTAAAAATATAAAAATCAATTAATTGATTGATTGATTAATTAATTAAGACGTATGACAGTCCTCCGCTAAATTCTCCAAACATCAGTGTGTAATACAAGATGAGTAGATGAAGCCTGGTGAGTACTCAGATGTACACAGACGTGGGGTCATCAGGAGACCATGTTAGTCAGCCTCAGAAATTCCGAAGTACGGCAGGGTGCCTGGGTGGCTCAGTGGGTTAACCCTCTGCCTTCAGCTCATGTCATGATCTCCGGGTCCTGGGATCGAGCCCCACATCGGGCTCTCTGCTTGGCAGGAAGCCTGCTTCCCCCTCTCTCTGCCTGCCTCTCTGCCTACTTGTGATCTCTCTGTGTATGTCAAATAAATAAATAAAATCTTAAAAAAAAAAAAAAAAGAATTCCAAAGGAGGCCTGAAGACAAAATCAAGGATCTCAATTACAAAGAAACCAATCCTAAGGAGAGGCTCTTGGCTTTAATAGCCACTAAAGAGCTGGTTCGACTACTCTAGAAACGTCTCCTCTGGAAACATCTCCAGCCACATGCTGGAGCAGCAGAGCACGACCCAGATCAGATCCGTGGGCCTTTCCTGCTATATTGCACTGCAACGTTACCATCTTCAATAGCGTATGTGTTTTCTGCACCAGCTGATTCATTTCCGACTTACTTAAAATTTGACAAAGTTGGGCGCCTGCGTGGCTCAGTGGGTTAAGCCTCTGCCTTCGGCTCAGATCATGATCTTAGAGTCCTGGGATCGAGTCCCGCATCGGGCTTTCTGCTCAGCAGGGAGCCTGCTTCCTCCTCTCTCTCTCTCTCTCTCTCTCTCTACCTGCCTCTCTGCCTACTTGTGATCTCTCTCTGTCAAATAAATAAATAAAATCTTTAAAAAAAATTTTGACAAAGTTGGAAATTATCTAAATAAACCCCAGAAGGAAACAATTAATTGGGGAACGTCAGTTAACAGCGTACTGTGGGTCAAAATTTGTATTTAAAAAGGCCATGAAATAACACAGAAACTGGTTTGCACTTGGATTTCAATTGAAAAAAATAAGTTTATATGTAGAAAAAATGCTGTAAGAGATATTCTAGAATTACGGGAACTAGTTTCCCTTATCCTGTTATTTTGTCTTCACTAATGGATTTCTTGAATTTTGACTGTTCATTATAAAGGCAACTTTCGATTTCACAGTAAGGCAGAAATTAGGCGTATTATAGGGTTACAGGATGCTTGTTAAAAACAGATAGCTTTATAAGGAAATACTATTTTATCCCCGTTACTAGAGTCGTTTGCACCTAAAAGCTCAGCAGTCTATCCAAGTGGTGGGTAATTCATATGTTGCGGATCGACTCCTAATCACAGGACTATGGCAGTAAGCAGAGAAGAGGCAGGAACAATCCTGGCTCGATCCTGCCATGGCATCATCCTGGTCTCCCCTTCTGATGAACTGAAAAGCCAGGACTTACCAGGAAGAGAGAGCCTGGGGCAGCTGCTTCCCAGCTGCCTCAACTGACCTTTATGGCCCTCACCAACTGCTTTCTGGAGTTTTCTCGGACCATTCTATTTGCAGGGCACACTCTGCTTGATCCCTGTCTAGCTTAATAGCCGTGGGACTTGGGGTAGATTAATTTATCCAAGCCTCAATTTATTTATCATGAAAATGGGACTGATAGAAACTGGCTTAGATTTATGTTTGGCACATAGTGTTATTTCTGGCCAATAAATGTTTAATGAAGGGAAGTTACTATTATTAACATTAACACAATGGGAATGATAAAGAAAACTATGCTCCTAATAATATAGCCACCTGGTTAAAAATTAGTACATTTCAGTGGGCCCAGTGCTGTTGATTGACGTTGTTTACCAGCAGGAATCTGTTTCCAGATGTTTCTTCCTCACCCCTTCGCTGGAAGAGCAAGGGATCTTTCTACCCATCTGTTCCTATCTTTGGCCACCCAAACACACACACACACCCCTGATTCCTCCTACAAGATCGGTTAGGAACACTCCAGAATTAGACTTGGCTCCCCCACATTCCAAACACATGACTTCAGGCAATGTAAAGATCTTTGGGTGCCTCTCATTCCATGTCTTTGAGATCGAGCTCACCGCAGAGTTGACTTTGCGATCAGTAAGGTCGGCGCTCATGGTCACTGACTGTTGTCCTTTGTCTTCATCAAGAAGACAACCATCAAGATGCTGTTTTTTATAACAGGGAGACAGGCTGTAGTTACTGGAGAGGTTTCACTTAATCACCTTGACAACAAAAAGGGAACAGAAATAAAAAGAATACAAGAAGCTTGCGATGACTAATTTTACATGTCAACTTGGCTGGGCCACAATACCCAGATATTTGGTTAAACATTATGCTTTAAGGCAGGTTTTTGGGGGGTTTTGTTTGTTTGTTTGTTTGGATGAGGTTAATATTTAAATCCATGGACTTTGAATCAAGCAGATTATCCTCCTTTATGTGAATGGGCCTCATCTAATCAGTTGAAAGACTTAATCACCCAAAAAGACTGACTTGCCCTACGAAAGAAGGAATTCTATCAGCAGATGACATTTAGACTTGAACAACAACTCTCCCCTGACCTCCAGCCTGCCAGCCTACCCTGCATATGTACTTAGCAAGGCTCCACAATCACATGCACCAATTCCTTAAAACAAACCCCTATCTATACATCTATACACACACACACACACACACACACACACACACGTATCACATACACACACACTCTTGGTTCTGTTTCTCTGCATAAACCCAATACAAACTCAAAACCAGTGTGGTTTACAAAGGACAGGTAGGTTCTTGTCCAATTCTGGCATGTTTACTCTGGGCTCCCAGACTCGCCCTTCTACACCTTGTCCCGGAGAACACTCCTCAAGGATTCGCGCCTTGAAGGCAACAACAGTGTCTCACACTCTTCAGGTTTTCCAGAATTTTCTTGATGGTCCCTCACTCCTTAATCCAGAGACTCTCAAACTAGAGGATGATCAGAATCCCCTGGAAGGCTTGGTAAGAGACTGCTATGCCCCACCCGAGAGTATCTGATCCAGTCCATCAGGAGCAGGCCCTGAGCCCCCAAGTGATGCTGATACAGCTGTGAGGGGTCACACTTTGAGAACCAGAGCCCTAACTCCAGCTGGGGAAAAGCAACAGCACAGAGAAACACACCTCCTACTTAACTGAGGCCCAGGTATGACATCAGTTCAATTCAATTCAGTTCTGCAGGGGTTAGTCACAGGGATCTCCAAGCCCTGCCCACCAGGGGCAACACCAACTCTATCAGTCGTGGCGGGGAGTGGACCATCGCTGCCAGCATCTGGCCCTTCTTTTACAGAACTAGTGTTGTTGTTATGGATCCTTCTGGAAGGCTGTGTTCTCTTTTTCCAGATCTTATGTCAATGGTGCTTGCTTTGCACATGTAGGCTGAGGATTCCCTCTTGTCATCTTCCTTTACTGGAGTCACTGATAAAGGGAAAGAAGGAGTGCTCGAAATCTAGGCAAGTGCCAATAGGAGGACCGTGGTCTGAAGCAATGCCAGGAAGGGAAGGCTTGGTTCGGGGTCTGGGTGCTGTGGACCCTGACAGAAAACCTGCCCCTGTGTGGAGAATGGTGACTGAAGGAAGCATGTTCATGAGCAACTTCTCCCTCTCTTCCACGAAGTTAAGCTGAGGGTATCGGTTTACAGGACACCATAACAAAGCACCACAAACTGGGGTCTTAAGCAGCAGAGATTTTCTTTCTCATGGTTCGAGGCCAAAAGTCTGGCACCAAGTGGTCTTCAAGGTATTGGCAGGTTTGCTGACTCCCAAGGCTTCTCTCCGTGGTGTGTAGATGACATCTCCCCATGTCCTCATCTGTTCGTCGCTCTGCATGTACCTGTGTCCTATTCCCTTTGACTTATAAGGGCGCAAAGCATATCAGATTAGGGCCCAGCTTAATGACATCATTTTTTTATAAAGATTTTTATTTATTTATTTGATAGACAGAGAGAGATCACAAGTAGGCAGAGAGGCAGGCAGAGAGAGAGGGAGAAGCAGGCTCCCTGCTGAGCGGAGAGCTCGATGTGGGGCTTGATCCCAGGACCTTGAGATCATGACCCGAGCTGAAGGCAGAGGCTTAAACCACTGAGCCACCCAGGCGCCCCTAGTGACATCATTTTAACGGACTGGCCTCTTTCAAGGCCTCTCTCCAAATTCAGTCACACTTTGAGGTGCTGGGGATTGGGATTTCCGTGTAAGAATTTTGGGGAAACACAACTCAGCCCATAACACTGAGGATAAGATACAGCTTGTACTTCCCACAATCACTGCTTCCCTTTCAATATGTGGATTCAAGTCTTTTCCAGCAAAGAAAATCTACATCTGACAGTCAGGTTAGTCTCATTTGCGTTCTTCGCCTCAGTTTACAGTTTTCAGACCTGGTTTTCAGCAGCCAGCCCACTGTCACAGGTGGAAACACTCATCAGGCAGATCATCTCTGAGGGAGATGTGCCCTCATCTTGCCATCATTTAAAGCAAGAGCCACAGTCACCCTGGGGTGCCTGGGGGCTCGTCAGTTAAGCATCTGACCAATCTTGGTTTCTGCTCAAGTTGTGATCTCAGGGTCACAAGATCGAGCCCCACAGTCCACGCTCAGCAGGGAGTCTGCTTGGGATTCTCTCTCCCTCCACCCTTCCCCCCACTCATGGACACACTCTAACCCTCTAAAACAAATAAATAGGGGTGCCTGGGTGGCTCCATGGATTGGGCCTCTGCCTTTGGCCCAGGTCATGATCTCAGGGTTCTGGGATCAAGCCCCTAATCGGGCTCTCTGCTCAGCGGGGAGCCTGTTTCTCTTCTCTCTCTGCCCACTTGTGATCTCTCTTTCTCTGTGTCAAATAAATAAAATAAAATCCTTGAAAATAAAAATAAAAAATAAAAATAAATAAATAAATAAATCTTGGGTGTGGGGGGAGCAAAAACCACAGCAAACCATGACCAAGCCAACGCTTACCAGCCTCATACTTGAGAACAGCAGTAACCCACGTAGCTGAGCAGAGGTCACACTGCAGCCAACAACCCTTTAAAGTACCTGCTTGAAGCACCTAAAATAGTGCACTATAAATGCTGCTATCAAGGAAACTGAAAGCCCTTATAGGGTGGAATGGTCCTTCCAGATCTGAGATGTGACGTTCCAAACATTCACCATCAGCTCTCAGCTATGCCTGCATCTTGCAAAGCAAAAGGGCACTGTGGGGATGGTTTGGTCTGAACCCTCAAGCTGTGTATTTCTTCCCAGCCAGGGTAAGGAACCCTTCACATCTTTATATACAACCTGTAAAGCCACACACAATATCCAAGGTCGAAGCCCAAGGTCATCTTGGCACCATAACATGTACATGACATAAATTACAAGAGGTTTAGACTCAACTCCTGGCCAGGTCTTCAAAGGGAGTCCCAGCAGGATCAAGGCCAATGGACTGATTTCCCTCTGCTATGTATAACTCTTATATTTATTAATGGTGGAGGGACTTTGTATGAAGTATGAGTTTACTGAGCATGATGGTTTTATTTTGTAGTAAACCAGCACCAATATAAAGTGTTTTCATTGGAATTAACTTTATTCTCATTGTGGTAGACTGAATAATGGCCCCCAAAGTCCTTAATCCCTGGAGCCAGTGAAATTTTTCTTACAAGATGACAAGTCTTCATAGATGTGATTAAGTTAAAGGTGAGATTAGGAAAATGATGGGGTGGCCATAGATGTCATCACAACTATCCTTGTAAAAGAGAGACAGAGGTATATTTGATATAGAAGAACAAAACAATGTGACCACTGAAACAAGATGTTACACTGCTCACTTGAAAGATGGAGGAGGGAGCTGGGAGCCAAAGAACACACCCTAGCACATGCAATAAGACAACGGATTCTCTGGAGGGAACATGGTGAACCCATCACACTGATTTTGGCCTAGTGATTCTGATTTCAAAATTCTGACCTCCAGACTGCAAGAGAAAAAATGTATGATGTTTTAAGTCATCCAATTTATAATTATTTGATACAGCAGCAATATAAAACTGATATATTTATATGTACCCAAATAAAGAAAATCCACAAGAATAGAACAGAGTTTGGAAAGAAGTTCAGAGCAGCTGAAATTTAATGTATCCCCTTTAGTGGGCCAGGTTCCGTGCTGGTTATTTTATGTGGATTAGGTCTGAAACTCACAAAAAACACACAAAAAGGTGGTATCATCACCATCACCACTACCATCATCACCATCACCATCACCATCATCACTACCATCATCACCATCACCATCACCATCATCACTACCATCATCACCATTACCATCACCACCATCATCACTATCATCATCACACCACCACCATCATTATCTTCATCATCACTACCATGACCACCACCACCATCACCATCATCATCGTCACCACAATTATCAACATCTTATCTTCACCATCACCACCATCATCACCAACTTCATCACCACCATCTTCATCTTCATCATCACCATCATCATCATTAATATTTATCAATATTTTTATTTCATATTTTTGAATCGAGTTATAAAATTCTACTTCAACTGGGACACACCAGGTTACCAATTAATGGTCTTTATGGCCTGAAAGCAAAGTGAAGCACTCACATTTGAAGAGCAACAGAGCAGATGTTCTGGTAGCAACCTGAGAAGAGCAGCCCACAGATGAATGTGATGGGTGGTCCCACAGACACTATTCATACAGAAATTAACATGGTAGGGCGCCTGGGTGGCTCAGTGGGTTAAGCCGCTGCCTTCGGCTCAGGTCATGATCTCAGGGTCCTGGGATCGAGTCCCGCATCAGGCTTTCTGCTCAGCAGGGAGCCTGCTTCCCTCGCTCTCTGCCTGCCTCTCCATCTACTTGTGATTTCTCTCTGTCAAATAAATAAATAAAATCTTTAAAAAAAAAAAAAGAAAAGAAATTAACATGGTAAATGCTATTAATAACTCTCCATTCAGCACCATCTTGCCCAGAAGAAATTGTTTCTGCATCATCAACTCCTGGCAGCAACTTTGCTCTACCTAAGTTGCCATTTCTCAAAACAACGTCCTTTTATCCCACTTGGGACCTGTCACCTGGAACAAATAAGGTCTTTACGAGTCCTGGAAAATGAGAGAATTTTCTCCATGTATCTTTCTGTACTTGTTCCCTACCCTGACATATAATACAGGAGATTAACCTACTAGAGAGGTTGAATTTCACATCTCCCCAAAAAGAAATGAGGATTTTCTCATATCAGAAGGGGAAAATGTAACTTACAGTAAAATCTGAGATAAAGAAAAAAAATTTTAAATAAGTAAGGCTTCAGGAATTTTATTTCAGAATTTACACTTTCATAAATAAGAATTCTTCATGACACAGAGAGGTAATGCAGATACAATGTTTCTGTGTGGTCAAAGTTCTCAAGATCTCTCACAAGTCCTGGATCTAAGGAACTCTCCCTCTCATCCCTCAAAATCTGTAGTTGTCCCTGTGATATAAAGAGGTAAAAGTTCCCTAAGTGGATTAATACATTAAAAATAAGTCCAATAAAAATAGCAATAGTTATGACACCTTACACTTATTTAGTAATTCTCATATACCAGGCATATTCTAGGCTTTCACCAATAGTAACTCTTTACTCTTCCCATTATATGGAACTACTTCTATCATCTCTGTTTTACAGATGTGGGAACTAAGGCACAGAGCTAATAAGAGGTATAATTCTACACTAAGGATATTGGCCCCAGAGTCTTATTACACAGTGTTTTAATATCTCAACAAAGTTTTAAAAGCACTTTCAGAGAAATGTGGATATCTTACTTCACAATTTACACAAACGCCTAAAGAGCCAAGAGGGAAAGGACTCAACCTATCAGAAACACAGGCTAATTATTAAGCCATAGTCACAGAGTCAGAGGGGTGCTGAAGTAGGACCACACCAATAAGCCTCTTGAACAAACTGGAGACACCCAGAAAAGACCTGCTTGTATGTGGATACCAACACGCACGAGGGAGGTTTGGAAAACCAAAAACCAAAGGAGGAGATGCCCACTGAATGATGCCGGGATGATGGGGGCAAAAGAGATGGAATCTCAGTCTCTCACCAGACAAAAATCCAACCCAGATGAATTAAGGACTTAATGAAATGAAAGCCAATACAAACCATTCTAGGGAAAAAAAATAAGAAAAAGTACAGCAGGAAGCCATTTTTTAAGGCACAAAACACGCATCAAAAATTGTGAAATGACTCTGAGATCACCTATTCCTCAGGGAAAGAACTAAAAAGGTAAAATATAAGCCACAAATGGGAAAATACTTCAAGTACTTATAAACATTTTACCAGTAAGGGACTAGCATAAACAATATATAACCAACTCAAAAAAAGAAAAAAAAAAAGAGAGAGAGAGAGAAGAGAGAAGGAGAAGAATGTAAACTACCCAGTAATAATACAAATGGTCTGAAGGCATCAGCAGGCATCTCATAGAACTGGCAACATGTATGGTCCACACATGTGAAAAGATTCTCAACCTCATTAATTAAAAGGGAAGTGTAGATTTCACATGAAATTTGAAAAAAAAAATCGGAAATCTGACAACGCCAAGTGCTGGCCAGGATCTTGAGTAATGGGAAATGGAAAGAAGCTTCTGTAGTATATATTTGTACAAAACCCAAATCAGTTTTCTACACAACAGCCTGTCAACAACAGAATATATTGTTTACTGATTATCTACCCATATCTATCTGTTTATCTATCTATCGATTTATCTATCCAGCTATCTATCTATCAAATATCCTCTTACCTAGGGATACTATAGATCAAATTTTCCTTTTCTTTTTCAAATCATCAAATTTCCTTTCTCTACTAGATCATTCCAAAGTGCATATATACACGCAAAGTGCTATTCCTCCTCTCGCTCCTATCTTGGCTTCACTTTCCCCTCCAGCCTCTTTGTCTCCCACTCTGAGCAGGTCTTGTCCCCACAACTCCACTGACACTGTCTCAGAAATCACCAGGGACTGCCCATCCCCCTGGAAGGGATCCTGGGCACTACTATGGATGCCTGGTTCATGTTCCTTTCCTGACTCTGAACTTGAGTGTCCAGGTCCTCTGCTCTTGGACCTTTCTCTCCCATCTCTACACCTGCTCCCCTGATGCTCACACACGCTTAGGGTTTCTGTAGTGTCTCTAGATTGGTGTCTCCTTTTCAGATTCTAGCCCAGACCTCTCCTGTGAAGCCCCCTCCATACTTCCCCACCTCCAAAGACATGGGAAATTCACATCCCAAGCTCACCTCTGCCATTCTGCTGCTCAGTCTGCAGCATTCAGAAGTGGGATTAGAATTAAAAAGCAATTTCTTTCTCTGTCAGCCCAAATCCCACCATCAGAACAAGCCAACACACAACCCCTATATGCGTACCCCAACAAGGTGACCCCCTCTCATGGGGTTGTGCCATCTCTCATCAGCGATGAGGGCCTCCTCCCTGAGGGCTGGCTGCATGTCATCCTGTGTCTCTTCTCAACACAGACATGGTGTCAAAACGCCAGCCCACATTGTGACACCACATTGCGGCTCACACCCCTCTGGTGGTGTCCATGTCCTGCTTCCTCTCTGTCCTCACCTCCTCCCTCTACACCCCCCAGCTTACCCTGCTCCCCTTTATAGCACTGGAAACTCCAGACACAAGGCTACTGAAGAGCTGTTTGCTCTACCTGCAGTGTTCTCCCCAACATCTCCAAACTCTCTCTCTTGCCCCAACGTAAGGTTTTCACTCAGAAGTCCCCCTTTTAGACTTCCTACCTGAGCCTCCATATGTCCCCTAAAATGACTCTTCTTCACGGTTTCAACTCTCTCCTTATACCAGTTATGTGCCACATAGTCTACTGACCTTGTGTCTTGCCCCACCTATCCCCTTAGGATGAAGCTATGTCAGGACACGGCATTTGCCTGTGGTGTTCGCTCTATTTCCCCAGCACCTAGAATCCATGTGCAGCACGTGTTAATTGCCCAGAAAATTATCTGTTACATGGATGGTCAAATGACACACATTATTTCAGAGCAAGAATGCAGAGGAGAACAAACCCCGTCCCAGAAAGACACCTCCTCTTTCACTGCAATGGCATGAAGGTCACACACATCAGGGCAAGACGTCACTTGGGGCTGTGAGCACACGTGATACCATGAGAGAGAAAAGCAGGGGTTCACTGACACCGAATTCAGGAGGGCGTCCCTCCTTGGGAAGGGAAGTGATCAACGAGGGACACACGAGGGCTTTTCCAGGACACTCCTGTTTTTTTTTTGTTGTTTGTTTTTTTTGTTTGTTTTTTGCTCAATAACTTATTACCTATCCACTCCTGTTTCTTGGTTCTATGCAAGCTTCCATTCTGTTAGGGTTACAAAATTTTAAGTCACATTTTAAAGAGACAAAAAAAGTCATTTAGAGTGCATCCAACCACATCACTTCTTGGGAATCTGATATTTGTAATACAACTGGCCCCACCACTGATCTGCTCTGTCGTTTATGGGGCTGCAATGCAAACTCACTGTACAACCAAACCAGGCTCCTTGCTTTAGTTCTGTAGTCCAGCTGGATGACAAATCTCACCCCAGATGACTGACCTCCAAGAAGAGTCACAATAACAAAGTGAAGGCTGTCTCTTGTTTTGAATCCCCTGACAATACTTTGTACCTGTCAGTAGTGAAAAAAAAAATCTAGTGATTAATTACACAAACCATAGCTATGACTTAGTAGCATGAAGGTTATGAGAATGAGTTTCCAAAGCCTTTGTCAAGAGTGGGTGCTTCCTTTCTGCTGCATCCTCCACATTGTCTCAAAAGGCAGCACATCTTCCTCCTACCTGAGTCATCTGAGCCCCTCTCCCACATGAGCTCCTGCAACCAAAAACTGATCTATGAGGCAGAGACTCCCTCAAAATCTTCCTTAGGGAAATGACCTGTGGCTCCACTGATATCTGATAATTTGTCATGAAGACCAAGAAGATTATGAATCTATACAAGTGGCTCTTCAGCCTCCACTGTGTGGCAAAGCTCAGGTGAATATGCATTTTGCCTCTGTCTCCTGTATGACAGGACTATGCTTTTTTGGAAGCCAGCCTGTCTGTGCTCCTGTTCTATGGCAGATACTCGAGGAACAAGCTCTTTTACTTAATCAATATATGTTTTAGGAAAGTATCTACAAAGATCCATCCAGTTTAGTGTATCAGGAAGTTTCCTTTGGTCTGTTGGATCCCAGAAAATGACAATGCTCCATGGAAAATCTGGTTGTACCTGATGAGTCCAATGTGGCAAGGCTAATAAGACCTTTATTCCTGGACGTCAAAGACTATGGGTTGGTCAAAACCTTCCGAACTCAGTCACAACAGTTCTCTGTGCTCCAGAACTGTGTTCTCCAATATGGCAGCCACTAGCCACATATAAGTATTGAATTCAAATTCACCAAAATTAAACAAAATTAGTAATTCCACTCCTCACTCATTCTATCCACATTTCAAGTTCTCCACAGTCAAATCTTCCCAGTGATTACCAGCCGCTAAATGGTTTAATGTTCTAGAACATTTCTAACACCATGGAAAGTTACATTGGAAAACACTGGCCTAGCATGTGATTTGATGCTAACAGTATCACCTTCACCAGGGATCACTGAGAATAAGCCATCTAAGGGTTTTTTAAGAAAACCTTAAAACTACAGAAAGGGCTAAAATGATTTAATAAGGATTAAAGCATAGAGACACAAATTATAGTTTAAGAAGCAAAAATATAAATGTAGTAACATTTGATGGGAAAGGGGATGAGTAAATCCTCTACTTAAAAATGAAACAACACAATTTTACAAAGGATAAACAGATAAAACTGACACTCTTTGGACCTATATTGTACTGAGTTTAAAGCAAATGCATTGGTCAAGAAATAGACTAATCCATTTACAAACTAATTGGATTGTTAGGTGCACATTACTATCAGAGTAGCCTGAGGTAGCACTTCCAACTAATGGTAGTAATTGCTTTTAAATAACCTTAAGATGAGTGCAGTCATCTCAAATGTCCCATTTAACTCCCTTTCCTATTGTAGAAATTATGCTATAGATCAACCTAATGGGGGACACATACCTAATATGCATACAAAGGACAAGTAGAAGAGTCAAGAAGTGAAAAGAGAAAAAAATGAAGCATTGTAGAATGAATTAAGACAAACAAAAATCTGAACTGCCCTTGGAGCAGAGCCCTAGTCACCACTTAATGGTTCATGGCTCTGCAGTTTGCTAACTTTATAAGCTTGAGCTTGCTGTTCCATCTCTCCACACTTCAAATACCCATCTGCAAATCGAAGGAAATGTGAGTGTGGGCATAGAATCCATGAACGTGGCAGGGACAAGAATGGAAAGAAAAAGTGGCCCAGACTTTCTGGCCATCAGGCCAGCTCCATGCTGCCGTGCTCAGCTCAACTGGAGAGAACAACATGTTCCCAATCACCTCACTCTTTGGACTCATGTCCCACCCTGCTGCTGCCCCACCACTATCCTGTCCTCCTGATGTCATCACCAGCCCCTGAATGCACAGGACTTTCCACCAGAACCACCACAACAGTCTCCTCTTTGTTGCTTCTCTCCAGTCCATCCTCTACTGTACTAACAGGTACAGCAGCAAAAGCATCCCATCTGACACGTTACAGTGTTTTACCCCCAGATTCCCTCAGAAGGCCTTGAGACAGGGATTCAAGTGAAAGCAGTCTATTTGGGAGGCGTTTTCAGAAGTCATAGGCACTGAATGGGCCGAAGGATTCAGAAGATGGAAGGTGGCCAGGAAAGGGTGAGTTTCCAGACAAGCCACCACTCGGAGCACCTGTAACCTCATCTTCAGGACACTGTAAGACCCAGAGTAGAATCACACCACAATTAGCCTGCCTGAGAGGCTCAGGCATGTGCCATTAACTCCTACAGTCACTGGTTGAAGGCTTCTCCTAGGAGTCAATCCCCAAGCATTCTTGAGGGAGCCATGAGGCAAAGTGTGGCCAGATATCTGACTATCTGCCAGGAAATGCTAATGTCTGAGAGGGTCTGGGCAGGCACCAACAGCATCTGCTACAAAACCATGCATTTTCATTTACTAATTGCCCCATGGCTCCTTCGTCCACCAAGGAGATGGTGGCCACTGGGTCAGAGAGGACAGATATGCCTAGATTCATCTCTGAGCTCCTGGTTTTGTTTCTTGAGTCTGAAATAAGAGTTTGAAACACAGGCTATATGGGGCAATTGAGAGAAAAAAGAATTTTTTAAATCCTAAAGTCTTCATCCTATAGCAAGGAAAAGTAGAGCTTGGAGATCCAGTGATAGAGTCCAGCTATAAAACACAGTGGGGAGAAGACCAAAGATATGACCTCAGGATGGAGATCTGGCATCCTGAAGAGAGGTGAGAATGGCAGTATACAGGATGAGGAGAGACGTGGGGATAAGATGAAGTTCTTGAGAGAGAACTGGGTGGTTTGAGACAACAGACACTCTGTGTAGGTGGAGGGGGACACCAAAAGGAAAGGGAAGACCCCCATCTCCCGAGAGGCCAAAGAAGGGTGGAAATGGTGAAGGGAAGGACACAGCAGAGGAAGGTTATGGTAGAACCGTAGTTTGCCATGACCTGGGTGTGTGTATAGGGGATCACCCAACACACACACACACACACGCACGCGTGCACGCACGTGTGCACATGCGCCATATGCACATTAGCTGACATGCAAGTTTAAGAGCAAAACAGGATAGTAATTAAAACAAATAGCATCTGTGTAACCGTTGCAATATTCTAGATACTGATAAACACTTTCCAAATTTTAACTCATTTGATCCTTACAACCTACATCCCTAGGGAGGAAGTATTACCATTCCCATTTTGCAGGTAAGGAAACTGAGGCACAGAAAACCTGGTCACTGTGAAGTGTGTAAACCTGGCTATTCATAAACCTGTGCCCCTGGGGCTAGTAATACATTGTATGTTAATAATTTTTTTTAATTAAACAAAAAAAGGTGGTCAAAGTTCCTACCGTTTGTGTGTCCTGGAACTAAAATTACAACCAGGGCAATGTAGCCCATAAGCCTGTGCAACTGATTTCTAGAATATTCCGTAGCTTTGTAAGAACAGTTAACAAACCGATATATACATTATTTTTATTCCCCTACAAAGGCACAAGATCATGTCACTCAACTTCTGTGATAAATTACTTGTGAAAAATAGCTGTGGTGAGTTCAGTCATTCCTCTGTGCAAACAAATACTGTGGTCTTGACCGAGAAGAGTCTTGAGGCAAACAGCTCATTCAGGCCCTGAGCAAAGCACTGGCGTCTAAAAGGAGCATTAAACGCTTGGAGATACACCCTGGCAGCTCAAAGGCAAAAACACAAAACCTAGAAAGCTTTAGAACCTGCTCCCTCTTCTAGACCTAAGTGAAAAGGCTAATTTGAAAATGAGAGGACAGGAAGCATCCCCAAACTCTTGCAGAAGTATTTAAGATGTTCATACTTTCGAGCTAACTAGCAGGCAGCACTAAGGTCCCATCAAGGAGAAAGTCACCATTGTCACCCAGAGGCACGCAAAGCTCACCCAGTGAAACCACAGGAGAGCTGCATTTGAGAGGCTGGCTCAGCCCCAGCGATGGATGGGGAACTGGAACACCCAGGGAGACTTTCCAAATGTGACTTTCCTATCCGTGTGACACAGTATATTCACAATCCCTTTATTTAAATCCAGGGGGTCGAGAATGACCTGCGATGGTCTCTTCCCTTTGCCATCTCATGGCCGGTCTTGTGGGATTCGTCCAGTCCTCCCCATGGGCCTGGCACTGGTTTGTGCGAAAGACTCAGTAGACGCAGCATTGTGGGAAACTGGGTCCCCCAGAAAGGTTTGTTCAAGCCCTGATCTCAGTACATGTGAATGTGTCCTTATACAGAATTAGGGTCTTTGTGGATGTAATCCAAGATCCAGAAATGTGGGGACAGGGATGCCAGGAAGACACTATGTGTGACAGAGGCACACACTAGACTGAGGTGGCCACAAGCCATGGGCCACCATCAACCCCAGAAGCTGGGACACGTGGAACAGATTCTCCTGATTCTCCAGAAGGAACACATCCTCCCAACACCTCAATTCCAATTTTCAGCCACCAGAACTATGAGACCATCAATTTCTCTTGTGTAAAGCCACTCTGTGGTACTCTGTCACAGCCCTGGGAGATAGGTACATATATCTTCTGGGCAAGAAAGAAAGAAAAACACAAAGTAAGGAACCAAAACGAAAACACAGGAAGCAGGAAATACAGTAACTTATGGCATAAAACAGATGAATTATATTGGTCACACCTATTCTTCTTCAGAGCCAAATCTGCACTTTTATGAGCTGCTTGTTTGGAAGACTGGGAGCACCAGCTCGGTGACCTTCGGAGAGCAAGGTGCTAAGCTAGCTCCTGAAAAAGGCTTGGCCGCAAGACTGTACATCACAAGTTGTCTCGTCTTCCTTCCATCCAAGACATACCTGGCAGAAATTCAGGAGAAACGGGCTTCTTCACAGGGCCTGACTGGGACACTCTCCCACTCAGCCAGTGATGTTAAGGAAAACTTTGGATCTGTAACTCTCCCTCTGGCTTGCATCTAAACACTTACCCTAGGGAATAAACTACCCCAAACAAAGAACCGGGTTGTACATTTGGGACATGACTCCGTGGAGCGGGGTCCAGGCTACACAGTACTTTCACAGCAGTGTTGGGAATGGGTGGGGGATGGAGCCGTGTGGGAGAGAGAAAGGAATGGAGAGAGGGATGGGTAGAGGACAATATGGCTCCCCCCTAGCGCAGGGCAGTAGCCTGTCCCACTTCCTCCACGGTGAGTCTTCCTGGAAGGGACCATAACCAATAGCCTGTGTGGACCCCAGGCTCAGTTCTATGCTCCTCAGGCTTGCAAATTCTCCCATGCCTTCATCCCATTCTGTGCGTCCCACCCCAGTCCCACCACTGCCTAAAACCCCATTAGTCAGGTATCCCTACTGCCCCTAATTCCTCCAAAATCAGGGCTGCCTGTTACTGAGCTCCACTCTGCTCTCCTCTTACCCCTTTGGAGTCTCTATGGCTTAGATTAGACTTTTCTTTTTTCTTTCTTTTTCTTTTTCTTTTTTTTTTTTTTTTTTTTTTTTGGAAATCTGAGTAAAACAACCAGTGAATAACCCTTAGAGTCCTTTAGGTTGTGTGTCTCCTCTCTGTCCCGCCGGGGTCTAGCAAATGCCCATGTTCTTGAGGACAGCCCATCGGTGGCCCTGTCTCATCCTCTTCCTCCCCTAGTTAAGAGACACCAGGGGACACAGGTCCTTCTTTATTCTTTTTAAGATTTTATTTATTTATTTAAGAAGACAGCACACATAAGCAGCGGGGAGAGACCGCGGGAGAGGGACAAGCAGACTCTCCACTGAGCAGGGAGCCTGATGCGGGACTCGATCCCAGGACCCCAAGATCATGACCTGAGAGCCAAAGGCAGAGGCTCAACCCACTGAGCCACCCAGGTGCTCCAACAGACCCTTCTATGCTGTCTTCAGCACAACCCCCGTCCTATTTGGAGATGGCTGGTTTAGTTGGTGGGGCTGGTGGACCCTAGGCCACTTGCTTAGTGAGGGTGAGAACCAGCTAACCCTGCCTCTACTACTCGAGGCCCAAACTAGCCCACTTCCTCCTCCCTGGCCTCTCTGTGAGCCTGCTCCCTGGCTGAGGCCAGTCTGCAGCCCAGGGTGGCACCCCTGCCTTCAGCATCACCCCTCCCCCTTCACCCTCCATCTCAGCACTACCACCCCAGGCTTGCATGCACCTCTAGAAACCTGCAGAAAAGCAGGCACCAGGTTCCGTAAGTTCACATCCATCCACTCATTGGTCCTTGCCTCCATCCTGCTCCAAACATTATAGCATCACTCCCATTTCTCAGATAGGAAACCTGAGGCTGAAAGGGGGCTGAGCTTGCACAAAACCTGCAGATCACATAGAACAGAATCTGGATTTGCTTCCCACCACCCTTAACCCCAGAGACAATGCTCTTTTCACCAGAAGTCCCAGCAGCAGACCCTCCAAGAAGTGAGAAAAGGTCACTTCCAGATGCTCAGTGTCACCAGCAGCGTGGCTGCCGCAGAGGTGGAGGCAGCTCGTTCCCCTGTGAGTCCGCTCCATCCCCATGACTGACGCCCGGCCTGGCTGTCCTCTGTGCCTGGGGAGCTGGGTGCGACTCTCCCAGCGGCCTCTGGGAGCCGCACGCCCTAGCCCTCCTGCATCTCCAGCTGCCTGCCTGAACCCAAACCGCCCTTCCATCCATCCCTACCTCCTCCCAGCCTGTCTTTTCTTGCTTCCGAAGACAGCGTGTAAGGCATGGGTGTGGCCCCTCCCTCCACCTTCTCTCTAGCTTTCTCTCTTTCCCTCTATCCCTCTCTCCCTTCTGCTTTCCTCGTCAGGACCTAGATGATCTTCCCATCTCAACATCCTTAACTTAACTGCATCTGCGAAGTCCTCCTCGTGCTGTAAGTTGGTACTCCCCAGCTCCAGGACTGGGACGCTGTGTGGCCATCACTCAGCCTACAACAGGACCCACCTGTGCCAGGCCCCAGGCCCCAGGGAGAGCTGTGCAGACTCACAGAGTAGGAGCCAGAGCTTCTAACGTTTTATATCCTGAAGGGCCTTCCTTGTCCTTGATGACACTTGATACGCATTCTTAGACAACTGAATGCTCAGTGTAGTGGCCCTTCAAAATTCATATATTGAAACCCTAACCCCCGTGAATTCAGAATGTGACCTTATTTGGAGAAAGGATCTTCACAAAAATAATCAAGGTCAAATGAGATCTTTGGGGTATGCTGTCATCGCAGAAGACTGGTGCCTTTATAAAAAGGGGACATTTGGACCCGGACACGCACACAGGGAGAAGGCCGTGTGAACATGAAGATGGCCACCGACAAGTCAAGGGGAACGGCCTGGACCACAGCCTTTCCTCTGGACGCAGAGAGAACTGACACCGTGAACATCTCTTCTTTTTTTTTTTTTTAATTTTTTTAAAAATATTTGTTATTTATTTATTTGACAGAGAGGAAGCAGGCTCCCCGCTGAGCAGGGAGCCCGATGAGGGACTCGATCCCAGGACCCTGAGATCATGACCTGAGCCGAAGGCAGAGGCTTAACCCACTGAGCCACCCAGGCGCCCCGTGAACATCTCTTCTTGAAGACAACCAGCCCATGGGGCTTTTCTGCAACAGTCCCAGTGAACTAATGCCCAATAGTAAAGCTCCTAATTAAAGGGTGTCCTGGGACACTGCACATGGGATTTTTTGAGGACTTTATTTATTTATTTATTTATCTGAGAGCAAGAGCTCACGAGGCGGGGTGGGCAGAGGGAAAGGGACAAGCAGACTCAGTACTGAGCACTGAACCCGCATCGGGGCTCCATCTCACAACTCTTAGATCATGACCTGAGCTGAAATCACAGCTCGGACGCTCCACCAAATGAACCATCCAGGTGCCCCACAAATAAGATTGAAATAAAACAAACTTTTCAGAAAGTTCTATGCCACCACAAATATTTCACTCCTTGGAGATGCAGAGGAGGCAGGTGGCGTGGGAGTCCTCAGGGCACCATTTCCTACCCAACGTTCTTGCCATCTCTCAGTGCACAGAGACAAACAAAGGTTGGACCCTCCTGCAGCAAGGCAGTCTGGGGCCAGCAAAGGCAGTCACCCTAAGGACCCCCGGCTCCCTCCCGCACAGAGCACAGCCGGGTGGCAAACTGAAGGGACAATCAGGTCCCTCCCTAGTGCCTGGTCTGCCCTCCCGCTGCTGGGACCCCCAGTCCACCATGTCCCACCTGGCATCCTTATTACTTACTCTCCAGGGTGTCTGTGGTCACGAGTGATCTCTCCAATTAAAAACAACTGCAAAAATGTCCCCTGAGAACGAAATCAGAGGCACCAAGACAGGTGCTGGGAGGAGGACTTGGGCGTATCAAGACATTGCAGGTAGGATACAGCCACTTGACAGGACCATCCCTGACACCTTGTGAGATTTGCAAAAAACCTTTTTCTCCGGAGGTGGGGGGCACTTAATTCAGGACCATTTTGCTAGATGTGTCTAACAAAGAGTCTCTGGAAGCCACCAGTGAGCTGGGTGTTTATGTACTTTGATGTCCATACCCAAAGCTGACCGCCCCCCCCCACTGCCCTGCCAGCGTATTTTATTAAAGGCAGCTAAAGGTCTTAATTTCTCACTCTGCATTTTCTTCTCCAGATGCCCCTCATTTCTCATCTTACACACCACTGGCCAATTGTGGGGAAAATAATTAGCTTCCCTCTACCCTGCACTAATTACGAAAGCATCATTTACCCAACCCCAAGCCCCCTCGCAGGGCAGCCCACCTCCACCCTGCTTCCCAGACCCGCGGGGAGGCAAACAGCGAGTGCGTTCCAGTGACAGCTGGCAAGCCAGCCTCTGGGAATAAAACATTTTAGCACTTCATAAATTTCTAACAAGGTTTCAAATTGCTGCCGCTTCCCTCCTCTCAGCTCTGTCAACTAGCAAAAGGGAGGGGGGGAGACTAATTAAATCTACGATGGGAAAGTACTGTGGGTAAGATCGCTACTGATTAAAAATAATGAACTGGTAGGACCAAATCGCAAGATAAGGGGAAATTCTCCCCATTTCTCCCATATATGAAAATACGAAGGACACTTCTGCTACTTTCTATATGTTTCATATTTATGGATATACATCAAAGAACTCAATAAATACCAGAACAGAGGATCTGCTGTACCACATGCTTATACTCGATGGAAGGTGAGACCATAGGCACCAACACTGCGTATGAGCAGTAAGGCTTGATCTCATTGATAAAGTAGGTCATTTCAAATCCTTTTCCCATACGATCTTTACTGCGAGTAAATGATTGCTGGTGAGGCATCAAACAGAGAGAAACATAACCTTGAAAACCTCATGGAAATGACAATTTCCAGGTTTTAATCACCATCGCTCATTTTATGAAAATATCAACAAAAATAAAAGAGTCTTCGTTCCTTGGCACTCTTAAAAGCACAGACACTCGACAGGGACTATGAAGGCTTTCAGTAGAGGCCGTGCTGGAGAGGGAAGGGAAAGGAACTCACGGCGGGGTTTCACTGTCACCTCAAACACATCAGCAGCCCGGAGGGAAGGGTGAGTTCAGGCCAAACTCGGGGGAGGACAGCTCCTGCCGGTAACTCGGTAACTCGGGGTTCACATCCCTGAGAGCAGGTGCACAGCCAAGCCCGGAGCCGTGGCCAGGCGGGGGATGACTGCGGCTCCCACAGAGGTGCGCCACGCACAGTAGCCCCGTCTGCCTGCTTCACCCATGCTGGTTTTCTTCACCCATGCCTGAAAGTGTTGCCCTTTTGGATGACGTATAGACGCAAGCTTCTGCAGCTAGGAAAATGCACAGAGCATGTGCCCTACCTACATATGGGAACATAAATGATCTCCCGAGTATCAGCCTAGCTGATGTTCAGAACAGAGACCTCGGGACTGGCTATCTCACAATGGCTCCCGACCACATTTCAAATGCAAATGACCACTGGATATTAATTCCGGCCTTGCTAATACTTGGTCCTGGACATCATGGGTAATTGACAGGAAGAACTGCCAGTTCTGCTGGCGGCGGCCCCATGGGACATTCAGGGTCTTACGAGCGATGGATCCCACAGTGACGTGCCGTTGCTGGTTTGCCAGTTGTGGTCTTTGGTACATTGCTCACTGCTGTCTCTTCCCTCCCTCTTCCCACGCCCCTGCTCACTCTCTCGCTCTGTACTTCCACCAAGAGATGTATCAAATTGTATGTTTCCCACATACGCAGAGGTTTGGCGACAGGGACAGAAAAGAAAATAACAAGAATAACGAAGAATGTGGCTAAGGGGAAACGACTCAGAGAACATTTTGCTGCTGACTAATGATGGCACACAACAGAGAGGTGGATTTTAGAAATCCACCCCAGCTTTCGGCACATAGGCTGTCTCCACTAACGGAAATGAGGTCACCCCAGGTCCACTTTGCACCCCAGACTGAAGCTCCAGACCACTAGAGGGGACCACCCACCTGCCCCATCAGTTTACGGTGACCCTCTCTTTCAGGACTGCAGTGTGATCATTCTGAGAACGGCATCATGGTACATACTTGTCCTGCATTTTTATGCAAGTTTCCCCGCCGTTTTATGGGCATTGTCTGACCTAACGCTGCTCACCATGACATCTGGTCTTCCACCAGTGGAAACGGTTGCTCTCCACCCCTCCCAGCCATTCCTGCAGCACATGCCTGGTGAGGACAAGACGAGGGCCTAGCCACTGTCTTGGGCTTAATGGATGCATTCAAACTGGGTTTATTCACATCATACACAACTTCCACCTCCTGGCGTTTGCCAGGTTCAGAGAACATCACAGGACGGTTTTTCCCTGCTCAATGTAGAAACCCATCAGCTGCCAGCAGCTCTGCTGCTCCTTGATCACCCAGGCTGGAAGTGCTTCAAGGTAGAAGCAGGCTTCCTGAGGAACGAGGAACCAGGAACCGCGCTAATTGTAATCAGAGTGAAGCCAGCAGGGGAGCCCCGAACCACAGCACCGCCTGGGGATGGAGGGCTTATGGTGAAGAAGCGAAAAAGAGCTTCTCCTTGGAAGGGACAGTGAGGGCTTCGTGGGGTATGGCCGAAGTTTCTCCAAATGGGGAGGTTGTCCTGGAAGTTTATTTTTTTAAAAAAAGATTTTATTTATTTATTTGACAGAGAGAGAGATCACAAGTAGGCAGAGACGCAGGCAGAGAGAGAGAAGGGGAAGCAGACTCCCTCCTGAGCAGAGAGCCTGATGTGGGCCTCGATCCCAGGACCCTGAGATCATGACCTGAGCCGAAGGCAGAGGCTTTAACCCACTGAGCCACCCAGGCATCCCTGGGGGGTTGGTATTAAATATGGAAGTTAGAGATCTCCTTCAATGTCAGGGTGAAGTACTTTGGGCCCTAAAAATTTATATCCATCTCTAGAGGGCAGCTGGGGGATGTTTGCTCATATGATTAACTCACTGGAGTTGACATCTTAGAATCTTGGGGGTCCTACTCCCTGTCCCCTGCAATCTCCACCAAGGCTCTGAGTGGTCCTATGGTTCCAGATCCCCCCCAGGAATATTCCTGAACCAGAATGACATTTATACCTCTGTGATAAACTGTTCGTTGCCCCATAACTATTCTTTTTTTAAAAAAGATTTTATTTATTTATTTGTGAAAGAGACTGAGTACTCGAGAGAGAGAGTGCGTGCACACAAGCTGGGGGTTGGGAGGGAGAGGCAGGGGGAGAAGCAGACTCCCCGCTGGGCAGGGAGCCCAACTCTGGGCTCCATCTCAAGACCCTGAAATCATGACCTGAGCTGAAGGAAGACACTTAACTGACTGAGCCTTGCAGACACCCCCCAAATATTCTCAATTGTTTAGATTTTCTAAGCAGTCTTCTAAAAAGGATGGGGTAACCCCTTAGATGCCCAGACCCTATTTTCCTCTCGGGGAATGTGGGGTGTCCTGACCAGAGACTCAAAGATGACCTCGGACACTGAGACTGGCCTGTTGTGTTGCATCCACTGGGCAGAGAAAGTGAGTCCCCCCAACACTCACCCCAGAACAAAGTAAGAGTTGCTAATACTGATGTCATCAGAGCAAGACCCCACAGAAAGCCCTGAATCCTAAGCCACCTTCCATTCAAGCACATTCAGGCCATCTTGTGTTCAGTCCTAGAGAACCCTGAGTTCATCATCAAGTCAAACCTAGGAACATCCTCTAAATTACATCCTCCTAAAAATAAAAAGGAGGTATTACGTAACTGATCTTCATTATCCCTGGAATACAAGAAGTTGCCTTTCATGTTTTTTTAAAGGAGACTTTTCCCTCAGTGCACAAAGCCACACCAACCTTGCGTTAGATAGATGTTATCACCATCCCCACTATCCAGACGAGGAAACAGAGGCACAGAACAGTTACAGAAGCTGCTGGAACCACACAGCTGGTACGAGGAGAAACAGAACTTCCAACCCTCAGATATTTTAACCCAAGGAGGAAACCTTTTAGCAGTTCCCAAGCAAAAGCAAGAGCATATTGAGGGCATGAGGAGAGTGTGAAAAATAAAAGAAGAGGACAAAAGTTGCCAAGTTGAGGAGCACATGAGGACCTAGGGAGTCTTTTCTTCTGGAAACTCACAGAAAGATTTATAATGTCTAGAAAGAAGAAAAGCAGCCACGGAAGACAAGGGAGTGGGTTGAAAAGTGTCGAGGGGCATAAGGCAGCTTGGGAGGGGGCATGGCCGTGAACTTAGCACATGGTCCCAGACAGGCCAGCCTCAGACGCACCTGCTGGGAGCTGCAGAGCATCAGTGGTAAATGGGGCTGGGCAGACAGAGGTTTAGGCTCTATGTAGTAGGAAAGAGCCGGGCTAGATGTGCTGAGTGCAGGAGGGATAGACGGCCTGCGATAAGGAAATGCGCCTTCAGGGCAAGGACCACAGAGCTCATTCTGCCAGGCATCCTCTTTGAGCTGGCACAGGTCTAGGTGTCCTCCGAGGGCTTCAGTCCTGCTCAGGCTGCTGAGATGGAGGGAACCAGGTGCAGGGGAGTACAACTGGAATGGAAAAGCATGAAGGTCATCTCAAAGAGCATTGTGCCTTCAACAGTTTTGTGTGTTTTTTTTTTTTTTAATGGGGAGTTTTGAGAGCAGAACTCCTTGAAAGTGTGTATATCATGTGTGTCCCTACCTAGGACCATGAGAAAGCTATCTCTTGACACCTGCACAGGGTAAGACAAGGCAAACCCTTGACCCCATCTCTGCATGGCATATTTGCACAGTGAGTGGAAGTGAACACCGGAACCTGCTCAGTCCGCCTTCTCTGTCCCTCGGCACGGGGCTGGTTTCTGTCTAAACTGCACCTCTAAAGAATCAAGCACAGGCGACAGGAAGGATGAAGATATCTTGGGGAACCCTGAACAATACACTATTTGCTCTCAATTACTGGAGACAAAACTCCGAAACCCATCTGTTTGATTTGTGATGCTTTTGTTACTGCCTCTAGAACTGTTTTTGACTTGGAAAGGCATTCTAAGTGGGTACACAGGAAATGCCACTGAAAATAGTCAGCTATTTTCATTTCACATTTATGTTTTATGTCCAGGGAAAATGCACATGTTACACCCAGTGGAGAGGAGGGAAAAAAATTGGTAGACCAGATTAGGGTGTCAGCTTTATGGGGAGTGTTTTTTTTTATTATTTTGTAAACTATGACTCTGTTCGTATTAAAGAGGCCATGAAAAATAGTCATTTTTGCTACATGTGCTGATAACAGCAAAATAAGATGGACAGAAATTGATACAGGATTTTTTAAATAAGGATTGATACAATGTCCTGCTGCATCAACAGCAAATTTGATTCCTAGTTTTTGTTACTAAATGCTTTGTGAGTAACAGATGAAAAAGCAATTCAATGATCACAGCCTCTTTCTCTCCTTCGGCCTAAGGGTGTCTCAGACCTCGGTCCTACACCTCCAGCTGCTCCGGGCTGTGCAGGAAGCTCAAGTGGTTTTTGGAGGTGCCCAAGTGCTCCCCCTGCATCCATCCCAGTGTCTCTGTTGCTGATCCTGGCACCTGGTACTTCTCTGTTGCAGGTGAAGGCAACGTCCCCCTCCTGACTGTGGACACCAGGAAGAATGGTGGGCATCTCAAGTGCTGTGCAATGTGGTACCCTTGGGGGAGTCTCCTGCCAGGCAACGTGGTTGCCACTTGTCACACATCAGGATTTAGATAAGGAAGTAATCGTTGACATGATCAAAGATGTGGTAACCAGGTACGGAGCGAGGGCACCCATTTTCCAGCTGTCAGCAGCTACTACCCCCTCAACTTCACCCAGACACCCCTCACCCCAAAGAAGTGCCTCCATTTCTTTGAGAACCAGCGTCCCCTGGAGGATGCCCCCCACTCCTCCCTGGCAGCCTGAGGTCCATAGCAGGCTGACCTGGGGTTCAGGGGTGACCCCACTGCCAAAGCCAAACAAATGCTGCAGACACTTTGTGCTCCAGGGCTCTCCCGGGAGGTCAGGCTGAGGCCAGCTGGAACCCCAGCCCTGGTGCACCTGCTCCTTAGGCTGCCTTTGCTCAGCAGCCCTTCCGTAACCTGCACAAGAAACCCCTTCTCAGTGTCTGCTTCTTGGAAACCAACGTGGGTCCCTGCAGCAGCTATGACAAGTCCCCACAAAGGGAGTGGCTTAAAACAGCTGGAATTTGTTCTCTCACCATCGTGGGAGCTGGAAGTCTGACACTGAGGTGGAGGTGGAGGTGGAGCTGGGGTTTTGCAGGCTCTGAGAACAATCCTCCCACTTCTGGTTCTGGCTCTCTCTCGGCTTCTGGTTCTGTCTGCAATCCTTGGTGCACCCTGGCTTGTAGGTGCCTCAGCCCCATAGACGCCCCCACCTTTGCAAGGCCTTCTCCCTGTGTTTCCGTCTAAGTCCACCCCTGCCTCCTGCTTTCTCTTCTAAGGACACCAGTTAATGAATTTAGAGGCCACCGAAGATCCAAGATGGTTTCCTCTCTAAATCATCACTCCATCTGGAGACCTTAATTTCAAGTCAGGTCACATCCTGAGGTTCCAGGTGAACACAAATTTGGGGGGATATTCTTTAACCCATTTCACCCAGCTCAGACAACTGAGCAAAGTACCTATAAGCCAGGGTCAGCAAGAGAAAGCACGGGTCCCCTGATATTTGCCCCGACCCCACAGCAAGTCACACAGGACCAGGACACTGTGACAGACACGCAGCGTGTGAGTTTCAGGGGTGTTCCCCTCCGCTGCGCTGCTCTCCCTGACAAGGTAAGAGTGACAGTGATCTTATAAGCAAGGGAAAAGTTAGGCCCCCAGGCCACCATCAGTGTGAGTTTGCAGCAGCATCTAGGAATCTCGGCGAGCCTCTGGAAGCTGAGTTCCCCATAGGAAGGAAGCCGCCAGTCCCAGGGGAAGCTGAAGCTTGTTTGAACCCCCCATCGCTGGCCACAGACAGCGAACACAAGCAGAGACACTGTCAAGAATGCCGGAGGCAGATCCCAGAGTTCCTTCAGACCCCCGTGGTTGGCCCACCTCCTCCTGTACGGACAGTCAGTCTGCGACTTGCTTACCGTGACAGCTTGGCTCTAAGACCCATCTTTTCTCTCTGAAAGTCTGATGTAAAACACAGAGGCAAAGAGCAACAAAGCGACGGGGAGGAAGAACACACATACTTCCCAGCGGGCAGTGAAATGAGAGACCCACGGACAAAAGCCGCTGCGCCCAGAACTGCACTGAGGTTGGTGGTGGGAACCACAGTGAAGACCCATGGCCCTCACACCGCCATTGACGTGAGTCAGTCTTGGGTCAGCGTGTGATAATGAACCAGCAGAGTACCCTACAGTGCCCAGAAGATGCCCGGCACTCTACTAAGAACCTTAGGCATCAGTAAAGTGTCTTCATACCACAGCCGTGTGGATTCTGACTGAGTCTCACTTGTTTCTCCAACGAATCTCAGTCCAGTTTAGGTGGCGTCTTGCCATGATCCCTCAATGAGCTCACCTTGGACCTCCTAAAAGGCCTCGAAAGACAGGCTGAGGTATCCCATACAAAGTCCCTCGCAGCTGTCACTGGCCTGCCGCTCCTTCACGCGTCTGCTCACTCGATAGAGACTGGGGAGGAAGCAGGTAAGCGAAGCCGGTTGTATCTACTGTCCTCACAGCGCCTCCGTGGGTGAGGCCATTGAAGCAGAAATAAAATTACACTTCTGGCAAGTGCCGCAAAGGATCCGCAGGGATGGGTGATGCTAGGAGGCTATTCACCAGGACAATTTTATCTATTCAGGGGTCAGAGGAGAGGGTCAGGGGCCGAGAGGGCCCAAGGGGAAAGGTCCTTCATATAGAGAGAATGGGATGTATGCAGATCCCTGAGAGGCCACAGGAAGCCAAAAGAACAGTAGAATCAAGATGGAGCATGACTTCAGATGAGGCTGGAAACCTGTATGAGGGCAGAACAACTTAGAACCTTGGAGACCAAGGCAAGGACCATAGTCTGTGTTCTATGGACAATGAGCATGCTTTCTAGAGGGGGTTAATGTGGTGAGAAAGTTAGAAGAAGCAGACTGAGCTATGTTTCAAGGAGGACAGGAGCGTGGTCTCTTAAATCTAGGAAACAAACTAAGGGTCACTAGAGGAGAGAGGGTGGGAGATGGGATAAACTGAATGATGGGTCTTAAGGAGGCATGTGATGTAATGAGCCCTGGGTGTCATGTGCCAGTGATGAATCCCTGAACTCTGTCTCTGAAACTAATGATACACCACATGGTAATTACTAAATCAAAACAATAAAATTAAAAAATAAAATAGACATATAGAAAAAACCCTAAATAAACATAAACCCTAAATAAGCAGAGAAAAAAGAAAACAAAAATTCATGACACAAAGAAAGACAAGAGATAGTCTGGAGACAATAAAGTCAAAAACAAGTAAGGTAGGAGAAAGAAGTCCCATGTACCAATTGTGACAATGAATGGGACGAAGCTAGAGTGCACAGTCCTCTCTAGAAGGGCCCAGGAGACCCGGACAGCAAACCAATGGTTTCCAGTACACCAGACTTTAACTTTTTAACCAGGACCATTTCGATAAACACATGTTATATTCAACCGATGAATCACTAAGCCCTACTCCTGAAACTAATAATACAGAATATGTTAACTAAACTGAATTTAAATTAAAAAAAAAAAAACTTTCAAAAGGGCTTCTGCGTGGCTCAGTTGGTTGAGCACTGCCTTTGGCTCAGGTCATGATCCCGGACTTCCAGGATCGAGTCCTGCATCGGGCTCCCAGCTCCTTGAGGAGTCTGCTTCTCCCTCTGACCTTCTCCTCTCTCATGCTCTCATTCACTCATTCTCTCTCAAATAAATAAATAAAATCTTTTAAAAATTTTCTTAAAAAAAACTTTCAGGGTCATAGGGAAGCTCTATTTTTAATTTCTTGAGGAATCTCCACACTGTTCTCCAAAGAGGCTGCACCAACTTGCATTCCCACCAACAGTGTAAGAGGGTTCCCCTTTCTCCACATCCTCTCCAACACATGTTGTTTCCTGTTTTGTTAATTTTGGCCATTCTAACTGGTGTAAGGTGATATCTCAATGTGGTTTTAATTTAAATCTCCCTGAGGGCTAATGATGATGAGCATTTTTTCATGTGTCTGATAGCCATTTCTATGTCTTGATTGGAGAAGTGTCTGTTCATATCTTCTGCCCATTTTTTGATGTGTTTGCCTGTTTTGTATGGGTTGAGTTTAAGGAGTTCATTATAGATCCTGGATATCAACCTTTTGTCTGTACTGTCATTTGCAAATATCTTCTCCCATTCGCCAAACTATGGAAAGAACCAAGATGCCCTTCAACGGATGAATGGATAAGGAAGATGTGGTCCATATACACTATGGAGTATTATGCCTCCATCAGAAAGGATGAATACCAAACTTTTGTAGCAACATGGACGGGACTGGAAGAGATTATGCTGAGTGAAATAAGTCAAGCAGAGAGAGTCAATTATCATATGGTTTCACTTATTTGTGGAGCATAACAAATAGCATGGAGGACAAGGGGCGTTAGAGAGGAATAGGGAATTTGGGTAAATTGGAAGGGGAGGTGAACCATCAGAGACTATGGACTCTGAAAAACAATCTGAGGGGTTTGAAGTGGTGGGGGGGTGGGAGGTTGGGGTAGCAGGTGGTGGGTATTATAGAGGGCACGGCTTACATGGAGCACTGGGTGTGGTGAAAAAATAATGAATAATGTTTTTCTGAAAATAAATAAATTGAAAAAAAAACTTTCAAAAAATTTTTAAAAAAAGAAGCTTTCTAAAAAAAAATCATAGGTAGAAGTTAAATGAAGCAACAAATATAAAATATATAATCTGATTATTGACCCATATTAAGTAGTGAATAAAAGTACTATTTATTTAAAAAGAGAGGAGAGGAAGAAACTAGTCTTGGCTTAAGTATGAAAAAAGAGAATAGAGCGACACCAGGCTAGTATCAAGAGTCATTATGGCGGCCTATGGGAGTGACGACAGACACACCTAGAGTCAGTTTTTCCAGGACATCCTCAACTGTGTCCACGGAACAAATTCTGAAGAAGAGAAATTGAGGCCAAAGAGTTTATCATTTTCTCTCTCTTTTTTTTATTTTATTTTTTCAGTGTTCCAGGAATCATTGTTTATCATTTTCAGTAGGTAGTGTTCCAGGTTCTCTCCAGGAAGTCTACTCCCTTCAATGCTACCATTATTTATAAATAGTCTCGTTGAATCCCTGTGGCATATGAACCAAGGGCAGGCACTGTTTTGGATCACATGAGGGAGTGACACAGACAGAATTCCTGTCCTGATGGATCTATCCTTCCACACCAGAAGGGGAAGAAGACAAATGACATGAAAATTAAATCAAGAAATAATCATTTCTGGCAACAAAATGCTGGCAACAAAAATAAAATAGGTGAATGATGGGCAGGGACTTCAGGGTCTGCATCAGTGAAGGTCTCCTGTGCCAGGACTAGAGGGACCCGGCAGAAGAACCTCCCTGTCAGGACTTGAGGGACCTGGCAGAGGAATGGCCTTGAGCAGGCTATGAAGAGAAACTCCCAGGACACAGTCCAGGGGCCGAAAGATGCCCATGTTTCCAGTGTATAAGTGAGGGACTGAGTTGGCTCTTTCCAAAGAAACGACTCAGATTCACATACATACCTATGTCCGTGGGGAAGGGAAGGGCAACAAAGACACGTGTGAACATGTCAAACCCGTAAGTGTGTCTTCCTACCCAGGAGGCAGGGATCTCACCTTGAGTAAGCGTCATTATGTGCGCTGGACTTCATACACACCACCTCTCTGAGCATGACAACGAACAGCAGATGGAAACAACGTCACCTCCATTGTCACATTCGGGAGCAGAGTCTGAGCGAGACAAGTCACACAGCTTACAGTTTCCAAGAAGCAGAGTCTGGTTTTAACCTCACACTGCTGCTGTTTTTGCCACGATGAGCCAAGGGACATCACCTTGCACACTAAGGTTGGGATGGGGCTTTAGGAACCAACAAGCAGCCTCTCAAGTAAGTGTGTAAAACTAATACAGGGACAAGGTTTTCATGACTTAAACTGACTATAGGATTTTCTGAGTCACCTACTCCCAAATTATATGTACATTATTTATCACACATCATAGATATAAGATAAAAATAATTATTTTTAAGGTTTTATTTACTTATTTGACAGAGAGAGTGCACGCAGAGGGAGCAGCAGGCAGAGGGAGAGGGAGAAGCAGGCTGTGCACAGAGCAGGGAGCCCAGTGCAGGACTGGATCCCAGGACTCTGGGATCATGACCTGAGCCAAAGGCAGATGCTTAACTGCCTGAGCCACTGAGGTGTCTAAGCTAAAAATAATTATTAAGAGAAAGTAGAGAGCAGAGAAAATTTAGTATGGCAGCATCCTATGTTGAAGAAGCGCATTACTGGTAAGAATTAAATTTTAATTAAGCAATCACTGCTACATCTACATTCAGACTAGAAACTTGTGTCTGACAGTCTTGCTACCTCATGTAATAATAAATTCTGATTCCACAAATTACCAACTCATCTTTCAATTGAGAGTGATAATACTTGTAGGGACTATTTCACAGTAAGTTTTTAAAGAGGAAATGGGGCTTATAAAAGCACTTTGGCAGCATCTGTCATTTCCTGACTTGTTGATTTTAGCCATTCTGACAGATGCTGGCGAGGATGCGGAGAAAGGGGAACCCTCCTACACTGTTGGTGGGAATGCAAGCTGGTGCAACCACTCTGGAAAACAGCATGGAGGTTCCTCAAAATGTTGAAAATAGAACTTCCATATGACCCAGCAATTTCACTACTGGGAATTTACCCTAAAGATACAAACGTAGTGATCCAAAGGGGCACGTGCACCCGAATGTTTATAGCAGCAATGTCCACAATAGCCAAACTATGGAAAGAACCTAGATGTCCATCAACAGATGAATGGATCAAGAAGATGTGGTATATATACACAATGGAATACTATGCAGCCATCAAAAGAAACGAAATCTTGCCATTTGCGACAACATGGATGGAACTAGAGCGTATCATGCTTAGCGAAATAAGTCAAGCGGAGAAAGACAACTATCATATGATCTCCCTGATATGAGGAAGTGGTGATGCAACTTGGGGGCTTAAGTGGGTAGGAGAAGAATCCATGAAACAAGATGGGATAGGGAGGGAGACAAACCATAAGTGACTCTTAATCTCACGAAACAAACTGTGGGTTGCTGGGGGGAGGGGGGTTGGGAGAAGGAGGGTAGGGTTATGGACATCGGGGAGGGTATGTGCTTTTGTGTAAATTGGAGGGGGAGGTGAACCATGAGAGACTATGGACTCTGAAAAACAATCTGAGGGGTTTGAAGTGGCGGGGGGGGGTGGGAGGTTGGGGTACCAGGTGGTGGGTATTATAGAGGGCATAGCTTGCATGGAGCACTGGGTGTGGTGAAAAAATAATGAATACTGTTTTTCTGAAAATAAATAAATTAGAAAAAAATAAATAAATAAATAAATAAATAAATAATAATTAAAAAAAAAAAGCACTTTGGGGTCCCTCTGGGATACACAAGCCAAAAGTGGGTGAGTGCAAAGGCTTTGGAATGTCTTCAAATGAGCTGGAAGAGGGAAGTTAGTGGGGACCACCAGTGCATGACACTCTGAAGGATCCTCACACAACATGGGAGCCATAACTATTTGAAAAGAAGACTCAAGAAAACATTTGAAAGGAAACTCCAACCAACTACGGGTATGTGATATCAGGCCATGCAAAGGTTTCCATTTTGAACGCAGAGTTGACACTGGGAGTCACATTAAAGGAATCATGTTTGCATAATTAAACAGAGAAAATTTTTCAACAAAGATCTGGGCCCATTGTTGACTAGAATTAGCAAATTTCAATGAAAAGAAATCTCCTCAGCCCTTGTCTTTGGCTGTAGGAGGTAGATTTGAATTTTGGACTCTGCAGGATCATAGAGGCACAGCTGGAGAGAATTCTGGAGACAGAACAGAGACAGAGCCACGATGGGATGCATACGGCCTCTCCCTAGCAGCACCGGGGCATACTCCCCAAAACCCACCCCAGCCAAGGTCAAGATCACCCTCAACGTGTATGGATGAACTTGAAATCTCTTACTAGCAGCCATTAAAATGCATTCATTCATGCTTTTGAAAGCGGTAATTTACTTTTTTAATGCTCACAATAAAATATTTTTTAAGTATGGAAAGGCACAAATTAAGAGCCAGAATTTACCTTTACAAAACTCCCAACCTCAAGTACAAAAGGAGAAAACCATAGGTGATATTTTCCTATGAATCTTTCCAGATCAGAAGTATACAGGTATGTTAAAAGTACATAATATACATGTACATTTGAAATACATAAATGAGATTAAAATATTCATGCTATTATAACAGCACCTCATTTTTGTCATTTGAAAATACACTGTTTTATATCAGTGCCCATAGGTTTATCTCATTCCACTAATTTTAAAGACAGTATATTTTATTTTATCATATTGTTGCTTCCTGTTTAAATGTGACCAATATTGTTGCATGAATAATGTTGTACACTTCTCTCGTGTGAGAACAGCACAGAGCATTCCAAGCAGAGAGCATGCTGGGTGCTTCCATTTCCCACTGCCTGTGGGAATTTGCCATGCTAATGCTATGGCAAATTTCCATTTTTACCCATCTGGTAAATAAAAAGATGGCATGGTGTTGATTTAATTTGCAATTCTTTAATGTGAGAGTCCGTGTTCATGTCTTTCCTGGACATCCAGATTTCATCTGGGGTTATCTGCCCATTCATATGCTTTGCTCACTTTTCTATGGGGCTAGTCATCATAACCTTACTCATTTGAAGCATTCCTTATGAAAGAAGTTCTCTTTTTTTGTTATATCGTTTTGTTATATTTCTATATTTTTATTTTGTTGTATTTATCTTTTTTTGTTATATTTCTTTCTTGTTACCATCACAAATATTTTCCCAGAATTCCAAGTGTCTACGGATTTTATAGCATTTACTGAATACAAGCAGTCTTCAAATGTTCATCACGCCTGGAAAGTTCTTCCCATTCCAAGACTTTTTTTTTTATTCAAATATATTTTCTATCCCTTTTTGGTTCATATACATCTGTAAACATTTATTTCATTTATTACTGATTTGGATATCAGAACTGAGGTACAGACTCAGCTTTACTTTTTTTTCCTAAATAGTAGCTAGTTGCTCCATTTGTATTCACTATAGAAGCACCCTTCCCTCCCTGATTTGAGCCGCCTTTGTCGTATAGTAAGTCCCCACACATCAATAGGCCTATTCTAGACTCGTTTCTCTTCTATTCACCTGCCTCTGCCCCTAAGACAAGCGGAATAGTAGGTATCAATCATGTAATACCCACCTCACTCTTCTTTTACAAAACTTTCCTGTCTTCTCCCCAAAGGCCGGAATGCTGGTTTAAATCCCAGCTCTTCTGCGTCTACTCAAGTGTAGGTTCCTAAAGCTCTCTTTTCCCTGCTGTTCTCATCTGTGCAGTAGTAACATGCACAGAACCTGTTACATCAGATTCTTTCTTTGGGGAGCGAATGTTTTAAAGCTACGAGCACATAGTGGATGTTACAAGCACCCAAACCATGAGAGTCATCATCACTGTTATTTTTTTCTCTCTGTAAATGGATGGTGCTTTGTTGTGTGCATTTTACTTTTGGTAATTTTGAGGTTTTATATTTAGCATTATCCCTTCTAGTGATTACAATATTAAACATGCATTACCTTGCTTGGTGGCTTCAAGCAGTGTCTATCAGCTCTCGCTTATCCACCTTTCCTCATTCCTCCTCATCCCCAGTGTAATATACATCAGTCCACATTTTCGTGTTTAATAACACTGAAATTCTATACCCATAACTCTGTAGCTGTGTAGCCTTAAAAGCTCAATAGCACCCCTTTGGCCACTGCTCCTCCATTCCTGAGTTCTTTTGGAAGCTAGTTTGGGTGACTAGATTTTACCATCAGCCTGCTTCTTTCCAAATCAGGTGGGGACGTGTATGCTCTTGAAGTTTTCCAGAAAACTTTGTCTATTCTCCTTCCCTGGCCCTACTGTTCAAGGGATGAAGGCTGGGATTATCTGCTACTTCATGAGTTTGCCTGCCTCCTGTTACCTAAGAGAAGACCCATTTCTTGAAAGTCAGACATCACCTCCTGCCCCATTCTTAGCTTCTGTGCACATTCACCTTGCTATGCTTTACTTAATGAGTTAAAGTTTGGGGCAGAATGTTCTGTGACCCAGACTCCCATTTTACCCAGGATCTCACCTCCAGTTTAATTTCTCAAAGTGTTAGTGAAATTTAATAAGCATATGTGTGCACACACAGTTGGAACTGAGCTCTGGCTGCATTCTTCTAATGTGTTTCTAAAGGTCGTCCCAGCCACATTCATCCAAACAAGGGATAAAGATGCCTGTCCCCCATGTGCACAGACTCAGTGAAGTAAGTTAATGACAAAGATTCATTACTTGTAGGGTATAAAATCCCAAAAGGTGATCCTCACAAGTCAGGAAACATTGATAGGAATAATCCTTCTTGAAGGACTTGTCACACACTATCTGTATGAGCACTAGAATGTTCCAGAAAGTCTGGGCATCAAGGTGAGACATTATGCTTACAGTTGTGAGAATGGTCAATATTTATGTACATTTTACTATGTGACAGGTACTATTCTAAGTATTACATATCTTCATTCACTCGATAATCACAGCAGCCCTATAGGGGAATATCATTACTATTATTAACCTTCTTTTGCAGATAGGGTCCTGAAGCACAGAGAGACTGAGTAATTTTCCCAAGGTCATCTAGATCTTCAGAAATACAGCTGAGATTTGAAGCTAGGGGTCTACTCTCTACCCCTAGGCTATAATGCCTCCTGAGTGACTGGGGGGAGGGGCATGAAAAGAATGACTTCAGCACGTTCTGACTACAGCTTCCACTCACCATCTACCTCAAGTCCTACGTGGGCCCATTCATTGAATGATAGTGGAATACTGTAATCTGCCACTAGATCAGACTGGGAAGACTTCCAAGCATCTTCTGTCATCCATCTGCATTTCTTATGTAAAAAGTCAGAGGCCTCAGTTTAAATTTATATCATGCATTATTTATACCAAATGTCCACATTAACCCAATAGAGTTGAAGAAGCAGCAAAATGGGAGGAGATCAAATCACCAAATTTGCTACCAACTCCCTGTGAACAGGCAAGTGATTTATCTTTCCTCTGCCACCACTTGGGCTGCTTGGAGGAAAAAAGCACCAGTGATCAGAGTATTCTATTTTATAATATTTTGGATAGATGGCTTCCCTTACTTAGAAAGACTGAACTCAAAAATTGTTCTTTAACCTAGTGAAAAAAAATGAAACAGTGGTTTCTAGCTTCACATGTTAATATTGCAGACTGAAAGGAGAGAAGCACAGTTGATTTTTTTTTTCCTCTCTTTGAAAGGAGATTAAGGAGCAGAGCAGAGAGAGGGTGGGACGGAGGAAGGGGAGAGGGAATCTACATGCATGACTTGAGTTTATAACAGTCTGCTTTTTCTATGCATTTGCTGTTTGCTGTGGACCCAGCTTCTCAGGGGTAACAACAAGGAGAGAGTTGGTGGTTATCAATCACTACCGAATGGCTAAGTTCGAGGCAGTCTGGAGATGGATGACCAGGGCTGGGAGCTCTGATTGAATAGCACGCTGAGTAAACTATTGGTAGCACCAGGTGCCCTTTAAAGAGTTCCACCAGAGGAGGACATCACAATCATAAAGTCAAGGAATTATGTCCATGATCCCAAAGAAGGATCAAGGATATCACCTCCAAGGACAGAACAAATTTCAGATCCCCATCTTTAGATGATGACCTTCAGAGAGAGGACCCTTCCCCTGAGATGACTGCTGTGAATTTGACATCCACAGTCCAAGCCAACAAGTTGCAAGGTCCACCACTCCAACTGCTCCTTCTTAGCAACAGCCCCCTCTTCTGTCTTAACACTTCAGGCAATGGAAAGCCAGACAGGTGCAGTGTCATGGACCAATCAGTGTCCTCCCAATGTGTATATATTGAAGTCCTGACCCTCAGTACCTTGGGCTGTAACTGTATTTGTAGATAAAGCCTTGAAAGAGGTAATTAAGGTAAAATGAAGTTACTAGACAACTTGACCTCAGACTTCCAGCCTCTAGGACTATGGGTCACATAAAACACAAAGAGTAAACTGCCAAAAAACCACGCAATTATACTTCAAGTTGGAGCAATGGACTGCACGTGTGAACCTGGATGGTATTTTAAACTCACCACCCTTCGACTTGCCTAAAAATGTCTGCCCTATGTCCACAAGCGTGAAACTACTGGGAGCAAGTCATCATTGCAGTTGGACAATTCCTACTTTGAAGAACCTGTTGCTTTCCACAGACCTCTGTTTGGGGTCACAGCCCAAAGTAGTGCCAAAATGGCTTCCCCTCTTTCTTCTCACATCCACCTTTAAAATACTGGAAAAGTCAAATTTGATTCTGTATAATCTAATGAACCTGCAGTGTTTCGGGAGGTAAGGAAAAATTTTGTTTAAAGGCGGGGTTTTTTTAATATTTCATGTGTTATATTTTATTAGAGAATATAAAAATATCTTCAGATTCATTTCTAGAAATAAAATCAATATTCATTAGCATCACCTGTGTGTTAACAGTCATTCTAGATAAGGCCATACCGTGGCACATTGTATTAATTCCGTGCTTTTGGTTACCCTCTTAAAATACACCAGCTAGTCCTCTTGCTCATAAAGCTATATGTAGAAGAATGAAACTCAACCATTCTCTTACACTGTACACAAAGACAAACTCAAATGGATAAAAGACCTCAATGTGAGACAGGAATCCATCAGAATCCTAGAGGAGAACATAGGCAGTAATCTCTTCGATATCAGCCACAGCAACTTCTTTCAAGATATGTCTCCAAAGGCAAAGGAAACAAAAGCAAAAATGAACTTTTGGGACTTCATCAAAATCAAAAGCTTCTGCACAGCAAAGGAAACAGTCAAGAAAACAAAGAGGCAACCCACGGAATGGGAGAAGATATTTGCAAATGACAGTACAGACAAAAGGTTGATATCCAGGATCTATAAAGAACTCCTCAAACTCAACACACACGAAACAGGCAATCATATCAAAAAATGGGCAGAAAATATGAACAGAGACTTCTCCAATGAAGACATACAAATGGCTATCAAACACATGAAAAAATGTTCATCATCACTAGCCCTCAAGGAGATTCAAAGTTTCCAAATATAATGAATGACTCCACACTAAAAAAAAAAAAAATTTAGAAGTAGAGACCAGTATGATTAAAGTAGAAATCAATTCACATTAGGGCAAAGCTCTTTGTTTTGAACTACAAACATCAGCCATTTCTGGCGAAGTTCAAAGCTGTCAACAGGAACCAGCACAAACACAGGGACAAGTCCGTGGGACACCTCAACTCTGCCACCTTCCCAATTGATTGCTTACTGCCCTCCAGGAGTAGTGATGACACACCAGCAAGAAGGCACTCTCGCATAGCGGACTCGAAGGGGTGAAGAAATAAAGGGACCCATCCATGCACCTCCAGTGGCCTCACCACAAAATTACTCTTATGGTCCCACCTGCCTCTGGGACTCCAGAAGTTTCTGAAATAAAGGGAAGGAATGGTCTCCCCTGGCCAGCACACTTACCAGAAGAATATTAGTGAAGACCTCTAACTGACGGAAAATAGAACATGCTATCAGTAAATGATATACAAAATTGATGTTTTTATACGTCACCTGAATCCTGGTCTCTCCTGTGTCTTCCCATTACCATTGTCTAGCTTCCCCCAAACTCTTGGGTGTGGCATCTGATGAGGTATCCATGGAAAATAAAACTCAAGAGTCCCTTCATTCATTCATTCATTCACTCACTGACTCAGTCATGGAATATGTGATGATCTACCCATGTAATGCCAAGAGAAGCAGGGAGCTTAGTGGAAGGGGCAAGACCTCCCATCATCTACACCTCACCTAAAGAGTACGCTCGGTGTTTCTCTCCTGTGCACACATTCCTCAGTGTCTTCCACTGAGATGATACCCTGTCCCTACTGCTGATATAGGATTGTCTCATCTAAAAAAAAAAAAAAAAACCACTTAAGTGTGATGAACCCTGGGTGTTACACACAACTGATGAATCATTGAACACCACATCTGAAACTAATGAGGCACTATAAGTTGGCTAAGTGGATTTAAATTAAAATACATAGATGATAGATGATAGATAGATAGATAGATAACACTTAGATGGAAACTGCCAACACACAGTTGCCACACTTCCAGGCTCTACGACCTTGACCCCTGAGTGAAGCCTGTGAGCTAGCAGCAGCAACATCTCAGGGAACTTCTCAGAAACACAGTCTTGAGCCCCTCCCCGGCCCAAATACATCAGGGTGTATGCTCCAACCAGATCCCCAGGAGACCTATACGCCCACTGAACTTTGTGAGCACCGCACTCAGACACTATACCCAAAGTGTAAGGGCTTTCCTGGGAACTCTGCATCTCAGTGCTATGTGAACAAGAGGGACGTTTGGTCAAATCTTGTAGAGAACCACTGGTTAAAGCAAGTCACCAATTTCTTCACCATGGGAATTTTCTAAGTCTTTGATAATCATTTTAAATACTCAAAGGAAAGAAATCACTAGTAATTATAAGAAGAAGAAGAATGATAACTAGTATTTGTTCAGTCCTTATTATAAGCTCTGCTCTAGATAGAACTATAAATATGAATATAGAGAAAGGATCATTTTACTCTTCAAAGGAACCTAAAAATTAGGTATTATTGTTCTCATTGTTCAAATTGGGAATCTGAAGCTCAAAGTGGCTAATCAATTTTCCCAAGATGGCACTACTAGCAATTCACCAACTGGGTTGAGAACCTAGCCCCACCTGATTCCAAAGCCCTAGGGCTCAATTTGAAACTGGTGGCAGTTTATATATTTTCACTGAACCTCCCCCAATGTGGATATAGGTTTCTTTTTCTATTTTATTAAGATCATAGATGACTAGTCCATAAAACACAGCTTGGAAAAGTCTTTCACAGACAGAAAATTTTCCGTAGTGCCTCAGACCCACACTCCAGGGGCAGAAGTCCCCAGCAGCATGATGCCAGGGCACCTTCAAAGGTGATATCAATTTTAAAGGTAAGACTTATATTCTGGACATTTAGGGGGCCACAAAACTATGTAAGGGTTTTCTCTAGACCCAGTGCACTGATCCCATCCTGTTCAGTTATCTGTGTTTATCGGCATGGCACAATTATACATGACCTCACTGCCATTCTGAACCTATATACTGAACCCCTGCTGAGTGCCAGGAGCTGTTCACTGTCATAGGAAGCTCTTTGCATGTACAATTATGATCTTCTCAAGCCAAAAGTAATGTGACTCAGCCATAGCAAACATTCAAGCACTTGGTGATACAACATTCTGTCTGTGGGTAGCCTAAGGGAAGTGGAGGGATCAGAATTCAAGGTTGGATCCAAAAGATACAGAGGAAAACAGACTATGATCTTCATCTTCTCCACTGCACCCCCAATTTTATACTGAGGACAACAGTATTAAATGATCATTAGTGGCAAACCTCAAGTAGGAAAAGTAGTTACAGAAAAATGGACATTATTGTTCATAAATAGGAGGGAAGATGCCCTCCGCTAGCCAGCAGAGTCAACCCGGAGTGAAGGGTTGGGTCTGCTCTACAGAAAGCTGACTGTCCATCTGTGTGTACCACCAAGCAATCTGACACCAGAAACAATTTTTTTTTCCTTCCTTCGCCTCTCCTCCAAGAATTCCTAAAAGATTCACAATAAACTAAATGTATTTAGCTCTAACATGAATGCAGGTTATTTTCCCAAGCAAATGACATTACACAAATTGATCTGATTTTTTTTCTACATCTGTATTTCTGAGTTCAGAATAAAAAAAAATGTTTAACCAGCACACATTTCTTTTTAACCAAAAAGACATTATGAAAATTCAGGCAATGGGGATGTGACACAGCCTATCCTATGTGTTTATAAATAAACATGGCTCTCCTTGGGGCAAAAGGGTAACTTTGGTGTGGGGCATGAAGAACTTTCATTTCATGGCTTCTCTAGGGGACATACTATATCCTGGCAGTCCCAGGCACAACAGAAGTCAAACCATTTACTTGTAAACCCAGCACAGCTCTTACCCACATCAACCCACTCCTGTTTCATTTTGAATCGTAATCACTGATTCTGGTCTCCAACTTCCCTGTCCTAGAGCTCATCACATTAAGTGATATCTGCCAATGGCTATTTTTAAACACTTTCTCCAAACTGCAGTGTCCTATAAATTCAGCGATTTGGACACAAACAATACATCTAACTCCCTAAAGACTGCATGTGGATTTTGTTTTCATACCAGAATCCCTTTACTGTAAAAACATACGGAGGGGAATCTATGATGATTTAAATCTAAAGCCATAATCCAACTTATTTTTTAAAGCAGATTATTGAGGAAGGCATGAGTCATCGATCAAAAAGATTAATTTAGCAATGTCTCTTTTTTTACATGATTTTATGGTGTAACGGAACAATACAACAGCCCCTTATTTTGAGATTTTACCATTAAAAGAATTATTTTCTACTCAATAATCAGAATGTTTCTACTCAACAATCTAGAATTTCCACTAGAAAAACACTAATACTTTAAGGTCACTGCTTGGCACATAGTTGACACTCATTAAATCTGAAACAACAACACATTGCTAAGAACCTGCAAAGAAAAAAAAAGGAAAAAAAACCGCAAAAAGCATTTTACTGTAAATGCTTCATCTTACCCCTGGGGATCATTTGCGTACCCCCATACAGACAGACCTGCTGAGGCTGAGGATACTTTCAAAAGACAGAACAAAACCAGAGAAGCACTGAGACAACCCAGAACAGGAGGGAAGATTACCCATAGACATTCATTATAAAAATAAATCACACTTCTAGAGAATCAAGTCAAATCTGCATCCTTTGGCTCAAAAAAGAAAAAAAAAAACAATGGAATAATTAACTGAGTTGGACAATAAATCAGGTTTAACACCAACTCAAAAACCTAACATGCTAGATGTGACAACAATGACATTTAAGTGGCTGTGTGGCTTTGTAAATAATTGGGACAAAATTTCATAATCATAGCAGCTGCTTCATTATGTCCTGATAAGCTGCCTAGGTAATTAAAATGTCACACATGATGCAGAAGAGTAGATTGATTTTTTCTGCTCCACTTCTTAAAGTCAGATGTTCCTTCCCAGCCTCAGTGCTCCCCACTTGGTCTGTGGTCTGTGTGGCTCTGATGGGCTTCTCGGCCAGCAAGCATCACTGGTTCTTGTCTGTCCCTCCCAACTGGAGCCGAGCATTTGCTTTTAAGATTTGATACCGGGATGCATGATTCATGTTTTTCCCAATATCCGAGGTTCACAAGGCACTGTCCAGAACTCACAGGACCCTCAGCCCTTATAGTTAAAAAGTACCCCCAGGAGATGAATGTTTACCTTGATAGGGCTTGGCATAGGTGGCCTCACCCCTAGGCCCTGATTAAAGTCCAATTTCTCTTATACATAATAAATCCCATACTGGTCCTTACAACTTGTGTTGCTCTTTTTCACAATTCCTCACCCTTCCAGATGCTTGAAACTTAAACACTGTATTGGGCAAACTCAAGTAAATGATTTCCATCGTGGCCTTCTGAGACTCATATTCCCATCGTCCTGTTGTATATGATGAATAGGCCATTTGGGGTTGGTGGGTTCTTGAAGAAAATCATGTGTGTGTGTGTGTATGCACACATGTGTGCATGTGCACAACTGACTAAGTGCATTCTTGTGCAATGAAACACTGAAGATGCTTGGGATGCTATAGGATAAAGTATAACAAATAACTTAAATGATAGATAGATAGATAACACTTAGATGGGTTTCTAGGGATCCTATAACAAATGAATAGTACATATTCCACTCTTCTTTGTCATTAGCCCAGAATGTACACCTGATGCTTCGTGTAATGGCAAGAACATCTTATGGAAATATGTTTCACACCAACTGGCTGATGGAAGCAGAAGCCTTTACAAGCACTCGCATAGATGGATGGAGGGTGGGATGCATTTACATCTCTCTTCTAAGAGGCCCGAATAAATCAAGAAGGGGAACTAGATAGCACGCAGAACTGTGACAATATCCTCTTAAGTAGTCATAGTCTTGCTAGTTGTTTGTATAATAAATGGAACAATAAACTATCAATATATGCCATTTTCATTCTTAAGAGTCAGGATATAGTGAAATAGTTTCTTGTCCTGCTCCTAAGGGACCACATAACTCTTTGCACTAGAAATAAATGTGCTTCTGCTCACATTGTCTTAAACCCAAGCTCAGGAACCAGGGCCACAAAGTCCAAAACCACAGGGATCTCCTCAAGCTTGTGAAGTGACCGAGGCATGTTTCCCACGTGTGTCCTGTCCCTTCTCCCCTCACACTGCTCAGCAAAGGAAACTGAAAGATGCATACTTCAAGAACACAAATCAGAAATGGAAAAAAAAATACTCATTATTTCCTTAGAGGTCTATTTGATTTTCTTTAGATGCGAAAATCCTTATTTAACAGCTGTTAGGCAGACAGAGGACCTTGTGCTGTGGGTGGAATTATGTCCCCCTAAAACTTTATGTTGAAGTCCTGACCCCTAGGACCTCAGAAATGACCTTGTTTGGCCATAAGATTATTGCAAGTATAATTAGTCTGCAGTAGGGTGGGACCCTAGCTGAGGATGAGTGGTATCCTTACAAAAAGGGGAAATTTCCACATGGAGACAGGCAAACAGGGAGAAAGTCATGCAAAGATAAGCCAAGGATTACCAAAATTGCCAGCAAACCACCAGAAGCTGGGAGAGGGGCTTGAAACAGATCGTCCCTTCCAGCCTCAGAAAGAGCCAACCCTGCTCTGGTCCCTTGATGTGGGACTTCGGCCTCCAGACAGAGGAGACAGAGTCTGTGGTTTAAACCTCAGTCTGTGGTGTTTTGCTAGGGCAGGACTTACAAACTGACAGTGCACCATAAGCCAAAAAACTTTAACTTTGTATAGAACTGTGCATGTATGTGTGCATATGCTGACATGTACATGCGCACAAATATATATGCGCACACATGCACACACACACGTGTAACCTGCTAAGATGCCATCACATGAGGAGGAGCAGAGAAATCCCAACACACGTTTTAGGCTGACTTAAGGATGTGGGATATTGACTACCCATTTAAATGGATTTGTTCACCCATTTACATTAACGAGCATTTAAATGCAACAGATATAATTTCAGGTGACTTAATGTGAATGAATAAAAATCAGTCCTATTGGGGAAAAAAATCAAAAAGAGAATTATTAAAAAAAACCCATCAGGCTGACTGACAAAGACAATTTGAGTAAAATTAAAGTTGTAAGAAATCTCTGGGAGCACGCCAAAGGGCAAGTGAGCTCATTATGCAAAGTCAAAGTGACTTAGAGTTCTCATTCTCCCCAGTAGAAACACACATACTTATGCACGTGCACCCATGCACACGTGTTTACACACAGGTGCACACCCACACATGCCCACGTGCACACACAGGCACACATGCATGGACCTAGGCTGACCTGCCAGATTCCCCTCCTATCACCTTCAAGTTCTCCAAACACACAGTCTCTAACTAGGCCAGGTGGGCCACCCTGTGCACCTATCTCCCTTTCCTACAGGGATTCTCCTTTCCCCAACAGCTCTCTGCCCTTCCCACGTGAGAACACCTTAGTTGTCTGGCTTCTCTAACTTTTGCTTCACTTGTCCATGCGTCCCTAGAAAGTCACTATCTTCCTGTCCAACACAGGCGTCTTCTCAGCAGGTGGAGGTAGGAGGCAAGAATGCAATTAATTTTTATGTCTTTATCTTTTCCTTCTACCTTGCCAACGTTTCAAAGTTAAAAAAAAAAAAAATCACCCTTTAAAAAAAAAAAAATCAGTTTTCTTGTAAGAAGCCCTGAGGTGTTTTGCACTTTCTGGTGTCCCTGCTTGCTCAGGGCTCAAAGTGGTTCTTCAGACCCACAGAAAGAGAGAGAAACATGAAGAATTCCAAGGGATTCCTTGGGGTCAGAGCACCTGATTTGGGCCCCAAATCAGCTCTGGGCTGAGACTACCACAGTCCCACCCACAGTTTCGGGAGTAGGGGAGGTGTCTCAGTCTCCTCCAATGATCACAGTGGTTGGCTTATCCAGTTCTGGAAACCGGATGTCCATGATGAAAGGGCCAGCAGCTCTGGGTTCCTCTGAGCCATGCCCCCTTGCCTTGTGGATGGCCAGTTCTGACTGTGTCCTCACACGGCCTCTACTCTGTGCACACTCCTCCCTGGTATCTCGTCCACTTCTTATAAGGACACCAGCTCTATTGACTTAGGACCCCATCGATGACCTCTTTAACTTCCAGTACCCCCTTTCAAGGCCCCATCCAAATACGGTCACACCAGAGGATTCAGGGCTTCGATGCATGAATCTGGGGAGGACACATTTCAATCCAGGACAGGAGGCATGGACAAATGTGTGACTGAGAAAAAGGAAGGACAGAGTCTGCTGCCAAGAGTCACAACATCAGGTATCTTCAGGCAGCACCAAGACCAGGCAACGGGTACTATAGGGACCCACACACAGGGCAAATCAAAAAATATCACATCGGCCAAACAAAACACATCCGTGGGCTGAAGACAATCAGTTTTCAACCCCTGTTGTACAATTTCTGGCAACTGTCTTTCTTTCATTGAAGAATAATTGGCATCCAGTAATTGCATTAGTTTCAGGTGTATAACATAGTGCTGTGACAGTTATCTACATTACACAATGCTCACCATGACAAGTCTAGTTGCCTTCTGTCACCACACAAAATTATTGCAACATTATTAGCTAGGTTCCCTTTGCTGTACCTCACATCCCTGTGTCTTATTTTAGCTCTAGAAGAGTCTACTTCTCAGTCCCTTTCATCTACCCTACTCAGCCCCCCACCTGCCTACCCTCGGACAACCACCACTTTGTTCTCTGTTTCTAGGAGTCTATTTCTGTCTTGTTTTCTGTGTGTGTTTCCTTTATGTTTGTTTTTTGATTTTTGTTTTTTTTTTAATTTTTTCAATTTATTTATTTTCAAAAAAACAGTATTCATTATTTTTCAACACACCCAGTGCTCCATGCAAGCCGTGCCCTCTATAATACCCACCACCTGGTACCCCAACCTCCCAACCCCCTGCCACTTCAAACCCCTCAGATTGTTTTTCAGAGTCCATAGTCTCTCGTGATTCACCTCCCCTTCCAATTTACCCCAACTCCCTTCTAACACCCCTTGTCCTCCATGATATTTGTTTTTTTTTTTAAATTAATTTATTTATTTTCAGGAAAACAGTATTCATTATTTTTTCTCTCATGATTCACCTCCCCTTCCAATTTACCCCAACTCCCTTCTCCTCTCTAACACCCCTTGTCCTCCATGGTATTTGTTATGCTCCACAAATAAGTGAAACCATATGATAATTGACTCTCTCTGCTTGACTTATTTCACTCAGCATAATCTCTTCCAGTCCCGTCCATGTTGCTACAAAAGTTGGGTATTCGTCCTTTCTGATGGAGGCATCATACTCCATAGTGTATATGGACCACATCTTCCTTATCCATTCGTCCGTTGAAGGGCATCTTGGTTCTTTCCATAGTTTGGCGACCGTGGCCATTGCTGCTATAAACATTGGGGTACAGATGGCCTTTCTTTTCACGACATCTGTATCTTTGGGGTAAATACCCAGGAGTGCAATGGCAGGGTCATAGGGAAGCTCTATTTTTAATTTCTTGAGGAATCTCCACACTGTTCTCCAAAGAGGCTGCACCAACTTTCATTCCCACCAACAGTGTAAGAAGGTAGATTCCACATATAAGTGAAATCCTATGGTATTTGCCTTTCTCTGTCTTATTTCACTTTGTGTAATACTCTCTAGGTCCATCCAGGTCATTGCTTCTGGCAGGATTTCATTCCTCATATGGCTACATAGTATTCCATTGTACGTATATATCATATCTTCTTTATCTATTCAACTATCAACAGACATACAGTTTGTTTGGAAATCCTGACTATTATAAATAACACTGCGATCTTTTCAGTGTTGTCATTTTTTCAGATAAATGCATAGAAGTGGAATTGCTAGACTGTATGATACCTCTATTTTTTTTCCAATTTATTTATTTTCAGAAAAACAGTATTTTTTTTCACCACACCCAGTGCTCCATGCAAGCTGTGCCCTCTATAATACCCACCACCTGGTACCCCAACCTCCCACCCCCCCGCCACTTCAAACCCCTCAGATTGTTTTTCAGAGTCCATAGTCTCTCATGGTTCACCTCCCCTTCCAATTTACCCAAAAGCACATACCCTCCCCAATGTCCATAACCCTACCCTCCTTCTCCCAACCCCCCTCCCCCCAGCAACCCACAGTTTGTTTCGTGAGATTAAGAGTCACTTATGGTTTGTCTCCCTCCCTATCCCATCTTGTTTCATGGATTCTTCTCCTACCCACTTAAGCCCCCATGTTGTATCACCACTGTTGGTGGGAATGCAAGCTGGTGCAACCACTCTGGAAAACAGCATGGAGGTTCCTCAAAATGTTGAAAATAGAACTTCCCTATGACCCAGCAATTGCACTACTGGGAATTTACCCTAAAGATACAAACGTAGTGATCCAAAGGGGCACGTGCACCCGAATGTTTATAGCAGCAATGTCCACAATAGCCAAACTATGGAAAGAACCTAGATGTCCATCAACAGATGAATGGATCAAGAAGATGTGGTATATATACACAATGGAATACTATGTAGCCATCAAAAGAAACGAAATCTTGCCATTTGCGACAACATGGATGGAACTAGAGCGTATCATGCTTAGCGAAATAAGTCAAGCGGTGAGGGAGTGGTGATACCTCTATTTTTAGTTTTTCTGAGGAATATACTGTTTTCCTTAACTGCAGCAATTTACATTCCCAGCAACAGTATACTACGGCTCCTTTTTCTCTACATCTTCACCAACACTTACTATTTCTTGCCTTTTTGATCCTAGCCATTCTGACTGGTGTGAAGTGACCACTCACTGTGGTTTTGATGTACATTTCCTTATGATTAGTGATGGTGAGGACCTTTACAAGTGTCTGTGACCACCTGTATGTTCTCTTTGTAAAAATGTTTATTTGGGTCCTCTGCCCATTTTTCAATCAGATTATTTTTTGATACTAAGTTTTATGAGTTCTTTATATATTTTGGGTGTTAACCCCTTACAGAATATATCATTTATGGATACCTTCTCTCATTCAGTGGGTTGCCTTTTTGTTTTGTTGATGGTTACTTTCACTGTACAAAAACCTTTCAGTTTGACATAGTCGTGTATGTTTATTTTTCCTTTTGCTACCCTCGCCTGAGGAGACAGATCCAGAAGCAGAAAAAAAAAAAATCAGTAAGCCAATGTCAAGTAGTTTATTGTCTATAGTTTTCTTCTAGAAGTTTTACTGTTTCCAGTCTTCCATTTAAGTCTTTAATCCATTTTGAGTTTATTATGGTGTAAGAAAGTGGTCCGATTTCATTCTTTGGTATGGAGCTGACCAGTTTTCCCAGCACCGTTTAGAGAAGAGAGTGTCTTCTCCCCATTGCATAGTCTTGCCTCCTTTGTCATAGATTAAATGACCATATCGGTGTGAGCTTATTTCCGGTTCTTTATTCTGTCCCATAGATCCATGCGTCTGTCCCATGCCAGCACTTTACTGTTCTGATTACTACAAATCTGTAGTATAATTTGAAATCTGGAGGTCGGAGAACTCCAGCTTTGTTCCTTCTCAAGATTACTTTGGTTACTGGTGGTCTTTTGTGGTTCCAAACAAATTTTTAGAATTACTTGTTCTAGTTCTGTGAAATGCTGTTGATATTTTAACAGGGAATGCATTGAATCCATAGATTTCTTTGAGTGTAGGAATATTTCAACAAAATTAATTTTTTTAATCCATGAGCACAGTATATCTTATCACTTATTTGGGTCATCTTCAATTATTTTCATCAGTGTCTTATAATTTCCAAAGTACAGGTCTTTTACCTCCTGGTTACATTTATTCCCTGATATTTTATTCTTTTTGATGCGATTGTAAATGGGACTTAATTTCTAACAGTTTTCTTAATTTCTAACAGTTCACTATTACAGTATAGAAATGCAACCAATCTTCCATGCTCATTTTTTTTATCTTGTGACTTTCTGAATTCATTTATCAATTCTAATAGGGTTTTTTAATTTATTTTTTTATTTATTTTCGGCATAACAGTGTTCATTATTTTTTCACCACACCCAGTGCTCCATGCAGTCTAAGAGGTTTTTTAGTGGAGGATTTGGGGTTTTCTTTTTTAAAATTTTTATTTATTTTTTAAATTTCTTTTCAGTGTCCCAGAATTTATTGTTTATGCACCACACCCAGTGCTCCATGCAATACATACCCTCCATAATACCCACCACCAGGGTCTCCCAAGCCCCGACTCCCCTCCCCTCCAAAACCTTCAGATGGTTTCTCAGAGTCCACAGTCTCTCATGGTTCATCTCCCCCTCCAATTTCCCCCAACTCACTTCTCCTCTTCTTCTCCCAATGTTCTCCGTGTTATTTCTTATGTTCCACAAGTAAGTGAAACCATATGATAATTGACTCTCTCTGCTTGACTTATTTCACTCAGTTTTAGGGCTTTCTATATACAAATAGTAATAGTTTTACTTTTTTCTCTCTAATTTAGACACCTTTCATTTCTTTTTCCTGACTAATTGCTGTGGTTAGGACTTCTAATGCTGTGTTGAATAAAAATGGCAATAGTGGTTGTAATTGTCTTGTTCCTGATCTTAGAAAAAAGGTTTTCAGTTTTTCACCATTAAGTGCAATGTTACCTGTGGGTTTGTCATATATGGCCTTTATTACATTGAGGCCCATTCCTACTATATCCACTTTGTTGATAGTTTTTATCATCAATAACTGTTGAGTTTTGTCAAATACCTTTTCTGCATCTATTAAAATGATAATATGATTTTTATCCACTGCTTTAATAATGTGGTGTCTCATGGTCATTGACTTATGGATATTGAACCATCCCTGCATCCCTGGAATAAATCCCACTTAACCATGGTGTATAATCCTTTCAAGGTATTGTTGAATATATTGTTCAAATATTAACTAATACTGAGGATTTTTGAGAATTTTTGTATCACTGTTCATCAGAGATATTGGCCTGTAATTTTCTTTTTTTGTAGGATCTTTTGTTTAGGTATCAGAGCAATGCTGGCCTCACAGAATAAGCTCAGAAACATTCCTCCCTCTTCATTTTTTTGGGGGGGGGAATAGTTGAGGGGAATAAGTATTATTTTAAAATTTTTTTAAAGATTTAATTTACTTATTTGACAGAGAGAGATCACAAGTAGGCAGAGAGGCAGGCAGAGAGAGAGGAAGGGAAGTGGGCTCCCTGCTGAACAGAAAGCCCGATGCGGGGCTCAATCCCAGGGCCCTGAGATCATGACTTTAGCCAAAGGCAGAGGCTTAACCCACTGAGCCATCCAGGCACCCCAAAGGGAATAAGTACTAACTCTTTTTTTAAATGTTTGATAGAATTCACCTGTGAAGCTCTCGGTGCTGGGCTTTTGTTTATTGGGATTTTTCTTTTATTTTGCCTTGGGGGAGTGTTAATTACTGATTCAATGTCATTACCAGTAATTAATCTATTCAAATTGTCTATTTATTGTCGATTCAGTTTTGGAAAATTGCATGATTCTGGGAACGTATCCATTTCTTTCTAGATTGTCCAATTTGTTGGCATATAGTTGTTTGTAGTAGTACTTTATGATCCTTTGCATTTCTGTTGTATTAATTGTAACTTCTCCTCATTTCTGACTTTGTTTGAGTCACCTTTTTTTTTCTTGATAAGTCTTGCTAAAGTTCACAGAGTTGTGCTTATCTTTTCAAAGAACCAGTTCTTGGTTTCACTGATCCTTTCCAGTTTACTTTTTAGTTTCTATCGCATTTATTCCCATTCTTATCTTGATTATTTATTCCTCCTGCTAACTTTGGGCTTTGTTTGTTCTTGATTCTCTAGTTACTTTAGGTGTAAGGTTAGACTGAGGTTTTTCTTGTTTCTTGAGGTGGGTCTGTATCACTGTGAACTTCCCATATAGAACCTCTTTCACTATGTCCCGAAGATGTTGGAACATTTGTTTTTGTTTTCATTTGTCTCGGGGTATTTTTTATTTCCTCTTTGAATTATTTTTTTGACCCATTGTTTATTTAGTAGAATGTGTTTCAGTCTTCATGTGTTTTGGGGGCATCCCCCCAGTTTTCTTCCTATTATGGATTTCTAGTTTCATACGATTGTGGCTGGAAAAGATGGTTGATATGATTTCGATCTTCTTAAATTTATCAAGACTTGTTTTGTGGGCCAACATGTGATTCATCCTGGAGAATGCACCACATGCACTTGATAAGAATGTGTATTCTGTTGTTTTTGGATGGAATGTTCTCCATATATCTGTTGAGTCATCTCATCTAATGTGTCATTTAAGGTCAATGTTTCCTTATTGATTTTATGTCTGTTGGCATATCCATCGATCTAAGTCGGGTGTTAATGTATCCTACTGTTGTTGTACTTGAATTTCTAACTTTAGGTCTGTTAATATTTGCTTTGTATGTTTAGGTGCTCCTATGATGACAACATAAATATTTATAGGTGTTAAACCTATTTGTTGGATTGATCCCTTTATCATCACACAATGCCTTTTTTTTCTCTTGATATGGCCTTTGGGTTTTTTATTGTTTCTTGGGGGGTTTGTTTGTTGTTGTTATCATTGGGTTGTTGTTGGTTTTTTTTGTTTGTTTGTTTGTTTTGCTTTGCTTTCTTTTTTCCTCAAATTTTTATTTAAATTCTAGTTAGTTAACACATAGGGTAATATTGGTTTCATAGTAGAGTTTAGTGATTCATCCCTTACGTATAACACCCAGTGCACAACACAAGTGCCCCCCCTTAATGCCCATCACACATTTACAGCATCCCCCACCTCCTCTCATCAATGGTCAGTTTATTCTCCATCATTAAGGGCCTTTCTTTTTTTTTTTTCCCTTTCCCATATGTTCATCTGTTTCATTTCTTAAATTCCACATGTGAGTGAAATCATATGGTATTTGTCTTTCTCTGATTGATTTATTTTGCTTAGCATAATATAATCTAGCTCCATCCAAAATTTCTATCCCTTACACACACACACACACACACACACACTACACATATCACATCTTTATCCATTCATCAGTCAACAGACATTCGGGCTGTTTCCGTAGTTTGGTTATTGTTGATAATTACAGACTTTGTTTTAAAGTCTATGTTGTATGATATAAGTATTGCTACCCTAGTTTTCTTTACATTTTATTTTTCATGGTATATGTTTTTCCTTTTCTTCATCATCAGTCTGTGTATATCTGAAGTGAGTCTCTTGTAAGTAATACATAAATGAATCTGGTTTTGCAATCCATTCTGCCACCCTGTGTCTTTGATTTGAACATTTAGTCTATTTACATAAAGTAATTATTGAGAGATATATACTTATTGCCATTTTGTTAATTGTTTTCTGATTGTTTTTATAGTTCTTCTCTGTTTTTTTTCTTCTCTTACTCTCTTCCCTTGTGATTTGATTACTTTCTTCCATGTTGTGTTTGGGATTCCTTATCTTCTTGTTTATTTATTATAGGCTTTTCTTTGTGATTACTACTAGGTTCATATATAACAACCTATATATATATATCAGTCTATTTTAAGTTGGTGCTCATTCAAATGATTTCCAAAAGCACTACATTCTTTTTCTTTCCCCACCCCATGTTCTAGGTTTCTAACATCATATCTGAGATATTTTTCCTTTATGTACACCTTAATTATTATAGATATAGTTGATTTACTTCTTTTGTTTTTTTTAATCTTTATAACATGTTTATAAGTGGTTTATCTACCCCACTTACTATATATTTGTCTTTACCGGTGAGTTTTTCCTTCATGTATTTTCTTTTTTAAAAAAGAAAAATATTTTATCTATTCATTTGAGAGAGAGACAGGGTGTGAACAAGCAGTGGGACAGGCAGAGGAAGAGAGAGAAGTGGACTCTGACATGCTGAGCTGGGAGACCGACATGGGGCTCGATTCCAGAACCTGGAGATCAGGACCTAAGCCAAAGGCAGACACTTAACCATCTGAGCCACCCAGGGACCCCTCCTTCATGTATTTTCTTATTCCTGGTTATAGTCTTTTCTTTTTCACTTAAAGAAGCCCCTTTAATATATCTTGTAAAGCTTGTTTCATGGTGATGAACTCCTTTAGCTTTGGCTTGTCTCGAGATTTTTCACCTCCCCTTCGAATGATAACTTTTCTGGGTAAGAGTATTCTTGCTTGCAAGTTTCTTCCTTTCAGCACTTTGAATACATCATTCCATGCCCTTCTATCCTGTAAGGTTTCTGCTGAAAAATCCACTTATGCTCTTACAGGCATCCCTTTATATTAATTAACTGCTTTCTCTTGTTGCTTTTAAGATTCTTTGTTTATTTTTAAAGTTTGGCATTTCAATTGTAATGTTTATTGGTGTGGATCTCTTTGGGTTGACCTTGTTTGGGATTCTCTGTGCTTCCTGGAGCTGGATATCTGTTTCCTTTCCCAAGTTTGGGAGGTTTTCAACTATTATTTCTTCAAATAAGTTTTCTGCCTTTTCTCTCTCCCTTCTTCTTCTGAGACACCTATGATGTCCATGTTAGTAACTTAGTTTTGTCACAGAGTTCCTTTAAACTACCTTCATTTTTTAAAATTCTTCCTTCCTTTTACTGTTCAGTTTGGGTGATTTCCACTACCCTATCTTCCAGATCACTGATGTTTTCTTCTGTATCACCTAATCTGGTCTTTATTCCCTCTAGTGTATTTTTCATTTCTGCTCTTGTATTCTTCAGCTCTGACTGGTATTTTCTTATATTTTCTATCTTTTTGGTGCAGTTTTAACTGTTTTCATCCAGTCTTCATACCAGTTCAATAAGCATTTATATGTCCATTACCTTGAATTCTTTATAATATAGATTGCCTATCTCCATTTCATTCAGTTCTTTTCCTGGGGTTTTGCCTTGTTTTTTCACTTGGAAAATATTCCTCTTTCTACTCATTTTTGTGTAACTCTGTTTGTGTAACTCTGTGTTTCTAAACAGTAGGTAGTTCGACTACGTCTCCTATCTTAAACAAGTGGCCTTATGTGGGAGATGTCCTGTGGAACCCAGAAGCACAATCTCCCCTGACCATCATGGCCAGGAGCTTGAGAGGTGTCCCCTGTGTGGACAGCATGTGCCTCCTGTCATGGAAGGACATGACTGTTATGTGTGTGTTGGTGGGTGGGGTTATTGTTCCTTCAGCTGTGAGGCCAAACTGAGATGCATGGTTGTGCTGGGATCTCAGTGAGACACACCCTCTGGCATGAACAACCTAGAGGGAGGATTTCAAAATGGTGTCCACCAGCCTTGGGATCAGCTGGCAGAAAGAGATAGCAAAAATGGCTGCCAACAGTCTTAGTCCCCAGGAAGAGGCATGGCTTCCTCCCACTTCTCTGTAAGGAGCTCCAACATTATTAAGTAAGTCTTTTAACCTATGGTCTATGTGCTTTTTGTTCTGGCATTTTTGTGCTGATTTCCAGTTTGACTGAGTCTGCACTGAGCCCTCTAAGAGTGAGTTTTCCTTTCCCTGTAGTTCTATACTTCTCCTGGACATATTCCCTTGCAAATATACTCCCTGGTTTTCAAACCAGGTGTTTGGTGGCTCACCTCTCTATCAAAGGATCTATGGATTGGATGCCTGATGTAGAAATCAAATCTCTTCCTTCTCAGTGAAAAGTTCCAAACCTTTGAGACCCTTCACAACCGTGGAATACCATGTCTGGAGTATAGTTTTCTCCTTAGGAGGTCTGTATCTCTGACTCTTAGCTGTTTCAGTTCTGTCCCCTCTCATAGAAGCTCTGTTAATCCAGTTTCTACACACCCTTCTGAGAGAATTATTGAAGATGTAGTTGTAGATTTGTTGTGTCCATGGAAGGAAGTGAGTTCAGAATCTTCCTACACTGTCATCTGGCAACTTTCAAAATCAGTTGAAAACTGTCTGGACTAGCACTGGTGACCCAGTGGTTGTTCACTCATTTTGTGTTTACTCTTTGTTGAGTAATGAGTATTCCATTTCTTATGGAATGAGGACTGGACTGGGGAGGAGAAGCTGATTCTTAGCACATATTTAGTTCCTTCAGATGTATATGTAGGTACAAAGGGTAAAGTACATATATCACTCAGTTGTCTTCAAAGTTTACTGCTAACCCTTACTGTCCATATATAGAATAGAAAGAACTCATCTCTATAGGCTGAACTAAAGCATAAGGTGACAGATGTTTGCATGTAGTCAACAAATCTGACAAATTGTTAATGTGCTAGATAAATATTACCAAATTCTTAGATCCTCACACAGATGGCATGTAGGTTTCATGCCACGTGCCTATTCTGATCAACGAGAAGTAACCGCCTTAAGTCTTGTGATGAGAAGAATTCTAAGGTTTAGACTGAACATACAAAAAATAGTGCTTCATCAATTCACCATACCTATCGGAATGGCAGAAGCACAACGTTGCAGCACCAGATCATGGAAGCACAGTCATCAAACCAACTTTCTAGGATACTCTTTTCTTGATAAGGATCCAGTGGCTTCAACCAGACAAATCTCTTGCTTGGCAGGTGCAACAAATGGAAGAGTGGTCTCCTGTGCTTTATGAAGCCATCAAACACAGAGAATACAAATTGTTTCCTTGGGCATAGAAGAAAATTAAGATCATGTGTAATATAAGTAGCACATCCCCTCTATGATGTTAATGTGAAGCCCAGAGAAACAAATGCTTATTAGTTTTGTTGTGAAGTTGTACTTAGGATTTTGTAGTTTTGTTTTTTTAATTATCTCTGCAATAAGCTTATTGATTTTTTCCTCTTTAAATAAGCAATACTCTGTGTGAAGAAGCCAACCTTTCTTGGCACTACCTCTTTTTTCTGGAGATTATTAATTTCTTTTTAATAGACCTCATACTGAAAATCAAATTTTTATATCACAAAAGGATTTACATTTATCTTGAGCTGCACACTCTTCGTCGTCTATCAAACTGAGTTTAAGTTTCTAATTGAAATAATTTTTCAAGTGTTGAGCAATAAAGAGGCAATAAGTGATATATTTAAATTATTTATTCATCTTATTTATAATTAATTCGGTTTTGTTCCTTGCTGCACAGTGAGGCTAACCCAATGCCTTTGATTTTCAAATCTTCTCTATCATTAGGACAACAATAGAAGTGGCTGCTTTCCCCACCCTACTTGTGTTTCATTGGTCCCTAGGGACTCAGGCAACATCAATTTAAATCACAGTTAAATTTAACACTTTGTTTTGCAACATGCTGCTCCAAAAGTAGAGTCCTGAATACAGTGTGCCTATTATTCTTAGTCAAACTGGGCGGGGGGGGGGGGGAATTACCCACCTGGTATGATGAGCCATTGCATTAACAAAGATCTTTCCCTTCAGCATTCAAGTACAGCATATGCCTTTGTCTACACTCTTCCTTCTAAACACTGAGACTGAAATGTCTTTAACATATATTATGCAATGGATCTTCAGCTAGTTAATCTGGCTAGCTGGTTTGTAGACAGTCACCAATTCTTTTTCCAATCTCTTTGTCTGGTTCTCCCTCTGGCAACATAAATTCATGCTCCACATTGAATTCATAAATTTCTGCCTCACCTAAACCATTTTCATAATCACAGTTCCTCTTTTTTTAGAATATTTTTAAAATTTACTTATTAGAGAGAGAGAGAGAGTGAGTGAGCACAAACGGGGGGAAAGGCAGAAGGAAAGGGAAAGCAGACTCCCAACTGAGAGTGGAACCCCACATAGGGCTCGTATCTACAATTCTATGATCATGACCTGAGCCAAAGTCAGACATTTAACCGACTGAGCCATCCAGGCACTCCACAATTCCTCTTTCTGATTATAGTTGTTACTACCCAAAACTTAGCAGTGACAGAGCCAGGATTCACACCCAGAGTCTACACGATTATTCAGTACACTCTCCTGCCCCCTAAGCACATGCCCTGTTATTAGAAGAGGCCCTAAATCTATTTGGTGGGACTCCGTCCCCTTTGCTCTCAAACTGGAATAAACATACTACTCAGCGCAGTCCATGGGTCTGCCACAACAGTATGAACATAACCTGGAAGACAGGTAAAAATGTAGACTCTTAGCCTCTTTCTCCAGAATCTGCATTGTAACAAAATCATCAGGTGATGTATGTTCACACTAAAGTGTGAGAAATGCTGGTTTAATATACCCGCAGGAATATCACCCTTCATGAAAAGGCCAGATTAAAGGGCCATGAATGGGAAATGAAAGGGCAGAAGCATCACCTTATTTCCCTCTGTGGTTAGAGATCGGGGGAGGGGTCTGGGCAATAACTGCATGACAGCACTTGGATACCTTCTGGTACCTGCTCAAGCACCAAATAACGTTCTCGGATGGAGCAGCTCCCACCTCACTGCTGGCTCCGCTGACCTCTTTTTCACAACTCAATGGCTTATTTACTGAACAAATAAACATGAGGGCCTATTAGTCCTCATTAGGGATTGTTAGCAAGTGAGGGAAAAAATGATACATTGTGCTTACCTTACTCTGCTGTTCTAAGATCCCATTATTGGTTTATCACCCTTTTGATGAGTGACATTGACCATATCAGTACACCCCACAGCTTCCCAAACACAAGTTATTATAATAATCAGAAGAGGAATATAGTCCTTACCAGGTGGTACACAGCTGAAAACTCAGCCATGATCTCTTCTCCACACATCCTAAAACCCAGTGGCAGTGAGCCAGAACATCCAAGTCATCATGGAAATGAATAATAATCTTTCAAGATGGCGGATGACAGAGGCAGAACAAGTACCCATGCATCAGAGACATGTTCTCCCCAGTGAAAGTTAAGGGTTTTGACAGGCTGGTTTATGAATAAATTCATGACATGAGACATTTCCAAAATGTCTGTTAAGAACCGTTTCAAAATGAAGTCATCAAAATTACTGCAAAATGTATACTTGAAATTCAAACAGCCAGGGGGAAAAGTGTGCTTGTTATGTAGAATTCATTATCAGTATTTCAGAGTGCAGCCTCTATAAACATTTGTTTAGGATTGCTTTTATGCAATTGTTTGGAACATAAGCAGAGAAAGAGCTGAATGGGAAATTCCAGAAGCCCAGAGCTTATTCAGCTTGGGTTTTTTCCTGCCTTGTTAGAAAGAAATCATTTCTTTTTCTTCAAATTTTAATACAATTGGAGAAATCTGATTTTTTTTCTAATTTATCTGTTTATGTTATTAAGAGTAGGGACATCACTTTAATGTGGAGAATGGAAGCCATATACTAGGTCTTTTCTCTTTCATTATTACCTGGAGGGGAAAAGGCTATCATTAGATGCAAATTACTTTTCACAGTGTTTAACTCACAACATAAATGTGTGTACATTCACAGACTCACATATTCTGAATTCAGCCTAGAGCTGCTGAAATATGAGATTACAAGGTCAAACAATCAAATTAGCCAACAGAGGAAATTAAGGGTCAAAATATGCTAAAGGAAAAAAAAACCACTATCCTTAACATAGAATGAATTAAGTGGTTGATTATGGATTAGAAACACCACTGCTCTACCATGAGGAAGGAAATTTGCATTTACTGAAGAAAAGCACTATCTTCCCACATACCATCATAACTCAAGAAAATAAATCTGTAAATAATAGAGAACTAAAATCACCACAGGCACAGCCAGGAGAATCCAAATAGTTTAGGGTACATAAAATTTAAAAATACATATATGTCAAAAAAAAAGCGCTCACTATTAAAAAAATAGAATGTAAATGATGACCTTCAAAATTGTTTGTATATGTTTAAAAATTAATATACATACAACCATAAAAGCTTGCAAATCCGTTTTTCAAATAACATATCAAAAAAAAATGGGCAATGCACATGAACAGGCAGAAATAAAATTCCAGAGACAATGTAAATGCCCATTAGGGGGACTAGCTAAGTAAACTGTGGAAGATATATATAATAAAATGGAATGCTGCTATTATAACACCACATTACAGAAGAATTTATATTGGTGTGGGGAAATATTCAGAAAATAGAATAATCAGACAAGCACCTGATTATTAATATCTGAGTAAAGTACCCTACATATTAACAGAATCAATTTCCACATAGTATAACTATGTTTTCCTGCCTTTTGGGCTTGTATTCAAGTGTTTCACAAATTTTACCCATTCATCAGATATTGTTCTCCAGTTAGAAAAAATTAATAATAAACATTAAAAAATTAAAAGAATTTAAAACTGAAGTAGTTCGAATAAAACATTTTAGCATACATGATGGGGGAAATACTTCCCAATCATATCAAAGTATATCTAAACCATTGATATATCTTCCTTTTAAGTGTAAACTGGTATATTTTGGAAAAATATCATTGGCCCACATGGATATTTTTAGATATCAGCAGCTATGTTGAGGACAATGTTGAGTCATACATGTATGGAGATCGCTTAGATCAAAAGGATAATTACATTTCCTAAATTCAGAGTCTGTGTGTGCAAGGTCAGTCTCCTGTCAGAACACTAGCTGTAGCCTGGAGCTTGCTGGGTTGATGGGATCAGACCTCTGGTGCTTTTTTTTTTTTTTTTTTTGGATCTACATCTACATCTACAGGCTGCTGATGGGTTGAGATGGGAGATATCACAACAACTCAAGTTCACTGCCCACATCACCTCTTCTGATCCAAGAAAACCAATCATGCAAATTCATCAGGGTAACTGATCAGTGAAACATAAGGGGAAAAAAACTAAAAATAAATTATTCTACAGTATTGTTGTTTTGTCACCAATGTGTTACAACAACACAAATTTGGTGGCTTCACACAACACAAATTTATTCTCTTATAGCGCTAGAGGCCAGAAGTCCAAGATCAGTTTCACAGGGCTAAAGAGAAGGTGTCAGCAGACCTGTGCTTCTTCTGGTAGCTCTAGGGGAGAGTATATTCCCTTGACTTCTCTCATGTCCTGAGGCTGCCTGCACACCTTCGCTCATAGCCCCTCCTCTCATCCCTCCACCCTCTTGTTTCACCATCACATCTCCTCCTGTCCCTCTGATTATCTGCCTCTCTCCTAAAAGGATCCTTGTGAATACATCAAACCTTCTAGATAATCCAGCTAACTTCCCCATGTCTGGAACCTGACTTTAAATACACTTGCAGGGGTGCCTGGATGGCTCAGTCAGTCAAGCATCTGCCTTCAGCTTAGGTCATGATCTTGGGGTCCTGGAATCGAGCCCTGCATCAGGCTTCCCTGCTCAGCAGGGAGTCACTTCTCCCTCTCCCTACCCCTCCCCTCTGCTCATGCAAATAAATAAATAAAATCTTTTTTTTTTAAATAAAGAAATAAATACATTTGCAAAATCTCTTTGGCCACCTAATAACCACAGGTTCCGATGGTCAGCACACAGCTGTCCTGGCAGATGTGGCCATACAATTCAGGCCACACCTGCCTGGCAGCAAGGCAAGGCCCAACCTACAGAATCCTTCTTCTTAGAGGAATGGCTTGGTACGTATTGTCGAAATGCTAGAATTATGACAAACTATGCTTCTCTTCAGAAGCGCTAAATTGAAGGTAAGTCGCATGAGTGGGTTTCTAAGAGGGAGAGGAATATTCATTCTTAAATTTCCTGCTCTTTCCCCAAGTCTCTGCTGAGTGCTGCACAGCTGAAAACCCGTGTTTTAAAAACAATTACGGCACGTGCGCCATATGGCAGATACAGATGTGAGCGGCGGCTCTGGCTTCACAAATGCAAATGATGCCTTTGACTTTCTGATGGCCTCTCTGCTGAGAAACAGGGAGACTGGGAGTGCACAGTCTGGGCCCCCCTGCCGTGTGAGCACCCATGAGTCACCCCAGTCACCCATCCCAAGCCGGAGAAAACAAGGACAACCAAAGCAATCAACGGCAGTGGCTAAAACACCAGTAGAGAAAAATCTAAAACCTCTAGGCTCTTCACTGTGGCGGTGCCACCACGCAGAGGACGTCCAATCATGAGATGCTCCTGCCTTCACAATACTTACCCACAACCGACCTCAAGCCTCTGCCTTCTACCCTCTTTCTCCCCATGAGTTCATCCCCTACAAAGGGAACACTCTGTGTCTCCATGATCACCAGCCATCTGAGTTGTTTGGTGACATGGTTGTTGTTACTGAACTCCAATTTGGACAGCGTAGGAAGGAATGAAGGGAGAGAGAAAGGGGAAAAGCCACCTTCCCACCTGTATGTATCTGGACCCTGAGTGTTGCTGGAGAAAATCACACCACTGGGCAGACTTGTGTCATAACAAACATGTGGTCACTAACCTTTACAGGCCCCTCTGTGTCCTCAAGGAGAGGTCCCTCTCCCACTCTCCAAAATAGCCCCTTTGCCTTCCATAACCTCTTTAAGCCTCAAATTCCTCATTCCCAGGAACCAGTCTTCCCTCCCTCTATAAAAAGAAAAGTGGGAAATAGCTTTTAAAAAAAATCCCTTTCATGGCTTCACCAAGCCCCCTGATAGACACTGCAGTGTCTGGTCCACTCTTCCTCACAGGGGTTTGGATGGACAGGATGACATGTCCAGTACAAGCCAACCTCCTTCTACTGTGTCCACACAGAGATGGGGGACCTGCTCCTGCCATTCGGAGAGCGGGCGAGGCCTTGCTGATGCTTGGTTCAGTTCAGAATCAGGAGAGAGCCCTGTGTGCAAACCTTCCTTCACAGAGGCTGACAAAGCCTGGGGTTAGATGTAGTGTGGGGTGATGAGTTCTCACCATTGGCTTCTCCCTTTCTCTTGACTACCTGGCTCCTCACCTCTCCATCACCGCTGACTCTCTGCTGACTCAGGTCACCTTCTAGTATGTCCAGGTGGAGTGCTCCCTCTGACTGCCTTCTCTTTCTCGCATCCCCAACAAGCATTCCCTGGGGAGATGCAAACATCCCAGGCTCCATGTCTTCACTTTTAGTCACTCCACAGCACAGTCTGACCCTCTCCACCTGTCCTATTCCTCTTGATTTTCCACCATCCGTGGAAGCTTCTTCTCAGTCTTCTTTACTGGGTCACCTTTCTCTGTCCAGTCCCCAAATGCTGGTGCTCTTAGGGATTCTAATCCAGGCCTTCTTCTCAGTTCACCCTTCATGTGCTCTTTGGAGACCTCAGGCATGCCCCTTGCCTAAATTACCATGTACAAGCCCACTGTCTACTCCACTCCTGTGTGTCTCTTGAGTTCCAGACCTGCCCCTCCAGCTACTACTTAACAGCCTGATTGAAGGAACTCATAGGCATATCTACTGGCCAGGACCCCACTGGAACTCATGCTCTCTCCTTACTCCCAAACTGCTCTGACTCCAATGTTTCCTGCACCAGGGCCAAGGACGTCCACCCCTCTGTCCAAATCAGACTCTTCTAAATACATTTCGAATTGGCTCACTTCTCCCCAGCCACATTGCTCAGCTCATCCAAGCCCCCACTGTCTCTCCTCATGAGTTGTAACTGCCTCCTAAATGGCCTTCCAGAATCCATTCTTGCTCCTCGCAAGTCCATCCTCTACTCTGCTACCTCCTGTAATAACCTGATGACCTTATTTCCTTGCTAACTCCTTGAGTTACTCCCTGGTTGCCTTTGACCAAAACTTGATCCTTGATATGAGCTTTACAATTTGTCCAATGCCCATGCCTCCATTCCTATCTGTGTCCCTCTCCCTCTCGGGAACTTTCCTTCTGTTTGCTCATGCACATCTCCTCCCTGACCTGGTTCTCCAAACAGTACTGACTGTGTCAATGAAATGCCTGTGCCACCTGACCTCTGATGGGCTCAGGGCAACGGGAGCCCCCACAGAGTTCAGAGCTCCACTAGGAGCATGGACTCACTTATGAATCCCTGGCTCACTCCCCGAGGGGTTTCCTAAGCTTGTTGCCTCCATCAACCAACTATCACCTGTCCTGTCAAAGGGGCCCTCTCCTTCCAGGTCCTGGGAACTGGTCCATCACACTTTGACCCCACCAAGCATCCAAGACAAGTCAGCCATTTCAGGACCCAGGGGACTCCACCATCATTTGTGTATTCCCGAGACCCAGCCCACACCTTCATATGTTGTCCCTCTGTTAAACATTCCTGGTGCTTTCTTATCTTAGAGTGTCATTACATTCCTGTTGGGACCTACTGGTCTATCTCATCCTCTGAACTCCAGGCCTGCTGACCTTTCCTCAGATCCTTCAGCATGCCATGTTTCATATACCTGGAGGTCGTGCCATAATGGGGGCTGTTCTTTCTGCCCTGCTGATCCACAGGCTAGATTAAGTCCCTCATTACACGCTCCCAAACTGCAGTCGACTTTGGTGCTAATGCCTTCTGAAACGCTACCATTCCTGAGCGTCTCTTGAACATCATCCCCACAAGGACAGGGACCATGTGGATGGCACCCAACTCACTCAGCACCCAGCGCCCTCTAGGAACTCGATAAATAGTGTTGACCGACAAACTCATCTCTCCAAGTTTACCATCCTCTGGTGAACATCTGATAATATTTAAAGTTCCATTCTAACTCTTGTAGAACATATGTAGCATTGCTACATGAACAGCTTTGGATATCCTTGGGTAAAAAGCAACATTGTTTACTTCTAAATCCAGGAGGTATTCAACACTCAACCTTCATTTTGGACCTCAGTCATGAGGTCCAACACATTTATGAAAGTTACAATATGTACAGACATATTTAAAGGCTGGATCCCATTAGTTTTGCATAGCAGACTCCAGGTAATATACAATGAAAAGCATCAGAAATATATGACTAGTGACTCATAAGTATTGAGCTCTGTTGCTGGATGACCACCTAACTATATGGTGTCCAAAATTGCCTCATGATAAGGACACACCTATGCCCTATAAACCTGGAGGCTAAATCTGGGGTCTCATACCTGCTTTCTTCCAGGCCAACCTTTGGATGAGCCTTTCTATGGCCCCTTAGGAACTGATTCTTGTCACTGGTCTTCCGAGTACCCATCACAATTATCAACCAAATGGCAGGCTCTTGGTCTTCCCATCCTCACACACTCACACCTCTCTGGGAGATGATTCTTCTTTCCCCTCCTCTACCAAAAATCTTTGGTCCACTCCTTAGACCTGCCCTCTCCAGAGATGTGGCCACAACACTCACAACTCTTTGCCAGCACATCAAGAAGGGGAAAACTTTGGCTTGCTCACAGACATGACACATAAGGATCTGAAGGTAACAACAAAAGGAAAGTGGCCATCTTGCCAGTGGATAGTGAAGGACCGTGAAACCAGGGCCACAGTGACCATGATACCAGGACACAAGCGAAGAGGGAAGAGAAAAAACAGGCTGGAAAAGATAGGAGTGGTGATGAGGTGGGGACAAAAGCCTGGATTCTATCCACCTTCCCTCACATCCACCAGAGGGACCCTTGTACACTCTGTATGACCGGATTTTGTTGTCTGTAGTAGATGCTGTGATCTGCTGCCCAGATTCACACTTCAGGATTTGGTTACTTGGCCCCTGCTTCCCAGGCACATCGCCTGGGATGTGAGCATCTGAGAGCTCACAGCAGAATCCCTTCAGGGAACTGACCTCAACCAAAGGAAGACATCACTTACTCAATGATTGGTCCAAGACAGTGCAGGAGCCCAGCCCAATCCTGGACGACTCTGAGGGTCTCCTCAGCTGCAGATTGATTCACGGGATCAACTCAGTTGTCTCCTTGGCCCAATCCTCACGGCTCCATTTCCTCACAGGTGTGGCTCCTGAGAACATTTCCCCCAAATATCCTGCATGCAGATCATCCCAGGATCTGTCTCCCTGGACCCAGACTAAAACATAAACCAAACTAAGAAATAAACCCTCGTTGCTAAAAGATTGAAGCAATGGAGGCTCCGTCCCTATCGTCCTTCATCAGCATTCCGACTTACCAGGCCTCAGAGAGACAGCAGGCCCAAATATGCTTATTAAAGCTGACTTTTGACCTTGAGATCCCAGGCAGGCCCAGCTTTTATACAAGAACTGCTATAATATTAAAGTTGAAAAAGTCTTCGGGGGGTCACACATTCACCTGCTGCTCGGCGTGGGCTGAATCATGCCTAGAGCCCATGCTGTCGGCAGACAGCAGGCCCTCTGCCTTGTGGAGTGGTGTTACCCATCCAGACCATCGAATCCACCCTTAGAGGAAGTTAGCCTCTAACTTCCATCTCAGAGACTGCTCTAGCCGCCTTTCCCACTGACCATTCCCAGGGCCACTGGAGTGTCCCTGAATGATCTCTGATGTTACTTCTCTCACTGGTGAGAGCCCTGCCCCTCCCTAACACTCTGTTTGCATCCAGCCAGCTCTGGTTAGTTGGGATCCAGACCAAAATGCTCAGGCGGGCCCAGGAGAGCACAAATGCCACCATAGCAGAGGCAAAAAGAAGCAGGTGTCCCCTTGTCCCAGGACAGGACCAGTGGCTCAAAAGACTAGACAAGGGGCAGTATCAGTATGGGTTCTCCAGAGGCAGTCCTAATTCAAGAGTTCAAGTGCAACATAGCTACCGTCCCTGCCACCCAGGGAGATACACTGTCAAGTCTTCCATCAGAGTGAGTCTAGAGCTTTGTCCTGCAGGACAGTTCTGAGCCAGTACAAATCACACACTCAGAACTCTTACTTGGGGTTGAAGGGCATCAGGTTATTTATACACCCGCCATGGACTGGGTATTTGAGCCGTCCCCCCACCCTAATTCATATGCTGAAATCCTAACACCCAGTGTGATGGCATTAGGAGGCAAGGCCTTTGGGAGGTGATTAGGTCATAAGGGTAGGACCCTCATGAATGGGATCAGTGTCCTTATACAAGAGGCCCCAGAGAGTTCCATCTCCCTCTTCTCCTGCCATATGGGAGCCCTCAGCAGAACCTGACCATGCTGGCCTCCCGGTCTTGGATTCCCCACTCCAGAACCAGGAGAAACAGGTTCTTTCTGCTGAGGAACCACTGTGTCTGTAGCACTTTGTTTTAGAAACCTGAACTGCCTATGACCTGGCACAAGTCATTTCTTGCTGGTGCAGGGCTGCTATGTGGGTGCTAATTCTCTGAAACTTCTGGCCTGCCCTATATGGACGATCAGCCTTGCGGGCCAAGCCCATGGGCCGCAGGAAGCGGACGCTGACAGTCAGAAATCTTCAGACTATACTGACAACAGTAAGACCTGGACACATAGGTGGGTATCAGTCCAGCATCCACTAGGGCAGGCAGCCCTTTAGATGACCAGCGCATCCCACATCCTGTCCATTGTGCCCCGCCTCCTGCAATGGTGTAGACCAAGCCAGCTCCCTTCTATGGCTGTCGGAGTCTGGAGGTACTATGATGGACGTCAACACCCAGACAGAATATGCCGCCACATAGGGCTAGTCCTATCAGTGCTGAGTTCTAAATCTGACCACCCACCCCTGCTCAACTTCCTCTGCACTTTGCTTAAAAAACGACAGGAAAAAATGAGCCAATGGTTTGAGTGGACGTGTGACCTCAAATGTGTATATAAGCAACTAATGAACAGCTCTGCTGTTTGGGGACATGCAAACACTCCACGCTCTGCCTTTGGGGACATGCAAACAACGACCACCACGAGCTACCACTTTGCACGCAGTCGGATGCTGTAACGAAAAAGATAAACAAAACCAGCAGGACAAAGAGGGCGAGGGGCCTGAACCCTCCCACACTGGCCCTGGAAACACAGAACCGCGCACCCATTTGGGAAAACAGCTTGGTAGTTTCCCAAAAAGTTCAACATACGTTTACCACTTGACCCGGATAGCCTGGCCCAGTACACACCAGAGAGAAAAGGAAACATATGTGCACACAAAAGCTGCCACATGGATTTTCATAGCACCACGTTCCTCATAGTGGCCCAAAAGCATAGACCGCGAGAATGTCCCTCCGCCGGAGAATGCGTAAACAAAATGTGCCCGTCCATATGATGGGATACTATCTGGCAGTAAAAGGGAATGAAGCAGTGACACGTGCCACCACATGGATGAACGTCAGAGTGGAAAGTGACAGGGGCCAGTCCGCGGACCAGAGATTGATACGAAATGAGCAGAAAAGGCCTATCTGCCCCGAAGGCGGAGGAGAGGTGGCTGCAAGGCTGAGCTAGAGGCGGGAGCGGCCAACGCCTGCAAGGGGGAGTACAGCGTATCCGGGGTGATGCGGGAGTATTCTGGGGTGATCCTAAAATGGTACTGTGGTGTCATCTGTACAACCCTATGAGCCTACTAAAAAAAATCTGTGGATTGCACACTGCAAACAAGTGAATCCTATGCCACATAAATTATACAATTATATCAATAAAGATGTTAAAAATATAAAAATAAGGGGCGCCTGGGCGGCTCAGTGGGTTAAAGCCTCTGCCTTTGGCTCAGGTCATGATCCCAGGGTCCTGGGATCGAGCCCCGCATCGGGTTCTCTGCTCAGCAGGGAGCCTGCGTAACCCCCTCTCTCTGCCCGCCTCTCTGCCTACTTGTGATCTCTCTCTCTCTGTCAAAAAAGTAAATAAAATCTTTTTAAAAAATCTTTAAGAAATCTATATATACCCGGAAGTAGGTAAGTTATAAATAAACTGAGCCTGTGGTCACCCAGCACACACCCCCACCCCACCTCAGACTCCATCTGGGTCCCCAGTGAGATTTCAGGCTCCTTGTCAACTGGCATTTTCATCTTTGTTATTTTCGGCACAGAGTTCCTTGCCTATAGTGACCCCACAACAATTATTTGTTGAACGGAACCCTAGCGGAGCAGGGCAGAGGCTTTTTTTTTTCTGGACATTGGAGTAATGCTTTAAAAAGAGATTCTACAAAATCCTTTCCCCAAATGGCCCCTTGTAAGTGACTCACTGCATCTAGGAAAAGTGCAATGATAAGAGCATGAGAAGTGGACGTGACATTTAGCTAAGGACCCAGCAAATCAGTCTTTGGCGGGGGCGGGGGGGGGATCCAGCAGCCATCGGCAGTGAATACGGTGTTGCCTCCTGACTCCGGGCCAGCTCACCCCAAAAGGGATGGCCAGGCGTCTGCCAAAGCTCAGTGCCAGAGGCTGTTGGCTCATCCTCTGTAACCATCAGATTACTGCCCACACAGCTGAACTTGGGGGCAAGGAACACAGCTGAAGCTGTTTTGCATTTTTGTCTAAAGGTTGCTGTGCATGTCCTTGCAGACAACAGCAACGCACAGAACCTCCATCCTGATGAATCTGTCCCCAGAATCTGACCCCTCAGAGGCTCCCAAGTAGCAAGTAGTCTGCACCCGGGAGCACACACAGTAATATTCTGGGGGTTGGAGGGGAGAGTCCTCCTAGAGGAACTTAAACTGCTGGGCTTTCTCAGCAAAGGGACATATACTAAAAGAGAAGGATTCGTTGGCCTGGGAGGCCCCGCCTATTCCTGATGGGGAGCTTCTGAACGGAACATAGGTGGGTGGGCAGAGTGTCTAGGCTGTGGGTGTCAGATCTGGGCTTGGGTCCTGGCCCCATCAGTCACCAGCTGCCCACCCGCAGCCTCCCTGGACCTATTGTTCCACTTGTGCACAAGGCCATTGCTGGTTGGCAACGAGCTGTACAGTGACCAATGGTTTCGTATGGGAAATACTCAGCTAGGTGCTGGGAACCCCCAGGGGAAAGCAGGTCATTAAGTTGAACGAACAGAGACGCTGGTGCAGCCAGTCCTCAAAGGTGTGCCCCTGGCTGGGGTTTCAAAACTCTTTTCCAGAGAGCATCTGCCAGAGAGGAGAGAGTCTGATTCATCTTTGTGTGTTGAACACACAGTCTCGGAAAGGAAGAAAGAGAGCCTTGTATATTTGAAACTCAGACTGATTTTGGAGGGGGGGTTATGTCTTAGCCAGAACCCCAAAATTAGTACCTGCTGCTGTGTGTTTTAGAAAGCCGTCACTTCATATGAGACTCTCTTCTTCAAACTTTTACCCTCCAAGAATGAATTCTGACTTTACTCAGCCACATGTCAGATACCTACCAACTGCTCAATCCTGCTCGCTGAATTTTAATGGACTTCATTGTTCCCACAAGTTCACCAATGTGCATCATGAAGAGAAACCATGTTATAAAGATACGACTTCACCCAAAGATGGGCCTAACCAGGGACAGATTCTTTCCTCCAGGCACTGGAAAGGGAGCCCCAGGATGGCAAAGCCTGTGGCCCAGGGTTGGGGAAGCAGATTAAGGAAATCTTCAGGCAGGGAATGAATCCCAGCCTCCAAGAGAAATAGGGTAAAACGCGGTGAGCCCTGAGACCAAGACAGACTGTTAGTCAGTTCTGAGTCTCTTCTCCGGTCTGGCCTCACTTTCTCGTCTCAGATACATCTGAACCATCTTCCCCCACATCTTACGGCATGGCAGTCTGTGGCAGATGGAGGAAGAAGACAGCATTTGGTTGGGACTAAGGACTATTCACTTTAGAAGTGACTCTGAGTTCCAAGTGGACGTGTCTTGACAATGGAGCACACTGATCTGAGACTCAGAATAGAACAGGAATTAGTAAGTCATGGGCATGCATCTTATCATCTAAGAAAAGAGCAGGGGGGTAAAGACAGAGGGTTGAGCACTCAGGGAGCTTAATGCTGAAAGACCAGGCATGAGCTGGCAAAGAAGACTAGAGAGAAAGGAGAAAACCAGAGAGTGAGGGAGCCTGGGAGCCAGGGAAGAGGTTGTCACACGAGGAAGGGGTACTCGCCTATGCTGGAAAGGACTGTGAGGACTGCGTGTCAGCCAGCTGTGGAACGTGGCAAGACGGCAGTCCCCGAGGGCCTGGGGGCAGTCTGTCTTAGTGAAGGGACAGGGCTGCACAGAGCTGACACATGGGGCACTGAGTGAGTACAAGGTAAGGACATGGAGGCAATGAGTGTCGACGTGCTTAGAGAAAGTCTGCTACTCGTATAAGGAGAGGTAATGGGGTAAGCACAAATGGAGCAAACAACGAAGAGCAAACCTGCATGAAAGTGCAGCCAAATATATAGTAAAGAACGTAAGAGGTGAGGTTTTCATTCCACAAAAGGCTAGGGGATGAGCTTGTTGAATCTGCAGCTACATTGCTTTGACCCAAAGACCATCACTGGGCAAAAGGACAGGAGCCAATAAGACCAAACATTCAGCTATCAATCTAAGTAACTAAAACAGGAGCACAGGGGCGTGAAGCAGGCCTGATTCACTAGATCTTCTGGTCACTTGTGATTTTCCAGCGGTCATGTAGACACGGCTGAAATCCACTTCTCCAGCCAAGCAACCACATTAATACCCAAGAGGAAGCGGAAAGCAAAGGCACTAATAAGCCTGTGTGACCAGAATGCAACTGGAACATTCTGAAACATGGCTTTTCTTGGGCCCCAGACCAGGGTCTGGGTGTGCCAAGCGCACAGTTTCCCTGCACATGGAGAGCCGCAAGATCATGACGCCTCTCCAGCTGTGTCCACATCCAGGTGCCCCTCACAGACCCCTTTTAGAAAACAGGCTCAGTGTTCAACCAGAGGCTATTCCCACTTGAAGGTTTACCAGAGTTGTCTCTAAAGTCTTAAGAATGATCCATGTGGGAGCCCCGCCTCCCAGCATAGTAGAGAAAGGATCCAAGTTAGGAATGTTGGAATCTCTTGTGAAAAGACTCTCTATGAAAAGAAGTACTGCTTTTGCTCCATTACATCTAAGAACTGTTTTAAAAGCTCACACGAAGATGGGCCGTGATGAGCAAGGACACTGTTTATCTCTACTGTGCTGGTGCTAAAGGCTTAGCAGCAGCATTGACAAATAGCCCACGGACGTCGAGAGATTTTAGTCAGTCTTAGGGTAAAGAGAGAAGAAGATATAACAGAAGAACAAGAAGAAATGTTGACTGGAGACTGATTGACTTAGGACCATCCACAAGAAGCAACTAGGCCATCCAGTTAACAGGAGGTAGACCAGATAACTGAAATGCCCGGGAGCTTCATACACTGACCTTTTATGAGTAAAAGGGAGCACTGTGAAGGCCTATTTATCTCATAGGAGCAAAAAAAACCCAATCACAATGTTTAAAAACATCACTGCAATTTACAAGTTTAAAAGAAGCACAAATTAAAAGCCAGCATTTGAGAAGAGTCACATATCAAATCTTTGAAACGTGAATTGACCTGCTCCTACAGGAAATGTTCAAACACTACAGCAGCATGAGGGGACAGAACATTAGAGCTGACTGGAGAAAAGGGACCAACAGTCACCAATCTCGACCTTCCCACTGCTGCCATGTTGTTTATTTCTGGTTGCCAAAAATAAAAAGTCTACATCTTAGAAAGCAGCCCTCATCTGAACTATTTATATACTGCAAGGGACCCATCCTTCAGTGCTTGGTAACTTCCTCAGGACAAAGAGGAAGGAACAGACACCACAAGGTAAGGCTCTTTCTACCCTCCAATTGGAGCTCCCTGATTTCAGTCTGCAGGCTCCAGTCCTGGGGCCCACAACCTGGGCTGACACAGATAATGCCTCCTGGAGACCCAAGAACCTATTCAGGGAATCTGAGCAAAAGGAGGGAGGTCCCTTTATCTCCCAGGATACAGCTGGCACCAACCTCTGCTGGAAAAATTACAAGATGACATTTTCCAACTCTCATCAATTCTCCTCCACTTAATGAGCACCAGTGTCTTCTGGGCTGGCTGAGATTGTGTCTGCTTCACAGAAGAGAAGGTGGTACTAAGAACAGCATGACCGATGCCAGGATAACACCCTTTCTCAAGGTATTTCACATCCATGATGATTGCTTGGTTTGATGCCCACCATGATTTCAGAAGGTACATATGAAAGGCCGTATGATCTAGAACTTAGGGAGACTGGGTTACTAACCCTGGGCCTGAGTCAGAAGATCTGGGCTCAAACGGACCTTGAGCAAAGTTCCAACCTTCCTTGATTCGGTTTGCTCCTGAAAAAGGGCAGAGAGCAATAAAAGAAAGGATTGCCAACGAGAACAAAACACGAGCGTCCTAGTACAGTGCCTGACATTAAGCAAGCACTCAGCAGGCCATCGCTTTCATTATTATACTTGTCACTGGTGTTGTTATCCCCACAGATAAGGCACTTGCTGAGATCCTTCTAAGACCCCAGAGGCAAAGACCCAACGAGAAACAGAAGGAGCCAAAAGTCAGAGACCCAGCCATGGCTCTTACTCCCAGTCCAGCACTTCTGATCTTGGAAAGATCTTGGAGAGAAAGATCATGGAAAGACCTTCTGATCATGGAAACAGCTTTTCAAAAAACAAGTTTTATTAAAGGATAGAAGCTTTGTGTTACACGTGTAATTTACATAAATGGAAGCTAGAGTCCTATAGACAGAGAAGTCTGGTTTGAAGCTTGGGCAAAGGCTTAAAAAAAAAAAAAAAAAGGTAGTGGTTTGTACTTAGCTCTGTCCCTGACTATGTGAGGATGAAGTCAAAACTCTGCAGAGCTGCAAGCCTTCCAGCCTCCCTAATGGAAAGGGAGGGGCGATGACCCACATCAAGAAGTGAGTGACAAGAGGGAATGTGGTCACCCTCTGCATCAGAGACCACCAGTACCTCCACAGGAACCAAAGTCCTTGCCCAGGGGACCACATTTTATGATTTTTAAAGCAGCATAAGAGGATTGTCCTCAAAACAAACCTATTTTCCTGAGACCATACACCTTGAATCTCGAGAATAGGGACCCATATTTATTTTCTTTGTCCAATACTCATACTCAAATAACATCACCAAGGCCTCGAACACACTAAAATTCTTCCAGGATACAAGCAGAATGTTTCCAAAAGAAAATTCAGAATCAAAATCTACACATGCTTTCCAGCTCTGCTCCCTTTCCAGTATGTGTGTGACGTCAGATGCTGAGCACCAGAGGCGGGTTCCACAGCCTTCGAAGTCATTCCCGTCACCTGTGCAACAGGGAAGCCTTGAAATCTCACACGGCAGAAGAATGGGTTACCCTTATTTAAAGATATGCAGTAAATTAGATTTTTTTTTTTCCTGGTGCCAACAATTAGGAATACATACTTCCCGTTTCTAAGCAATTTGAGGTTTAATTAGGATTCTCCAAGCCCCATTTGTCTTAACAATGTGACAGCTCCCTTCCCCTTGCACACCCACACTCTTCCTTCCTTCCCAGTCCTTCCCTTTTGTAGCATTTTATCCCATAGAAATGCCAGGAGGGAAAAGGAAGCAAGCATAAGTGCAAATGAGAGCACTTGTTTCTTCTCTGAACACGCCACTTTCAAGGCACCTTTGATAAAAGGTTATTTTCCCTTGACTGACAATTATCTCTAAGCTAATTATTAAAGTGTCTTATTAAAATGTGCATGTTTGAGGGGCTTCCGTGGGAAGCAGCGACAAAACCCCCCCGGAAGAAGATGACATCACAGGAGTGGTGTGCAGGAGAGTGCCCTGTTTGTCCATTTAAATTAGTTTCATCATCCATAACAAGTGTTTAAAAAGCAGAAAAGCAAGGGTGATGCATAATGCATTGTGTCATGATGCATAATAATTAGGCCTGCTCCCAGCCACCCCGGCTCCCAATACTTAAAAATCTCTCTGAGTAAGCATTTTGTTCTAAGGGCTTTGACAAAAATGCCATTTAGGGACTTGCAAATTTACAGCCAGGCAATTTGTCATCATTTACAGGAGAGGGAAGAAGGTGACGGAACTGGAACGCCAAGCACATCACCACTTCACAGCCTCCCGGTGACGAAGTCTCCCCGGGCCCCAGATCGGAAGAGAGGCAGAGGGTTGTCCCCACGGACCCGCGCACACACAGACCTCCCGGGGCCACACGTGGCTCTTCTGTTAACAAAACAACAGAGCCACAGCCCACATCTTGCTCTGGGCTCACGCAGGAGCAGAAGGATTTGCTCCTGGAAGAGCCAACGGACTCTTGGTCGGTGACTCAATGTTTGGAGAGCCCCGACTTCCTCCCTGCCTTTCCAGTTCTCCACCCAGACAGGCTGAGGATGGCATGGCCTTGGAAGCATTCTTTATCCCAAAACTTCATTTTGAGGAGCTGTGATCATCCCTAAGATGACACCAAATTTATGTAACAACCGAAACTCCTTGGAAACAAGAAATGGATGTATGAAAAAGAAAACAGATGTTTTTGGTTTTCTTTGTTTTTTTGGCTTTTGTTTGTTTGTTTGTTTGTTTTTTTGCAATGAGACATTGTTACTTTAAAATGACCAATTATTTTATAAGAAAGGGCTTCTTCAAGATTTAAAATAACACTTAGATCTGAAGGGCACCTGTGCTATTTCTCACTGAAGTAGAAAAAGAAATCAGAATGTGGGATCTCATAAGCTGTACGTGGCCCATTTTTGCTTTTACCCATTCATTCGACACTGAGCACCTTCTTGTGTATGGGATTCTTTTCCACGGCCCAAGGCTACTCGTCCACAAAAGCCTGAGTGAGGAATAAGAGAACAGTAAGCTGCCTAAAGGCTGATTATTTTCAGACGACTAAAGAGTTAATGTAAACGATTTAATCAGTGAATAATTAATGGAGTCCAAAAGGCGAACTCAAGTAACCAGAAAAATTCTCTTTCAGCTAATTTAACATTGTATCATAACTGAACACAGATCGCCTTGAGCCACAGCGTTGTACTGGCCTGAGCCCAGGGACGGGCGCCTTCTGTCCCCGTGTTCACTCCTCCCAGACAAGAGGGGGACTGTTCCCATCACTAGAACCTCTTTCTGGATCTTCACAAAAGACAGGCAGTCCTGGGAGAAAAACGCAAGGACCAAACACGTAGTGGCCGTGGACATGTTTCTCACCATAGCCAAATTTAGCTTTCATTAAGCCATGCATGTAGGAACACAGAGCTGATGCCACGTAATTACTAACTCTGATGAATTTCTGGTACAAAGAAGCCATCTCAGTCACCCCAGGAGACATCATGGACTAAGCAGCCAGGACAGAGTGCCTACATACGGATCTGCTTTGACCTACACGTGACTTCCCAGTTTCTTCTCCTCTCCATCTCCTTCATGCATTCAGCATGATGAAAATTACCTGCAACCAGGAGGCAGGTCAGCTGGCTGGATCCTAGCTCTGTCCAAACCCGAAGGTGTCTTAGGAGAGCAGTCCACTACATCCCTTTGGTCCCCTCCCCTCTAGACTCTCCAACAGAAGCTGGAGAGGTGGCCGCTGGAGTCCCTTCTGTGTCTCACTGTCCGGCTCTAAGGACTCTGAGGCACTCACGCCTCACTCGAGAAGTAGGGTGACACTCTCAGGACTGTGATAAGGTGGAAATTTGTGGAGGAAGAGAGTGCCCATGAGGATCTATGAATGGACGCTTTCTGCAGGAGACCATCAGGTAAAAAACCACCTGGGTAAAAGGTGAGAGTCACATGTGTATAGTGAGAAAAAACAAAAACAAAAACAAAAAACATTACATTCAAGTTGAAGTCCAGAGGCAAGAGAAAAGAAGGAACCTCGCAGTTTTTTTTGTTTTGTTTTGTTTGTTTGTTTGTTTTTTCAATTTATTTATTTTCAGAAAAACATTATTCATTATTTTTTCACCACACCCAGTGCTCCATGCAAGCCGTGCCCTCTATAATACCCACCACCTGGCACCCCAACCTCCCACCCTCCCCAACTTCAAACCCCTCAGATTGTTTTTCAGAGTCCATAGTCTCTCATGGTTCACCTCCCCTTCCAATTTCCCTCAACTCCCTTCTCCTCTCTAACGCCCCTTGTCCTCCATGCTATTTGTTATGCTCCACAAATAAGTGAAACCATATGATAATTGACTCTCTCTGCTTGACTTATTTCACTCAGCATCATCTCTTCCAGTCCCATCCATGTTGCTACAAAAGTTGGGTATTCATCCTTTCTGATGGAGGCAAAATACTCCATAGTGTATATGGACCACATCTTCCTTATCCATTCATCCGTTGAAGGGCATCTTGGTTCTTTCCATAGTTTGGCGACCGTGGCCATTGCTGCTATAAACATTGGGGTACAGATGGCCCTTCTTTTCACGACATCTGTATCTTTGGGATTGTTTTGTTTTTTTAAAAAGATTATTTATTTATTTGACAGAGAGAGAGAACACAAGTAGGCAGAGAGGCAGGCAGAGAGAGAGGAAGGGAAGCAGGCCCCCTGCTGAGCAAAGAGCCCAATGCGGGACTCGATCCCAGGACCCTGAGATCATGACCTGAGCCGAAGGCAGTGGCTTAACCCACTGAGCCACCCAGGAGCCCCAACCTCGCAGTTTTGATGTACGAAGTAACATCCATTGCCTCACGAAACCAAGAATGTCTCCAAAGTAGAATGACTGACTTTATTCTATTTGTCTTCCACTTAGCAAATGGCTTTAAACTCCACTATCAGTAATCGGAGAAATATCTTCTCCCCAACGTGGCAACATGTTGACTCTAATTTCTCAAAACGTCCCCATGTTTTGATTTTGCCAAGCTGCAATTTTTTATTCTTCCTATCCTAGAAGGCAGGGTGTTGTCAGGGTCATCATTCCACCTCCCTCCAGGGCTCGCCCCTCAGCCTGGGACCCCTACGCACGCCCAGCTCCCTGTCCCCCACAAGTCTCCCCAAACTCTGCCCCTCCTGTGTGCCACGTGCAGAAGGGTCTTGCAAAGACACCATTCCATGAGTCACCACAGTAGCAATTTAAAAAACAGAATCACTCTCTTTAAGGAGGGGAAATAATAAGTTAAAAATGTAAGTCTCTCTTTAGGAAGGGTGTCTCATCAAAGGGAAACGATAGCAAGCCCCCCCCCGACATTCCAATGTGCCGATAGGGAAGCTAAGACCCATCGTGAAACGGAATCAGGGAACTAACATACAAATCCAATTTACATCCTAGAAGGTTAAGGGGAAGGTCTCAAATAAGACTAAATTTGACTAGGTCATAACTTTGATGAATAATTAAACTTCTTTTTTTTTCCCCCCTAACACACCTCATAGAGCGGTAAAGATCCTTTTCTGGGCAAATAATCTTAGCACAGACTTTGCCGTGACTCATTCTATGTACAGCGTCAAGCCGTCTGTGTGTGCAGACAGCAAGACAAGGTATTTGAGATAATTATAATCTCATAAAACATGGCTGGTGTTAGCACACAGAGAAGTCATAAATTTTACCTTTTGTAAAGCTCTTCGTTTATGAGTGATGGGGAATTCCCTGCGTTTTCCTTATTTTATTTCTTCTTATTCATCTTTTCCGGCCTTAAACGAAAACCCTCTCCTGTCCATGATGCAAAAACTTAGTGCCCGTTCTGGGATTCGGGAAGTAACTGCAGCCATTGCTGCCTTCAGACCACAGCTGTCGGCCACAAGTCTGAGTCGGGCACACACGCTTCGGACCATTTCTAAATGGCTCGCTATGGTGGGGAACTGGGGGTCCCCCACACGGCCCTATGCTCAGAGTCTTTCAGATCTTCTCGTGGAAGCCTGAAGTCTGCTCCTCCGCCTCCCGCAGAACCATGAATCAGTCTCCAGATTTATAATGCTCACCCCAACATCCAAGCCTCCAATCTACGTGCATGCACGTGCACACGCACGCGCACACACACACACACACACATACACACACCATTGCTGCCAATGTCCCCCTTCCTCAAATTGCTGTCCAGCCCTGATCCATGCCCCACGGGATTCGGCTAACACTGCTCTTCTTCCATGAAGCCTTCCCTGACTTCACCACACAAAGCAAGCTCCCTCCTTTTTATTAAATGTTTTAAAGGCATTCCTTTTCAGGACCATCAACAACTCATTTTTAAATCTAACTAAACTACATTACCCAGGTAATTTTCTTATCAGTTTATGATACCTTCATTTTTTTAAAGATTTTATTTATTTATTTGAGAGAGAATGAGTGAGAGAGAGCATGAGAGAGGAGAAGATCAGAGGGAGAAGCAGACTCCCCAGGAGCTGGGAGCCTAATGCGGGACTCGATCCTGGAATCCGGGATCATGACCTGAGCCGAAGGCAGTCACTCAACCAACTGAGCCACCCAGGCGCCCAATACCTTCATTTTTAAAAAATCTTGTTTCCTTATTTATATATCATGATTTCCCAACGAAATGGCCTATTCTCCAAGGGCAGAAATCTTTTTTTCTATTTTTCTTCTCTTATTTTATACTCCCAATGGGCATAAGATATGCACAGTACATATTTTCTGGTTACATAAGAAATCTCTTCCTAAGAAAACCCATTGATGAGTTCATGTTGGTTTCATGATCAAACATTAGTAACATTAGTAACATTCAGTCCCTTGAGATAATCACAACTCATCACAATCTGTAGGATAAATCATATATATGTATGATTTTCAGCAGTCACTTTGTGTGTGGAGATTCCTTAAGAAATTAAAAATAGATCTTCCCTATGACCCTGCAATTGCACTACCGGATATTTACCCCAAAGACACAGATGTAGTGAAAAGAAGGGTCATCTGTACCCCAATGTTCATAGCAGCAATGGTCACAGTCACCAAACTGTGGGAAGAGCCAAGATGCCCTTCAATGCACGAATGGATAAGAAAGATGTGGTCCATATATACTATGGAGTATTATGTCTCCATCAGAAAGGATGAATACCCAACTTTTGTAGCAACATGGACAGGACTGGAAGAGATTATGCTGAGTGAAATAAGTCAAGCAGAGAGGGTCAATGATCCTACGGTTTCACTTACTTGTGGAGCATAAAGAATAACATGGACGACATGGGGAGATGGAGAGGAGAAGGGAGCTGGAGGAAATCGGAGGGGAAGACAAAGCATGAGAGACTGTGGACTCTAAGAAACAAACTGAGGGTTTTGGAGGGGCGGGGTTTTGGGGGTTTGGTGAGCCTGGTGGTGGGTATTAAGGAGGGCATGTGTTGCATGGAGCACTGCGTATGGTGCATGAACAATGACTCTTGGAACACTGAGAAGATAAAATAATTTTTTTTAAGACTGAGTTTTTCAATTTTCAGTGCTGAAAGCACAACTCTTTATCAATAAATACAAAAGCAAAGGAGTTTTTAATAAATGCATTGTAAGAAATACTGCTTAATGGAGCACCTGGGGGGCTCAGTGGGTTAAAGCCTCTGCCTTTGGTTTAGGTCATGATCCCAGGGTCCTGGAATCGAGCCCTGCAAATGGTTCTCTGCTCAGCAGGGAGCCTGCTTCCTCCCCGCCCTGCCTGCCTCTCTGCCTACTTGTGATCTCTGTCAAATAAATAAATAAATAAATAAATCTTAAAAAAAAAAAAAGAAAGAAAGAAATACTGCTTATCTAAGGACACACAGAGCATATGTGAGGAAGTATGAACACGTGTGGAAGGCAAGGAGAGAAAGGAAGAAAGGAAAGGAATTGACAAAAGAGATAAACCAAAAAAGAGACCCTGTAAGTCACACAAGAAATGAGACCACGAATGTGGATTATGAACCAAGCCATAAATTATTTTGAGGTTGAAGTTATACTAAGTTGAATTCTGCTGGATCTAAATTTGACTCATTTAAGAGTGGAGAGATTTCGAGAAATGCACAACATGGAATAAAATTTTTAACTTAGAATTTTTTAACCCTATCATAGATTTCTGTGGCACACAGTATACAAATAGGAGAAAATGGATGTTTGGGTGCCAACGTTCTGATCTGGTGCCTCTTAAGGTTAATCTAGTTAGGTTACACTACAGAAACATGGAGATCGCTTCTGCTTGACCCTTCCTTCACCGGTGACTACAGAATCCAAACAGGTTCACAGGAAAGGGAACCAAAATGTATCTAGTTATCAACAACTAACAGGCAGTGGTTGCCACAGTGACATTGCAACCCAGACTCATGGTCATTGTTAAACTTCCGAATGCTTTACTTTCAGGAGAAATGGGAGAACTAAATGAAATGAATATTTTGGGTCTTTCACTGGTTCGAGTGTATTCGTTCCTCTCTCGGGGTGAACCCTTGACCTGTACCAACTACTGTCCAATTTCCAGGCTCTCTCAGGTTGAAACCAAATCATGCAATGCCTCTCATTGGACACTATAAAACTCCACCAATGACATATAGCTCTCAGGCAGGCAAATTCCATATAGTACCCCCACTAAAAGAAAACAAAAAGAAATATTCAAGGGAAGGAATCTGGGCAGCAATGATTTTACAAAACTACAAACCTACTCGTCATTCATGCCTTCAGTTTGCCAGCAACTCCACATAGTGAGATGGTCCACGGGGATAATCTAGATCCCACTTCTCCAGCAGCCACACTCAGATTCTCACTACCGATTTTCCTGTTCGACCCGCCTCCCTCTCTGTCAGCACCCAGCCCCCACCACCATCTCAGTGCCTGACTGTCCCCTTTCTGGGCAGCCAACACAGGCTGCTTGGCCACCCTTCCATCAGGGTTCCCAGCTCTGCCTTCCTGGGCACCCCAGCCAACACATGGCACTGATCAGTCATATGACTCAGACTATGATTTTTACACAAAAGCCTTAGATACAAATTTAATTTGAATTCCAATCCTCCGTGTTCTGTTCCCTGTCCCATTTTGTTTTTTTTTTAAGATTTTATTTTTATTTATTTATTTCACAGAGAAAGAGAGAGCAGAAGAGGGGAAAGGTCAGAGGGAGAAGCAGACTCCCCACTGAGCAGGGAGCCCAATGTAGGACTCGATCCCAGGACCCTGAGATCATGACCTAAGCCGATGCTTAACCAACTGAGGCAGTCGGGTACCCCTATCCTGTCCCATTTTAGATGTATCTTCTCCTCCGACACTGCACAAAAGCTGAATGGAGCGACTGCCCTCCTCCATCCAGAACTTTCCTGCTTTCCCCCTTTGCACCTGCCATCTCTTTCCAGCCCAACTTGTCCAGTGAAAATATGCACCTTCTTAAAAGGCAAGTCTTGAAACCTCCTTCTCCCCCAAAGCGCTTTTTAAACAGTCATATCAGAAGTTGTTTCTGCCTCCACAAACCCTGCAGAACCTTCTCCATGTGTCCGACATGGTGATCATTACCTCAACCAGCCTTTTCCACAGTCGGGAATTATCCTCTCTTCCCTGGGATTTTGCCATGACCCACGGAAAACCTAAAGAAATGGTCTTCTTTCTTGTACCATTCTCAGTCTGGTGGTGACAATGATTTTTTTTAATTAAGGTATTTTTTATTGTTCTGCCTCTGAGAATGGGTCAGAGTTGAAAATCGTAGGGTGTGATGCTTGCTGAGCTTCCTATCAGTATGCATGTCCAAATCTTCCACAGGGAGAAGCTCCTGGTATGCAGAGAGGCTGTCACCCCATCGGGGGAAAAACAGTATAGAATTAAAGAGAGCACTATCAAGCCCCTTAGAGCTAGAGGCCTGTAAAGAACATTTATTGACTTAGTCAGTCAGTCAGCAAACACGCGCTGGGCACCTGCAGTGTTCAGGAGCTCTCCTGGGGCCCAAGACCCAGGCAAGGCCCCTGCTTCCCCGGTGAGAGGAAACAGGTCACAGAGAAATCACCACATTATCTCGAGCACCCATAACTGCTCAGAGGAAACAGAGAGTGAGGCAAAGAAGGCCACTCTACTTCAGATCGTAGAGCCCTCTCCTAGGAGATGGCATGTGGGCAGAGGACGGAATGAAGTGGAAAAGCAGACAGTGGAACATTCAAGAGTAGGTCACCCAGGACTAAGAGGCAGGGAGTGGGAAGCCGAGTCGCTGAGCACGGACGACTTCAGCCTGTTGGAGCAACATCCAGAAGTCCCTCATGGCTGAAGACGAGGTGGCGTGGGGTGTCCAGCCTCAGCCATGTCCTGGAGGCCCTTTGGGCTATAGGAAGGAATGCTGGGCTTACTTTAGGAGTGATGGGAGACATCCCTACTGGCTTTAAACAGAAAGGTACTGCGGTCACATTTATAATTTCAGCAGGTCCCTGTGGACACTGGATGGAAATCCAGCTGCAAAGTGGGAACGTACGAGGACAGACCCCTTGTCCGGTTACTGCCGAGCCTCGCCACAGAGGACAGCAGCCTGAACTGGATGTGGAAGTGGAGGACACGGTCATCTTCTGAAAGTCAGGTCCCTGGGACCTGCTGGTGGTGTCCTTGAGTCGGGAAGGAAAGGGGCCACCAAGCGTGACGCCAAGGCTCTATCCTGAGCAGGGGGTGAACAGTAATTCTCACCGAGGACGACAAAGACCTGGGACAGGAGTAGATGTGGGGAGAAAAGTCCAGAAACTCTGTGTTAGGTCCAAGTGTGAGATGCCTACAGGGCTTCCAAGGGGAGATGTGGAGTCGGCAGAGGATCGAAGGGTCTGAGTGGGGGCGCGGAGGGGAAGCCGTGGGTGGAGAGACGCATGTGGACGTCATCAGCAAACACGTGGTATTTCATGCCTCAGCCTACACTAAATTACAGGAAGAGTAAGTAGGGGAGGGGTCTGTGACCTGAGCCCTGGGGTGCCTCATCCCTTCTTTGCATCTGACCACAGAAGAGACTCTGCACAGACGACAGCAAGCAGGAGCCAGAGAGCCAGAAGACAAGCCCACAGTCGACGCCACCCAGGATCCCAGGGAAGGTGTTTCAGGAGGGACAGTGACCGCACCTCCTGTGTCGAAAGCATCTGGGATCTTAGAAGACGAAGACTAGGGACATGGGGGTGACAGCGACCAGCGGTGTCCGCGGAGCCGGGCAGACGAGCTGGACACAGACCCTCACCTCACTGCGTGAGCAGTGCCGCTGGGTGCCACTCTCGTAAGGAGTTTTGCTCTAAACGGTGTCAGAGAAGGGAGGGGGGTGAGGGGAGCGCTGAAGGGCGGGTTTGCTGGGGAGCGTGTTCTGTGTCAGTGTGTGCTACATGTCCGCGCCTTTACGTGTTCATCATGTCGGTCCGCATGTTGGTGTGCCGATGGGCGAGAGAAGGTCGTGCGGTGCGTTACCCACAAGACAGGGAAATCAGGACGGGCCCGAGAGCGGGAACGCAGACATGAAGCCAGACCCTTATGTGGACAGGAGGCAGCGCGCTTCTGCCCGTGGATGGAGGCCTCAGCCTGTGAGGGGGCGAGGCAGGTGCCTCCGCGGTCAGGGGCGGAGGGCAGCATACATGGGGGTTGTGGTGCTGAACCCGAAATGAACGCTCATGTTCAGTGTTGCCTCCACGTCCAGTAAAATCGTGAGGGCTACAAACGGCCAGGTCCCTAGTCCTCCTTTCTCGCTCTGCTCCCCCAGACGCAGACCCCCAGCCTCATCAGCCTCCCCGTCGGAGGACCAGGCACAGTCCCTGTTCACCCATGAGCCCAGGGTCCATGCCTTCCGCCCTGTGGGCCTGCAGAGTTATGGCGACAAGCCAACCACATCCTCTGTGTGAAGCAAGGGGCTCTCACCCTCAACAAAGCGAAGCCTCCTCTGTGGCTCCCTCCGTTCCTGACTGTGGCCTTGCACCAGGTGGACGTCTCCACCCCGTGGGCCGTGAGCCTCCACGACTAAAATCTGACTATCCACCTGCTCTGTTCAGGGTCCAGAGTCAGGGTCCCATCATCTGCATAACTGAGCCCCTCCATCACTCCTGGGGTGAAGGGAAATGATCACACCTGGGCAAGACACCAAGACATGACACCGTGATAAATGGGGGGCACTGTGGGGGGAGTCCAAGCAGTTCCCTGGCTGCTTCCACGTTCTCAGTAAAAGAACTGAGGTCATCAACTGCAAGTAGACAATAAAGGGCAGTTTGAGGTTTGCAGAGGAAGAAGGTGGAAAACCGTTTACCCACAGAAAGAGGAAGCTACAGGCGCCCATGCAGGACTGAGGGTTGACCTAAGCGCCCACTCGAGGTGTGCAGCCTCTACCTCGGACCTGTGAGAACAGCAGGGCGGGTCTCTCCAGGCCAGCTCAGCTGCTCTGCTGTGGCAGCATCGTGGTTGGCTTGGGTCTCATCAGGTGTTCCCTAAAGTTTCTGAGACAAGGGGAACTCAGGGTAGGCGCGAGCACCAGGATGAAAGGGATCGGAGGAAACGTTGTTAGAGAGAAAGCAGCAGCGCCAGCTGTCAGTGATGCACCAGACAAGACTTTGGGCACCGTCTACCGGAATCTGGAGGGTTTAGTTTTCAACCCAAGCACCATGGGGATAGACCTGGGAAGGCAAGGGACACGTGCCACAGGCTGCGACGCGGTGATGACCGGCACTTGGCAGCATGGGACAGGCAGCGTGGGCTTGGCCGTCCCTCGCCAACTGAGCATCCTAGTTCAGGAAAGAGCTGAGACCCTAGAAAGGTTGTGATGGGGACAAACCAACCTTGAAAGTCCCAAACTGGACCCACACTGCCCCATTTTTCCATCATCTTCCTCCAAGAAAATGCTAAGAAAATGATCTGGCCCAACCCAAGCCCCCGGCGTACCCCGTATTCCCAGCTCTCCAGACAAGTGTCGCCACTCCCAGCAGTGTGCGTGCTCAGCTCCCAGCAGTGTGCATGCTCAGGACCCAGCCCAGATATCCGGGGCTCCCTAATGGGCAAGCTGAGGCAGGGAGTCAACACGGGCCTTCTGGAATGAGATTGCCCGGGTTCTGATCTTGCCTTCACCACTAGCTGGATGGATGACGTTCAGAAAGCCTCTCGACCTTCCTAAGAGGTGATGCACTTTGATTCCCCCCAAGGATAACACGCGTAAGTATCTCAAAGACCTGACTGAAAGTTAAATGAGATGATACAGTGAAGCACTTAGCGTAGCCCCTGCTGCGTGGTCAGCGTTCCAGAAGTATCAGCAATGACTATAAATAGGTGCGGTCAGCACGCCACCCAAGAGTGACCCTACAGGCAAACGCCCAATATCTTCTCACCTCTCTGTGGTCGGGTCTTCTGTGATTTGTGTGGTGGCTGAGTGGACAGAAATGCAGGCAAACTTTGTGACAGGAGTCCAGCTGGGGGATCCTGGCCTTGACTCCATTACCACCTCCCACCAATGACCTCAAGCTGTGACCTCAAGATGCCACCCAGTCAATAAACAGCTCCCCCATCTAAGGGACGCTTGGGTCATTCAAGCTTTGAGCACTGATAGGGCTGGCTATTTTCATCATATCTGGGCCCTGGATCTTGCTACAAGTCCTGTTTGAATGTCATGTAAACATCGAACAAGAAGACCATTGCCACGGCACGGCAGGTGTGTTCACAGGCACGCACACCCATCCACCGTCCTCACTTACTGTGAGTGTGAATGTCTAGCTTGTGTTTTCTCAGCTCTTTGGGATACTTGCCCCATGGACAAACCAGTGAAATAATTCAGCTGCACTGATAAGATTCAGACTTGTGGGCACAAAACTAATCTGTATCTTTCTTTCCTAACAGCCCAGTTGAGGCTAAACCAACACCTGGATACTAGTCTTCAATGACCAGCTTCAAAAACTAGTTTCAGTCCAACATTCTGACCTGTGAGAACAGACGGTCTGTTCAGGACAAATGAAATCTGATGTACTTAAAAGCAGGTACACAGGGGCGCCTGGGTAGCTCAGTGGGTTAAGCCTCTGCCTTTGGCTCAGGTCATGATCTCAGGGTCCTGGGATCAAGTCCCGCATCAGGCTCTCTGCTCAGCGGAGAGCCTGCTTCCCCCTCTCTCTCTGCCTGCCTCTCTGCCTATTTGTGATCTCTCTCATTCAAATAAATACATAAAATCTTAAAAATAAATAAATAAATGAAAAGCAGGCACACAATTTAAATCTGGGGGCTAGGGAAGGTCCTACCATGAAACATGAACAGAATATAAATGTCACTCTTAAGCTCACCGACAGCAGGACGGGATGCCATGCAATAGCTCTGCCATGAAGTGGATGGAAGTTAATTAACCTGTCCCTTACCCGCCTACCTCAGCGCAAGTGCGTAAGCCACGGCTGACAAGGAAAAGCAAATGAATTGTCCCCATTCCTACACTCATTCTTCAGAGATGATATTCCACTTTCTCAAGACAACTTTTTATGGCTCAACTTTTAAAGTAAATTTAACATCATCATTTTCAAAGTTAAAAAAAAAAAAAAAGTTAAACGAGTAAACGGGGTTTTGTCGGGAGGATCAGGAGCAGCTCACAATGCGGAGATAACAGGGACCCGGAAAGACAGGATCCATCTGACCACAGCCCTGGTCCAACATCCGCAAACCCTGGTCTCTCAGTCTGCGAAACTGACGCTGGAGGCGCTTTCCCACCGCACGCCTGAGGAGGCAGGGACACCGAGCAGCAGTGTGGGTCTGCACGCAGACCTGCGCCCAGGCCCGGGTCTGCCACTTGACGACCGTGCACCGCAGCACAGCGTCTAACCCCACCTGACAGTGGTAATGGAGGTAAGAATGCCTGCCTTCCAGCTTCGGGCATTGCAGGCCCTACCGTAAACCCTCCGAGTCATACCTCGTATCTCAGCGATCAGCAACACCCGTGACGGCCACCGAGGTCGTCATCACTCTTATTACCAACACGACAAATGTGCGTAAGACAGTGAGCCAAGGGCCTGCATGCCCCAGATGCTTGGTAAATGTGAGTTTCCTCTTCCTTTCATTTTTTTTTTTTATTTTTTATGGGAAGAATTCCAAGTAGAATGCTATTCTTCAAAGAAAATCAAGAGCTTGTACTCTCTTACAAATGATTCGGCACACGAGGCCCCCGGGGTGGCTCAGTCGGTTGAGAGTCCAGCTCCTGATTTTGGCTCAGGTCATGACCTCGGGGTCATGAGTGAGGTGACCGCAGGATCATGACGGAGATGGAGCCCTGCATTGGGCTCCACACTCATTGGAGTTGAGAGTGGGGGGGTGTCTGCTTGAGATTCTCCCTCTTCCTCTGCCCCTCACCCCACTTGTGCTCTCTACTTAAATAAATAAATAAACTCCTTTGGAAGTGATAGTGCCCACTTCTCAGAGTAGGAGAGAAGGGAAAATCTAAGTAGGCATTTAGACCCTATGTTATTAGTTCTGTGGGCCCAGCAGTTCTCAGGACAAGGTATGTGTGGGACAGATGACACAGGGATCATCTTCTGGTCTGTTTTTTTTTTTTTTAATGACTATTTATTTATTTATTTATTTTCCAATTTATTTATTTTCAGAAAAACAGTATTCATTATTTTTTCACCACACCCAGTGCTCCATGCAAGCTATGCCCTCTATAATACCCACCACCTGGTACCCCAACCTCCCACCCCTCCGCCACTTCAAACGCCTCAGATTGTTTTTCAGAGTCCATAGTCTCTCATGGTTCACCTCCCCTTCCAATTTACCCAAAAGCACATACCCTCCCCAATGTCCATAACCCTACCCCCCTTCTCCCAACCCCCCTCCCCCCAGCAACCCACAGTTTGTTTCGTGAGATTAAGAGTCACTTATGGTTTGTCTCCCTCCCTATCCCATCTTGTTTCATGGATTCTTCTCCTACCCACTTAAGCCCCCATGTAGTTCCATCCATGTTGTCACAAATGGCAAGATTTCGTTTCTTTTGATGGCTGCACAGTATTCCATAGTGTATATATATACCTCATCTTCTTGATCCATTCATCTGTTGATGGACATCTAGGTTCTTTCCATAGTTTGGCTATTGTGGACATTGCTGCTATAAACATTCAGGTGCACGTGCCCCTTTGGATCACTACATTTGTATCTTTAGGGTAAATTCCCAGTAGTGCAATTGCTGGGTCCTCCATGGACCCATGGAGGTTCCATGGTTCCAGCATGGAACCTCCATGCTGTTTTCCAGAGTGGTTGCACCAGCTTGCATTCCCACCAACGGTGTAGGAGGGTTCCCCTTTCTCCGCATCCTCGCCAGCATCTGTCATTTCCTGACTTGTTGATTTTAGCCATTCTGACTGGTGTGAGGTGATATCTCATTGTGGTTTTGATTTGTATTTCCCTGATGCCGAGTGATATGGAGCACTTTTTCATGTGTCTGTTGGCCATCTGGATGTCTTCTTTGCAGAAACGTCTGTTCATGTCCTCTGCCCATTTCTTGATTGGATTATTTGTTCTTTGGGTGTTGAGTTTGCTAAGTTCTTTATAGATTTTGGACACTAGTCCTTTATCTGATATGTCGTTTGCAAATATCTTCTCCCATTCTGTCAGTTGTCTTTTGGTTTTGTTAACTGTTTCCTTTGCTGTGCAAAGGCTTTTGATTTTGATGAAATCCCAAAAGTTCATTTTTGCCTTTGCTTCCCTTGCCTTTGGCGATGTTCCTAGGAAGATGTTGCTGCAGCTGAGGTCGAAGAAGCAACCTCTTCAATCTTCTGGTCTGTTCTTAAACGCAAATGTCACAATATCCAGCCAGATCCAAACACAGGTATTTTGAAGAGGAAAAAAAAAAAAAAAAAAGCATATCCTAAATAGTGATGTTTCTAGTAACCAGACAACCAGCAATACGAAAACGTGAAGGGAGAAGAAAAGGACAAGGAAAGCGAGATCCCACCACCGCTGCGTTCCTGGAACCACAAAGTGACCCATGAGAACCTCTCGTCCCAGAGGTGAAATCCGTTCACGCTGTTTCCAACACATCTCAAGTTCCTCCCAGCACAGGGCATTTCGCAAGCCTTCATTCGGCACACCTCCAAGTCACCTACATGGAAGTCCAGGCATGGAAAAGCAGGCCGTGATGAACACCACCACCTTAAGCCATATTAAAAACGGAAACACACAACACCGTTTTCAGGAAATACACACTTGAAATAAACACAGAGAACACGGCTCCACGACCAGTGTACATACAGGCAACTCACGTGCCCCTCAGACTGGTAGGAAGGCAGCAGGGAAGGTGCCTTCTGGGGCCAAAGGCGGGCCTAGTGGCCTTGAGAGCCCCATAGACCTCTCCCGGCGGGCAGGGGTGCTCCCTGCCCTTCGAGGGTTTCCCCACATCCTATGTCTTCAAATAATTGGTGCTTCCTAAGTAGGGTTTCCACGTCTCCCAGAGGCTTCTGCAGCCCAGCCCCTGCCTGGGAGAATGGGTTATAGAAATATCCCCTGTCCCTGGTATCATGCAACAAAGGCTCTGCAGGGCTTTGAAAACAGAAATCCACATCTTCAGGGAGAGCAGGCCTCCATCAGCCAGCAGAACAGGGCACTCCAGGCACAGCGTAACCAGGCGAGAGAAATGCATTCCGAGCGCTTTGCACGCAGGATTAATCGAATTATAATTTAATCATCTGATCAAACACTAATTAGCATAATCACTTGAGGGGGGAAAGAGGCCTGGAGGAACACCTCAGCACTCCTGTTCTCAGTGACTTGGCCTGAAAGGGGATACGGTTTGGATTTCCTCTTTTTCTGTGTAAAAAAATTAGAAGCAAACAGTAAATCAAGCTTAATCGACAGCAAGTATCAGCAGTGATGAATTTAGCAGCCCAGGAGTTACAACTGAGATTCAGAGCGTCTTCCTCTGCCATCTCTCCCGGGCCGCCTCAGCACCCACAGAGAAGCACAAACCTGATATTCCTGTGTAGGAACTGAGCCCCACACTATTTAACTCAGGGTCACTCACGACTGACATCTTGGACCAGATAACTGTTTATCACTGGGGAGGAGGGGTGTCTGTCCTGCACATTGGGGGACGGTGGGCGATATCCCTGGGGCCAGCGGCACCCCTCCCCTACGAGAACTGTGACAACTGAAAATGTCTCCAGACGGGGCCCATTGTCACCTTGTGGGAGGGGGGGAGGTGCAGTGAAATTGCCCTTGGTTAGAACCACTAAATTCACGGAAGACCACCATTTGTCAAGATCCTACCCTTTTTCAAAATGATCAGATCATAAGAGGGCGCGGGGGAGGGGAAGTCTTTTACTTCCATCTGCCAAAAATAATGAGCCTCAAATAATAGCTGCAGAGTTTCCTTTCTGTCTCATGGCTCTTTTTAGAGCTCACAAGAACCCAGGATACCAATGCCTGGACCCTCCAGACAATTATCTAAACACCCGCTTCCCCCGATGCAAAGATCTCCAGACTTCCATGGGCACCCCCGAGGGGGCTCCCCACAGGCTGAAAGGACCCTGTCCCTTGCATCCAGGCTTCAGCTGAAGGATCACCACATACCTCCACCTGCCCATGTAAGAACACCCCGCCCCTGCCCCCGCCCCAGGGAATCAGTGGAACCAAAGGAGGCCTCAGACCCTGGGGCCATACAGCTCTCTTCCCTCTCCTGTGCGCATGGAGGCTCAGAGATTTGCTCCAGTTTCCAAGGAAAGAGAGAGGAAGGTGAAAGGAATGACAAGAGACAAGGGCAGAAAGCGCTGTGCTCCCAGCAAACCCATCTCCACTGCAGGGGGGACTCCCCGCACGGCCCTGGGCAGCTGGGTCATTAGACACCCCGGCTCGAAGGATGCTCACACTTGCGGGGGAGGCAGGTGCCAGGAACCGAAGGAGGAAACACTCCACACTTAACTGCGGCATGTAATAAATATTTTCTACGGGTTAAGGTGATTTACTCTAATAATAAATTTGAGTCACACAAGCTCTCATTTGTATTTCTTCTAAGGAAAGTGTTTAACCGTTTACAATGACTCGTGCGTCTCTTGCAGGTCATTAAACTTGATGATGGAAATATTTATGCCCTTCCCGTGGGGGAGAGATCAAAAGAGAGTGACCTACGCCGGAGAGAAATTTTAAAGAGAACAGTCTGTACAAACTGCAGCGGTTTCGAGAACTCCAGATCAGAGAGAGACTAGGAGCTGTTTTCGACGAGATCTTCTGCGAACTCCCTCGGCAGAGCGGCTGACTTCCTAGCACAATGCCCCCCTTTTAAAGGGACGTAGGAGTAGGAGCCTATTGTTGCAAAGAAACGGGGTCTCCCCTAATTCCTGGAGTTCTGAGTAAGCAGAAATCACATTTCTTCAGCCTGCAATGCCTTTCATACCGTTTTCTTCTAAAGCTAAATATCAAAACAGCCGCTCTGAAAGATGATCTCTGCGGTGAATCACAATAAAATCGCCAAAGCATTATAACATCAAACTTGTTTAAGATGCCTGGGAGGGAAAGTTATTTTTAATATTCTCTAAAATAAGATCTCAGGACACAAAAGGATATTTTTTAAGGCTCTGAATTTAGGCCTCTCTCCAGCACATATTCAAGTCTATTTTAGTTCAAAAATCAAGGACACAGTGTTTTGAAAGGATTATTCTGCCACTAGTAATTGTCCTTGATTTTAGCATACATGTGACAAGGTCTAAAAATGCACATATGTCCTGATCCACCACTTTCTCTTCTCGTGAGAACGTGGGATGACGGCGCACGCTTCCTATGATAAACACAGTCGGTTTGAGGTCATCCGCCTCAAAGGAGGAGGCAGAGACCAAGAAAACCCAAAAGAGCAAAAGATCCCCAAGTGGTTTTATCTGACTTTGGAAGGAGCTTGAGCACCGATATTTGAATGAAGGCGTATGTCATGTTCCTGGGTTGGGACCAAAGCAAAACCTCAAGCTGCCAACAGATCCGTTTTCCTCTCCTGTCTCAATCTGCCCTCGCTCATCTCCCAAGATAGATGGGCAATCTATATATATGTCACCCACTCGGGTCCGCGCTGTCGGCTTCCTGCTTGGAGCCATGGCACCACATGTAGGTATCAAAGGGCTTCCCTGCTAGGACTCCGGCTGCTGGCAAGGAAGGGTTCAATGTGACAAAACAAAAGGGAACCAGGCCCCAAAGCAAAGCACATGTTGGCAATAAACCAGAACACCCAAGAAACTCCAGTAAGAAAAAAATGGCATGCACAGACATGCAAACATATATATGTTTAGATGCAAATGATTCCCAAGCTATTAGCATCCCAATTAGGAGTGCCTCTGATGGGGTCACACCCACCCCCACTAAGTAAGGGTCTTCCGTGTTTCCAGCTTTTACTCCCCCAACCTGCCCAAACCCATACAATCAATAGTCAGTGACTCCCTAGCCCCACACATGTTCATCCCGCCAGTAAATCGCTGCTCAGTACAGAGTTCACCAGGAACTGAAGTCCACTTGAAACTAAACTGGGTTGGCTCTCTAGCCAGTGTCTGGCCTTCTATGTCCAACAGGGGCCAGGAAGCTCCTTTCCAATGTGTGTTTTTCCAGAGGTGGCTTATGGGGCAGCCGGATCAGAAAACTAAGACTGTTTCCTCAACCGTGCGGACCTCAGAGCTGCAAAACCAGAGCTTCTGGTGGTCAGAGGCGGGAAACTATACAACTCTGAGCTCAGTCTTCTGCACGAAGTTGGGGGCCTATGGAGGCAGGGAAGGAGATGGCAAAGGTACACAGTGGAAGGAGACCTGAGGAACTTTTTCCGAGTAGAACCCTTTCCCAAAACGCTGCCAGCCTCGGAATCTCCAGTGTGTGACTCATGAGGGGACCAATGCTCCAAAAAATTTCCTTATCTTCTTCTCCCCTGCCCCAGCCTACATGGCACTGAGAACAAGTGCCCTTGAGAAGGTCCAGAAAGAGGCACATTACCAAAACAGGGCCCAAGGTGTCAACGGACTATGCCTAAAGGCAGGCTGGCCTCTCCTTGCTCCTCGTCTGTTCCTGTCACCCTGATGTGGGGGCTGGTGCAGCCCCTTTCTCCATATCTTTGGTCTTCCCATAGTCCCTACTCCCACTGCCTCCAAGCACCTGGCACCACCAAAGCCCACAGCATTTTCCCCCACCCCCATCATCAGTGATGAGGCAAAAGGGAGAACGAGAGGTCTCGTGGGACCATAAATAATAAGTGGGGGGTGGAGACGTGAGACCAAAGGAGGAAGACACAAATGAACCACGGATCAAAGTAATTGCCCAAGACAAATACCAACATCACGTGTAGGTCAAAATGTTTCTTCCCAGCTTTCTATGTAAATAGCCATCAGGTCTATGCAAAATAGCAGGCACGAAAGATGTAATAGGTGTTGATCTGGAGGAGTCTGAACACGCACGCACGTGTCGGGTAACTAACCATCCCACTTGCTTTCCATGCTCATGTCAAGGTACCTGATAGGAGCTGCTAACCTAGGTATCACCAACCTGAATAATTTATGAAAGAATAATTCTTTCCCTTAGGGAGCATTTCACATTTGCTATGCATTTCTTGTCCAATGGCCAGAGTGGCCAGCGACTACCCTTTGCAGGAACTGCAATGACCAGCTATAGGATAAGTGGAAAATCACTCAGGGACACCCCCCCCCGGCTGGTGTCAAGTTGCCCATGTTGCAGTCAGGGGTCTTCAGCTCACCCCTGAAGTCTCACATGTAATATTACAAAGCATTGTTCTTTCTTCCCCGGGCAGCTACAAATCGGTTATTAAAAATGCTCCACAGCCAATATTAAGAAATAAACAGTGTAATTAAGCAGACTGGGATTTGGAGTTTCTGGGGTCCTGTGGGAACCCAAGATCAAATCAGGCCACAGTGGAGAGAAGAGATGAATCTCGGGTCTCTCTAATGAGAAAATGTGTTTACTCAAAAGTTTCCACAGCATAACTCAGGTCCTTTATGTAGAAAAAAAAAAAAAAAAATGGGAGGGGGGATAAAATTTAAAAACGCACAGGACTGCAGTGGTTCTAATTATCTTCTGACTTTGTTTCTGTCCTAGGACATAATCACAGAAATCTTGCCATTGCCCTGAAGGTCCATCAGTGAGTGAGGAAGCAGGGATTTCATGAGGAACGTCCACGCTTTGCTCACTGTTAGGAGAAAGTGTGGATGGTGAGGGTCTCCGCTGCCATCGGCCATTTCACAGAGCCCGGCTCCTCAGTGTGTGACACAGGTCACCTCGGCAAGCATCCTATCTGCTGGGGGTTACAGTTCCAGCTGGATGTGATCCTCACAGAGGTCCCTGAGGGTGTGGAGGGCCCCTGGAGACCCTGAGGTCATTGGGATCTTCAGAGAGTGTTATCACCGCTATAGGTTTTACAGAAATGTCCAGTAATTTGAGAGTTCAGGTGCCTAGAAAAAAGAACTCTAAACTTTCAGTATGTTTGTGCACAGCAGATAAGAATTGTTTAAATTCTGTGTAAAATGAAGCTAAAACTATTTCCTGGTTTCTCATTTCAATATGAAAAGAGGTAAGGTTCAGAACACCTGGGTGGCTCAGTCATTTAAACATATGCCTTCAGCTCAGGTCACGATCCCAGGGTCCTGGGGTCGAGCCCTGCATCAGGCTCCCTGCTCAGTGGGAAGCCTAATTCTCCCTCTATTTGTGCACTATCTCTTTCTTTCTGACAAATAAATAAATAAAATTAAAAAAAAAAAAAAGAAAAAGAGGCAAGGCTCACGTCAATCAAACTCAGTAATTAAATAGTTTACAACCTTTCCGCCACCTCAGCAAACGTGTGCATTCCAGTCTGGAGAGGCTGGCCACAAAATGGCCCATTTTACAGATGCATCCTCACAAGACGAAAGGCAAATGCTTTTCACAGCGTCCGTGCTCAGAGGTAGGTTAGGACATGGCTTTTGTTCAGATCGCCAACCCGTACACCAGCATACAATTCATTTGATTCCATACAAATTCAAGAGTCCTACTCTTAGTAGAAAATAAGGCCCACTTGAGACTAGTAAACCAAAGTGTAACAAGGAACAGATGCAGTGCTAGCTAGGAAGGGAAACTAGTTCATTGTTAAGAGCAGGTGTGTTCTCTTTTCTTTGTCCGGTAGCATTTATGTCAATCAAGCAGCCTGTGGCGACTTGGCCCGCCCATCTGGCCTACCCATCTAGAAGAGCGGATGGAACAAGTTAAATCTACAGAATTTAGTCACCGATTAACATGGAGGAGACTGTGATCTTACAAGAGCCTAAGTTTGAACCCCTCTCTCAGTACTTGCTCTGCTGCAAACGTGCGGGCAGCCTCAGCCCTCCCACTGTCTGTGGCTGACTCCCAGAGCAGCGGTGGGTGCTGCCCAGCGAGGCTCTGTGGCCACGCAGCACTCTCCACACCCTCCCCTGACCTACCCAGGTCCAGTTTCCAAACAATACATACACCAGCTCCCTACCCCACATCCAAGTCAGACACAGACTTCAACTCAGAGAGCATTTCTAGAACATTCTGCAGTGTCCCCAGCGATTTCTCAGGACCTCAGGAAGGGTTGGTATGCCTTTTTTGTCTCCTCCAAAAGTTCTGTATGGTGCCAGGGAGTTAGGGGAAGCCAGCATTCGTTATGGAGGTGATCTCTCGCATTTTTCCATTCTTTCTTCCACTGTCTCAACCGCTGCATTTAAAAACGGCGTTCTATAAATAGCACTGCTTGCTCACTCTTAAATCTCACTCACTGTTGTCTGTGTAAAAATAACTTTAATAGGGATGCGGGTAAGATTTATTAATGTCCGTCACTCTGTCTGTCTGAGCAGGAGAGCCTTCCTTCCTCTACTTTCAACAAATATCTTGTCAACTCTGTTCCTCCCCTCACTGCTAAACCAAAGCATATATTTACACATTCCAGGGGGCTTCGAGACCAAAAATTCACCCAGCCGAGTGACTTTTTTAAAAATACCGTAATTATTTTGTAAATAAATAAATAAAAATATCGTAATTATTGAAAATCAACACAGAAATACAGATCATCAAATATCAAAAGATAGTAAATATTATAAATTTTGACACCTAATCTGATTTTTGTATTGAAACAAAAGTTGAAGTTTCAATGATGAATAAAACACATTCCTTTCATGGTACTTTGATGAAGGAATCAACTTTTACATTTGGTTCCGCTTTGTTGCAAAATGAGAAAGAAAGATAACGCTGAGAAACTCATAAATCAATGGGATACTTAAGAAAAAATATAGTAATGCGATTTTTTTTTTTTTAAGACAATTAAGGCCTAAGAAACTGAGCTTTGTTTTGATGTCCCGGGTGGCTCTTCGGTGAAGAAATAAATTTCCAAGAATCCCCAGGGAAACCTCTGTTTGATTTCATGTTTCTGACTGGTTTTTGGAACATGGCAGGGCGGTGATTGTATAGGATTTCTGAGTCCTGCGCTTAGCACGTACTTGAGAACACCGGGGTTGGTGTGTTGTGGACTTACTTTCTGTGACATTTGACCCAGTCCACATCAGGAAGAGCACCCAAAGCGACTGTACCACCATAATGGCCCAGTGTGGAGTCCCAGCGCTTATTCTAAATGTGAATCCCTTTGGGGAAAGAGTGGAAAATGCCCCAGAAGCATTTCTAGCAAATAAACGCTTGTACAGCCATCAAATCCGTGAGTCAGAACGAGACGGCAGGAGACAAGGAATCTAACAGTCGCTTATGTTCCTTCCTCACCATGGTCTCAGGGATGGGGGAGGTGGGGGTGGGAGAGAGGGGGGGGGAAGGAGGGGCCTGTCGGTCATCCTCATTCGTCTTCAGTCACTCGGTCAGCCAACATCCCTCTCCCCTTACTCCATGCCTGCTCTCTGCACAGTGGGTCTAAACGGCGGACCTTCCTTTCTAGAGAGGGGGACAGCCAGCAGTCAAATAAGCGCCAAAGACATGAACAGTGATGGACTGCCCTAGACACTGCCAAAGCAATGGCCACGGTTCCATGACAGAGCATAACGTGGGGGCCTAATCTGGCAGAGCAGGTGTCTGAATCCAGCCCAGCCCAGCGTCCTGACGGGAAGCTAGCTAACCTCTGAGCCACGGAACAGTGATCTAATCTGTCTGCCCCACGGTACTTCCCTCCGGCCCCCCTGGTGGAGAGTGTCGCCTGCAGAAGTCCTGCTCCAGAACTGAGTACAAGTCGGGCTGCTGGAATCTTCCATTCCCACCGTCTTATCTTAACCCATAAATTCAGGGAGGGAAAGCCAACTTCGAATTTTCTTCTATTCGAAACATTAACAAGAACACAAATATTGGGGGGGGGGGACGTAGAAGATGGGAATTTCTGTGCCCATTACTCCCGGAGGGGAAACGTTAACACCGGCCCAGGGGAACAGGTGCTGGCCAATCTGCCTGGGGGAGCGGGGAGGGGACCCCTGGCCGCAGAGCCCTGCGTGGCAGGGAGACAGACGGACTGCAGAGGCGCGGGAGCGGCAGCATCACCCCTGTCACCATCAGCAGGAGGAGAAGCCAGCAGCGCCTCTTGGAATGACATTGGAAGGTCAGCCAATCAGGCGCGGGGCTGCTCCTGGAGCTGCCACCTCCAAGAGGAGACGCACACGCGCCTGGGCCGGGCTCCCCCGCCAGTTTGGAAGGGGCTATGCAAATGCACCTTCCTTTCTGTGCACCTTCTAGGTCTCAAAACAGTGATGAGAGCCGGGTCCTCCATCGTAAAATTGGAAACAAAGACGGCCGGCCGCTGCCTGCCTGCCCCCGGCCTTCGCGCCACTCCCGGACCCGTGCACGGAGCCACCGCGGAGTCTGGGCCCTGGGACTGGAGCGGTCGTGGGGAGGCGAGCTTCCGATCGCCGCACGCAGCACAGCCGCGCTTCCCGGAGGCGGGGGCTCGCCGCTCTGCTGAAGGCCGGCTGCACCAGTCTGGCGAGGTTTGCCGCCCACTAGTGTCCTACGGCAGGGACACAATTGACATGCAGGTAACACCACCTCTCCGTCTCCTAGGCCGGCGACGGAGCCGGCCTCCGAGGGCCAGTGTGCGGCCCGGCACCCGGGAAAATGCCCCGACGCGGCTGTCCTGGAGAACGCCCCGGCCCCGCCAGCTCTGCCCGGGCACCCGATCCCCGGACAAACCAAGGAAACCAAGGAAATGCTACTCAGTACCCTGCCTGAGCCAAGCCTCCATGTCTCGTTCCCCCGCCTGCCAGTTACTGATGAGGCACGTTCAAACCTCACCCCTAGAATTCAGCTAATTCGGGGAAACTTGGATGCCATTGATTTTGCAAATGCAGCCACTGAGAAATCCAACCTTAAATTTTTCAGACATAAATACCAGCCTCCTGCAGTGCTCATAGGTCCTTCCTTATAAAACGACCTTCTCCATCTCTCTCTCTTCTTCTTCTCTCTCTTAGCCCAAAATTCCACACCGAGTCTCAATGCACATTGCATGAGTCCCTTCAGGAAATCATCACCGCATCTCATCCCAGACACGTCCTTGATAAAACACTTGGAGAGCTACGTGGAGGTCCAGGAATTAGGCATTTAGATTGGCAATTTGTGGGGGGTCAAAATTGTTTCCCCCACCAGCACGCTGTATATTGTCCCCATTCTGCCCAGCGGGTCCCTGATTCCCTGAGGCAGCACTGAACGGTGGTCACGCCAAGGAGCCTACAGGAGGGAGTCAAGAAGTAGAGCTCTTCTTGGCATTTATTAAAGGTCTGCGTGGCATTTTGTTTTCCTACAGAGGGCATCTGGCAGGGGCACACAGCTTAAGAGAGCTAGAAATTTCAGGTGAGCTCTGAAATGTTGAGATAGAATTGGAATCTGCTTAATAAAAACACGGGAGGGAGAGGAGGGCAGGAGGCCCTGAAATTATTCACCTAATGATCCTGTTCACTTGTGTGTATTTACAGGAATAAAATAAGTCATTTTAAAAGCCCTCAAGGTGCATTTGTACTCACCAAGGTCTACTCCTAAATTTAAATAAAACATCCAGTTTGCAGTGTGGGATACCCTGCCGAGATGAACTGGTGAGGCCGGAAAGGGGCGGACACCCCACCTCCACGCTGAGAACACCTGTCTCCCTCCCACCTCCTACCTTCTCTAAGCCCCACGAGCTTCAGGAAAACAGCAAAGCAGCAAAGGTCAAGATCCCATGGCTCAGGAGAAGAGGTCAGGGACATGTGTGTACATAGAGATGCAAAGATACTGTCAAAAAATGTATTCTGTGTAATAAATATGCTTACTGTTCCTCATTCTGCTTATCCAGAGGCCTGTCTATGCTTTTAACAGAATCTTAGACTCGAAGGTGCTCAGTGGGGTTAAAACCAGGAGAAATTGTGCTTAAACACAATGCAGCCTGATCCTGCCCTGAAGAGCCATCCAGGGACATGTGTGTGGATATGTCTCTCCACATTCACGGACCCCGATGCCTTGCACTGTAACTGAAGGTCTCCCGTGAATATTTCCAGAACACTGCAGAACACGTTGACTGCTTTAAACATGATGACAGGACCTGATCAGGTGAGGTATTTCATTCAAGGGTTTAACCCATGAAGGGACGGTCTTCTCATTTCTATTTGTCACCCAAAACCCTGTCTCCAGCCTGCCCAGCAACCACGCTCTTATTAAGAAATAAATGTACATCCCATTACATCAGTGGGAAAAAATGCTCTTGCCCACTATGAAAACGCAGATGCCCAAGTGGGGTTCTTATTTTGTTAGCACCCCCACATATCAAACTGCCTAATCTGTTACAAATAGATTTTTTTTTTAAATCATGTCAGACATTTTTGCTGTTTGAGGCCTCGCGGTCATCAGCTTAGGTATTAGAACTCATAGATCTTTCATCACACACATTCGGGAATTTTTCAGAATTAAGGTAGATCAAACTACGACAGTTGTTGAAATATTTCTTTCCCCCTCAAGTCTCATTCAGATAGGTAAGAACCATCTGATTTCACATTTTTGAAATGTGGTCCTATGAACAGACAGCATTCCAAATTGGACCCTTAGTCTATTTTCACATGACCATATATTTTATGATCCTTTGCACGGCAGGCATTGAACATCATTCATTGAGAAACTCTTTAAAGCTAATTCCCTCCCCTCCAAAATGAAAGAGCCCAGAGCTCTACAGTCGAGCCTTTCTTTTTTTAATTTTTTTTTTAATGCTTGGTCATATAAAGAGAGGGCCATTTTTATATAAAAGAGTTCCATAGCCTTCTGTTAGATAGCATCAGGCCACACAACACAGCCATGTAAAATATGCATTTGCATATCAGCTTATACTGTAACATCTACCTGTGTTCATTGCAGTCCCAATAATAGTGCTTATCAATCAACTTTCAAGGTCTTGAAAAAGGTGTAAGAAGATGATGCTCAAGGGAAAAAAGGAGAGAGTGCTCATAAATATGCACAGACAAATTCTTTGCATATATTTTCCATGTAGAATATTTGAGGTTTTACACAATTTCTCACTCTCTGATTCCCTTATGATTCTTTTAGTACAAAAATTATTTTTTTTTTAAGTCACACACACTCACAGCATCCTGGATCAGAGACAGTACCAGAAATTCTCCCATACGATTTTTGTCACCTCTAACCATGAAACTGTAAAATGGGAACTGATTCCGTCATCCTGAAACACGGACTTCCCAACAGGATGGAGATTTCATTTCCTCCTGTGATCCCGGCCTTTCTAAGGAGTCCAGAGATGTATGCCCTGACAGGTGAGACAGGCCATCAAGGCTTGGAGACATGGGAGAGATGGATGTGATTTTTGCGTCTTCTCCGGGCTCACATTAGCAGAGCAGCGTAAAGGGCCAACCTTCCTGGTGCATCACCACACATTAGCTACAGCAGATCTCTCCCCCAAGGTAAATTCCCAGGAGGCTGCGGAAGAGGTAGAGTGCCCTCTGGGAAAGATGGGGTCATGTCAGAACTTGTTGCGAATCTCTCCTGCTGGGAAACCTCCAAATGAAAGTTCTGAACACTCCTCTTTAGGTTATATTAGAGAGCGAAGCATCACTGCCATGTTAATTTCAGGAGCGCCTCCTTTCAGCTCCACCTTTTCTTAGTCATCATTTTTTTTTTAAATTTTACAAAGTTTATGCGTTTCCTTTGGCCTGTCAGTGTGATGATTCTGAGGATGCTATCTAGATAGGCAAAGAAAATGCACCCCTGTGCAGCTAACACTCAGAGCTTCCCTGTGCATCTTCCAAGAAAATCTCAGAGCCTCCCCTTGGCTTCTGGCATTTTCTCACCAGGGCGAGATTTCCTCCCTCCCACCCCCACCCCACCCCCACACGCGCTCTCCCTCTCTCCCTCTCCTCTCTCTCTCTCTCTCTCTCCTGGGTAGGGGATTCTGCTTAATGGTTTAATTTTAACTGTCAGCAAGTCATACATTTCATGCAGATTGGTGATCCAAAATTTGAATTGGGAATTTAGGCTGCAGCTAGCTACTCCCAAGCAATGCCGAATGATGACGATCCCCCCCACCCCCGCAGTTCCCAAATGAGAAGAAGCCATTCATACATGTGAGTTCATATGTACGCCGTGACAGGCGACCTAAGGTGCAATCACACTTACTAATTGGGTCTGACTCAGGCAAGAGCGATAGCTTTGCACATCCCCAGGAAGAAAGCATTTCAAAATGCAATATTGACAGGCGCGAGGAAAGGAATGCTATTTACGATAGTCACTGATGTCATCTGTACAACTGTACAGGTGTTTTTAAAAATTTGTCAACATCTCAGATGATGTCATGCTTAGGAGTGCATATTTTTACATAAATGACTGTGAGGAATATGTAGTACCCCGGAAGGCTGGGGAGGTGGGGGGGGGAAAGGACGGAGCTTTCTTGAAGGCTTCATTGCTGCCGGGGATGAATTGTAGCAGATTTAAAACCCATCTTTTATAAGCTCAAAAAGCTCTGAATGCGAAAGCAAGTGTTCTTAATTGACCCTCCACCTGCCCACACTCGGAATGTCATGTCCCTTTGAGGTTGTAATATGTCAAAGCAAGCGGCGATCTCCCTGGTTTCTCCTCCTCTCGCCAAACCTGGTTTATTCTGAATGAGGTAGCTGTCTAGTACTGGAGTTAGCTCCGAGCCGTCACTTTGCTAGGTAAGCTCCTTTAAATGATTACAGAGCAATTTTTCCCTCCCGGCCTCTCTACATTGCCTCCTCTCCTCCCCAAAGAAATAAAAATAATATTTAAAAAAAAAAAAAAAAAGGAAGAAAGAAACGCATGACAATTTAAGCCCAGATGGGGGGAGCAGAAGGGAAAGACTTCACCCATGCATCCAATGCCCCCACACTCCGGTCCATACAAGCCATGAAATTCTGAATTCACAAACCGAAAGGCTCACCATTAGCGAAGCTCTGGAACAAGGAGAGAGCCAGTATCCACATGCCCCTGCTGCTCCCCGGCCTCCCGCGAGCGACGCGCCGGCCTCGCCCCCCGCGCTCCGCCCGGCTCCGCTCGCTCGCCACCTGCCCGGGGGCCGCCGCCCGCCCGCCGCCGCCGCCGCCGCCGCCGCCGCTGCTGCCGAGCCGCCCGGGCACGCGGCGCGGCCGGGCTCCGGGGCGAGGGCTGCGCTCGCCGCGCGCTGCGCTCCTGCACACCTGCTCCCGGGCGCCGCGCCCAACGCTGCGGCCAGAGCGGGCCGGCGGGGCTGCAGCCCAGGTGCGCCGTCAGCTCAGGGGGCCGCCGGCAGGTCGGCAGGTGGACAGAGCCGCAGACGCGGGCGTGAGCTCATCCCGGGCACCCGGCGCCCCGAATGCGCAGCAAGCGGCCTCCCGTGCGCCAGCCCTCAGCCTCCACATCCAGGCAGCAGGCGGGCGGGCAGGCTCATCTTTCCTCTGGCGCGGCCCGAGTCGCAGTGATCCTCGCTAACCTTCCCTGCCTGGGAGGCGGGCGGGCGGGCGCGGGGCGAGCGAGCGAGCGAGCGAGCGGCGCGGAGGCGAGCGGGGACCCCCTCCCCTGCCTCTGGCCGCTGGGGCGCTCTGCGGTCTTAAAGCAGCAGCCGAGAAGTGGAGCCGGGCTGGAGGCAGGACGGAGGAGAGCGCAGCCAGCACACAGTCACGCACAGTCATCAAGATGCATTTCTTAGAGGCTTAAATAATCTTTTCAACAGCCGATTATTTTTAGTTATTTTCTTGCAGGTTGCTAATAAGATACGGCCAGGGGTGACTATTCCGGAAGGTGGCCGGCTAAGCAGAGGTGACCATGAAATGTTAGCAGTTTTAATAAAATGTGCAGCTGGATTGAGATTTCGTATTTACTCTCATAAAAGTCCAGTTCATTTGCCTGGAGTGAAAGGCTGCCTCCAAATCCTTCCTGCTCCTCTAAAGATCTCTATGGTTTCACAGGCTAATTTTTAATTATCTCAAATACACTGTCAAACACAAACACAGGCAATTCTAATTTTGCTCTCTGAATGGTGAAAAAAAAAAAAAAAACACCTGATTAAAATTGCAGATAATTTGAGTTAATTCCAAACATATAACCCCTTCCACATTACTGTGAAAAGTCAGCATGATTATATTTCCTGAATGTTCTGTATGGTTTTGGAAGTCATAATAATATTAAAATAAAAGCTTTAAAAAGGGCACGCATCCATATTTTATCACTTTGAAAAAAAAAAAAAGCTGGAAGGCACCCCAATTTAGGATCCAAGGTAGAATGCTCAGAGACAGGGCAAGAAAGACTGAGGAGAAGCATCTGGGGCGGTCTCGTGGGAAATGTGAGCGGGCTTCCCGGGCATTGGCCCCCCCGTTTCCCTCCGGAGCCAAAGGGGAATATGCCCACCTACAACAGCTCGCAAAAGAACAGGAAAAGCAAATGGTGAGGCAGAAACAAAATGGTGCTTTACCAGAGTTGGGCACAAGATGGCCAGGCCCTGCGTGGGAGGAAGGGCCAGCTGAGCCGGGAGGCTGCGCTCGCCACTGCTCTGCAGCGGCAGGTGGTCACGTGCTGCCGCCCACTCAGGACCGCAGGCCCAGCCCTGCCAGACCACGTACCCCCGTGTCCTCTGGCCCTGCTCGAGTCGGGCGCTCACGCTCGGCTCTTTCCTGAATGCAGTCCCGGAAGGCAGGTGACGGCGTGATTTCTGCTCCCACATCCAGCTTCTCCGCCCGTGCGTTCAGTCCACAAAATCTTAACTGCGCCAGGCTCCTCTCGGCCTTCATGGCCAGGGGCTCAAGGACCAGGGTCAGCCAACACTCACATCAGGGCTCGATTTGGTCACTTACCGGAGGCACAGCTTGGGCCTCAGAGGCAGGATGGAAATGATCAAGGTTCCTCACAGGTGTGGTTGGGAAGATCTGATGGCAAATCCCTAGCGCGTGTGGTCACTGGGATCAGCCCCCTTATGGCTGTCGCCCGGTCCGGAAGCAGGGCTGGCCACAGGATCCTGAGCAAAATGAGAATGGGGAGCTCCAAAGGGAAAAAGCACTTTTAAAGCTCCTAAAATATGAAACTTTGCCCTTTCATTCTCAGTTTGTCTCAACCCATCATGGTGGTTTTTATTTCCTATTTAATGCCACACTCCCCTGGGCATGGGAATGGTTCCCAGCAAGTGCCTGAGACTCAATACAGCACCAAGAGGTCGCATATGACCCCCTCCATGGGCCAATGCCCTGCGCCTCCACCCGGCTTCCCCTTCCCCACAGGCTTCTAATGTAATGCACAGGGGCCAGGAGATCCTCAAGGAGGTTCCATCTCCAAGCTGGGAAGCAGTTGCACTCGGATGGGAAGGGGTAAGGGTCTGGCCCTGCTCAAGTCTCTCGAAGAATAGATCACCACCACAAGGGCATCCTAGGGTGGGAACCGTGGAGACTCGGCCCTGCACTAAAACACCAGGCCATGTGCATATGGAATCTCAACACTCATTGTGAACACACCCAGGCCCCTACCAGGCCGACTGAGGGCAACGGCAGAATCCGGGCTTCTTCTTCCAACATTACCTAGATGCTGCCCAATGGGAGAGTGGCATGATTGCAGGACGCGGGTAGGGGTGGCCTGGTCATGACCCAGGGCACCATGGAGGGAGGGGGCAGGCAAGAACCCTTCCTGAGAAGCTGGCAGAAGGCAGGACAGTGCAGGAACCACAAATGCAGGATTTTTTTTTTTTTTAAGGAATGAATGTAATTTTTAAAAGTAGTAAGTTTTTAAATTTTTTAAAGTAATAAAATTTTCAAGATGGCAGCAGCAGAACTTTTGACCCCAAAGGCAGGTCCTTCCAGGAGGCAGGATCCCAGGGCAAACCCCCATGAAGCCAGCCTAACGCATCTGCTGCAGACTGAGGAGGTTAACAATGACCTAGAATGTGCCTAACATGGTACTCTTTTCACAGATACTTCCAGAGCAAATTCCAGTATAAAAGCACACAAAACTGTGGGCTCCATGAAGTCAGGCACTCTATCTGTCCTGCTCAAAAAGCGGCCCCCGAGATCTGGCACAGTGCCTGGCCCGCGGGCACCCTCAGTAAACAACCGGGGAATGGAACGTGGGTCTGTAATGCAGGGAGAAAGCAAAACCCAATCTAGGGTGTGTGCACAGAACATCATGGGGAAATTCAGAGAAAGAGAGTGCTTCCCACCCACCCTCAGAGAAGACTTCGGAGGAAATCGCAATCTAGCTGAGTCTTCGGGTTCAGTTAAGGTGTCAACACGCAGGGGTCCCTGGGGGGCTCAGTCAGTCAAGCATCTGCCTTTGGTTCAGGTCATGATCCTGGAATCCTGGAATCGAGTACCATGTGCCGGGCTCCTTGCTCAGCGGGGAGTCTGCTTCTCCCTATGCCTGCTGCTCCCCCTGTCCCCTTCTCTCTATTTCTGACAAATAAATAAACGAAATATTTTTAAAAATATTTTAAATGGCTCAGTTGGTGAAGCTGCTGCCTTTGGCTCAGGTCATGATCCCAGGATCCTGGGGTGGAATCCCGCATCAGGCTCCTTGCTCAGGGGGGATCCTGATTCTCCCTTTCCCACTGTCCCCTGACTGCTTGTGCTAGATCTCTCCCTCTCTCTCTCTCTCTCAAATAAATACATAAAACCTTTAAAAAAAATTATCAATGTGCAAAACTGAGTCAAGGCAAGGGGAAGTTCCCCCCTGATCAAGCAGACACCAGGAACTTTATCAAATACATTTAGGTTTCAGCTCTAATTTTAAAACTCCCTCGGAAGTTCTGGGAATTCTGCAGGTAAAATTTGAAACTGGCCCCAAGCAGGTGGAGGGGCAGGAGAAACAGAAGAAAGGGGGATCCCTGGCCCCCCACTGTTTTCCTATTGCTCTGCGTCAGCCTCCCCAGCAGAAGAGAGACAAAGTCAAGGAGGCTACTCTCCGCCCCCTTGAATTATGCTAAGTAAGAAACAACAGATATCCGTGGAGCAGCAGCATCTGAATTCTGAGGTCTACTCTTCCGTGTTCTCTGGGATCAAGAAGAGCATCTCTGAATTGGTGGCATTTGAGCCATGTTCTAAAGGACGGATTGGGTTGCCCATAGATGGGATGGCTGAAGAGGAACTTCACGTGCAAATGTCAACCAAGGCTTACTCCTCCTTTCTGACCAAGAGGACAAGTAGTTGCCCAAATGGGACCTGGGGTCCTCCTCAGGCTGCTGAAACAAGTACCACAAAACAGATGATGTAAAACCATGGAAATTTCCTACCTCACGGTCCTAGAGGCCAGAAGTCCAAAATCACAGCATTGGTAGGGCCATCCTTCGAAGCACATAGGAGAATCCTTCCTGCCTCTCCAGCCTCTAGTGGCCCCCAGTCCTCAGTCTCCTTAGCTTGTAGATGCCCCACTGCAGTCTATAGCTTCACATGGCTTCTCCCTCTGCATATGTGTGTCTCTCCTGCTGTTCTTGTAAGGACACCAGTCATATTCGATGAGGAACTCACCATGACCCAGTATGGCCTCATCTTACTCACATCTGCAACTTGTAATGACCTTGCTGCTGAACAAGGCTGCATTCAGAGATACTGGGGGTTAGAGGTTCAACATGTGGTTTGGGGAAGACACAACTGACCCCATGACAGGGCCCAAGAAGCCTGAAATCAAAAAACAGAAGGCATAGGCAGCGTGTCCCAACAGAAATGGCCGAGCACCATAGGCACCAAACGCCCCTCTGGGGCCGGCATGCACAGAGGAGTTCAGACTATCTGGCGTCTCAGTTTCTTCCCTTGGAACATGAAAAACCACGCCTGCTCTTCTTACCTTACAGATCGTTGAGGTGATAAAATGAAGCATGGAGCTGGTGTGACAAGGATTGCACAGAGAACCACATCTGCCATCGCTACTGTCTGCAGCCGGACCTGTGGAAACATTTTGAATAAATTCATTATCATGGTGGCCAGTACTTTGATTAAATTGAAGTTGGGCATTATTATACCTCTGGTCTGAGAACTGCAAAGGGCATAGATGGTCAAGAGTGTCAGTGGACCATCCCTTCTCTCCTCCAGTGAACTGACAGAGACCATCCACAAATATTCAGACCAGGTCTGCTCTACCAACGGCAGCTATGATAGTCCTCCTGGAGCTTAAAGAGGATTAAGTATGGACCAGGAGGTGGGGGGCGCTCAGAAGCCTCTGGGCTGCTTGACGTGTTCTCTCTCTGGATCCGGGTAAAAGTCACAAGGACACATACACATATAGAAATTCATCAAGCTGTACACTTATGATTACTGCATTTATACACTCTACTGTGTATTTACCAAAAAAAAAAAAAAAAAAAAGTGGCTAGACAGTCCCTACTGACCTCACAGTTCAGTAGGGGATTCAAATAATAGTTGCAGTAATTTGATGAAATAAACCCCTTAATTGGGGGGCGGCACATCTAACTCAGCCAGTGGGGGGGGGGCATATGTGTGCGTGTGTGCGTGTTTGTGTGTGTGTGTGCTGGGAACAGGTGTGCAGGAAACAGGACAGGAACAGAAGAATTGGAGCAAGGAGGTGTTTGGACTTCATCCTGAAGGCACAAGGAAACCACTGACGTATGGTAAGCAGGAAGTGATATGATCAGATTTATGTTTTGGAAACATTCCCTGCTAGGGACACAGTGGAGAATGACCAGGGGATTTGAGAAGGTCACAGGGAGGCTATTAGAAAATTAGCCTGAGTCCAGATGGAAAACAACTGAGACCTGAGGAAAGCCATGGTCCAGGAATGGAGATGTTTGCATCTTATAATATTGGGAGAGAGTAGGACGGTGAGACCAAGGGAACTTAGCAATACCACTAACAGTGATGACAGCTGCTGTCACCGCCAGTGGGGGGTCCTCTACTTCATCACTGACCTTTAGTCAGCACTGGCATGTCCACGTCCACGCTGAGTGCTGTGGATGCTTACCAAATTCAATTCTCGTCAGTGAGAAGCGCTATTACTGTCGTTCCCATTTTTCAGATGGGGAAGCCTCCACTCAGAACGTCCAGAAATGTGCACTGTAGTGCCCAGCCTGTCAGGTAGGGACAAGCCTGAATTGAAGCACAACCCCCACAGGTCTGGTAAGGATTAGTCTCCCTGAGCAGGGAAGAGATGGCAGGAAGTGGTAAGAGAGACAGAAGGAGGAAGTAGTGAGGGCTGGTGGGAGGAAGTGGTAAGAGAGAGATGAGGAAGTGGTGAGGGAGATGAGGAAGTGGTGAGGGAGAGAGGGAGGAAGTGGTGAGGGAGATGAGGAAGTGGTGAGGGAGAGAGGGAGGAAGTGGTGAGGGAGAGAGGGAGGAAGTGGTGAGGGAGAGAGGGAGGAAGTGGTGAGGGAGAGAGGGAGGAAGTGGTGAGGGAGAGATGAGGAAGTGGTGTGGGAGAGAGGGAGGAAGTGGTGAGGGAGAGAGGGAGGAAGTGGTGAGGGAGAGAGGGAGGAAGTGGTGAGGGAGAGAGGGAGGAAGTGGTGAGGGAGATGAGGAAGTGGTGAGGGAGAGAGGGAGGAAGTGGTGAGGGAGAGAGGGAGGAAGTGGTGAGGGAGAGAGGGAGGAAGTGGTGAGGGAGAGAGGGAGGAAGTGGTGAGGGAGAGAGGGAGGAAGTGGTGAGGGAGATGAGGAAGTGGTGAGGGAGAGAGGGAGGAAGTGGTGAGGGAGAGAGGGAGGAAGTGGTGAGGGAGAGAGGGAGGAAGTGGTGAGGGAGAGAGGGAGGAAGTGGTGAGGGAGAGAGGGAGGAAGTGGTGAGGGAGAGAGGGAGGAAGTGGTGAGGGAGAGAGGGAGGAAGTGGTGAGGAAGAGATGAGGAAGTGGTGAGGGAGAGAGGGAGAAAGTGGTGAGGGAGAGATGAGGAAGTGGTGAGGGAGAGATGAGGAAGTGGTGAGGGAGAGATGAGGAAGTGGTGAGGGAGAGATGAGGAAGTGGTGAGGGAGAGATGAGGAAGTGGTGAGAAGGAGAGGTAGGAAGAGGCAAGGGACTGGAAAGACACCAAGATGACTCTCAGGGTTACATCTGGGATGCCTGTGTGAGCAGAAAATCCACCGCCCAAAAATAGGGCCACCATCATCTTTCAGGAACTTTTAATGTTTCTCTTGTCTTCCACCCTTGCACCCACGGCCTGTTCTCTGTAAAGCAGGCAGTGTGGTCTTTTAAACACACACACACCGGATCCCAGGAAGCTCTGCTCACAACCCCCACTGCCTTCTGATATTTCACGCAGTGCGCACCATGGCTGCAGATCCTGAGCTGTCCGCAGCCACCACCTCCCTCCTCTGGCGGACAGTCTCTGGCTGCATCCCCACTCCCAACCTCCCCGTGGGTTCCTTGACCTTCCTCAAACACACCTGCATGCACCCACCCTCCATATAAACACTGCTCAGTCACCTGCCCCCAGGGTTCACTCCCTCCTCAAATGTCCTCTCCTTAGACAGGCCTTATCTGACAACCCCCATGCCACAGCATTCCTGGCCCGTCTGTCTTTATCGCCCGTAGTTACCCATAACTGTAGGTATTGATTACTGGTGTGGCCACCTCCGTGACGGCTGGCACCCTGTCTTTGGCTTCCCTGTTGCACTCAGCATGCCGGCAGAAAAGCTAAGCATGTGGTAAGAGCTCAGGAGCACCCGCTGAATGACGACAGAGACTGGGTTTTTGAGAGAAAGTGCCCAGGAGGCACACCCCAGGAGCCCTTAGGTGTATCCCTTCCACACCACTTGCCAGGAGGCAGAGAGAGGATGACAAGAGTGGAAAAGGACACCCAGAGGGAAGGGTTTCCCATAACTTCCATCCGCATAAACAGGTCATCAAAACAAGTATTTCTTTACTCCCCGCCACGCAGGTGGCTTGCTGACGGTGCTCTAGGTTATTTTTCAGAGGATGTTCTGGAGCCTGGGGATGTGAATTGTTAAGAGAAGGTCAAAGCAGGTGCAGACCAGGAGCATCTGGGAAGTGGAGACCACCGCACAGGAAGGCATGGGCCCGTGGGAGCGGCTCCCCGAGCCACCCCATCTGTGGGGAGGGTGCCGGCTGGGAGGAGGGGGAGATGGGAGAGCAGAACTGAATCCGCCAGCGGGATGGAGCCGGCCTAGGTCCAGAACCAGGGGACGCTCACACAAAATTCCCGGAGACATGAGAAGTTCAGGGCACCTGGGTTTGGACCTCACTGCAGGCAGTGTCTCAGTTCTGGGTGAAGAGAAGGGATCAGGGTGGGTGGTAGGTCGGGGTACCAGGTGGTGGGTATTATAGAGGGCACCGATTGCATGGAGCACAGGGTGTGGTGAAAAAATAATGATACCGTTATGCTGAAAATAAATAAATGAAAAAAAAAGAGAGAGAGAGAAGGGATCAGACATGGGGTTAGCCCATGGCTGGGCCATCGGGTGACCCCCACCCCCGGCCCCGTCACCAGCCACAGCTCAGCTCTGTGGCTTCAGCACATCAGACGACACTGGACAGGCGCTGATGGAAGGTCTAAGAGCCACCATCATTACTGGGGGGACAGGACAGGGATGAGCAGGAGCCAACCACAAGTGGGAAGCGCGAGGGGACAAGCCTGGCTTCTTGGGGTGTGTTAAGATGGGGACTGTGGCGTCGGACCCCATGCAGTGCAAATGAAATGTGACCCTGGGAGGTGGCTTCCCTATGTCACGGGGCTACCATGACAACGGAGGGAATTAAAACCAGCAAAGTGCCGAGAACAGTGCCTGGCATGCAGAGAGCAAACAATCCAGTCTGCGTAAGCACCGGTGGTATTTCTGCTTGAGGCAGAGAAAAAGGTTAAGGCCAGCAACAGGACAGGTCAGGAACACAGGGAAAAGGGAGATACAGAAAGCAGTAGTGGGTGGAATTACAAGAACCAAAACTGATTTTTTCCAAAAGATTTATTTATTAATTTATTTGAGAGAGGGGGGCAGAGAGAGCATGACGTGGGGTGGACAGAGGGAGAGGAAGAGAGAAAAAAAAATCTCAAGCAAACACTCTGCTGAGCACAGAGCCCGACACAGGACCCCAAGGTCATGACCCACGTTGCAATCCAGAGTCAGATCCTCAACCCACTGAGCCAGCCAGGTACCCCAAAACTGAATGTCTTTAGAGAAGTCAAACAGGATACCATAAAATTAGACTTTTACCTCATTTCAGGCATATTTCAATGCTTGATTTAAAAACGAAACAAACAAACCAAAAAAGTCTCCTTATTTGAAAGGTTAAAAAAAAAATGTTTTTTGAACCAAGCAGCTCAGATAGTAGAAGATCCTGGAGAGCGTATGTGCCTGGGGGACCCGGGAGACACCTGTAAACATGACAGAAAGCCCAGAAGCTATAAAATAAAAGAGAATCAGCTGTAAGCATTCGTGGGACAGCATAAGAGAACGAAGCCATGTGGAAGACAGATGCAGGCTGGGGCAGGGGCACGGTCACCCCCCCATGGGAGAGCTCAGGTCCTGGCATCAACAGAGGACAGAGCACTGATTGCTCAGGAGCAAAAGGACCATCAAGCAGGACTCGAATATGACCATTCACAGAAGAAAGAAACAAATGATGCAGCCAGTAAACCTGAAGGAGAGGCCCAGCCACGTTCACAGCCACAACACATGAATGTAAATAACAATCAGATACCGCTTCTCACCACAAAATGGAAAAGTAAGCAAGCGGCATTCTAAGGTTGGCAGGTTGCAGGGAGGAAGACATTGCTCGTGGCGCTGTGATGTGTTTGTAAGTTTCTTCACTGGTTTTTTTTTTTTGTGTGTGTTTTTTTTTTTTTACTTGTATTTTATTTTTTTTCCAATTTATTTATTTTCAGAAAAACAGTATTCATTATTTTTTCACCACACCCAGTGCTCCATGCAAGCTGTGCCTTCTATAATACCCACCACCTGGTACCCCAACCTCCCACCCCCCTGCCACTTCAAACCCCTCAGACTGTTTTTCAGAGTTCATAGTCTCTCATGGTTCACCTTCCCTTCCAATTTACCCAAATTCCCTACTACTCTCTAACGCCCCTTGTCCTCCATGTTATTTGTTATGCTCCACAAATAAGTGAAACCATATGATAATTGACTCTCTCTGCTTGACTGATTTCACTCAGCATAATCTCTTCCAGTTCCGTCCGTGTTGCTACAAAAGTTGGGTATTCATCCTTTCTGATGGAGGCATAATACTCCATAGTGTATATGGACCACATCTTCCTTATCCATTCATCCGTTGAAGGGCATCTTGGTTCTTTCCATAGTTTGGCGACTGTGGCCATTGCTGCTATAAACATTGGGGTACAGATGGCCCTTCTTTTCACGACATCTGTATCTTTGGGGTAAATACCCAGGAGTGCAATTGCAGGGTCATAGGGAAGCTCTATTTTTAATTTCACTGTTAACAGACTCTGGTGATAAGTATCTAAAAAAAAATAAAATGCATTTCCCTTCAACCTAGATATCCTACTCTTGGGAATCTCTCCCATGGACGTGAAAAATAACCAGTACTTAAAGCTATTTGTACAATGTTATCCACTGCAGCATTGTCTGCTGAGACAATAGACAGAAAAAAAAGAAAAAATGAAGAAGAAATAAAATCATCGGAGTGCCCATCAAGGAGGGATGCTGAATAAATTTTGGAACATGCAAATGTTGGAAGATCACAGTCAAAAAATAAGGAAATAGATCAGTGATGTGAGGACATTTCCATCACATTTAATTGAGAAAAGAAAGATACAGAGGAATACAGAAAATATCTCATTTTGGGGGCTCCTGGGTGGCTGAGTCAGTTAAGCATCTGCCTTCCACACAGGTCATCATCCCAGGGTTTCTGGGATCGAGTCCCTCATCGGGCTCCCTGCTCAGTGGAAAGCCTGCTTCTCTCTCTGCCTCTCCCCTCACTCATTTTCTCTCTCTCTCTCTCTCAAATAAAATATTTTTAAAGTTTTTTTTTAACAAAATAAAATATCCCATATCTGTGTGAATGTAAGATATCTATGTGTGCAAGCAACCTCATAAGGGTGGGAAAATGTTACAGAGCAAAGGTAGACATCGGTCACCTGAGGGGGCTGAAGGAGGAGGGGAGCCAGGGAGAGAGAGGGAAGAAAGTTACGGTAAGAAATAAAGGTTGACCTAGAAAAACCAGCACGTACAACGATGTATAACATAAGCCCTTTTATGTGAAATACGTCACAATGAAAGTAGTAATGGTAGTCATCTACATAGCAAGAGATCCATGTTTTACTGGTTTATTACCTTTTCTGGGCTGTTTGATACTTTTCATTTTCTTTCTTTCTTTTTTTTATTTATTTCTTTTCAGCGTAACAAAATTCATGGTTTATGCACCACACCCAGTGCTCCATGATACTTTACATTTTCTTGGTAAGAACATGGAGGGGCGCCTGGGTGGCGCTGTTGGTAAAGCATGGGACTCCATTTTTTTTTTAATTTTTAATTTTTTTTTAATTTTTAATTTTTTATTTTCAGCGTAACAGTATCCATTGTTTTTGCACCACACCCAGGGCTCCACCCAATCCGTGCCCTCTCCAATACCCACCACCTGGTTCCCCCAACCTCCCACTCCCCTGCCCCTTCAAAACCCTCAGATTGTTGAGGGAAATTGGAAGGGGAGGTGAACCATGAGAGACTATAGACTCTGAAGAACAATCTGAGGGGACTCTCTGTTTCAACTCAGGTTGTGACCTCAGGGTCAGCGGCTCGAGGCCCCTGTCGGGCTCTGCCCTCAGTGCAGTCGCTCGTCCCTCACCCTCCCCTCTGTCCTTCTCCGTGCTCATGCTCTCTCTCGCTCTCTCTCTCTGAAATAAATAAAATGTTAAGAAGAATATCTGGAATTAAAAGACAATAATGAAAGAAAATAAAGTCAGCTAGGAAGCCTAATATGAGGAGCTCACGTGGAGGACACATGCTGACCCTAAAGGTCAAAATTTGCTGGTCTCCTTCTCGCCTGACCTTTCTGGTCCTGCCTCGAACTGGAAGGTGGAGTCAGGAGTCTCTTCTGCCTGTTTTGTTGGTCCTTCTTCTTCTTGTTTTCCACAGCCTCGAATCCATGGATGAGGTTCACTTCCCTGCTCCCCAGGAGGGCTGAGCCACAGGGTCGAAGAGGAGTCAGAAGGCAACAGCCAGAGAAGGTGACAGAGGAAAGGCGGCCTGTCTCCAGGGCTCCCCTGGCACAAGCCTCTGCACAGGCGAGTGGCTCTGGGGAAAGGGAAGGAGCCTGGGTGCTTATGGAAGGATAGTGGAGGGCTCGTGGAGCTCCTTGCTGGGGAAAGCTGGAAAGGAGAAGCCAGATCTTGGAAATCACACCCAAGACCAACCATGCAACCTCAGCTTCCTCTTCTTTGCCACGGCTCCTGTCCACCGCCTTGCAGGAACATGGCCTGGGCTTCCCTGAAAGGGCAGGGCCCTTTCAGCCAAGGGAGACCCAAGGGAGCATCTGAGCAGAACTCGTCGTCCACAAATGGGCAATGACATCTTCATCCATACCAATGTTCATAGGATTTTACCAAATGTTAAGCAAATTTCTGAAGAACAACTCTCAGTATTTCAGCTCCTTTATTCCTATTTCTCTAGGGGTTATTATTCCAGGAATGGGTATGAAGCAATTTAAAAATAAATAACATTCGATGGCCAGAGCTATGGATAGCCTCGGCTCTCTATGACAAAGGGAACCCATTCAATCTTCAGTCAATGTTTTCCAAAGTAGAAGAAAGACCTCAGAGTATGATTTACACCTGGAGCATCTCCTCACTCATTCCGCAAAGATCTGCTGAGCTCCTGCTGGGGGCTAGGACTGTGGGCACAAGTGAACAAAACAGGCAACAGCCGCTTCCCATCAGTAGAGAATCATGACGACAACGTGACAATCAGTGTGACACCCATCACTTGAAAACTATGCTCACTCTGGTTTGTCTTGGAGAGCGACACAAGGACAATCACTTCTTAAACCCTCACTGACCTGTTGTTGTCTTCGAGGCTTTTCTTCTCAAGCAATTTGCTATCACAGAAAAGACCAGCCAACACACAGGTGCAAAGATGTAAGGATGTATGGTCATTAAAATGATACTTGCAATGGCAATGGGAAATAAAACAAAATAAAGTATCCGTTATTGGGTTCAGTTAAATATGGTACAACTAGCTAATGAAATACTAGGCAGCCGTTAAAAAAAGTGGAGGCAACTTTACAGCCCATACACCAAGATTATGATGTTTTGAAGGAAAAGAGGTAGGGTGGGGAAAATAGTGGGTACTGAGTATTCTCACTTCCATAATGAAATGTGTATACATTTACATGTTCATACGTGCTTAGACAAGTAACAGAGAGTGATGAAAGAGGCTTTTGTCCATAGTTGCATCTCAGAGAGGGGAACTGGAGTAAAACACGGGATACATAATTTCACGAAGCCGTCTCTTCTTATCAAACAGATGCTTTCCTATTCATTTTATATCATCCTACCACGCATCTTTGTACTTTATCAATTAGAAGTCATTAGCATAAAAAGATATTAATGAGCATTAGGAAGTTATTCTCTATACCTCTGTCCAATATGCCAGAACCAATATCTCAGCCACTAGCTATTTATATTTAAAGGTGAATTAATTAAAATAAAACAAAAATTTAGTTTCTCAGTTGCACTGCCCATGTTTAAAGTAGTCGTGTGTGGCTGGTGGCTAGTCCACTGATGGTGAAAATATAGAACATTTCCATTACTGCAGGGACACCTGGAGGGCTGAGCCATTAAGCACCTGCCTTCAGCTCAGGTCATGATCCCAGGGTCCTGGGATCGAGCCCAACAGCAGGATCCCTGCTCACCAGGCAGCCTGCTTCTCCCTCTGCTGCTCACCTGCTTGTGTTCCCTCTCTCCTTGTATCTCTCTGTCAAATAAATAAATAAAATCTTTAAAATAAAAAAAGAACATTTCCATTATTACAGACAGTTATATTGGAGAGTGCTGGACACTCTTCCCAGAGCTCAAGCCAGAGAATTGATCCTGAAATATCTCGACCTTTGCTCTTCCTAGTAGAATTGATGCAAAGGAGAAATACAGAACAGGTTTTTCATTATAGAGAAAAACAGGCATTGATGTGCATCTCTCCCCCTCTCACCCCTTGTTAAAGAGCTTGAACTTGAGAAACTCATCTCTTCAACTTTTTACAGTGTCATGAAGTATCACAATGTCTGGATGTTTTTCCCCCTGGAAACCTAAATGAGTCAATATTTATGGATGTTATTTGCAAGTACAAAGTAACACAAAGAAATGACAGCCCAGATTTATCCTATTTTTTCACTACTGTATAAACTATAGAACCTTTTCCCCTTCTCGGATCTTTCATACTTGTTTAGGCTTCTGGGGACCCTCCCCACGCTGAGAAGCCCAACTTCTCCCAGCTAAAGGTTAATCTTGAGTCAAGATGGATCCCTAAGGGTTGTTAATATATCTGGTTCAATAAAACACAGAGAGCCAACAAATCAGGAAGAGATTGCCCACCCATGTCTACTCTGAAAATTGCATTTGTGTTTCTTAATCAGCCCAGTAGGAATTTAAATATCTTCTAGCTAATCACACTGGGGTCTTGGTCGGTCAAATGCCAAGGAAGCAACCTTTAAGACATTAAAAGTGTTCGTCCGCTTAGGGAAAAGGTAAGTGCAGAATCAGTTCTTATCCTTGCCCTTCAGAGAGAACGCAGCTTACTCTAGAACTCTCTCCTCTGTGCACAGAGCTGCCTTAGTTCTGGATAATAAAATATCAGAGCATCATCTGGCTGAAGAACTGGCTTCCTAGGACTCACTACAGAGGCCACGTGTTAATAACAGTATCTTTAATGCATCCATTAATAACATCCATTATTAACAGTATCTTTAATGCAGCCCCACACCCAACCGTCTGTTTGGCTGGGGGTTTCCATAATCAAGCACCAGGGCAGGAAGTGGTGATGAATACAAAATGCTCTTTCACTCAGTTTCATTTTTCTACCTTGGACTTCCTATTAGAAACTGTGGTGACCTCTCTCAGAGGACAGAACTTGGAAGCTGCGGAGAAAACCCAAAGCCATGGACTTCCCTGCACACAGGTTCCCAGAACGAGCTTCTCACTACCAGGAGAAGAATGCAAACCTCCCAGTGCTGGAAGTTCTCCTTTCTGCTTTCATGAGAGTTAGCTTATCACAGCAACCTGCTCTGAGCTCACCACGTGGGACAGCCCAGCAGACGGAAGATGCAGTAAACCAGCACTTCTCTGAGGTTCAGTGTGACTCAAACTCCGAATTTTAGCAAACAGACCCCCGGTGTGGATCTGCCACAATGTAGAAGGTGCAAAGGAGTGAAACATGAGTGTTCTAGTCTTCTCTTCATCTACCAAACTGCTCTGATTGTAAGTTAAATAAGGGCTGAACACTGCATGTTTCTCAACCATTATCCAATCCATTCCTATGGGTAATTTTTAAGTAAATATAATAATGGTTCATTAACATGATGCTGTTAAGTCATGACATGTTCTTCATAAATTAATTTTCTTAACAAATTTGGTCTTTTATATGAGCAAAAGAAACTTCTTCAAAAGGACCTCAAGCAGCTCACTCCATCTCTCAAGGGCTCAGCTACCTCATCTGTAAAGTGGGAACATCAACAGAACCTAATCTGTAAGGTTCTTTTGAGGTTTAAACAGAGCATCCTCGCTGCTCAGAGGTGTGCCTGAAATGTCAGAAATGCTTGACATGGCAATATGGTGATGGTGATTTGTGGCATCCTGACTTTTTTTTTTTTAAGATTTTTTATATATTTACTTGAGAGAGAAAGCATGTGTGTGAGAGACAGCACGCATGGGGTGAGAGGCAGAGGGAAAAGCAAACTCCCCGCTGAGCAGGAAGTTCAATGTGGGACTTGATCCCAGGACTCCAGGATCATGACCTGAGCCAAAGGCAGACAACCCACTGAGCCACCCAGGTGCCCCACATCCTGACTTCTTATGGAACACATGTGGAGGTATAACATTTTTCCTGATGACTTAAACCCATCATTATGAACCGCATCATGTAGGTCAGAGGTCTGTGTGTCCCTATACTTGGCCATCCTGTTGCATTTGGGGAGCTTCACGTTGTTTGGTGTTTGGGGCCAGTTTCTGGTAAATCTCCCCTTCCATACTCATTTATTTCAATCTGCTACGAGACAGGAATCCAGGGGACCAAATACATTACTATTCTGCTTAAGGCAGTTGTAAACGGTCTTGGTTCTCAGTCAATGGTTCTCATTGCTGGATGGTTGGTCGGGAATGGGATCAAGGCTCCAGCAACCCCAACAGAAGTTGCCCAGAGGAGGCCAATGGGCCAGTGGAGCTCGCTGTGTCAGAGAAGGTCAGTTCCCTCTTTCTCTGTTGGCAGCCCAGCAGGTGCAGTAGAGGACTGACCCACCTGCAGTAAGGGTGTTCAGAGGGCAGGTTCAGGTCATCCCATCCAACAGACAGGCCAAAGTCACAGACTCCCAAGGGAGGCAGAAGGTAGAAAAAAGACAAATTCAGTCCTTTATCCAGCACTCGCCAAGGTTACCGTGTGCTGGTGGACACTTGGGACATGTTAGTGACTAGGACAGATGTTGCCTCCATCTCCTGTATGCAAGAGACCCATGTGGAGCAAATAAAACAATAACTGCACCAAAAAATTAAGTGATTGAATATTTAACTCAATCACAATTAAATAATTGTACTAAGGGAAGTACTTTGGTGAAAAAGCCTAAGTTGGAGATATACCAAAGGATTTTTTAACCAAGAGTGGGATTGCTGAACAAGCATCGCTGAGGAGGACCACAGAGTAGCACATCAGTCACTAGGACTATTGTGAGAAAGAACCACAACCTGGGCAACACAGACAACAGAAATTTGTTCTCCCCCAGTTCTAGAGTTCAGACATCCAAGGTCAAGGTGTCAGCAGGGTTGGTTCTCTCTGAGGGACATGAGGGAGTCTGTGTTCCAGGTCTCTCTCCCAGCTTTTGATAGTTTGCTGGTGATCCTCGATGTTCCTTGGCTTGTAGAAGCATTACTCGAATGTCTACCTTCATGTTCACATGGTGCTCTCTCTATATGCAATCCTGTCTCTGACCAAATTGCCCCATTTTATTGGATTATTGGATTCAGGCCACCCAAATGATCTCATCTTAACTTTATCATCTGCAAAGACCTTATTTCTAATTAAGTCACATTCATAGATGATGAGGGTTAGGACCTTGATATCTTTGGGGGTGCATATTTGAACCCATTACATGTGGCAAACAGACTAGGTGAAGAAGAATGGAGAGAGAAAGCATCAGTAGAGAAGAAGCTTATGCCAAGGCTCCTGGCCAGGAGGGTGCTATGATGGCAGAACAACTGGAAGCTGCTGGTGCAGGCATGTGGTAAGCATGGGGAAGAGGGATGGGGGTGGGGAGCAACCCAGTCCTATAAGGCTCTGGCTTTATTTGGAATGTGGAAGCCAGGATGGGAAGTTGGAAACCAGGGTCCTGGAAGGTGAAGTGCAGCAGAAGCAGCAAGACAGACTAGAGGGACAAGCCCTTCTGCCACACAAGTGGAGACTGGAGGCTTAATTCTAGAGAAGGATACAGCCTCTCTGGGCTGGGTGGCAGTAGACACTTCTGTTGGAGAACTAGGTACAAATTGGGAATAAATTGGGAATTACAAAAAACTGTTGAAGTCAGCCCTGAATGCTGACTTCCCAAGCTTCTCCTTACTCAGGCTTTCCAAAGTTTGGCAGCTAAAGATCAGCCTGGCATTGCTGGTCAGTCTGAGAAAAAGGGCATAAAGACACTGACATGCAGAATTCCTCCAATGAAATCATCCAGGCTGACCACCCAACACTTTCAGTGCTTCTCAAACTTCAACATGAATAAAAACTAGGGGGAGGGCATTAAAATACAGACTCCTGGCCCTGCCACCAGAAATTTAAGAGTATGGCTGGGACTATACTCCTAGGTATTGCAGAGGCTCGAGGACCTGTATGTCTAACAAGCATCTGGGAATGTTGGCACTGCTGGTCCACCGACCACACTTCGAGCATCATAACTCTAGATGAGAGTTGATGAATTTCCAACTGACATTTTAGAATTCTGCCCTTAAATACAATTCAGAAAGACCAAAACATGTGAAAAGAACACTAATCATGAGACAGAGTAACCAAAACAAATAGAGAAAAGAAATAATGACTTAGAGAAAAGATATTCTTTAGCAAGAAAACTTCGTTAAATCAAGAATATTCTCAGAGAAGAAATATAAAAGATCCATAGAAAAGATCTATGCTATTTTTTAAAGATTATTTATTTGAGAGAAAGAGTAGGGGTGGAGAGGAAAAGGGAGAAGGAGAGAGAGAATCTCAAGCAGACTCCCTGCTGAGCACAGAGCCCAGTGAGGGGCTGGATCCCATGACCCATGATATCACAACCTGAGTCGAAACCCAGGTCAGATACTTAACCAACCGAGCCATCCAGGTGCCCTGAAGTGCTGTTTTTTAAAAAAGGAAAGTTGAGGTGCCTGAGTGGTACAGTCAGTTGAGCACCCGATTTTTGGTTTGGGCTGAGGTCCTGATCTCAGGGTTGTGTGATCCAGCCCAGAATCCAGCTCTGTACTCAGTGGGGAGTCTTCTTGGGATTCTTTCTCTGTTCCTCTCACTTGTGCTCTCTCTCTCAAATAAATAAATAAATAAATCTTTAAGAGAATAAAAGAAGGGAAAGTCAAAACCAAAGTTCTTAACAATGTTTATTCTTCCCATCCAAGAGCATGGAATGGTTTTCCCTCTTTTTGTTTCTTCAATTTCTTTCATGAATGTTCTGTAGTTCCTTGAGTACAGATCCTTTACCTCTTTGGTTAGGTTTATTCCCAGGTATCTTATGATTCTTGGTGCTATAGTAAATGGAATCGATTCTCTAATTTCCCTTTCTGTATTATCATTGTTAGTGTATAAGAAAGCCACTGATTTCTCTACATTGACTTTGTATCCTGCCACGTTACTGAATTGCTGTATAGTTCTAGTAGTTTGGAGGTGGAGTCTTTTGGGTTTTCCATATAAAAAATCATGTCATCTGTGAAGAGAGAGAATTTGCCTTCTTCATTTCCAATTTGGATACCTTTTATTTCTCTTTGTTATCTGATTGTTGTTGCTAGGACTTCTAATACTACGTTGAACAAGAGTGGTGAGAGTGGGCATCCTTGTCGTGCTCCTGATCTCAATGGGAAGGCTGCAAGCTTTTTCCCATTGAGGATGATATTTGATGTGGATCTTTCATAGATAGATTTGATGAAGTTCAGGAATGTTCCCTCTATCCCTATACTTTGAAGCATTTTAATCAGGAATGGGTGCTGGATTTTGTCAAATGCTTTTTCTGCATCAATTGAGAGGACCATGTGGTTCTTCTCTCTTCTCATATTAATTTGTTCTATCACATTGATTGATTTGTAAATGTTGAACCATCCTTGTAGCCCAGGAATGAATCCCACCTGGTCATGGTGGATAAACTTTTTAATGTGCTGTTGGATCCTGTTGGCTAGGATCTTGTTGAGAATCTTAGCATCATATTCATCAGTGATATTGGTCTGAAATTCTCCTTTTTGGTAGGGTCTTTGCCTGGTTTGGGGATCATGGTAATGCTGGCTTCATAGAAAGCGTCTGGAAGTTTTCCTTCTGCTTCAATTTTTTGAAACAACTTCAGGAGAATAGGTGTTATTTCTTCTTTGAAAGTTCTTAGAAATTAACATATGATAGAGAATTAAAAAACTAAATAGAGGAGCTAGAAAGCATGATGTAGAAAGCAAAACAAAAACTTAGAGAAAAAGAGGGATTTTTGTAACTTAGAGCACTGGTCCATGGAGACTGATATCTGAATTAAGGAGATATAGAAGGAGGAAAATCATATGGAAGGAAGAAAGTCATCAAAGATATAATTCAGGAATATTTTTTAGATCCAAAGGACAAGACATGATCTTCTAGACTGAAGGGGACCATCAAATATTCAGCACAAGAGATAAAAACAGACCTACACCTAAGCACACTATAAAATTTTAGAGCACGGCACTAAAGATACTATAAACTCCAAGTCAAAACAAAACAAAACAAAACAAGAAAACCATCAGGTTTAATACATAGGGTTAAGAATCAGCACAGCATTGGATTTCACAAAACTAGTGTTAGAAGTTAGCAAACAGAAGCATATGTCATACAAAACCATAGATAAAATAATTTCCAATCTACAATCCCATGTCCAGGTAAACCCGCTATTAATAACTAGCACCAATAGGTTTTCATAATACAAGGCTTCAAAAAATACACCTCTCCTTCACTCTTTATCAAGAAGATACTGAAGGATGAGGTCCACTAAAATGAAATTGGAAACCAAGAAAGAAGACATGACATACAGGAAACAGGAGGTATAAAACAAGACAGAGATGCCAGCAGTCTCCATGATGATGGTGAGAGCCCTAGGAAGCAGCCATACTCCAAGTCTGAAGAGTAAAGAGCTCTGACAGTATCTGGTCAGAGACTCTTGGAGAGATGTCTTAGAGAGATAAAACTGGTAGAACTTCTGGGTGTTTGAATGTGCTAAGAGGAGAATTACACAAATGGAGGAGGGTTTGGAGTCAGTAGTAAGCACATGGGAAACCAAGCAAACAAAAGACCCAAAGGAATATTAATTCTAAGGGGAAAATATGTTTAAAAATAGGCAGGAAAATAAAAGCAGTGTCCTGTGTGACTCAGTTGTGAATATTGATGGCACTTCAAAATCATGGATATTGAAAACATAAACATGGAATGTCAGTCTAATCAACATTATAACTATCTTGAAAGAGGCGTGATGGAAGAACACATGTATTTCCAATGTCAGAGTTCAGTCCTCATCTATCATGGGAAGTTAATAGAAAATGCCTTAAACTGGATTTTTTAAAATTTAAATTCAATTAATTAACATTATTAGTTTCAGAGGTAGAGTTTAGTGATTCATTGGTTGTATATAGTACAACCTTGTATATGATACAAGGGGTTGTATATAATACACCTTCTTCCCTCCAGCAACCCTCCGTCTGTTTCCTAGAGTTGAGAGTCTCTTATGGTTTGTTGACCTCTCTGATTTTGTCTTATTTTATTTTTCCCTCCCTCCTCTTATGCTCCTGTTTTGTTTCTCAAATTCCATATAAAATCATATGATAATTGCCTTTCTCTGATTGACTTATTTTGCTAAACATAATACCCTCTAGTTCCATCCATGTTGTTATAAATGTAGGATTTCATTTCTTGATGGTTGAGTAATATTCCATTATACATATACATATATGTATATGTATACATATATGAATGTATATCCTATCTTCTTTATCCATTCATCTATCAAAAGACATCTGGGATCTTGCCATATTTTGGCTATTGTGGACTCTGCTGCTATAAACATTGGGATGCAGGTACCCCTTTAGATCACTATGTTTTTATCCTTTGGGAAAATAAAACTGGAATATCTTTTAAAGTTGGTCTATAAACATGTTACTTCTAAACAAGGAGATAATTTTTTAAGTGAATTAAAAAGAGTTGAGTGATTTTCTCTAGGGAGAAGAAAAGAAAGGGATGGGGATAGTGTTATTGTAGCAAACCCTGTAAACTATATGACTTTTCAAATTTCGTACATGTATAAGTCTGAGAAAAAATATTAAATATTTAAAAATCAAAACAAAAATAGACAAATATCATATAGAGGAACACCTCTGGAATGGTGACATGAGGAGCTACATATACTGTCTCCCCAGTGAAATAAGCATAATTGCCAAACATTATTTTTAAAAAGCAAGTCTTTGGAAATTGTCCTTAAAGCACTACAGCAGACATATATGAAATGAAGAAACACTTATTTAAGAAAATAATGTTTTTACCCAGATGTGGAACCAGTGAATGTCTGTAGCATCTGAGCCACAATTTGCTCACTCCCCACCCCACTTACTTCAGTGTGATAGAAGCTCTACTCCAGGCAGGTACAGCCAAGAACATGATGCTCACACTTCCCACCCTGATTTTGGATTTAGCAGATAATGACTTCATTCAAAGCATGTCTTATAAATATGTTCAAAGAGTTAAAGGTTGCCTTGCTTCAAGGATCAAAAGATGGTATGATAACAATGTCTCATCAAATAGAGAATATTAACAAAGAGACAGAAATCATAAAAACAAACAAACTGAGAATTCTTGAGTCAAAAACTTTAATAATCAAAAACCTCACTAGAGTTGCTCAACAGTAGATATGAGCTGGCAGAAGAAAGTATCAATGAATTTAAGCACAGGTCAATAGAGATCATACAATTTGAAGAATGGAGGAAAAAGAATGAGAAAAATAAACAGAGCCTCCATAAATGTGGTAAATTATTAAGCCCACAAACATAAGGGTAGTGAATACAACAGAAGAAGAGAGAGAAAGGAACACAAAAAAAGATATTTAAAAACAATGGTTGACTGGGTGTGGTGCATAAACAATGAATCTTGGAACACTGAAAAAGTTTTTAAAATTTAAAAAAAAAAAGATTGATGAATTATAGACCTATACCTCTGAAATCAATAATACATTATATGTTAATTAATTGAATTTAAATAAAATAAATAAGTAAATAAAAGTTTCAGTGGAAAAGAAAAACTAATGATGTACTGTATGGTGACTAACATAACACAGTAAAATAATAAATAAATACATAAATAAATATTTTAAGAGAAAAAAATAAGGAAAAAAATGGCTGAAAATGTTCAGATTTGATGAAAATTTTTAATCTACATATTTCAGAAGTTCAGTGAACTCCAAGATAAATTCTAGAGATCCAAACCCATATCTGTTATAGAGAAGATTCTGAGTGCCAAAGAAAAAGATAAATATTGAAAATAACAAGAGAAAAATCACACATAAAGGAACCCCCAAAATATTAGCAGCTGATTATCAGCTACCATAGAGGTCAAAGCAGTGGGATGACGTATTCAAATTGCTAAGTGGGAAAAAACTACTGTCAATCAAGGATCTTATATCCACCAAGTCTATCTTTCCAAAGTGAAAGTGCTGTAATTACATTCCTAGAAAGAAAAGAAAAAAAAAAAAAACAGAAAATTTATTGCTATCAGACTTGACTTATAAGAAATAATACTAAATGAAGTTCTTCAGACTGAGAAAAATTGGCACAAGTAATTGGGGGAAACAAGAGTACCAATAAAGGTAATCATTTATGTTAATTGTTTTATATATACATATATATGTATATGCATATATTTTTTAATTTCCTATGTCTTCTCCTTTCTCCTCCTAACTGGTTAAAAATAAATTTCATGAAATATTATGCATATAATTGCACTGTTGTTCTTAAAACCTATAAAATTATAATGCATTTGACAATAGCAACACAAAGTAGACAGGAGAAAATAAAATTTTATGGGAGGAAGAAAATGACACAAGATGATACAACTGAAAGCCATATAAATAAATGAAGAAAATCAGAAATAGTAACTAAGAAGGTTGACATAACAAACCTCTAATTACATAAAGAAGAGGAGCAAAAAATGGAGTTATGTAGGATTACCATTTCTATAATGTCATTTGATTGCATTAGTCTAAATCTAAACTACATTCTGATAAGATGTGTATTGTAAACCTAGAGCAATCAATAAGAAAAAGGTCTAAGATAATATATAATAAAAGTTGTTAAAGAAATTAACATAAGAAAATGTTCACTTAATGCAAAAGAAATCAGCAAATAAGGAAAAAAGAAACCGAAAAGGAAAAAAAAAAAAAAAAAAGACAGGAGATATATAGAAAACAAAGTAAAAGGGCAGATAAATTCCACCATATCAATAATAACACTAAATGCGAGTGGATTAAGCAATCTAACCAAAGGCAGAGATTATTAGACTTAACAAAACAGAAACAAGGCCTAAGTACATGATATCTACAGTAGTCACACTTTAAATGCACAGATGGGAACAGGTTGAAAGTAAGAGGGTGGAAAAGATGTACAACAACCATAAAAGAAATGGAGCTGCTATATAAATATAATATAAAAAAGTGTAAAAGTGTTTCTAGAGATAAAGAGGCAAATTTTATAATGATAAAACATCAATTCCACAATAATTATAACAGTTAAAAACACACCACTAAGGAAGAAAAAAAAAAAAACTAAGCAAACCTAACTCAAGCAGATAGAAGGAAATAATTAAAGATTAGAGAGAAAATAATGAAATAGAAAATTGAAAAACATTAAAGTGGATAAAACAAAAATTCCCTGAAAAGATCAACAAAATTGACATGCTGTTTTTAGATTGACTAAGAAAAAAAGAGAAATGATTCAAATTACTAAAATTAGGAAGTAAATGGGAAATTATTAATCTAAAAAGTATTGTGACAGGTTACAATGAACAAATACATAGCAATAAATTATATAACATATACCAAATGGACAAATTCCTAGAAAAAAAATCGCTGACACTCTCAAAAAGAAACAGAAAGAAGAGAACTATCACAGAGACTGAGCCAGTGTGCCACAAAAAAATGCTTGGACCCAGGTGGCTTTACTGGTTAATTTTACCAAGCATCTAAAGAGTAAATAATACTAACTTTTCATAAAGTCTTCCAAAAATTAGAAGAGGCATTTTCAATTCTCTTTAGGCCAATATTAAACTGATGTTAAAAACAGCCAAAAATATTACAAGAAAAAAAACTGCAGATCCAAAAAAAAAAAGAAAGAAAGAAAGATCACATCCAAATGCCAGATGCTGAATCCAGCAACATATAAAACGAGCTATACACCATAACCAAACAGCATTTATCCCAGGAATGCAAGGTTGGTTTAACATCTGAAAATCAACTAATCTAACACATGTCAATAGACTAAAGGACAAAAACCACAGGATCACCTCAACAGATGCAGAGAAAGCATATGACAAAATTCAAGCACTTAGCAAACTAGGAACAAAAGTGAATACTGTTTTTCTGAAAATAAATAAATTGAAAAAAAAACCTAAAAAACTGAAAACAAAACAAAACAAAAAAACCATGGCTTGGCATATGGGATTGAATAAATGTTAGATATAACTGTTACCATTACTATTTCTAGTATCATTACACTATTATAGGATTATTATTATATTCTCCTAGGAGGTTTCCTTACCCATACTCTAGCCTTCTTGAATAAACCTTCCCAATCATTCTTTTAAAAAAAAAAAAAAGTGAGCTTTCTTAGTCTGATAAGGTGCATCTATAAAAACCACAGTTTAACATCATAATTAAACGTGAAATATTGAAAGTTTTCCTCCAAGATCAACATGGCAAGGATATATGTTCTCACCACTGCTATTCATTGCAGTTTTGGAAATTCTACCCATGAAACTGAGCAAGAAAAGGAAGACTACGCATCCAGGCTATAAAGGAAAAAAATAAAACTACCTCTATTTACAATATTGCATAATCTTATATAGAGAAAATCCTGATGAATCCACTAAAAAAAAAACTATAGAAAAAGTGAACAGTTTGAGCAAGTTTCAGGATAGGGGGTCATTATACAAAAATCAACTGAGTTCTGTATAGTTTCAACAAACAATCGAACATGAAATAAAGAAAACAATTCCATTTACAATAGCATCAAAAAGAATGAAATACTTGGTAATGTATTTAAAAGAAATGCTGAGGTGTCTGGCTGGCTCAGTCAGTGGAGCACACTACTGTAGATTTTGAGGTCTTGAGTCCAAGCCCCACGTTGGCATAGAGCCTTTTTTTTTTTTTTCAATTAAAAGTAAAAACTAAAATGTCATTTTAAAATGAAAAGTAAAACATTCATTCTGAAAACTATAAAATGTTGTTTAAAAAGGTAAGGAAGAAAATATCCCATGTTCATAAATCAGAAGACAATATCATTTTTTAAAAGATTTTATTTATTTATTATTTATCCAAAACAGAGATCGCACATAGGCAGAGAGGCAGGCGGTGGGGTGGGGGAGGGGAAGCAGGCTCCCCATGGAACAGCAAGCCAAATGTAGGGCTTGATCCCAGTACCCTGGGATCATGACCTGAGCTGAAGGCAGAGGCTTTAACCCACTGAGCCAACAAGGCACCCAGAAGACAATATCAATGCAATCCCTATCAAGGTGCTGGCTTTTTTGCAGAAATTAACAAACTAACCCTAAAATTTATATATAAATGGATAGCCAAAATAAACTTACTAAGAAGAATAAGTTGGAGGAGTCACATTTCCAATGCAAAGACTTACTACAAAGAGAGTAGATCTTAAAAGTTCTTATCACTGGGGCACCTGCATGGCTCAGTCATTAAGTGTCTGCCTTTGGCTCAGATCATGACCCCAGGGTCCTGGAATCTAGCCCCACATCCAGCCCCAATCAGACTCCGTGCTCAGCGGAGAGCCTGCTTCTCCCTCTCCCACTTCCCCTGCTTTTGTTTCTTCTCTCAACTGTCAAATAAATAAATAAACTCTTTAAAAAAAAAAAGTTCTTATCACAAGGGGAAAAATACTGTAACTATGTAAAGTAATGGAGGTTAACTAAAATTATTGGGGTCATCACTTTACAATATACAAATATGTCAAGTCATTTTGTTATATACCTTAACTTATACAATGTTTATACATCAATTATGTTGCAATAAAACTGGGGGGAGGAGCTTGTAACAAAGTTTCAGTTATGAAGGCATTGTGGTCTGGAACTCAGTGGAATGGAACTGAGAGTCCAGAAATAAACTCTTGCATTTTCAACAAGGATGCTAAGACAATTCAAGGAGGAAAGAATCATCTTTTCAACAAATGGTGTGAGACAACTGGATATCTCCATACAAAAGAATGAAACTGGACCCCTACCTCACATCACACACAAAGACTAACTCAAAATAATCACAGTCCAAAATAAATGCAGGAGCTACAACTATAAACTCTTAGAAGAAAACAGAAGAATAAATCTTTGTGACCATGCACTAGGCAAAGCCTTATTAGATACACCATGAAAAGCACAATGGACAAAAGAAAAATTCGTAAGTCAGACTATATCAAAACTAAAAGGTTTTGTTCTGCAAATGATACCATCAAAAAACTGAAAACACAAGCCATGGAATGGGAGAATATTTCCAAATCATATAGCTGATAAGGTACTTATAACCAAAATAGATTTTAAAAAAAGAAACCTCTTACAACACCATAATTTAAAAATAAATAACCCAATTAAATTAATGAGATCTTAATTAGATGTTTTTCCAAAGAAGATATGCAGAAAGACAATAACACATGAAAATACAGTCAACATCATTAGTTATCAAGAAAATAGAAATCAAAACCTCAATGAGAAACCATTTCACTAAGCATCAGAAAGAGATAATAACAAAAGTATCAATAACAAAAGCAAATTTCAAGAAAATGAAACCCTCATTCGCTGTTGCTAGAAACGTAAAATTGTACAGCCACTTTGGAAAACAGTCTGTGAGTTCCTTAAAAAAAAACAAATTAAACAGAGTTACTGTCTGACCTAGAAATTCCACTCCTAGGTATCTCCTCAACAGACATGCAAACTTAAGTCCACACAAGAACTTGTACATAAACATTTTAGAGAGGTTATTCATAATTACTTATAATTACCCTAATGAATAGATAGATAAAATATGGTATATCCATTTGATAAAATATTACTCAAAAATAAAAAGGCACGAACCACTGATGCATGCTACAACATAGGTGAAAAAACACTGGACTAAGTGAGGGAAGCCTAACACAAAGGACCACGTGCTGTATGATTCCATTTCTGTAAAATGTCCAGAAGAGGCAACTTCATGGAAAGAGAATAAGTGAGTGGTTGCCTCTAGCTGGGGAGGTGTTGTAAGGGAAGGGGAACTGCCTTGTAATGGGTAAGTTGTTTCTTTTGGGAGTGACAAAAATGTCCTGAAATTAGATAAGATAATGGATGTATATTTCTGTAAATATCCTAAAAGCCATTGAATTTTACACCTTATGTGTGTAGATGGCATGGTGTGTGGTTTATACGTCATTGTAGTTTTTTTTTTTTTTAATTCATAAGCAGGAGTCAGGCAAACTGCTTCAGACTATTTTTACCAGAATTTCTCAGTGAGAGTAAATACTCTTTGCTTATTACATGTGTTTTATTTTTTCACCTTGAAGTCATGATATTCTTCATGAGAGAATTATGAAATGTTTCATAACAATAGCTCATTATCTCTTAAAAATACAAGTTTAACAGGGGGCCTGGCTGGCTCAATCAGTAGAGCATGTGACTCTTGATCTTGGGGTCATGATTTCGAGCCCCACATTTGGTGTCAAGATTATTTAAAAAAAAAAAAAAAAGCAAACGTTAAAGAAATAATGGGGCACCTGGCTGGCTCAGTTGATAAAGCATGCAACTCTTGATCTCAGGGCTATAAATTCAAGCCCTAGTTGAGTGTAGAGACTAAAGAATTAAAAATTAAAATTTTAAATTTAAAAAATTAAAAATTTTAAAAATTTTAAAAAATTTAAAAATTTAAAAATTAAACCTCAAAAAGATACAAAAAAAGAAATATAATTAAAATGTGGGGTACCTGGGTAGCTCAGTGGGTTAAGCCTCTGCCTTTGGCTCAGGTCACAATCTCAGGGTTCTGGGATCGAGCCCTGCATTGGGCTCTCTGCTCAGCAGGGAGCCTGCTTCCCCCTCTCTCTCTGCCTGCCTTTCTGCCTACTTGTGATTTTTCTCTCTCTCAAATAAATGAATAAAATATTTAAAAAAAAAAAAGACTATGGACTCTGAAAAACAATCTGAGGGTTTTGAAGTGGCGGGGGGGTGGGAGGTCGGGGTACCAGGTGGTGGATATTACAGAGGGCATGGATTGCATGGGGCACTGGGTGTGGTGCAAAAATAATGAAAACTGTTATGCTGAAAATAAAAAATAAATTAAAAAAATAACAAAAAATAAACAAATATTAATTGGGAAATTAAAAAAAAGAAATATAATTAAAATGTAGTTCTCATTTTTATTTAAAACTTTAAATATATAATGAGGATCCAGATTTGATGACCGTCTCCCAGGTAGTGCATATGTTGGTTGGTCTCCACTTACTCCTTCAGCCTTCCCACCCCCTGTGCCTCAAGCAGGTAACCATGGTGGACTAAACCATCCAGACTCCATGGGCTCAGCCAGCAGAGACAGGAGGAGACGAAAGGGAGTGAGAGGTCTGATTCGGCATCCCTCCTCCCTGCCCCACCATGATTTTTCAATAGTGGAGTTCCTTGTGACCAGAACCTCTGTTCCCCACTGTCTTGTCCTCCACAGTTCTGTCTCGGGGTCCTATCACACCCGCTAGCTCCCTGGCCCCTTCATTCTTAGAAGGGCAAAAGCTTTACAGTGGGGCCATGTCTTGGTCATCTCCGCATCTCCCATTGGGGGCCTCCTCCTAAGTCCCCTGTCCTTCACGTTTTCTGCCTGCTTTTTCCCACTGGTGCCTCAGTGGAGACACGACACATCACAGCCCTTCCTTCCTCAACATGAACCCTCTGGGGTCAAAGGAAGAATTAGTTCCACCGTTCAGATACATCACATCACATCTGGCCTTTGGCACTTGTGTGACTGCAAACACCAAGTTGCCCTTGGCCTCGCAGATTCACATTGGCAGACGAGGATGTGGTGTAATGGGGTTCCACCTGCCGGCCTTCCCTTCGAGTCTGCCGTGAGAGCTCTTATAAACAGCAGAATTGTATTTTAGAAGTCCGGTTTTTCCTCCCAAATGAATGAACTGGAAATATGGTCCGTGTGCCCCTTCTCCTCCAGGTTGTATAGTAACAGATCTCATCATTAATAGGCTGGCTGAAGATGTATTCAGAAGCTTTTTCTCTAGAGCCACCAAAAGGTTGTAACTGTGACCTCCGCAAAGGCTGACTTTAAGAGAAGCCAGTACGGGCACAGAGTAATCAAGGGGCCTCAAGGAAGAGCCCTTATCTGAGAAGAGCAACTCCCACCCCACTGGTCACTCTGCTATGAAAGGGTCATCCCTCTGATTAGGGGTTTCTCCAAGTGTGTGTCCACATGTGCATGAGTGTGCAGGACACCGGCAAGCCGACCACATCTGTGATCTCAGAGGAAGAAGCTGAAGGGGACTGGGCAGGGGAGAGATTATGAACATTGTACATCACTTTACTTGTTGCCTCAAGAGGTACTACTTAGGTGATTTGTTTTGGTTTTTTTTTTAATATTTTATTTATTTATTTGACAGAGATCACAAGTAGGCAGAGAGGCAGGCAGAGAGTGAGGAAGAAGCAGGCTCTCCGCGGAGCAGAGAGCCGGATGCGGGGCTTGATCCCAGGACCCTGGGATCATGACCTGAACGGAAGGCAGAGGCTTTAACCCACTGAGCCACCCAGGCACCCTTATTTTAAGACGTTTAATACCAAGCATGTATAAGGTAAAAAGCAGTCCTATAGAATTAGTTTCCTGGGAACACATTTTGGGAATTCTGCTTTAAACCCATTTCCCACTGACAAAGTCCAGGCTCCCTCGCATAGCATCAAAGGCCCTTGGACAGCTCACTCGGCCTGGACACTAGGACTTCCCATGTCGCACGTGCACAGGCAGCTAGGAGTCAGCATCACCAAATAGCCAGAGCTCTCCAAACACACCAAGAGCATCATGCTGGTCTCCCTGCCAAAAATTCCCTTCTTTCCTGTTCTGGGGAGAGACCACCCTTAACCCTTCTGGACCCAGTCAAATGTCACCGCCTGTCCCCCAGACTGAGATCTAGCACCCTCTCTGGTCTCCCACATCTTCCACACAGCTGGCTGCGTGCGCACCACATGTCTGGGGGGTCATCAAGGTGTCAGTCAGCTCTTTACTGAGCCCTCCTGGCCCCTCCCATGTAAAGCTTTTTACAAACACGCTCATGCCCTAGGAGGTAGAGAAAACTCCCTCCCCATTGTACTGACCAAGAACCCAAAATGCAGAAAAGTTACAGAAGTTGCCCAAAGTCACATGGCTAGTGGTCCCCGGAGCCAGGACACTGACCCTGCCGGCCAGCTGGGGTGCCCACACTCACCCTGGGAGGCTGACATTAAATCATGCACTCCTCACGAGGCTCACAGTCTGAGCCTCTTATCTCTGGGCTCCCCAGGGAGCTGGCAGGACTGCCACTTGGTTTAATAAAGCTTAATCCCTGACCAAGTTACCTGATGTACGCTCCATTATCAACCCCGTAGCCACGGTGACCAGATGTCAGCTGAGTGCCGGAAACTCAGTAGACTCGCCAAATGCCTTCCTTCTTCCCCAAGTCAGAAGGAAGGAAGCTGGATGTGGAAGGCTCGGTAGGTCACTGTGTACCAGAAGGACACGGACACAGGGACATCCAGGGTAAGCCTCGCCTCTCCATCACTCTGGTTAGCCCCAGGCTGTGCACAATATTCAAATCACAGAAAATGCCAACCCCGGGTTCACTAGCCAGAATGTCTGTTGGGTATGTTTTGCTTTAGAGTTAACGAACCACCTTCCCAGGCCCTGCCTCCGGTCAGACCCTCGGCAAGCCAGCTCTCCCTGGTAGGCGCAAACAACCCGGGAACCAACAGGGGTTCGCTTGAGATGACAGCCAGATGGCAAGGGGGCTCAGATCAAATTGAGGTGTCTTGACCCCAGAGCACACCCCCCACACACACACACACAGAACCTCCTCTCTGCATGTGGGGCTCACGGCCCAACATGCTCATGAACAGAGACGGGGTCTGACGTTGCTTATTCCCTTTTAAAGTTCTTCCCTTTGTCATCTCAGACCCTTAGGATCCCGCCGAGGCAACCTATTCACCAGGCTCAGAAAAGGGGCAGGGCCAGGGTGTTCCACAGGGACCTACTTTATCCAGGAGCACTTGATTTTTAGGAGCAGGAATGCATATATAAATTGAGGACTAGGATCAGAGAGGGGACTTGAAATATAAAGCAATCTCCCTGTAAGGCTCATTGGCCATAAGGATGGGGGAAACAAAGTCACCCCTTTGCGTTAAAATGATGCAGCCCAGGATGATAGAGCAGGGGAGTGGTACCTGGATTTCAGGCTCACCTCGGCAAACTGACTAAGCATACATCACTCAACCTCTCTAGCCCTCGATATTAACCACCTGTCAAAGGGGAATAATATCGCTCGTGCTATTTTTCTCATGTATTTTTAAATGAATATCTCATATATTTTTAAAATTAAAAAATTGAATATTAAAAATGTTCAACCTATGAAAGCCTATAGAAATGTCAGATTACTGCTATTAACTCTCTGCTTTTATTCCTATGAATGAAGAAACAGAAAGCAGGGACTATGTTTTACCTATTAAATTTAAATTCTGAGGGCTAACGTTTTCTTCAAACACGGAAGGTGTTTCTCATTCCATGGCATTCCAGGAGCAGCTGTTTCCTCATTGAACCAAATCAAGAAGCAAATAGTGTGGCTTGATTATTGCCCATTTGTTCAAGCAAACACGGATTAATATTTTACTCAGGAAAGAAAATCCGTATTCCTATGTCAATAAATCCACAAAATACCTCTGAAATTCCAAAAGGGCAACACTTTTTCTGCTCCTCCCTTTTCAGGACAAGGACTTTTTTTTTTTTTCCCCAAGCTGTAAGTCATTCACAGTTGTTTCTCCCCTTCCTCTGTCTTCTTCCTGGGAACCCCCCGCCTCTTCTCAGGAATGTATGGACAGGGAAGAACATGGTCTATGTATGGTTCAGTACTACTTGCAGTTTCAGGCAACAGCTGGGGGTCTTGGAACAGATCCCCACAGATACGGGGGGACCCTACGCCCAAATGACTGTGACCCACAGAGCTGGTATTTTATGTAGCTGCATTATTGAGAGATAATTCATATCTTACACTTGACCCACTTATGCTAGACAATTCAGTAATTTGGTACATAGATAGAGTTGAGCAAACATCATCAAATCTAATTTTAGAAGATATTTGTCACCCCAGAAAGAAGCCTTGCACCCAGGAGCCACCTCTCCCCATCTCCCCTCCCCACCCAGCCATAGACAAGCCCCATTCTATTTGCTTTCTCTATGGATTTGCCTATGAGGGCATTTCATGTAAGTAGAACCAGACAGGATGTGCTTTTGTGACCAGCTCCTTTCATGTAGCACAGTGTTTTCCAGGATCCCCCATGTTGTAAGGTGTGCTAGTTCTTCGTCCTCTTGATGGCTCCATAATGTTCCATTGTTTTGATGGTCCACATTTGGTTTATCTGTTTATCAGTTGATGGACACTGGAGTTGTTTCCACTTTGAGCTGCTCTCGAGAACACCGCTCTGAACATTCTCGTGCAAGATTCCGTGCAGACTCTTTTTTATTTCTCTTTGGTGGATACCCAGGAATGGAAGTGCCGGGTCATAGGGTAACGCTTTTTCTAACCTTTTCAGGACCCCAAAGACTTCCCGAACCATTGACTACACCATTGTACATTACCACCTGCAAGGTATGAGGGTCAGGACTGATTTTGAACATTAATCGGTAAGCCCCTCTCTGAGATTACATATGTTCAGAACCTATAGCTCTGTGATCTTGGGCATGTTACTTGCCAACAGCAGTGCTGGATCCAGACCTTGGGGAGAATAGTGCCTGCCTAATATGGTCCATGTGTGGATCAACCAAACTGATCCCTTCAGCATACCAGCCCGGGGCTCAGAGTACACAGCAGGTGCTCAAGCACAGCCTGCAGGCCTGCCATGGCTGGTCATCAGTAGGAAGACAACCGAAGTAACCAAAACATATGAATCACAAGACACTCATCATTATCCATACCCACAAGCGGCCAGGTCCACTGCTGGAGTATCAGGAAGTTAGGGCAGACAGGGGGTAGTCAGACAGAACCAGCTTCTGGATGAGGACAAGAACCTGCCTCTCTTCTCAGAACCAGGCACATGAAGGGAACAGCGTGAGTCATTTAGGAATGGCAAGTTTGTCCATAGATATCAGTGAGGGAAAGAGCATAGGGAAAACTGTCCACAAAGGACAACTGTACCAGGAGGGGGACCAGAGAGGGAGTACTCTGGCACACCTGGAAACACCTGGTTCATCAGGGTGCCTTTCCCAGCCTTGGCGTTAAGACCACAAACTGGTGGCATTGTGTTTTCCATAAAAATCAGCATTAGTGGAGAATGACCAGAAACAGCCCCTTTCACTTCCTGTTCTGTCCCAGAAAGATGCTCCCAGGCCAGTTGAATAACACAACCAAAAAATGAGTTAAATCAGCAATGGGTGGTGTCAGTCCTAATTCAAGCCCAACATGAGTGAAAACATCAGCATCGGGCTGGTCCCTTAACGGGATTCTACCCCAAGGTGTTTCAACAACATGTAACAGAGCGCATCTATTGAGCACAACTCCAGAGTCTGTCCCTATAGAGCCACCGCGAGAAGGAACCTGGCAGGTAACCGAGACTCTTCCAAAATGTTAGGAAAGAGAGGGGACAGGTGCGATTGGGGGCGAAGGGCAGCAGTGTTGGGAAAATCAAAGGGCCATTCACAGAAAGTTAGATTCGCTGCGGCTTTGCTAGGAGTCTAGCTTGAAAGGGGACACAGCCCTTTGCTGTCTATCAGCTGGTAACACAAAACAGGGCAAATAGGGGCAAAGCTGTTTCGAAGGTCGCTGTCCATTTTAGGACACTCCTGAATTTCGGGGAAACTGAAACCGAGCCACACCAGCAGGGAGATCGCGGCTCACAGGGGCGAAGCTCTGGACGAGAGCCAGTGTCCACACTCCCCCTCCTCCACCCCTGACCTCGCCCCCCACAGTCTGCCCAGCCCCGCTCGCTCACTCGCCACCTGCCCGGGCACGCGGCGCGGCCGGGCTCCGGGGCGAGGGCTGCGCTCGCCGCGCGCTGCGCTCCTGCACACCTGCTCCCGGGCGCCGCGCCCAACGCTGCGGCCAGAGCGGGCCGGCGGGGCTGCAGCCCAGGTGCGCCGTCAGCTCAGGGGGCCGCCGGCAGGTCGGCAGGTGGACAGAGCCGCAGACGCGGGCGTGAGCTCATCCCGGGCACCCGGCGCCCCGAATGCGCAGCAAGCGGCCTCCCGTGCGCCAGCCCTCAGCCTCCACATCCAGGCAGCAGGCGGGCGGGCAGGCTCATCTTTCCTCTGGCGCGGCCCCAGTCGCAGTGATCCTCGCTAACCTTCCCTGCCTGGGAGGCGGGCAGGCGGGCACGGGCGAGCGGCGCGGAGGCGAGCGGGGACCCCCTCCCCTACCTCTGGCCGCCAGGGCGCTCTGCGGTCTTAAAGCAGCCACCCAGAACCCAGAGCACCCGGAAGGCCTGAACAGCTGGGAGCTATAGGCTCAATCTAGAAAAATTTAGAAGTGCACCGGTCTGCTCCTATGTGCAGTCCGGGATCTTTACCACAATCTAGCCTTACATCATTGCTTCTATATTGCAAATACTATATTGCACTCATAAATATCCCATCTTTAAGATAAAAGATAAAGATCAAATGGGCTGCTTATGCTAAAACACTTCTGATTTTTCAGAGAGCATTAGCATTCTGGGTTTCTCCTCATCCCCGAGGGTAGCTGTATAATGCAGGTACTAGTAGATCAGTCTCATTTTCCAGAGGATGAAACAGACTCGGAGAAACGGGACTTGTTCACAAATAAGCAAGTGGTTGACAAGCAAAGTTCAGCCTCTCCGAATGTTGACTAGTGTTCTGTGGCTTGCTTACATTGTCCTTGCGTTCCCTAACTTTTTTAAGGAGCATCTCCTATAAATTCTTTGTGGATTCACTCTCTAAAGGCCTAAAAACGTGCAATATATGATGGACCTAAGGGATTTCCAGTAACCGTGGAGAGCTGGACACAAGCACCTTCAGGAACCCCACTCCAATGACAGTACACAAACTAAGAATTCAAAAGGACAAAATGAATGGAAAGAGACGTCCATGGGCAAAAGATAGCCATATAATTGGAACAGGCATGGAAGAGCAGGTTTGTGTGCTGACTGACGGCACCAGAAGAAGCTGGCTCTTTTGTCTGTGCGGGAGGCGGTCAACAAGAGGCAAGGCAGCTCTGCTCTAGGGCCCCCGAATGACTGAGGGGCCTGGAGACCCAGATGCCCTGAGGTAGGGTCTTCAGGGACCAGGTGATATCAGGGACCCCCTTCTCCAGGCAGCCTGATGTAGATATCTCCCAGAGGCTGACAGAAACTTAGCCTGACCTCTAGAGAGCCTCTGGAAGTCACCAGGAATCCTGTGGACCAAGGTGGTTCTTCCCTCTAGAAAGAGGAAATTCATTTGAAATCCAAATCTATAATCTGGGATCCTCCGTTCTGCTTGCCCAGGCTCCAGAATGAAGGCAGCAAAACTTAGAGCATCCCTGCCTGCCCCTTCCACTCCCTGCACGAGACTCAGACCACTCTTTGGGGAAGTAACCTTCACAGTTGCAAAGACCCACAGATATTGGCATTACAGCTCCTAGTGGTAAAGCCAACGCGTGCCTCGAGAGAGAAGTCCACTAACGAGCAGGACCCTCCATCCCACCCCATACACCTGATACACAGAGTTTCCTCTCGACACCTAGATTCTCTTTCTGAAATATAAATATACATCAGAGGATTAACAGGCATTTTTAGGCACAAAAAGACAGACAAGTGGAAAGAAACAGAAACAAAAAATGGACCAGAAGGGAACGTAAAACCAAAACAAAATTCCACGAGGAATGACCCCAGAGAAATAACCAAAACATTTTCAGCCATAAAACAAGAATACTGTGTTGTGAGAAAAATTCTTAAAAAGTAAAAATGAGCTCCTGAGGACTGAACTATGATGGAGAAATGTTTTCACAAGGTCGATACGATGATCAGAAGATAAAAAGTTGTGAGGAAATTTCCCAGAAAGCAGAACAAAAATGAAAAGGATAGAAAATGGGGGAGGAAAACAGATACTTAGAAAATGGATCAGGGAGATCCAATATCTAAATCATAGGAATTTCCCAAAAAAGAAATAAAGAATTTAGAAGTAAGAATATTATCAAGGAAATTATCCAAGAACGTGTCCCAGCACTGAAGCATGTGACCTTTTGGAAGAAAAAGGCACTCTGAGTACCCTGAACATACATACATAAATAAATATATAGAAAATAAATAAATAATTCCAAAATACTCATTATCAGATTTCTGACTGCTAGGGATAAAGAGAATATAATAAAATGTCCTACAATCATCCACATTAAAGGATAGTAGTTCAGAAGGGCACCCACCCTAACAGAAGATCGATGTTTAAAAATCTGAGGAGAGGGGACACCTGCATGGCTCAGTCAGTTAAACATCTGACTCCTGATTTCGGTTCAGAGTCATGGGATTGAGCCCCACATTGGGAAGCCCACTAGATGTGGATCCTGCTTAAGATGCTGCCTCTAGGGCGCATGGGTGGTTCAGTCATTAAGCATCTGCCTTTGGCTCAGGTCATGATCCCAGAGTCCTGGGATCGAGCCCCGCATCGGACTCCCTACTTGGCAGGAGGCCTGCTTTCCCTGTCCCACTCCCCCTGCTCATGTTCCTACTCTTGCTGTATCTCTCTGTCAAATAAACAAATAAAGTTATTTTTTAAAAAAGATTTTATTTATTTATTTGAGATTTATTGAGAGAGATCACAAGCAGGCAGAGAGGCAGGCAGAGAGAGGGGAGGAAGCAGGCTCCCTGCTGAGCAGAAAGCCCGATGCAGGGCTTGATCCCAGGACTCCAAGTTCATGACCTGAGCCGAAGGCAGCGGCTTAACCCGCTGAGCCACCCAGGCGCCCCAACAAATAAAGTTCTTAAAAAAAAAAAAAAAAAGATGCTCTCTTTCCCTCTGCCTCTTCCCCAGGAAGGAAAGAAGGGTAGGAGGGAGAGAGGAATGAAGAAAGGAAGGAAGGAGAAGGGGTGGGGAAGGGAAAATAAAAATCTCAGGAGAAAGAATCATTAGTCTAACCCAATCTCAACCATGTAAGGGTAGAATGAAGACAAACCATATCTCTGAGGTGTCACACCCTTCTCCAGGAATCCTTTCTCACAAAGCTACTGGAAGTCTTTCTCCACCAAAACCAGGGAGTGAAGCATGGAAGAGAGATATCCTCTGCACCCTCCTGAGCCTTCAGCAAGAAGGCAAGAAGCAAGAAGGCAAGATCCCTACAAGAGAGAGAACAAGGTGGCCCTGGGAAAGACTGATAGGGAAACCTGGGGACGAAAGTGTTAAGTGTTGGCGAGTACAGCCCATCCATCCTGGAGTAGGGCACACAACATTCCAGAGCAAGGTTCCAGGGGGAAACAGTTACACATGCCAGACGGTTCTGTGTGCATGGAGAGAATTTGTTCTGTTTGAAGGTCTGGGACTGATTAATGACAGTGAAGAAAAAAAAAAAATGCCAATGGGAGAAACGGAGCACCCCTTATCTTCAGGAATAACCAAACTGATAGAAGAAAGGAAATGTAATCGTGGCCTTGGATGAGCTCAGCTGTCATGTCCACAGCAAGTACGTGAACTGTGGAACTGAATTAACCGAAATCATCACCCCAGCCTACTGCAAGGAAGCAGAGAAGGAAAGTGTCCCTTAGGTGGTAGAAGGAGGTGTCGGAGAACCCAAACCCTGTTATCCATAGTAAGGAAGTCAATAAATAATCTCTACTCCAGAACAAAATGGAGAAAGCACAATATTTTAAATCCAGGAATGCCAGAGTAATATGCCATTTTTTTAAAGTACTTAAAATAAATCAATGGTGTCAACTCGGGGTGGCATTCTTTCAGGGCTGATGAGTAACCAAGGCAAGCTCACCTGTCCAGGGTTTCTGGGCACGTGGCCAGATTCAGGCTGGTCCTCTGTGCAGTTGGGCACCACCCGGTGGCCAGTGTCTGCACAGGATTGCCTACCTACTGGACAGCTGGGGTTTGCAGCGTTCTTCAGGACTCCCAGGAAAGTAGCAGGGATCCCTGTGTTCTCCTGGTGACTAGTCACATGCTTAATGGAGTTTGATCCAAGGAAGGTGAACAAGGAAAACCCTGGGAATGAGGTGGCCCATCCGTTACCTTCCCACTTTTTAATTGAGGTGTCCTGACATTTTCCCTCCTGGTCTCAACCTTCCCCCCCGCCCTGTCCTTCCTCCAAGGGACAGGCAATCAGGGTTGCCCACCACTCGTGTCATATCTGAATTTTCTATAATCACTCTTCACTGCTAGCACACAACAGGAGGATTACAGTTTTCACTTTAAACGACTCACAGTAACTGCATTACTTCTTAAAATAATAAAAAATAATAAAACTTGGGCGCCTGGGTGGCTCAGTGGGTTAAAGCCTCTGCCTTCGGCTCAGGTCATGATCTCAGGGCCCTGGGATCGAGCCCTGCATCGGGCTCTCTGCTCAGCAGGGAGCCTGCTTCCCTTCCTCTCTCTCTGCCTGCCTCTCTGCCTCCTTGTGATCTCTTTCTGTCAAATAAATAAATAAAATCTTTAAAAAAACAATAATAATAATAATAAAACTTTAAGGGGCAAGAGTATTATAAGCCAGAACAATAACTAAATCTGAGAAAAAAGAACTACCAACCCAGCCTGGAATAATCATCCATGTCATTGTGCACCATAGAACAAAAATTAGACGACCAAAGTGTTACTGTCCATGAATCTTCTCCTTGTTCCCTTTCCTGCTTTCTAGCATATTTTGAAGCTACATATTCTCATTTTAAAAGAGTTGATGATATATTTCTTTTGCAGCCTGAAGCAAGTTGCCTATTTTTTATCAGTTCAATATTTAACAGTATTTTCATTTTTTCACTTTAAATTAGATATTTATTCTTTTTTTTTCCATTTTATTTTATTTCTTTTTGATGTTCCAGAATTCATTGTTTATGCAGCACACCCAGTGCTCCATGCAATTCATGCCCTCCACAATACCCACCACCAGGCTCACCCAACCCCCTACCCCTCTCCTCTCCAAAACACTCAGTTTGTTTCTCAAGAGTCCACAGTCTCTCATGGTTCATCTTCCCCCCTGATTTCCCCCAACTCACTTCTCCTCTCCATCTCCCAGTTTCCTCCATGTTATTCCTTATGTTCCACAAGTAAGCGAAACCATATGATAATTTACTCTCTTCACTTGACTTATTTCACTCAGCATAATCTCCTCCAGTCCCGTCCATGTTGATACAAAAGTTGGGTATTCATCCTTTCTGATGGAGATACAATACTCCATTGTATATATGGACCATATCTTCTTTATCCATTCGTCCATTGAAGGGCGTCTTGGTTCCTAGAGGAGAACATAGGCAGTAACCTCTTCAACATTGGCCATAGCAACTTCTTTCAAGACATGTCTCCAAAGGCAAAGGAAACAAAAGCAAAAACAAACTTTAGGGACTTCATCAAGATCAAAAGCTTCTGCACAGCAAAGGAAACAGTCAACAAAACAAAGAGGTGGAGTGCCTGGGTGGCTCAGTGGGTTAAAGCCTCTGCCCTCAGCTCAGGTCATGATCCCAGGGTCCTGGGATCAAGCCCCGCCCACACTGAGCTCTCTGCTGGGCGAGGAGCCTGCTTCCTCCTCTCTCTATGCCTGCATCTCAGCCTACTTGTGATCTCTGTCAAATAAATAAATAAAATCTTAAAAAACAAACAAACAGGGGCGCCTGGGTGGCTCAGTGGGTTAAAGCCTCTGCCTTCGGCTCAGGTCATGGTCCCAGCGTCCTGGGATCGAGCCCCGCATCTGGCTCTCTGCTCTGTGGGGAGCCTGCTTCCTCCTCTCTCTCTGCCTGTCTCCCTGCCTACTTGTGATCTCTGTCTGTCAAATAAATAAAATCTTAAAAAAAAATTAAAAACAAACAAACAAACAAAACAAAAAAAACAAAGAGGCAACCCACGGAATGGGAAAAGATATTTGCAAACGACAATAACAGACAAAGGGCTGGTATCTAAGATCTATAAAGAACTCCTCAAACTCAACACACACAAAACAGGTAATTACGTCAAAAAATGGGCAGAGGACATGAACAGACACTTCTCCAATGAAGACATACAAATGGCTATCAGACACATGGAAAAATGTTCATCATCATTAGCCATCAGGGAGATTCAAATCAAAACCACATTGAGGGCGCTTGGGTGGCTCAGTGGGTTAATCCTCTGCCTTCGGCTCAGGTCATGATCTCAAGGTCCTGGGATCGAGTCCCGCATCGGGCTCTCTGCTCAGGGGGGAGCCTGCTTCCTCCTCTCTCTCTGCCTGCCTCTCTGCCTACTTGTGATTTCTCTCTCTGTGTGTCAAATAAATAAAAATCTTAAAAAAAAAAAAATCCACATTGAGATACCATCTTACACAGTTAGAACAAATCTTTTCTTACAGAAAAAAAAAATGTTTTGTCTATTTTCTTCCCTTAGCTCCTTGTCACAATTTGCTTTCATTTACTCAGCAAGATTCTAAAATAGGCATCATTGTCCATAAAATGCCCTTGGTGACGCCGGGGACAGTGTTCAAGTCTCATCTCAGTCTTCTCCTCAGTGTCACAATCCACGTACACTTTCTGCTTGGAAAAACTTGTCTCAGATTTTAGGCATTTTGGTTGATTCCTCTTGCCAGAACTTCAAGCCTGCCCATGCCCTTTGGGGCTGCCAATCCCAACAGCCTGGGAAATGTTTGCCCACTATTGGAAAGGGTGGCTCCAACCCCCACTTGCTGGAAGCCCCCACGAACAGGAAGTGACCCCTGTGCAGGGTCGGTGGAGGGAGTGACTCAGTTCCATCCCAGACCCCTTCTGGTCAGGCTAGACCTTCTCCCATGCTACATCTATGATACCAATACCACCAAAGGACAGTATAAACAATTTCACTGAGCCACGTGTCTGACAGTGTTATTGAATTTAACTTTTTCTTCCTCGTCCAGTCAAACCATTCTGGGCACACTAACAGTCTAGTTTTTGTTTCACTGTTGGTAAAAATTTGTATTTTGCACTCTGTTTTGTTTTTAGATTTTTTTTTCAAGTTTCTTTCCAGTAGATCTCTTTTCTTCTCTCTTTTTTTTAAGATCTTGGTTCTATTCCATATGTAAAACTGTTGTGTGTGCACACGGTTACAGGGAACACTTTTTCGAAAGTTGTAGAATCCAGAGCCAGAGAAGAATTGGGGGATCTGCAGGGAGGCTGGGTGAGGTCAGGGCTTCAGAAGGTCCTGGCACAGTTGGGACTCATAGCCCGGCCAGAGCCCAAATCTCCAAATTTTCTGCCTGTGTCTCTCTGGGGTCCAGCACTCTGTTCTTTCTTTCTTTCCTTTTTTTTTTTTTTTTTAGACTTTATTTATTTATTTGACAGACAGAGATCACAAGTAGGCAGAGAGAGAGGAAGAGAAGCAGGCTCCCCTCTGAGCAGAGAGCCCGATGTGGGGCTTGATCCCAGAACCCTGGGACCATGACCTGAGCCGAAGGCAGAGGCTTTTACCCACTGAGCCACCCAGCCCTCCCCCCGACTCTGGTTTCTCGACATGTGCAGAGCTGCCCAGCAGCACTGCTCAGGGGCAGGAGCCCAGGCCCCTGACAGGAGAGTGGGGTTTGATCCCACTTCTACCACCCACTAGCTGCAGGACTGTGGCCCCATAACCTAGCTCCTCGGCCTCGGTCCCCTCCTCTGCAGAACAATGGTAGTGATAAACCTGCCTCAAAGGGATGCTTTTAGCAATAAAGGAGATCAAGACAAAGCACATGGAACAGTCCTTGACTCAGTACATACAATCTACATACCATAATGATTATTATTATCATTACACACTTGTGCCCCAGAAAACTGTTCTGTGAGTACAACCAACTAATGAAAGGTCCACCCCATACTTTCATGAACCACCACCTGTATGCTGATGAACCAGCAGCACGTGAAGACCAGGCACTGTGAAGGAGAAAACCCAGGGCCCCACTTGCAAGCCAACACCCCAACCTGCTCCTGGTACATGGAAGCTGGTACAAGACACCAGACTCAGGGCCTGGGGTCTGCAGCAGGTGCCTCTCCTAACAGTGTAGACCAACATCAAAGCTGCTGGACACATTACTGTGAAAACTGTGATATAACTAAACACTGTAACTAGTGGAGATAGTTCATTTAAAATCAAGAATAAACATCGCTGGGCACTGGGACGTGTTATAAAGCCCACAACTCGTTGAAATTTGACCATCACAGTGTACATGAGATCCACCAGACACACCAAGCTTACATGGAAACTCTTCTCATGCCCCCAGAAAGGTTGAGGACTTGTCCAAGGTCACACAGCTAATCCCTGGGGGAGCAAGGATTTGAGCTTGTGTTTGATTTTGCACCAAAGGTTTGAAACAACAGGGCAAAGAGGCTTGGATTGCGGTCTCTAGAGCCAGTTGATTTGATTCCAAAGTCAACCTCCACATCTACCTAGCTAACCTCTGGAAATTGCTTACCCAGTCTGTGCCTGAACTTTCTCATCTGTAAAATGGGTACAATAAGACTTTCCGAGCAGGACCCAAGTGATGATTAAATGAGATAGTTGTAGAGAGTTTAGGTCCTAGGCTGCACGAAGTAAATGCAGCCAGTTTTATGAACCGCTTTGGCACACATTCCAGTATTGACGCGGATCCTGACCGTCCACTCTGAATCGTGCATTTCTCTTGTCATGCCTCCTACGAACCCAGGCCAAAGCACATGCTCCCTTTTATGCTTCTCAGTATGTGAGAAAGTCAGTAAGAATTCACGGTGTGAACTGAGAGGTTGAGGGCCTAGGGGAGTGAAGGTCCAGGGCCGGGATCCACACACTCCTTCGGGAAGGATCTGAGAGTAAATATGTCAGGTTTAAGGGCCGCACCATCCCTGTCTCAATAAATCAATGTAAAAGCAGACACAGACCACGACATGAATGAATATGAAGCTGCTCCAACGAAACGTCATTCACAGACACAAATCTAAATTTCACACGATTTTCACATCTCACAAATATGTCTCTTTGGGTTTTCTAAACCGGTTGAAAATCTTAAAGTCCTTCTAGTGGCTGGCTGGATTTGGCCCAGAGGCAGTGGTTTGCTAAGCCTTGGACTAACATACGAAACCACAAGTGGCATGCTATCGGTGGCACTGAGGATCACGGGGGCAGGAGAGGTCGGAAAAAGGGTCACTGAAGGTCCAGAGGGAGTTGGGGGAGGGGAGTGCTGAGGTCTGGGGAGGTGCCAGAGTTGGCTTGCACGAGACAACACACGTGCAAAGACTGAGCACGATGCCTTCAACTCCATGAATTCAGACTCTTAAAAACCTTAGAATCTTGTATAAGTGGATGATGTTTTTTATAAATGCAGAAAACTGTGCTAAAGTACCTTACATCGCAACCACCGGATAGAATTTGGTCTTCCTGAGTCCAAGGGCATTTTCAAATGGGACAGCAGTCTCGGAATAGTTTCAGGAATGCCAGATTGTATTTCTGGGTTGCCCCCACCCAATCCCGCCAAACAGGTTTCCAACCATTCAGCATGTAGAATTTTATTTTCCGTCAGTATTTCATTTCTATGATTTGAGCTCCTGCCAGCAGGTAGATCTTGGTGACACCAGGAAGCAGGGGCACATAGTGTCTCCTTAAGCATGTGTACCCACTGATATAAAACCAGAACTTCACTGGGAAAGAAAAAAGTCTTAAGTTCTGAGGGGAGGGGGGAAAAATGAAACACCATCCTGAAAAATCCAGAAGGTCAGGCCAGAGCCGTCCAAGTCAAATTCAACCCACGTCACCTGTCCCCCTCCAAGGTCATTACTCTGGACATTAATTTTCATAGTGGAGAGATTCGTGTTTTTTTTTTAAGCTAACAGAATTCTAGATAAAAGGGTGTTGGACAGGAGTCTAAAACTCCAGTGCTTCATAAAGCCAAGGTTGGAGATTTGGGGGTCTCATGACAAAAATTTAAAATCCTATCTAAATTATTTGAAATAATTGATTCATTATCCGTGATTCTCAAACCTAAAAATATTTAGCTCAAAGCACTCATAATTGGACATGTAATTAAGATTACTGACTTCTATATTAAGTGATTGAATAAGATATTTTAGGCTCCTGAATGACATAATATTAACAGGAAAGATTTGTACCCTGTCCCTACCCAAGCTGATTATGAAAATCATCTTAAACTCATCCACTGCTCAGTAATTAGCCTTAAATATATCCTGGAAATAGGATGCTTAGCGTCTTGCTGTCTCAATCAGTATTCTAGAATCCCCTTCCATGATCCCATTCATTTTGGGTCACAGCACCCTCCATCTGGAAGTGGTCTGCTTCTAAAGCAGAAAGAGTTGCACAAAGAACCGCACACGGCTTCTGTTTGAGTTGGAAGCAAAGCGGGCTCAAACCCATAAGCCACAGAATGGCCGACCTCTCCAGCAGCCGAGTGTGGAGTTCACAGGCTTCTCCTCCCATTCCAGCTGCTCCCTAACAGCAATGTCATCAGCATGCTGAGACACACCCCAGGCTCTCAATCTCCTAACACATCCTTAAGAGCTACCTTTGAAAGTGACCTCTAGGCTGCCACTCCTTCCTGAAACTCCATGCCCGAGGGTGAGGAATGTCAAATCCAGCTGTCAGCTGTGGGCTCCATCTCCTGGGGCAGAGTTCCCCTGAGCTCTCTGGGGTGTGAGGCCAGCCACCTCCCTGGCCAGTGTGCGACCAGGGCTTCAGGACTGCACCCCGACACTCTGGGTTAGGTCATGGAAGACGCCGTTCTCATGTTACCTTGAAGCTTTGGTTATTCACTGATACACTTAGTAGTAATTTGTTCCATTTTGCTCTAGTCAGGAAGTTTTGCTCAAAGACATGAACCTTTTATTTTATCTTTCTTGTGGGCATGTGGACTCACATATATGAGGCCGAATGAAAAAGAAACACGATAAGGGAACTTGATGCTCATAGTTGGTCTTCCATTCTGCCCTTCCATACTCTCTTCCTCGTATTTCATTCTGACAAAGCTCTGACGCATGCTGTTTTATATTATACCGTATTGTGTTTTCTTATACGTTCAAGTTGTGGGCTTTTTAGCACGCCCACATGGTTGCTGTACTTAGGGTCATGGGCTGGTTCCATAGGATGAAGTCATGAGATTTCCAGCAGGGATCTGATTGGGAGAGAAGCTCAGACATTCTGGTGGCTGGGGACACTTGCGATGTAGTGGTTAGCAGTAGTGACAACTGGAACCTGGGGTGTGAACTTTTAGGGTGATTAGAAATGCAAACAGGCAAACTGCTGAAGGCAGAGAGGGGAAACTAAGGCACGCAGGCAGCTGGGCGTGAGGGGACCCCCCGCTGGCTTGAGGAGTATGCCCGAGTCACTCATCAGCAGATGCTGGAAAGCGAGGGCTGTCGTGGCTCTCAGTGGTGGCAAGGACTTCACTGGGCGGCTTCCTGTCTGTGACCTGAAGCATCAGCATTCAGGAGTGGCCGGTTCCCACCTGGGCACCCTCCGGCGTGACCCTGAGTCTGCCATGCATATCTCTCCCCTCTTGTGCTCCCCGCAATTCCTCTTCTTCCCCCGCCAATCACTGATCTCCAAGGCATTCTTGGCTGCCCACGTTGGTCATGTAGGCCAGGTCCCTCTCATGCCAAGTAATAAAACACCTCCGCAATCTCCTTCTGAATAAATCCACGTCAGATGGGGCATTAATAGTTCCTTAGACTTGGTTCTTTACCAGATACCACAATGAGTGGCTGCTTCGCCAGAATATTAAGGATCCATTAATGACACACCAGTGTTACCGTAAGGAAGGGTCTGATGGCTTCCACGAGGCTTTATTTCAACACCATCACCAGGGATCCAGCATCGAGCCAGGAACGAGTTCTCTCGGGGGAAATCAGCACTCACGACTTCAGGCAGCCTCTGTCCAGCTGAACCCTGCAAATCCAGGGGCTGATCTGTGTCTCAGTCCAGTCAGTTAAGGCTCTAAACCTTGGTTTTCTCGTCTGCAAACTGAGAATAACAATGTCACACCTCCAAGTGTTTTGGGGGCTTGAGGTGATGATGTCCACGCAACCGGCGTATGGAAAGGGGGTGAACTGGGAGGGTTGGGGGTCATCGGGAAATAGTCCGACAGCTTGCATGGCATCATCATCCTCGAACCCGCTTCCAGACCCCTGTTCCGCACAGAGAGTGATGCCCCTGGGAAGCCCACAGCTTCTCCATTCTCTTCAGGTATTCATAAGGCTTAGTTTCCAGATACTAAAGAGTCAGCCTTGGGGTGCCTGGGTGGCTCAGTGGGTTAAGCCTCTGCCTTTGACTCAGGTCATGATCCCAGGGTCCCAGGATCGAGCCCCACATCGGGCTCTCTGCTCAGCGGGGAGCCTGCTTCTCCCTCCCCCTCTGCCTGCCTCTCTGCCTACTTGTGATCTCTGTCTATCAAATAAATAAATAAAATCTAAAAAAAAAAAAATCAGCCTCATCTAATTCCTTAATCCTAGTATCTTCCTGATTTTCCCCCAGTGCAGCCACGACTTCAGTGTGAAAGTTGGCCAGGAACCTGCAGGGCGTCTCTTCATCCCTCCTTGAACATTCTCCCACCACCGCCTCCCTGAGGCCTCCAGGACTGGGCAAGAGGGAAGCATGAGGGTTGGAGCCACAAGCCTATCTCTCAAGTCTGCTGGTGCCGTCCGCAGCTCTGCATGAGGGCAGACACTCCACGGCCAGGTCTTTCCCTTGCTACCATTCTTGTGGGTTTTTCAGGAACGTGCCTCACACCCGCTGTGACTGACACACGCCATGGCTTACCTCCTCTGTGGCTGCTCGAGCCACACCAGCCCTCTCCATGACAGCAAAAGCCCTTTCTTCACAGCCTTGGCCCAACCTCCTTCTGGAGCGTCAGCCTAGAGAGGAGAAGGACATGGATGGGCTCCTGCCTTCGCTGTCAGGAAGCCGCCGCACGCTCAGGTGAGCCCACGCCTCCAGGGGTATCTCCTGACCTCTTCAGTGGGGACAGCCACAGGTTCTATCTTACGCTGTCCCCTCATCGGCTGCCCTGAGGATGATGTGAAGTGGCCACAGACGTCCTGGCCACAGCAGCTGGCTCACGTGGCATCTAGCAGAAAGACAGCATGGTCAAGGTGACTAAGGATACGGACCACATAGCTGGGTCCCTGGGTGTGGCTGCCACTTCCTGATGATACACCTTGGACAAGTTACATGAGAGTTGATCTCTCTGTGCCTCAGTTTCACATCTGTACACGGAGACCACAGCAGTACACCAGGACCTGGACGTTACATGCTGACATTTAGTACCAGGATGACCTCAGAATTCTCCCCTCCTCCCTAGGGACGAAGCCTGGAGAGTCCCTCTCCACCTGCTCTGCCTGGCGGTTCCTGTTAGATTCTGCCCCGGAGAGGCTGTCCAGAACCGAAAGGGAGCCCCAGCCAGGCAGCTGTATCCGGCATGGACGCTGGTCAGCAGCCGCCACTCATCCCTCTGAGAATTAGGCACTTCACTGAGGCAGGCACGTGAGAGGTCCCCACTGTCCTGGCCAAGCCCCACCGGCTACTGGCCTCCCGGGGCTGCTGTGACGATGAAGCGACCCTGCACGCGGCAGCACTAGGCACAGCTCTGGGTACAGTCGGTGCCTGGTACACACGAGCAGTGAGGATCTACTCGTTAGGGTCCTCAGCTCGGCTGGTCAGTGGGTGCAGGACACTCCCTCACGGCTTCGCACTCACCAGTGGAAGAGGCGTCAAAGCAGCACAGCCTCCCCAAGGTCTGGACAGAGGCTGCTGTGCCCACCCCACCTGCTCGGGGGCATGGCAGGCCCTGCGGGCGCTCACCCAGGCGTGGCAGGTGGAGGGTCACAGCAGGACTATGCGCGCTGTGCCCAGATGCAGCCACAGAAAAGTCAGTGGAGATTCACCTTGTCCATCTCACTTCAGCTGCTTGAGAGGGAAGGTCAGTCACCAAAGGCAGAGGGCCATTTCCGAGGACCCCTCAGCGTTTCATACCCAAACAGACAAGTGCGTGGCGGGCAAGGGTCCAAAATCAGCGTGCTGTTGAAACGCGTCTGAGATTTGATCTGAAGTCACCGAACATTGGCAAAAATAGAGATGTCCGGGTGAGATCAGGTGACACAAGCCAACGCAGAGCCAGGCTCCAAGGGCTGCTGTGGTCACCGACTCTGGGCTCAAGGTCCAGCAGCACCTGCCTTCGTGGCCAGGACAGGACACCAGAGCGTTTGCCGGCCGCATGGCTTGCAAAACCCCAAGCTGGCCGCATTTACTTCTGCTCTGCAGGGAGTCTTCAAAGGATGTCTATTTGAGCGCGTGGTGATTACATATTTGTTTGCACCTGTAAGAGGACAACCCCACATAAAGGCTAGACTATAAGGAAGAACAAACAATCAGACACAAAGCCTTTCGCGCCACCTGGGTTTTTCCGCTGGCAGAGAAAAGAACGGCTCTTTTCAATGAAGTTCGTCTGGGTACACCCTCAAAACTTTGAGTCCCATTGATATATCAGAGCTTCCTCTTGGGGCCCTAAACCATCTGGGCTTTGTGCCTTCTCTCCCTAATGTCTCCTATATATTGTTACAACAGCCTTCCTCTTGATCTCTAAAACTAGAATCAAAATAATCCTTTTTATTTTTTGTACATCCTTCTGGTCCCTCTAATGATCTCTCTGTGTGTACGTGATCCCGGTCATCGCCCCCTTCAACCCCAGGCATGACAAGGGCTCACAGCTACAGAGGCTGCTCCCTCTCCAGAATTACCATCTCCAGGAAACGGATGCCTCCTTAGTCGTCAGGCATAGGGGCACATCGTGTCTCGTGCTTTTTTTCCCATGAAGACACTCAGCTTAACCATCACGAGAGATTTGACAGCAACTGGAATTCTCCCCTCCCTCATCCCTCTAGGTTTTTAGGATAGGATGAAAAGGTTGTGGGTTCACTATTTGAATGCTTGAGAAAAGTAACGTAAATGTGCAAAGTGTGTGTGTGTGTGTGTGTGTGTGTAAAGATTCTGTTTTTCCCCTCTAAAGATAGGTATGTAGATATGACAGAAAGAGATGATTTCCTTTTTACCTGTCTTTGTTCAGAGATTTCCATTCCACCGTCTAACCCACCTGTATTCAAAGTGCAGGAAACCAGAAAGAATACAAGGTATGTGTGTGTGTTGTTCTGGGAAAGAAGGCCAAGCCCAGAGTAGAAACAAAAGATTCAAACTCCAGACATTCAAATTCAAGAGCTGGACCAAAGACAGGCCAATCACTGGCATGTTTTTTCTGATAATTTTTATGTAGCAGTAGCTGGTGGGGTGACAGCCTGTCCTGCCTTCTTTCGTTCGGGGACATGGGAGTACCTGCAGTGATTACATCATTCCTTCATCCCTCCTGCACAGAGTCCTTCCTGGGTCCTGGACATGCCACGGTCAACCAGAAAGAGAGGTTTCTGCCCTTGCGGCTCTCCCTTGCTGGTAGAGAAAACACAAATAAATAGATAGACAAAAATGATTTAAGGCGACTTTGTGGTAGGATCCCCAAGGAAGACCTCAGGCTGCCATCACTTGGGGGGTTGGCCAGTTCAGACCAGGTAGGAAGCACAATGTTTGGAGAGCAGCATATAAGACAGAACAGGATAATGGGGATACAGAACTGTCAGAAAGTACAAATCCAAAAAAGTTGACACAATGATAGCTCCAAACACCAAGACTGCCAGCAACTTGACCTGCTCCCAAACTAGGCTCTGATGTTCCTGTCCCCGCAGCATTTGGGAATCACGTGATGTCGACGGCGGCCCCACTAAGTCCAGCTGATCCCATCAGATTGTCTGAGCAGTCACTTCTTCATCAATGGTGACTGGGAAGCTTTTTGGTTTTACACAAATATGGGTTTTTTCCACAGTGCATTCATCCCTGGGCCTGGAGGCAGAGTTTCCAGGAAGTGCTGATGAAGACAGCAAAGGAGAGATGCCAGATCGGATTCTCTCCTGTGCTCTGTCCCCGGGGACAGGGCTTATCTCCTCCTGCCAATGGGGCTAGAATTGAACCTTGCCAAGGCACATAAGGCAGTGCCAAGACCAGTACCAATAGACCATTCACTGTTGGCTAAATCTGAAAAAGAAGACGATGACAAAGTAACCAATGTCCTAAATCGGGCTTTGTGCAACAGGGAAATCACGCCTTCTGCATGGTTATGAGAGCTATCCAAAGATGAGTCTTCAAAATGTGTTCATTGTACCAGGGCCATATAGGACTGTGTCTTAGCATTTTGATGTATAATACTGAACAAGAAAGAAAACATTTAATATAAAAAAAAGAAATAACGTGGGGGGATGGTGGTGAGAAAGGAAACTAGGATCACTCATACTATGGCTGAATGTCAGGTGTTTAAATGTGCCTGCAATTCTGATAGTTTTCCTATCCCCTTGGTTCTGCTTCCTTTCTTGTCATTTTGCTTCCACTCCCTGATTCTCCCTCCCCAGTGCTGCTCCCCCTCTGGGATCTCTCCTGCTTCACCTTTCCAGCGAAATGCCAGTTGGCACGATGCCATGCTACCCCTATTTGTCTTCCTCTCTTTTACCTAGAAGAAAAGAGCATTTGCTTTTTACTCAAGAATACCCAGTAGCCCCTCATCAGGATGAATGCCATTGGCAGGATTGTGATGCCTGCATCCCACTGAAACCAGCATCCAGAGGATGACTCCGGGAGGGAAGTGGACACCTCAGGAGGTCCGGGCTGATGTCTTCAACCTTCCCACCTCGTTTTCTTTAAAAATTCTCCCCATGAGGCTCCCTACTGGTCACCTGTATTCAAAGTGCAGGAAACCAGAAAGAATACAAGGTATGTGTGTGTGTTGTTCTGGGAAAGAAGGCCAAGCCCACACCTTCGCCGTGTGCTCCATCCTCCACAATGAAGACCTCGTCGCTCCTGTGCTCAGACCACACAACCACACATCAGGTCCTTCCAGGGCCTTCCAGCTCACTCCAGCTGAGCCCATCGCACCTCTCCAGCCTAGAGCCCTCTGGGTTGGCCACTCTCTGTTGCTTTTGTACCTGAGAGAGTCCACATCTCATTTCCTAGTCCAAACTTTGAGGTCCTTAGAAGCGATCTCCCCGTGGGACAACTTTTTTTTTCTCCCACAACACTAAACAGCCCTGTTTCCATGGTACGGGCTCGTTCTGTCATACCCACCGAGCAGCATGGCCCAGGGGGTAAGACAATGATGCTGACAGGCTCTCACTTCTCAAGGAACTCTGCCCAGTGCTGAGCCAAACATTTATCACTAGGCATTAAAAACCACATCTACTGCTCCTTGATATTTATCCAGAGGAGCTGAAAACTTGGGTCCATGCAAAAATTTGCACACATTTATAGAAGTTGTATTTATAACCATCACACTTGGAAGCAACCACCAAGTCCTTCGGTAGGTGAAGGGACAAGCAAACCAGTAATTCCAGGCAACGGAAAAGTACTCAGTACTAAAAAGAAATGAGCTATCAAGCCATGAAAAGACATGGAGGAACCAAATCCATGACACTCCGTGGACAAAGCCAGTCTGAAAATGCCACATACCGTGTGACTCCAGCTACACAACATTCTAGAAGAGGCAAAACTATGGAGACAGGAAAAGATCAGTGGTTGCAGGGGTTGGGGGAAGGGGGAACAATGAGGTGGAACACAGAGGGTTTTTAGGACAGGGAAAGAATTCTGTATGATAAGAATCACGGCATTATGCATTTCTCAAAACTAGAGGAAGGAAGATGCGCCACCTGGAGGGATTTCCAGTATAAATAATGATGAACTCTGGGTGACAAAGATAAGTGGGCTCATCGACTGATGAGGCAAACACCCCCAGGCAAACACCTGGGGTGGGATGATGACCATGGAGGGTGCTGCACCCGTGTGGGGGAAGGGGGTATGAGGGAACTTTCTGAACCTCCCGCTCAAAAACTTTTGTGAACCTAAAACCGTTCTTTTTTTTTTTTTTTTTTTTTTTTTATTTGACAGAGAGAAATCACAAGTAGACGGAGAGGCAGACAGAGAGAGAGAGAGAGAGGGAAGCAGGCTCCCTGCTGAGCAGAGAGCCCGATGCGGGACTCGATCCCAGGACCCTGAGATCATGACCTGAGCCGAAGGCAGTGGCTTAACCCACTGAGCCACCCAGGTGCCCCAAACCTAAAACCGTTCTTAAAAATAGTTTCTAATGGGGAGAAAAAACCCACCTCGGTGTGTCTAAGAGGGCTGGGGACAGGAGGAAGAGGTCAGTCTCACCCTCTTTGAATCCAACTACAGAAGATCTGGCAGAACTTGTTTCTGAGACTCTTGAAACCCAACTTTTTAAGAGACAAGTGGAATACAACAACCCAGAATGGCAAAGAGGTTAATCCATGTGGTACACATGAATATTTTCATTCTGGCATTCTGGCAGCTTAGAAGCATAGATTACTGATCCAAGAAGTGAACTCACAGATCATTCATGGAAACCTCCGGCTACACGAAGGAAGAGACCACGTCTGGTGGAGACTCGTGATTTTCTCAAAGTATAGCGAGAGTGACCCAGAGCTCACCAACCCCCTGGCCGATGAAAAAGTCTACTTTGGTAGGATCCCCACATACGGACGAGCATCTCTAGCTTTCATTTTTGAATCCTGAAAGGGCCATAGTGACACTCAACTCTCCGAGCTGCTGGAAGTGCAATTAACAAGTTTCAGGATTCCTAAAGCTCTATTCCACAAGAATCTCTTCTGTTCCAGGAATTCTCTTTTGGGGGAAGTCCAAGGCAGGTAAACATTCTTCAGGAAGCATCCATTTATGACAAGTCTCACATAAAGGAAATCAGAAGGGCCACATTCATTCTAATAGTGGCTTCTGAGTGCACGAACATGAGTAATAAAAATTTAAGCTACTCATGTTATAAAGACAGGAAATACCTTATTATCAAGAAGTGTCTGGTTTCCTGAAGCTTTGTGTTTCGGTCCAGGCTTTCTCAGAGCCAAGACTGAAAGACTTACGAGGTTTTTAAAACTTGAGTAATTTTCTTAACTCACTAAAAATCTCTCTGGATTGTAGCATTTATGCAGTAAGTATCTACGTCGATCTTCTTTTTACTGGGATCATTTCTTAAAGAGACTGGATTTCAGAGCCTTTTGACTTAAGCAGCCATTTAAACTTATTGAAGAAAAAATAAATTGCTAAAAAAATGCACCTGATGTAAGTTAAAATTCTCTGGGGAATAATTTCTAGGGAAAAAAAAAACAATAGTGAGAGGGATTATGCCTTAGTTTTTGCTACAACTTTACAGATGAGTTGAGAGTTACAGATTGTATCCACAGCAATCCCGTGATGTAGCTCCCTTACTACCACCAGCCTGCATCCGAGGTGGAAGTGTAGGGCAGACAGATGGGAGCAGCTCCAGGCATTACATCAGGAGCACTTACAATTTTAGACCAAAGATGTGAATGCTTCTCCTTGGGGTCTTGTGACCCTTGCTGGCACTTTATTCCTTTCCAAACTCAGTATTTTATTGAGAAGATCAAGTTGTGGCACTCTCTGCCCAGAGGACAACTGACTGTCTGAAAGATCCAAATGTGATTCTACAGTGAAGAGCTTGTTGCAAAGGAGCCAGGAGGGACCCCCCTGAAAAGGGTCAGAGGAAAGCACCGTCCGTACTACTAAAAGGGTCAGAGGAAAGCACCGTCCGTGACCACAGTGCTGGGGGTTTCCATCATGTGAGCATCTGAAGGAAGTCCCATTCACCTAAGTGACAGCATTGCCCACATCCTTGGCTTGCCAGGAAGGCTAAAAACTGTATCTCAGAAGACTTAAGAAGAGACAAGGAGACATGGAATACAAACGCCAGCAGAGAACTGGTCTGTTCGGGAGTCCCGGCAGAGCGCAGGCTGGGGCAGGGACACTGGAGCCTCATGTGGTCCCAGTTCTTGGGCAGTTCTCAGTCTTCCCGCCATCAATGCCTTACCTGAAGAGGAAGGTTATGAATAGTACTTAGTCCAAAAGATTGCTAGGAGGATTGAAAGTTTTCAACAGTGTCTGCCAAGTGGCAGGTTCTGGGAGACTAAGCAGACACAAATCTGGCCAAAGGGTGCTGAATCTGAGCTACCCAGGAAATTCAGAAGGAACGCTATCACAGGAGAATGGCAGGGGAGGTGGCATCTGGGAGGGGCCCAAGATGCCTAATGGTCTTTCAGGTGGCCCAGGGGGTGTCAGACAGTGCCGGGGTGCAGAGGGGGTGATGGGCAGCGACGGTGGGGGGCGTGTCTCAGACAGTGGCAGGCAGTGGGCAGTGTTGGAGGAGGTGTCCGGCCCAGACCCTGTCTCTAGTAATGAAGATGACATCAGACCTGTCATTTTCCAGCACGCACAAATGATTCCCCTCTAATTCCCCGATGAAAACAACTGAGTAGGCTGAATTAGAGACCCTGCAGATGTGTGTGTAAGCAAAAGACAGTGATTAAGAGCCAGCATGGAGTCATGAAGAGGAAGTCTTGCCAAAAGCATCTTTAAAAAAATAAAAGGATTGTATTTATTTATTATTTGAGGGAGGGAGAGAAAGAGATTGAAAGAATGAGTGAGAGGAGGAGCAGACAGAGAAATATGCTCTCCACTGAGCAGGGAGCCCAACACGGGACTCAGTCCCAGCACCCCGGGATCATGATCTGAGCTGAAGGCAGACACTTAAACAACTGAGCCACCCAGGTGCACCAAAAACAGCTTTAAGAAAAAAAAAAGTAATTTTACTTGTCTATTAGATCAGGAAAAAAGAAAGATTACTTGTCTATTAGATCAGGAGAAGCTGTTGGATCTCAGGGATCAAGATCACAAGGGGATGTTCGCTGGATTTCAGCAAGTCCTTTGACAAAGACATGATATTCTTGTGACACAGCAGAGCTCTATGAACAGAAAGACACCTTGACTAGTTCATAGGTAGCCAGGTGTCCACGGGCTCTGGAGGGCTGGGTTACAGGTTGTCACAGGGAAGGGCAGATTCTCTACCGACATATTAAAGGACCATCATCTTGACTTCCCACACTCATATTTCATCAGCAGGTTGGACGAGGACAGTGTGCTGTCCACTTGACACCTGCTGTTACAGGTGACCCTGCACCGAATGCAGAATCAAGCTTTTAAAGGGCTGCTGCCCCCCAGGGGTGGAGCTTCAGCAGGGGCAGAGGGAGGTCTGCAGGTGGGCAGTGCTGTTGGTCACACGGCAGAGGGCATATACTTAATCCCACGGACCTGTGTACCCAAAGTGGTTACAAGGGGCATATTCTTTTTTACTCTTTTTATTTTATATATATATATTTTTTTATCTTTTAAAAGGACATCTTTTTTTAGATTTTTTAATTTATTTTTTAATTTTATTTATTTTATTTTTTTATTTATTTTCAGCATAACAGTATTCATTATTTTTTCACCATACCCAGTGCTCCATGCAAGCCGTGCCCTCTATAATACCCACCACCTGGTTCCCCCAACCTCCCATCCCCCGCCACTTCAAACCCCTCAGATTGTTTTTCAGAGTCCATAGTCTCTCATGGTTCACCTCTCCTTCCAATTTCCCCCAACTCCCTTCTCCTCTCTAACTCCCCATGTCCTCCATGCTATTTGTTATGCTCCACAAAAGGACATATTTTTATTACGTATATTTCACCACAATAAATAATGCAAGACAAAAAACAGAAAGGTTGACAGTGAAGTCAAACAGGCTTATTACATGTAAATTCGTTTTGGTGGCCAAGTCAAAAGCCAAGGTACAGTGTTGCACCTTTCGCCATGTTGTGACAGATTTTTGGTGGTAAGTGTCCTTTCGCTCATGATGGGTTTGAAAACAAGGACACATTTAGAGAAGGTATTAGGGAGATTTCATTTCCTCTTTAAGTTGGTTTCAAGTTCTCGGGAGGTGACCTGTGAAAAGGGAAATGTGAACCATCATTTCAATAGAAATAACCCTTTCAAGTAAGAACCCAAATTACCCAAAAATAGTGTTATCTTTTAATATGAAAGAAAAGAAATAAATATCTTTTGTTTAAACCAAAAAGAGAACCCAGTGTTAAAAACATTAATGACTGACCAATTTATTGATAAAAATAATTTTCACAAATAAATTATACTAACAAATTGTATGCATAAAGTCAGTTTACAAGATTGTCCACATGTGTGGCGTAGTATGCATGTATTTCATTTGATATATTTTGAATCTGTTTAGTTAACTTCATGTAACAACTTTTCATCAAATGCCTCCATGAGATTTAGAAACACTACCTTGTTATTTGTTTGCAATATCACAGAAGGAAGTCTGCTACTGTGACAAATGAGGCAGAGTCCTTTGAACAATTTAACATGAAAGTTAACAGAATTGAGAAACTCGTGAATAAAGGATCAAAGTGGTATTTTTGTTCCACATATCTGAACTGGAATAAATATGTCAATATTTCAAAATGATGTGCACATAGCTATTACTGGATATGAAGAAAATGGGAAATCTCATGGAGGAAACCAAGAAAACTCAGGACATGAAAGGACTGTAGAGGGAAGAGCAGATATAGCTGGATGTGATCTGCAGAACCCAAGACCCTGGGTTTTGGGGTCCGCTGCCCTCTTAACCAAATGGCCTCAGGACCCAAGGGGTAGCTAAGAGAAGGAAATAAGGCGATGTGAGTGATGCTGAGGAGCTCACTGCTTGGAACCCAATCTGTGGCACATGGAAAGGATTGGCTCTTTCTATTGGAAGTCCCTCCCCGCTCAAGACTGAGGGTCTTCCATTTCTCTTAGGTCTCTTGGAAGAGGGTTCAATAGAAGAACCAGCTTCTGAGATGCAGCCAGCCAAGGTAGAGGATGAGTACACTGGAAGCCATTTCCAACTCTCTCCTTGTACCTTCAAGTCCTTCACTCTGCTTCCCACTGTGACCCCCACAGAAGCCAGAGGGCAAGGGTGCTGGGGAGATGCACCATGGAGGTCAGCCTCTGGATGCAACAGAGCAAAGAGCGCCCATCTCAAGTCATGCCCTCGGGGCACATGGATGCGCTCTCACTCCCCAGCTGGACGTGATCAGAGGAGCAGGTGCCACACCTGAGCTTCTAACAGGGTTGCATCCACTTCCTCATCAAATTGTCATGAGGCAAGACCTTGTACGGAATGAAACCAATCTGCCAAACAAAATGGCTTTTCCGGCGACTTGCTTGAATTCTGATATGGTCAAAAATGAGAATAAGAGGAAGTGGAAGAGTTCAGGAAAGGAAATCACCTTAACACATGGCAGGAAGAGAACCACAAGCTCGGCAATAATGGCCAGCTCGATCTGCTTTCATCCAGACATTTGTGTCCAGACAAAATTTGTACCTGCCGTCCCTCTGCTCAGTGTGGTGGTTTCTGGGGGTGGTGTCTCTGAGGCATGATCAGGTCACAGGGGTGGAGCCTTGGGGGGATGCAAGCTCTTACAAAAGACGTCCCGCAGATTCCCCTCCCTCTCCTGCTCTGTGAGGAGTGGATCACGGGAGAGCACCCTCATCCCTCCACAAGGGCACCCGGATCCCCCACCTCCCAACTCCAGCACTGAGAGCAGTAGACCTCTGTTGATTTAAGCCCCCCACGCTATTCTCTTCTCTCACCACAGTCTGAACAGACTAAGACACAGACTTCAGAAGATCCTTATAGAATGGAAGCTCATGCCCAGCGTGTATTAATCCTTTTGAGCCCTGAGTGTCCCGGGCTCAGGCTGTACACGCCTCTAGGATAAGCATGTTCTCCCATTAGGCACCACCTCTCATTTTTGGCTGAAAACGTGGGTCACTGTAACTCCAAATCAAAGGAGCAGTGGGCACATCGGATTATAACTTTTTGCATAAAATTATGGCAGAGACCCTAAAAAGTCACGGAATATGGCCACCTTTGCTGAAATGCAGCACACTACCTGGAGAATTTATTGTTCATCTTAGAACTAGCAGCTCTGAGGCATCTGTCTTAATTTCCAGATTCATTTCTCACCACCCCACCTTAATGAACCTTTTGCTTCCACCAGATGGGTCAGAGCCCCATCCTTGGCCACCCGGCCCCTCTCTATGTGGTTCCCTGCAGAGTTTCATGTCGCTCCTTCTCACTTCCTCACAGGGAGCCCTTGCCCACAATCCTCCACTCAGACACTGTCACAGTAATTAAATATTATTAGTGCAATTTCTGCTACGTGAGGACATCCACAAGCCAGATGTAACATTGCTGGAGACTCACCCCTCTTACACTGAGTTTAATGTCATTGCCTCTCATCTTGCATCTAGTTGGTCTATATATTTCGTAATCCTTGTGTCTCCCCGCTGACCAGGCTGTTGGCATCTGGGGGATGAAAATCTTCCTGAAACATTTTCAGTTCCCATTTGTTCCTGATCACAGAGACTCTATGGAGAGGTGTTTAACCAGGGGTCCCCTCCGTCCCCCCCACCATGATTTAACCCCAGTAGTGGGACTGTGAGAGACATGCACATCAAAGGTCGCTCGTCGTGATAAACAGCTGACCTCTACCTTGCAAGAAAAAGATATGCCACCATCGGGTAAGTAAGCATCACAATGCAAATTTTGGTTCTAGAACCCTCCCAGGCTCAAACCCTACAGCCACTGTAGGAAGCACTCTGTGCTGCATCGGGAGAGCGGATGTGCTCAGAACATTCCTAGGAAACAGCAAACCTGTCTTAAGGTGAAATTGTGTTTCAAATGCAAATTAAGTAAACATTGGAGCCTCAGTAAATTTAAATAAATAAATTTGAGCTGAATAAATACACATCTTTAGGTAAATACATAAGTGAACATATATTGAATATATATGTACTTAGAAAGAGAGCTAGATGGAGATTTACAGAGATATCTCCGAGGATTCTATATCTGCAGCAAATGACAGAGAAATCTACGGGAAATGCTATATAAAGATTGCCACAGGTGAGGGAAGATCCAGGTGGTCCATGAACCAGGGCAGAGCCAGATGCAAGGGCAAAGTCCAGGTGGGAATGTAGAGCCCAGTAGGGCCGAACATAATGGTAGCATCCAGGACCCCAAAATAGATGAAAGCCCAGGAGCTAAGAGTCAAGGGCAGAGGACATCCTAGGGTATGCAAACACTGTAAGTTTAACTTGTATAAGGCTACCTCCCTTTTCTAGAAAGATCCAGAAGCTGTCATGGCTCTCAGTATGTGTCCTCACCCTTGTAGCTAAAGACGTGCCCATAGCTGCGACTGCTAACCTCAGCTCAGGCCCCAGCTGCCCGTACAGCAGGGCACAGTGCTCCAGGTAGTACACTGCACAATTGCAGCAGGAAGTACAGTATAAAGTGGTGGCCCACGCCTCAGTCCAGCCCACACTGAAGAACTGCCTTTCTGTGCAAGGCAGTAAAAATCTGACCAGTGCCCTTGAAGAAGAAAACCAACAAAAGCTATTAGCCATATGTAATGATTCACCCAGCAGTGGATGTTCAATCATGCCAGGTCTACCCACCTGGGGCTTCGTGTCCCCTCCTCCATGTGTCTCGTTTGCCAGCCCTGTTACGGCTTGCTTCCAAGGACTCACTCTCCCTCAGTCACTCATTTATGGTCTGAGGTCCTTCTCCGGTAACGGAGTGTTTGAAAATAATGTCCCGATAATATGCTTTCCTCCCTGGCACCTTTCTGGTGATTCTACTCTTCCCTCAGCCACCTCTTCCTTCTCACCACGGCCCCTTCTCTGATCTGGTCCAGAACACTCCTGGGAGAGGCTGGACAGAATCTGCACACACCCAGAGGGCTGGCATATGATGGCAGCTCAGAAGGAGTCAGAGGCGAGGGAGGGAGGGTCACTGCTGAGCTCCACCTGCCCAGAGCACCTATGCCTGTAAGCGGACACAGGGCCAAAAGGGGTGTGGGGGGGGGGGGGCACAGGCATGCCCCACTCAGCTCAGCCTTTAGGAGAAACTTGACAGCGAGGACAGCAAGGAGTGTAGGTGGCTGGCAAAGCTCAGCCACCCCAAATTTGGGGTCGGCTGTGGTGCTGGCCCCAAGGGTTCCCTGGGGCGGCCCCAATCAAGGGCTAAAGCCAGGCCATTTCTGCCCAAATACAAGGCTGCTCTAAGGCTATCCCCGCACCAGGGTGCCCTGTCAGCCTGGCCAAGACTTGCTTGGTGCCATGTCTCAGTGTGAGGCCCTTCCCACACAGCCCTCTGTCCTCCTGCTTTGTGTGCACGGGGGTCAGCCCTGCCCTACATCCGGGAGGCCCACCCTGTCTGTGCTCCTTCTCCCACTCATCCCCCCACTGGTGTCCCCCAGCAAGCCTTTTGCTCATCTAACTTCGCTAGACACAGCTTCCTGGAGGAACACGAACCATACAAGGACTAGGGAGGACTGGATGATTTGGGGCGTCAAGCTGTGCCAAGCACCCCGCAGGTGGGATCCGCACTTCGCCTAAAACAGAGAGGCCGCTCTTTCTCTATGTAGGCGTCAGGCTCCCAGAAGCCATCCCCTCCCCTGGCAATGTTTGAGACCATCTTCCTTTCTGGCTGCTGTTCCTCTCCTGTTCCCCTTCTGATAAAGGCGCTCTTTCTTTTAAAATGCCAATACCGCCATTCAAGGCTCGGTATGAATTAAAGCAAGGATCTATGCGCAGCTGATGAATAACCATGAAGATGGAGTCAGATGGACAGTCCTCGGCCGGCCCTCACCGCACCTGTGGCTTGGCCACGCACCCACCCCCCACCTCCAGGCACAGGTTTGTCCTTGGTGGGCCCAAGGGCTCCTCAGACATCACAGGAAATGCCCTTACAATGCTAATAGGTTTTCTGGCCCGTTCTTTTCCGCTGGGTATGCGAGAAGCCCTTTGCCCACTGTACTCCTCAGGAACATTCGTTGGTAACGATTATCTCACATCGGATTGGAAGGTGCCACTGACAAAACACAAGCAATGGAGAGGAAGTAGCCGAGGGCACTGGGGGAGGAGGGCGAACCACAAACTGCAGGAGCAAACCTGAGGAAGCACAGCTGGGTGTCGCCCAGAACCATGCAAAAAGCTTAAGGCAGCATCGCTTTTGCAGAAGTTTGAGGCAAACTTAACCATTTTCATGTATTTGTTAAATTCACAAGGGTGTGTTCGGTGCCCGACCATGAGCCCTGTGCTCTTCGAGACCCTGGGGATATTGGGACGACCAAATCCCTGCCCTGCGGAAGTTGAATTGGAGCAAATTTCCCATCCGAAGTGGCCACACGTGCTCTAGGTGATGGCAGCCAAAGGAGCGCGCGGCTGCTACGTGCAACGCGCAGGCGCGCAGCCCACGCCGGTCCTGGAGATTGCGCAACCAGCGAGGTCATAGTGCGCATGCTCGGATGAGGGTTTCCCAAGGGGGCGGGGACTGAAGTAGCATCTTCCGCCTTCCCGGGCCTGTGCGCCTCACCCTCACCGGTAGGGCTGTTCAGGCATGGAGTGGGTCGGCGCTGCACGGTCGCTCAACCGACGGCAAGGGAACGGGTTCTGGCTTCGCGGCCGTCCGTGCTGGCGGGAGCTCCTACACACACTGGGTTGTAACAGGGCCACAGAAAGAGCAAACGCATGGAGGCCATCAGGGGTGCCCATCAAAGCCCCGTGCTGCTCCTCCTCGTCCCGTGGAACTAGAGCAGCAGAGGTGGGGGCTTCTGTGGAGGCCCAGGGGGTGGGCTCGCGCGGTGAGGTTTCACGCAGAGGGCCAGGGAGGGGGTCGGAGCAGCCGGTGAGCCACGATACATCTGTGGGGAAGTGCCGTAAGGATCGTACGCCTGAATTTACTCCCCGACCTGCTGTCTTACTGTCCTGTAATGTTTAAGAGCACAGACTCTGGAGCCGAAATTCAGGTTCAGATCCCACCTCTGCCTGGTTGGCTGTGTGATCTCCGACAAATGACTTAACTTCTCTGTGTCTGCATTTCCCCATCGTAAAAAAAAAAAAAAAAAAAAGAAAAGAAAAAGGAGATTAATAACATTATTTATTTATGCGGTTGTTAGGAAGAAACTTCTTAAAATAGTGTCCAGCACAGGGTAAGCATTACTTAAGTGCTTTTCAGATAAAATCAATCAATAAAATTAAAATTAAATTATTTCCCAAAGTTTCTGAGATATGCATGCATTGCTGTCATCCTTAAAATAAAAATGATTACTTAAACTTTGGAATTAAAATCCTGATAAATTATAAAACACCTCCTGTCCCCTCCCTTCCCTGCTTCCTCTGCAGGCACCGACCTGAGAATTTCCAAATGCAGGAACTGGGGTTGTCTCTGACTTGAATGAATGAACTTGAGTCCATGTCACCCTGAAATAAAACAGTCAAATGTGCTGTCCCCCTCTCCACCTCCCCGCAAAGAGACAGGAATCAGTCAAGTGGGGTTGTGCGGGTTGGGAGAGAAAGGGGGAAGGTGGCCATCTACACGTGAGAGAGTTCTTTTTCTTCCTTCACTTTAAAAGGCATGTTCAAAAGACCCACGCTTGTACATGGAGAGGAAAGAGTAGACCATGTGAGCAAATTCAGATTCAACAAGCATTTCAACAAGCATTTCCTACTCTGCACCAGACACTATTCAAAGGAAAGCAGAGGAAGCTATGAATGAAACAGGCAAATGCCTGCACTCACTGGGCTCACCCTCTAGTGGAGGAGGAAGAGAATGAATAAGGAAAAGTGCATGGGAAGCCTTACGACATGCAATGACTCTATGAAGGGAGGAGAGAGCAAATAGCAAATGGCCATGTGTCCCTTACACAGGGAGTCCAGGGAAGGTCTCAGAGATGGGGATACATGGGGAGGGGAGTGAGAGACTGAGCCGTGCATGGACAGGAATGGTCCTAACAGATGAAACAAGCGGGAAGGTCCTGAGCTGGATTCACGTGTGTCCAGCCCGAGAAAGGGTTGTTGGAGGTCTGAAGGGCCTGCAGGGCAGGCTGGCCTGGGACTAGAGATCCCAGATTGGTCAGCAGAGAGGTGATGATGAAAAGAATAGGAAAGGATGAGACTTTCCAGGAAAGGGACCTAGGGTAGGAGGCATGGTGGGAAGGTGCCCCAGATGTGGCATGGCATATGTTGATTTCAGCCAGCCGGGCAAAGAAGGTACTGCCTCCAAGAGTAGGGCTGCCGATGGGGCAAAGTGAGTTGTTGTGGGAGCCAAAGTAAGAAATCCAGGAGATTCCCGGGTAAGTGTGGCTAGAAAGAGGTAGGAGGGACATAAAATGCAGATGCTTTATATTGATTATAGGGCTCTGTGGCAAGGATGGAAAGGATTCTGGAATCTTCCTGCCTGCCCGTGGACAAGCGCCACTGACTGCCACGGGAAGCACTGTCTCAGCAGTGACTTCAGCTCCCAGCATAGGCCTCTGTTGCGACCTGATCTCCAGGAGAACCTTTTTCGGAACATCCCCTCAAATTTCCAGCTGAACACAGGACATCTCTGCATGGATATCACACACCCCTGAAATGAAACTTGCCCTATGTTGAACTTACAATTTCCCCCTCAAACATGTCTCTTCCTCCATCATTCATGCCATGGAGCCAACCAGCCAGCATGTGAGTCCATACAGGAATCGGGGGCCACTAAGACACACATTCCTTCCCTACCTATCATTCACTATCAGCTGGCCTCCAAGCTCTACCAAGGCAGACTGTGAAGGGTCTTCCAACCATGCCTACCCATGCCCAAGTAAAGGAACCCCTCCTCCCTCATTATTCCATACCAAAATGAAAGATGGGCTATGTAGAGCGATGCCCTGGGTCGGGGCAGGATGGAGGACAACTGAACCATGGACACTTGCCCTTGACCTTTCAGTGGGGTCACTCTCTAATAGCCACTGCAACCCTTGCACTGGCTCTCAAGGGACACAAGTGTACCCCCACCATCCTCCCACTTCACATGGACACAGAGTCTTCTGAGTGATTCCACATAGCTCAGTTGATTACAAACTGAAACTCAGTAACAAGAGATAACACAAAGGGACTGTCACAGGAAGTAACAGGACACCAAATCTGTCCTACGAGGCAGACCAGCTCCCTGAGGCTCAGAGACCCTCTACCATACTTAGCTCACAGCAAGTAGGCACAGCCTTGCCCTCTGAGAGTCTCCCTTCTCTAGAAAGGATGCTGAGACACAAATGTGCCCCAGAGACGATGTCCATACCCCACGATCTTATTCCCCCACCCCTTTGTCTTTAAATGATCCATCCAGGGATTGCCATCAGACCTAAACAGGGAAAATCAAATTTTTCTCTAGAATTTTTCAAACTAGAGCTATGGAAGCATTTTCTAGCATGGTGAGTGATGGGCTGTCAGTAGCCATGTGGGCACAGTGTGAAGAAAGCCAGCAGGGAAGGAAGACCGGCAGGAAGATGACACTGCACACAGGGAGAGGCAGAGACAACACACAGGAGCCGGTGGCTGTGTGAAATCATTTCCATGGCTCCCGGAGACTCAGATGTTCTCTAGCCTTTCCTGGGATTTGATAAAAGGACAACCCAACATCCTCTCTGAGAACATTCTCCCTGGCCTGAACCATGTCTCATTCACATTATGCTTCTTGTGACAGTCCTGAGTGGTACATCTTAGGACCTGATTGATCTTCTCCTGCGAGGGACTCTTCACACTACAGTCCTGTCCCAGGAGTGATGCCATCCCTTCCCTGCAGGGCTGCGATCAGAAGCAGTGGCCTTGCTGTGCTCAGTTACACCGAAATCCATGGGCATCCTACACGCTCTTGCAATATCATGCACTGGTCACTAGAAAATACCACTTCCCCAAAGGACGCATTAGACATTAAAAAATCACAAGTGCTAATATAACATTAGGAAAGTTTTTATATATTGGGAAAGTGTTAAGCTCCCATTTTTTTCATGCTCACTTTTTACTCAAAAGTGAGTTTTATGATTAGCAACAAATACTGTCAGGTTTTCTTTGGAATGACAAGGCTCAGTATGTCCATTTTTATGACAGGGTTTTCTGAACACCCAAGTCTGAAAGAGCAGTGTGCCTGGCAGGTGTTCCTTCAGCTGGAAATAGCATCCAGCAAAAAGCCAAACTTGCTGCTCCAGTTCGAAACTCGAACACACAAGTGCTGTTCTGGAGACAAGCATCATTCTTGGGCATGTAGCAGGGGGGTTTCTGTATGTTCTACCCACCCTGTCCCACAGAACAATAAGAGACGTGAACTCCAATGTTGGGATTTAATAAAATTAAGTATTGTCAGTATTCCATCAAGGTTATTCTTAAATGAAACTCTTCCTTCCTTTCTTTCTTTCTTTCTTTCTTTCTTTCTTTCTTTCTTTCTTTCTTTCTTTCTTTCTTTCTTTCCTGTGAGCGCACAATGCAGAAGGAGCCAAGGACTCCTGGCCAGTTTGACGTCATGATCTTGACTCAGCTCAGGCACCAGTAGTTTTACCCACCTGCGATGGTTAATTTTATGTGTCAACTTGGCTAGACTATGTTTCCCAGTTGCCCCATCAAACACCAGTCTAGAGATTTTTTTTTCAAGACTGTATTTATTTGAAAGAGAGCAAAGAGGGAAAGAGAGAAGTAGACTCCCTGCTGAGCAGGGAGCCCGACACAGGGCTTGAGCCCAGGATCCTGAGACCATGACCTAAACCAAAGGCAGATGCTTAACTGACTGAGCCACCCAGGCTCCCCAAGAGGGTATTTAATGAGATTAATATTAAATTGGTGAACAATGAGTAAAGCACTTTACCCTCTATGATGTGGGTGGGCCTTATCCAATCAGTTGAAGGTTTATAAGAGAAAAGACTGAGATCCCCTGAGGAAGAGGGAATTCTGCCTCCAGACAGCATTCAGACACAAGCTGCAACATTCACTCTTCTCTGGGTCTCCAGCCTACTGATCTGACCTACAGATTTTGAACATGTTAGTTCCCACAATCATGTAAGCCAATTCCTTAAAATACCTCTCTCTCTCTCTCTCTCTCTGTGTGTGTGTGTGTGTGTGTGTTTTCTCTATATGCATCTATCTAATCTACATTACATATACTTGTGCTATCCCACCAAACAGCACTGCTTCTCCCTTTTTCTCTCTGCACACACACACACACACACACACACACACACTTACTCACTCACATGCACACATACCCTATTGGTTCTGTTTCTCTGGAGGCATTAATATACCTATTAATGCTTCTGGATCATTAAAGTCAACTCGGTGAAAAAAGGCAAATAGCATCTTTGTGTTGCATTAAGAAAGTCATTCTGATGGTGTGATACCGTACTGTGAAAGTATTTTGGGTTCTGCTATTCCCAGAGGTCCATACCCCACACCTGGAGAACTGCTGTTCTCATACCTTCCCCCCAACTTCTCTATAGTCTCAAACCTTCAGGACAAGACAGATAAATGGACTTACTATCAAACCTGATCAGCAGGAGGAGATTGGAATTTGGGAGAAGAGACAGGAGGACCATCCTGTTTGGGTCCCTGAGTGCTTAGGTGAAGCCATTCCCAGAGCCTGGTGCTGCTCAGACTCAGTTGTCTTCCTGACATCAGATCCCGCAGGGGCCCTTGGTTCAGAAGCTTTCTCTGATGATTCTATTGAGGAGAAGTTACTAATGATTCATGTTCTTCCTCTTCAGGTATCACAGCCATGCATATTTTATTCCCATAAATTATGAGAATAGAGCCATCACAAAACAGGATGTGTTCTTTATCCCCTTTTTGTCTCCTCAACACTCATCAGGTGCAGGATGAAGCCTGGGCCTTGCTGGGAAGCGTCTGAGCAGGTATTGCTCCTGCTGGCTGAAATCTCGGGAGAGTCTGGACCACAGCCAGTCCACCTCAGGACAAAGGAAAAAGGGGAAGAATTCCACAGTTGGTGGCAAAACTGCATCCTTGCCCGAGGGAACTTTCGCATTCAAGTTATTAAATAAAGCAGCCTGGCTGGCAGTTGGCTAGGAGAAGCAATTCACACCACTGTAAATGGATTAGTGCAATGTAACGCCTTCCACATTTCAATTTCAATTATTCCAAACGGGTGCACGATATTTAACATTCACAAATTGTTTTGAATGTCTCTAGAAATGCAAACAGTAAATATGTTCCTTGCTTTGGGCTCCGAAGAATGTTTCCTGTACTCATTATTTTACCTCTTTGCCTTAACCTGCCTTTAGTCAGGTTGACCAACTGCCTTGTTTTCGTACGAGAAAGGGGACATAGTATATGCTCGCTGGGAAATAAAGATGAAAACAGGAAGACCCAAGGTGGAGGGTCTCTGGCTGTCCTTGTCTGACACTCCCAGCTGGTGAGTTCTGAAGGAAGCCTGGTGTGAGGGGGCGGGAACCCCTGCCCCTGGAGCCTGCAGGGAGAATTTCCTGGGGGAAGTATGATTGACATGCACAGGGATAGCTTCGCAGCACACTCGCTCCCTACCTGATTCTTTCTGTAATTAAGTGGCATAACACGACATAGAATCTGGGGCCTAATTCTAGGAATAATAACGGATTCGGGGTATAACTGCTTATCAACCACGGGTGCAACACTACAAGATGGCCCTGCCCACTGGAGGTGCCATTTTGCTGTGGTGCATTGGTGCAATTTTATGCACATACCATCCTGTAACTCGGTTTCTGAGCGACCATCACTTGCTGCCTTTTCACACTAGGAGGCTTTGAAATGCAGCAGACAGGCCAGCTATAAAAGTCAAGTCCATTCTATGAATTGGAACTGGGAGAAGAAAGTCTCCCCTTCAAATGTGATGTTGGGAGTGGAAAAGGAATTTCCACTTGCTCCGGGAGATCATGAACTCACAAACTTCATTCATTAGAAGTGTTAGGGGGCAACAAGATTTGGACCCTGTAGGGAAAAATGAAGGCAACAAGTTAAAGTGCCTGTTCAGTTGCAAAGGCAGGGAGGGGAGGTAGCAGGCACTGGTGAAGTTCATCCCCGTGTGAGATCAAACAATGCCATCTGGGTCTTACTGTGGAAGGCACTGCAGCAGAGGCAGGGGAAGCAGCAGAGGGGCCAACCAGAGCAAGTGATGGAACTAGATGCTTGACTGGCAGTCCTCTGGCTGTTTGTGCAAATGACTGCAAGCAACATGGTCCCCGGGTGAGAGTGCCTGAGACCTGCCAACCCCTTCTCACTTGCACCTTACTTATTTATTCCTCTTGCATTTGCCTTGCTAGTCCTCACCACTGAATAAACCTAAAAAGCCAGAGTTAAGGCAGTGTACTGGAAATGAGAGCACAGAACCTGCAGCCTCAATCTCTTTGGGCTCCTCAAGGAAGTATCTGGCTCTGAGCCTGTTGTAAATCTCAGATGCTCCATGTATAAAGAGATTCACATATGGTTGTGGGGGGGGCGGGGGGGACACGGTCTGTGGAAAAGCGATCTCCCTCTAATTCATAGGCTGCGTCCTTGAGTTAAACAGAGTTTGTTCTTCTAACCAGTTGGGAAACAGCTCTCCAAGTTGGAAGCAGAAACGAGGATGTTTGCCCCACTCCCCAATTCACCCTACACTCTGAATAATAAAAACAAGTCACTCTTACTAATTTCCTGGCTCTGGTCAAAGGACAAAATGGAAAGGGTGTTACGAGATTATATTTTCACATGTTTTTTTAATTCTTACCCCTCTTGAATGAATATCATGTTGGACAGTAAGGAGGCTCCCACACTCACCTGTGTGGACAGGTAGGGGAGCACTCCTTCTTTCCTGTCTGCATGAGACTATGAGACTACGCAGAAGCATCTCAGGTGGGGTTTTTATATTTGCAATTCAAGTTTAGACAAGGGCTTATATTTAGGAAGAAAGGTGAGGTGTGCCTGACTGATTTTGCTGTGTGTCAAAGAGCCCACAACTTTCTAAGAAGAAAACAGGGTGCCAGGAAGGAAAAAGCTGAGCCCTTTAGGGCTAATACAATATTCTTGAGTTGAATTGTAATTATCCATGATTTTATAGTAATGTAAATAATGGGTGTGAGGGGAGAGAGAGTGAGAGATCTTCAGACATAGAGTGAGTCATTTAAGGTCAGGGCAGAGAAAAAGTCCTAAAGATTTTATGCTATCTTATAAATATTATTGTATGATAATAATAAAAATAAGATAATGCCAATATTGATAATAATAAGGTATAAATACAATAATTTATTTTATATGCCAATCACAACTGTTGTTATGATTCATTGTTAGTGTGTATTTAACTGCTAACAGAGTGGGGTTTGCCATAATCATCCCCATAATCACATTATGATAAATTATCTATTCAGGAAGAGAAATGATGCAGATTAGCTGTCTAAAACTGCCCAAAGTCACTTTCTTTCCCTTTTTTGTACACTGACTCTGTGTAGGTATGTGTGTTTTCTGTGTGTATGTGTGTGTGTGTGTGTGTGTGTGTGTTTCTCTGAGCAGCAATTCTCTCCCATGAGTGAATCCAGGCTAAAATCTTTGAGTGTTTTAAAGAAAAAGGTAATTCATGTTCTCCAGACATCTTTTAAATTTTTTATGTTATTAATATGTTAAACAAATATGTTATACAAATATTCCTGAAAACTGGAAAGAATCTACAACAAATCTGATGTGGCAAGAGAAGGAATTTATCTAGTCAAGTATTGTGTTAAAGGATGAATTATCAAATTTATACCCTATAAAATTATCAACTTTTAGAAAATTCATATAATTTTCCAATAATGTAAGCACATTAACATTCAGCTGAATCTCCATGAAATCTAAATTTTCCACAATGCTATAGAAAACAAATTAACCTCTCCTTATCTCTTCTTGGCCTCACTAAAGTCCTAGTTCTCCACCTTGCTTGAATCTGGGGCCCATTTGAGCATCTTGTAAAATCTATGAGCCCTCTTCCCATAAACCCAATTCAGGCCCAAATTTGGAAAGTCTGTGAGTTTGTGAATCCCATAAAGCCAATCCACTGATAATTTAGAGGGTTAGGAATCCTAGACTTATTCTTTGGTCAAACATTTATCAAATACCTACCATGTCCCAATCCATTTCCAGGTGCTAAATATTCCAAAGTCTGGGATAAAGTGGTCCCTACCTTCAGGGAGGAGAACAAGGACAGTACATGGATAAGCAACTAAGAAACAAGGTCACTTATGATCATGATGGGTGCTTAAGAAAGTCACCCACTCTTAGGTGACTCATGTCCTATGAACATTCTATGATAGGAGAGTTGTCTAACTTTTATAATTAACAAGAGTGTTGTTGGAAGAAAGCAGTGTTTAAATACCAGAGTTGCCTCCACACCAGCATGCAATTATTATTCTAGGTTAATAAACTCTTTGGACTGAGAATGACCCCATCTCTCCCACAAATGAGAGACCACCCCACCCTGCTTCTCTCCATTACTCAAAGGGTGTCCAGCCCTCTTGAACTCCTTCAGAAAATAACCAAGAAGAGCAGCTCTAGATATAGCAACCTACACCACTTTGAACACTCCTGATTGTTAGATGGATGTCTTCTCTTACGACAACCTGACATTTGACTTTCTGTAGTTCTGAACAATGAAATTATTCATAACCTACTGAACAAGTTGGGTCTAATCCATCCTCCTACAAATTCTCCAATAGATCTTTTATCCAGGTTAAACATTCCCAGTTTCCATGGTAATTCCCAAACAATTCACCATTCTTCATGAGCCAATATATTAACTGTAGATGAATGGAGGAATACAGAATAATGTGTGGCAATCACTGCCTTTGACATATAGCATTTTATTTATATTAAGCCTCAGATTGCATTTGTTTAATTCAGCACCCACTAGGACAGGAGAGATTTCCATTAACTAAAACCACCTAGGCTTTCCTAGTAATCAAAATGTTCTCTATTTTACTTATTTATTTTTCTTTGTTCTTCTTTGTCTAGCTTCTTTAATTGAATACTTCATTCATGTTTATTGGTCTTATTTTCAATATAAGTATTTTAAGGCTATGAATGTTCACCTACATACTGCTTTAGCTGCATTCTGCCAATCATATCAAGTAGAGTTCTATTGTTGTTCTAACTACTTCATAATTTCCACTGAGATTTTTCCATTAGCAAAAATATTATTTAGGAAAAGTATAATGTATGTTTGCTATGTTAGCTGAGATTATGCAATTCTTCTATAAAGAAAACAATCAGACTCTGTGTGTGTGTGTGTATGTGTGTGTGTGTGTTTCTATGAGCAGTAATGGGGTCCCTTGAGTGTGTGTGTGTGTGTGTGTGTGTGTGTGTTTCTTTTTTTTTTTAAAGATTTTATTTATTTATTTGACAGGCAGAGATTACAAGTAGGCAGAGAGGCAGGCAGAGAGAGAGAGGAGGAAGCAGGCTCCCTATTGAGCAGAGAGCCCAACGTGGGGCTTGATCCCAGGACCCTGGGATCATGACCTGAGCCGAAGGCAGAGGCTTTAACCCACTGAGCCACCCAGGCGCCCCGTGTGTGTGTTTCTATGAGCAGTAATGGAGTCCCTTGAGTCTATACCCTTACTAAAACCTCTGAGTTCTTTGAAGAAAGGAATAATTTAGGTAATCCAGAGACCATGTGACTTTTTCTATGAAACTCACAAAAAGAGTTAGGCATAGAATTAAGCTATTAGTTTATGAGATTTAGTAAAATCATAGAATGGGTTAAATATAGATGATAAAATAAAATTTTTAACAATGAAATTTCATTTTAACTCTAACAGAGTATAAGGATTGGTCTTTCCTATTTCAGTAGCTCTATCACATCCCTTCATACAACAAAAGTGATTTTCTCTTACTCTTTTTTTTTAATTTATTTTTTATTTATTTTCAGCATAACAGTGTTCATTGTTTTTGTACCACACCCAGTGTTCCATGCAATCCGTGCCCTCTCTAATACCCACCACCTCGTTCCCTCAACCTCCCACCCCCTCACCACTTAAAACCCCTCAGATTGTTTTTCAGAGTCCATAGTCTCTCAGGGTTTACCTCCCCTTCCAATTTCCCCCAACTCCCTTCTCCTCTCTAATTCCCCATGTTCTCCGTGTTATTTGTTATGCTCCACAAATAAGTGAAACCATATGATAATTGATGCTCTCTGCTAGACTTATTTCACTCTTACTCTTGTTGCTGAGTTTCAATTCCACATTGATCAACTTAAAAAAAAAAAAAAGGTGGTTTTTGCAACTCAGTGTGAATTTGGTGTAGGCATGCGTTGTTGCCCTCTCTGTGCCCACCATCCTTTCCTTGCATCCCAGTCTCTCCTAGGTGACTTTTGTTTTGCCAAATACATTTCATTGCTGGCCTTTCAGCCAGGATCCACAGGGTGCATGGGGGTATGGGGGGCAGTGGGGGAGACATTTCCTTTGGGTAATGGGCACACCCATGTCACAGCAGCCAGAAATGGGTACACCTTCATTCTGCAAGGGAGAGTGAGAAATGTGGAATGTAGTCTTTCTTCAGGACACCATGCACCCAACTTCCCCCTGAGGAAGATGAGGAGGGTCCTGGGAAGTGGCCAGCAAAACCATCCCAACCTGGCCATATCAATGCAGCTAATGGAAGGACAGTAATGTCCATTCTGGAGAAAGAAATGAACGTATTTTTTTTTAAGATTTTATTTATTTATTTGACAGAGAGAGATCACAAGTAGGCAGAGAGGCAGGCAGAGAGAGGGGGGAAGCAGGCTCCCTGCTGAGCAGAAAACCCAATGTGGGGCTCCATCCCAGGACCCTGAGACCTTGACCTGAGCTGAAGGCAGAGGCTTTCCCCACTGAGCCACCCAGGTGCCCCAAGAAATGAACATCTTGAGATTGCTGTCCTGTTCCTCTGAACAAACTAAGAATAAAAACCATAGGAGCTGAGTATTTGTCTGGGAACAACACCAAAGGAGCAAGTTTGGGGGTCACAGAGCAAGCTGCTTGGGAAGAGGTGGAGCAGGAGCATCATCGAGCAGGACAGCTGCTCCTGCCTCAGGTTTAGGGGCTGGATATCCACACCAGTCCTGCAAATGTATATGTTGAAACCCTAATCCCCAGGATGGCTGCACTTGGAGACGGAGCCTCAAAGGAAGTAACTAAAATTGCATGAGGTCCTGGGGTGGCCCTGATTCCATAGTATGTGTGTCCTGAGGTGGAAGGACACCAGGAAGCTTGCTCGCTCTCCATCTATGTGACACGGACTAAGGAAAGGCCACGTGAAGATGGAGCGGGAAGGTGGCCATGTGCAAGCCAAGTAAAGAAGCCTCACCATGAATCAAACCAGCCAGTGCCTTGATCTTGAACTTCTATCGTCTGGCTCTCAGGTGAAATATATGCCTGTTGTTGAAGCCCACAAGCCACGTATTTTGTCACAGCAGTCCGAGCACCCTGACGCCTGGCATCACTGCAGCCTCAGCTAGAAACCCCTGGAGGGCACCGGGGCCAGGGCCTGATGGCAGAGGCACAGCCTGGCCTCTGGCAAGAGCATCTCTGAAAGCAGGCCTCAGCCATGATGCTTCCTGTGCATGCCAGGAGCAAGCTGAGGTTCCATGAGCCGGGGAGATGGATCTGGGGGCTCCTGTGGGGCCACGTTTTATTTGGCTGGGAATACGGCATGCAGCGCAGTACCCCATGCTAGGCAAGAGAAAGAATAAATGTTAGAATCCACAAATAAGGACCGACCGATCATCCCAAGATTGTCAGGAAAACGGTCTCTAGCCCCTTGGGATACCTGTGCTTACTCGGGTAGCTTTGCCAGGATCCCAGAGCTGGAGAGCAACCTTCGGGATTACACTCTAGATCTCTGTTGACTTCCTTCTCTATGCTGTGATGGGGTCGGGGTGTATCATCTGGAAGAACAAGTGCCTGGGAAAGGGACATCCAGCACCTGTGTCCCCTGTCCCCTTGATGAGCTGAGTCACCTTGAGTGAGTCACCTGCCCCTGCACCCATGGGCTCTTGCCTGTAGAGAGCAGCATGGCTGCACCGGTGACGGCCAAGGCTCCTTTCGGCATGGATATCATTGGTCTCCACCCCATATATAAGCTGGTGAATTTCCCTGGGATGTGCTTTCCACAGAGGATTCTGTTAGCCAAACCCTCCACAGATGCGGGGTCCATGCACAACTGCATGGGGCTTTGGTGGAAAGGATTGTGCATTTTCTGTCCTTGATGTGAGTTCCATCTTCTTGGCTTGGAAATCAGAGCTCCTTGGACCACCAACTCTAGCCCCTCCATTTGGGATCCGACAAGTATTTGAAGTGCTCCCATCACGGAGGAAAGCGTCCCTCAGTGTATGCAGGGGATGTGGGCTGGTGGCTGGCTCACATTTGCGTCAGGCTTGGTCCTGTGATGTTAGCAGAGGGTCCCCCTGGGTTTTGTCCTAAGGGAAGAGAATCGGAAGGAGGAGGGAGTCACAGGAAAATAATTGCAATCTTGTGTTTTTCACTTGTTCTCTCTGCTTGCTGCCTCATTAAAATGAAATGAGGAGGCATTGGCTAGATGAAGAGGAAAGGAAAGAGCTCTTCTGTTGGAGAAAAACCTTGCAATAAAGAGGCAAGTAGCAGCATCCCCTAAACAGGGGATAGAAGGTGAGTAGTGGAGTATCTGAGTGGGTGCACAGGGTCGTCACCCGCATTGTGGGAAATGGAAGTGGGCGGGGCTCAGCCCCTGCAGCCTGCTCCAAGGGACCAGCCTTCCGTTTGGCTTGTGGGCAGCCCCAGGCCCGCAGCAGATTCGCATTCAGGAAAAATCACTGTGGCTGCTCTGGGGAGTTTAGGGCTATGAGACAAAGGGGCAGGAATCATTTAGGAGATGATTGAGCAATCCCCATGAGAGATGGTGAGTTTTAAGGGTGAGGGAACATGGTATGAGCAAGAGGAAGGCATTGGGGTGACCCTGTAGCTGGCTAGAAAGCTGGGGGGCTTAGCAGGGTCATTTCAATGCCAAGCTGGGCAGGTAGGGGATTCTGTTTCAGAGAAGGTGAATTGCAGGTGGGGGCAGGACAGATAGGAAGCACAGTTTAGCAGACTGGAGAGCCATCAGCAGGCAGATGGACAGATGGTGGGCGATGGCACAGAGCGCACATGAGAGTGGCCGGGGAAGCAGAACCAGCAGGCAAAGGAGTAGATGGGATGTGAAGGGAGAGGGTGGGCAGGGGAGGGGGGAGACAATAAGGGTACACGAGTTGTATCCTAAGAGGAAGAGAGACACATGGACATGTGCGGCTGGGGGAAAGTCGCTGTTTGGTTTTATTTTGACTAATAAAGAAAAGACTGGGGTGGTTGGAATGTTCATGGAAATGTGCCAGCCGACAAGAGTTTCCTTGTGTTCCTGCCCCAGTAAAACCATAGGCTGTCACAGAATACACATGCCTCACCGAGGCACTGGGGGAGCTCCATCAACTGGATTGTGGACTGAATTGTGTCCCCTGCAAAGTACGGGGAAGCCCTGACCCCCAGTATATGTGGGTGTGATATTGTTTAGAAATGCACTTGCCCTTTGAACAGCCCCCAGACCCCTCGTGCAGCCAAAATTCCAAGCCTAACTTTTCCCCAAAACTTCTCTACTAAGAGCCTACTGTTGACCTTACAGATAACATAAAAAGTCGATTAGCACATATTTTGTATGTTATATGCATTATACGCTGTATTCTTACAATAAAGTAAGCTGGGGGCGCCTGGGTGGCTCAGTGGGTTAAGCCTCTGCTTTCGGCTCAGGTCATGATCGCAGGGTCCTGGGATCGAGCCCCGCATCGGGCTCTCTGCTCAGCCAGGAGCCTGCTTCCTTCTCTCTCTCTCTGCCTGCCTCTCTGCCTATGTGTGATCTCTCTGTCAAATAAATAAATAAAATCTTAAAAAAAAATAAAGTAAGCTAGAGAAAAGACAACATTATTAAGAAAATCAAAAGGAAAATACATTTAATGTGCTCTACCGTATTTATTCAAAAATTTAAAAAATTCTTCATCTAAGTGGACCCATGAATTTTAAACCTGGGAGGCTCAAAGGTCAACTTTCCAGTTGTCATGCGGTCAGTGGGAGGTCAGCCTGGGGTGGTCCTGACTGCAGTGACTGGTGTCCTCATGAGAAGCGAGGTACACGTGCAGTAACAGAGAGATATGCGCTGGGGGCCCCTGTGCCAGCCCAGGCAGAGACTCAAGAGCGGCCGCCACAAGGCAGGGGACCCTGAGCGGTGCCGGCAGCTACCAGAAGCTGGAAAAGCTCTCAGAGCACCCAAATATGGGACTCTGGCTGTCAGAAATGTGAGACAATAGGTTTCTGTTGTTGTTTAACTTTTTGTCTTATGTTATATTAGTCCCCACACAGTCCATTATTAGTTTTTGATGCAGTGTCCATGATTCTCTGTTTGTGTACGACACCCAGAGCTCCAGGCAATCCCTGCCCTCCTTAACACCCATCACCGGGCTCACCCACATCCTCCTCTCTGAAACCCTCAGTTCGTTTCCCAGAGTCCACAGTCTCTCATGGTTCTTCTCTCCCTCTGATATCTCCCCCTTCGTTTTTCCCTTCCTTTTCCTTATGCTCCACAAGTAAGTGAAACTATATGATACTTGTCTTTCTCTGCCTGACTTATTTCACTCAGCGTAATCTCCTCCAGTCCCATCCATGTTGATGCAAAGGTTGGGTATTCATCCTTTCTGATGGTTGAGTAATATTCCATTGTAGATATGGACCACATCTTCTTTATCCATTCTTCTGCTGAAGGGCATCTCGGCTCCTTCCACAGTAGTGAAAAGAAGGGCCACAAGCACCCCATGTTCATAGCAGCAATGTCCGCAATAGCCAAACTCTGGAAGTTTCTGTTGTTCTAAACCACTGGATTTGTGCTGACTTACTGCTGCAGCCCCAGGACAGTAACCGACAACCCTACAACCTTCCACTGCCACTTCCGTCCCACCCCCTCACTAAGGGTGCGGGTGGCCCATAGCCATGCTGGACCCCTCTCCACTCCCCTCTGCCCCTGCCTGGTCAGGCCTCTGTGCTCCTGCGGATTTCCTCCTTCCTCCTGAAGTGTCCTATCCACTTTATTGTCACAAAGTCCCCCCACCTTGAAAAACAAACGTCTGTTATGCTTTGAGTCTCCAGAGGGTCCCATCTCTACACACCAGTGTCTCATAGATGCAGAACTGTGGCCTCCCTTGCCCCATGTTGCACAACGCCATTTGTCCCACGTGTCCTCAGCCACACTGTCAAGCAAAGGTCAAGTCACTTTTTAATCTCTCCCTCCCCCATACTGTGGAAACACTGCGTGCATCAGGGTCCAGCCAGTAAAGCAGAATCTCTGTCAGATAAATGAAATAGAGGGACTATAATAGAGGGAATTAAATACAAAGGTGCTTGGAAGAAAAGGGGACTGAGGCACCCCAGAGATCAGCAGCACAACAGAGCCCCCTCTATCCCCTGGGGCTGGTAGGGCAAGGGCAGGGGACAAAGGCAGGAGTGGGGCCACCACCTGGAGGGAAACCCTGGAGGGTGTGAAGCTGATGCCAGGAGCTTCAGCTACCCAGAGAGAGATGAGAAATGCCCTGGCTTCTCCCTCCTCCCCGCTGTAGGAGTCCAGCCCGAAACCAGCAGAAGGCCTGGGAGTCTGGTTAAAGGGCCAGCCCTCCCCCCACCCCGCCATGAGCAGCAGAGAATGGCCAGCACTCATCGTGGAGGGCTGGAACTTCTCAGGCAGACATTAAGTCACAATGGCTGGAGGGGACAGGACACGCTTTGTGGTGGAGAATATGGTGAGCCCTGGAAGATGTCCGCAGCCTGATCCCTGGGGCCAGCGATGATGTTACCTTGTGGGTGCAGAAACTTGTAGACGGGGTTAAATTTGTGATGGGGAGGTTATCCTGGATTATCCGGGTGGATCCAAGGTAAGCACAAGGAGGCAGGACAGAGGGGAGCAGAGGTCAGATTATGTGAGGAAGGGGACCCTAGCCAAAGAATGCGGGTGACTTCTGGAAGCTGAGAAAGACCAGAGACTTCATCAGTTCGAGCTGCTGTAACAGAGCTCCACAGACCTGAGAACCCACACCACAAACGTGCATTCCTCACCGTTCTAGAGGCCGGTCATATTGGGTGTCTGAATAGTGGGTGTCTGGGCAGTGTCTTCTTGTGAGTTGCAGAGGGTAGACATCTCCCTGTGTTCCCCTGCTATGGCAGAGAAAGCGAGGGCACTCGGGGTTCCCCTTCCTAAAGGCACTGATCCCATCACGAGGCCCCACACTCATGATTAATCACCTCTCAAAGGGCCTACTTCCTAACGCCATCACACTGGGTGTTGGGACTTGAATGTGTGAATCTGAAGGGAACAGCAAACATTCAGACCGGAACAGCAGCAAAGAGACAGACTCTCGCTTGGAGCCTCCAGGAGCAACCAGGCCTGGTGACATCTTGACTTTAGCCCCGTGAGACCCCGCTTGGATGCCTGCCTTCCAGAACTGTGGGAGAACAAATTCTGGCTCTCTGGAGATACCACGTCTGTGGCCATTATTTACAACAAATTGGGGGGGGGGGTCAGACTCATAAAGAGAGGACGGGGTTTTTCAGATTCAATCAGAGCCAAGAACTCCTGGTCTTCATGAATGTGGTGGGTGCCGGGGGCTGAGAAAAGACAGAAGGTCCAGGAAAAAAGGGAAGTGGCAGGAGGGAGCCTCACCATTGGCGATCGGCAGGCTGGAGGAGACAGCCGGCCACGGGAGGCCAGGTGCGAGCAGGGGCTACGGAGCAGAAGTGCAGGTGGGGAAGGGCAGACCCGAGAACTGAACTCGGTGTAAGGAGCCGGCCTCGCCGTCAAGACCTCACAGGTTCTTTGCCCTAGCGGCTTTTAAGAGATTATACCTACAATTATAATTCCTCAATTTGACTATCAGGTGTCGTGATGTTTTTTTGGAATGTATAATCTTGGGTGGAAACCGTTGGGAAAATTTTCATGAAGGACTTGTTCCACTATATCTTCTAGACGTCTTTCTTTCTCCTCCCCTTCAGGGATTCCAATAATTCTGACGTTGGAACGTTTCATGGCATCATTTATTTCCCTGATTCTGTTTTCGTGGTTTCTGAGCTGTTTGTCTCTGACTTCCTCCTGATCCTTTCTCTCTAGCTGTTTGTCCTCCAGATCACTAATTCTATCTTCTGTCTCAGTTACCCTAGCTTTGAGAGAGTTTAGATTAGATTGGAACTCATTGAGAGCATTGTGGACCTCCTCCCTGGTAGCTTTGAGCTCCACCCTAACATTGTGAACATCCTGTCTGGTCGCTTTCATCTCGGCCCTAATCAATTCTGTTTGGTCATCCGTGGCTTTCTCCAACCTAGCTATTGCCTGGATAATTGTTAGCCTGAATTCTCTTTCCGACATATTGTCTATGTTGATAGCCGTTAGCTCTGTTGCAGAAGGTCCATCCTCTGTATTTTTCTTCTTCCCTATGACCCTGCAATTGCACTCCTGGGTATTTACCCCAAAGATACAGATGTCATGAAAAGAAGGGCCATCTGTACCCCAATGTTTATAGCAGCAATGGCCACGGTCGCCAAAACTGTGGAAAGAACCAAGATGACCTTCAACGGACGAATGGATAAGGAAGATGTGGTCCATATACACTATGGAGTATTATGCCTCCATCAGAAAGGACGAATACCCAACTTTTGTAGCAACATGGACGGGACTGGAAGAGATGATGCTGTGTGAAATAAGTCAAGCAGAGAGAGTCAATTATCATATGGTTTCACTTATCTGTGGAGCATAACAAATAACATGGAGGACATGGGGAGATAGAGAAGAGAAGGGAGTTGGGGGAAATTGGAAGAGGAGGTGAACCATGAGAGACTATGGACTCTGAAAAACAATCTGAGGGTTTTGAAGGGGCGGGTGGTGGGAGGTTGGGGGAACCAGGTGGTGGGTATTAGGGAGGGCACGGCTTGCATGGAGCACTGGGTGTGGTGCAAAAATAATGAATACTGTTATGCTGAAAAGAAATAAATTTAATTAAAAAAAAAAAAAGACCTCGCAGGTGCCGTGCAGGAGGCAGGGACCCCCGGGGAGGACGGTACCTATAGTTAGTGTCCACATTATGAACATAATGACCCCCTTTTGTTTCCCTTCAGAGACGTCTTCTGTCTTCTTCTCGAGCTGCCTCGGCCTGAGGCTGCCTTTGACCTTCCACCAGAAACCGGGGGCAAATTCATCTTTGTCTACTGGTATTAGGCAATTTCAGTCGAAGGCATGAAGCTCCTTTACACACTTGAGGTTCAGTGTGTACCTGTTGATTTCCCTTGGTCTTAATAAGTCATTTATTACCGTCTGAGCAGGTCCCGTCTGAGGTCATTCTTTCATCCTATCCCCAGGAGGCCAGCGTGGAATTCCCACCTCCTGGCATGTTTTGTTTAACTTTCAAAACTACTGGGGGGAGCCTCTCCTGAAGCTCTCCTTGTTTCCTCTAAAATTACAGCTAAATCCACCTAATCCACATGGTTCTGGTAAAGCCATTGTCTCTGACTGATTTTAATGTTTCTAAAGTGCATTTGCTTTATTTTGAAAGCACAGGCCTAACCAAGTATTTCTCTAAGGGTTCAGTTTGGAACCACGGTGGAAGGAGCCGCATGAAGGATAATTTTCCCATCACAACCTTCTGCGTGCCACGAGCACACAATGTCACCATTGTTAACACGGAACCGATGGACGGCTGATGGACGTCAGGTTGGTTCATTACTGCAAACGGGCCCCATTGTTACAACCGCATATGATTTTTTTTTAATGTCTCCCTCCAGCCATTAATTCTAGCCTTTCAAAATTTAAGAGACTATTTATGACGGGCTCCAAGGTCATTGATGGGCACAATGTACCTGAGTTTTCTGTTTTTCTTGTCACACTTAACCCTTTTAACATGAGTGGCTTCAGATCTGCTGGCACTGAAAGTGGCTAGCAAGTTAATATTTTACTACATTAAATCGGCTTGACCTCCTCTGACAGTGATTATTATTGCTACGGCTTTAGAAAAGTGGGAGAAAGGAATTCAGGTTTTAACAATATACTTCTTGAGAAATGGGAAGGTAAATGAGGAAAACGAGAACCAGATTCAGCGGCCAGAAGCATGAGAGAGAACGCGTTGGGTCCACCAGCTCAGCACACAGTCGGGATTCAAGAAATACTGGCTGAACGGGTGCGTGAAAACCAGTTCAGTTAAAACTGGGAGGGATCCGGATTAACTTACCCACGGGATAAATTTCTAATCATTATTCTTCTACGCAATATTTGCTCTAATGCAGAAAAATAAAATAAAAGTAAGGCCTCCTTCAGACATCGTGATTGCGCTCCAGTTTCACACGCACGAGAAAATTATTTGCAATGCAGCTGCAACTGACATGTCGTTTCCTCTTTGCCACTCAGGTCGTGGCTCTCCGGGCCGGCTCATGCCCTCCCCTCAGGTATAAACTGGATTGACTGAAGGGGGTTTCCAAATGGGAACCAGGGGCGGCCCAACATGGGGGCTCATCAGAAGATAGCAGATGATGGAAGCTTGCGTCTTCCGAAAAATGTGTTTCTGCGTATGAATGGACACCAGCTGGTGCAGTGCGGTGGTCCAGACACAGAGGAGGCAGGGGCAGGATCTTCCTAGCTCAATAATCTTCACCATCCAGAGACTCTGGGTTGTTGGGCAACTTGACCTCTTGACTCCTTGGAATGAACTCTTGCTGGCCTGTAGGGAAATCACATGTAAGTCCAAACAAAGCTGTTGCAATACAACCCCTGGGCGGGGTAGGGGGGTAGGAAGGCCATCTCTATGTGGCGACAAGGTCAAAGTATTCTCAGGCTGGCTACTAGACCATTTAAATGCAATTTAAATCTTTTTTTTTTAAAGATTATATTTATTTACTTATTTGACAGAGAGAGAGCGATCACAAGTAGGCAGAGAGGCAGGCAGAGAAAGAGGGGGAAGCAGGCTCTCTGCTCAGCAGGGCTCGATCCTAGGACCCTGAGATCATGACCTGAGCCAAAGGCAGAGGCTTAACCCACTGAGCCACCCAGGCACCCCTGCAATTTAAATCTTTAAGGAAGTTTTTAAAATTGACAAAGGAAGATTCCCCTCGAGGTAGGCAGGGCACAAAGTTGCTGTTTTAAAATCCCGCCTTTCCCTGAAGAGTTTTGTGTATTTCTCACCCCAGATCTCTCAATGTCATCGCCCCTCGTCCCTCCGGGCTCTCTGAAGCCTGGCACTATGTGTCCTGTCCTGCTTTCCCCCCAGGCCCGCTCCCGACTGCTCGTGTTTGCCCTGTTGAGGAGGCAGGCCAGAGTGGGAATCAGGGCAGGGTACTGGGCTCCAATGCTACCCCAGCAAAGATTGGCTAACTTCATTCCCTTGGAGGGTACGTATATAGAAATCGAGTTTTTGCAGACATAATTGAATTAAGGATCTTGAGATGAAGTCATCCTGAATGAGGGAGGGCCCTAAATTCAAGGCCTGGCCTCCTCTAAGAGAAGAGGCAGACACGTTCCCACAAGGAAGATGCCATGTGGAGATACACAGATATGAAACAATCCATCTGCAAGCTCGGGAACCCTGGGGAATGCCTGGAGCCAGAAGCTGGGAGGGCGACCTGGGACTGTTCTCTCTCAGAACCCCCCAGAAGGAACTGACCTTGTCAACACCATGATTTCCAACTGCTGGTCCCCTGAAGTGAGAGAAAAAATTCCTGTTGTTTCAGACCACCCCATTTTGGCAATTTCTTTTTTTTTTTTTTTAAGATGTTATTTGTTTATTTGACAGAGAGAGGGGAACACAAGCAGGGGGCGCAGCAGAAGGAGAAGCAGGCTGCCAGCTGAGCAGGGAGCCCAAGTGAAGCTCGATCCCATGACCCTGAGATCATGACCTGAGCCGAAGGTAGACACTTAACAACTGAGCCACCCAGGTGCACCCGTTTGCGGTAATTTCTTAGAGCAGTCCAAGCAGGCGAGGGCAAGCAGCCCGTGGGATTCGAGGGGAGGTCTCAATGGATTCGGAAAACTTGGGTTGGAGAACTTCCAGGTGTCACCTGACCCTGTGTGTCTCATGTTCCCTGTGATCGGGGTCATTCCTGTGCCTCCCCCACCTGAACCCTCTCAGTCTGATGGTGTCTCCCTGGTAATCATGGACTCTCCCCACCTTCGGCTGTTCCTGGCAGGGACGCCATCTTCTATGGCTCTGAGTCCACGAGTAGCCCCTCCTGGGGCCCCCGCTCCCCTAATTCACCCAGTCTCCCACCTCTGCTTCCACGATGCTCACAAGCATCTCTTCCCAGGGGATTTCACAGCCCCTGCTCGGAGCCCTGTCTGTAGGGGATTCCATGGGAGAAAACCCAGCCTTGGTCCCTGCGAGGCTCCTTCCTCTGCCCAGAAGAGTCTCTGATTTCTCAAGGAATTGGCTAGCCACGGAGACTAGGTTACCTACTAATTCCAGCCAGCAATTTCACAAGGAAGTTTCTCAACCCTCTACGACTCAGGGAGTTCCTAAAACACAGTGTTGTGTTCAGATACGGTCCAGGCACGCTCTGGGGCATTGCCATGACTGCCTCAATCCCTTCCACGGTTTTCTGCTAGTTCTGCTGAGGGACACCAACCTCCACCACAGACCCGTGCCAGCCTGTGCCGGGATGCCTCATCAGCCCACACCCCCACGTCCCCCTTGCCCTCACTCTCCTCCCTGCCCCCACCCCATGCATCACGGTGCACTGGTTTCCAGGAGCTGCTGAAACAATCTACCGCAAGCGGGGCGGCTTACAACAAGAGAAATGCATTCTCCCACAGTTCTGGAGGGCACAAGTCTGAAATCAAAATGGGCAGGGGCTGTTCCTTCCCCCGGCTGTGAGGAGAATCTGGCCCAGGGCTCTAGCAGCTTCCGGCAGCTGTGGCTGTCCATGCTGTTTTTTCATTTGCAGCCAAATCCCCCATCTCTCCTCCTTCATCACCTTCTCCCTGTCTCTTTCCTCCCTTCTGCTCTCTGATAAGGACACTTGTCATTCACCTGAGCTCCACTCTAAGCCAGGGTGATCTTATCCGAGATCCTGAATTACATCCCCCAAGACCCTTTTCTCAAGTAAGTCCTGGATCACAGGTTTCTGTTAGACGTATCACTTGGGGGTGACACAAAGCCCACCACATCTGATACCATCTGACACATAGAGCACATCCCTAACTTGCCTCCACGACACCCCCAAATCCCTCCAACACGACGCTCACTGGCTCCTTTTTCTTTCTTCTCTTTCTCTTCACCAACTAATCCTGTTTTCTGTCTTAGAGGAATTGTTGCCGAGCATCTGGACCCCTCACAATTGTCCCTCTTCCTCCGCAGGATTGAAAAGAAATCTGCTTCACAGGCCGGTGAAAGGAAAGGTGACGGAAACCCATTTTCTGCTGCCAGTGACATTTTTTTCCCACATGAACTGATAAATAAGTAATTCAGAAGAGTATCTTTTCTTATCCTGAGGACAGGAAATGCTCCTCTCTAACCCGACAGACTTAACATTTTCCCTGTGTTACCAAGGCTGAGAACGTCTACGTTTGAATATTAGGAACTTCTTAGGACTTATCATCTTTGGGGTGGTCCTAGGGCTTTAATCCGAAAGCCTTCCCTGATTCTTGAAACACAGAGATGAATGTCCAACCTGATAAACAATGGATTTTCCTGTATTTTGTGGCCATGTTCAGATTTTAGCTTGGGTGCACAAGAGAAATAGCAGAATCAGACATTTGGGGGGGGATGTCCATAAACAGGCCCCCCCATCTGAAATGATGTAAACCAAAGGACCAATCACAACCAGTTTACATGGAAGATTTTGAGCATTCCCAGACCCCCAAAAATATTACATCTCTTAAGCTTTTCTGATCCCCAGGACACGTTTAGCTAATGGACAAACAAAATCAGTTGAGATCAAGCCCTGATGTTCAGGGATGCAGTTCAGAGCCCAGGTGACCAGCAGGTGAGACGCTGCAACTGGTTGGTGGGGCAGGAGGGATGGGGCAGGAGGGGTGGGGCAGGATGGGTGGGGCAGGATGGGTGGGGCAGGAGGGATGGGGCAGGAGGGGTGGGGCAGGATGGGTGGGGCAGGAGGGGTGGGGCTGGGGAGTCTCACTCACTGCTCGTGTTGCACCCCTACCTTCCCTGCGGCTCACGGCAAACCTGCAGCTGGACACTGTTTTTTCGCTTTTCACTGTTTTTGCTTTTTGCCATTTTCATAAAAGTGAAAAACCACTTTGGATTTCTCTTGGCTAGTGAGAACAGCTCCTAATGTAGGTCTTTTGTACAAGCAAAGTTGTTTAACTTAACCTTTTTTAAAATTGGGGATACTGGTGTAAACACACACAGACAGACACAGAGGACATTCCCAGAAATCCCAACACTTGTTCTTTTTTTTTTTTTTTTTAAGATTTAATTTATTTATTTGACAGAGAGAAATCACAAGTAGACGGAGAGGCAGGCAGAGAGAGAGAGGGAAGCAGGCTCCCCGCTGAGCAGAGAGCCCGATGCGGGGCTCGATCCCAGGACCCTGGGATCATGACCTGGGCCGAAGGCAGCGGCTTAACCCACTGAGCCACCCAGGCGCCCCCCAACACTTGTTCTTGAATGTTTTCTGTATCTGGGCTTATATTCTGTTAGTCTTCCAACTACTTCCTTCTCAAATCTTCTCGACTGTCAAAGAGTCTCCTTAAGGGTCAGACTGAGGAGTCAGACACTCTTTAAACGTCTATGCCCTCAGCCTAACCTAGATGCTTCTGTAATGTTTGCTGTCCTGTTTCCTCCTTCTCCATTAATTTTGTTGAATTTTGACTGCTTTATTCTTGAAGGTGTCAGTGTGCTTTCTTGAATCCAGGTGCCTCTCAACAGGCCGTGTGTCATGCACAGTCTTCTGGGCTTCGTGGGTGGCTCGGCGGCTCCCTATGCCAGATAACCTGCCTTTACAAGGGACAACCATGAATACATCTAATTTGTGCCTACTCATTTACATCTGTGGCACTTTATCATTTATCTCCAACCAGGGGTTCTCACAGTACAGTTTGGACTGCTATTTTGTAACATTCTTATTTGTGATATGAAACAATCCACAGTTGCCGAAAACAAAGAGCAAATCAGCCCCAGGGGTTCATGCCTATAGCGGTGCCAAATTCCGGAACCACAGGACTCAAGAGAAACGAATTACTTCCCCACTTCTTATTTTCCTAAAGTCAGATTTCCAGACATCAAGTGTACCTAAAACAAATGAACACCACGCTCTCATTTCACTCCTTGATTTATTTGGCAAAATTTGGGGGTGGGGCAGTGGAATGGAGACATTCTAAACAGGAAATTCCATCATAACGATTTTGCGATGACACTGGCATTTTAGGACAAAGGGCCCATGAGTGCGACTTTTGTCCAAAGGCATGAACAAGCATGTCCCACAGACATCTGGAGAATTCGAGACCAGCAGAGGGGTTTCCAGTCTGGACCAGAAGGGACGGTGAGAAGGTGGAATGGAAGGGGGTTCTTGGACCCTCCCCCCAAACTCTACTAGCAGGAAGCAGGCTGATACAGTTGTTGGGCTGAAAGCATGCTGACTGTCATGAAAAAGGAAAGGGGACTCCGAGCAAGATGGAGAGCGCAGAGGCAGAGCTGAGACCCCCAGACGATTATCCCCAGGCTTGGAAATCTAAGAGTGATCACCTGGCTGGGTTTCCAAATTGCTTCAGACCAGCGACTTCACCTTACTGTCCGTGTTCGTGATTTTGAAGGGGAGTATCTGCGACTGTTGGCCTACGCCTGTCCCCCGACTTGTCTCTGCAGTCACCAGCCTGTAGAGGGTGGGGAGTGAGCCCAGGAGCTTCACCCAGTTCAGAAGATGAGGGCTAGTCTCTAGAACTGACGAGACTTAGATGAGATTTTGGACTCTGGGTTGATGCTGTGATGGGATGGAGCCTTTGTGGACTTCAGGAAGCAGGAGGACTGGGTGGGGGTCTTGGGAAAAGGAGGCCAACCGGAGTGGCTGATTTTTGTCCCCATGACTCGGACCCCTGGTGCTATGTCCGTGAATATGTTATGTAACTGCAAAAGGGAGTTTCCAGATGGAATTGAGGCTACTGATAAGAAGACCTTAAGAGAGAAAGATGGTGTTGCATTATCCTCATGGGCCTAATGTCATCACATCAGCCCTTAAAAGATGAAGACGAGAAAGAAGCAGAAATATTTGCATCAGGAGAAGTAGTTGATAGGCCATCACTGGCTTTGAAGAGGGAGGGGACAGGGGCCAAGAATGTAGAGGCTGCCACGCAGCAAGGAATCAGGGAATTGTGTCTTGCAAATGTATGGAGCTGAATTCTTGCCCCACCTGAGCGAATCTGCAAGCGGATTCTTCCACAGAGCCTCCAAACAAAAGCCCAGCCTGGGCAACACCTCGATTCCGGCCTTGTGAGGCCCCAGGAAGAGAATCCAGCCACACCGTGCAGGGCCTCCGATCCACACGACTGTGACACAAGAACTTTGTGTTACAAGCCATGAGTTAGAGGTGATTTGTTACAGCAGGAATAGGAAACAAATGCACCCGCTCAGCCACTGTGAAGGAAAAGACCCTTCTTCCCACTTGGCAAGACAGGTGCGGGTGCCCTGGTCAGTGCTCCCCACTGAGAGCAGGTGGATCCTGGGAAGAAAGTCTCGTCTGCAGAGGACACAGCTTCTATGACACAACCTTCCCGCAACACAATGGGATTCTACCTCCTTCATTGCAAATGTGTGTGCCTCCAAAGACATTTTCGTCCACCCCAGACGTTCCCCCCCCCCAAGCAATCACTGCTCGGTAACAAATCATACTTGAAATAAGAATAAGGCTTCAGATTGTTATTCCAGTTCTTTTCTCAAGCCAACTCTAAGCCCGAGGCTTCCACTGGGTGGCTTCTCAGGGGTTCAGTGGGAACAGGGACGAGGGAAAGCTCCCTCATTGGGTGGGGTTGGGGGAGAGCTGCGCCAGGGCCAAGCCAGATGGTACAGTGGGCTTCAGGGTCCACACCAGGGCAGAGCCTGAGCAGGTTCCTGGGCCATGGGATGCTGCCGTATTGTGTGATTCTCGTTATTTTTGCTGCACACCTGCTATATGTCGTCTCTCATGGTCAGCCCTGCTTGATTTTTCTTTATAGCACTTGCTAAATTCTAGTTCTCCAGAGTATGGAGAGGGAAAGGGACATGAGGAAAGGGACTGATGTCTGCTTTATCCGCTGTTGCTTGTGCCCAGTCCCCAGAGGAGACACATAGTGGGCTCCCGGTACAGTACTCCCTGCTAGAAATATGATCATGTTTGGATTTCAAGAAGAATGGAGGGGGCAAAAGTGACTGCCAGGGGCCTTGGGGTCCAACGCTGTAATTTACCTGGGAGGAGATGGACCAAGGAAGGGAATTTTACTGTCATAAAAGACAGCAGCACACAATTTACAACTAATAAGAATGTACATAATATTCTTTATTGTCAATTCCATGTAGCAAAGAAATTCTCACAATATGTTTTATTTAGTTTGGCAGAACTCTAAAATCTCGGGAGAAGCCACGTTCCAACTGATAAAGTTTCTGATATGAATACTGGTTGCTACTTTGGTTGACAAGAAACACAAAGTGGAATAATGACCATGTAGACCACAACTTCAAACACTGGCCTGACCTAGTTCTTTGCCTGTTAGGCTAGTAATTTTTAAATACTGAAAGATGATTTCCTCAAATGTTTGCATTGTCTGCATCATAGTGGTCTAAAGGCCTGTCACCCAAAGTATAATTCACATCACTTATGTTTCCTCCAACACTTTAAGTCTACACAACTAACAAAGCAGTAAGTCCAGCTCTGTTTGGTAGCGTTTGCCAATTTCCATGGTGAAAATACTCTCACCATCAGTATGACATCACTGAAGGTAGGGTTAGGAAGAGGTAACTGAGAGAGAGAATTCCCACCAAGCAGATACCACAGAGGAAAAAGAATCTCAAGAGCAAAGATCACCATAAAATGCAATAAAATAGGGGAGTGACAGTTTCAAATATTTATTAACATTGTTTCGGTACAGATTGCTTACTTGTAAGTTAATACCATTTATTTTTAATAATTAAATTTTTATAATTTGCTATTTAACAGTCAGCTCACAAAATTCTGGAAAATGTAACAATCAACGGTAGTGAGTCAAATACAAGCCAACTCAGCACACAACTAGCGCAGAAAGTCACTCCAGGAAGGATGCTAGAAGCTTGGCTTGCGCAATTGGATAGATGGTCTGTCGCTCACTCGGAGAGGGCACACCGTGGAGACCACTTCGGCATGGACAGTGCAGCCCGGTGGTTGGGATCATGGAATTAGTATCAAGCATGTCATATTGGACATGTCAGAAAAAAACTTCCACATGGAGATGCCCAGTTGGCAACTGGAAACACAAGTCCAAATCTCAAAGGAACACTGGGGTTGGAGAAAGAGAGGAATGGGAGAGCTCCCCTTTCTCCACATCCTCTCCAACCATTGTTGTTTCTTGCCTTGTCAATTTTTGCCATTCTAACTGCTGTAAGGTGGTATCTCAATGTGGTGTTGTTGTTGTTGTTGTTGTTTTTCACTGTGGCTTTGATTTGAATTCCCCTGATGGCTAACGATGATGAGCACTTTTTCATGTGTCTGTGAGCCATTTGCATGTCTTCTTTGGACAAGTGTCTGCACAAGTCTTCTGCCCAATTTTTGACGCGACTATCTGTTTTTTGGGTATTGAGTTTGAGAAGTTCCTTATAGATCTTGGGTATCAGCCCTTTATCTGTAATGTCATTTGCAAATTATCTACTCCCAGTTGGCAGGTTGTCTCTTTGTTTTGTGAATGTTTCCTTTGCTGTGCAGAAGCTTTTTATCTTGATGAAGTCCCAAAAGTTCATTTTCACTTTTGTTTCCCTTGCTTTTGGAAACATATCTTGAAAGAACTTGCTGTGGCCCATTGAGATGCCACACAGTTAGAATGGCCATAATTAACAAGTGCTGGAGAGGATGTGGAGAAAGGGGAACCCTCTTACACTGTTGGTGTGAATGAAAATTGGTGCAACCACTTTGGAAAACAGTGTGGAGATTCCTTAAGAAATTAAAAATAGAGCTTCCCTATGACCTTGCAATTGCACTCCTGGGTATTTACCCCAAAGATACAGATGGAGTGAAAAGAAGGGCCATCTGTACCCCCAATGTTCATAGCAGCAATGGCCACAGTCACCAAACTGTGGGAAGAACCAAGATGCCCTTCAACAGGGAAATGGATAAAGATATGGTCCATATACACCAAGGAGTATTATGCCTCCATCAGAAAGGAAGAATACCCAACTTTTGTATCAACATGGACGGGACTGGAAGAGATTATGCTGAGTGAAATAAGTCAAGCAGAAAGAGTCAATTATTGTATGGTTTCACTTACTTGTGGAGCATAAGGAATAACACGGAGGACATGGGGAGATAGGAGAAGGGAGCTGGGGGAAATCGGAGGGGGAGACAAACCACAAGAGACTGTGGACTCTGAGAAACAAATTGAGGGTTTTGGAGGGGACAGGGGTGGGGGGTTGGGTGAGCCTGGTGGTGGGTATTATGGAGGGCATGTATTGCATGGAGCACTGGGTGTGGTGCATAAACAATGAATTGTGGTACGCTGAAAAGAAATTTAAAAAATAAATAAAAATTAAAAAAAATAAAAAGCATAGACTCTGATGTAGGGTAATGTAGTGTTAAGAGAGGGAAATAAAAAACCCTGTTCAAGTCCAAAATCCCAAGAATAGAATCCAGTAGAAAGGCACAAAAGTCAAGAGAGAATGGAAGTGTTAATGTCCTAAGAACTTGGGAGGATTCCAAAACAGATCCAAAAGTACAGGGGATTTTGTTACATGTTTAGGGCGGCATTTCATGTCCCTGGGATAACTTGATCGTCAATCGGAAAAAAAGATATTACGAATTTACACTTAAAAGCATAAATCTAAACAAATTCCAGGAAAAATTTTTAAATAGAAATTATAAAAGTATCACAAAGAAGTATGGATAAATTGTGCTTAATTATCTTACAATTCGAAAGGCCTCTGAGTGTGACACAAAACCTAGAAGCCACAAAAGAGAAGGAACATGGGAAATTTTTTTTTAAAAAATCTGCAAGGCAGGAGCTCCTGGGTGGTCCTTTTTTTTTTTTTAAGTAGTTTCTTAGGGTATTATATTTTTCTTTACTTTTTTATTTTATTTTATTTTATTAGTGTTCCAAGATTCATTGTTCATGCCCCACACCAGTGGTCCATGTGATACCATGCTTAGCAGTGGTCTACTTGAGATTCTCCCTCTTGCTCTGCCCCACTTTTCTCTCTCTCAAAAAAAAAATAATAATAATAATAATCTGCAAAACAAAACACCATAATTAATGTAAAAAGTGAGGCAGGGATATGTAGCACATATCACAAAGGGTTAACCTCCTAAAAATAGAAAAACACCTAGAAAGCCATATGAAAAGCAACCAGTCAATAGAAAAATTAGTAAAGAACCTAACGGCTCTCAGAACAGAAAACTCAAACGTCCGTAAGGGAAGATCAACATCACATATAAGAAAAAAGAGCAAAACAAAACACCATTTTTTAATCTATCATATTGAAAAAAAAATTCAGACCTTGCTGAGAGACCAGTTTTAAGAAGAAGCGGGCAATCGAGAATTTTCACACATTCAACTGTAAATTGGGACGCCTCAGTGAGTACAATGACATATTGAAAAATCACCAATAAACTTATATTTTGAACTTGTAGTTCCACTCCTAGGAGTTTATCCTACAGCCTTGAGTGACCATATGCTATATTTTATCGATGCTTAAGGTGCCCTTTGGAAATTGGATGAGTTTGACTATCAATGCTGTGGCATGTTTTAATTAGTGGCATTGTTTTTTCCTTGTTCATGGCACATAAAATAATAGGGTGACTTAATACCGAGGCTGCTTAGATTAGTTGATGTCCGTTTGTAGATTACTGGTTACAGTGGGATTTGGTTCCGGAAGCACTGAAAGCAAAGCAGGAAACAATGTGTAGAGTTGCTACAATTCATGTACAAACATGTCTTCTCTTCCTGTGGGAATCCTACATCTGTGTTAGGGATGCATATGTTCTATGTGTACATGTGCATATGTATGTCTGTAGATCCATGTGTCTGTGCCCACTCACGTGTAACTGTTGGCTAGCATACGTGTGTATCTGCTCTGGTCTCTGGCAGGATTCTGAAACCTCTGCTGCTTCTAGGAAAGAGAACTGGGTGGCCAGAGGATAGAACTGGAGGAAAATGTCACCTCTTTTGTATTTTGTAAACATTATGCAAATAAATGTATCATCTAAAAGTTGTAAAAATGTATCATCTAAAAGAGAATGTTACTAAAAGCAGAAACAACCGATCATCTGCTCTGCAGACCCTGCTCTGTGTTGGCTTACAATGCCCTCTCCTCTTGACTGACTACACCTGCTTTAGCCACTGGGCTGGTGAGAAAGAAGGAAGGGAAATCAGTGCCACAAATTTACTCTTTATTCTGAGTCTAGCTATAGCAGGAAATCCTCAATTCAGTAACTGAATGTCCTTTCTGTACTCTCTATGATATATTTACCATCATAAAATCCGTTTATAATGTGGGGAGCCTGGATGGCTCAGTGGTTAAAGCCTCTGGCTTCAGCTCAGGTCATGATCCCAGGATCCTGGGATCAAACCCCACATCGGACTCTCTGCTCATCGGGGTGCCTGTCTCCTCCTCCTCTCTCTCTCTCTCTCTGCCTGCCTCTCTGCCTACTTGTGATCTGTCTGTCAAATAAATGAATAAAAATATTTTTAAAAAATCCCTTTATAATGTACGATTTGGGACAACAGAGCTTAGAAGTGTGTCTAGTTCTAATAAACTTTGAAAAAATCCTTACTACTTTTCTGATCATAAGAGCAATAGCTTGTTAGGGGAAAAAGAAAGAGAGAGACAAGAATGCTATAGAAATTGCTACCATTTCAAATGGAAACAAATTTCGGCAAGGGTGGGATTAAGGGAGGTAGTCCCTAGAATGCCTGTTGCAAGCAGGGTCTCGGTATTTAAAAGAGCAGTGATTTTACATGTGGGCGGAGTCATCACGACCCCGGCCAACATCAGCCAGGGGCATCGAAATGGCCCACAAGTGAAACACCTACTTAAAAGAGGAAAGAACCAAGATGTCCTTCAATGGACGAATGGATAAGGAAAAATGTGGTCCATATACACAATGCAGTATGATGCCTCCATCAGAAAGGAGGAATACCCAACTTTTGTAGCAACATGGATGGGACTGGAAGAGATTATGCTGAGTGAAATAAGTCAAGCAAAGAGAGTCAATTATCATATGGTTTCACTTATTTGTGGAGCATAACAAATAGCATGGAGGACAAGGGGTGTTAGAGAGGAGAAGGGAGTTGGGGGAAATTGGAAGGGGAGGTGAACCATGAGAGACTATGGACTCTGAAAAACAATCTGAAGGGTTTGAAGTGGCGGGGGTGGTGGGAGGTTGGGGTACCAGGTGGTGGGTATTATAGAGGGCACGGATTGCATGGAGCACTGGGTGTGGTGCAAAAATAATGAATACTGTTATGCTGAAAATGAATAAATTAATTTAAAAATTAAATTAAATTTAATTAAAAAAAAAAAAAAAGAGTTCTGCTTCCTACCTCCCGAGGTGCTGCAGGAGGTACCCCGTGGAAGGGTGGAGTTTCCCCAGCTGGTCCATGAGTTCCGGGAGGCCATCTCTATATTCCCACCATCAAACTGGGTGCCTGGCATGCATGGGTGGTCAATACATAGTTACGGAGTGAATGAAGAGGTGGCCTGGAATGGTGGAAACCCAGCCCCCCTGGACGCCAGACACACATTGGACTCAAACCTTGAAGCCTGCAAGCTGAGGGGTCTGAGTAGGTCACCCACCACCTCTGAGTCTCAGCCATTGTCCCCACAGTGGCTGTGATAACGCTTTTCTTGCTTCGGAAATCAAAAAGCCACCTATGCAAACAAGGATGCTTGCACAGCTGCAGAAACACAGTCAAGGCACAAGGTATTTTTTTTTTCAATTTATTTATTTTCAGAAAAACAGTATTCATTATTTTTTCACCACACCCAGTGCTCCATGCAAGCCGTGCCCTCTATAATACCCACCACCTGGTACCCCAACCTCCCACCCCCCCACCACTTCAAACCCCTCAGATTGTTTTTCAGAGTCCATAGTCTCTCATGGTTCACCTTCCCTTCCAATTTCCCCGAACTCCCTTCTCCTCTCTAACACCCCTTGTCCTCCATGCTATTTGTTATGCTCCACAAATAAGTGAAACCATATGATAATTGACTCTCTCTGCTTGACTTATTTCACTCAGCATAATCTCTTCCAGTCCCATCCATGTTGCTACAAAAGTTGGGTATTCGTCCTTTCTGATGGAGGCATAATACTCCATAGTGTATATGGACCACATCTTCCTTATCCATTCATCCGTTGAAGGGCATCTTGGTTCTTTCCATAGTTTGGCGACTGTGGCCATTACTGCTATAAACATTGGGGTACAGATGGCCCTTCTTTTCACGACATCTGTATCTTTGGGGTAAATACCCAGGAGTGCAATTGCAGGGTCATAGGGAAGCTCTATTTTTAATTTCTTGAGGAATCTCCACACTGTTCTCCAAAGAGGCTGCACCAACTTACATTCCCACCAACAGTGTAAGAGGGTTCCCCTTTCTCCACATCCTCTCCAACACATGTTGTTTCCTGTTTTGTTAATTTTGGCCATTCTAACTGGTGTAAGGTGATATCTCAATGTGGTTTTAATTTGAATCTCCCTGAGGGCTAATGATGATGAGCATTTTTTCATGTGTCTGATAGCCATTTGTATGTCTTCATTGGAGAAGTCTCTGTTCATATCTTCTGCCCATTTTTTGATATGTTTGCCTGTTTCGTGTGGGTTGAGTTTGAAGAGTTCATTATAGATCCTGGATATCAACCTTTTGTCTGTACTGTCATTTGCAAATATCTTCTCCCATTCTGTGGGTTGCCTCTTTGTTTTTTTGACTGTTTCCTTTTTTCAAGTATGGTGGTAACTGCTGGGAAGGAATCCGGATGACAGGCAGAGTGGGGGTGCAGCAACCCCCTGGGAGCATGGGGCTGACAATGCCTGTGTTATCAGGGCACGGTTCCCCCCTGCCCCTACTTCCCTGCCCCGGGGGCATCCCTGCAAACAAGCCCTGCCCACCTCAGGGGACACACAACATTCAGGAAGTGAGGGAAAGTCCTGCATTCTCAGAGCTTCTATTTAAAAGCAGGAGGAGACACTCCTACACCTTGTCTGCTGAGGCTGCTGGGGAAACCACACATCGTCGAAGACTGGTGTCCTACAAGCCCTAGGATGCTAACTGCTCCTGAGCCCCCAGCCGGCAGCCTTGTCTCCTCTGGTCACAGGACAGAGTCCCCACTCGCACCCACAAAAGCTGTTGCAAGCCTTGTTTGTAAGGCTGCTTCCCCACTGCCTGCCCAGACAGCCTCACTAACCAGTTCACAGAGAAATGAGAAACCACCTAATAGAGATGTGGTCCACCTACTGCCCAATCCCACTTTGACATGTACAACTCTATGGCTTTACTATATTCAAAGAATTGGGCAACTGTCAAATCGGTCAATCACAGAACCTTCTCATCAGCCCCAAAGAAACCCTCTACGCGTGAAACACTCACTTCCTATTCTCCCCTGTCCTTGTCCTCAGCTGAGGCAACCACGTGTCTACTGTATGTCTCTACATACTTGCCTATTCTGGACATTTCACCAACATGGAGTAGCAGAACACATGGCCTTTGTGACAGGCTGTTTTTCAGAACGTTTTCAAGGTGCTCCCATGTTGTGCCAGGTTTCAATGACTCCATCGTCGGGATGTTCCACACTTTAGCAATTCTCAGTTGATGGACGTTATGGTTATTTCACTTGTTGGCTCTTACGGGCTACCATGGGGGTGGGGGAGCCTGCTATGAACATTCTTGCACCAATTTTTGCAAGGACACGTGTTTTTATCTGCCTTGCATCTATACCTGGGAGTCAATAGCTGGGTCATAGGATAACTGTGTGTTTAGCCATTTGAGAAACTACCAGACTGTTTTCCAAAGGGGCTGCACCATTTTACACTCCCATTTCCAGGGACACGCTTCCAGGTTTTCCCCATCCTGGCCCATACCCATCATTGTCTATCTTTGGGATTCTAGCTATCCTGGTTGGGGGGAATCTTCCTCTCATTGTGGCTTTGATGTTCATGGCTAATCTTCAGGTTCTTGAACCCCCTTGTCCCACTACTGATTTCATGTAATCATATACATATACTGTGCTTATATTTATATGTATATATTATGCAGAACACGAATGAAAATATTATAATAGAATAGAATAAAACTATAGTAGAATGTAAACAAAGAACCCTAAATACCTATATTACAAAACGTGTAAATCCATCACGATGCCTCTATTTAACATCTATGTTGTTTCAAGGGACTGGTGCTGACCCTGAAGGCTTTGCCCACCAGCCATGCAAAACACGTGCTGATGGCAGCAGTCCTTACCAGACCCTTCCGTTCTCAAAAGAGCAGGATCCTTCGGTCGGAGCCAGCTACCTCCATCCAGAGTTGGGTCTGGACCCCATCCACTCACACCTCTGGAAAAGGGGCTTCTTTTCCGTCCTCTGTAACTGCTTTCCTGCCAGTGTCACCAACCACAGGAAAATCCCCTTTCTACGGGCTCCCTCCACAAACAGCTGGTGCAGCAGACACTCCAAAGCGAGGATCCCAGGGTCACTGCTCCCCTGAGCCTGGCACACCTAGCACCCCGTTCGTCGTCTGCTATAGCTGCATCTGTCTCCTGCGGAGGTGAGGAGGGTGCGGCGGCAGACGTGGAAGCCCCTCGGAGGGGTGCCTGGCTCGCGGCCAACGCGCCTGCTTGCTCTTACTGTCTTCAAAACCGTGGTCATGGTTTGAATAAATACTGTGTGCAAATGACCCCGAGGTGAGGATGACAGTGTTGTGCGGCCGGCTGGAAGCTTCTCAGCGATCCCCTTTCCACAGCCTGACCCCCGAGGCGAACAGCGCTACCGGCTGCTCGCGGACCCTCACAGAGATGGGTGTCCTGTACGCGGGCAAGACAGTCTTGGGAGTGGAGAAGATACACAGAAGAGCCTCCTGAGCACCCTGTTCTGGCGTGTGCTGTTTTTCACTTCGTATTCATTCTTTTGGAGATGCTTCAAGGTCAGCCCCCAAGACTTACTTCATCCTTTGTAACAGCTGCCACTAAATGAGGCCATAATGGATTTGCAGGTTTCCTGATAAAGACACTCTGTATTATCAGTACCTAATGTTATTGCCATATCATCAAATACTATACATCTATAACGATAAAGAAATATGATGATTAATTAAACTTAATTAAAATTCATAATAAAAATTGCCAAATTTACCTAGGAAGATGTACCAAATGACAATTTCCAGCCCCAAAACAAGAGCATGTCTCTCTCCGCCTTTCACCCCCAAAGGCTGCTGTCTTTGCTCCATGTCAACCTGACAGTTGAACGACAGAGTCAGTACATCATTTAAGTATGCTTGAATCCAAATAAATAGATAGATAAGCATGAGTCCTAACCTGAGTGAGGCAGAACACATCTCCAAGTGTCCAGCAGCTTTTTGTGTTTGCCTTGGGTGGAAGGGTGGAAACTATCTGTGTCTTCTCTCCACTCAATTTCTACTTTATTTTAAATATTTTCTTATTGGTTGGTTAGAAAAATTAACCTTTCGATCATGATAAACACTGCAAAATTTTGGCAGGGTTGTCTTTTTTGTTTTGAATTTCTTTGTGGTATTTTTTTTTTCCCAATTCAGGGCTATATGCAGTCAGATTTATCAGTCCAGGTCCAGTGTATTAGCTAAAGAGAAATTCTTCATTCCTGTATGTACACACACACACACACACACACGTATACACACATATGTATACACACATATATTCTTTATAGAGAGAAGTATTCTTTATATATATTGATAGCTTGAGCTGTTGAAAATCTGTTTTCCACAATTTATTTATTTTTTCCAAATGTTATCTAGATATTTTTTTCCAAATGCAATCCTTATTTAATAATATTTTCCTGTCTAATTTAAAATGACATCTTCAAATTCTTTACCTAATTGGGTCTGTATATGTACCTCTTCTCCATTTGTCTGTCTTTTCTAATGGTAGCCTCCCACTGATTTAATTATTGTAATTTCATCTAAGAATTTTTTTTTCAGAGACCTTGCTTATTCCTCCCTTCAAAAAATGCTATTAGGCTTTTTACTGCAATTATATTAAATGTATAGATTCACCAAGGGAGAGTTGGTAATTCCATGAAGCCAAGTCTTGTCCAAGCCGGGTATGACTTCTCATTTATCAAGTCTGTCAAGTCCTTTCATACTGTTTTAATGTTTTCTTCATCACGATCTCCACCATTTCCTGGTAAGCTCATCCCAAGAAATGTCATGTTTTTTGTAGATGTTATAAATGGTTTTTTTCTTCCACCATAACCTTCCTCTGCTGGGTGTAAAACAGCAGTTAGTTAATTGTTCTATTCTGACCCTTTCTGGATTCTCTCATGTATAATTGCTTTTCAATAGTTTCCTCTTGGTTTTTCCACTTCTTTCCATGGTGACAACCGTACTTCATCCACTCTAATTTCCTTTTCCTTTCTAGTTGCATCAACTATCCCGATTACGATCAGTAAGAGTAGTAACATTTCATGTCCTTTTGTCTTACTCGTGACTGTATGGGGATGATTTCGCTGTTTCCCTATGAAGCATCAAAGTGCCCTTAGTAGAGATGACTAGTTAAAAGTAGAGATGATTACTTTAAAAAGCTGGTGATAACTACTTAGAAAATATTTTATTGTGAACATTTAAAACAAATAAAATTAGAAAGTACAGATGTTTACTAGAAAATAAACATCCTAAATCAAATAACCTATATTCAATATTGCTAACACCCTATTGTACTTGTTTTATACACACTAACACACTCCATATGTATATATACACTTTGATGACTGATTTCATGTAAGTAACAGAAATCATGGATCTCCTAAAATGTAAGCTATTCCTCGATATGGACACAAATCACTATTAAAAAAAACAAAATTAATATTTAGTATAATACCCCACTTTTTATAATAATACACACATTTTCAAATGTGCCCAAATGACCACAAAATAGATTTTATGGCAGGAAATAGAAATCACAATCATCCATCACAAATTTCATTTACTTTGTTACATCTTGTGTTGTATATATTTCACATTGCTGAGGAAGAAATATTCTTTTTTATTCGTAACTTAGATGCAGAACTTAACTGTTTTTCTAGCACCTGATGGGAACTTTTTCTCTTCTGCTCCATTACTGGGGTGAACTATTACTAAAAGTTTCCTAATATTGAAGGCAGTTTATATTCTGGGAATAAAATTTTCTTGATCTTATTTTTCCAATGTGCTACTGGATACTGTTATTAAGTGAGACTTGCCCATGGTTTGTGCTTTTCACAGTTTTTTTTTTTAAGTTTGATAACAAAGCTGTATTGTCTTCATTTTTTCAAGATTCATTTATTTACTTGAGAGAAAGCGTGCACACTCCTGTGAGTGGGGGAAGGGGCAGAGCCAAAGGAGGAGCGTCAGGCGGACTTTGTGCTGATCTCAGAGCCCGACGCGGGCTCCATCTACAACCTGGGACCACAGCCTGCGTGGAAACCAAATGTCTGATGCCTGACCGACTGTGCCACCCAGGTGCCCCTTTGCCACAATTTGTTTTTGAAGTAAGATGTTCTTTTTTTTTTCTTCCTCCTATGCCCTGAAATAGTCTAAATAGCACTGGAGGCAGTTCTGCTAGCAGGGATGACGTGGTCCCCCCCAAAACCAGCTCTCCCGCTGTGACCTCTGACTCACGGGGCTGTAACTCCAGTTACTCTCCTCTCCATATCACTTCCAGCTTTCACCTTCTCTCTCTCTCCTACCAGCTTTCCCCTGAGCTCTGGAATATGGGGTTGGGGCGGGGGGGAAGGTTCTTTTTCACTACATAGTTTGATGGTGATAACTTAATTAGGATTTTGAAGATTTTCTGAAGCTATGTGGAGCCTGTTCCATGGTCATGTTATTCTGGTGAGAACTCTTGACCAGCCAAGGACTCTTGACCAGCTTTCCCTTGAAGGGCCTTTAGATAGATCTCAGCATGGTTTATTTTTGATGAGTCATCCTGAAGGAGGTGAGTTCTTCCTGAACCATCCAGGAACGGTCTGTGGAGGAGGGGTCCAGACCATGTTCCAAGCAGGAGGAATGTCTTTCTTATCTAGGAACAAGGATTAATTGTTTTAGCCTTTGCTTCTCCCCAGTCAATGGAGAGCAAAAGCTGTAGCCTGCTCAAAGAAAATGTGTTTCTTCTTACCTGGACCTGACCCCTGCTGAGCAGGTCTCTGAATGTGCCGTGGGAATCAATGGATGGAAAGTCAATGCTCTGTGAGTGACATTCATTGATAACTTCTAGATGAGAAGGCTCTGCTTGCCCATCAGGACAACAGGTCAGTGGGGAGGGTCGTCTCCACAGGTGGAGTCTCATCTGAATCCCAACACCTCTTCCTGCCTATGCGAGCCTCGGACCCTCCAGCTGTAAAATCCGAATTAGTCTCTGTATCTGAGATAAAAATGAAGGGAGGTGACCCCATGATGCTCATCCTAAGGCTGACCAATGAACATCAACCATTATTATCCCTATGTTCAGCTAAACTCAGTCAATTGATAGAATCAGAAGGAAAGCCTGAAAAGAATGGCATAGAGACCCCTCTCTCCCACTACCAGGCGAGGTCTCCAACCATGCAGGTCCAGAATCTTATCCTTAATGGACTCATTTTCACTAATTTAAATTGGCAGGCGATCAGTTCAAAACCAAGATGTGAAACTCTTCATCAGTCGTGGAGATTAACCTAGGGCCACACTCAGTGACGCTGTGTGAGCATGCTTCGGGTGCACAGGCTACTCAGCAGGAAGAGAGCGTGGGCACGAGGCTGGTGGAACCCTGGATGCTGGCCAGAGAAGAAAGGAAAACGACTTCAGGTGAAATGAAAAATGTTCCGCCTGAAAACTAGAGGACCGAGTTCCCAAAACGCATATCCAAGAGACACGCACCAACCTCATGTGCCCTTGACCACCAGCTCTTGCCTCTGTCCAACACTGCTCCCAACTTCACACTCAGGTTTTCACCATTTCTTTCCAGTTTTTGGTCATTCACAGTCATTTAGGAACCATTTTGCAGAAGCCTTAAGAATGATGCAATTTGCAGGTGTCTTGATGTTTAACTGCCCTGCGGGTCCCTGAGATCCACCTTGGTTATAGCAAGAGAAAGACACCCCCTGTTTTTGGCACTCCTTTGTTCTTTCTCTGACTCTTGCACACATCAGTAATTTACTCCCAATTTTTTTTCTAAGAACATTTCACAGTATAAATTGTGGCCTGGAAAATGGTGTGTTTCCTCTGCTTCCAGACAAGGAAAGCTGTAAATAATTTAAAGTTCCTGCTGTGCAAAATTACCCAAACAGAAAGTGCATTTTTTATGCTTGGCACTGAGGATGGTAAAATAAGAAATGGTGCCAATTTTCCTACAGGTGAAATTTTAGCTTCTTTATAACATAAGCACTTTGACTCTGAAATAAGTAATGTAATGAGATTTTTTGCAAGGTGTGCCAGCATTAAGGTAGGGCCATAGAAATAATGGTCCACATTAACCTTTTTCAAAAAAAACCTCACAAAATTACTGATTCTAAGTCTGAGCCTGGGACCATTAAGTCACACCTCAGGGCTCAAAGACTGCACTCACTCCTAACATTCACGTCACCATTACTGTCCCAGGTCAGCACACTCAACAGACAAGAAAAGATTATTTTGTAGCACAAGATTCTGATTTGTACATTATTTGAATTTCCATAAGCCACCATATTTTGAAACATCAATGTGACCTATTTTTCATCCCCTAATAAATGAATCATGATAAAATGGTACCCTGTTTTGTTTCACCTGAAGTTCCAACATCATGAGCACCTCCAGGGATGTCCTGCTGTCCCTGCAAGGACTGTAGGACTTTCCTCCTTCATGTCCAAGAGCAAGAAGAAGAGAAAGTCCATCTTGCTCAATCCCTTCTCCTCAGGAAACCCATGCTGGGAGTGCAGGATGGAAAGATGGACAGTCTCTTGATCATCTGCTCAGGCGCCACTTTGCAATGAGGGCTGCTTCCCTGGGTACCAGACCAGTGGCTCTCATAACAACTAAGCAGCCCCAGTTCTCATTCTGCATGAATGGGGAAAGGTTGAGTCACAAAGCACAAGCATGACACAGAAGAGCCAAATATACACCAAAAATCATGGGGCACCTGGGTGGCCTAGTCAGTTAAGCATCTACTCATGATCTCAGGGTCCTGAGATCGAGCCCCACGTTGGGCTCCATGCTTGGCAGGGAGTCTGCTTGCGATTCTTTCTCTCCCTTTCCTTGTGCCCCTCCCTCCACATGCTCTCTTTCTGGAATAGATAAATCTTTTAAAAAATGATCATAATAGAAATTATTGACCAACGGCTGCTAGGTGCCATTAAATGCATGCACAACCAGAGTTTGCTTCTGGGGGTAGCTGTCCATCCCTCTCACCCACTGGTTTCACCCTTCCGTGCAGAAGTTCAGTCCCTGTATGTCTCTACACCCTTTCTCTTGCAAAACGTCTGGGTGGGTGCTGAGCCGTTCTGAGCAGATGCTGAAATGCCAGGGAGATGAGTCCTCACGGGTATGAGTGAACTTGGCTTATATTTTCTACAACGACACAGGAAAGAAGGAATGAGAAGGGAGGGAGGCTGGAAGACAGAAGTTTAAAAAAAAAAAAAAATGGTCCCCAGGGTTGCAGCAGGAGGGGCTCTGTGGGGCTCCTTGACTATAGGATACTGAGGAATAAATCCTCAGCTATGTTACCTGAACAGTCCTGTTTGCTCAGGACCCTGCTTCTGCCGGGCATGTCCCAGTGCAACAGCCAGCATTGCAGGGTCTGCACCAACCTCCACCCACCTGGAGGGTCTGCCCCAGCCTCACGCTGCTTTCTGGAGCTGTTCCTTCAGGGGACATCTCCCGCAACCCCTGAAGCAGGCTGGCTCTCTCCCTCAGGGGCTCATCCCACACTGGGGTTGCCACCTTCTTTCAGCTTATTTCTTCTCTACTAAATTATAAACTCTGTGGGGAAAAGGGTTGCACCTGCCATGGTCCTGATCTCATTCCCTGAGCCACCTGGCCAACAGTCAACAGTCAATCAGTGAGCTCAGGGTGTCTCACTAAACACTTTCCCACTCACTTACATGAGGTGACAGATTCTGTATTCTTCTGAGACCAGAGGACATTGTGCCCTTTCTTACATTCCTCCTGGGTTGACCATGTACTAGCTCTTGCCAGCATGTCTTGGTTGGCCTCGGGGATCTTGAGGAAAGAGGAGTGACCAACCAACCCAGGAGGAGCTTCCTCGGCTCCCCAGCCTCAACAGTCTTCTGAACCTTGGGCTCAAAGTGACAAACACTTAACTCAGGAGAAATGGAAGGGCTTGAAACCATCTCATCTAACAGTGATTTCACACAGGGTCATGTTGACTCTGCTCTTGGAGAAATGGGACCATTAGCCTGTTAAACTTTTCCAGAGAATACACCTCACCCTCCAAACTGAAACAAGAGACGCTCTCTAGTTGGAGATAAACACGAAGGCATATCAGCAATTTCCTGTTCAATAGCTCTTGTGCACACTACGGATTGCAAGTTCTGGGAGATAGTCCTCAGGTGCGCTCAACTTTGTCATCCCAGGACAATTACAAGCAGAACAGATACCTTTGGGTGGCAGCTGCTGTATGTCTTCCCCGAGCTTCCGCACAAACTGGATTCTGTTTGAAAATATCTATTTATTACTTAAAAAAAAAAAAAAAAAAAACACCCAGAATGAGTTTCTTGTCACATGATGGAATCACAGACCACAGAGCTTGACAGCTCATCTTCACAACTCACTGCCGTGGTCTCTGTTGCTCTCTGGGTGACAGGAGTCCTGGTGCACCGCGGGCGTCAGACAGCCTGCTCGGCGACCGACCCCCTGAAGATGAACCTGAGCTGAACAGCCCCTCACACTTAGGATGTCCAGCACGGATGCCAGGACCATGCTGCACTTCTGGCTTCTCACCAATTTCTCCCCAGTGAATACTGAAACCTCCAAAGCAAAGTACGAGTAATATAGTTAATGTTTCCCCTTCAAGCTTTATTTCATAAACTAGAAGCTCCTGCTTCCTAGTATGTCCTTATTCGGTCCCCTGGATTCCAGGTGTGGAGTAGCAACTTAACAACATTGTTTTTCTACCTTGGGAATAATTTAGAGCACATTTACCCCCAAATGGCACAATTTGAAGGAATCTTAAAATGACTTTCCCTTCATTTTAAGCACTGTTTCTAATAATCCCCAAAGGCCAAGAGTGTGTATGACTGCCCTCGAGCGGGGGCTGATGACCGTGTGAGCTATGTGCACGGCAACAGCAGAGAGAATCCAGAAAAGGCCAGTCACTTGGGTGCAACTGCCTTAGACTGATCTCACGGGGACTAAGAAGCATTCCCAACACTAAGTCCAAGGGCCGGTTTCCCACCCTGACATAATCTTTGGGTGGAGTATTATCTCCACAAGACCCCCCTCTCCACTGTAAATATACTGTCTGCAGAAAGGTCGGTGTTCTACTAACTCGGCGGAATTTTCTGATCAGGTTTGTGGGGAGAACCTTCATGGGATGTGACTCAGGAGGGCTCTGCCCAAGTGTGCTGGTCTTCTTCTATGTGACAGGAGAACCTACTCTACATGGGACTATTCCAAAAGGAAGAGCAGCTTGTCCAGATCCTTAAGTCCCCAGAGGTCCTGGAAATGGCCAGGTGTGAAGAAACTATGTACATGTTCCGGTAGTACGGGTACCGGAACTTTATCTGAGAGCAGGGGATCCTGGGCTCAGAGAAAGCTTCAGTAAGTTCACATACAACTGCAGCGAGTGAAAGAACCCCGGAGAGATGCTCTAACTCTGGCCAGATGTTGACATTTCAACTCTAGAAACAAAAAAACATCTCTAGGACTTGAAAAACGGACACCAGAGCTCACCTGGCCTTGGAAGGGATGTATTCACACTCCAAACAGTTAGGATGAGAACCTAAGATCCTTTCCCTTCCACCTCTGGGGAGCAAGGGTTTTTCCCCTCTCCTCCTGGGAGGGGACAGGAGGCAGCTGCCTCTGTCTCCCCAGCATCAGGAGAGAAAATTTATTCTTCCCGCAGATGCAGACTTGTGTTTGTGGACGTGTATGGCATTGGCCTACTTCTTGCCACATCGCCCCAGGGGTGAGAATCAAAGCATGGGGAACCCTGCAGACACTATTTGCTTTCTAAATGAATAATGATCATCTGTCTTTAATCCAGAGTACACAGTCTCATGTACACATTCAGGATAAAGTTAATAAAGATAACTATGAAATCCTAACAGCAATTCAAAGGGGAAAAAATAGCTTACTTTGTGTCCCTTTGTGCTTCACTAGTGGCTAGTCAAGGGGAGGGAAGGACTGTTCTGAAGGGTAAAAACGGGGTGAGTGCAGAGAATTCTTACTTTATATTTGTGGCCGTTGCTTTTTTCTCTGCCAAATACGTGGTGTCAAATCAGGGGTTCCCGACCTCAACCCTGCTAGAAAGAAGAGATGGTTCTTTATCGTGAGGATTGTCTTGTGGTTTTGAGGACATTGGAGGAGATTTTGCAGCAATCCTAGCCTCTAAGAACGGTGCCAATGGAAACATCCACTCCCCCTGAGCTGTGAGGATCCAAAATGCCCCAGACATTGCCAAATGCCCAGTAGGGGGCAGAATCGCTCTGGCTGAGAACCACGTTGTATGTGCACACGTGGCACCATACAAACATGCGTTTCACATGGTACTGGTCACGGTGAGATGGAAGATCGGTTTTCTGCACAAGCCAACTAGATTTTTTCTTCCTTGTCTGAAGAGGTCTTCTTAGCCACCCCCACAATTAACCCATTCAGATGGTAACCAACCCTTTTCATCCACAATGATTAAGCTGAATCTGCAAAGACCCCTGGGGACGGTGCCACTGCTGCACAGACCTGCTCGGAAGGGCTGCCAGGCTGGATGGCCGACAGCAAATGCTCTTTTAGGGATCAGCACTTGATAGAGGGGAAGGATCCGAGTCCTGTGGGGGAAGGAGAGACTAACAAAACAGACGAGGGATGTGGAAATGGAAGAGCGCAGGACTAAAGTCTCGACTCACCCCCTACAAAATTTTTTTGAAGAATGAGCACCACTGAATACAGAGTCATTTGGAAAGCAAAATGCACAACATTTGAGAATATCATAAAAGTCAGCGGCTAGGTCATGGGAAGTGAGGCCCACTTTGTGCCCCCTTTGTTAGAACAGGAGAGAATGGGCAAAGCAGCAGCTCAAATGAGAACATGTGGTGGCAGATTGGAGGAGAAAATGCTCAGGGGGGGCAGTTCATATCTTCCTATGATTGCCTTATTGCCTGGACAACAGATGTACCTTAAAATGAGGTTATTTACCTAAATACTCCTCTCCTTCACCAGGCTCTAGATTTTTGTAGGCAGTCCTGGTCTTCACCATGAATATTTCTGCTGAGGTGCCTAGCCCAGGACCTGACACAGTAAGAAAATCAGAAGATGGGGAACCCATGCCAAAGGGAGGCACTACACTACTTAAGCTTTGTTTAGTACATCTGCCACTGTTGGGGACTGTGGCTCACCATTAATGATGTGTTTCAGAAGGACATCCAATCATGGAGAGCCACTCACAGCCTTCAGTGTAGACAGTCTACAGAAGGGGAGGCCTGGGCACCATCACCTAAAGCCTCAAGAACTCTCAACATGAAACTCTCAAAATGCCAGGGCAGAATATGGTCTGGCAGGGCCTATTAATTTTCTGTGGTGCATGACAGATTACCACAACCTTAATGGCTTCAAACAACACCTATTTATCATCTCTGTTTCTGTGGTTCAGGACTTCCAAGCACAGCTTACCTGGTCCTTGGCTCAGGGTCTCCCAAGTTTAAGGTGTTGCTGGGCTGTGTTCTCATCTGGAAGCTCGGTTGAGGACAAATCCACTTCCAAGCTTGCATGGGAGATTGGCAGAATTCCTTGACGGCTCTTGGCCAGAGGCTGTCCATGGCTTCTACAGGTACCCAAGGTTCTCTCCACAGGCAGTCCACAGCATGGCATATTGCTTCCCCAAGGTCCACAGGACAGCAAGAATAGCTGCTAGCGAAACAGATTCTTATACAACACAGTGCAAGGGAAACACCTTTTGCTACATTTGCCATAGTCTATTGATTAGAAGTAAGTTGCAGTTCCCACCTAAACTCAGTGAAAGGAACATTTCACAAAGCCATGAGCACCGGGAGGCAGAGCTCACTGGGTATCACCTTAGTATCTGTTCACCACAGGAAGGAATAAAATTTAAAAAAAGAATTGTAACAGGGGCACCTGGGTGGCTCAGTCAGTTAAGCCTCTGCCTTCAGCTCAGGTCATAATCCTGGGGTCCTGGGATTGAGTCCTGTGTTGGCCTCCCTGCTCAAAAGGAAATCTGCTTCTCCCTCTCCCTCTACCCCTCCCCACCCCATGTTTGCACTTGCACATGCTCTCTCCCTCCCTCTTTCACTCACAAGGGAAGGAAATAAAATCTTTTTTAAAAGAATTGTAACAATTCTCCACTGCATAGCTTCCCAAGAGCTGTTCACCAACAACATGGTTACCATCACTTTGTTAAAATTCCAAAATTCCCCACTGATGGGAAAGTTCAGGGGAAAACTGGACTGCAGGGTGAGTTTCCTTTTTCATGCAGTGGCTCTCACTGTGACAGGTTTCTGGTCCCATCCCATTCATGATTGTGACCAGCTGCCTACACATTGTGGGGTTGGGGGAAGGGGAAGAAAGTCCCTCACTTCAGAAACCTTGGTTTGAAATGATGACTTATAAATTCACAAACTTTTAGTGCACTGTTCCATGGCTAGAAAACTGAGATCACACTGATCCCCCTCTTTCCCATCCCCGGACAGAAACAGAGAGCCCTTCACCTGAAGCTTGGTCACAGCCAACATCTTTTGTAATGAGGGGCCACATACACAGTCTTCTGCTCCCAGAAAATCAGATTGGTCTTTCCCTCGTCCATTCTGGCCAATTTCTCTTGAATGTTACTTATTCTTTTCTGACCTCATTAGAAGTAGGTTTGTTCCATCCTGATGGGGTGTTTCCAGACCCAGTCCTTATTTACTGTTTGACTAAGCACAAAATGTCTTCTTCATCAGATAAATTAGTTAAGAAGCCAGTCACTCAGTAAGCCCAATCATGCCTGGGCTGAAGGCTAAAAATAGAAGGAGAGAGAGTCCTTCCAGCCATGGAAGCAAGAATGAATCACACTCTAAACCTTTCTACGGATGACTCCTCTCCAAGGAGGAGGTAGTCTCCATTTCTCTACCTGGAGCACTGGGCTCTGCGGAGGATGATTTGAGCAGATCATACAAGTTGGAATTGCTCCTTCTCAACCTCTACAGCCCCTGATTACCCTCTGTTCTCCAGAAGAGCCACAAACAAAGAGGCGTGTGCAGCTTGTACCCCGCAATGGTCTCTAATTCCCATAGAAGTCATTTGCAGTTTGTTTTACCTCTTGTATATTGCACTTGCACACTTCTTTTCTTATTTTGATCCTTAAAAAAATTACAAGGTATTTCTTCAACTTATAGATCATGGGTTTCAGCTTTGTAAAAACCTTCAACCATATCAACACCTTCTACAAGTGAAGCTAGTGGGAACAGTGCAATTGAGTGGCTTACTGGGGCCCCATGGTGCATTTACTGAGGGCAGAATCAGATCACACAGGAGTCCTAAAATTACTACACACTATACTAGCTGCATGGGGGCAACCACGGAGACGTGGTCACAGTGTAGGATCCCTGGATTACCAGATTTGCTGTAACCTCAAGGTGACAGGTTCATGTGACTGAACCACAGCTTAGAAGAACCTAGAAGAGGTCACACTCAGGATATTGAGTCTGGGGGCTTCCCACCTATGTCCTGCATGTTTCATCATTTCTCTTTCTTGCCTTCCTAGAACTCATTTTCTGGTAAGACCAGCACCAAAGTCCTTCACCCATGCCTCTTCTCCACCACCTCTCATCTTCTGGTGACTTCATTTAGGACAGAGCCACCACTGTCCCCTCCCCCTCAACCTGAAATGTCCCTTCTACTCATGTCCCTGTCACCACAACTTGATCTTTCCTCTTCCATGGGCACCACGTCGTCACGAGGGCTATCATTTCTGGGATGTCTGTCTGGTACCGAGCGCTGTACTGGCACGCACCAGGCATCGCTTCATCTAAGCATCACAGAAAGTAGTGGAACGGGTGGAAGGGGATGTTATGTCCACTCTCCATGTGAGGACATTGGAGCGCAGAGAGGTTAATGACCTTCTCGGGCTCTCTTATTAGTTCAGGGTGGTGTCAGGATCTGCACCCGAGTCTGAGTTCAGAATCCATGCCCTCTCTCCTGCTCCAGCACTGCACCCCAACATGCCCTCAGCTTTACAGAACATCATTGATTTTAGATACTCTGCTCCTTGGGAGCCCTCAGTACACATGCACATATGCCAGATTATTTCTTTTTGCTTGTACTTGGAAAGGGGAGTTCTCATACGTCTGTGAGAAACTAGTGACACACAATTCTTCAGCCGTTGCTACATTGCACACAAGTGTACACACACACACACACACACACACACCACAGATACACATGTATAATGCACCTCTACATTTTGAGGCAGACATTTCAATCCTAGGGAACACCAAAGGTGAACAAAGGTCTCTCTCGACTTAGAAACTTGTACCCTCACTAACCTCCTCCATCTATCCAGCACTCCAACCAAGTCAAAGTCAATATAGATTATCTGTTTCACATTTTTCCCAAGGACTTGACAGCTCACATCCTGGCCAGAGACATGAGAAATTCTTGTGGCAGTTTTCTGGTTTTTCTGCAGCACACTGACCTCATTGGCATTATACGAGGCTGAAACTATTTGGGATTTTTTTTTTTTTGAAGCTCGTGTTTCTTTTTCTTTCATTTCTTTAATTTCTAAGGTTCCCTCCCCTGTTCATCTTTTCCAGTGTAATTTTTTTGATATACCTCTAAGTAGTCCTTTGTGAATCTATACCGGATGTTTCCTGTTTTTTGTGTTGTTTCTAAAAGAAATTACAATTTTCTGGGCTTTAATTAAAGTGTCCCACAGGATACCTCCGTTTTCTTCTGCTTCATGTAATATTGTGCAATTTTGTCTATTATGCCTTCTGCTCCTCTTTACAGATGCAGAACTCTCCTCCTCTGTGCTGCCTTGAATTCCCGCAAGAAACATACGTGTATGTTTATTGTACTTCTCAAAGTTTGAGACACAGATATTGCATGCCTCCTCTTGTCGACAGTCCAACCCTAAACACGGGGAGATGGTTGCAGATATCCAGCTAATTTGTGAGTCAATGCGTAGAATTAGGTAGCTTTACTCATATCTACTACCAGCGTGGAACATACAGACAAAGACCAAATGAAAGAAATCTAATTTTTCCTATGAAAAAAATAATGATCTACATCATCTGATTCAGGATAGGTACAATAGGACATGCAGACCTAAACTACCACTGTAATCTTTTTAAAACGTGGATAAATGATATAGCTCGTATTTTTAAAGGATTGGAGAGGTACAGAAGTGATGAAGACCAAAAGAACTCAATCCAGAGAGATAAAAGAGCTTTCCCTAGGTGAGATGCTGATTGCTGCGTGTTTTCTTTTCTTTGTGTATTGGCCAGTTCCAATGCTGAACATGACTTGAAGATTATGCTTGGCCCAAACTGAAGGATGCTACCAGAAGACTCTGGGAAGTCATCTGTGGGTGGAGTGATGGATTGAAAGGATAGGCCCTGACAATCATGTCCTCCCCTTGAGAGGTTTGCTGAGCTTTGCTGCAGCACTGAAATTTCATACAGCGCTTAAGAAACGAAGTCCATTAGAGAGAGAAGCTCTGCAGCAAACACAAAGACCGTCTTTGTCGTACTGACTTTTCAAGCCATTAACTGTACTTGAACTTGTGCAAGGAAGAAGCTAAGCCCCAAATCTCCAAAGGGTAGGACATTCTGCTGAGGGTGAAGAGAAAAAGCAAAAGCTTAGGAACACCACCTTCAAGAAACAAGGATTTACCAGATATGAACAAATCCTGCCAAAATTACATTCCAGCCCCAACCCAAGATAATCTCCATTGGATTGAAGTGATCAGCTCCTCATTCTACATGCCCACAAGAGGAAAACGGAGCCCTCATTGGCTGACAATATTACCTAAAGCACACGTGAGCTATTTACATGTGATATATGGTGTCTAAAAAAAATCATTGGATAAGCGACTAGATCTTCAATCAAGAAAAAAATATTTAATTAGAGGTATATAATTTCAGCTCTGGCATGTAAAGAACTTGAAAGTCATCATTCTATACTTATCAACAACAACAAAAATCTGAACAAGCTGAAAATCAATGACTTTCCTTGAACTGATCAGAAAATTGAGGTCACAAGTTAAACCACCACCTCAACATCTAGAAAGACAGGGAAATACAGAGAATCACAGCCCAATTCTGCTTATCTGGAGCAGAAACCACTGTGCTACAGACTTGTAGGAATGTTTAAATGACAATCTTGATGAGTTGCTAGAGGCTCAAGTACACGCTAGCACAACACGGAGAAACTCCTGGGGCCATCATCTTAGTGGGTGTGTTGGGACTGGAGGAGACACATCTGCAGGCTTTATTTCCAGGAAACACACCATGTTCTCATGGTGAAGACTTGAGAATGATGCCCTTCTGGCCCTGGGAGGGAAAGGCAATCATTGTGAAATACAGCAGTCTTCTCCACAACACAGGACAGATCTCCAGGAGGAAAGAATTTGTCAGAATCTTAGCTGAGCTGGGAGAAGGGCCTTCCTCCCTGCTGGGCCCCACAGCCTCCCTCCCTGTTGGGCCCCACAGCCTCCCTCCCTATCCGGCCCCGCGCAGCCTCCCTCCCTGTCGGGCTCCGTGCAGCCTCCCTCCCTGTCGGGCCCCGCGCAGCCTCCCTGTCCCAGCCGAGCGAAGAAACACGGTCATCAAAGGTCAAGGCTGCAAGGAGGCAGACTGGGAATGCTGCAGCCAGGGAACAGAGTTGGAGGCAAGGGCCGAAGGGAAAAGCGAGGCTTCTGCAAAAACACCTGTGGAGGTCAGAGCCCCAAGGCACAGCCCCACTAAACAGTGAAGCTGAACTGTAAGATGGTAAAATGCTTCCCTCCCCGACACCTTACCACCACAGCAGCTGGGCTTCAGGATGAAAAACAATAAATTAAAGCTGAAAAGGCTGCAGAACATAGACTTTATATCAGGAAGAATACCTAGGGAAGCCCTAAGTCAACAGGAGAGGAAAAAAACAATGAGCTGAAGGAGTCGGAACTTTCTGGCATCTACAGCACCGACAAGTATCAAGCACTCTTGGCCAGATTAACATAAACCCTAGCACCAGAGCCCTGTCTACTGCAGGACCTTTTACAGCCAGCTGAAATGCCACACCCAGCTCTGGTCAAAAAATCACGAGGCATCCAAAGAAGCAAGAAGAAGCAAAATCTGAAAAGGTGGATATTTAAAGAACTATGATTACTCTGCTAATGTGTACAGGAGAAAATGCAGACAACATGCAAAAACAGATGAGTAATGGGAGCAGAGAGTTGGAAACTCTAAGAATAAAAAGACCAATGCAAGGAATAATACTGTGAGAGAAATTAAGGCTATTTCCATGGGCTCATCTGCCAATGCAAGAGAGCCAAGGCACTGGTGAACTTGAAGATAGTTCAAGAAAAACTTCCCAAACTGAAATTCAAGGAGGAAAAAAGAGAAAAAAAAGCAATCCAGAAATAGAATATCCAAAAACTGTGGAACAATTTCAAAGCTGCACCATATGTGCAAATGGTACACCAGAAGAGAAAGAGAATGGTGCATAAGAAACATTTGACACAACAATGGCCAAGAATTTTCCAAGATGAATAACAGACGCTAAACCACAGACCTAGGAAGGTCAGAGTACACCAAATGAGATAAATACCAACGCTTTCTCCAAAATACCAAAGCACACTAAATTCAAACTATAGAAAACCAAAGACAGAGAAAAAAGTCTTAAAAAAAAAAAAAAACCTAGAGGAAAAGAAACCATCTAACTCATAGGGCAGAAAGGACAAGAATTACATCAAAAACATTGTAAGTAAGAAGAAAGTGAAGTGAAATATTAAAATTTTGAAAAGTAAGGGGCACCTCAGTGGCTCGGTCTGTTAAATGTCTGCCTTCCGCCCAGGTCTTGATCCTGGGGTCCTGGGATTGAGCCCCACGTGGGGGTCCTTGCTCAGGGGAGAGTCTACTTCTCCCTTCCCCTCTGTCCCTCCCCGCAACTCATGTTTTCTCTCTCTCTCTCTTAGATATTTTTTTTGAAAAATAAAAAGAATTAACTTATAATTATTCTTTAAAAGTGAAAGGATGAGATAAGGTATTTTATAGGCTTCAAAAAAGATACAAAGAAATACCTATCTGGAAGGAGCACCTAGGAATGTTACACATGCTGTGTCCTTAAGCAGAGCTGGCCATGATGAAAGCCAACATACAGTAGACTATAGACGGAGGAGTCCTGCACCTGGACTTGGTGACACAACTCCGTCTGATCCCGTATTGTTGGATACACGGCACTATGCACTTGCCAAAGCCCACTGAACTTTATAGCACAAAGAGGGAACCTTAATGTATACAAAATTTAAGTCACTTAGGAGTTCGTGGATCCCAGCTTGGAATATAAAATAAAACAAAAGGCTCCAACTGTATTAAACTGTATTAAACAACCTCAGTGAAAAGAGGGATGAAAAGTATACTGACTTAAGTAGCTTTGGAAATGACTGAAACCTGTAAGACTGCAAGTAAAAGAAGCAGCCATAAGCCAAGAGCTCTAGTAGGTAATCTTGTTCCCCCAGGACTATGGGCTGATTCTGAAACTACCACAGGTGTGTACTAGACTTAACACAACTAAGCAAGCCTGGCAGGTGGTGGAAACTGGATGTTTCACTGTTGCAGTGGGAGGTTACACAGAAACAGTGGGGGGCTAGAATGATTCAGGAGGTAATGGGTTAGAGTTAGAGCCCCATCATGATAAACTTAGTTTGGCTGCGTACAAGTACAGATGGTTGCCTGTGGAAATGTTTGTCGGTATGTGATCAAGAAGCACATCTAGCCCCAAAACTTGGTGTCTAATACAACTTTCTAATCAAAAGAACTAGGGCTTCTTGGATAAATATCTAATTCTAGGACCAGAGCAGAAAATATACAAGATGAGCCTGCAGCTTTTTGTGTTACCAGAATGTAAAGAAACGCTCCAAAACAAAAGAGATTGTAGGATATGTCGAAGGAACACAAGAGTCAACTGGGAGTTTCCTGCAGTCAAAGCTAGAAGAATTTGAGCAAAAAAATAAAGTAATATTGGATTATAACCTAAAATATAACCCATATATCCGTTAACCCATACCAAATATTAATAAATAATTGAGAAAGTGAATAAATGGAGAAAAGACAAATGTCCCACGAAGAAGAATCCTAGTTAATTTATGTAGACACTTCATCTTTAGGAAACAGCATAACTCCCCACTCAAGTGTGGACTGCACTTAGGGATTTCCTTCCAAAAAGGGCAATATGGAAGAACTTGTAGAGCACTAGTTCAGGATTCAATTTCACTTCAATCGTGATAAATCATGTTGATAATATGTATCCTAGATACACGGATGAGAATGGAACACTGTATCTGTCCTTCCCTCAAACTTACACGTCTGTTCTCCTCATGAGAAAAACATCAGACAGATCAACAGAAGCTGGAGGGACATTCTACGAAATACCTGACCAAAACTCCTCAAAACTGTCAAGGTCATCAAACACAAGGGAAGTCTAAGAAATTACCACAACCAGAAGGAGCCTACAGAGACATGATGACTAATAGAATGCAGAATCCTAGAACAGAAAAAGGACCTTCCATAAAAACTAAAGGAATCTGAACAAAATATGGACTTATGTTAATGATGTATCTGTATTGGTTGCTTAATTATGAAAATACACCATACTGATATATTAATAATAAGGGAGGGATGCCTCAGTCAGTTAAATGTCCAACTCTTGATTTCAACTCTGGTCATAATCTCAGGGCTGTGAGATCGAGCCCTCCATGAGGCTCTGCACTCAGCATGGAATCTGCTTGGGATTCTTCCCCTCTCCCTCTGTTGCTCCCCTTGCTTGTGTTCTCTTTCTCTCCCTCTAAAAATAAATAAATAAATAAATAAATAAAATCTTTAAAAATAATAATAATAATAATAAGGGAAACTGGATTCAGAGGACATAGAAATTGTGCTTATCTTCATACTTTTTGTAAATATAAAACTATTCTAAAATAAAAAGTTTATCTTAAAGATTTTAGTTATTTATTTGTCAGAGAGAGAGAGAGAACACAAGCAGGGAGAGTGACAGGCAGAAGGAGAAGCAGGCTCCCTACTGAGCAAGGAGTCTGATGCAGGGCTCGATCCCAGGACCCTTGGATTGTGACCTGAGCTGAAGGTAGAGGCTTAACCAACTGAGCCACCCAGGCGTCCCTAAAAAGTTTATTTTTTAAAAGACCATAAATATTCAAAAATAGGCATACAGGAGATCCAGATATTGAAGACAGTTGACAAGGACTTTAAAAATATAATTCATATGTTAAATAATAGAAAGAAAAATATTAGTAAAATTAATGAAGAAGTAGAGAGTCTTGCTGTAAAGAAGTGTAAAACATAATTGAGTGGACATTCTGGAATTTTTTAGATATCTGAGGTTAAGAACATGTTGTACAGATTTAACAGAAGATTTGACACAGCAGTAATGAACTCAGAGATGATACATGAAAAATATGCAGCCTGAAACACATTAAAAATAGAACAATGGAGGGGCGCCTGGGTGGTTCAGTGGGTTAAAGCCTCTGCCTTCGGCTCAGGTCATGATCTCAGGGTCCTGGGCTCGAGCCCTGCATCGGGCTCTCTGCTCAGTAGGGAGCCTGCTTCCCCCTCTCTCTCTGCCTGCCTCTCTGCCTACTTGTGATCTCCCACTGTCAAATAAATAAATAAAATCTTAAAAAAAATAAAATAAAATAATGGAAAAACAATTCAAAGCATAAAGACAAATCAGGACATAGTTCAAAGTTCTAATAAATGTGTAATTGAAGATCCAGAAAGCAAAGAAGAGAGAGGGTGGGCAGAAAAAATATTTGAAGGGATAATGGCTAAGAATTTCTGAAAACTGGTAAAAGATCTCAACCTATATGTTTAGAAACTCAGCAAGACAGAAGCAGGATAATTACTTCCTCCAAAAAAATCACACCAAATCAGCTTTATTTAAAATGTTGAAAATCAGATACAGGAGGAAAATCTTTCCAACAAAAAAAAGCACATAATCTCTAAAACACAACAATGTCTAGAAGCCAGAAACAACAGGTGATGTCTTTAAATTGCTGAGAGAAGAAAAAAAGAACCTTCCAACCTAGAATGTTATTCCTTCATAAACACATAAATATCCTTCAAAAATGCATGAAATAAAGATATACTTAGGAAAGTCAATGTTAATTTAATTTGCTGCTGGAGATGGAAATGATAAATAACAATAGTAAAGGAAGTTCTTCAAGCTGAAGGTAAATGATCCTCGATAAAGGACAGAACTTTGAAAGGAAGAGTTTTGGCAGGAGTTGATACAGAGGGAAAATCAAATAATGCTAATTATTGATGAGAATGACTTAATCTTAATAATGAATTAATCCATAAAGTGATGATTGTGTTTCGTGTGGTTTATAGCAAATGCAGAAGTACACATGCATGACGGCGACCGTGCAGGTGCTGAGTGTGGACAGAGTCACACTGGGGTAAGACTCTTCCATTATTCCAGAAGTGGTGAAGGTAAACACTACTCTGGGATGAACATTGATTTCCTAAAGTGCCGCTATAATAAGAAGAATATATAAACAAAAGTCTGAGAGTGAAAAACTTTGAAAACAATGTACTCAACCAGAGGAAGTCAGGAAAGGATAAATAAACAGCCAACAGCAGATGGGATGGATAAAGGACAAAGAAAAGAGGATAAAATCAAAATCAACCATGTTATTAGTTACATTCCCTATAAATTAACTATGCAACCTATAAAAGATGAATAACTTATTAAAATAAACTTCAATAATTTAATGCTTGTGAAAGACAATAATATATGAATACTGTCGTGGAAAAATACGAGGATGAAAGTGTATACGACCCTCGAACAGACCCGGGAGAGGCTGTTGTGGCCATATTCAGTATTAATACCATTCTCGTAAGGCAACAGTTATAACCAAAGACTGGGAAGAACCTCTCATAATAACACAGGGGTCCATTGAGCCAGAGGATGAAACTAATCCTTAATGTGTATGCCTTTAATGACATAACTAAAATGCACTTAAAACAGACATTTGTAGAATGAAAAAGGAAAATAAACAGTTCAGTATCAAATCTGGAGATTTTAACCAAACCTCCCCTGGCAACTGACAGAATATACAACAAATATGAAAACAAATACAAAACTTATAGAAGAATTAAACAATAAGATTAACTAAGTTGACCCAACTGACATTATGGAAAACCAGTCCTAACATACCAAATGCAGGTTTCCAGCTCACATGGGCCGTTCCCCAAAATAGATGATAGGACGGGCCATAAAGTCGACCTCAGCAAATTCCAAAGAATCCAAATCATACAAAACACACTCTCGGACCTCAATGGGATTAAAGTGACATCAATAATAGGTGACTAAAATATTCTCAAGTACTTGAAAATTAAACAGCACATGTCTAAATAACACTGAGTCAAATAAGGAGTCACAATGGAAATTAGGACATCTTTTCAACTAAATAAGAATGAAAATTTAACATTTCCAGACTTGTAGAATGAAGCCAAAGCAGGAGAAAATTTATGGCTTTGAATAAAGGTGTTTAAAAATAAAGTCATTTAATTATCTAAAACCCCATCTGAAAAAGCTAGAAAAAAGAAAAGCAGATTAAACCCAACGAAAATCAAAAGACAGAATCATAAAATTAAGAACAGAAATCAATGTAATAGAAAGCAAACATTTAATATGGAAAATCAACAAAGCCAAAAATAGATACTTTGCAAAGACCAATGGTATTATTAAACCACCTATAAGACCATCCAAGAAAAATGAAAAAAGACAAAAATTACCAATATCATTATTTTTAAAACAACATTACTATAAACCCTGTGATCATTAAAAATTAAGAAGAAAATACTATTACTGATTTTATGCCAGTTCTTCAAAAAATTAAATGGACAAGATTTTTAAAACACATACTACTAAAACTGTCTTCAGAAAACCTGAAGAATTTGATATTTTCTAAAGAGTTGACCCCAATTAAAATTTTCCACCAAATATTCCAGACTAAGACGGCCTCACTGTTGAATTCTTCCAATATTTAAAGAATAAATAGTGGCAATTTTTACAAACAAGTTTCAGAAAATAGAAGACTGAGGAACTCTTCCCAAATAATTTTATAACCTCTTTTTAAAAGATTTATTTATTTATTTTTAGAAAGAGAGTGAACGTTGGGGTGAGGCAGAGTGAGGGAGGAAGGGGAGGAGGGAGAGGGAGAGTCTTAAGCAGACTCCATGCTGAGCACGGAGCCCAACGCAAGGCTGTCCCACGACCCTGAGATCACCACCTGAGCCAACACCAAGAGTCGGACACTTAACCAACTGCACCACTGAGGCACCCCAAATCTTGACAACAAAACCTGACGTGGACATTTCAAGAAAGGAAAAAATGGGGCCAACTTTTCTTATGTCTATAGATGCAAAAGTCTTTTCTAAAATTACCACATTGACTCCAAAAGCAAATATTCCACTGTATGTTAACTAAATGGAATTTAAGTTTAAAAACTTGTAATAAAGTAAAACAGTAAAGTAAAATAAAATAAAATAAAATGTCAAATTGAATCCAGCCCTATATATAAAGGACAAAATATCTTGGTCATAAGAAACTTATTCTGGATGGGTTAACATTGAAAATTGACCAGTTTGATGCAGCACATTAATAGGATAAAAGAGACAAATCCTATCTCTGTAGATACAGAAAAAACATTGGTAGAATCCAACATCATTCATGATATTGAAACAAAAATTTTCCGTAAGCTAGAAATGGAAGGAATCTTCTTTAGTCTGTTGAAGATGTTTACCGAAAACAAAACAAAACAAAACAAAAAACCCAACAGCTGGTATAATACTTAGTGATGAAATATGGAATTTTTCTCTGGGGTTAGGGAGAGGGTGGTTGGGTTATGGACACTGGGGAAGGCATGTGCTATGCTGAGTGCTGTGAATTGTGTAAGACTGATGATTCATAAACCTGTACCCATGGGGAAAATAATACATTATATGCTAATTTAAAAAATAATGAAATAATTTAAAATTTTTTTCTCTAAAATTTAGAAAAAATACAAGGGTTCTACTGCCATTGTTTCCATCCAACATTGTGCTTAAGGCCCTACACAGTGCAAAAAGTCATGAAAAATAATAAAATGTCCAAATGAAGAAATCAAATAAAGTTGTCATTCCTCACAGATGACATGATTGTTTATTTAAAAAGCAAAGCACATCTGCAGAGGAGGTAAGAACATTAAAATGTGAATTTACCAAGTTTGCTGGACAAATGGTAAACGTACAAGTATCAAATGTTTGTCTAGATACTATCAACAAAGAATTATCACCCGCAAAACTTAAATATCATTGCAAATCATGTTAGAAAACAGCAATGTTTGAGAATAAATCCAACAAAAGATACCCATGAACTCCACACATTCGTAACTCGGTTGGAGTAGTCAATATTGTTCAGGTTCCCCAAATTTTCTAGTAACATCAATAAAATTCCTATTAAAATCCCAGAAGATTTTTTTTAAATTAGAAAACTGAATTTAAAATTTACTTGGACCTAGAAATTCCAAGGGCCCAGAATATTGAAGAAAATCATGAAAAAGAAGAGCAAAGTCGGAAGATGGTACTACGATATTTTCAGCTTTACGATAAAGCTACAGGATATTAGAGAGTGGGACAGCACATCCAGGGTAGATCAGTTCAGTGTCACCCACCAGAACTGAATATATTTGTAGAATTTGTAAATGAGAATTAGATAGAAGGTGATCTTCTGGAGCCCATGCAAACTCAGAGTTGACCACCTTCCTTCTCTTTCTTTCTTCAGGCCTCCACTTCAGGATCTCCTACCCTTCTTCTTTTTTTTTTTTTCCCAATTTATTTATTTTCAGAAAAACAGTATTCATTACTCTAAACATAGTATGATTGGGGCGCCTGCGTGGCTCAGAGATTAAGTGTCTGCCGTGGGCTCAGGTCATGATCTTGGGGTCTTGGGATCGAGCTGTGCTTTGGGCTCCCTGCTCAAGGGGATGTCTGCTTCTCCCTCTCCCCCTGTGCTCTCTCTCTTAAATAAAGAATAAAGTCTTTTGAAAAATAAGCATAATAAGTCAGAAATTAACTCCTCTAATTTGTTGCTTTTATTTTTATCTTTTTTTTTTTTTAAATTTATTTGAAAGAGAGAGAGAGCACAAGCAAGGGGAGCAGCAGAGGGAGAGGAAGAAACAAATTCTCCACCGAGCAAGGAGCCCGATGCAGGGCTCCATCCCAGAACCCCGGGATCATGACCTGAGCTGAAGGCAGACACTTAACAGACTGAGCCACCCAGGTGCCCCTGTTGCTTTCATTAAGTAGAGTTTATGTATTCGACTTGAAATTTTTGTAGTGCAACATCAGGATTTTTTCTCTAATAAAAAGAGACATAATTGCTTTTTCATTCACGTGATCCTTGATTGAATGTGTATGTTGTCAGTGTGACTTTGTAGGAAAACCTTCCCTTCTGTGATTACAAGACAATTTGAATGATCAGCCTCAGTTCCGGGGCACATGAAGTATTTGGGGAAAAGAAAGCTCTTCCTGGGCTCTGTCACTAGCCTCGGCTCAGCTTCCCAGAACATGCAAGCTATTCCCTTGAAGCCCCTACCCTCAGCAGTGGAGGGCAAAAGCACGAACACACACACAACACACACAGCACACATCACACATGTTACACACCACACACACACATCACAGATACACCAAACACCGCAACACACACTCATCCATGAAGAATGAAAAGAAATGAAAACGAAAACACGCTGGTTCAGAACCTTTGGGCTGCCACAAAGGCCGTCAGAAGGTGGGGGGCCGTAGCCATACAGATCTTCCTCCAGACTCGAGCAAAGTCTCAAATCCACAACCTAACCAACCTAACCTTACACGTGAAGGAACTGGAAAAAGGAGCAAAAACGAAAAGTGATGCCGAGCCCTGACCATTGCGCGGGTGTATTTCCCCCCTCCCCTGCCTTGCTGCTGGAGGACACTACAGCAGAGAAGGGAGGAGGGGGAGGGCCGGGTCCCACAGGGAACATTCAGGAGCCCCCAGCAACAGTAGTTCTAGAATAAGGGGCTTCTGCCCCAGGGAGGGACCGTGGCAGAGACAGCGGGAAATGTCTGGGAGGGTCGAGGCCACCACTGCTCGGAGGAAGAGCGGTGGGAACAGCAAGGCTCCCCAGGAATGTGCTGGGGACCCCAGCCCCCCCATTCCTGGCTACAGAACCTCCCCACATGTCCATTGTCTGGACCGTGTGGGACGGAGTGAGATGCAGGCTGGAAGATCCAACTCGGCAGGAAGGGTCCCCACCCACTTTTCTTGGAGAAAACATGGAGGGGCAAAGGTCACAGGAAGGGCTGTCTACATGCAGGTAGAAAAGAGGTCATCTCGGAGCCCCCTCAGGAGGGCTCCAGACTCAACATGACATCTAAGGAGCTCTTTCCATAATTGTAACAAGGGAGTAATTTGAAGGCCTGGCATTGCTTTAAACCTTGCACAGCTCCTCGAACACCAGAATCTTCTGACTGTGAGGCCAACCATCCTTCTGGCCCAGAGTGGGCACTGACGTCCAGCCTGCTGAGAGAATGGGGGCTGGACGTGAAGACAGACAGCACCTCTGTGGTGGGGACCACACCCACGCATGGGGAGAGTCTGGAAGTGATTCCTGTTGACCTCCATTGTTTTTCTTGGAAAGAACCTCACTATTCCAGCCCCACTCTGTCAGGGTTCCAGGGGTCCCCTTGTCCAGGTGAAACATCTCTCCCAGCTTGTCATAGACCACACATACAACCTTGCCTAAATATTCACAGTGTCCTCCTGGGGGCTTTATTATGGGGAAAACATGTGTTTGCCAGAGTATTCCAAACTATGGGACATATGATGAGAGGCATAGGTATATCAGAAGACTCAGCTTTTGCAGATTTCCCTGAAAAAACTAATTTTCTTCTGAAAAGAGCCATATTGGGGCAGTCCTGTACCTCCTGCTTTCCTTGGGGAGACTGGCAGAGGGGTGCTGACGCTTGTCTGTCAGACCCTCAGATCTTCATCAACGGGAAGGAGACAGAAGCTGCCCGTGAAACACAGCAATAAAATAAAAACACTTTCTTCCTATTCCACATTGGTGATATTTTACATAGACGCATTGTGGCACAGATTGGAATGAACGGAATGACTCAGTTTTGTTCATGTAGGAGAACAGTGGGTATCGTCTTCTCCTTTTGCAAGTGCATAACACATTGTCTTTACTGTGAAAAGCAATACTGTGATGACAGCTGTTTCCTGGAAGGGTATGGACCCACCGCACACCCCGTTCTCACTCCTGCCCAGGCTCTTGCACTTTCTCCACATTATTGTGGCAAATGTAGTCCTAGCCGCGTCACCCAGCAGTGATGTGACCTCCAGAGAACGAGAAAGATACCTGCGCAGACAAGAAAACACAGGGGTCCTGTTGGGGGAGCGTCCACAAGGAACCGTCTTTGCTGAGCAGAAAGTAATATAAAGTGGAATTCATCAGGAAAATGATGTCAAAACCCGCTCATGAGCCAAACAGCCAGAACCGGCTCTTTGAACAGCAGGCACTATGGTTCACCTATAACTACCCTATGCACATATTACATTTTCTTGTTAAATATTCACAATAATCTTATGACTATCCCCCAGTTGTATATATTAGCAAGTTTCAAAAAAGGGGCATAACAGATCAATGCAGAGAGGAAGAAGGGCAGATCTAAATGTGGAGTGTAAACACACACACCTGGGGTTCGTTGCTAAGAAATGATGGCCACAGCTCTGTCTGTGGAAGGGACGGCTGTGGTGTCAGGGAATGGGGATTGAGTGCTTCATGAAGGCAAAGTGCTTGATCCAATAAGTTTATATTCTGAGAGGGCATTGGAGAGGGTGGGTTTTGTGCGCGCGCGCACACACAGTCCAGATTCTGACAGAACACTCCTCAGCGGTCTAGAACATTCTCTCACAGTTGGACTGGGGTTATAGGTTTGAGGCAGATCACAGAGATAAAGGGCCATTTGCGTCATATCAAGGACACATACTATCAGCACGAAGTATCACTGTTGATGTTGACCTTGGTCACCTGATGGAGGTCATGTTCATCAGCTGCCTTCCCTGTGCGCTTCTTCTCCACTTTCCACTACAGTCCTCTTTGGACAGAAGTTGCCAACACCTAAGGAGTAATTATGCTCCATCTCCTTGAGGATGTGGTAGCCACATAAATCATTTGTACTTCTTCTCCATAAAAGACTTCTCCTTAAGTCTCAATTGACTGACTGATTGATTGATTGACTTTTATTCTATCACACATTTATGTCAGTATGGACAGTATGGGTATTTACTTTATACTCTGAGTTATAACCCAATGCTTTGGTGTTCAGTTGGTTCCACCTTTGGTCACTGGGAGTATTTCCAGCTGGTTCCTCTGCCCCTTTGATAAACCCACAGCAGCGTATGTTTCTTACTTGTCGGCACCACAAGAGGTTCCCAGGTCCGTCTCCGTATTTGCTGTCCTTGTCATAGAATTATTCATTTCTCCAGGGAGCCTGGCTTCTTTCACTGGAGAACGGCATGAGGAAGCGAGCGCCGAGCCGTGGGCGGGCTCCTTGCTTCTGTGGCGAGAGGATCCTCCATGGCTCTTCAGTGTGACAACAGGTGACTTGCCAGAAGTGGGGCCCCAAAGACCACTGCTCCCAGGATTTTCTTCCCCTCATGCTATCCACATTCAGCCTCCGGCAATTCCTCCAAACAACCGTATTCCTGCCCAAGGATGGCCGCGGCCATGCTCTTCCAGTGAGCAGACCTCCACGGCTTTCTCTCTCCCAAAAGGCGTCCGTCTCTCCAGCCTCTGCAGTGCCTGTTTTCCCTTCTCTGATGGGTACAAAGATAGGTGTTGGTTCTTAGTGTTTTTTCCTTAAACTTTTTTTTTAAAGATTTATTTATTTATTTGACAGAGAGAGAGAGAGAGATCACAAGTAGGCAGAGAGGCAGGCAGAGGGAGAGAGGAAGGGAAGCAGGCTCCCCGCTGAGCAGAGAGCCCGATGGGGGACTTGATCCCAGGACCCTGAGATCATGACCCGAGCCGAAGGCAGCGGCTTAACCCACTGAGCCACCCAGGCGCCCCCTTAGTGTTTTTTCTTATTGTAAGGATGCAAGTAATGACTTGCAAGCTCTTTGCATATTGAAGGATATAGATATATATATATATATATATATCCAGGCTTCCTGTCAGCTGGATATGGAGGTGGGGAAAACACACGGGTTGGGAGTCTGTTAGCCAATGAGGACCAAAAGTTGTGTTCATTGTATTCGATATTCTTGGCTCGTAAGCATCACCTCGTGTTAGAAAATCAGTCTATTACACACACCTCTTCACTTGATTTTGAAATCAGAGGCCCCAATCAGGTAAGCTGACATTATTTACATTACAAGGTAGCACAGTCAACACCTTGGGCTTCTGGGTTCAAAATGACTTTACCCTTTAGGATTACCCAAGGGAAATCTTGAGACAAACACCTTCTAAATGGGTAATTTTTACAGTGCTGCATCGTAAACATATCCTTAGCTCCGGGTAGGGTGTCCTGCAGCCGTCAGAAGCTACTGGTCTGGAACGTTCTCTCAGCTGCTCTCCGGGGCCCACTTTCCACATGTCTGATGGTACCGGGTAGCCCCAGGGGATCAATGTTTGGGGAATGAACCTTCAGTGAAGGATGCTCATACCCAGCCCTGTCGCATTGATGGGGCAATGGGGGAAGTGGATCTAGATTTTAATCCAGACTCTGGACTAGGATATGACTCCTCTCCTGTGTTTTGCATCTGTAAAATGGGCATAGGGATAAGTGACTCGTGATGCCCATGGGATTAGCCCTGATAGGTGCAGCACAAGGGCCCAACCAAAGTGAACTCACATTCGTGTGCTTGGTGCCACCTGCTCTGTGATTTGCTGAGGTTTCTGCCAAGTAATAGAAATGTTGGTTATTCTCCTTCTGATTCGCAATCTCTGGGAGATTTCCTGATTCAAGCGGAAGGTTTCCATCCCGTGTCTTGTGGCCCACGATTAGGAACGGTTGCTGGTATAAGGATGGTTTTGATTGCCTGGGTTCCTCAAGGCTCCTTCTCTCGTGCATGAAGTTGCTGTCTTCGGTGTGAGATGGCATTCAAATACTCAGCTGTGGTCTCTGTCAACATCTCTATGTTGCACTGGGTGTTGCTGATATAATGGTGAGGAACATGGATTTGAATCCCCTACCCCGACCGGTACTCACCGTAGCAGGTGTCAGGATGGGAAGGCAGAGTGCAGGTGGGGGAGGGGGAGGGGAATCACAAGAAAATATGGAAGAGGGACCTTCCATAAGCTAAGCAAGCAGGGAAGTGGGGGCTTCCGGGAAGCAATGACAGAAACCCTGAGATGCTGAAGGATAGAAGAGCTCGGGTGACAGGCAGGCAAGGGGAAAACCTTGTCACGTAGCCCCACATAAGCCAGGTGCTAGTGAATGCTCCTTACAAAGGACCACCTGGAAAATATGTTCAGTTTTACAGGTCCTATCCGTCCCAACAACTCAACTGTATTGTTCCAACACAAGTCACAGATAGTAAGTAAACAAAAGAGAGAATGTTTCCCCCAAAAAAATGTATTTATGGATGCTGAAATCTGAATTTCATAGAATTTTTATGTCTCAAAAAATATTCTTCCTTCAATGCTTTTCTTTCCCACCAACTGAAAATATAATACCCATCCTTGGCTCATAGATTACACAAAAACAAACAGCAGACCAGATTTGGCCCATGAGCTGGAGTTTACAGATTGCTGGGATGAGTCAAGAAGGAGGTAGTGGGCACCAGTGGTCAGCAGGGTCAAAGACCCCCAAGAATGAGTCGTAGATACGGTGAGATTTGCAGGAGAACCCTTACTCCCAGGAACACCTGCTGCAAAGTGAAATTGTCCTTTTGTAAACCAGGATCAAAGACATTCTCTTACCATTGTTTATAGTCTCATCAAATGTTAAGGCTGGGCCCAGAAAAGGGGATCTGTGTGACCCCATTTGCATATGTGATAATTCACAACTACCCAAGGTCAAGGGAGCTCACTGTCTAAGAGCAAATCATTCTTAGGAGACCTCATTCAGGACTAGAAGGAGTCATTCCTCCCATCTGGTGATGAATACGCCCTCCAGTTCAAACTACTTGAAAACTCATTCCAGCCGCTAATAAGAGTTGGCTAGCAAAATATGGAGTAAGCCAAGATAACATTCTTCTCCTAAAGAAGAAAGGCTTGGGAAGTCTGTACGCACTCCGTGGTTCACACAGAAGTTAGGTCCCAGGTAATTGTCCTGTGTTCCACTAATTCCTATATTCAAGAAGCAGGTGGTGAGACCACAACGGTGGACATTAGCTCAGAGGGAACCTGAGCAGCAGAGATGGGCCCCTCCTTCATGCTACTTACAGCTTAGAGGAGCTAAGTATTCCATGATCACACAAAATTAAACATTTTCATAACTAAGACAGGTGACATAAAGGAAAAGTCGGAGAAACCATGAAGCAATTGAACCGGGCTCATGGTTCAGGTTGGAAGGTTGGAGCCATCTCTCTGTTCTCTCTGTGGGCAGAATAACTCTGAAGCTGGAAAGGGATCAGACCATGTGCAAAGCTTGACAGCAGTCCTCAGCACCACTAGGTTAAGGACAAATGGTCTGAGTCAAGGCTAAGACACCCACAAGGGTGAGTCCCTCAGGATCTCCTTGGCCCTGCTGAAGAATCTGGATTTTACTCTCTGTGCAAAAGAGAGTCTCCGAGAACTTCAAACAAGACAGCATTGCACTATGATTTCCATTTTCGTGGGAAGATAAGTGCAGGACAGGCATCAGTAATGAGCTTGGGTTTCTAAGGGCGACGAGACACAATGGTGTTCCATCTCATGCACGATGAGGCTCAAACCTCTGGACTCTTCCTGCAGCCGCTCCGCTTGTTGGCATGTTCAGGGCAGTAAGAAAATGAAAGCCCCCAACCTCATTCACGTACCACCCAGAAACGAGCACTTGTGTGTGGAGGACCCACACTATGTGTACAGCACTCAAGAGGGGGATGTTGTCTGTTTGCCCAACCTTGTCCAGAGCCATAGGAAAGTCAGGAAGCAACGCCATGTCTGGAGGTTTGAACAGAAGTATGCAGACTGGAAACGTGCGTCACGCTTCAGACTGGAAACAACCCAGCGGGGTGTTTTATAGGAAGGGATTTCTTCTCAGAGAAAGGAAATCAATGTGGTGTCACATGGTTCCTTTTTTTTAAAAATCTGTGTGGGCACCTGGGTTGCTCAGTGAGTTAAGCATCTGATTCTTGGTTTCAGCTCAGGTCATGATCTCAGGATCATGAGATCAAACCCTGCATCAGGCTCTGAGCTCACCACAGAGTTTGCTTGGGATTCTCTCTCCTTCCCCTCCTCTCTGTCCCTCCCATGCATGCTTTCTGTCTAAAATAAATAAATAAATAAAATCTTTTAAAATAACAATGAAATGAAAAAAAAAATCTGTGAATGTTAAAGAAACCTTCCTTCTGGCCCCAGCTGTCTTCTGTATACCTCTTTCCTCTGGTTAATTCATTCTCAAAAGACAGGACATGAGGTCACAATACACCAGCTAAGGAATAATTCCCTTTGAATTCAATGGGGGTTCTTATCATTTATTCCCAGAACTCCGAATATCACTCTTACTTTGCTCAAAAAAAAAAAAAAAGAGTGAAAATACCCACTTATGGAAAAGGAAGCACTATTTTATTAAAATCGTCTGTCTAAATGTGACTGTCGTTATGTAATTTGGAGTATAAGGCAGAGTCACTCAGTGTGAGAATATTCTGGGTCCGTGGCTGTACCTTTGTCCGTCCCGTGAGACCCCTTGACGGACAGAATCCACGTGGATCCAGGCGCAGAGAAGACGCCTGCCGAGGGCTCCGGATTTGTTGCTCTGCTTGTGGACGGCCGTCTCCTCTCTGTGCTTCGGGGGTTGTCCCTGCCTGTGACTGTGTCTTCATCTGCTCTTCCTCGAGGGACCCCAGTCCTATTGGTCCAGCCTCATGAGCTCATCTTACCTTAGCTACCTCCGTAAAAACCCCAGTTTCCAAATACAGTCACTGTCAGGGTTCGGATCTCAGCATATGCATTTTGTTGGGGGGGGGTGGACAACTCGGCACGTAATCGTGCCCAACAAAGACGGAGGCATGTGGGCCTGAGAGCTGGAGGTTCGTGGAAGGAGGGATGCTCCCGAGACAGCCTGGCCTAAGAAAAGGCAGAAGAGACACAACATGAATCTTCTTCTCACTGATGTGGGCTCCTGGACGCACCGCAAGGGTGGACACCCAGCAGGGCTGGGAGGTTGGGGGCAGGAGAACAAGGTCCTCATGACCGTAAGGACCTTGCAGGGTCTTAAACACACCGGGGTAATTAGAGTTGAGACCCACCGAGCTCTCTCTGGAGACAGAACAATGAGGAATTAACGAGTCACTGAGGGGGGTCTTGCTGCTGCAGGCGGGAACCAAGAGACAGGGCGGCCCAGACACAAGTGAGACTCCCCAGACACACCCGGGAGACCCCGTGTTGCCAGCTTCCTCCCTCTGAACCCTAAGCTTAGCCTGGCCATCAGGCGTCTCTCCACCTGAGGGGAAGCTTGCTTAAGAGTCCAGCTGAAAAATAAATGCATCTATATGTTTTCAGCGGTTCACCTCCAAAAAGTTTCTTTTCTAATTTTTCTGCGAATGAGGGATATGCAAATGCAGCTTGGTTTATAATGAGGCAAAAGAAGCATTTGTTTTTTTAACAGGAGCTTAAGTTTTTCATATGAGTTTCGAAGTTTTGTGTTGGTCTTGGCTTTGGTTTTGGTTTCCGCAAGAGCTCGTAAGGCAGGAGCCTGTCCCCAGAGCTGGCAGGCCCCGTGGCTCTGCTGAGGCCTTGCTCCCGACGAGGGTCCACAGTCCTGCCCAGGGGGGCCGACCTCAAATCGGGAACTGCGTGGAGGAGCAGGACTCACCCCTGAATGAAGGGCAGAACCGTCTCCACGTGGGTTTTCTGCAGCAGGAAAATGAGTCCTGATGCCTAGAAGGAAAGAGCCTAAAAGCTAGTGTGCAGACACAGATATAAATCGAGTCTAGAGCGTAGGGGTGTGGGTGCAATTATGTGTGCGAGTGTTTGCATATGTGTATAGAGGTTAAAATACATGTGTGGGTGTACCCCATGCACGTGTGTGCATGAACGCACTGTTTGTGCGTGTAGTAAATGTACGTGTGGACATGTACGCACAGGTGTGTGCATCAACCCACTGCCTGTGTGCGTATGTAAATGTACGTGTGGACATGTATGTGCGTGTGTGGACGGGAGGTTGGATGGGTGGGTGGGTGGTGAATGACTGATAATAGGTGCAAAGTAGGTCGATGAATGGATGGAGGGGTGGATAGACAGACAGACAGACAGTTACAAACCATAAAACTTGCATTTTGAGAAGCTGGGAACACAGGAACCTCAGTCTACTGAGTCTAAAGGCAGAAACCACGTAGAGCAGACCTAGGTTTAAGCCAAATCAAAGTTCAGGAGAGGTTCAGGTAAAGACTCAGCCCGGAAACCTGCAAAGAGCCCTAGTGCAGGGGCTAAAATCGAGGGTACATGGGGCGGGGGTGCCTGTGTGAAGCCCATGGCAGGCTTTCAGACTCGGGGTGGGGTAGGGGGTTCGGACCGGAGAGGGAGGGATTCAGTCGCTCCAGCACGGCCACTGTGGCCACGGGGCTGCCAGCACACACTGCCAGACCTTGCCCTTCTTAAAGTGAATTTTTCATCTACGAGTTTTAAATTTGGCCCAACTTATTAAGCAGGGGACAAATAAAACTCTTCCGCGGCGACATATATCCCCCACATGACGACGGAGTTCATGGAGCTCCCTGCGTTGTCTTGGCACAAAATGCTGAGAAGCCATCGGCTCTATGCCCCAGTTTCTAGAAGCTTCTAGAGCTTCTAGTCTAGAGAGGAGAAAGACACTCATTACCGCAGGAAAATGTCGGAACTGGCCCGGACACCTGGCCGGGGGGCAGGATGGCCTCCCTGAGGGAAAGCAGGAGCCATGAGGCCGGGGCTGCAGCACCGAGCTGGGTTTGGAGACCTGGAACGACCTCCTGAAGCGAGGAGCGACGCCGTCCGCCGTGAGCCCCGCTGCGCAGGCCTCCTCTTGCCTGGTCCTGCTTCCGGGGACCGTCTTCTTGTTCCAGCCCAGCCCTTGTCCTGTGGCTTTGTTCCTGTTTCTCTTTCCCTTTTTATAAAACACCAGAGCGTCACTGAGCATCTCCACGTGAAACACACTTTTCCAAATGATTCGGCTTTTGTTCTGTTTGTGGCACCTTCCTACCATATGAGTCTTTATATGGAAAAATAGGAGTATCTCTCTTCCAGAGCCGTTCTGTTTTCTCCGTTAACAAAGTGTCTCTACCCTTAGAATTCCTTTCACAGTTTTTGCTGGGTTTTTAAAAAACGTATTTCCTTAATCAATCGACAGTTTACTCCTGGGTCTAATCTGACCTAAGGGTCCAGTGTTATTTTTTTGTAGATGGATGGTCAGTAAGTTATTCCAGAATCATTTTTCGAGTAGGCCAACTTTTCCAAATAAAAATCAGTTCTATCTTCATCATAAATTAAATTTTCCTGCCTATTAGAATTGACCTGGAGATCCTCTGTTCTATTACAATAATTCGCATGTCCCTACACTAAAACAATATTGATTGATCACGCTAAATAAATGTAGTAAGTTTCCCCCACTACTGTTGTAATCATTTTCCAGGTAATTTTCAGGCTTTTTCTCCCCCAGGTAATCATTTAAGTTTGCCACGCCATGACCATCACACAGGTGAACACACAAACACACACACGGACAGGCTGAATCCTGGAATTAAAAAATCAGGCACCCATTCCTTTGTCTTCAAGCTATTATCCCCTTTTACAAAGGTGAAAATTCCCTGAATTGGCAGTATTTCCCAGTGCATTTTTTTCATCTGAAGGTGAATGAAATCCCGAGTCCCCGTGTGAGAGGAACTTTCTAGAAGCGCAGAAAGGGAGGCAAGGGGTAAGGGTGTGGGGTCCCTGCAGGATGTTTAAAGCAGAAGCTAGAAGCCCCAAGCCTACAGCATCTGGACAAATCCACTTTGCTCCATGGTTTGAGAGGCTCCATCCTGTTCCCTGGACACTTCCCCTCACTTATTACAACCGTTCTTATAGAAAGGGGTCAACATACTTTTTTTTTTTTTTTTAAAGGCCAGATAGTAAGTATTTTAGGCTTGTGGGCCAAAAGGGAATATGGAATATATCATGTAAGAACTTATGTAATCATTTCAAATTTAACTACTGAAAAATGTAGAAACTGGGACGCCTGGGTGGCTCAGCCCTTTAAGCATCTGCCTTTGGCTCAGCTCATGATCTCAGGGTCCTGGGATCAAGTCCCACACCGGGCCCCTAGCTCAGGGGGAGCCTGCTTCCACTCTGCCTCCACTCCCCCTGCTTGTGTTCTTTCTCTCTCACACACACACATACACACACACAAATACATAAAAATAAAATCTAAAAAAACCTGTTAAAACCATTCTTAGTCTGGGGGTTCCAAGGATTTGACCCACAGGCTGCAGTTCAATGAGCCTCACTCTAGAACCTTCCGCAAACTTTGTTCACAAAATTCCAGAATCTAATGTTACTGTCCCACTAAACATTGATAGGTGGTTATGCACCTAAAAATATTGCTTCCATAAACAGTTACAGACACACACTACACATGGAAGGTACACACTGAAACTGACAATATTGTGTCTGACCATATTGACCCAGAACCACCAAGACACAGCGTATCCAACCAAGATTACCTAACCTTAAAATGTTAGTTGGTAGGCACCTCGATGGCATGGTCAGTTGGGTGTCCAGCTCTTGTTTTTGGCTCAGGCCATGACTCAGGGTTGTGAGATCGAGCCCTGCCTTGGGCTCTGTAATCAGCTCAGAGTGGGCTTGAGATTCTCTTTCCCTGTCTTCTGCCCCTCTCCCACCTCGCACACTAGTTTAAATAAATCTTTAAACAAAAGTTATTTGGACGGGGGGATGTGGGAGGTTGGGGTACCAGGTGGTGGGTATTAGAGAGGAGAAGGGAATTTAGGTAAATTGGAAGGGGAGGTAAATCATGAGAGACTATGGACTCTGAAAAACAATCTGAGGGGTTTGAAGTGGCGGGGGGGGGGGGGGGGGTGGGGGGAGGTTGGGGTACCAGGTGGTGGGTATTATAGAGGGCACGGCTTGCATGGAGCACTGGGTGTGGTGAAAAAATAATGAATAATGTTTTTCTGAAAATAAATAAATTGGAAAAAAAAAGAAATATATAGACTACCACAAGTACCTCAGCAAATAAAGTCATAAAATAACTTGTCTTTTAAAAAAATAAAAGTTATTTGGAAAATTTAAATAAATAAATAGTTATTTGGGCATCTAGGCAAAAAGAACAAATGCTTTATAAGGGGAAAAATAAGATTATCAGGCTTTTTGAGAGCAATGTCTTATGCCATAATGAAATGGCATAATATTTAAGATTTTAAAAAAAAGTAAGCCCAATATTTATAGTCAGGAAGCTGACTTCCAAGTATAAAAGGCAAAGAAACACTGTTTTCAGCATGCATGAGCTCTTCTTAGGGAACTCGCTCAGGAAACAACTCAGAAACCAAAGTGACGACTTGAGGCAACTGCTTTTGTGAAGCAGGAGACGTAGCGTGACTCCCAGAGCCAAGTCTTCGTGTGGGCTCAGGGGAGCCCGTGTGGCACGTCCAGGCTGCTCGGACCATGCAGACCTAGTATCAAAGACAAATGGAAGAACCCGTGCACACAAGACGTTTCGTGCTTCCAGCCATCGTACTGACGGTGCTGGTATTTGTGGTGCTGTTCTGAGATTTTGCGTGTGCAAAGTCGGACAAACAATTACGGGTATTCCAAGCCTGTCATTCCTCTTGTCACGGAGAACTAGTAGTCTTAGTTTGGAAGAAAGAAGATACCGATGTGGTATAGGGGAGGTTAGGGGGTCTCCTTTTCATTTATTCCTTTGCTTATACTTTTTAAGTCTTTTTGGGGGGAGGAGCAGTTTTAGCAAAACTGAGGGGAAGGCACAGGGAGTTCACCTGCCCCCACGACCTCCCTGCTCACCAACGTTCTCCACCAGAATGGTACAACCATCAAAATCAATGAACTGAAACCCAGGTTTACCTTTACATCACGCTTGATGTTGTAAATTTTATAAGTCTGGAAACGTGCCCCAAAAATACATTTGTCCCTTCCCTCCCCAACTCCTGGCAAGCCACTGATCTTTTTTACCATCTCCATGGTTTTTCCCAGAATGCCACATAGTTGGAGTGAGAGATGGCCTTTTCAGTGAGCCATCAGCCTTTTCAGATGGCCTCTTTCACTTCGTAATATGCACTTAGAACTCCTCTACGTCCTTTCGTGGCTCATTTCTTCCTATCACTGAGTAAGAGTCCACTGTCTCGATGGACCACAGTTAATCCATTCACCTCCTGAGGACATTTTGGTTTCTTCCAAGTTTTGACAACTCTGAATAAAGCTGCTACAAGCATCCATGTGCAAGTTTTTGTGTGGACATAAGTTTTCAACTCCTTTGGGTAAATACCAAAAGTGTGATTCCTGGATCATAAGAGCGCATTGTAGTTTTGTTTTGAATAAAAGTGTCCGATCGTATTCATAAGATTGTGTGTGTGGGCGTGTGTGTGTGTCCTATACGTTTTGACTAAAACGACTTGAAGGCTTGAAACAATGAGCAACCCCAGCAGCATCCACGTCCCTCAAACCAGATTGTTGTGTTGTGATGAGAAATAACATTGACCCCTAAAAGAAACAAAGACTTCTTTTAAGAAAATGGCTGGTGCAGTTTGGGCCCAGGAAATGTACAAGATGAGGCTGAAATTTTTTCACATCAAAACGTACAAATCACGTCAAACAAAGAGTAACTTGAAGACTCCCACCGACCAAAGATGGAACAATTTCAACTTCAATTAAAAAAAAAATTGCCATGGATCAAAACCTAGTAAATGTACTAAAATCTATTGTTTTCTAATGCTACTTTTTATAAAGCTAGTTGGTCACCTTTGAACAATGACAGGGAACCAATTAATTATTTTTATAACTGGCAAAGAAGGAGGGAGAATACAGCATTTATCTTGAACTGGTAAATACAGGGAAAAACAAGGTATTTGTTGCTGTTTCTGTATCAACTAAATTATCAGCTAACAAATAGTAGAGTAGGGAAGTATCTCTTTATAAAAGTATCCGGGCTAACAAATGAAAAAGAAGCCACCAATTAGCAAACTTCTCCCACCACAAAACGAAATAAAACAAACAAAAGCCATGAAATAACAGATTGACACAATGAACACCAGTGACCACAATCCTTTGTAACAAAGGAAAAGATAACCAGACACCATGTGCTCCCAAAGAAAGAACACTCCTTCGCTTCTTCCCATCACGCCAAAGAAACCAAATCTGAAAGTCTGTGTCTGGTCAAACCTCAGCATCCAGGTCCCCGGGGGCAGGGGGTATGAGGGAAAAACGGCACGTAGGACCATGCGGTGTGTGTCTGTCCCGCACGATGGAGGCTGGGAGTCACTGTACTTGGAGCAGCTCTGGTGCCTCAGCAGGTGAATCAGAAGGACAAGACAGGGGAAGGAAGGCATGAAGGAGGAAACTGTAAATTACCAGAGTCTGTCAAAGCAGAGAAAAATGAGTGAAATGAAACGATGCTGCCTAGGGAATCACAAACTACAGAGAAATGCCAGAAAGTTATCAAGGCAGAAGTTGGGATAGTGGTTATTTGTGGGGATTTGGTGTGACGGGAATGGGGCACATGGAAAAACGCTGTTTTTGATGTGGGTGTTGGTTAGGACTACGTTCACATCGTAGTGAGGGATTAGCGATGCAGGTGTCTTATGGGGCTTCCTGAATCGCCCACGTTTTATGACTCCAGATTTTAAAAAGCAAAGAAACCGACAAGCTGGGTGATCTCCAAAGCTATCTTCCCCTTTCCAGAAGCAAAATTTGTTTTCATGGGCAGGGTTAAGTCCTTAGAGGAAAAAATGATAAAAGTTCAGGATGCGGCTTGGGGAGGGGGGATATAAAAAGCAAGAATTATGGTACTACTCACACAAGGCCATGTCAAGAGAATTTCTTATGAAATCAGTTTCTGGATACAGAGGGTTAAGACGCCTGTTTGGTTAATGAGAGGTGTAAACAGCCAAAGCTCTTAAGTTGAGCAGAAAGAATATTAGTGGGAAGCTGTGTGTGTGTTTTTTAACCAAACCGAGGTCATGCATTGCAATGTCAGATCACAGCACATTTTGAAAGTCAGACTACATGCCTCAGGAATTTGGACTTTGGACAAGAATTGCTGATAGATTTGCAGATCCTTGGCTGGACCCTTGCAAGCGGAGCATCATAGAGCTTAGTCTGGCTGGATGATTGAATTAGGTCTGTCTTTTGGGTGTGGCCAAGGCTCTTCGAATGTTGGGTACTGTCAGTCTTTTTTTTTAAAAAAATATTTTATTTATTTATTTGAGAGAGAGACAGAGAGAGCATGAGAGGGGAGAAGGTCAGAGGGACTAGCAGACTCCCCATAGAGCTGGAGCCCAATGTGGGACTCGATCCCGAGACGCTGGGATCATGACCTGAGCCAAAGGCAGTTGCTTAACCAACTGAGCCATCCAGATGCCCCGGTACTGTCAGTCTTGACAATCAATGTTTTTGTCACATACGTCGTATTTGAAATATTTATATAAGAGGTCACGTACAATAACACTTTATTCTACAGGTCTTTGCCCATGGTTAAATCTATTTCTCTATTAATCAAGCAGGTAGTGCACTCATGGCTGAAGTTGAAAGGTTTGCATCATCTGTTGTCCTTTGAGAGAAGCAGGCCAGCAGGACAGGAAGTGCGGTCTAGCTCTGAGCCATCCAGTTTTACTCTGTGGTCTCCTTGGATTAAGCGCTAGCTCGGCTAAGCCCAGGCACACATTTGAATTGAATTAAGCAAGTTATGCAAAGCCAGAAATCACTGTGATAGAGGAATGTTATTCATAGGATAACCTTATTCTTTATTTCCAGTTAGATTTTGTTGTTGTTGTTTTCTTCAGAGGAAATTAAAGTCCTTTATTAGAATAAATAAAACTTTCTTAAGAAACGCTTTGGTCTACAAATGCATAACAGACCTGGCTCTCTGGCTGTCTGTCCGAAGCCCAAGCAGGGACACCAGGCCATGGATTTCTAGAGTCCTTGCTGCTGAGAACGGTCGTGTTGCCTCTGAGATTCCAGATGAACGGCACAACACAATTTGGGGGTGGAAGCGAGGACTCAGAGTTAGAAGAGTAAGATGTGGAAACAGGCCAGATGAAATTAGATCATCCAGGCAGAGGACAATCCTGGAGACGCTTGAAATAAACCCTTCATATGTTCAAGCCAAAAGATATGCAGGAAGATGTACTTATGGGATTTTTCGACTTTGTAGGGCTGGCTGGAAATAACATTTCTGAAGAGAAGCAGCAAAAGTAAGCAGAAAGGTGAAGGCCCTCTGAAGTCAGGAGATGCTGGAAGGTCACCCAGGCCGCCCAGCCCCAGCCCGCCACTCACACAGCACACATAAATTCCTGACACAGAATCTCTGACGAGCCGTTACCCAGTTACCCAGCGGCGGCGTAACGACCCAGAGGGAGGGACCCAGGACACCTGCTGATAACCTCCGAGCCTGAGCGGGTGCTGGGGAAGATGCTCGATGATGTCCATCTTCATGCTCCCAAGTTCCCTGCTCTACACCCTCCCTCCCCAGCAGGAAGTCGTCATTGTCTTTCGGATCCGCCGGTGTCCTGGCTGGGGAAATCCGCAGTTAAGTTCCAGAATGGGAGCTGCCTTGTGTGACAGGAAGCTCCCTGTTACAGGAAGCAACAGAACTGAAGCCTCATGACCACGAGCCAGGGCACCGGGAAGACCACTGGGAGGGGCAGCAGGACAGAAAGCCACCAGCCACACAGAAGCTGAGGCCCTTGCGACAGCAACGGTAGGTACTGATATCACCTCCACAAGCCATGATTTACCTTTCGGACCAGGCACTGGGTTGGGCATTGGGCACTGTGTCCAGGAAATCACAAGCTCGGTGAGAGACAGAGGGGGGCAGTTGAGAAAGAAACCCATGAATATATGGTGAACTGACTTTCCAAAAGGCATCGAGACAATTCCCTTAAGAAGCGAACGTCTTGCAACAGTTGGCACTAGAACCTCTGGGTCTCCACAATGCGGTAAACTCAACCCTTACCTAAAGCATATCCGGAAGGAGTTTGCAACAGATTATAGGCTGAAGCCTAAAAACTAAAATTTTAAATCTTGTACAAGAATATGGGGGGGGGGGGTCGTGTTCTTTTGGTGTGTTGTTGTTGTTGTTGTTTTATTTTTGTTTTTTTAGCCAAGCGGGAAAAGCTTGGCTTTTATAAACTGGACTTAATCAATTTAAAATCTTCTGTTCTTGTTCAGAAAATGAATAGGAGTGCCTGGGGGGTGCCAGGGGGTGCCATTAAGCGAATGACTCTTGATTTCAGCTCAGGTCACGATCTCAGGGCTGGGAGCTCGCCAGCACCAGGCTCCGTGCTCAACACAGAGTCTGCTTGAGATTCTCTCCCTCTTCCTCTGCCCCCTCACTCATGCGCTGTCTTACTCTCTGATCAAGTAAATGAATCTTAAAAAAAAAATGAAAAGATAAACCATAGTTTGGGAGTAAGTATTCATAACACATGTATCTGGTGAAGAGTTTGTATCCAGAAAGTATAAAGGAGGCACACAAATCGATAACAAGGCAAACACCACATAAAGCATGACCAAAGGCTTTGAACAGCTGTGTCACAAAGCAGATACAGGGATGGCCAACAAACACATTCAACATGTTGAAAGATGTTCAAGAGCATTAGCCATTAGGAACATGTAATTAAAACCACACTGAGATACCACAGCAGATCCAATAACGTCCAAAAGTAAAAAGACAGACAATGCCAATTTGGCAAGGATATAAAGCATTTGGAACTCTCCTACACTGCTGATGGTAAAGTAAAAGGGTTCTACCACTTTTGAAAACAGTTTTGCTATTTCATACAAAGTTAAACATATATTTAGCACACAACCCACAATTCCAATCCTAAGTATTTATCCAGATAAAAATGTGTGTCCACACAAAATCTTGTACGTGGACGTTTACAGCAGCTTTATTCATAGTAGCTGAAAACTGGAAACAACTCAAATGTCCAAAATAAGTGGTTAGATAAACCAATTATAGCATACTTACACAGTGGATATGACTCAGTAAGAAGGGAGGAGGGTGGGAGAGAGGAGAAAGGAAGGGAATGGCTTTCTGAACATTCAGCATCATGGATGAATCTAAGAGGTATGCTAAGCAAAAGAAGTGAGACCCAGAAGAGTACATACTGATAAACCCATACATCTGAGTTTCTAGAAAAACAAACCTAACTTACAGGAACAAAAAGCTGGTCATTGTCCACCTGGGCTACAACAGGCAGAGAGAACTTTCAGAAATGATGAAAATGTTCTGTATCAGGATTGTGGTGACGGAGACACAGCTGAAAAACTCGTCGAATCTCCTGAATGAGGGGCACCTAGGTGGCTTGGTCTGTTAAGTGCCTGACTCTTGATTTCAGCTCAGGTCCTGATAACAGGGTTGTGGGATCAACTGAACCCCCACAGTGGGCTCCGCACTCAGAGGGAGTCTGCTTGTCCCTCCTTCTCCCCCTCTGGGCCTCCCCCATCTAAAACAGATAAATAAAATCTTTTTAAAAATCTCTTGAGAGACTGTGGACTCTGAGAAACTAACTGAGGGTTGGGGGGGTGAGCCTGGTGGTGGGTATTATGGAGGGCACATATTGCATGGGCATTGAGTATAGTGCATAAACAATGAATTCTGGAAAACTGAAAAAAAAATAAAATAAAATTCAAAAAAAAGAATATCACAAAAAAAAAAAGAAGAAAGCCTCTTGAACTTCAAGTATATTTTATTGGATATAAGTTATACCTCAATATACTTGATTTTAAAAATACGTATAAAGCACTCACCTTTGCACCTTCCACATAGCAAATGCCTAACGAATGAGGAGATGGGGAAGAGAGAAAGAGGAGGAGGAGAAAAAGAAGAGGAAGAAGAAGTTATGATTGTTAAATTTACTTCCTAAAAGTTGGTGCAGTGGGGGCGCCTGGGAGGCTCAGTGGGTTAAGCCTCTGCCTTCGGCTCAGGTCATGATCCCAGAGTCCTGGGATCGAGTCCCGCATCGGGCTCTCTGCTCAGCAGGGAGCCTGCTTCTCCATCTCTCTCTGCCTGCCTCTCTGCCTACTTGTGAGCTCTCCCTGTCAAATAAGTAAATAAAATCTTAAAAAAAAAAAAAAAAAGAGAGTTGGTGCAGTGCCTGGCTGGCTCAGTGGGAAGAGCATATGATTCTTGCCGTCATGACTTCGAATCCCATGCTGGGTGTAGAGATGATTAAATAACTAAAGAAGCTTTTAAAAAAATATTTATTTGACAACAAAACTTATTTAATAACAACGTAAGATCATGAAGACATCACAGTTGTTGTTGACACCATTGGGACATTGGTTGGCTCCCAGTGAGTTCATAAACAACCAAAGGAAAGGGACGTCCAATACTATACACAGATACACATCTTCTATCCTGCCCTAACTGTCTGTACTGTGCTAACACAGAGGCACATGCTTCAGTGCAGAAATTCCTTCCTAAGATTTCTCTGGAAATTTGTTTTCTAAATCTCCAAGTTCAGGAAAAATGGGTCAAGAAATAGGAAAAAAAGTATCAGAATTTTCCTGAGACTATAAGTTGAACCACCAACATCAAATGTTTCAAAGGCATCTCCTGACATCCCACTGAAGGCAGGAGCAGGAACCCCCGACACGTGCAGGAGACAGCTAGGATGCCCATTTCTGGTAACTGGGGCAGGGGCAGGCAGGAGAGAAATGATCATGTTCTCAGTGGTCCCTCAAGCCTACACTCACTGCCCTTTTGTGGCACTGTGTGCTCCAGGAGGCTAATGATGAGGCACTCCTGGAAACTGGCTTATCACATATTTACTTTCCACAAACCTTACAAGCGGTGTGCCAAGGAATAATAAATGCAGAAAGCAAAATACGTCCTTACGTTGTCCATTCGAAGAAGTACTATCAACCTGGATAGAAGATGGAAATTTTCCATAGATTTACTTATCTTCACCAGCATTTCCTGGTGTCTAAATATATGCTGTAGACTGCAGTGCTTTGAAAATACTGCTGAATTTGATATTTCTTTTTTTTAAGATTTTATTTATTTGAAAGAGAGAGGGTGAAGAAAATGAGCAGGGGGAGGGGCAGAGAGATAGGGAGAAACAGAAACAGACTCCCCCACTGAGCAGGTAGCCCGATGTGGGACTCGATGTCAAGACCTTGAGATGGTGACTTAGCTGAAAGCAGATGCTTAACTGACTGAGCCACCCAGGCGCCCCTGATATTTCTTATTTATGAAAATTTTTAAGGTATCGTTAACAGCGAGAAAAGAGTATGAAGAATATTGTAAGTTTTTTAAGAATAACTTATGATCATGATCATTCCCAGGGAAGTCCCCCAAATTGAGATCCCTCATTCTCAAATCCCAAAGATTAATTTCTATTGATAAGTTTGGAACAACTGCAAATAACAGCTATGGAGACAACTAGGATGAATGAACTGCATGGGCTTCATAATTTGGATGGTATTTGAGCAAAGGATTGAGGAATGAGCCTTGGGTGTAGGAAGGTACATCAAGAACGGTGCAGGTGGAAAGGGAAGGGACCCAGCAGGAGTGCCCACCACCCCCAGCAAGTAGGGAAGAGTGCTGAGTGTTGGTAAACCAGCAGTCTGGGAGGTCCAAACTACCAGGCAGGCCAACTCATAGTCCGACCAAGGTGACACCATTCATCAGCCTCTCAAGCAAGCCATTGCCCATGAAGACTAGACACATTCAAGGATTGGACACAGCGATGGAGAAATCTTGCCCCTGGCTCGGGAACCATGATTCTCCTCATCAGGGATTTAAGGAACTCATGGATTGCAGGTGAGGACCATTGGCCTTCCTATTGTTCTAGTGGACCCTACACCTCCATTTTACTGGCTAGAGCTTCTGACCAAGTCCCCTTCGTATGCCCCAGGTCCAGGGTCTAGGTCTCAGGGAGCCCAGTTCCTGCTGGGTCCCCCTCTAGACACCCAAGCCCAACCTTCTTCTATCCAACCCTCTCGGGAACTCAAGTCCTGCACTACATGGCCTCTGGGCACTCAGCCTAGATGGCTGGCCCTGCCCCGCTAACTCCCCTCATCCCACCCCACCCCATCCTACCGTCACTGGGGCTGGAACTGCCGGCCTGCACCTCTGACACACTCACCAGCCCACCATGTCCATCTTGTGCCAGAATCACTTGAATTGTAAACCTGGATTTTTGTCTCCCTTTCCCCTCCGCTATTTCAGGAAGACGACTTCTCTCAGGACTTCCTTGTCTCCGTCAGAAGACAGAAGCTACTGAAAGTCACAACTTGTTCTGTCTTTGATGAGAACCTAAGCTCCTCCGAAAGTTCACGCGGGGCAACCAAGGAGAGCAGGACATTCATCCACATTACAGGGCTGGAGGCTGTGGCTTGGGGCAAGTTTGGGGAGAGTGGGGACCCTCACAAACTGGCAGCAGCAACCAGAAGAGGGACTGTCAGAGGAGAGGGCGGGTGGCCCCCTCCCCAGGCTGCACTGGGGGCACCAGGTGGAGATTCCTGCGCCTCCCACGCTGGGCAAAAGGAGCAGAGACCACACCTGGGGAGTCAGATCACAGAGAAGGAAAAAGAGGCCCCTTAACAGAAGCCAGAGTGTCTCCCCACGCCCTGGCCCAGCCCTGGAGAAAGGCAAAGTCCGAGTCTCATGGAGTAGCCTCTTGCATATCTGTCTGCAGACTATGATCCGTGCTGCATCCACGCTGGCATGGGTCCTTCTGGTTCCAGCTCCTGTCTGCTGTGCTGAGCCCCAGCGCAGGCAGCTCTGGGAGGGTATTCAACACAAATCTCTTCTCTCCCACTCCAGGATCTTTTAAAGAGGATTCATTGAGTTTACTGAGTTGGTTAAAATTGTTTCATGCAGCGGAAAGCAGCTGTGTTGACTGCCTAGATGGGCCCATTCAGGGAGCCTTCTGTTTCTGTTATCAAGCACAGAAGCCCCACAAAGAGGTCCGGGAGCATCCTTCCCCGCTGAGGGCACCTGCTTGTGTGACAGGCCAGACTCCACCCTCAGCGATTCCAGGTAAGGCCTGATTACATACCTGAGCCCGCGGCTGGTGAACACAGCCAAACCTCTCGCTGTTCTGTTGAGAAGTGATTCGTGCTCAGGGGGGAAAGGCAACAGCAGACGAGAGCACAGAATCCATGGGTGTGCCCTCTGCTGTGACCGGGTCACTGAGCTTCCAGATCAGACTTCCTGATCTCAGAGGAGGAATTCTGAAAAGAAAAAACAATGCAGGCATCACTTGGCTCGCGCCTGCCTCGGGAGCCGGAGAAGCTGGATGCCCATGCACATGTTCCCACGTGCTGTGCTGAGGGGAACGTCGCCTGTGTCGACAGAGAGTTGGTCGGGTGTCTGCAATTTACACAGAAGCAAAGCTAGTATGCAGGTTAGAAATTATTTACTTTTTTTTTTTTTACTTTTTTTTTCAGTTTATTTATTTTCAGAAAAACATTATTCATTATTTTTTCACCACACCCAGTGCTCCATGCAAGCCGTGCCCTCTATAATACCCACCACCTGGTACCCCAACCTCCCACCCTCCCGCCACTTCAAACCCCTCAGATTGTTTTTCAGAGTCCATAGTCTCTCATGGTTCACCTCCCCTTCCAATTTACCCAAATTCCCTACTCCTCTCTAACGCCCCTTGTCCTCCATGCTATTTGTCATGCTCCACAAATAAGTGAAACCATATGATAATTGACTCTCTCTGCTTGACTTATTTCACTCAGCATCATCTCTTCCAGTCCCGTCCATGTTGCTACAAAAGTTGGGTATTCATCCTTTCTGATGGAGGCATAATACTCCATAGTGTATATGGACCACATCTTCCTTATCCATTCATCCGTTGAAGGGCATCTTGGTTCTTTCCATAGTTTGGCGACCGTGGCCATTGCTGCTATAAACATTGGGGTACAGATGGCCCTTCTTTTCATGACATCTGTATCTTTGGGGTAAATACCCAGGAGTGCACAGCAAAGGAAACAGTCAAAAAAACAAAGAGGCAACCCACAGAATGGGAGAAGATATTTGCAAATGACAGTACAGACAAAAGGTTGATATCCAGGATCTATAATGAACTCTTCAAACTCAACCCACACGAAACAGGCAAACACATCAAAAAATGGGCAGAAGATATGAACAGACATTTCTCCAATCAAGACATACAAATGGCTATCAGACACATGAAAAAATGCTCATCATCATTAGCCCTCAGGGAGATTCAAATTAAAACCACATTGAGATATCACCTTACACCCGTTAGAATGGCCAAAATTAACAAAACAGGAAACAACATGTGTTGGAGAGGATGTGGAGAAAGGGGAACCCTCTTACACTGTTGGTGGGAATGCAAGTTGGTGCAGCCTCTTTGGAGAACAGTGTGGAGATTCCTCAAGAAATTAAAAATAGAGCTTCCCTATGACCCTGCAATTGCACTCCTGGGTATTTACCCCAAAGATACAGATGTCGTGATTAGAAATTATTTACTTTTTAATGACAGCATCGATGCTCTGTGTTCTCTTCAAAATATCGGAGGGTTTTGCAGGTGCTGTCTTCAGGGTGAAAGCAGGTCATCGGGGCGCGATCCCAGCGGGGAGCTCAGCCACTAGAAGCACAAGCTGGCTGCGTCTCAGCCAGGCTGCTTAGCCCTGCTGGGATTGGGCCACCAGGGACCTCCCTGACCCTTAGGGTATTGGCAGAATTATGGGCCCCCGGAGACGCTCACGTCCTAATCCCTGGGGCCTGGAGCACAGCAGAAGGGAACTGGCAGATGTGATTAAGGACGTTGAGATGAGGAGGCTTTCCTTCGTAATGCAAGCTGGCCTGATGTAATCACAGCAATGGCTACGAGAGAGGGACGGGGGTCAGGGACACAGAGGGAGGGGCCAATGAAAGCAGAGGTCTGGGTCAGAGAGAGGGAAGAGAGCCCAGAAGATCCTACACGGGGGCTTCAAAGGTGGAGAGAAAAGCCACAAGGCTGGAATGCAGGAGACTCCTAGAAGCTGGAATGCAGGAGACTCCTAGAAGCTGGGGGAGGCACGGAAACGGTTCCCCCAAGTCCTGAGAAGGAGCCGGCTTGCGGACACCCTGGTTTCAGGACTTCTGATCCCCTGCATTTAAGGTGGGAGGTATGTGGGGTTGAAAGCCACTAGCTTGGTGCTGGTTTGTGACACCATGCTGTACAGACAGGAGGGAAACGCTCTCTCCCCCATGGGCTGCCATGAGGCCCTATGCCTTCCCAGACTTCCAGTTTTTCACCCCAAACAATACGATCTTGCAGTGGGATCAGTATCCTGGAGGCCCCCGTTCCATTCCTGGCAGCGGTATCACCAGATAGAAACGAAAGTCGAGGATAATTTTAAGCTCCTAACAGACCGTGTTCTAGACATCACATGTGTGTCTGACTGGGGGAGGTATTTAGCCCCAACTTTCCAGTGTCTGTGAAAATGGGAAACGAACTTTGAAGCATGTCCAAACCACTTCACGAGGCCAGGCGTGTCTCTTGCCAAAGCAAGAGGAGAATTTTTCTTTCCAAGGACTCAAGTTCTAGAATGTATTTTTTTAAGACTTGAGGGATCATCCAGGTGAGGACAGGTAAGAAAAATCCCTCTTTTCTGACCCAAGTTTAGTAGGTAGACACCATCCGTGTGTAATGAGGGAAGGGAACAAGAATTCTCACATGCCAACAGGTCACAGACTTCCTCAACCAGGGTATTTTTCTCTCCTTCCCCAGCCTCTGACCAGTGGGTATTCCACAGCTGGGTTAAGGGAAGGTTAGCAGGTGGGTGTCTTGTCCATCACCAGCTTCCTTCCCATACACATGGCAGGTGTCGCTGGTGGATCACGACCTGCTCCCCTCCAAGCCTCCTCCCAGAGAAGCATGTGGGCTTCTCCCTCTCGATACTGTCACCAACGATTCAGGCTGGATCTCGGCTCCCAAAGAAACCTATTGGCCATCCCTGGGGTGTAGCAGCCTCCGAGTGCAAAATATTGGCAAGGATATCTCGCTGATAGATATTTGCCCTCCGTGGTCTGTCACAAAGTAGGACTTCCAGATCAGCTCCCCGAGAGCAGAGAAACAGCCTGTGTCAGTAAGGAAGGACAGACAGGCTGCTCCGAGGCAGGCTCCCTCGCTCAGGGGCCAGGTGGAGATTCCTGAGACGCTCCAACAGGATGGGGCTGAGAGAGGACGAGGGGCGACAGAGGACAGCAGGAAGGCCCTGAAGACAAACTTCCCAGCTTGACTACATGGCCCAGCATCTCTGATACGCGCAAGGCCAGGGGTCTCCTGCCTCCAGACCTTATCCTTCCTCCTCTCTGGTTCATGCACCTGTGGGACAGCCCATCATAAGGGCACGCCTAGCATTTCAGTTGCCATGGAAACCTCCGGACTCATCTAATGATATCGTGAGGGTTTTATGGAGCAACACGTCACAGCTGTGGATCTGCACGGGCTATATAATGTTAGGGTATCCCAAGGCTCAAAGTCTCCACTGAAGTCGTGATTTTTCATGAAGACATGTTCGCTCTGCTCCTGGGGAAGGTTGCTCTTGGATTCTGGCTGAGAGTTGGCGTTGACTTAACACTGTCTCCTGTAGCCGGGAACCTGACTGTGGGTTTCTGGAAAGCGAACCTCTAACAGTCTGACAGGCACTTTTCTGTGGCGCCCCCTGCAGGCCGGACAGAACAGCCAGTGGCCAGGGAACTGGCCATTAGACCTGGCCATGCTGGAGGGGAACCGAAACCACTTAACCCAGAAAAGAGGCTGCACAAGACATCATCTTATTTCCTTTGTTTTCTTCCCTTCCCCATTGGAGTCATTAAAGTTAAAGCAGAATTCAGGCTGGATCTTTCCAAAAATGGTAATAACACCTAATTCATTTCTCACATTAAAAAAAAAAAAAACAAAAAGAAACAAAAAACTAAACATCAGACGAAGGAAGTAATTAAATTATGAACTACCCCTGAGATGATTGCAGATCTCACCACGGTGGTAGACCAACATCCAGGGACACCAGTGGGCCAATTTTAAGTGAAAAAACAGTCTACAAAACTACACACTGGGATGCAGTTTTTCATGATTCGTAAGTATGCATGGTAGTTGAGAATTCTATAAACACAAGTACCTAAGGATGGGGGAGGCAATGAGAGTTTTGTTTCACTTTGTCTTTCTTCTCTGGTCTTTTTTCCTGTTAAAAAATGGATTGTTTTGTAAAAGGGGAAACACTAATTTCTTTAATGTTCAAAAAAAAAAATGTAGCCCATCTAATAAGCCTGTTGACAATGGTACATGTATTCAACTACACTAGGAGACAGGAAAAAAGTGACAGAGCAAGTTCTTGGCTCTTCTTTATGACATGAATGCTCACCATCAGGAACAAAAGGAAAACCTGCTCCTAGCAGACTCAAAGGTGTGTGTGCCCCTTCATCCACTTCCTCGTGTGCCAGAGGTGACCGCCATCACCACGGTAATCACAGCATCACCACTGCGACCTCCAGGCCCACCGTGGTCAATTGTCTTAACAATGGCACTCACTGAGCATGAACCCACCGCTGGGCACTCTTGCATCCAGAGCAGCTGGCTGGCTAACGCCTCACGTGTTAAACCCTGTCAGCTGGAGAAAACCGGCTTTTCCCAGAAACTGGTAAGGATCACATTGTTGAGCCCAAATCAGCTACCCCTCCACGTAGATGAAAGGCAGTTACATTTGCCCTATGCCTCCCAGCATTTATTGTCCATACAAAGGGGAGGAGAGGAAAAAGAAAGAGCTGCATCTCCATAAATGGTGATGCTCTGTGAGTGAGGCACAGACAGATGTCCTCAGTCTAGCGACCGTAGGACAAGTGTGGGCACGCTGGAGACTAAGAATCAAATGTGGGCCAGTCTTCGAAGGGTTAGGTATTTTGGAAATCAAGTGAGCATCTGGCTTAAGCATAAATGTATGAGATTTGTACCCCCCATAAGCCGTCTGAGACCTCAGTATTTAGTGAGCTGGTGCCTTTCCTCAGAAGTGTCTGTGTGTGTATGTAAGTGAAATTCTATTTTAAATGTTTCCAAACTCATCGTATAAATGCACACACAGGCACGTGCACCACAGCCTCCTTCTTCTGAGAAAGCTGATGCAAGGAAATTATTCTGTGTGGTTTGAATCCTGGGCAGCAGGACAATGAGCCAGCCACAGCGAGGTAACCAGATGTCCCCTTTGGGCACAGCCCTGCACACTGCTAATTGTGGTGGATGGCTGGGGTGCCAGCCAGAGCTCAGGAGCAATGGGACACAGCGCTGAAGGACCATGCGGGTTGCTAGCAGCAGTAGCTAAACAGAGAGGCAGTCTTCAGCATGCGTGGAGAGAATGCTGGGGACAAGACACTTTCAGGTGTAGACGTGTTTGTCAATGGCAGGAATGCTCCAGGACCAAGAAAAAAGTAAGTTTCAGAATGAGAAGATCAAACCATCCAGAGGAGATACGCTGACCTCCTGTGCATGGCATTCAAATGTACCTCTGATGGGTTTGTACTTTTTATAGTGAACATACATATTTTGAAAATTAATAGAAAAAATATATTTAGATGCCTATAATGAGGTACAAGCTACACCCTGCCCCCAGTTCATCAAGACACCTTCCACACATCCCTTGTGCACCTGCACATTGGGGCTTGTGCCCAGACAGCAGGAAGAGGAGGGGGGTGCCGCTCCAGGTTCCAAGGTCCCCCAGTTGCTGTGTGAGCACTAACCAGACTGACCCATCTCCACCTTCACCGTGAGAGGAAGGGGCACAGTCTGCATCAGTCAGCAGGAGACTGCCCCTCCTCCTGAAGGTCCAACCAAGTGCCACTTAAGCGACATGAAGTCTTTGACGCCCTCCTCTCCCCCATGCTCTTACCGTGGTCATGTCCTTGATGGCAAGTTGAACAAACAAAAACAAATCCCCACCTACTACACAGTCTGGATGAATGAATGTAGAGATACCTGTCTTTACTACTTGTACAAAATAGAAATATGCACATGCTGTTTTGTGCTATAGGCATACACATTTTTTAGCTTAGCAAACACCAGCTTCAAACACCAAGAAAAAACATCAATAATGCAGATGAATGAAATAGAGAGGTAGTAAAACCCAAGAACATCCCGCCAGCCCCATTACCACTGCAGGAATACCACTGCATTCCTCATTCAGTACACCTGGATAATCACCTCTTTAATCATTACCACCTTGAATGTGCTATCTCCCAGAAAGAAAGATAGTAGAGGGGTGAATGGGTGGCTCAGTTTGTTACGTGTCCAGCTCTTGATTTCAACTCGGGTCATGATCTCAGGCGTGAGATTGAGCTCCATGTTGGGCTCCCCACTGTGCATAGAGTCTGCTTGAAATTCTGTCTCTCTGTCTCCCTTTGGTGCTCCACCCCCTCACGAGAGAGAGAGAGAGAGAAAGGCAGTGTAAGAGCAAGTGCATATACCTTCATCATATAACATTTGTTGGTACACAATGGAAACCTCCAAGAAAATGCAGTGGTCAGAACACCTCATCTCCTTACTCTGGAATACTAAGAGGGAAAATGAAGAAACAAGTGATTAGTTTTAAATCCAGGTTTAAACACTTCCCAAACTGTTAAACTTTTCCTGGTTAACGATCTTTTCAAGGTTAACGATCTATACATTTCGTTCTGTAACCATTATTGTGATTGGTCTCTGGTCTGGGGATTGATCTTCTAAAAGATAAAAATCAATAACATCAAAAGAACATTGTAAGTAATTTCCCCTTTTCTATGTATTTTATTTTTCCTGAGATACTGACCCTCTATCTATCCATCAACTGTCTTTTAATGTCTGCTTTTATCATACCCATACCATTATCCATTCAAGGACATTTTCAGATGTACAAAACCCTCCTTCTTCCCTTATCCTTACTGAGCCCTTTGGCCTTAGACTAATCTCTCTTTACTTCTGTTGTGGAGCTATCATCCTGGATAAAATCTATTCTTTTTGGACTTAAATCTTACTTTTTTGGTTCAGTCCCTTGTTTTGCTGGAGTACATCCTCAAATAACTTTGTCACCACGGTTGCCTTGGGGGAAAAAATCTGGGTTCTTGCACAATCTGTCTTCACACTTAGTAGATAATTTTGTTGCATATATAATTCTGGGCTATAAATCACTTAGAACTGAGAAGACATTCCTCCTTGTCTTGTAACACTGAGCTTATAAGAAGTCCCCAAGCAGTGTGACTCTGAGCCTTGGCAAAGAAACAGTTTCATACTTGCTGTAAGCTTCCAGAACCTTCTACTGATTGGGGTACTTTGGCTTTTGACACAATGTGCCTCAAAGTCTGCTTCCTCATGGGTTCTGCTGGATCAGAAGATGATTTCCATACAGGGACATGTGCTTTCTTCAGCTTGAGGAAATATTCTTGTACTATTCTTTTAAAGACTGTGTTTTCTCTGTTTTCTCTTCCTAGACATTTCCTTGATTGTCTTGGACTTTTATTATTTTCATTGTGTTATATTAGTCACAATAAAATACATCATTAGTTTTTGATGCAGTGTTCAATGGTTCTTTATTTATGTACAACACCATGCAATACGTGCCTTCCTTAATACCCACCACCAGGCTGATATCCAAGATCTAGCCAAGATATATAAAACTCAACACCCAAAAAACAGATAGTCAAGTCAAAAAATGGGCCGAGGACACAAACAGACACTTCTCTAATGAAGACACACAAATGGCTAACAAACACATGAAAAGATGTTCATCATCACTAGCCATCAAGGATATTCAAATCAAAACCACACTGAGATACCACCTTACACCAGTTAGAATGGCCAAAAATAACAAGACAGGAAATAAAGTGTGTTGGAGAAGATGTGGAGAAAAAAGAAATCTCTTACGCTGTTGGTGGGAATGCAAGTTGGTGCAGCCACTTCGGATAACAGAGTGGAGGTTCCTCAAAAAATTAAAAATAGAGCTACATCAGAATCCTAGAGGAGAACATAGGCGGTAACCTACTCGACATCAGCCACAGCAACTTCTTTCAAGACACGTCTCCAAAGGCAAAGGAAACAAAAGCAAAAATGGAGCTTTGGGACTTTACCTTGGACATCCACACTGATGCTTGTCATCCTGGGAGCTCGCACATGTCTCTGCCACTGTGTTGTGTTGTGTTTCTGTTTCATTTTATTTCATTGTGGAAATGTCTGTTGAGTTTTGTAGTTCGAAAATGATTTTTAGCTTTATAGGAGATCACTCTTATTCTCTAAGAGTCTTTCTTTGTTAAATCCTGTTGCCATATTATGGATTTTATATCTTCTCAAATTGCTATCTCTGAAGACACCAATTAGGATTTTTTTCATTTATTTTTTATTTATTTTCAGCATAACAGTATTCATTATTTTTGCACCACACCCAGTGCTCCATACAATCCATGCCCTCTATAATACCCACCACCTGGTACCCCAACCTTCCACCCCCTGCCCCTTCAAAACCCTCAGATTGTTTTTCAGAATCCATAGTCTCTCATGGTTCACCTCCCCTTCCAATTTCCCCCAACTCCCTTCTCTTCTCTAACTCCCCATGTCCTCCATGCTATTTGTCATGCTCCACAAATAAGTGAAACCATATGATAATTGACTCTCTCTGCTTGACTTATTTCACTCAGCATCATCTCTTCCAGTCCCATCCATGTTGCTACAAAAGTTGGGTATTCATCCTTTCTGATGGAGGCATAATACTCCATAGCATATATGGACCACATCTTCCTTATCCATTCATCCGTTGAAGAGCATCTCGGTTCTTTCCACAGTTTGGCAACCGTGGCCATTGCTGCTATAGACATTGGGGTACAGATGGCCCTTCTTTTCACTACATCTGTATCTTTGGAGTAAATACCCAGTAGTGCAATGGCAGGGTCATAGGGAAGCTCTATTTTTAATTTCTTTTTTTTTCCAATTTATTCATTTTCAGAAAAACAGTATTCATTATTTTTTCAACACACCCAGTGCTCCATGCAAGCTGTGCCCTCTATAATACCCACCACCTGGTACCCCAACCTCCCACCCCCCCACCACTTCAAACCCCTCAGATTGACTATTTTTAATTTCTTGAGGAATCTCCACACTGTTCTCCAAAGAGGCTGCACCAACTTGCATTCCCACCAACAGTGTAAGAGGGTTCCCCTTTCTCCACATCCCCTCCAACACGTGTTGTTTCCTGTCTTGCTAATTTTGGCCATTCTAACTGGTGTAAGGTGAAATCTCAATGTGGTTTTAATTTGAATCTCCCTGAGGGCTAGTGATGATGAACATTTTTTCATGTGTCTGGTAGCCATTTGTATGTCTTCATTGGAGAAGTGTCTGTTCATATCTTCTGCCCATTTTTTGATATGATTGTCTGTTTTGTGTGTGTTGAGTTTGAGGAGTTCTTTATAGATCCTGGATATCAACCTTTTGTCTGTACTATCATTTGCAAATATCATCTCCCATTCCGTGGGTTGCCTCTTTGTTTTTGTGACTGTTTGCTTTGCTGTGCAGAAGGTTTTGATTTTGATGAAGTCCCAAAAGTTTATTTTCGCTTTTGTTTCCTTTGCCTTTGGAGACATATCTTGAAAGAAGTTGCTGTGGCTGATATCGAAGAGATTACTGCCTATGTTCTCCTCTAGGATTCTGATGGATTCCTGTCTCATGTTGAGGTCTTTTATACATTTTGAGTTTATCTTTGTGTACGGTATAAGAGAATGGTCAAGTTTCATTCTTCTACATAGAGCTGTCCAGTTTTCCCAGCACCATTTATTGAAGAGACTGTCTTTTTCCACTGTATATTTTTTCCCATTTTGTCGAAGATTATTTGACCATAGCATTGAGGGTCCATATCTGGGCTCTATACTCTGTTCCACTGGTCTATGTGTCTGTTTTTATGCCAGTACCATGCTGTCTTGGTGATCACAGCTTTGTAGTAAAGCTTGAAATCAGGTATCGTGATGCCCCCTGTTTTATTTTTGTTTTTCAACATTTCCTTAGCGATTTGGGGTCTCTTCTGATTCCATACAAATTTTTGGATTATTTGCTCCAGCTCTTTGAAAAATACCAGGGGAATTTTGATCAGAATGGCATTAAAAGTATAGATTGCTCTAGGCAGTGTAGACATTTTAACAATGTTTATTCTTCCGATCCAAGAGCATGGAATGGTCTTCCTTCTTTTTGTGTCTTCTTCAATTTCTTTCATGAGTGTTCTGTAGTTCCTCGAATACAGATCCTTTACCTCTTTGGTTAGGTTTATTCCCAGGTATCTTATGGTTCTTGGTACTATAGTAAATGGAATCGATTCTCTAATTTCCCTTTCTGTATTTTTATTGTCAGTGTATAAGAAAGCCACTGATTTCTGTACATTGACTTTGTATCCTGCCACTTTGCTAAATTGCTGTATGAGTTCTAGTAGTTTAGGGGTGGAGTCTTTTGGGTTTTCCATATATAGAATCATGTCATCTGCAAAAAGAGAGAGTTTGCCTTCTTCATTGCCAATTTGGATACATTTTTTTTCAATTTATTTATTTTCAGAAAAACAGTATTCATTATTTTTTCACCACACCCAGTGCTCCATGCAAGCTGTGCCCTCTATAATACCCACCACCTGGTACCCCAACCTCCCACCCCCCCACCACTTCAAACCCCTCAGATTGTTTTTCAGAGTCCATAGTCTCTCATGGTTCACCTCCCCTTCCAATTTACCCAAATTCCCTTCTCCTCCCTAACGCCCCTTGTCCTCCATGCTATTTGTCATGCTCCACAAATAAGTGAAACCATATGATAATTGACTCTCTCTGCTTGACTTATTTCACTCAGCATCATCTCTTCCAGTCCCGTCCATGTTGCTACAAAAGTTGGGTATTCATCCTTTCTGATGGAGGCATAATACTCCATAGTGTATATGGACCACATCTTCCTTACCCATTCATCCATTGAAGGGCATCTTGGTTCTTTCCATAGTTTGGCGACCGTGGCCATTGCTGCTATAAACATTGGGGTACAGATGGCCCTTCTTTTCACGACATCTGTGTCTTTGGGGTAAATACCCAGGAGTGCAATTGCAGGGTCATAGGGAAGCTCTATTTTTAATTTCTTGAGGACTCTCCACACTGTTCTCCAAAGAGGCTGCACCAACTTGCATTCCCACCAACAGTGTAAGAGGGTTCCCCTTTCACCATATCCTCTCCAACACATGTTGTTTCCTGTTTTGTTAATTTTGGCCATTCTAACGGGTGTAAGGTGATATCTCAATGCGGTTTTAATTTGATACCTTTTATTTCTCTTTGTTGTCTGATTGCTGTTGCTAGGACTTCTAATGCTATGTTGAACAAGAGTGGTGAGAGTGGGCATCCTTGTCGTGTTCCTGATCTCAACGGGAAGGCTGCAAGCTTTTTCCCATTGAGGATGATATTTGCTGTGGGTCTTTCATAGATAGTTTTGATGAAGTTCAGGAATGTTCCCTCTATCCCTATACTTTGAAGCGTTTTAATCAGGAACGGATGTTGGATTTTGTTAAATGCTTTTTCTGCATCAATTGAGAGGACCACGTGGTTCTTCGCTCTTCTCATATTAACCAATTGGGATTTTTTAAAATGCCGTTTTGCTTGTTGAATTATTCGTTTCCTCCTGGGTCACTTTCTTCTGCCTCTTCATCTTTGCCTTTCTCCACTACATTACGGCTACCTCAAACGTCCATGACCCCCTGCTGTCCATTTACATTTTATTTACTTAAAGATTTATATACTTATCAGAGACGGAGAGAGAACAGCCAAGTGTGAGCAGCAGGAGAGGCAGAGAGAGAACCTCAAGCAGACTCCCTGATGACCAAGGAGATAAACACGGGGCTCGATCTCACGACCATGGGATCATGACCTGAGCAGAAATCAAGAGTCAGGTTCTTCACCGACTGAGCCATGCAGGTGCCCCTATTTATATTTTAAATACTGCAACAGCTGGGAGCTAAGTGTCTGCAAGCGAGGTCCCTCATGGAAGGTGTCACTGCAGCCTGAGCCGGATGGGAATGGCCTGGAAACAGCCTACTGCCTGGGGCCCCAGAGCTCGCTACTCCCAGCGCCAGCCTTCTCTGGCTACACCTGCTACCGCTCAATTTGCTGTTTCTTTAGCAGAGAATCCTTTGCTTTTTTGCCTGAGGCGTAAACATTGGCCTGTTGGCTGTTCTGTGCTCAAAGGTGAAGAAGGGGGTTGTCAGGGCTCAGGTCTGGTTCGTCCCCCCCACCCCACATCTCACTCCCACCTTCCCAAGTGTCTCTGAGTTACAAGCCTCTGTGGGGTTCTGCGGGGTGCCAGGCAGGTGTACAGTGGGGTCTCTTCCAATTGCGTTCCCCTCTGGACCCTCTGCCCCAGATTCATCACCGGTCACTGTGACTCCACCTGCTTTTACCTGCAGGAAACTCAGAGCGAGCTGTCATTCAGTATCGGCTCTCTTCCAAGTCTCTTTATGGTGTAAGCTGATTCATTTTTCATTCCCTAACTCTCTTTTCCATAGGGTTTTGAGAGTAAGAAGAAAGAAACATACGTGAATTGTCAGGGGGAAAAAAAAAACACAAACAATGGCCAAAAGGCCAGAAAGGAAGAGAGGCAGGGTTCCAGGGGTAGAGGCCTTGAACTCTGAGTAAGCCATGGGAGTTCACAGCCTTTAAATGAGTCCAAGACGATGTGAGGGAGGTAGTGTGTCTACTTTTAGTTGTGGTTTTGCAGCCAAATTAGACTGTTGTGCTAAAACCCAAACTGGGTGCATTCCGATGTAATTGCTCATTCTTAAAATCCACACACAAACGCACATTATCATCCTTTCCTGTGGAAAATGTGCTTTCATTGGTAAAGGTCAAAACACATACCAAAATAATAGTCTAGAATGTGACTTACCAGCAGTAATGACTGATGGGGGCACAAACAAGAAGCACAGTGCCCGATATTTTACTTCTTGTTCTGGGTGTTGTTTACAGGGGTGCCTTTAGGAAATGTCCTCCCTCTGGATTCATGGGGTTCATAGTATAGAGCATTCAAAACATATCAATTGTTCAAATATGAAGAAATAAAAAGGGGGACAAAATACTTCAAAGACCTTTGGTTTTTTTTTTAAAAAAAAAAAAAAGCTTTTATTTATGTATTTGAGAGAGAGAGCATGAGAGAGGGGAGGGTGGGGGAGAAGCAGACTCCCCACCCAGCGGGCAGCCCAACACGGGGCTCAATCCTGGGACTCCAGGATCATGACCTGAGCCAAAGGCAGTTGCTCAACTAACTGAGCCTCCCAGGCGCCTGGAGATCCTTATTAAAGCCATATCAGATACTATAACGTAGATACCCGTCCACAGCACACGCCCCTCCTTCCTCGTAGGGCGAACTTCTCGATGAGGAGGGGATGTCCTCCTGCCTTAAACCATTCTTCAGTGGCTAAGTCGGGAAGATGAAAAGCACAGCACGGGCGATGCAGTCGACAACCGAGCAGCGCGCAGTGTGCGGTGATGGGTGGTGACCACACCCACGGCGAGAGCGCGTGGAAGGCACGGAATCGCCCATCACCGTGCCGAACCCTTGAAGCTGACACAGCGCTGTGTGTCCGTTACACTTCAGTTAACAGTGAAGAAAAGCCCAGTTTCCGGCTCACAGCAGGCGCTCATCAAGTGTGTGTGAGGATGTCCTGGCTCACCGCCCTGTGCCGAGCCGCGGTCGTGCAGGGCAGGCCTGAACCAGCGTGCAGGTCCATGGATGGCTGCAGGAAGTGCCTGCCAAGAGGTTAGGAGCAGGACTGACCCATCACGAGGCAGCCTCTTACAGTTTTGCTGCAACCCCATAAAAAACCTCAGCGAATCTGCTGTGCCTTCTGTAAGCACGTGGGGGAAGCCTCCCCCCGCTACTTGGTCTCTGTTTCTCCCCTGGCAGTACACCTTGTAGCAAAGGCTACCTTGCAAAACACCCGGTCTTTAAGGTCAGGACAATGAGTAGGGAGAGACTCATCACTCCCATATGATGAGCTTTCCTCATGCCTCCCAAAAGGAAAGTGAATTCCACTCCGCGGGGCTTGCCTAGCCATGGCAACGTCGCAGGCTGCCACACAGTCAGCTCCGAAGGGCCGGGAGCTGCCTTCCTGCCTACTCATGGGGAAACCGCGAAGGCCACGCAGAGAGCGAGCAGCTGGGATGGTCCCCCCAAGGGGATAGCCTCCCTGGGCCTGCAGAGAATTTTGCAGCTTTTCTTTATGCATTTTTAATCAATTCTAAGCTTCTTACAAATATGTGCAATTACGTTCTGCACTTCGCTTTGTAATAAGAGTTAATGACTGCTGCAGTCCTCTGGGTGAACAGTGATAATCTGACTCTACGATCTAAAATTTAGCGTTAGCAAAAAAAAAGAGAAAAAAAGCAGAAAACAAGGAGAGTAAAGACTGAGACGAAGGGTCTTTTAGTTTAGTTTTGTTTTTTTTCCTTAAAGGAAATCAAAAGTTGGAATTCTGTTAGCTTTCAAAATATCCCTAATGTGAAAGAACAGAACATTTCATTTACTTGCCACATAGCTTCTGATTCAAAATATATATATTGAAAATCCCTGACATAAGCTCTCCCTCCTTGAAACATTTTACAGATTATCTTAAACAGAAAGACCCAGAGAGGTCATGTCCCATTTGCAAGCATTTAGAGGTGGGACGTCTTCCAAGTGTCCTTGACAAAGAGAACGTCTCTGACCCTCCTAACAGGGGTGAGACCCCTGTTGCCACCGTCCTGCTACATGCCAACCAAGTTGTTCTATAACCAACAAGAACAAACAGCTCAAACCTGCCGAGTGTGTGCTCTGTGCCAGCCACGCGTCCTTACGTCCTTACAAACACCCAGCGAGCAGGTGCTCGCGTCATCCCCGTACTGGGTAAAGACACAGAGGCACAAGGAAGCCTTTTACAAAGTCTGTTCTCTTTGAGGGTATTGGGGAGCCACAGCACCCCTGTTTGTCGAAAAGGGACCCATGGACACCCATGGTCCTGTGAACATTGCCACAAACCCTTCAGGCTATCTTCCTGAGATCTCAGCCCCCCACCCTGCTCCAGTGCTGGTGCTGGGGGGCCCTTCCTGCTCTCCCATGCAAAGTGACTGAGCACAAAAAGTGTGCAGGAGACAGGGCCCATCCTGGGCCATCCCTCGCTGACCTCGTTCTGAGACTCTATGAGCCTACGTGGCCTCACTGGGAAAGTGGGGACATGCGGGCAGGAGACCAGAAGCCTAGACGTCACGGCTGACCTGCTGTGCAACCACGTGGCCAACTTGAGGCTCACGTGCTTATCCAGAAACCAGCCTCAAAGAGCCCCTTTTGGCTCCTGCCCATGTGATTTCATTCCCAACCATTTACAGAGAGTCAGCCAACCGGGTGCTAGGAATCAAAGACAATCAAGTTTTCTTCTGGCACAAAGAAGTCAGAACACTTCTCAGGATGTCCCTGCGACGGAAGAGTCAGGCTCGGAGCTCCTTCTCCAAGGAGCCCTGAGATAAGGCAGATTTCTCACTCTCCTGTTAGCAAGAGAACGAACATCCTACTCCCAGAGCCGACTCCTTCTCACCAATGATTCCAACTCTTCAGGGAAAATGTGGAGATGCTTTTCAGTGAGGATCCGGACTAGGCCAGGGATCCCAAGTGACTGGAACAGCTCGAGTCCTCCCAGGGCTCTTGGGTTGCTGGGACACACAGGCATAGGGGACCACGCCTTCCTGAGCCACTGTGTGAGACTCCCGGCCTGCACACCACTATACCCGTCACCCACCACGAACCGCGGACTCAAAACATGGGGAAAAGAGCAGCTGGTTTCAGAAACGGACCACCAGGGCACGCCCCATGCTCCCAGGAGTGCAGGGATCCAGCTGCCCCTGGAACTTCGGCGACTCCAGGTTTTACCGTTAACAAGGACCATCTTCTAAATGTGCTCTTTTCTAGAAACGAGGCAAATTTAATGTGATTGACATAGTCTGCATCATCAAACTTTGAATTTCAACATTTACCTTTCCTCTATTGACGTCTAAATTTACAGCCAGAACGGTGGGACCCCAGACTGACATCCAGAACGGTGTTCGTCAGTGGTGCCTGTGCAAGGGGGGAATGAAAGCGCTGTGGAGGCGGCCTGATTCCGCCGTTCGTGGCTAGAGAGGCAGTAAGGGCTGTCAAGACACTGAATGCAAGGGGACGAAGAGAATGTGAGATGAGGCATGTTCCATCAAGCCAAAGGCAGGGGCCCTCTGGCTGTGCCTAAGCTGCCTTCTGGCCTTCTGGAGCAGGCTCTGGGGACAGGAGCTTCTGTGGCAGAGGGGATCTCCCAGCGGCAAGGCCGATCTGAGTGCAGACAGGGGGAGAATACCCCTAGGAGGGGGAAAATGTAAGTCTTCATATGTCATCCCCCCAGTGGACTGCACACCGCGAATGGTACCCGGGGAAGTTAGTGCCCAACAGACACAGCAGAGAAGGGGGAGGGAAGCAGTGAGGGCCCCACAAGATCTGGACAAAATTACGGGTAGTGGGGGGATCCAGTAGCAGCCAAGCTGGCGAACCTATTTGCAGGAAGCTTATTTCCCATAACCAAGAATCCACCAGGAAGCACAGCCTCTCAGATAATTCCCCCTGCTCTGCACACTTCTCCAGAAACCCCTTCAGGGGTTAGAGTTTCAATTACTGTGATCAAAAGGAAACCATGTACTTAGGAAAATCACTCATGCAGAACATTTGCTGGGTACATTTGGGCACTAAGTATGTTCTAAATGGTGGTCATGAAGCAGGATGCTCTGCAGAAGGCCACGAGTGAGCTCTTCAAACAGCATCCTTGCGAGGAATTGAGAAAAAGATAAACCAAGAAAATGGGTCCCCCTTCCAAAAATTCAAATGCTTAAACCAGTAGCGTAGACCCATTCACACACCACGAAGGCAGGGCCTCTCCCACTTTAAAGATCTGACAACTTTATTCACTTGGGAGAGAATCTCTCGATTTGCAAGGGAACGTGCGGAAAGGAGCTTGGAATTCTTGAGTTTTGCTAGGGCTTAGACCTCAAAAAGGCCCACAACCAACTTGCCCAGCAGTTCTTCCAAGCAGAGCAGGGTCTGAGTATCTCTTGGTCTGACACTGACATCTTAGCGGATCCTCATGAAAAATCAGTGATGGAGGAAGTTTTATAATTCATTTATAAGTGGGGAAACTGAGGCAGATAAAGAAAAATGCCCGAAGACTCAAAGCCCGCAAATGGGAAAATCTGAACTCAAGTCTCGCCTTCTTCTTTTTTTTAAATAATTAAACAATATGGGTTTATTTATTTATATATTTGCCAATTTTTTTATTAACATATAATGTATTATTTGCCCCAGGGGTACAGGTCTGTGACTCGTCAGGCTTCCACACTTCACAGCACTCCCCATAGCACAGACCCTCCCCAATGTCCAGTCTCGTCTTCTAAAGCAAAAACTAATTTTAAATAATTTTTTAAAAAATACTACTTACAATAACATTTGAAAAAAATCAAAAGCTCAAGAATAAATCTAACCAAATCTAGGCAAAACCATTGATGTGAAAGCTAAAATACATCACTCGGACATTGAAGAAGACCGAAGTAAGTGGAGAAATACACCGGGATCACAGAGGGGAAAGTTTAATATCGTTAAGGTGTGCTTCTCCCCAAACTTAATCCACAGATTCAGCACAAGATCAGTTAATCCCAACAGGGGTGTGTGTGTGCGCACATGTGTGTGTGTGTGCGTGTGTGTGTGTGTGTGTGTGTGTGTAGTTGACAAAGGGCTTCTAAAAAGTATGTGGACAAGCCAAGGACCAAGAGTGGTCCACACAAACTTGGAGAACAAAATCAGGACTCCCATCACCAGATTTCAAGACTTACTACAAAAACTCATTACTTGGGGCATTTTGGTACTGGCCAAAGAGAGACAAATAGACCCATGTTCAGAAAGGGACCTACACATCCAGGCGCCTATGCAGTTCAGGCAAGAAATGACAATCTTCTCAGTAAATGGTGCTGGGTGACAGGATATCCACGTGGGGGGAGATGAGCCTCGACCTCCGACCTCTTATTATACATAGACTTTAATCTGAGATGGGAAATTATGAAAGTGAAAACAGTAAGGCTTCTAGAAGAAAACATACAAGAAGATCTTCATAACTTTGGCAAAAAAATTTCTGAAATGTGACCCAGTGGGCACTAACAAAATAAATCAGTGGTACACAGGACTTCAATTAAATCGAGAATTTCTGTCCATCAGATGACTTCACTTAAAGAACGACAAACACACTGCAGGGTAGGAGGCAATATTCATGAGGTATGTGTCCAACAAAGGACCCATGTCGGGGCATCTACAAGTCATCTTAAAAAGACAGAGTATCAGGTTTAAGAAGTGGGGAAATGCCTTTAACAGGCCCCTCACAACAGAGGACGTCAAGCCCACCAATAAGCACATGGAAGTGTGCGAAACACGATTATTTCTCGGGAATATAAAACTTCAAAGAGATACCACAACACCTCCACCAGAAAGTCTAAAATGAAAAAAGAAATAAGGAAGGAAGGAAGCAAGGAAGGAAGGAAGGAAGGGAGAGAAAAATCTGTCAAGGGAATATTGGTGAGGGTATGGTACAACAGGGTCTCTCCTATTCTGCTAATGAGGGTGTAAATGCACAACCTGGACGGCCTGGTCAGTTAAGTGCCCAATTCTTGGTTTTGGCTCAGGTCCTGATCTCAGGGAGGTGGGATCGAGCCTTGTGTTAGGCTCCGCATTCAGCTCAGAGTCTGTTTGAAGTTTCTCTCTCTCCCTCTGCCCCTCCCCTCCTTAAATAAATAAATGAATAAATAAATAAATGTTTTTTGTAAAAAAGGAAATGGTGTGGCATTTTCTGCTGTAGGTAAACATATACCGTCTCATTGATAAGCCAGTCATCCATTCCTGGGTTTGTACCAAGAGTAAAGGCGTGCTAATGTCCTCACACACACAGGTGTGTACACAAATATTCGTTGCGGGTTTATGTAGACTAGTCCCAAACTGGAAACACCCCTAATGCTCACCAGCAGGGGAACGGATAAAATGAATTGTGGCCCATCCATTCATTGGAACACCGTTCCATGAGAAAGAACCAATTTACTGATATACAAAAAAGCCTGGAAAGAGCTCATAGACATTACAGAGACTGGGGAATGTCATACTGAAAAGAGTGGCCGCCCCACGATTCCACTCATTCAAAAGTTGGCAGACAGACGACACTAATCCAGCGTGTTTGAGTTCCCAGTCGCGGTTATCTCTTGGGAGAGGACTACTGGGAAGGGTCATTCTGGAGCCTTCTGGAATGATGTGCGCATGCTCTAGGTCCACTTGATGAGTCTACACGGTTGACAGTCGTGTCAAGTTTCATCTCGTTATTCGCATAGTATTCGTGCAATTTACATGCTTCACTCTTTGTGTTTTTCATCCCGGGTATAAAAACCTGCACTTTCCGAGGGCCGGGGGTGGGGGGGGGTCTCTCGTGTAGCTGCTACAGAGTTTTCATTTTGCACGATGACAGATGGGTGGGCATGGCTGCACGGTGGTGTGAATGTACTCAACGCCGCTGACCTGTATGCTTAAAATGGTTGAAACGGTAAAAATTGACCTGTATGCTTAAAACGGTTGAAACGGTAAAAATGTACATGTATAGTTTATTTACCACAATGTAAAAATAAGTATTATCTCAAAGCAAAGGACATGAGAAGTTATAAGGTATGTGCAGAGGAGGAAACTTCCGATGGGGCATGAAATGAGACCCCCCCCCAATCCATGCCAGCCCTGAAAAGTCGCTGTCTGCCTTGTTCCAGGTCATTGGTGCCTTCTCCCAGCCCTGCCTACATGGTTCCTTGTCTTGTAGCCCTACTATGTGTCCCAACATCAGACGCATGAAAGGACAGCTGGTGGGGGGTGTTTGCGCTCCTAAAGTATGTGAGGTTGTGGCAGACACAGACACACATACAAGTAAGTACGGCAGGGGGTGCCTATGGGCACACAGGGTGCTAAGGAATTAGGGGGACAGCTACGGATGGAGCCATCTGAATCTCAGAGAGGCAGTTTGCAGATGGAGCAGGATCCACTTTGATTTCCGTGAGGAAATTCAGCATGAACGGCATGTGGTACACAGGCTCCCTTGCCTGGCAAGCTCCCCCTTGAGTATATTTTTGGGACTCGTGTTATTTTCATCTCCTTTTTCAGATGTGGCGGGGGAGTGCCTGGCTCAAAGGCAGCCCTCATGCCCCACGAAACTCCCCTCTCGCCCAGTACACAGGGTCCTGCGCACAGTAGGTGCCTTACAGACACTGGCTAGATCACATTACTCTGTCTTCCTGCTACAGCCATGAGCCTTGAGTCCGGAAACACCCTGCTCCCCATCCCATCTCCGTGCTGCACAGGACGCCTCCCTGGCACCCAGTCCTGTGCAGACAGGACCATCCGTTCCTTTGCTGACCTGCTCGTGAATTAATTCCGCGTCTCTTATTAAGCACCCACTGCTTACTTGGCTAACCATGCATCATTGCAACTCCTCGTGGGTTTATACACACTCTCGAACTCCTCCAGTTACCATCCTTGATCTGATCCTCATGGAGACGCTGCTGGAGGCATATTGTCCTCCAGCTCCTTATTTTACAGAAAAGGTAGGACTCGAGGAGAAGATAGGATTTGCCAACATCACGCAGCCACCATGTCCCAGAGCCAGAATGAGCGCCCCTGAGCACATCACCCCAAGACTCTGAAGCTCCACTGGGCATCTGGGGGGCAGGGGGATCGCTTTCCAGCTCTCCCCGGCTCACAAAAAGCTTGACACACCTGTGGCTGCTACCCTTCACATCATCACGTTACTCACTTGGGCTTCTCACTGGTCATTATTGACCTTTATGCCTAGAGAGAAACCTGAGGGGAAAAAAACAAAATAGCAAGAAAAAGTTCCACATTCTAGTAAAGTTAGATGACCCAGAGCCAGGCTGGAAACGGAAACATTCGAGCAGACAGGGGTGAGTGTGTGTGCACCGAACCCGATTTATGGAAGTCTCAGGACTGGGTTGAAGCAAAGAGCCACCACTAGGGTTCTCTCTCCAATATGCCTCTACCAGTGCAGGTCAAGGTAGAAAAGAACCTTCCAGAACCCAGCACACTGTGGCTTCCAAGGGAATCCTTTAAAATGCAAAGAAGGATCTGTCACTAGATCCTTGAAATGTCCTCATTCTCTTTCAGGAGGCGCTAACAACCAACCAAAGTCCCCAACCTAGGGTGAGAATCCATAAACCATGTGTAGCAAAGGATAGTTCTGAACTCTGATGACTACGTAGCTGAAGCGTGCTGAAGGTTTCAAAATGACTTGGCAAAAATGAGGAGTTCTGTTGACAAGGTAAAAACTGGTCCAAGCTGTGAAGTGGAAAATATCCTTTTTGTGATACCACGGAAACTCACCCAGTACTCCAAGAGAGCAGTTTTCACGTTGGGGTAAGAAGACCGTATTCATGGGAACAACCCTCCTTCCAAGAAGGTCATACCTTCCAGGCTCGTCCTGCTTTCACACCCATTAGGAGGTATCACAGATGATCAGCTCCGCACCCATATCCTAGCAGAAGCACTGAGGGGAAGCTTGGTCACCCCATCCCTTTACCCCCAGCCCCTGTGATCAGCTCGGCAGAGCTCTGCCGACTCTGTCCCATGGGGCTTGTGGAGTTTCCAGACCTGATTCCATCATAAGCCCGTATTTTGAATTATTGAAAACCTTCCGACACATTTACCTTTAGACGATAAATTTTTAAAATCTGGTGCTTATCCTAAAGGGAATGTTTCCAAAGTGAACTCATACAAGAAGAAACTTGATAAAGGCAGACTAACCAAGTCCTATTCCTTACTTAGTCACCCAAGATCACAGACACCTCTGAATATATTTGCACCAAAGAAGGGAACTTTGTATTCATGGCTCACGGCACCTCGTTATTTTTCCAGCATACGCTTGTTCGCTGCAGCTATGAAGGGATATGAAATGTCACGAGCGCAGCGAACAGGGCCTATGAGACACATCACGTCTCCTAAGATGGGTTCACACAAAAGGACAGAGTCCAAGTGAAGACCGAGCTGATCAGTGACAAACTGAACCCGAACTCTGTTCCTTAGTGCACAGACTATTCAGACAATCTCTGCTGCTGTTTTGGAGAATTCTTAGCAACTCTTTATGCTTTTTTAAGATTTTATTTTTTTATTGGACAGAGAGAGCACAAGCCGGGGGGTAGGGGGCAGAGGAAGAGGGACAAGTAGGCTCCCTGGCTGAACCGGGAGCCTGACAGGGGCCTCCATCCCAGGACCCCGGGATCATGACCTGAGCCAAAGTCAGGCATCTAACCAACTGAGCCACCCAGGCGCCCCTTATCGACTCTTTAAATGAGCCCCTTCAAATAGCCAGATTTGACAGTGAAACAGTTTTACAATTAGCCAGTGCACAGGCCGGAATGTTGGGATCGCACTTGGGGGGCTATTTCGTTCAGGGCTGCAACTGGGAAAGCTGTGATCCAGACAGAGATAAAAATGGTGCATAAGGAGGAGGCACCTGGGTGGCTCCGTGGGTTAAGCATCTGCCTTCAGCTCAGGTCATGATCCCAGGGTCCCAGGATTGAGCCCCACGTCGGGCTCCCTGCTCAGCAGGGAGTCTGGTTTTCCCTCTGCCTCTCATCCTGCTCATGCTCACTCTGTCTCTAATAAACAAATAAAATTCTTAAAAAAAAAAAAAAAAAAAAAGATCGTAAGGTCTGCTAGGACATCACTTACGTACGATCACGCATACTATCACGGCAGCAGTGGCCCGGAAGGTGAGGCTTAATGATCCCCAGCGCTGTGGCTCCAAACCACACAGCCACCCACTGCTGCTGGCCCGTCTTCTCCAGCAGCACATCCTAATCTCGGGGAGAATCTGCCTGTTCTTGGACGCAGCAGGTAGGACTGATCTCCCCAAAAGAGCTGAACTCCTAATGCCCCAGTCCCTGTCAACAAGTTCTTACTTGGAAATAGGGTCTTTGCCGAGGCAATCAAGTCAGGATCAGGTCACCCCAGGTTAGGGTGAGCCTTAAATCCAGGGACTAGTGTCCTTGTAAGAAGCAGCAAATTGGATACAGACCTGGAGTGGGGAATGAAACACGGGGAGACTGTCAGGTGATTGAAGCAATGTGCCTATAAGCCAAGGAATTTCAGAGGCTGCGTCTACCCCACAGGCTAGGAAAGCAAGGAAGTCCCCTCCCCTGGAGCCTTCAGAGGGAACACGGCCTGGCTGTCACATTGACTTTGGACTTCTGACCTGAATTGCAAGAAAATGCATATTGCTGTTATTTAAGGCGCCCAGTTTGGGTAATTGGTGACGGCCACGCTAGGAAACTAAACCCGCGTATCACTATAGTATCGCAGCACGCAGCATCCTTTGCTCTGAAAGATGACAAGGCTCCATTCCGAAACCCCTGCCTTGTCCTGTCCCCACTCCACTCCCCAGATCATGACCCCATGGGCTGAGACACGTCCTTCCCCCTCGCTGAGTCTTGGCTTCCTCCTGGTGAACCGGAAATGATCATCTCCATGTACGGGTCTGTGCACGACATTGGACGAGAAGTTGGAAGAAAATGCTCAGACACAGTAGAAGGCCCCTCCTCTTCCTCATCAGAATCCTTCACAAAATGTGGTCTGGGCTGTAATCATTGCCAATGATCCCAGAATTTCCCGGTTTGCTGTTTTAATCTGATGGTTGTGATGGTTGGTTTCACAGGGCAGTTCCAATGGGCCCGAGGTGCCCAGATACGTGGGCACATGCTCTGGGGGAGTCTGCGAGCACGTCTCAGGAGGACACCAACCTTGAACAAAGCAGGGTGCCCTCCTCAGGGCAGGTGGGCCCCGTTGAAGCAACTGAGGCCTGGATAGAAGGAAGGCTGACCTTCTCCCAGCTGCTCTGGTGCCACAGCAGCATGCAGCCTTCCGACTCCAACTGCGACCCTAGCTCCACAGACATGGGACTGGCCAGGCTCCGTAATCACATGAGCCTTTTCCTTATACTCAATCTCTCTCTCTCCCTCTCCCACTCTCTCTCTGTCTCTCTCTCCCTCCCTCTGTCTCATAGACAGATGATTGCACACTTACCACAAAATTCTGCTCCCAAGAACTTTTTTGCGTGGGGGGAGGTTTTGCAATAATGTCATATTTTCCTTATCCTGCACCTCCTGAGGAAGGGGTGGCAGACTGTGCTGTCCTGTAGCTTCTGAGTCCGAATGTAGTGCATCCCCAAGAGGACCTCTCAGAGATCTTATCGCTTGTCCCCGGACCCAGGGAGCCTGGTGTCTGGGAACTGGGAGCTCTGTGGGTAGGACGCTCTGGCAGCGGAACAAAATGACCACTGTGGGAGCTGATCACACGTCCACCAAAGAGGGGTGTCGATGTATCTCCTCTTCGGTTAAGGCTCCCCCAGAGTGGGCCCAGAGACACAGAGCTGAGGGCAAGTGTTGTGCCCTCACAACACTGGGGGGTGCAGGAAAGGGAGGAGACCACCATCAAATGGGCAGAGGGGCAGGGGGTCTGAACAGCTCCCTTCTGTAGGTGCCTGCTGGGGATCCTCAGCGAGCTGGTGAGGAGCTCACCATTCCAGCTGCCCACCTGCGGAATGAGGAAGCATGGGTATTTGTCATCCAGCCACCAGGGGACAGAGCCACAGGTGCTGCTACCATGATGAGGACCCAAGAGACAGGGTCAGGGTGCTAAGAGTTAGTCGTAGCATCTTTTCAAATGACCGTCCCCCGCAAGAGTGCCCCCAGCCAGGAGTGAGACGAGGCCAGCAATGGAGGGTAGAGGGTATCTGAGGGGGGTTCGTGAGGGAGCCCACAGCCTGAGACCAGCATATGGGTGTTCCCAGCAGAGTCCGATGAACCCCACAAGAGACAATGTCAACGAGGACCACAGGCAAAGCACAGGGAGCACCAAACCCATATCTGAACCATATCAGTGGGCGACGTTCCTGCCCTTCCCCACCTCCCACCACACCTGTCTCAGCTCTAGCCTTGGAGGGGCCAAGGTGGTGGGGTGGAGAAGGCAACAGAAGAACAGTGGGGACAAACAGGAAACATTGGTTAAATCTCACCACCCCGCCCCAGGGCTTCCCGGTTTAAGACTTCCCTAGTCAGAGGTGGGAAGACGCCCCCCCCCCAGTTCTGAATACAGTTTGGGTTTGGGGGCCGCTAAACTAGATTGGACATTTTAAATACTGAATCAAGACTGTTTAGGGACCTAAAATGGTCTAGAACAGCTTCTTATTCTCCGTCAAAGATTTCAGGAGTTACTGTCTTGCTCAAGATTTTATCCAAGCCCCGGATGGAGGGAATGAGGCCACATTGAACAGTGAGGGAAAGGATCAAGTGTACTACAGAGCTTGCTTGTTCAAAGAAATAGTCACACATCTTGGCAGGTAGGGGAGGATAGAAACCTCCGACTTCCCAGACCTGAGCAGCCGCTGAACCACAGCCACACAGCCACAACGTTGTAATCACAAGGAACAGGACTGAACTGGAGCACATCGTTCACCTGCACCACGAGTCACTTGCAAGACAGAGAGCACCGGGAAGGGGGGCTGGGCGCAGGGCGGGCGGAGTCCGTGAGGTCACGGTGGGTCCCCTTAGCGGTCTGTCGGACAGAACCTACTCCTCTAGTCACCGCGGTGGTAGGGCCGTAATTCGGTCAAATGCGGCACATTTGGGATTCTCCAAAAATATTTCTACTTTAATCATTCGTTCTGCAATACAGGCTTTCCCAAAGAGTAAGAAAGAATAATGGTAAACATTTTATTTAAAAGCACATTAACAAAGCACCTGACTGGCTCAGTTGGTTCAGCGTCCCACTCTTGGTTTTGGCTCAGGTTGTGATCTCGGGGTCATGGGATGGGGCTTGCAACGGGCCCTGTGCTCGGGGCGGGGCAGGGGGGGGCTACTTGAGATTCTCTCTCTCTCCTTCTGCCCCTCCCACTCATGCACTCTCTCTCTAAAATAAATAAGTAAATCTTTTTTTTAAAAAAAAGCACATACTGGGGACGCCTGGGTGGCTCAGTTGGTTGGACGACTGCCTTCGGCTCAGGGCGTGATCCTGGAGTCCCGGGATCGAGTCCCACATCGGGCTCCCAGCTCCATGGGGAGTCTGCTTCTCCCTCTGACCTTCTCCTCGCTCATGCTCTCACTGTCTCTCTCTCTCAAATAAATAAACAAAATCTTTAAAAAAAAAAAGCACATACCATTGCAAGTAATCTCCAAATAAGTCCAATATTGAGTTTTCTATGATACACAGTGATGTTCTATATACATGTAAAGCTTTTATAAGAAAATAAAACTGAAGGTGGTTCTACGTGTATGTCTACGTGTGTATATGTGCACGTAGGTATGCACACATGTGTCTGCTGACGTGTATGTCGTCCTGACCAGCCACGCTTCCGTGTCTCTCCCACTCCCACCCCCCTTCTTGTTTCGTCCTTGTCTCCTTCCTCACCACCACTGTTGCCATCACCACCATCAGTACAGTGCACATGAAATGAGCATCTATTGTGTGCCTAGCGCTGGGCTAAAAGCTTTGCTCCTATCAACTCATTTGATCTTCCCAACCCCCCTCATTGAACAGGTGGGAAAACTGAGTCACGTGCCAGACTTTTCTTTCTACAAACTATACCATCCTTGCATTGTGCTTATGTGTTTACTGACTGATTGGTTATGAAGGTTAGGTCAGTAGTTACATCAAGGTCAAGGGAGGGGAGATTATAAGTGGGCAAAACTATGCAGAGAGGCACCTGCCAAGAAGGAAAAAAAAAGGACAAGCCATTCAAACAGGCCACATCCCAGCCCCACACACATCAGCCGGAGGTAGGGTATGCACTTCGGGCCGGAGAAGGAAAGTTATGTGCTCTGTTCCATAATTTTAGGATTATCTTATGTTCCTGAAGCCTGGCCCTTGCTAGATCCTGATGTTAAGAAACTTGTAAATAATGTACAAAGAAAGCAGCAATTCCCGTGAATCGTGGCCAGAACAAGGACTCTGTCCTTTGTCTTTCTCCAGGCAGCGCACTGTGACCGGGCCTCCCTTCCTCTTGCGCTAGCGTAGTTCCCCACGCCACAGTTCAGTAGGAACATCCTTGAGGGTGTAGATCGTCTTACCCCATGGCCCCTGAGCTGAAAGTGATCACCCTGAAGGGACTCTGTGGAAAGAGAAAGAGCCCAGAAGGCCCAGCTGCATGGTCTAGATGCAGGTGCACACCAATGAGCGGGAAGCTCCGCCCACCCCAGCCCCTGCACCTGTGGGAGAGGACACCGGATCTCAAGGCCCCATTTCTAAGGCACTTTCTAAGGGATCCTTGGTCCTTGTTAGTTATCTGTCTTTGGGGCTGCTCCCTTCTCTCTCCTGTGGCTGTGAAGTTGCTTTTTCCATCTCTTTCCCTTCTTATTTTATTTTTGTTTTTAAGTAGACTCATTCAGCCTCTGCCCTGTGGAACTTTCTTAGGGCAAGCAGCTCTTTGAGCCAAGGAGCTCCAACCGCTCCCGAAAGGAAGACGTGACTAGTTAGAACAGGTAAACCCACTCATGGAGAGAGTTGGCCATTAGTTCTGCCGTGTGGGGCCGGAGAAGGCCTCACGGAGGCAGTGGCTTTCACCATGAACCTCAGGTAGGAGTTTATCAGATGGGGAAAGGGACGGAGCTAGGGAAATAGTTGGAGAATCAGTAAGGTATGGGCAGCAGAGGACGTAGGTGAAAATAACGCGCAGAGGGAGGCCCGTGTGTAGACCGTGTCTGAATTTCACAACCAGGTGTGTGAGGCTCAGGAATGGAGCAAAATGGGGGGGGGGGGAAATGGGAAAGGTCGCAAACCACCTGCTGATGGGGAAAGAGGAACCGAAACCCGATTCCAGCAACCTCCACCCAGAGAGCGGGGCAGAGCACAGACCAGGACCTCCCGTCTGCGTTTCTCCAGAAATTAAATGTGTCGGGAGAAGGCAGTAATTGAATCCTCAAAACACTTAGGTTTATCCCAGATTTTAAAAGTTGCTCACGTCCCCTTACCGGTCTTCTATTTAATAGAGTCAAAAAATGCTTTAACTCTCCAAAGCAAGCCCACCACATAAGGGACTACGGGAATGGAGTTGAACCTCACCAGATTTTTTTTGTTTTTTTTTTGTTTTTAAAGACCAGTTCCTGCCCATATAGTCAGGCAGTTGCACAATCCTAATTGTGCAAACTCTAGCTGGGGTTTGCTTTCTAAGACTCATGGGAGGCAGGGCAGCTGGCTGGAGCCTGAGCTGGGGTGGAGGGTTGGGGGAGGAAGAGACACTCTCTTAAGCATGAATAATGGGATGCATCCAGTAGCAATAAATTTTTAATCATTTCATGCCCCTATTAAAAAAAAATGACTGCTTTGACTCACAGGTTTCTAAAAGACCAGCATTTACAAAATTAAACTCGAAGGATGCAAAAATTGTGGCCAATTATATCACAGCCCAGAGTTGGTGACCATGACTGGCTGGCAGTGTCAGCCCCTTGGAAAGGGTCATCATCATTGGAGCCACGGACAGACCGTAACTAGGACAACACCTCGAGGTAACTTTGCAACAAGGCGCATGCTAATTCTGCTTGTGCTGGTGTTCATTTGGTGGTGCTGGTCGGGCTCAGCGTCCCTTCCTAATGATCCCATGACACGAGTCAGGTACAAATAAAACCTCAGTCACAATACCCTCCCTCCTAAAGGCAGTGTATTATTTTGTGGATATTTTAATACTTAAATTTTAATGAAGGTGGAATCAAGATTTACTATGGACAGAGCAGGATGAACAGAAAGAACGTATGCTGTTATACACAGGTCAGCTGGAAGCAGGGGAGGCTCTGGGGGACAGTGGCAGGGCAGGACAGAGCCTCACGTGGATGGATGGAAGGTACCTGGCACGCTACAGGCCTGGGGCTGGCAGTCAGAGCCACCAGAGTATCACGGGGGGCGGGAGGGACGGGAGCCTCACGGGAAGTCACCCCTCGGCACCTACCCAGCAATACTGTCTGCATCCCAAGCAGCTTGCTCCCCAGCCGCGGCAGCACGATTCTCCCTGGGTGCGTGCTGATCTCTGACTCTAGGAGGGAGCCACACTGTCCTCCCCCCAGCTGGCACTTGCCCGAAATGCCGGGCACACCTGGCCATCAGCAGGGTGTGGAAGCCCAAATTCCACTCTGCTTCCTCCCATTTGTAAGCCAAAATGTGCCCCACAAATGACTCCAAGTTGGACTAAATATTTCATATTCCATCCTTCTTCCTTAAAATTATCTATGTCTCTACAGGTAGTTCCGGGTGTATACAAGAACAGAAGGTTATGGAACGGATGTAAATATTTCATGATGTTGGGGCTGTGGGGATTCCAAATTCCAGAAATAAAATTCCTTTCTAGAAACAACAGAAAGGGCCCCTGTTGTCTGGGTTGGGGAATGTTTTGATGTCCAAAGCCTCACCGTTTCAGTCGCTCACAGACCATTCTTAAAGCTGGAGGCATCTTAGCCAAAGAAGAGGCCTCTGGCCATAACACTGGCCCTTCAGGTTAGCCGCTGTATGTTCCAGAAACAGGCAGCAGGATGGGCGGTTTGAGAAGGCAGGAGAGCTTACCCCCCTCCCCCACACATCAGTGGACTCCTAGACCAGAGAAATTAGGCTTCGAGGTCTTATCCAAACAATTAAGCTCACCAATCTTGCTTGTTGTGTCTTGACCAGCAAGTCCGTGGAATTAGCTGTTTTGAGAAGGAGGGTATAACTGGGGAGTGAGTCCAGCCTGGGGGGGACTGGGAGAGAGATTGATTAGGTTTGAATCCATCCGTCAACACCTTGAATCTGGAAATAAAATGTGACAAAATGAGAAATCAAAGGCAATAATGACCTTTACTGTTATATTCTAACATAAGAGGAAAGTTCAATCATCAACACTGACCCAGGAAGGGCCACTGAATAAGAAACTCCGGGTGACACCCCGCAACCTGGGTTTTAACAAGCTCTCCAGGTGACTTAGAGGTCCTCAAGTCCAGTGACCACTGAGCAGGCACCTGTGGTCCTAGCAACTGCTGCTTTAGGGGAAAACAGCTACTGGGTTTTATTGCCCGTTCCCACTGTGCAGCGCTGACACCCCCCATAGAGAAAACAGAGAAAAGATGCTGCAAACAGTCTTTGTTCTTCGAGGGCAAGCCTTTGTCCAGGAGAACTATCCAATGAGTAGCTTCGCCCCTACTGTAGAAATGCCTTATTTGTTCCCTAGAAACAGAGGCTAAGATGGCCACATGCTTGACAGAGAAGTGTAGGCTGCCTCTGGAGTGCACCTGCCTTCCCCTGCTATCTCCCGTCCATCCTTTAAGAAGAGGCCCCATCTGCGGGGCCCCATCTCCCCGGGAGCCCTGAACCCCCACTTCACTGAACCCCATCGAGGTGGCTTCTGAGGGCAAGCGACCTGTCCACATTGGCCTGAGTTGGCAAGCAGGGAGCGGGATCAGGTGGAAAGGGGGGAGCAATTAGGGCTGTTTAGATGATGGAGGCAGAGGGCCCGGGAAAGAAAGGGGAGCAGGTGTGTGGCTCAGACCTCCCTCCAGGGAGAAACTTCCCAAGGAGCTCGTGAGCAGCCAGCCCTTGGCCACTGCACCTGCAGGACCCATCAGTTGAGGCCAGCTCTCCTGGGCTCCTCCTGAACCCTGAGCTTCGCAGGAGTTTCAGAGCTGGCCTTTCCGCCCAATGCAGCCCTCCTATGCAGGCATCTCTGCCCTGGGGCTCTGTGTCACCTGGCCACCCAGGCTGCCTCTTAGGGGCGGCAGTCTGAGGCTCTCCCTAGACCAATCCTCCTGGGTGCCTCCCTCCCTTCCCAGGTCTGGGGTCCCAAGAGACTCCAGAGCACCACCCCCAACCCCGCACCTCCCCCTGACTTCCCATAACCCTCTTGCCCTTTCCATTCCACCTTGGTGCCCGCTTCCCAGAAGACTGAAGGGACACACCTGCCCCAGAGAAGAGGCTGAGAACCATCATACACCCAGCAGCAAGGTCCGCATGCTGCACGCCTGGCCACCCCCTTCCGAATGGGAACAAATAACGAGAGACATGCTCAGCTGTCCAATGATACCTGCTGCTCCAAATGCTTTAAGTGCCATCCCTCGTTAAATTCTCGCCATGACCCAGTGAAGGAGGAATGTTCTCTCCATCTTACGGATGAGAAAACTGACATACAAGGAGATACACCAACCTTCCCACTGTCAGGCAGCAGCTCCATACTGGGAGAGCTGCCCCAGCCCGGCACTGGACCCCCAGCCTCTCACTGGCTCGCATGCATCCACCTGCAGGCAAGAACCGGCTCTCGGCCATCTGTTTACCCTCAGGGCCCAGGAAATCACTGGGAGCCAGTAAGCAGTGAATAAATAAACGAAATGTTACATCTCATGGGTGCACTGGTTCCCAGCCCATGGGCAGCTGCCGCTGGGCTGTGACATGTCCTTGGGTCCATGTTGGCCCACAAACTGGAAACATAATTCTTCATATATGCATGTGCAACATTTTAAAAATGTAGATAGAAACCACTGTGATGACGTAAGTAATATTCATTATAAGAGGTTGTTGAGTGCATCCGTGTTTCCTGGACGTTCCATTTCTACCACGTCAGATTCCAGAAGTACGAGGGCCTCGGTGAGACTCTGTGACATTCTGTCTCATCAAAAAGAACCATGGGGCGCCTGGGTGGCTCCATCAGTGAAGAGCCTGCCTTCGGCTCAGGTCATGACTCCATCGAGCCCCGCATCGAGCCCCGCATCAGGATCCCTGCTCAGCGGGGAATCTGCTTCTCCCTCTCCCTTGGTGTGCCTCTCTCCCTGCTTGTGCTCTCTCACACTCTCTGTGTCAAATAAATAAATAAAATCTAAAAAAAAAAAAAAAAAGCTGTAATTTTGGAACATGAGACAGAAAGAGGACAAGGAAGAGAAGAAAATCCACAGAGAAAGAAGGGTTTGGAGAAGAAAAGGACAGGAGAGGACACGGAGAACCAGTCTTTGGGGCAAGAACCATCATGAGGGTTCTATCCCTCCCTCGTACGTGATATCCCACTTCCGATGTTTTTACCCCAACAGGGCTCACAAAAGAAAATCTTAATTTGAATTACCTAAGGATTGGCATCCTGATTGGCCAGCACAGAAGTGCAGCTTGAATTGTTCTGGAAAGCTTTGACACACTCTGTGTTAAAAATGATCAGACTTGACTCAAGTGATTTTTGGACATAACAAATGAAATCAGCAAGAATGGAAGTTCACACCACCCGCCACAGAAAATCCAGGCAGAAGCAGAAATGCAATTTGCTTCCTGCATTACCAGCAATAAACAATCTTTTATATCATAATGTAAGATCTAAAAATAGTTCACTTTAAATTTTGAGCCCTTGTACATTATGAAAGGAGTTTGTGCATAAAAGCTAGTTATTCATTTATTCTCTGCACTAAAGGCTTCAACCGTAAGAGCCCAATTAACAAAAAAGACCAGTGGGAAATTATACACAATACTTTTTGTTTATTACAGAGGGATTTTCATTCATATCTTACTGAAGGGAAATTTTTCCCTGAGTTACATCACTCATCCATGACATTCTTCCCTCCAAAGATAGGGCTCTCACAAATGACTATGCAGAAAGAAACGAAACAGAAAAATAGTGATTTTTAGAACGATAATGCCCCCATGTCCTTAAGCGTTGTAGACAGCATTTCCATGGCATGAGTCAAGCCTGTATCTTTGGACAGATGGCAATGCCACAGCTGTGGCTTGGAAGAAGCTCCAGGATCATGACTCTGGGAATCTAGATTTTAATCCTGGTGGAGGAGGGATCATTGCTATACATGGACTTCTTAATGCTGGGCACATTATGCAAATTACCTCTAACCCCCTCCCCACCGTGCCATTGTGCAAGGGGGGAAATGGACAATTTGCGAGCTGCAGGTTGGGGTTCGTCTACTGTGACAACCTCCAGCCCAGAATTCCTCTCCTACCAGATGAGGTGGCCAAGAAGATCATTTTTAAGATACCTTAAGACTCTGCTACTGTAGGGCCAGTTCTCAAGAAGGCTGAGGACTCTCCCAGGCTATCAGATATAGGAGACACAGCAAGGATCACACTAGTCCTTCCACATTGAAGAATGTTGTTCGCTGTTCCTCCCAATCCCCGGCGTTCGTGGCATGCGACAGTCTGTGACTTTGCTAAGGCCCGTGTCTGGGTGCCAGTCAGGAAGCTGGTCTGTTGGAGCAAATCATTTGGCTAGGGAAGGAGCCTGCTGATGCCCCAGCATCCCCGTTTGCAGAAACCCAGGGGGTTCTCTGCTTCCTGTCACAGCGAGTAGCTGTGATGCGTTGATGGAACCTTTCCTCTTCCTAGAGGAATAAACGAGCCCAAAAGCAGGCCACTGGCTCGTCCTGGAGACGGGACTGAAGGGAAGCAATCGTTCTTTCTCAGACTGTGGACTCGGCACACACTGAGGAGCGAGGTGGCAAGTCAGCCGCACTCGGGTCCCCGGCAAGCCCACCATCTGCTTCTCCATGGGTGGAATTATGTGTTCTCACTGGGTTTGAGAAATGGAGTATGTATCGAGATCTCACGATGGATATTTTAAGAATATCAAAGGCCTTTCGTATCACTTCCCCATCCTTATTGTGTCTAAAATTTCCAGAAATGAGAATGTGATACTTTTAGAGCAGTGTCTCGATCACGGAGATGGGGCAGGATGGGGCGTGCTAACGTGAGTGGTTGGCTTACTGGGGACAGCTTGACAGCTATGAGTGCACCCGGCTGGCCTTCTGGATATCAAGAATGGAGGACCAAGCCTCCTCCTCGTGTTCTGGAAACACTAGGATACAACGTAAGTTTCACGTAGTACACACAGGAAACAGTCACAGAGGAGGTAAAAAGGTACAGAGAAAGGGATGAAGAGGACACATTTCCTTGTGCCAGAACACAGGGACTTTCAATGACCCATGGGGTCTCAAGTCTCTGACAGAGCTGCTAAGCAGACCCCCAGGGTCCCACACAATGGTCATTAATAAGAGTGACCTATTATCTGGGATGCCCAGAGCAAGCCACCACACTACCCTAGATACATGATTTCCAACACGGACATATATTAAGATACATTAATATACATTCATGTATTACTACAGTTACATGATGTAATTAGACATGTGTATGTATATGTATATATGGGTGTATATGTGTATATAACGGGTAAAAACAATCATGCATAGAGGTAAAATGCATTCCTATAGTTGCATCTGTGTACCTAATAAATATGCACAAAAATATAGTCTACTAAAGCACATACTCAAAATTGTTTCCAAATAGTAGTATACGATCAGGGCGCCTGGGTGGCTCAGTCGTTAAACATCTGCCTTCGGCTCAGGTCATGATCCCAGGGTCCTGGGTTCGAGCCCTGCATCGGGCTCCCTGCTCAGCAGAACGCCTGCTTCTTCCTCTCTCATTCTCCTGCTTGTGTTCCCTCTCGCTGTGTCTCTCTGTCAAATAAGCAAATAAAATCTTTAAAAATAAAAAAAATAAAAATAAATAGTAGTACACGATCAAAAATGCCTTAGCTTATCTCTGTTTATCTGAATACAATACTCCCTTCAGTTAGTTTTAAGATTACGTTGGCCATATTTCCCCATATTCAGTTTGTGGTCAACTAAAAAAAAACTCTGCCCTTAAACTTATGTGAAGCCGGGCCTCCCTACCCTTGTATCTCTAAAAATATTTACTGAACAAAATATCAGAATTCCCATTCATCCATATTTGAATTGCTTTTGTTGGTTTCTGCCCATTATTTTTGCCTGTGAGGATTAATTTCTACTTTTTTTTTTAATCTCAACCATATTAAAAAGGAAAAAAAAAACTATAAAAACCTGCTGGAAAGAAATATTCAAAATGTCGACAGAGGTTGTTCCAAGGTGGTGGGTTTCTGGTGACTTATGAAACATTCTGCAATGGTCATGTATTTCGATGGCCATAAAAAACAATAAACATTTATAAAGCAAGTGTTCCGATTTCCATTCTCTTCTCTGTCTCTCCAAACCCCAAGCCCATGGGACATGCTCGAAGCTCGGGTTTTAAAGCACAGCACAGGATTTGATTTATAGCTTGGGCTTGGTTTTAATTATTTATTTCAATTAAATTGTCACAATTTCAAATCCTAATAGCACTTAACAGAAATATGTGCAATGACATTTAACCAAAGTAGACATAGTGTAGGAGAAAGGAGGGACCCAGAACGTGGTTTGCATGTCCTGTGCTGTGCCCGGCTAATGGGTGTCCCTCCCTGGTCTGTACTGGAGTAGATCCATTTAGCTCCTGGGGATGGACTCTCCTTTTTCTTTTTCTTTTTTTTTTTAAGATTTTATTTATCTATTTGACAGAGAGATCGCAAGTAGGCGAAGAGGCAGACAGAGAGAGAGGGAGGGAAGCAGGCTCCCCGCTGAACAGAGAGCCCGATGGGGGACTCAATCCCAGGACCCTGGGATCATGACCTGAGCCGAAGGCAGTGGCTTTAACCCACTGAGCCACCCAGGCGCCCCAGACTCTCCTTTTTCAACATTATCTGCAAACCAGCTGTTAGCCAACTCTTATACAAGTTCTTGCCATTTTCTGATCAATGGCTAATTAGCTTCATAAAAATGGTTAGCTAAACCCAGATTTTTTACCGATGTCTGTGCTTTTTTCTTAAAGATATCAAAATGTTATCTTCACAAACATTTTATACCAATTTTGAGTAGAACAAAATAGTAACCACAATTATAGGGGTTTTTTGTGGTTTTTTGTTTATTTGTTTGTTTGTTTGTTTGTTTTTATGACTCAAGGTATGACTGGTGAAATCAGCCAGTGCAAAGGGGACAAGGGCAGCTGCCCCCCTGCCATCCGAGAGCCAGCGAGCCAGCCATGGTCGCCACTGCTCTCTTGGATGGAACCAAGAAAAATCAGACCAAGACTGCTCAGCCCAAATCAGCAGGACGACCAGGGCGTTCCCCTGCCCATGAACAGGCATGTCACCTCCTCCAAGCTGAGGGAAAGCACCAGGCATTCTATTTAAAACAAACAAACAAACAAACAAACAAAACACTTTAGGGGCACCTCGGTGGCTCAGCCCATTAAGCATCTGTCTTTGGCTCAGGTCATAATCCCAGGGTTCTGGGATCGAGCCCCGCATCAGGCTCCCTGCTCAGCGGAGAGCCTGCTTCTCCTTCTCCCACTGCCCCTGCTTGTGTGCTTGCTCACGCGCTCTCTCTCTCTCTCTCTGTCAAGTAAGTAAATAAAATCTTAAAAAAAAAAAAACTTTAGAGGCCTAATAAGCAGAAGGTGGACTGTGAATTTTTTAATTCCAATAATTTGAATGTACAGTATAAAACCAGAGGCACTGGAGTGTGTCCTGAAGACAGCAGGTGCTGAATCAGCGAAAGGACATCGATGACATTTGAAGAGATGGAGGCAAAATGCTGCCGGTGTGCGGGCGAGAGACCAAAGGGGTGTCCCCGGCAGCACCAGGACAGACGACAACCGCAGTAGCAGCAAGACGATACCCAGCTGCTGAGAAGACAAGATCATGTGGGGATTGTATGAGGATTGTATGAGAAATATGCTATCGCGTTTCAAAAGACGAGAGCGTTCGCAGCATGGATTATCAACACACAGCTATTATCCATGACTCTGTACAAAGCGTGCTATTATCTAGATTATTAAACTAGCAGCTTCGATGTAACCATTATGGAATGATTGTGCAGAAGGGATGTTGTAGGATCGGAGCCTAATTAGACAGGATACGGAAGCCTGATGGGTATCCGACGCTAACCGACGGATCTGGGGGAGGGGTTTGGGTTCAGAGCGGAGCCCCAGGCTTGGTTCTCTGCCTGACCGTGAACCTGCATGATGAAAACCACATTTCTGAGCTCATTACAGGGCCTGCTGATCACCTTGTGCAAGCAGAGGAGGTACATTGACTGCATTTCTGAGAAGTGTGTGCAAATAATTCTTTACGGAAAAACAACTTATGCTCTAAATGTGCCCGGAGAGAAAATGCATATGTGAATGTTTAGAAAAATTTTAAAGCACAAAGATAGCAGTGGTTAGCGATAACAAGGTCTTCATAGCTTGTCGGTGACTGTGGTTCTACCTTGTCATTTTTTAAACTCAGTATGTAAAATCCCAATGATAGTAAAATAAATAAGGATTATCTCTCGTGTAAATGAAGGAGCCTCATGCACAGTGATGACTTCTCTCGAGTTCTGTGATTTGTGTGTCTGGGCTGTGGCAGCGTTACCCGGCTGTGTCCAGGATGTGCAGGCCTGACTCAGGTCCCGGGGCTTTGGGACGTGCAGAGACGTGGGGTTCCAGGAAGAAGCCGTGAGCACATCACACAGGTGGGTGGCAGACCTTATTCAGGAGATGAAGACCTCAGGCATCAGGAACCAACCGAAGTGAGCCTGGAAGACTAATGGATGCTGCTGTCCTTGCCAAAAAAAAAAAAAGGTAGGAAAGAAGGGAGGCCCGGTGAGGGTGTATGGGCAGTGAGTCAAGGGACCGTAACCAGTTCCATCTCCTTGGAAGAGCACAAGTGCGAGGATCATGGAAATCAGCGTCTTGGCCTGGGAGTCACACAGTTCAGCACGTGTGAGGAAGGTTTCCAGGGGCCCGAGGGTTGCCACACTGATGCAGCTGAGTTTCTAGATCCAAAAGGATGGGCAACAGAGCAGGGGTGACGCCACCAGCCTCACATGTGGCTACTTGCAAGAGGAGAGAACCAGGCCTCACATGAGCAGGGGCCTCCTTCCGAACGCCAAGCGGGCCCACAGGCGGGTAGACACGCATGCCGAGCCCGGATGCTGCACTTACACTGAGCAGCCCGCCAGCGTCGGGCCAGAGTGCCACCCCACGCCCAGACCCGCTCTGTAGCGTCCCTAAGTTGCTGCTAGACATGAAGATGGAGGAGACAAGAAATCCAGTGCAAAATAAACCATTGTCAGAAAACATACTCACTTAAAAAAATTATTAAAAATTGTGAGTTCAGGTTGTTATTTTGGAAGATGTGCAAGGCACACAACGATGGGGACGGTGTCAGGGCTGAGCATTAGAGAGAAAAGTGCGGCTTCAAGGATTCTTTATTTTTTAAAGATTTTATTTATTTATTTGACAGAGAGAGAGAGACAGCAAGAGAGGGAACAGAGCAGGGGGAGTGGGAGAGGGGGAAGCAGGCTCCCCTGCTGAGCAGAGAGCCCAATGTGGGGCTCGATCCCAGGACCCTGAGACCATGACCTGAGCCGAAGGGAGATGCTTCACCAGCTGAGCCACGCAGGCGCTCCCAGCCTTAAGAATTCTAATGGGAAAGTGAGATCTATGTTTGGGGGATGGGGAGGATTTACTCCAGATAGGAACACTGAAAGGTATGGGAAGAGAAATTCTATTCTGTTGGTACAAGAGATAGAATGTTCCCCGCCGTTGAGAACACGCAGGCCTTCCAACAAACCAACAACCAGCCGTGTTGAACCTGAATGTGTTTCTCAGAGACGGAAAAATCAGGTAACCGCTCTCAATATGGTGATTCACCACTGCTGTTCCAGCCCTTTCTGTATGTTCTTACCTGAAATTCATCTCAAAACACGACCATATGAAAGCGTGGGGGCCGGGTCGAGAGCCAACAGCGTGCCTGATTCCTGTGCCACCTCTTCTTTAGACACATGTCACCCATGTGTAGCTGTCACCGTGACGTGACTCATCTGTTTTCCACAGCAGCGATGACACACACCAGAAGCACTAGCTCGCTTACACGTTAATTGCAATTACATAGCAAAACATAATGTGCTGCCAAAATATTCACACGATAATTGCCCTGTGATGACAAGATAATTCTTCCTATTCTCCCAAAACAGAATGGAGATGCCCCATCTAATTACTTTGCAATCTTCCAGGCAAAAAAAAAAAAAAAAAAATTTCACTCGTCCCCAGCCAAGCATGTGCCTTTCCACATACAACTCCCCTCCCAGTGTCTTTCGTCGTGTCAGAGGAAGCATGGGAACGGGCCAGGCCTGTGATCAGACTTCTCAACCTCAGCGTATGCAGCCAGATGATTTTTTGGCTGTGTGTGTGTGTGTGTGTGTGTGTGTGCGTGCATGTGTGGAGGGGTGGAGGGGAGGGTCTTCCCTGTGCATTGTAGGATCTTTAGCAGCCTCCCTGGTTTCTCCTCACTAGACAACAAGAGCACTGGCCCACCTACAGTTTTGACAATCAGAATGTTCCCAGACATGGCCAAATGTGTCCCAGAGGGGAGGATCAACCCCTATTAGGAGCCAGGGGATTAGCCGTCTTTGCCCAGCTGAAAAAAGTCCATTCACAGCCGTTAATGCAGGGTGCACGCAGGAAAGACAGCAATGCGTGTCATGACCTGTCCCTTGCCCCACAGTCCCCCTCTGCATGTCTCGCCCCTCCCTCCGCTCCAGGCCCGCCAGCACTTGCTGTCCTCGCCTCATTCAAAGTCCCCACTTCAAGGAACTGCTCAGGCCCTTCTCCCTCCAGAGATCCCGGCTCCAAAGTGACTCTGCCATCCTCCTCGGTTCTCGGCACCCCCTCCCTGACCAGAGCCACTCATACGCCTCTCAGAGCAAACATTTCACCGTGTTCTTGACCTCAGACCAGAGCAGAAAGGAAAGCACTTGGCCTGAAAATAAAACATCAAACAATAGTGCCCTTAACACTCACAGGGGTGTTCGATGAAATTTTAGATTGTGTGTACAAGCGGGTGAGGAAATAATTTAGGGCCACAAAGCTGTATTCAGGATTTCCTGTACCAGACTAGCCCTGCAGAGCCCTCCCAAGGCCTCGGGGGGCAGGAAGTCCTTCAGATTCCGACGATAGTACATCCTGAACAGAGGAAAGGCTTTGTGTTCATTCTCAACCCTAACTATATGGGGCCTAGGCTGTCTCTGGTCCGTTGCAGGGACAAATTAGGAGAGTTACCAAAGGTTCTCAGTATATCATTGTAATTTGCTTTAAGATGTTACCACCAAGAGAAGACACAGTAGCCCTAGAACGTAGGTCAGCAAACAGTTCCCGTGAAGGACCAGACAGCAAATATCTTGGGCGTTGTGGGTGATAGGGCAGCACCTACGCAACACTGCCGTCGTAGAGTGCCATGGACAAAATGTAAATGCATGAGTACAGTTGTGTTCCAATAAAACTTTATTTACAAAATCAGACTAGAGGCCAGATTTGATCCAAGGCCCATAGCATACCCACCCTTGACTTAGAGGATCCTCCTTGTTCATGAAACAACCTTTCCTGAGCATCAGCCTATGAGCCAGCCTTGGGAGGCATGCTGTGGATATAGGATTTATAACACACTGACCCAGGACTTGCAGAGCTTGTCCTCTAATGAGGACAGTGATGTTCAAACAGCAGATCCAGGGATGCATGAGAGGGGTACCATGGAAACCCAGAAGCAGTGATCAGCTCCTCCCCTGGGGGGTAGGAGCACAGACCGTTTAAAAAAAACCTTCACTGAAGAGGTACCCAAAATGCTGATCCACTGAAAAAGACATGGTTTTTGGCAGGGGCTACACCCATGTTCTGCCAAGAATCCTGGGGAGCCCATCTTGTCTCCCACAATTGGGGTTTCCCACCATGGTTGTATCAGAAGTTATCCATCCCTCTTCTAGAGCTCCTGTGCACATAGACAAAGGAGGCGGCAATTCTGAAATGCCTCATCTTCAATGACATGAGCCACCAGCCTTGACCACCTCACCCAGCCACAGCCCGCCCAAGTGAAGGATATGGATTTAGCTGACCAGAGTTCTGTCCTCCTCCTTTGTCTCCAAACACCTGACTCTTCAGTTACACGGAATCATCTTCAAGTTCTCTCATATTGAACACACGCCATTTGCTTTAATCTATGGACTCTTCTGGAGCACTCTGGAGTTGTAATTCAGATTGCAAATGTATCTCATTTCATAATATTTAGTGACGTCTCATGACTGGCTGAGCTACGATTGGACAAGAGTTTAATTCTCACTTTAGGACTATAGCTTCCTGTCTAACTCATGAGTGAGAGAACATGGAATGGTACTGCTTTCCTGTTTCTAACCACAACGGGTAGTAGCACTGGAATTGGAAAGTTCATAGAGAGAATGAAAACACCCACTCCTGAACAATTATGGGAAGCATTGCTTTGGCTCCACGTCCAGATGGTTCCCTCCCCCGTTGATTATCACAATACACGTGAACCTCTGATTTCTAAGATTCCACCCAAGACAAACTCATCCAAGGGTACATATGGAGAAAATTAACACATGAATTTTAGTAACAAAAACATCAGGGAAGGATGTCAATTAACAATCCAGTTTGAGAATGGCGGTGGTGACGTACAATGAGATCCCACCTCACACCAGTCAGAATGGCTAAAATCAACAAGTCAGGAAATGACAGATGCTGGCGAGGATGCGGAGAAAGGGGAACCCTCCTACACTGTTGGTGGGAATGCAAGCTGGTGCAACCACTCTGGAAAACAGCATGGAGGTTCCTCAAAATGTTGAAAATAGAGCTACCCTATGACCCAGCAATTGCACTACTGGGTATTTACCCTAAAGATACAAACGTAGTGATCCAATGGCGACCCAATGGCCGCCTTCTTGAGATTGCCTTGGAAAAGTCCCAACTTCATGAAGAGAGAAAAATGCTGTAAATCTCCATGAGCTGAAGTGGGGGGACTTTCATCGGTCACTCTCAAGTCTAAGTCAGTCCCACAAACCCTACAGACCTTCTGTTTGTGAAAGGGCCAGAAAGATGGGGTCAGAGCCTTGGCTTCTGGGGCACAGGGCAGAGTGCAGAGTTGAGACCATTCCCTTCCTCTTGTTGTCGTGGCCGCAATGACTTGCTTTACTGTGAGCGTCGTCCAAGCAGAAGTCACTGATGGGGCCAGCATAGCTAAGCCTGTGGCCTGCCCCGCCGCTGATGCGAAGGATGCCAGAGGCTGTGCACCCACCATTGCTCTCTCACCAGCCCGTCCTCCTCTCCAAAAGGGGAGTACCATCCATAGGCTCGATGCCTTCACAAGGATTAGTGCACCATGGGCAGGGGAACAGGGCTCCAAAAGCGTGTAACCACCAGTACGTTCTCACAAATGGTGTATTAGCGTCCTGTCACCGCTGTAACATATGACCATAGACTTCGTGGCTAACAGCAACACAAACTAATTCTCTTTCTGTTCTAGAGGTCAGAAGTCTGAAAGAGTTTTGTGGAACTAAAGCGGAGGTCTCTGCAAGACTGTGTTCCTTCTGGACTTTCCAGAGGAAAATCAATGTCCTTGCCTTGTCCAAGGTTCTGAAGTCAGCTCGTTCTCATTGGTTTGCGGTCCGGTCCTGACTTCAAGGCCCAACCCCCCAACTTCTGCTTCATTGTCATGTCTTCTTCTCCGGCTCCGACCCTCTGGCTTGCCTTCTGAAAGGACTCTGAGTCCACTCACCCAGACAATCCAGGATAGTCTCCCCATCTCAAGCTCCTTAACTCAATCATATTTGCAGAGTCCCTTTTGTCACTTCTGTGACTTTGTCACTTGTCACAGCGGTCTCAGCTCTGCACTCTGCCCTGTGCCCCTTTTGTCACTAATATTTATGGGTGTTAGGGACTGGGATGCGGACGCTTTTGAGGGGCCATTGCTCTGCCTTACACACAAACACACACACACACAAAACAAGGGTTTTGAATGAAGGGCAAGAATGAAAATTCCATCAAAGACAAAGTATAGGGCACATGGACGTGGGGGCTGCTTAAAAGTCCTCCTGTCCTGGAGAAGAGGGAGAGTAGAGGCCACCAGCCTTGGCAGCAGAGAGCACTTGAACGAGGAGTGCCTGCCTGAAGCCAGGAGATGCAGACTGTAGGTGGCTTGGCTGCCACCTTCCTGTGTGACTCTGAGTGAGTGGTCTCAGGTCACCTGCCCTTCTGAGCTTGCTTCTGCTCTCTTCCCAGTCTCAGCTTCCCCCATTGCCCCTGTATGCACATGCTCTGTCTCCCCCGCCATGCGAACTGCCCCTGCACACGATTCCTCGGGGGCTCACCCTGCCTCTGGAGCTCACCTGCTCACCCTGTTCATTGTCAAGTCCCCCCTTCTCCAAGGAGCAACCTCTTCAATCCACAGATGTCTGCAATGCCCTTCCCTTTAGAAGATCTCCTTCGGTCCCACATCCACCTCCATCTATCACCTCGCACCTCTCCTCCTCATCATAGGAAAACTCCCCAAAAGGGTGGTGGGCCCCGGCCATCTCCACCACCTCCCTCCATTCTGTGTAGCTTCTCTATTTAGATTTCTGTTCCCAAACAAGCCCCTGAATCCTCACTGTCAGGAACGACAGTGACATCCATCTCGCCCAGCCTAGCAGGCAGTTTGCTCCTCCTCCTCCTCCTCAGCTTCTGGACATTTCACATGGGTGGTCATCTTCTTCCTTTTGGACACTTCCTTTCCTTGCCTCCCTTGACATCAGGCCCTCCTAGTTTTCTTCCTCTCTCTCTGTCTGCCTCTTCCCAGCCTCATTTGCTGAATTCTGCTCTCCCTCCTCTTGCCAGCATGTCAAAGCTGTGGGCTCCTGGCCCTCAGACCCTTGTCTTCCTGCACCTACCCTCTGGCTGAGCTCATCCAGTCTTGCTGTCATCTAGGCATTGCCTAAATGCCTCCCACATGCTAACAGTTCCCTATTTATATCCCCAGCTAAGTTCCTTCCCCAACTCTAGACTCGTGCGTCCAGCTGCCTATTCAGTATCTCCACTTGGAAGCCAACCAGACATCCCAGACACAGCATCCCCAAGAATGAACCCTGGTTCATCATCTCCAACCTCGCCATTCCCAAAGCCTTCCCCACTTGACCAAATCCATTCTTCTGGTGGCTCAGGCCAAAATCCTAGCTGCCATTTTTGCCTCCTTCACTCTCTGCCCCCTTCCACCCAACTCAGCACTGACTGTATATTCCAGACATATCGAGGAGACTTTGTGCTTTGCGCAATCCCTCCACAACCACTCCAACCTAAGCGGCCAGCTTCCTTCACCTGGAACACTCTCCAGGCCAGCCTTGACATCCTCTCTTGACCCTCCTTCAGTGTGGTTTTAATGTGGAAGCTGAAGGTGATACTTTGCTTTTTAGAAAGAAAAATCATATCTTGTCTGACCCTTGCACAAAATGTTCCCATGACTTCCTATCCCACGCAAAAACAAACAGACAAAAAAATGACAAATAAAAACCAGAGTTCCCGGCAGTGTCCACGTGGCCACATGTGCTGATACGCAGCCTCTTTGTGGCCTCACTTCTAGTGGCGTGATTCCTGGGTCACTGCCCTCCAGCCTCCCCACTCCTCAAGAAAAAATCTCCTCTGCTTTGGCACTTTGGGATCCCACCTCAGAGACTGGCTCCTTCACATCTCCCCAAGGTTCATGCCCCAACTTTATGTACGTCTCTGCCCAAATGTCACTTTCTTAGACGAAGCTTTCCAAGAGCGCCGTATCCAGCACAACCTTCCTTTCCCCATCCTTCCCCCCATCCCTTTGTAGATGGCGTTGTCTGCAAATGGCGCCCATTTTTACTTGTCAACTTGTTTGTTTTCTATCTCTCTACTAAAATGAAAGCAGATGTTACGAAACTCATTCTTCGTTGTATCTCCATGACTGAGAATGGTGCCCAGCACATATGAGGTCCTTGGCACATGTAGAGCATTTGCAGAATGGGTGACTGTGTTCTCATAGAACATCTGCTTTTGCTACCAAGCTGCTCTTTTGGATCTAATCGCTGTTGCCCCCCTGCCTCCCTAAAGGGGCAGTGGTGACTTCAGGAGCAGTGGCTTATCTTCTTTATCCCAGCATCTAGGCAGTCCCTACAGATTAGATATTTTGATAGCTGAATGGAGAAATGGATTTCTCAGATGAGGTGAATAAGAATTGTGCCCATGGCTGGCCCTGGAGCCCACGCTTTGACAGGCAAGAGGATTTGTTTTTGAAGATTAATTCCTCACTCATCTCAATATAAATGCAAACAGAGCTGGTCACACAGACAGGAACAAGCAAAATGATTTTTTGAAAAAATCATGTGTTGACCCTTCCCTCTTCTCGTAGGTTGTAATTAGCTCTGGGCTCGTTTTCACTTTCTTAAAGCTTCATACGAGTGCCCTGGTCTATCCCTCTAACTTGTGCCTTAAAGAGATGGAATGTCCCCTGGGGACACTCTCCCAAGGCCACCCTCACCTTCACAGCAGAAAATACAAAAGACCCAAATCAACCACATTCCCTCCCAAAGCTAATTCTGATATAATGAGAAGTCGAGACAAATGTAACTGTTTTCTTGGGATTCATGACCTGATTTCCACCAGACTTCAACAGATTCTTCAAAGACCCCGACCCAGTGCTCATCTGTGTAGATAATTTAACTTCCGTTGTTATTTTTTTATGCCTCAAAAGTTTTGTTAATAATGCGGGGCTCCTTCACAAAATTTTAGCAATAATATTTTCTTTGGTCTAAGAAAGAAAAAAAAATGATTAATTAAACGAGATGGGTTATTTGAAGAAGAGGAAGGGAGATTATGAAGAAAGCATTTAAAATACAGATATTTTTAAAGTACGGTTGAGAAAACTAGCATCCAAACCATTCTTATCAGAATTATAGTATTTTCCATTTAGGGAAGTGGGACAAGTTAATTGCATAGTTACCATGAAATAAACTACATGGTAATTACACAGATACGCCTTCAGAAGCTGTAGTAATTACACTGAACTAAAGCATTCTAAAATAGACCAAGAGTTGCCAAGTTCACACACAATGAAAAGATGTTTAACCCGGACTCCAGCTACTTGGTGTGAAGACGGCACCGTCAGTGACCCCGGACTCCAGCTTCTTGATGTGAAGACGGCACCGTCAATGCTTCCTGATGCCAATTTTCGAAGATAATGACTTTTAAATATAGACGTATTTCTAGAAATGGTCCTTGGCACAATATTTCCTTTGAGAAAGCTCCGTTAAGTACCGCCAGGCAGCAAGAAAGTTGACAGTAATTCCTTGCCAAAGAGAGGTGATGATCTTCAAAGGAAAATATTAACAGCTTCCGTTTTAGAAAGATTTGCGTCCTTGGCTCCCCTTAGCATACTGTATGCGAGATCGGAAAGGAGGAGGGATCAGGACAGAAACGGCTCAGTTGAGAAGCGAACAGGGCAGTGTATTTTGCAGAGAACAAGCGATGTTCTTGGGAATTGAAAGGCCCATTGTGTAGCTCATCCCCCAAAATGCTCAACGCCATCACCTTTCATACCTCTGTTTTATACCAAATCGTTCAGCTAGGAAAAGGAGGCAGGGGACAATATATGGATGGTGGAGTTTGTCCAGCACTAAGTAACATGATCATGGATATAGCTCCTGCAATCCTGGGTTCCTAACACTGGGTGTCTTGAAACAACTCACTAAACTTTGGGCCTGACTTGATGAAAAGTCTCTCTTCCTTACTTAAGACAAGGGACTTAAAGTTCCAGAAGAAGGAATCTGAGGGTTTCCAACGATGCACAGAGTTTCTCTGTGCATCCCCTAGCTTCCTGCTCCCCTCCCCACCCCACCAGAACCCCACCCCAGAGTTCACATGAGGGTCTACAGATGGGGGCTGGCCCCCTGCCCTGCATCCCCATCGTCAGGGCTGAAATAAATCAGAATAATCTGCCAAGACCTTTGTGAATTTAATTTCATGGACATTGTTCTGCTAAGCTGATGCCAGGGTAGATGATGGCCATGAGAGCAAGAAACAAGATTCGATGAGGACAAAGCCAGACAGAGGGGAGGGAAGCTTCTAATTGCACATAATTCAGACCTTGTTTGTGCTCAGCTCTGGCTTGGCCAGGCCAGCCCCAGAGCCATGGTGAGATGAATTTAGTCTAAAAATGAATTTAATCTGTTAAACCCTGACCCGAGCTGCCTCTCAGCCTCACACACAAATGCATATGCACACACAGGTACACACAAATGCACACATACACACAGAGAAATTATTTTGATGGCTGTGAGTGTCTCCACTGGTTGTGAGATTCTGGAGGGCAGAGAAGTATCTTCTGCTCCCTGTTTGCATTTCAACAAATGTTTGTCAACTGAGTAAACGGGAGCTTAGATCCCACCAGAGACGGACCTCTGTACAGAGCACCAGGGAATGTTCTTGCCTTCAGCCAAAAAGACTTTGCACAACATGTGGAAGAAAAAATAGCTAGGGAGTGTCGTTTTTTGTTTTTTGTTTTTTTTTTAATGTACAATGATCAAAAGAAAACAAAGTTGTTAGGATTAGTTTGATTTAGTCTAGGAAACATTTTGGAGTTGCTATAATCGCCGAAAGTCTCACAGTGACTAACAATGGCTGGAGCTCGCAATTCCAGGACCCTCTTTCAAAGCTGTTTGCCCATGTGGCTTTAGGGCTTGATCAGTTTTGAGATCCCACTGCTGTTTCAAACATGGCATGTCTAAAGTCAACCGAGCTCTACCCTTCAAAGAACCTGTGTTTTTAGGGTCAGGTGGTTCTGTGTTGACAACAAAGATGAACCTGACTTTCCTGTTACTGTTCTAGAGCGGTTGCTAATTAAAATTATTGATGTGGAACTTCGTCAAACCTACCGGCAGGGAAATATTTCATACCCACCACTGCTATGGACCGAATCTTATGTTTCCCCAAAATTCATATGTTGATACCGGAATCCCAGTATCATGGTATTTGGAGGTGGCCTCTGGGAGATAATGAGGCCAGAAGAGTGACCTTTTCACAAATGGCACTTATGCCCATATAAAAAGGGGCCAGAGAAGGGGGACTGGGTGCCTCAGGGGGTTAAGCCTCTGCCTTCAGCTCAGGTCGTGATCTCAGGGTCCTGGGATCGAGTCCCCCATTGGGCTCCCTGCTGAGCCCAATGAGAGAGAGAGCCCCCTCTGCCTGCTTCTCTGCCTACTTGTGATCTCTCTGCAAATAAATAAATGAAATCCTTTTTAAAAGGGGGGCAGGGGCAGAGAGCTGGCTAGCTCCCCTCTCTGGCATGTGAGGACACAGGAAGAAGCCGTCCATCTGTAAACCAAAGGAGGGCCCCCACCAAGAATCTGCCCATGCTGCCACCCGGATCTCACACTCCCAGACTCCAGAACTGTGAGAGATAAATTTGTGTTGTTTACAAGCTACCCAGTCTGTGGTATTTTGGTAAAGTAACTCAAGCTGACTGAGAAGACAGCCACACTCTTGAATATGGATATAAGTCAGTCAACATACCACCTACTCCAGGCGCATATGGGCTAAACCTTAGCACGAACATAGCGTCAAGCTTCTGCCACCAGGGAAATAATGAAGAACCAGGATCTTGGAGTCCTTCCCAGCATCCCCCAGCCCCCACCCCCACTCCCGGCTTGGCCATGGCCATGGCGGAGCCCAGTTTGGTATATCCTCCTTGGCCTATGGGAAGGCCCTTGTCACTCCCACCCACACAGGCCAGCTGGACTCCAGAACAACAGGAAGAGACCACAGTCAAAGACACTGGACAGACCGTGGCTGTGTCCACGCAGATCCTGAAAGGAGGCAGCTTCTCGCCCCACCCAGGAGGGCCCAAATGCGGGGACTCTACCTCAAGAATTAACACGGTAAATGAATTGTAAATAGCTAATCTCGCTATGCCATTTCATTCCTGTCCAAGGTCCCCTCCAATGCCATTGACTTTCTAAGCCCACACATCCCTGTGGAGTGTCCTGTGACCCATCTACCCATCTGAAGGCGCGGCACAGCATGATGGTGGAGGCGTGGGTTCTGGAGGCCCTCCCTGGACTCCTCGTTGACGGCAGCTTCTCCAGATCACCTGGTCACTGTGCCTCTTTTTTGCCATCTGGAAAATGGGGACGGTAGCAGAACCTGCCTCTTGGGCTTGGTGTAGGATTAGCAGGGACAATGGTTAGCAGGTCTGGAACATGGTGAGTGCTCAGGGAATCTTGGCTCTCACATAGATGAATTATGGCTGGAGAATCTGTTTCAGGAAGGTCCCTGAAGTGAGTAGCTACAGTAACAGGGTCTCCTGCTTTCTGAGTCTGAGCCCTGTGGATAATCCCCTCTGTTTTCTATACATCTGAGGTCACTGCTCAAGATAGTTTTTTTTTTTTTTACTTCTTCCTTGAATAAATAGATTTATGTGGTAATAACTCATTTTTACAAAGAGAACCACACTTCCGACGCAAACTCCTGGACAAAACACGCACATAAACATAATTTACATGGATGCGTACTTACATACAAGCTTACATGTCTGTATTTGCTAATATAAAGGTAACATTGATAGTAGAACATTTGAAAAATATAGAAAAGCATACAAATAATCGAGAGTTATTCATAATCCCATAATGTCCACACCAGTCATCATCACAGTTGATATCCAGGATATAGCTTTTATGGTCTGGGAGTTTTTTTCCTGAGCACACAGACATGTTCAGGTATCTGTCTGAGGTATCTACATGTATATCTATCTGATATGACATCTGATCTATCTGCATATATAAATACGACTTAGCGTGATGGTCTTCAGCTCTGGGCCACTCTTGATATGCCACAGTAAGAAGTTATTAGGTTTACAGGACATCTTCTGGTGCTGTACTCTTTCCTCTCAGGGGTTGTGCAGTCTGAATCATAAAACCTGTCAATCAGGACGACCCACCACCCCTGGCAGTGCGTGGGGTCGGTCTCGATGAACAGGTGGTGTCTCCTCCCGGGACTGAGATCTCTGAGCAGCCGTGATGCTGAGTGAAAGAAGCCAGTCACAGAAGGACAAATGCAGCACAACTGCCCTTGTGCACGGGAGCTAAGGTGGTCAGACTCACAGAAGCAGAGAGAACACAGTGGTTGCCAGGAGCCGGGGGAGGGAGAGTGGGGAGCTGCTGGGTCATGTGCACCGTGACAATTAGGCAAGAAAACATTCCAGGGATGGGCCCTGCAACACCGTCCTTACAGTAACAATACTCTACCTGACACTTAAATATTTGTCAAGAGGGTAGATCTCATGTTCCGTGTGTGAGCATTTATCATAACAGAATAAGTAAATAACTCAATAACCATTGCAAAGCCGTCACTGAATTCTGCACACGGGCTGGTAGGTGACGAACAGGTAATCAGGGACCGGTGGTGGGCAGACTGGCGTCCCATCGGCGCTGTGCCTGGGGACGGTGGAGGTGAGCTGGCCCCTGACTGTGTCAGCCACCATGGCAGGGATCACCACCCCTGCGTCTGGTGCACACTCTTCTGGAAGTGGACTCCATCCCTCCGCCGAGTCTGCCCGGGACTCTCTGCTCCTGGGTCATCGACTTGCCGTTGCTTGGTAACTGGAGCACCTAATTATTCCACTAGCAGGTCAGAGAAATGTCAGCAACCCCATTACATGGACCCAAGACCGTCAGGCAGAGGGCGATCCTTTGCATAGAGAACTTCATTTCCCAGGGAGGGATAAGAAAGCCAGAGAATCACCAAGTTCAGTGCGTGTTGGCTGTCAGCACAGCGAGATGGTCTGGGAAACAATTGCAGTTGAAACCGGCATGATGAGAAGCAACTCAGACAAGGTTTTCAGTGTTGGCTGCTGCTTGTTTTGTTTTGTTGCCCTTAGCTCTGAGAGTGTCCGTAGATAAGGAACAGTGAATGGGCAAGGAGAAAAGGACTTCTTCGTCTGTTTTGGTAATGAGGCTTTCCTAGGAAAGGTATGTTAAGGATTGTGCCCTTTTGGGGGGAGGTGGATTTTTTTCTTTTTTTTTTTTTTTTTGCTTTGTGTTGTATTTTCTTGTCAACAAATTCTAGGTGATCAGGTTTTAAAATAATTAGGTTGTCTTTTTTACCTGTTTTTGTTGACAATCCCCATCCGTTTGTATTTGTCTGTGGCTATAATCGTCAGGGTTCTATTTTCGGAAAAAGTTCTTCCATGTACCTTGGGCGATGGGCTAAAAACATTCCAGCTGCCCGTGGACCGTGGGACGTGGCTGCCCATACAGATGCTCCGTGCAGATGGACTGGCCCTCTGTTCCTCACAACCGACTTCTCTTTGGGAACAAGGAGCTTGGGAGTCCAGATTTCCTTGTCTCCTGTAATGAGAATAGTGAGCGGCTGCGTGTCACAGAGAGACACTGAGCGGCAGTGACCCCCGGCGTTCGTGGACATGACCCCTTCCAGACACAAGAGGTTCGCTCCATGTCTTCACTTTCTCTACCTCGCATTAAATTTCACACCAGGATTGGCAAGCCAGCACGGGCCTTTCTCCCTAACTTGGGTGGCTCTCAACACCCAAGAACTGCCCACCCAGTTTAAAATACCCAAATAGGGGTGCCTGGGTGGCTCAGTCGTTAAACATGTGCCTTTGGCTCAGGTCATGATCCCAGGGTCCTGGCATCGAGCCCCGCATCAGGCTCCCTTGCTCAGCGGGAAGCCTGCTTCTCCCTCTCCCACTCCCCCTGCTTGCGTTCCCTCTTGTTGTGTCTCTCTGTCAAATAAACAAATAAAATATTAAAAATAAAATAAAATTAGGGTGCCTGGGTGGCTCAGTGGGTTAAGCCTCTGCCTTTGACTTGGGTCATGATCTCAAGGTCCTGGGATCGAGCCCCGCATCGGGCTCTCTGCTCGGTGGGGAGCCTTCTTCCCCCTCTCTCTGCCTGCCTCTCTGCCTGCTTGTGATCTCTGTCTGTCAAATAAATAAACAAAATCTTTTTTAAAAAATTAAATTATATTATATTATATTAAATACCCAAATAATGCTACTAACTATCCTCTGCGGCAAAAAGCCTCGGAATCAAAGAAAGGAGGCTTCCCAAAGGGAGGGAAGAACTGTTCTTCCTTGATTTTTTTCCCCCGGTGAATATCAGTGGGAGAAGTTAACTTGGAACAACTAAAACATTGCTTGGCTCAGTGTTCCTGACATAGTGTGGAGCTTCTGCTGGGTAAATGCTGACCAGCTCGCAGGCACCTGCCGCCCCTGCTTCCTCCCCGGCTTCAGGGCCGTGATGCACAGGGAAGAGGGTTCCGCGAGGCTTTGCCCACCGGCCCCCTCTGCTGGCCCTGAGCGGTAAGGGCCCCGGTGCCGTCAGCCCGGGAGAAGCTCACGGAGCTCCGCCAGTTTCCCGCAGAGCCATTTTCCTTGAGACTCTCCTGCGTTTTGAACGCCCGTCGCTGACCAGAGCTACTCCCGGTGACGGACAGAGAGCAGGAAATGATGTCCTGGGATGCCGGTGTGGACAACGGCACACACAGGATGGGGTGACGGTTGCACGACACGCATGTCCTCAGGGCCGCTGAACAGTAATTGAAAAATGTCTCAAATGGTACCTTTTATGTAATGTGTATTTTCCCACAATAAAAAAAAAAAAAATAACAAACACAAAGGGAAAATGGCGCCAGTGAGGACAACTGAAAGGAAGAGCACATCACAGGCCTGTCGTGTGTTCCTGATCAACCGGCACATACGCGCTGTCCGCAGGGTCCACGGGCCCTGGCCACAGAGGGGCCACAGCTGCCACCCACGGGGGGCTGTGGGCTGGGGAGGGGACAAGGCCAGGCTCCAGAGGGGTTGGGGCGGGCATGGGGGGCGGGGGTCAGGGGCCCAGCAGAAACTGTCCCTTGCTCCTTCCTCTCCATCTGCCGCTCACCCTCTCCAGAGCCTGAGAGATTCACGGCGTTCCCAGGAATGAAGGGACCACGGTCTCTGAGGGACCCTCCATGTCCAACCCCATTATCTTCACAGCTCCGAGGGGGACAAGGGCTGAGGTGCTCCAAGCAGGGGAGAAAGGAGGCATGGGCGCACAGGGGATCCCCTCCCCGCAAAGTCCCCTATAGAAGTTCACTCAAACAATGGGGGGCCAAGTCCCCACAAAAAAACAGGGCTTGGAGCATACCCAGAGGAAAGGCGCGCCTCTCCTCTCCTTCCGAACTTCTGGAAGGAAGGAAGCTCAGGGAGAGGACGGGAAGTGGGGGGATGGGGAAGAGGGAGAGAAGGAGAGAAGAGAGAAATCAAAGCACAAAAGGACCCAGAGAGGAGCAAGAGGGGCTGCAGCTCCACCTGGGAGCACGCGCTCGGCGGGGGAGCCCTGGGGTGCAGGCGACCAGCTGAGCTTGGGGCTGGGAGCCCGTGTGGACCTTTGTGTCAGCAGAAGGTGGGCCTGTGGGGGCAGATTCAGCAGGGAGACTGGGCTTAGGGTGCTGGAAGGGCGTGAGCGTGTGTGTGCGTTTGTGTGTGCATGAGTGTGTGCCTGCATGTGTATATGCATGTGTGTGTGCCCCTGTGTGCATGTGTGTACGTGCCTTGTGCACCTTGTGTGTGCATCGTGTGCACTATGTAAGCATGACTGGGTGTGTGTGTGTGTGCCGCCTTCATGTGCACGAGTGCATGCGTGTGCCCCTGTGTGCGTGCGTGTGCCCGTGTGCATGTGTGTACGTATGTGAGCGCATGTGTGCGTGTGTGCACGTGTGTGCATCGCTGTGTGCATGTGTGCGTGTGTGTGTGCATGTGTGTGCCTGTGTGTGCATGTCCACATCTGCCTTCTGCGCCTTGTGTGTGCACGTGTGCATTGTGTGTGCATGAGTGGGTGTGTGGGTGGTGTCTGCATGTGCACATGTGCATGTGGGTACAGCTATGTACATGTGTGTACACCAATGCATGTGCCTGTGCTTTGAAATGTGCACTAACGCGTATGTGCACATCCGCATTCAGGTGTGCATGTGCACATGTGTGCATGTGTGGGTGTGGGTGCCTTTGAACATGGGTGGGTGGGCATGTGGGAGTGTGTGGGCATGTATGTGCACCTGTGCCTGTGTGCTCGTGTGTGTGAGTGTAGATGTGCACGTGTGTGTGCACGCATTGAACAAGCCATTAGCTTTTCTAGCCGGTATCACATACCAATGGAAAAAAAATCACCAAACCATCCCTTGGTTCATTTTTTCCTTACAGCCTTTCCTTTCAACTCTAAATTTAACATGTAGCCCCGGGGCGCCTGGGTGGCTCAGTGGGTTGGGCTGCTGCCTTCGGCTCAGGTCGTGATCTCAGGGTCCTGGAATCGAGTCCCACATCGGGCTCTCTGCTCGGCAGGGAGCCTGCTTCCCTCTCTCTCTCTCTGCCTGCATCTCCATCTACTTGTGATTTCTCTCTGTCAAACAAATAAATAAAATCTTAAAAAAAAAATTTAACATGTAGCCCCCAACTATGTATTATTTATTCTTTAAAAAGAGGGGTTGTTTTTTAATGCAGGAGAGTAGAGGGGATCATGAGAAATTTGGCAAGGTCCTGGCAAATTTACATCTTACGTGCAAATTCATATTTGACACCTGCTAACGGCACAGCCTGCAGCACCCATAAAAACTAGACTAAAGACATACATTAACCAGAAGCGATCGGTCGTGTGGCGTGTCAGTGCCCATGTCCTCAGGCAGAAAGTGCCGCCAGAGTCACAGCGGCCACGCTTCAGGCTCCCCTTTATATGGGTTGCCTGGACACTGGGTCTCTAGCTCCTTCGAAGACAGTAGAGCACCGCCAAGCCTTCCCACACGTGGACGCTGGCAGACCCGACCATTCCTATTTGCTAACACGGTCACCACTGCACTTACATGCGGGCTGCTCCACGTTCCATGTCCCCTCCCGCGAGCTACAGACCCTTTGCAAACTTTAGAGTAACAGAGAAGCATCCCTTGTAACATGTTTGCAGTCATGTTTTCTGCATTTAATTTAGAAGAATTTATATGACATAAAGAAGCCTCAGAAGTGATTTATGAAGCTTGTGATTCTGGAGAGCACTGAAGAACTACATTCTTGCCAATACTCTTTGATTCAAGGAGCACCTACTGAGAACGGGCCACGCCCAGGCACCTGCTCTGCTGCCTGTTCCGGGTCGCTGGAACTGTTAATGCAAACCAGTGCTGGCAAAGAAAAAGCCATCTTAGTGACCCACCTGCTGTCAGCCCTCGTTCCAGACTGTCCTGAGGTGGGCGTGACCAATGTCAACTGTTCCGTCCAGCTAACAGGAAGCCCTTTCCAGGGGACACCTCACACGGCGTAAGGAATCTCACCAGCTAACTGCAGTCTATCAAGAAAATAGTACTACATTCCCATTTTTCAAGTCTTTAAAATTTATTTTAGATGTTTTTATTTACATATATTTTAAATGTTTATTGAAAAAATCATAAAAAGTCTTCAATGATTCCTAAGGTATATTTTGATAACATACTTCAGGCTTCCATTCATGCAGCAAACATTTCAAGAACCTGCTATCCACGCAAGGAGAGAAGATAGAGGCCCTGACTTAACGGAGATGGGAAAGAAAAACACCGTAAGCATATGTTGTGGCCGTGTTAGGATTTTGGAGGAAAATAAAGGTGAAAGGGCAGTGTTGAGTGGGGAAGCATCCTGGTCTTACTTTCAGAGGAACATCCCCAGGAAACCTCACTCCTAAAGGGACATTTGTGTGAGGACACGAAGGAGTGAGTGACTGAGCCATGAACTTTGCCTCTGATCGTCCTTGTCATACATCTCTCCGTCCCCGGGGACACCCCGGATACATGCATGTTTATCACTGTCAATCACATATTGAAAGATAAGGGAACACAACAGTAAATCATGGCCAGGCCTGCCCTCAGGAGCTCGGGATGCACCGGGGTGGGGGCTGGTGAGCAGGTGATCTCGGTGTGAGTGGGCGCCATGCCAGGGAGAGCTCTGGGTGCACAGTGGACGCACAGGTGGGCGTTTAACTCAGGACAGGTGCATTCTAGGTGCTGGGAATGCTGCAGGGCTCAGAGCAGACAACGTTCTCTGTCCTCATGGGGCACACGTTCTACTGAAGAGGGATTTCTGTACCGGTACCTGTGCTTGTGTCTATTTCTGAATCTTTTTCTATATTTCTATCTCCATCCATCCGTCTGTCTATCTATCTTTAACAGTCATAGTCTTCAAAAATTATAATTTATCAAAAGCAACAGAAATGTATCTCTATAGAAACATATCTATAATTCAAAATGGAAACGTGAGGGACGTCTGGGTGGCTCAGTCAGTGAAACGTCTTCCTGCAGCTCAGGTCATGATCCCGGGATCCTGGGATCAAACCCGCATCGGGCTTCTTGTTGAGCAGGAAACCTGCTTCTCCCTTTCCCATTCCTCCTTGTCTGCTCTGAGCCCTGCAACATTCCCAGCACCTAGAATGCACCTGCACCATTCCTCCTGCTTGTGTTCTCTCTCACTGTCTCTCTCTCTCTCTCTCTCTGTCAAATAAATAAATAAAATCTTTTTTTTAAGTGGAAATATCTTTGCTCAAAAGAAAATTTAAAATGTATGACTAGGGGCACCTGGATGGCTCAGTGTGTTGGGCGTATGCCTTCAGCTCAAGTCACGATCCCAGGATCCTGAGATCGAGCCCCACGTAGGGCTCCCTGCTCAGTGGGGCGTTTGCTTCTCCGTCCCCTCTGTCCGCCCCTCCACCTGCCCCTGCAGTTCTCTCTCTCTGTCAAATAAGTAAATAATATCTTTGTTTTAATGCAATGAATACACAAGAGGAGGTTAAATTCATTTAACACAATGAATACGCAAACATATTCGGTGAGGGCCTCAGGGCAGACTGTAAAATCAGCAGTAAGGGAATGGAATAATGCAGATAATTCGAGGCTGTGCTAGGAAAAGACGGGAGGCTCAGCGGCCTCTGACACAGGCACATGGAGTCAGACACATGAGCGGGGTGAGGGAGGCTGGGAACGTGGGTCAGGGCTACGTCCGTGGAGTTCCCCGGCCCTGCGACCCCAAAACACAACGTCAATGATGAGTATTTATAACAGAAAAGGTCACGACCATTCCGAAAACTTGAGATAGTTGTGCTTAATTTTCTGAGTGAAAAATCAGATACTGGAGACTCTTCAAAAAAGACTTAATTTTTCTGCAAAAGAATAGAAACAGTCACAATCCTAATGTAGAATAAGAAAGCACCTGTTGTTACTAAGCTGTGTTGTGAAGTCAACTTGTAATACCATTCATGGCAGGAGTATGAAATGTTCTATTTGGTCCAGAATTAGATAATTCGATAATTTACCACATCCGTGTTGGATTTGTCGATATCGACTTAATAATGAAGATAATGAAAAAAATCCTAAAAACACCGAATCATACAAGCACCGTCTCTTCTTAAAATAACCCTGGAAGTCAGTATGCTTCTCACTCACCAGCCCTTAGCAGAGGGGGCCTTCCAGAAATGTTTGTTGTAAATGCAATGATCCAATTAGAAATGTTACAGCAATCTTTGAGACAAGTGTAAAAAGACTGAGAAATTCTGAAGAAAGCAGAAAATTTTAGAAACCATCTGGAAATCTTAAATAGACGACAGTAATTATTCAGCTGTTTAGAAACAAGCCCTTAACAAGAAAACTTGAAGCTGGTCTCTCATTTTCTGCTAAAATAATTGTTTGTTTTCAAATCTTACAGTTTCGGGTTTTGTAATATTGCTGACAGCCTCCGTCTCCCTGTGGACAGACCCCGCACGTCCAGACGCGCTGCCCGCCCTGAGAGAGCGCCTCCACGGCCCTGTCCTCCCTGTAAATCCCCCCCAAAACTGCTGGCAGCTCCCTCCGTGTATGGCCTCCTGCTGTCCTCTCCCTGACCCCTCACCTTCCAGAAGCAGACTCTGCTCCCCACATCTGCAGGCCAGGCCCCACCCAAGCGCCCAGAGCAGCTCTGTGTCCAGGAAAGGCAGCGTGAACACGTCCCAGCTCAGTGGTTGATGTGACTGGACCAGGGCTCGGGGTCCCGTCTGGAACCTTCCCCAGGGCCTGAGTCAGGAGGAAGCGTTCTTCAAAGTTGCTGAAAAAGCAGGAGCAGGTGAGCCGATGTCCTGCATGGCTCAAGTGACTTCTCTGCTCCCTAGGAGATGAGACAGGAGCTCAGTCAGGTTCCTGCATCCGCGGCTCAGCCCTCCGACCAGCAGACCCCGGACCCCAGACCCCACGCCAAACAAGCTCCCGGTAACCCTTGCCTAGCCTCTTCTCCAGCCTGTGCTTTCTCCGTGCTACGAAATCCATCTTTCACTGAACCTCCCTGCACTGTTACCTCTGGGTGGTTGGTGGCTCTCAGGTGGGGTCACTGGAGGCCTGGGCTCTGCTCTGCCCCAGCCGGCTTCCCTGGGACCTGTTGTGCGGCCCACAGGTCCTGTCCACCACCCAGACCCTGGCACCACCGTAATGACCCTTCCTGTGTCCTACACGAATCCTCCAAATATGGTCCTGGTGGGAGCAGTGCACCCTCTTTCCTCAGAATTCTCTAGAATGTCACCCCTTACCCTCTAGATAGAGGAAGCCCTCTTCAAGGTTGCTGGAAAAGCAGGAGCAGGTGAGCCTATGTCTAGATAGAAAGAGCTCCTGGGTCCCCATTATCGTGCACCCTGGACCACCCACTAGTCCTCCTGCCTCGGACCCACACCAATCTCTTTACTCTATTTATACCAAGAGCCCAGGGGTTTGCAGAAGGACCAGACAAAGACAGAGAACCACCAGGTTGCAGACACAGCTCGTAAAAATCTAAACTGACCCATATTCCTGTAACTCTGCAGTCCTTCTCCATACGGGCAGCCAGGTGGCTCAGGAGGCCATAGCAAACACCACAGACTGGGGGCTTACACAGGGATTTTTCCACAGTCCTGGATGCCGCACGTCCAAGGTCAAGGCATGGGCAGGGCTGGTTCCTCCTGAGGTCTCTCTCCTGGGCGCGTAGAGTCCATCTTCTCCCTATGTCCTCACAGGGTCCCTGTGTGCATCCGTGTCCTTCTCTTCTCATAAGGATCCAGTCAGAAAGGATTAGGGCCCGTTCTAATGACCTCATTTTAACTGATCACCTCTGTAAAGGTCTCGTGTCCAAATAGGGTCCCATCCTGAGGTACCAGGGATCAGAGCTTCAACATATGAATTTGGGGGAACACAATTCAGCTCCTAACAACCCCTAAGCCAAATCTAACCAAAAAATTTGAGTGCCATTCCCTTCAAATTGGGCCCCTGGATAGTAGGGTCGGAAGTATGTAAAGTCACAGGTCAAGTGTGGCCCAACTTCCCAGAGTTCACTTTACTGCAGACTGTGTTATGCCTACAAAAATACTGTCATCCTGTACCCCTGGGGCTAATAATACATTATATGTTTATAAAAAAACAAAACAATTTTAAAAAAGAAAAATATTGTCATCAACATATGTTGGAGAAGAAGAAAATTTTATTGAAAATTTTATTCTATGAACACAGGCCTTCAAGACAAAATCTGCAGCAGCCTCCCACCGTCCTTGGCTGGACCTGGACCCACTCGTGGTATACGTTCTCCTTTCTCTGCTGCAGAATTGGGCTGGTGGAGAAGTTTCAGGAGTTCTGAGTCTCGCTCCAGAAGAGCACTCATTGCAGCCTTCTTGTTTCCAGACGCGTTATTCTGATGAGCAAAACAAAGGTTTTGGAGCTCCCTGGAGTGTTAATAGTGTGGGAGCCTTGTCGGGCTGCAAACATGCTGGAATGTTTCCACTCGGGCAGAGTTCATGTCTTAAAGCATATCCTCAGGATGCAATTAATTTATTTGAATTGATTGATGCTTTTAAACTTTCTGAAGAGCTCCATCTAAGAGGAAGGTTGGAGATGGAAGTAGGGCATGCCAACCCTGGCTGAGAGGGACACGCTTCTACAGACACTGGTGACGGAACCTGACAGAAGCTCCTCTCGTGAATGTGTCCCCGGCTGAATTTTGTTGAAGTGGTACCCATTCTTTAAAACACTAGCTTGAGTGAATACAGAATGCCTTTATGGAAAACGTTTCATCTAATCATCTGAAGAAATGCTATGCCATGTTTCTGGTATAAATTAGCACAATGCAGTTCACCTAATATAGTAAATATAGCAATTAACCAATTCAATAGGGTAGCTATACCAATTATCCCTAAATTCATGTGTATATTCAGTGCAATCCTAATCAACATTCCAACTAGATTTTTTATGAATTCCAATGTAAGAACTCTAACATTTATACGAAGGGATAAAGATCCATGAATTGACAAAATGCTTCTTGAAAATGAAGAACGAGGTAAGGAGCAGGACAGACTTGAGAAAACCATTGTAACAAAAACAAGATGGTTTTGGTACAGATTTGGACAGACAGACCAATGGAACATCTGAAGGAGCTCAGGGATGGCCCCACGCCAGCTTGATGCACGACAAAGACAACAGCACAGAGCGATGGGGGGAGAAGGAACTCTTTAGCAGATGACTTGCAAGAAATCGAATTGCTGTGGAGAAAATAAAGCTGTATTCCCAGCTGATCCCCTATAAAAATGTCATCTCCAGACACTTTAAAATCTTAAAAGTTAAAAATAATTGCTAAGATACATGAACGTATCTTCATGACTCAAAATTAGCACAAGAGGAACCAAAAAGAATAAACTACAAAGTAATGTGTTAATGGATCAAGGTGATGACATCAGAATTAAAGCTTCTCGATTAGTGATGAGCACCACAAAGTTCCCGGGGGAAGACAGGCTAAGAGGAAACACTTGCTACATCAAAAGTCAATGGCATATTAGTGTCTAGAATACATATGGACTGTAATAAACCAATTTTAAAAAACCATAGAAAAGGACACCTGAGCGGCTCAGTCAGTCAGATATCTGCCTTTCGCTCGGGTCCTGATCCTGGGATCCTGGAATCGAGTCCAGCATCAGGTTTTCGGCTCAGAGGGGAGCTTGCTTCTCCCTCTGTTTGCTTCTCTCTCTCTCTCTCCGACAAGTAAATAAATAAAATCATTCAAAAAAATAAAATCAAAAGCCATAGGAAGTGGCGGGGAGGTGGGAGGTTGGGTTACCAGGTGTGGGTATTAGAGAGGGCACGGATTGCATGGAGCACTGGGTGTGGTGCAAAAATAATGAATACTGTTATGCTGAAAATAAATTTTAAAAAAGCCATAGGAAATTAAGACACTGTAGAAAAAATGAAGAAGCAATTGTAGATGAATATATGCAAGAGGGTATCAAAATCACGAGCGAGCAAAGTAACACAAACCACGAGGAGAGACCATGGGTGAAATGCAGTGAATACTGAAAGCAAGGGTTGGGGAAGATGTCCCACACTGCTTGTTCTACGGGATACACGAACACCCAAGGACGTATGGAAGACACACTGAAGTGGGCAGCTACCCGCGAGAGAGGAAGAAGAGGAGCCGGCCTGACGGGGGTGGGGGCCCATGAAGATGAGCCTCACGCACAGCAATGACGAGCGTGCACCCTGACCTGTATCGTGACCCCATCTCTGCCCTAGAGGGACAAAAGAACAGCATGCATGCTGCCCTGTGGGAGTTACACACGTGACTGATCATCATCAATGACATAAAAGCTTCCTTAATTACGAAAGCCAGAAACTAGCTGGCTGCACACCAAGTCCCAAAATACCTTCCTGGGCACATGGAAGTCTGCAACTTCCAACCTGCTTTGCAGTCTGGTTGGGACTCCCCGAATGGGTCTGGCCAACTAATGATGGTGCAGTGCGCCTTCCTTCTGGTCCTAGAGCAGCGCCGCATAACTGTCCACATTCCACCTCTCCCAGCCATGGCATCAAACGTGAAGGACTCTGAGAGTCACTTGATGATAGAAACCTATATCCTTTAGCTAGCCTCCAGAGGAGAAACCCCCCAGGAAAACCAGGGAACCCCCATTAGACTCACATGAGCTAGAAATAAACCTGTGTTAAGCCACTGGGAAGTGGGAGTTAATCTGTTTAAACAGTTAGCTTATCCAGATAGAATACTATTCTATCAAGCCCATTTTCGTCCTCTCTGTTGAAAATAAATGGGGAAAAAAGCATATATGCTTTGTACCAGGTAAGTACGAAATTGTAAGACTCCAATTCAGAAACGGTTGAAATTGAGGAGAAATTAGCGTTATGATAGCTCAGTTCTTAGGAAGCAACTTAGAAACGTTCCTTTCTTGGCTCCACAGCAACACGCCAGCATGCCGGACGTCCTCACGGATGGAACCCACGCCTCTGACGTTGAACACAACGCAAACGCATCTGCTAAACCGGCCTTCCTCGGGAATTCCTCTCACTGTCGCCAGAGAAGAACTCCCAAAGAAACATCAGAAATAGAAGATACTCAAAGTTTACTTTTCGGTGCCTTACACGTGTTTCCCTTAATGGAGTAGGTCTTCATTTCGAAAACGAAATGCATGATGGGATGGAGATGGAACTATTTCTTCATACTTGATAGTGATCAGAGACTGAGCCTTGGGACTGGTGCGTATTAATCCCAACCCTCCTCTTCAGATTCCTGCAAATAAGTGACCTTCCCTTCAACTTCAAAGTGCAGTGTAGAATTTCCAGACAATACTATAAGGCAGAATGGGAAAGTTTATATATGTTAAACTCACAGTTCACTCTTCAACAAGCCATACCTTTCCCCTTCTCATCTCACCAACCAGAGGTCCCCTTTCCCATCATTCCCACAGCCAAGCAGTGCCCAGTCCCAGCTAGACTCTCCACCCTGTCTCCTGAGGCACAGCAGTTCTGCCTGCTCACCACAATCCTAGACCCCAGGTGAGTCCAGGAACTGGTTGGTTGCTTAAATACCATGATGATTAAAATAGGTCAAAGTGAGTCAGAGGAGTGCGCCATTCATTCATACTGACCTACTTACTGAAGGGAGTATCTACCGCTGAAACTCTGCTCTTCCTTCAAGTGATTTGTGCTTCCTATTTAAAGCCTAACCCAAAATTTCAAGCCCCAACTAGTGACAAGGCCTGTCCTCTTTTCATTTCAATCATGGACCTTTTGCATTTTATCTGTGTCAAAAATTGTGTCTTGCAAAGGAAACGGACAACAAAAGCAAAAGACAACCAATGGAATGGGAGAAGGTATTTGCAAATGACATATCAGATAAGGGGCTAGTATTCAAAATCTGTAAAGAACTTATCAAACTCAACACCCAAAGAGCAAATAGTCCAATGAAGAAATGGACAGAAAGCCTGAACAGACATCTCTGCAAAGGAGACTTCCAAATGGCCAACAGACACATGAAAAAGTGCTCCACATCACCTGGCATCAGGGAAATACAAATCATAAACCACAATGGGACACCACCTCATGCCAGTCAGAATTGCTAAAATTAAAAAGTCAGGAAATGACAAATGTTGGCAAGGATGCAGAGAAAGGGGAGCCTCCTACATTGTTGGTGGGAATGCAGTCTGATGAAGCCACTCTGGAAGACAGTATGAAAATTTCAAAAAGTTGAAAATAGATACCTCACAAGCCAGCAATCACATTAGTGGGTATTTATCCTAAAGATACAAACATAGTGATCTGAAGGGGCACGTGCACCTGAATGTTTACAGCAGCAATGTCCACAATAGCCAAACTGTGGAAAGAACCTAGAAGTCCATCAACAGATGAATGGATAAAGAAGATGCGGTGTGTGTGTATATATACACACACACACACACACACATATACAATGGAATACTATGCAGCCATCAAAAAGACACACAAAAATCCTGCCATTTGCAATGACATGGATGGAACTAGAGGGTGTTATGCTAAATGAAATAAGTCAATCAGAGAAAGATAATTATCATATGAACTCTCTGATATGAGAAATTTGAAAGGCAGTGCAGGGGGGCATGAGGGTAGGGAGGGAATAAATGAAACAAGATGGGATTGTGAGGGAAACAAAGCATAAGAGACTCTTAATCTCAAGAAACAAACTGAGGGTTGATGGGGGGTGGGGGAGCAGGGATTGGGTGGCTGGGTGAGGGACACTAGGGAAGGTGTGTGCTTGGATTGTGTAAGACTGATGAATCACAGACCTGTACCCTTGAAGCAAATAATACATTATATGTTAATTTTAAAAATTGTGTCTTGCCTACTGAAATTCACTCTTTCTTTGCCCATAGAAACAAAGTTATAGGGGGCAGTGGAGGCCAAGCTAGAAGTTATTATGCCCAATTTCCTTTGCAGCTGGGTGTGGCTCTGTGCATCTATGAGCAAAACGAATATGTAATTTTTACCTCATTTGGTTGAAAAGAATCAGCTAGCCCCTTTCTCTCTCTCTCCCTTTGAGCTGAGACATGATTGAACTGCAGGTCCTTGGGAATGGTGGAATAAGATAAAAGAAACTTCTCCCTTCCAGGAACGATCACACAGAGAAAAGCTACTCCATGTCTTTGACTGTTATGTGAGAGGGAAGTCAACTTCTATTCTCTTTAAGCCATTGTATTTGGGGATTTCCTTGTTATGACTGCTTATACTGCTCATTACCTAATACTGCCTCTCATTTGTGATATCCATTTCATCCCTGAAATCGTAAGATCTTTGATGCCAAAGGAAGGAGAACCAGGATAGTAAGAGTTGTTCTATATAAGCATACTCCTAGATGTTTTTATTCTCATGTTCTCCTTTCTTATGCAACATAAAACAGTATTGTGGACATGCTTCCTTTTTTATCATTAAAAAAAAAAAGCTATTTAGTGATATGTTGCTGTGTTACAAATCATCCCCGAATTTTACAGCTTAAAGAAATCATTTTATCAGGCTTACACATTCTTGAGTCAAGAAGTAAGGAGGGATAGAGCATGGGTAGAGCATCCAGGGTCCCGAATGTTTGGGTCTCATCCGGGCAACTGGAAGGTCAGGTGTGACTCAACATCTGGTAGCAGGATTCTTCTGAGGCCTCTTCACTCATGTGTCTGTGTGTTACTATTTACTGTCGCCTGGGACCTGAGCTGGAGATATTGGCCAGAACACCTACAAGTGGTTTCCCTGTAGCATGGCAGCCTCAGACTTTGTACATGTTGGACAGATCTACAAAGTAAATATCTCAGATAACTGGGTGGTGACTGCATGGCCTCTGATAATTTAGTCTTGAAAACTACCCCTTTGTAGGTCAAAATGGTTGAATATAATTTAATATGATTCAACACATTATTTGTTTTATGCCATTTTATGCCTCTCCACCCCCCAGTGTTTTTAGCCCATACTAGATTCTCAATTTATGTTCTACAGAAAAGCCAAATGGCCAAATGGGTGATATAAGAAAAGAAAAAAATAACACCCGAGTCCCTTGACCTCTTGTTAGTCAGAACATCACTTCTTGTGGCTATCGTAACAAACTGCCAAAAGCTCAGTGGCTTTAAAGAGCAGAAATTTATCTTCTCCCAATTCTAGAGGCCAGAAGTCTGGACTCAGCATCACTGGGCTGAAGCCAGGGTGTGACACAGGGGTGTGTTCTCCCTCTAGAATATCTAGAGTAGAATCTATTTCTTGCTTCTTCCAGTCTCTGGTGGCCACCAGCATGCCTTGGCTGGTGGCCACATCATTCTTATTTCTGACTCCATGGTTACATGGGCCTCTCTTCTTTCCTGTCTGTCAAATCCCCCTAGGCCTCTTTCTTATAAAGACACTTGTTATTGTTATTGCATTTAGGGACCATCCAGATAATCCGGGATAATCTCAAAATACTTAATTGATTAACCTCTGCAAAGTCTGCCACCTAAGGTAACAGTCACAGGTTCTAGAGATAAGGAGATGGACATCTTGAGGGACCATTGTGCAGCCTACCAGAGTCAGAACAGAAGCTTCCAAGGACATAGGTGAGGCCATTTTTGGTGGCAATAGGCAGAGTCCAATAAGCTGGGACTGAAATCCTGTCATGGCAAGAGCCTACAGGACAAGCTCAGAGACAGGGTTCCAAAGAGCTCTGGATACTCCTGTTCAGCCTGTGACACCTAGTGCCCTGGCTCATGTCCCCAGTGTTCACCCCAGGAGCTCAAGAAGCGCAAGGAGAACCAAGTAATGGTCCAGTCTACTTACAATTTTGTGGATGCTTGTTTCATTACTCTATTTTCCCAGCATCTTTGTTCCATATAAAGCCTGGGAGTGTTAATGAAAAACAAGAATGATCATTAATCTTTGTTACTTGAGGACTAACATGTCAAGTTCTTGGCCACCAGACTCCCCAGTGACAAGGACATGTAGTGTAATGGGAAAAAGTCAGAGGACATGGGTGTGAGTCTCTGCTTTGCTGACTCACATTCTTCTACCTACCTTTATTTCCTAAAGTAACTGCACTCCAGACTCTCATGCTCACACCCCTATAATAGCCACCACTGGTAAGCTCCACCATGTGCTAAGAACAGCTCTACGAAGATGACTCAGAGGTATTTATGAAGTTGGGACATCTAATAGAGCACCTGGTGACTTGTATGCACCCTTTGGCTTTCAACCTGATGGGAGCATCACACTTAAAACCAGGTAGCTCCAATATCTTCAGCCCAAAACATATGGCTTATGTCTGGCTCTGAAAACCCCTAACAGCCATCCACCCACTCAGCATCCATGAAGACATTCAAAGTTATCTGAGGAAGATCTGTCTGCATATAAGGTAAGCATTCACTGCAACAAAGCAGAACTGGTACTTTTTCCCAAGGAGACTTCATAAATTGTGAGATTCCTCACTTTCTAGGTCAAGATCATACTGCTTAGATTAATGAATTTGAGAACAGGGCATGGAAATACAAGAGACAGTGAAATCAGAACCACTTGAGTACTGGAAGGCAAGAGACAGCCTGTCTTTAAACTGCAAACCTCCAAGGGACAGGCTTCAGAAGCAGCCACGAGATGCTTCCAATGCACCCAGGTGCAAGAGAGAGGGAGAAGAGGTTAAATGGAAACATATGGTGGGAGATTAAACAACATCCCTTTAATCCCCAACTGTCCCACTACCCCTGCTGTAATTACATGCCATCAAATTCAAAGGCCACCAGATGTTCAAAGCCTAAACCAGGAATTACCCACTTGGCCACTATCTTAGGGAATGAGCACTCTCACTTGACGAGGAGAGCCGCATTTAAATTAGACAAGATGAAAGCATTTTTACATTTGTTCACAAAGAGTGGGCGGATAGACGTAAACCAACACATTAACCATTTTCTTCCCAGCAGAGGACCACAACCACTAGGCTGGTGAGCACAAATTAACTTCTAGTGAGGGCACCTATTAGAACCTACACAGCAAACTCACTGCTCTTTTGAGCTCAGAGGATTCACACCCCTGTTATCTTGGGGAACAAAATCTTTCACAAAGGTTATTTTCCCTTGATGCTCCAATGAATCAATAACTTCTTCCAAAGAAGTAAAAAAAAAAGTTAATTTCTTCTGTCCTTACTTTAAAGAGAAGAATAATATAAGATATAGTCAATAAAAAGAGACTTTCTTACTTGTGTCTCATTATGTGCATTATTAGGTTCAGGAGATGACTTACTCCATATTGTGGAGAAAGGAGACATCTCCCTAAACTAAGAGTGACTAACTGAGATGGATAAATCTGTCTGTATTCCACAGGATTTCATGTTTCATGTTATCATGAATCCGTATTAAGTTATAAGTTATATATCTATATACATATAGATAGATAGCTATATAAGGTCTCACTCTGATTAATTCAGTACAAAACTCCATTAACTAAATGGTCTTTCCAGGAGACAGCTTAGATCCTCAATATTGACTGTTCCTGACTCAGGCTCTTCTCATGTTTACTTCCAGAGTACCAGGGACCCAGCATAAAACAATGGCATATCTCCATGTGAGAACAGAACCTCTCTTTTACTGACAATGTGTTATTAAACATATTTCCCCTATATCTATTATAACAGTTACCAAAGTATAAGACTCAAAATTTTGGGGTGCTTAATCTAGGCCTGTAGAATTCTGGTAAGTATCCAAGAGATTCCAATGTAAGTCAGGTTTATGAATCAACGATCTAATCCAATGTTACTTGAATATATATTATGACACTTGCGCAGTCTGAGTGAATGACCCCAGCTGACCAAGCTTATGTCCAGTGATCTATCAGGTTCAGGTCAGGAGTTGAGGCAGGAGAGTCCAGTGGTTATGAATGAGCCAAGAACTGGAGTTGACTAGATTTGAGTCTGGCTACTTTGCCAACACATCACCATAACCCAGTTACTTAACTTTATCCTCTGTGCAAGAACTTCCTGGATTATTAAATGGGATAAAGATTGTGAAGCCCCTCCTCTTCCTGTTACACAGTAAGGGTTCAATAAATGGTAGTTATTGCCATTCTCAGTTTCAAAATAATATTTATCCGGTCCTAATTCCAGTGCCCACATTGGCTACTTAGGCTTTTGTTCTTGCCACAGAGACATTTTATAAAATTTGGGGGTGAAGCAGTGATTGAGGTCTTGCCTTGGGGTGATGTCTCCACACGGTACCTACCTCTGGCTTTGTTCATATTCCCGACTCTCCCGGTATTGAGTTAACTAACTAACTCTCCCGTATTCATATTGCTCTATGCTTTTTTTTTTTTTTTAATGTTATGTTAGTCACCACACAGTACATCATTAGTTTCTGGTATAGTGTTCCATGATTCATTGTTTGCATATAACACTCCGTGCTCCATGCAATATGTGCCCTCCTTAATACCCATCACCAGGCTAACCCATCCCTGCTCCCCACTCTCCCTGAAACCCTCAGATTGTTTCCCAGGGTCCATAGTCTCTCGTGGTTCATCTCCCACTCTGCTTTCCCTCCCTTCAGTTTTCCCTTCGTTCTTCTAACATCATCTGCGCTATTCCTTACACTCCACATATGAGTGAAACCATATGATAATTGTCTTTCTCTGCTTGACTCATTTCACGTAGCATAAACCACCTCCAGTTCCATCCATATATGCTTTTTTTTAAAGATTTTATTTATTTATTTGAGAGAAGGAGTGAGCATGAGTGGGAGAGGGGCAGAGTGACATGGAGTCAGGCAGACTCCATGCTGAGCGTGGAGCCCAATGCCAGGTTTGACCTAGCAACCCTGAGATCATGACCTGAGCCAAATCCAAGAGTTGTATGCTTAACTGACTGAGCCACCCAGGTGCCCCATCACTGCTCTGCTTTTATCCTTATCCTTCCCTCCTATCCATCAGGTCCTGATTTTAGCTTGTCTAAGTGCTTTTAACCCACAATGTCATGCTAGTTTTCACTCTAAGGGCATGGCCCCACTCAAATGTATCCTTTAAGCTCCAACCTCAGGTGCTGCCATGATCCCCAACTTGGAAAACTGGCCTTGAATCTAATCCGTGCCCACCAACTCTTGACTCAGCCCACACAGCCCTGGTTCCTCTCCCAACCATATAGATCTCAAACTAAAAGGTGGGGAACCTTTGTACACCCATATTCATAGCTGCATTATTCACAGTAACCAAAGGTGGAAACAACCCAAGCATCCTTTGAGGAGAAACAGATACATAAAATGTGATCTATCCACCCAGTGGAATATTACTGAGTCTTAAAAAGGAGAAAAATTCTGGCGCCTGCTAAAACATGGTTTAATTTTGAAGACATGATGCTAAGTAAAATAAACCAGTCACAAAAAGACAAATACCATATGATTCCACTTACATGAGGTCCCCAGCATAGTCAAATTCATAGAAACAGAGGCCAGAATGGTAGTTCCCAAGGGGTAGGGGAGGGCATAGAGAGATAGTATTTGATAGGGACAGTATTCCAGCAGGGGAAGACGTAGAGTCCTGGAGGTGGACGGTGCAGATTGTTGCACAACTGTATGAATGTGCTTGACGCCACTGATCTGTAAACGTAAGAATGGTTAAAATGGCAATTTTACGTCATATTTTACCAAACCATATATTTTCTTTTAAGTCAAGAAATGCTTAGAAGTGTTCCCTTTAACTTAGGGATGTGGCAGTGATTCCCACCATAACCACTATTATTTAGCTTTGATGTAGAAATATTGATCAATGTAATGAGAGAAATAAAAAGGTCAATATTGTAAATGAGGAGACATAATTATGATTATGGTTGAGTATTATCTTGCACTGAGAAAAATCAAAAGAAAAAACTAAAGAGAAAATTAAAGTATTAAAGAGAAACTAGAAAAAGGCCCCAAGTTGATCTGCAAACTTAATAGCTTTCTTATATACATTTTCTACATATTACTAGAAAATATCAAAAAAAGGAAAAATTTTGTTTATAATTTTTACCTAAAAGAATGACACACCTAGACAGAAACATTACAAGTAACGTGCTGAACGTACATGAAAAAAATTTAAATTCTAAGGATCATAAAAATTACTTTAATGACTTGAAAACAACAACAAAACATTTTTCAGATAAAATGATGGAATGCTAAAAAGTTATCAGTTTCCCTAAATTAATCTATAAATTCAATGCAGTGTCAATTAAAATGCTAAAAACAATTTTTTTGACTTGATAAATGACATTGAATTTCATCTGGAAGAGTAAATGCTCCAGAAGAGCCAAAAAGTTTGCAATAATTTTTGCACCATCATACTTCCAAAGCACTTCACTTGTCCGGTTTCATAACTGAGGAGGAATGTGCCTTGGGGTGATTTGTACCTTCATCTCACCCATATCTGGCTTGGATGATGTTTAGAAGAGACTCTGGACTTCAGAGTTGATGATGTCATGAGTTGAGACTTTCAGGGAGTGGGGAGACTGTTGGAGGAGAGTGAATGTATTCTCCATGGGAGAAAGATATGAATTTGGGGGACCAGAAGTGGAATGCTATGGACAGAATTGTGCCCCCTACAAATTCATATATTGAATCCCTAATCCCCCATGTGACTATATTTGGAGAATGGGCCTTCAAGGGGTGATAAAGGTTACATGAGATCATAATGGTGGGCTGTAATCTGATAGGGTTGGTGCCCTTGTAAGAAGAGGAAGAAACACCAGAGCTCTTCCTCTCTCAGACATGCATGGGCACCATGAGAAGACTATCATCTGCAAGCCAAGAAGAAAACTGAAATCAAGCAAACATCTTGAATTTGGACTTCTTACATCCAGAACTGTGAGAAAAAATTCTGTTTTTTAAACTACCCAGTTTGTGGGATTTCATTGTGGTGGCCTGACCTGAATAGTACAGCTACTTTGTTCATGAGCCATTGGATGATGGCGGGGTGGATGGGGAGAGAGGATGACTCCTATTCACATAATGGGTCATCCTGCCCACTTGATCATTAAAATCCTCTTTGGCTGAACTCACCCTTTAGCAAGCATTCACATGGGTCATTAAGATTCTCATAGTTTTTGCCCACTCAGAGAGGTCTATCCAAACTTCTCTTCCCCAATTTTCCTTGTCACCAATTTTCTAATCACATTCCTTCCAAGTCCCTGACCACTCCACCAAACCATTGGCCACAGCCAATGAATAGCATATAATCACATCTGCCATTTCTTCTTGGAAAAAGATAACAAGTAAGTACGTTCCTCTAGGTTCTGCCCATTGGGTGGATTTACCTTCAATACTACTCTTCAGGGATGTCTCATATAAGGGGGCTACAGTGTTGGAGTTATCCACCTTCATATGGTACCTGCATATCATATAGAATGGCCTGAAAACCAGACCCAAGTTTTCTCTTTCTCTGTCAGTTGATTACAGGGAGCTCACCACGAGGCCATAGATACAGACTGGAAGAGAGAACACAGTGTAGCTGGAGTGGGGACCATGGGCACTTGGGCCATTTCTTCATGTAGCTTCCTGTGCTTTCAGCCTGCTGGGCCCCAACAGGTGTATATACCATGTTCATTGATGATGGAGTGCTGTTGCACATCCCCAAGTCTATGACTTGGGACTGGGGATGGGGTCATGTTGGCCCCATCATTAACCATTCAGTTTCTACTAAGACCTACTAGGAGGCCAGGAGCTGTTTCTCAAAAGGAGAGTGGTTATCAATAGACGATGGCAAGACTTTGCTCCAAAATCCTAAGGTTCTGCCCTGATTCACATGTAGGGGCCTGACAAAGTCTATAAACAGCACCTCTGTCTGATAATTCAACCACCATTGAATCTGCTGGGTCACACGGCCCAAGTGGCAGAGCAGCTTGGACCCACCGCAGAACTTTTTCTTGTGCTGGACCCACTCAAAACTAGCAACACTTTGGGTCACATGGTACATGGGCCAGAGTAGCACTTTTTTTTTTAAAGATTTTATTTATTTATTTGACACTCAGAGATCATAAGTAGACAGAAAGGCAGGCAGAGAGAGAGGAGGAAGCAGGCTCCCCGCTGAGCAGAGAGCGTGATGCGGGGCTCGATCCCAGGACCCTGGGATCATGACCTGAGCCAAAGGCAGAGACTTTAACCCACTGAGCCACTCAGGCGCCCCCAGAGTATCACTTCTAAACCAGGAATATATTGTCTCCAGAATCCAAAGAGATCCACTAAGGGTTGCGCCTCTTTTTTTAGTTATAAGAGGGGCCAGTTGCAACAGTGAATACTTTACCTAGAAGGGATAGTTTGGTGTGCCCTATATCACCCCTAGAAATTTCACTGAGGTAGAAGGCCCACGAATTTTTGTCCAATTTATTTCCTACCCTCAATTACGCAAATGTCTACTAATAAGTCTAGAGGAGTTGCTACTTCTTGCTCTCTAGGTCCAGTCAGCACAATGTCATCAATGAAATGGACCAGTGTGATATTTTGTGGAAGGGAAAGTTGCTTAAGATCCCTGAGAACCAAGTCATGACATAGATCTGAAGAGCTGATGGATCCATGAAGTAGGTCAGTGAGGGAGCACTGCTGGCCTTGCCAGCTTCTGGTGGGTCTTATGAAGAGGTATGAAGAAAAGAAGCATTTTCCAGATCAGTAGCTGTATACCCAGTACCAGGAGCTGTGTTAATTTGCTCATGCAATGACACCGCCTCTGGTACAGGAGTTGCCATTGGAGTCTCCACTTGGTTGAGTGTATGGTCATCCACTGCCATCTCTAGGACCCATCTGTCTTTTGCACAGGCCAAGTAGGCCAGCTGAATGGGGATGTCATGGGAATCATCAACCCTGTATCCTTTAAGTCCTTAATTGTGGCCCTAACCTCCGTTAGTCCCTAGGTCAGGGAACCCATGTAGGGATTCTGGAAGCTGCTGAGTATATCTGTTCTAATTATGCATACCAGAACTGGAGAACAAAACTACAGGATGGGTTCAGAGACACACAGGCCTGCTGTGAGATGGATCCAGGCTGAAACTCCATTGATCACCTGACCTCCACAAGTCCCTACTCTAACTGATAGGCCACAGTCTCATTTTAGGTCTTCTGGAATCAGTGTCAGATCAGAAACAGTGTCCTGGAGTCCCAGAAAGACCTAATTAAACCCTCTTGACTGATGCACAGCTACCAGAGTTAAAGACTGTCAATCTCTTCAGGAAAGGCTAGGAGAAAGATGAATAGTACATATTTTTTGGATCTGTAAATGTGCTAATGTGGGGGAGTTGACTGAGGGGCTATCTCTGCTTTTATGATTCAGGTTAGGCTTTTGTTCACTTAACCTAGAACTTTTCTGCTGATGCAGACTAAGTAAGAGTGGATAGGATTTGTATTTCAGTTTTGGAAACATGATCAATGGCAAACACCCATGAGAGTCAAACTACTGTGATTGCTACTTTGATTCACCTGTCCATTATGGTCCCTGCCCACCTTGCCTTTGGCCACTGAGAGCCATCTCTTGGCCCTTGCCTCTCTGGGATGCAGTTGCTTACACTGCATTCAATTCTCCCAATCCTGTGACTGCTCTTCTCACTGTAAGATCTGGGCGGCATGTAAGAGCAATCACAGAGATCTTCAAGGATGCTGTGACCCCCTCACAAATTTATTTCTCACAGCTGTGACAAAAACTGTGTCCCCAAGGGCAGATGAATGGGTCTTCAATAACAAATCCATTCCAACACTCCAATCTCCTAAGTCTTTGTATCCCTTCCTCTACATCAAGCCAAGGTAGGCCATCCGTTTCTGACTTTTTCACTGTGGACCACCTTTTGGTCCATTTCAGCCAACTAAACAAATGATTTGGTTTGAAAGGCAAATCTTTTCTAACTCCCTAAGCTGCAACATTAACTGTAGAATCTCTGCTTGGTGAGTTCCTGTCGATAAATTTGATCTGATCCAAATTTACGTTCCATTCACCAATAGACACAGTGATGACTCCACTGAACTGGAAGTTAAGTCTGCTACCCAGCCACAGTGGGCTCTTGATGCCTCTGAGTCAGTGGGCAAAGAGGAGAATTCCTCTGCTGCTGGGGTAACTGATCCTGCCTACCAAGGGCAGATTGGCCTACTTGTCCACAATGGAGGGAAGGAAGAGTGTGTCGGGATTACAGGCAATGCCCTAGGGCATTTCTTCGTATTACCAAGCCCTGTGATTGAGGTCAGTGGAAAACCACAACAACATAATCCAGGAGGATCACTAATGGCCCAGACCTCTCAGGAATGAAGGTTTGGGTCACCCACCAGGCAAAGAAAGAACCACGACCAGTTGAGATGCTTGATGAGAAAGCGTAGTGGCAGAAGGTTGTCATAAATACCAGGTAAGACCATGGGAGCAGTTACAGAAATGAGGATCGCAACTCTCATGAGGATTTCCTCTTCATTTCATTAATTAATATCATTAATAATGAATGTCATTAATATGTGTGTGTGTTTATATTTGTATCTGGAGATTCAGTAAGTATGGTTTAAGGAGATGCCCATGGGTGCCAAGTTGACAAGGGGTGGACTTTGGATGATCAGTTTCACCTGTCCACTTGACTGGGCCACAGGCTGTCTAAATATTTCCTCAAACACTAATCTAGGTGTGTCTGTGGGAGGGTTTCTGGATGGGAGGGACTCTCCTGGTCACCGGCTTGCCACCTGCAGATCTCCGGACCTTTCCGTCTCTGTAATCATAGGAGCCAATTCCAATAATTAATTAATTAATTTTTTAAAATATCCAATTTTTCCTGGGAGGCCTGGGTGGCTCAGTTGGTTAAGTGTCTGCCTTTGGCTCAGGTCATGATCCCAGGGTCCTGGGATCGAGTCCTGCATCAGGATCCTTGCTCAGTGGCGAGCCTGCTTCTCCCTCTGCCGCTGAGCCCCCTGCTTGTGCTCACTCACACGTTCTCTCTCTCTTTCTCTGACAAATAAATAAACAAAATCTTTTTGAAAAAATTACAAATTAAATTTAAAAAATAAAAATAAAAATATCCTATAGGTTCTAGTTCTCTGGAGAAGCCTGACTAATGCAGGTACCTTTAAGAAGGGAAGAGTAAGGCAGAGAGTCTTGTGATTCCGTTTGTAGACCTGGGAGCTAGACTCAGGACTCATCGCTACCACAACGCTCCCTGCCTGTACTGGTCTTTCATACCTGGTGGTCTTCCCTGGGCTCTGTCTGCAATCTCCTTTCCCACGGCAGAGAGTTGTGGCCATGATACCAGAACAACATTCTTCCAGTTCATGAACCAAAAGGAAGAGAAAGCTATTCAACCCGACTCCACCCTCTGCCTTTGGTCCAGAGAATCCCCAGGACGCTAACTGCATCAGCCTCAGTGAAGAGCTCACCCCCTTCCGGTAATCCCTGCATCCAGAAAGGGACAGTGAGTGACCAACTCAGTACGGGCAACATGGCGCATTCTGGCCAAAGGGGGCCGTGTCATATGATATAATAATACGATTAATCATAAAGGAGCAAGTTTCTCGCGAAGCAGGAGTGCGAGGCAGACACGGCTGGATTCAGCCTCCCTGAACTCCCACCTCGCTGCCCACCTCACCCAGCCCTACACATCTGCTCTATCGGAAGGAAATCTAATTCTCATTCCAGATGCTAGTCCAGGGCCCTGACCCCAGAGGCTGGGAGTCCCCATTGCTCCCAGGAAAGGGGGTAAAAGCTCTAAGAAGCATAATAGAATTTAAGCTGTGCTCTTGGGAGCTTCCAACCAGGGGGAGAAAGACCCTCAGCTTTCCCCCAAATCCAGTGAGTAAAGTTCAGATCCCAGGACCTAGAGTTGTTTATTCTCTTCCACTGAGAGAAGAAACACCATCATTTCTGGTCTGCACGGTCCCTGCATGCTTCTGGCACACATTTTTCTCCTGTGATGGAAAACTTCCTGTTCTTCCGTGTGGGAGTCATTTCATGACATGACTCATCGCAAGGAGCCCAGCTGTGTGTCTACACCATGTTTCTCGGTCTGCAGGTCTGGGCTGAGTTCCTACAACCTCTCCCTCTGGAGCTTCTTTCCCGGGAAGGGCATGGCAGAGACCACTCCAAAACCACTAGGTTTTCTCTGGGATCCCATGTCCTTTGCCCACACCTACACTCCCCCAATGTCAGGACAAACAGAAAGACACATATTTAACGACAGGAAGTCTTGGGGGAGAGGGGGTTCAGTCAGTTAAGTGTCTGCCTTCAGCTCAGGTCTTGATCCCAGGTCCTGGGATTGAGTCCCACACCCCTCTCCCTGCTCAGCGGGGAGCCTGCTTCTCCCTCTGCCCTCTCCCCTTCTCATGCTCTCTCTCTCTCTCTCTCTCACTCTCTCAAATAAATAAATAAAACCCTTAAAAAAAAAAAAAAAAAAAAAGCAGGGCATCTGGTCTGGGTGGTTCAGTCATTAAATATCTGCCTTTGCCTTGGATCATGATCCTGGGATCCTGGGATCCAGCCCTGCATCGAGCTCCCTGATCAGCGGGAGCCTGCTTCTCCCGCTCCCACTCCCCCTGCTTGTGCTCCGTCTGTCACTGAGTCTCTTTCTGTCAAATAAATAAAATCTTTAAAGACAAAAAAAGGACACATACTCAACACCTGCCACTTAGCAGGCATGTGTGAGAGAGAGATTGTCCACATTGCAACAGTGAACACATCACATAATGTGTGCACAGCCCAGAGCATAACCTTTGGGCTGCGTCCAACCACTCAGTTGCCCCTGGTGTCCAGCAGTTCTGCTGTAGAAATGCCTACACGGGCTCCATCCTGAGGTAGAGAGACCCAAGCAGCATAGCACATAGGCAGAGCTCTGAAGAAGAAAACACAGGGTGCCCCAGGGCCCAGACGAGGGGGATGCAGCTCACCTGAGGCTGGGGGAGGGGCACACATGACCAGGAAGGACGTCTCCCAGAACGTCTGCATGAGCTGAATTTACATCTGGTCCAGTGTCCAAAGTAGGGAAGGTGCTCACTCGCTAGGAAAGGGCCAGAACAATCTGTGGGAACTGGGCAGAAATGAGGGTGCACACGGGGTCTAGAGCACAGAGCATGGCCTCAGTTTCCCTGTGAGCCATCCGCTGGACTTGACCGGGGCTCCCAAGTGTTGTCAATGAGCCCCTGGCAATTTCCAGGAAAAGACACCTGGCTTCACAGGCGTTCCTAGTCTCACCTGTGCCGTGGCCCTCTGCCGCCAGGCTCAGCCCTCCGTGAAGGCTGGTATTTCTGGTCCCTCCTACACCAAGCTCAGAACACACACAGCATTGGGGCCCTTCCGCTGGTCCCACTGGAAGAGATGAGGACCACGTGAGACTCTCTGGGGACCCATGCGTAGCATCTATGGACACGCCCACTTCCAAAAAAAAAAAAAATGTGTACGATGTGGAAAGACAGTGACACTTCTCTCTAAACTGACGGAGAGTCCGATAAGTGCTCCGGTGTCTTTCTTTTCTCCACTGATGTTCTGCTGTTTTGCTGTCACTTGTCACTTCCAGACATTCAGTAAGACCAAAAAACCCTCATAGGTAATCCTTTTTATGTAGTAATTCCCTTATCAGCCAGACTAGTCACTTCTTTTTTTTTATTTTTTAAGATTTTATTTATTGATCTGACTGAGAGAGAGCACTGCAGGGGGAGCAGAGAGAGAGAGAGAAGCAGGCTTCCCACTGAGCAGGGAGCCCAAGGTGGGGCTCCATCCCAAGACCCTGAGATCACGACCTGAGCCAAAGGCAGACACTCAACTGACTGAGCCACCAAAGTATCCCTAGACTAGTGACTTATTTTTACTTCTGTGAGATGCTGAGTCCCTTGTGTTCAGAGCCAGTGAGCACCACCATCCAGCCAACAGCTCGCTGCAGACACACAACACACGACCAGCATGAGCTCCCTGCAAAGTCACAGACTCTGATCTTTCGGCTCTCTGAAAACGAGCCAGGTAAATGTGCGGGTGATCGCTGACACGTGGGCCTGTCTGAAGCCAAAAAACCAAAGATAAGAAAATCCCCTTCGTGCCTGGCTTTGCGGCCGCGAACCAGGGGAGACTGAATCCAGCCCTGTTTGGTTTGGTTTTTACCCAGGAACACGAGGAGCCATTGCAAGTCCTCACTGTCTCTCTGCCTCACTGTCTTTCCGCCAAGGAGCCATATTGTTCTTGGCACAGAAAGAGGGGACCCTTTTGAGTCAGGGCCTTAATGAGCTGGAGGGGATCTGGTCCATGGACACAAGCCACCTCTCTCCAGAACACACACACACACACAGGGCGGGAAGCACCGCCGCCATCAAATTCCACAGACTTGCCAGTCTTGAGAGGAGACGCTGGGGCCACAGACCACACCTGGCCTCCGGCAAGGCTGGGGAGGATCCTTATCAGGGCGCCGCTGGACCAAGAGAATGCAGTGGTATTTTACCTTTGTGCTGTGTCCACTCCCGCATGGCTGCAAACCCACCTTGTTTTATAAGATTGGGACTCACTATTTATAGAAAATCACTGTTTTTAGAGTAAGTCAAATTTTCAGATGCAAATTAAAAATCATCAGGAACACATTAGCCCTCTACATACGTGTCTAACAGATACAATGTATAATAGATAATCAAATCCACACAAAGAATATTGCACTCAATCCACCAAGTCTAACCCACACTCCAGATCCCATGGTGATAGGATCATACCAGGTCTGCAAGTATAGAAAAAAGCGTTAATTAGTAGATTCATATCCATCCTGAGAGCAGAAAACAGGCACCCAAGTTTGTAATTCTAAGGTCAACATTAAATATGATACTTTTCAGACAATGAGTAGAAATAGGATTATAGGGCATCTCCTTTTCGTCTTCCAAGAAGAAAACATTTTCTGAAATAAAATGTTTTTCCAGAAGCATTGACATAGCTTTTATAGCTTTTGGCTATCAATCCAGGCTTCTTGGCCAGCCTAATGAATGCACAGTTTCAATCTGGTTGTAATCAGTCTAGCTGACTTCAATGACACACATCCGTCAAAAGCCAGATGATAACAGAAGAAGAGCCGTCCTCATGTCAGCCAGCAGACGCTCGCAGAATAATATGGAAGGCTCTCTTTCTTCTCCTGTGTGCTCTCTCTCTCTCTCCATGCACACATTGTAATTATAAATATGACAATCTCAGCAGAGTGACTTCAATGAAGTGAAATGATGTAATGTATTACTGTAGAAACACTTGCTTAGGAAAGCAAACTAAGCAGCACAGAGGGCAAAAAGCACACAGACCCAGCCTTCCCTATAGATGCTTCCCCATCAACAATGTACGTAGCGCAGGTGCCAACTCCCTGTGCTTGACCCTGTCGTCGCTCATACCCATCAGTGTCTTGGAATTTGACTCAGCTCCAGCTCACCAGAAAAGGTGTGTATGGGTGTATGGTGGGTATCTGGGTGTATGGTGTGGATCAGATCATGAAGACACACGTGAAACATGATGGGGCAAAGCGAGTGAATGAGATACATGGCCACATGTGTCCCTGGCTGCGGAGAAGGCTACCATGTTGAGAGAACCCTTAACAACAAAGCATTCACATGTGCCCCGCAGTCCTCAGATAGGAGGATCGCATCATATACATAAACACTCTAGTGGAAGGTTGAAGTGATCATTCTGATCAGACAATGGCTAAGAAAACTCCATCTGGGAATTTAAGAAGGGAGAGATGACATCCACTCTGGGACAGTGATTCTCTATTATAGGGCTCCACCACGAGGCCACATCAGAATCATCTGGAAACAACTAGGACCATGACTGGCTGAACTATTTATCAAAGCGATAAGCGATGTCTCTCTCCTTCTAAACACACAAGAGGGCTGTGTTTCCCACCTTCTGTTTCTAATGATGTTGTACCACACAGTTCAAGTGCATTAGAGGCAAAATATATCTGAGACCCTTCAAGGAAGATGTCATGGGGGGAGGGGAGGACTGGGGCTGAGTTCTGAAGGAAGGGTAGAATTTGGTATGGAAAAGAGGAATCATGAAAATTCTTGACAGAAGGAACTATATGGATAGAGATGTGAAAATGAAGGGGGTTAAGGGAAAGTAAACAATACATCTTTTTTGGAGTAGCAGTCCTCAAACTTTTGTCCCATGGAATACTGCAGACTTCTGAGTTGAACTGAATGGAAATCTTTAAGGGCAATTGTAATAGCATTTCTCCTAATTCAGAGGTGAAAAAATGCTTAGCTAGCAAATAATTTTTAAAGACTTTCCTCCTGTTTATTTTCCTTTCTTCCCATCTTCCACGTATTCATGGCCAAATCTTGGGCAGACACTGTGCCTTGTGCTAAGTTCTATGAACCCCAGCAACAGACAGATGTTACCTTTGCCTTTACGGTAGTTAGAAGCACAGGAAGCACAGACATTGAATCACTTCTTATAATCACGGTCATGCTTAAGCAGAAGACTAGTTTGACAGAGAAACCTGTAAAGGGTATGTTACTTTCCCAGAGCTCTGAACAGGACAGCAAGCTGAATGACTTAACCAACAGCAATGTGTCATCTCTCAGCTCTGGAGGCTGGAAGACAAGGTGAGGGCAGGGCTAGCTCCTCTTGAGGATGTGAGGGACAACCTTTCCCCAGCTTCTGGAAATTGTCCGCATCTTTGATGTTCCTTGACTTGCAGACCCACCATCCCATCTCTGCCTGCCTCTTCATATGACATTCTCTATCACTCCGTGTGCCTGTGTCCACACTTCCTTTTTTTTATAAGGGCCCCAGTCATATGGTGGATTAGGGACCCAACTGACTCCAGCATGAGCTCATCTTAACTAATGCAATGACCCTCTTTCTAAATAAGATCACATTCTGAGGTAGAGGGGTGAGGACTTCAATATATGTCGTATGGGGGGGTTACAACTCAACTCCTAACATGTGGGGGACCCAATAATCTGGGAAGACTGCTCTCAGGAAATGAGTGAGGTAAGAGAGGGGGGACAAAAGCGTTCCAAGCAGAGAAAATAGCATGTGCAAAGTTCCTGGGGCAGAAGGGAACACGGTGCATCAAACACAAGTGTGGTTCAGTTGAAGAGGCCACATGGAGAGGGAAAGCAATCATTACAGAAGAAATTATGAATTTTCCTGGCAAGAGTATGCCAGAACCAGAATGATGGAAGGAGCCATGGCCATTGGACAGTCAGCCATATCAGGCCTTGGTGATTTCTTCCTGTACACAAGAGAGACACAGAGTCATGAGTAAGGTTATAAGGGGATGGAGAGCAGAAGTGCCACAAAAGTTCAGAGAAAAGCTTCCTGAGAGATGAAGAGGTTGAATGAAGTAGCCACAGGTCATCCCCTTGGGAGCAAGAGGCATGTGTGATCATGGTCCTCCGGGTTCTTGGATAAAGAGATTGTGAAAGCCGCATCCACAGATAAAGGAGCCATCCCAAACCAGATCAGGAAAGTCCACAACTGTGACACATGTGGGCAAGAGTGTTGTCCCAGAGACAACAGTGCAGAACGAGCACTTGCGACCACTATGAGGATGACCGCTGTTTCTCATACAGCCGTGGTAGTCAAGGAGAAAATCCGGGAGGAGTAGGCAATGCTGGTGCTGACTCTGTAGAGAGCACTGAGTACAGCACACGAGGAACAGCAAGTCGGTGCATACTGCACGGGTAAGAGAGGACAGAGCAAAAAATACAGTTAATCAATGTCAGCTTTCCTTGTGGGTGGAGCTCCAAGGAGAATCAATATTTGCAACCAGTAAAGACCCAAGTGCACGCACCAGTTAGGAGCTCAGCTCTGCTCCTTCCTCTGAGTTAAGGCAAGGCATGGCTCTGTTTGGATCTCATGTTCTCATCTTCACACCACAGCCAATAACAGGACCTACGCCATAAAATGTGTGGGGAGGGTTTTATGAGAGAATTTGCTCTGGTGGGGCCCACAAGAGCAGCCCACCACAGTTAGCTGTGGCTGCGCCCAAACCAGAACAGCAGGCTAAAGACACTCAGGGAGTGAGAGCCCAGAGGAGGTAGGGTTCAGTGAGAGACTCTGAACTCCCCAAATGGGCCCCATTCCCAGGCCGATCCAGTGTCCACCCAGGATCCTGACACTGGGGTGAAGCAAAGTCACAGGGCATCGGTACTAGTCAGCTTGAGTCGCCATAACAAGTACCACAGACTGGGGGCTTCACCAAGAGACTTCTGTTCTAGTTACAGTCCCGAGGCTGGATGTCTGAGGTCGGGGGGGTCAGCAAGGCTGGTTCCTCCCAAGGCCTCTTCCGGGGGTGTAGATGCTGTCCTCTCCCTCTTCACACAGTCTCCTTCTGCCCTTGCCTGTGTCTTGATCTCTTCCGATAAGGACACCAATCCGATTGAAGTAAGGCTCCCCTGGTGACCTCATTTACCTCTCTAAAGACCCCATCTCCAAACACAGTCACCTCTGAAGTCCTAGGAGTTAGGACGCCAACATGTAAATCTGAGGGACACAATTCAGCCCATCATGGCCCCATGGCTACTTGAGTGAACCCAGTAAGCCCGGTGACACCAGGAGACAGACCATGGCAGCTAGGAGCTACAGATCAGTGAGGTCATCTCTGACCGCTCAACATTAGGGGAGGGACAGATATACTGGCTTTGAGGGAGCTTAGGAAAGAGCCCTGGTCCCCTGGGGTCAACATGAGTTCAAAGGAATCATGCCAAAGCCCCCTTTGTTATCTTTTTCAATCAAGTTCTCAAATGCATAGTTGTTTGTTGACTGCCCACCATGTGCCAAGCATTGTGCTCGAGCACAGCCTCAAGGAGTCGCCATTCCCCTGGGGGGAACCAGCAGCCAAGCCAGTGAATTAACATACACTGTGAGCCATCCAACAAAGGAAGGAAATGCACATCACAGAGAGTGCTCAGACGAGAATCATTAATTTTATCTGAAGGCCTGGGTGGGGGTGGCTGGTCAAAGGAAGCTTCATAAAGAAGACACTGGAGCCAGGGTTTGAAGAAATAATGATTTGCCACAGAGGAAAGGGGCCTGTGAGCTCCGCCCGCAGAAGGTAGGGGTGGTGTGGAGAAAGGGACCAGCAGGCGAGAAGAGAGCACTGGCAAAGGCTCAGACATGAGACAACATCCAACACCTGCTTGTGTTTCTTCCTCAGATGCAAAGTAAAAGTAGGTGTGTGGAAGGACGTCCACGCGGAGAGAAAGTCAAAGGTCGAGAAAAAGCTAGGCCAACTAGCTAGAACCTTCTCTACTAGTAATGGGGAACAGAGGGGCTATTTAGAAATGATGAGGGGACAGCCAAGCCAATACTGGGACAGAAGCACCAATGAAACTCTTGAGAGATATGGTGGATGTATCTGCTCACGTGGAAAGGAGAATGAAGACAGAGCCATGACACCAACACCTGGGGACTCCAGACCCAGGTGCCCCAGACCCCCTCTCTGGGCCCTCAGGCTTCAGTTTCTATCACAGAGTCAGCTCTGGCCATGGCATTGTCCCCCTGCTTTTGCAGGGGCTGGAATAACGGCTGTCCATGTCCCCTGGGCTTGCGTCTTACAAGCCCAGCCATGCAGTAAAACGACACTCACCCACCCATTCAAATGCAGAAAGCATCCGGAGCATGCTCTCACCAGCTCACATCCACGGGTCCAGAGTCAGACCATGGGCTGCCCCACTGGAACCAAGAATGGCAGTGGGCAGAGACAAGCAGCCACAGGAGCGGAAAGGGGACTGATGGGGACATCCGGTGACTGACACTGAGCAGGGGTGCATCCGGGCAAGGCATGTGAAGACGGGAACAAAGGCCATGGCGATGAGGAAGGAGGAGCTCAGAATCAAGGGCATTTAAGAACCAGAATTAGCGGTACCTGGGGCTGATGGAACACACTGCATGAAAGAGAAAAGGAGACTGAGCCAGTGCACAGCTTTCTAATATGGAAGTTCCTGTGGGTGGAGAAGTCACTAAGGAGGAATTAGGGGACAACGGTGAGAGCAGATTTCAGGAGAAGGTGACATGTGAAGGTTGGGGACACCTCGAACATGAGTGGCATCCTCTCGTCTCCAGGTGGAGATTTGGCAGGTCATGCAGGTCTATGCCAGGACCAGAGCTAGAGCAACTACAAGGACAGGAGGAGACAGTAGAGTGTGGGGGACAGACGGGGGCAGTATGGGGGGTACCTGTTTCCATTCACCCAACCAATACAGTGTAAGGACCTATTTAGAAACTGTCCCTGCTCCCCTTCCCCCAGGGAATTTACTTGGAGACATGTCCCGGAAACCAGCTTCAGGTAACAAAGCCCAGATACAAGGGTGGGTCAGGCCAGGTGGAGATATCCGGTCAGTGGGGGTTGCATACTGTCTCCCTGGTTACCAAGGAGTATGAGCCCTGCCCTTTGGGCACCAATCCCAATCAAGGTGTAATAGGCTGGTTCAAATGTCTACTAGGGTAAATTGTAACTCAGTTGGTCACCTAGCATCACTGTGGAGTTTCCTGTGTGTGTTAAAATCTCATTGGTCACCTGTGCGTGGCCAGGCCCGACTGCATGGCCTTTGCCCTTAAAAGCTAGACTGTGAAACAGAGAAACAGAGAAGGGTCGCCCTCTCTTGTAAGAAGTGCGTCCCCGAACGTTTGGTTAGATTCTTGATGCTTGGCGCAAAATAAAGCTTTGCTTGACCTTAGCTTTGTATCAGTCTCGCTCCATTAATCACGGACCCATTATTGTGGCATAACAACAGAAGTTGTAAGCTTGACTACAGTCTTAGGAATCAATTGGATTGGCACTTAGGGAGGCATGACAGGAAAGTTTGCAAAACACACCATTCATGTAGAGATGAACACAAGCAAGGTGGCTCTCCATGCCAAACACAGGAGTGTTTGTTTGAGGGACCCGAGGCCCACTTCCCTGCCTTCCAAATCCCCACTTAATAGTCATTACCAAATTACAGTATCTTCCTTTCTTGAGATCCATGACTAAAGTGTTCTTGCTTACTGTACGGGAGACCTTCAGTACTTTGACCAGAGCATCTATTCCTGACAGAGGAAATGCCTAGAGAAGTCAAATATTCCAGGAGCTTAAGATAACACTCCTTTCTTTTAAAATAATCGTTGTTGCTTTTTAAGGTTGACAGTAGGGTCTGCATGCAGAGTGCTGTTTCCTCCAAAATCCCATTGGCTTAGCTATATCCCACTCATTTGTACTGCTGCACCTTACAGGGGCTTCCTGCTTTATGCAGAATGAAATCTGGCCCCTTTCACCCGGAGTCTGCCCTGCTTCCTAATCTCACACCACACAGCCCCCTGTTTTATCATTACAGTTCTGTTACAGTGAAAATTACATTGACCCCTCCCACCCCAATGTTCCTAAAAGTCTCAACCCATTCCAGAATCAGCTCAAGTCCAAAACCCTATTGAGCTCTCATCAGACGGAAAGTCCCAAATATCATCATCTAAATCAAGTGTGGGTGAGACTCTGGGTGCAATTCATCTTGGAGCAAAATTCCCCTCCATCTTCAGATCTACAAAACCAGAGAACAAGTTATCTGCTCCAACAGACAGCGATGGGACACACAAGAACACCAGCGGTTGACACTGAGGTCAGAGGGGAGAAAATGGAGGGAACAAAAGAAGTCACAGGTCCCAATCAACTTGGAAATCCAGTCAGGCAAATTCCATTGGGTATGAAGCCTGGAATTAATCGTGCATGGCTCTTGGATCTGCCTTGGTTCCAGCCCTATGACATTCTTCCTTTTTCATGAGAAGCAGCATGAGTGGTTTTAGCAAGCTGTCCCCCACCTGTAGACTTCTGCAGGACCAGCAACAGTGCTTTCATCCTGTCTTTCTTTTTAAGTCCAAACTGGCAGTGTTTTTACTCCCATTAAGTTCTCAAGAACTTTGTGGGCCTCTCGTTTATCTCATGGGGACTTATCCCATGAGACAAAAGGCTCACCCACAGGTCTTTCCTGAATAATCCCACCCCCTAGTTCTCTTGAGATGGTGTGAGGCCATGTTCTCAAGCTTCCCAGAAGTCCTCTGATTTATCTAGGGAAACTGCGAGTCACACTCATAATCTCTTCAAAGAAATGTTTGTGGGACTGAATACGCAGATCTTTTGATTTTTGGAAGACATCATTCAGCCACTCCTGAGCTTTCACTAGAGCATGTTTTCCTGATGGTCAATCTCTTCATTTTGGCATCGTCTGCATTGTGGAGGGGATGGGAAGGTTCAAAACAGATGAGTCTTATTCCTTTTTAACATTTCTTCTCTCCATTTCTCTCATTCATCTTGAACTTTACAATAAGCAGCAAGAAGAAGCCAGGCTGCACCTTCAATGCTCTGCTCGTCGGTATCCTCCACTAGAGCGGCAAGGTCATTCTTTACTAGTTCTGCTTTTCACACAAAAGTCTCTGTTATGGGAAACAGGTTCCACAGAGCTTTGTGCCACCACACAGCAAGGCTCTTCTTCCCTCCTTTTTCCTGGGACAGGGTCCTCATTTCCTTCTGAGACCTCCCTGGCAGCAAGTGCAGCATCTGTATTTCTACCAACAGTCCGTTTGTGATGATTGATGCTTCTTCTCCACCATGTTTCTCAGTCCTTTATGAGCCCTCGCTGAGGCTCTGAAACACCCTTATCTCTAGGAATGGGGTATCATATTCTTCAGAATTCTTCAAGGCTCTGACCCTTGCAAATTCCAAAGCCTTTACAGTTCTAAAAAAAAAAAAAAAAAATGATTTTGACACCAGCACCACATTCCTGATATGAAAGTCTGTATTAGTTTGCTATCACTGCTATTAACAAATTAGCTCAAATTTAGGGACTTAAAACAGTTCTTAGCTTAAAGTTCTGGAGGCCAGAAGTCCTAAATGGGTCTCACTGAACTGAAAATCAAGGTGTCTGCAGGGCTGATTGCCTCCTAGAAGGTCAGAGGGAGAATCTGTTGTCTCTCCAGCTTTTAGAGGACATCAGCATTCCTTGGTTCATGACCCAACTCCTTCCCCTTCAAGGACAGCAAGCACAGGACTCTGATCTTGAGGTCATTATCACAACTTCTTCTCTGACTCTGACTCTCTTCCAGTTTTAAAGAGTCCTGTGATTACATTGGGTTCCCGTTGGTAATCCAGGGTAGTTTTAAGGTCAATCGTCGCAACCACAATTCCATCTAAAGCTTCGGGGCTCCTTTGCTGTGTTAGGTAACGTATTTGTGGTTTCCAGGGAGCACGTGCAGGTTTTGGAGGGCCATTATTCTGGCAACCACAAGTTCAGTCATGTTTGAGGTGTAGGCTGCTGCCCTGAGCTCTGGATGACGAGTTGGACAGAGGGAGCACTCTGTCCAAAATAACAACGGTTATGCTCCCAAATTCTTCGTGTTTTAAAGTGAGATTGAGATAATATGTAGGCTCAAAGCAAACAATTACTTGTTTAGAACATCCCTCTTCTCACCCTGGGAGTCAAAAATTTAGAAAAATAACAACTGTTTGGTACACAGGGACAAAAAAAAAAAAAATGCCTTTGAGCCTACATACATTGATATTCTGTTTAAATAGCACAGGACCATCTCATGACTGTGATTCCAGCAATGCATTGCTCATTCTTTGACACTGACCTAGCAGTGGCTCCATGCTATGTGGTACGGCAGGCGACCTTGGGCTTGTCATCAACCTCAACGATTTTAAAAGAAAAGAAACTTCAAGGAATTCAGGCCGAGGTAAAGTTAGGAATTCCAAAGCAAATGTTCAAATTTGAAAACATTGATATGTTCATAACCATGACCAAAGTTTTACATTCACCAAGTAAGGTCTAATTTCTCTCTTATTTAGCACAACCTTCGCAGGTGAGGATATCCACACAAAACAATCTGTTGGCATGCGTCTGGCTCTGGGCTAAACTGAGAACTCCAGTCAGAGGAGACCCAGATGTCCCTGACTGATAATATCAGGCGCAAAATAAAGGATTCCCTAAAAGAAAGAAACTGACACTCTGGGTGCCCCGTGTTGAGATGTTACCTTATTTAATCCCTTCCACAGCACTGTGAAATAGCATGTGTTGTTGGTGAGTCAGTAGACCCAGTGAAGGAAAGCAGCTTCTCCAAGTTCCCACAGTCAGATGAGGGCAAAGTCGGGGTACAGACTTAAAGGTCGACTTCCCAGCACACTGACTGTGATCTACAGCCTGATGTCCTCTCAGAGGTGCAAACCAGGTTCCGTGCAGGACCCACGGAGGACGCTGTCACTGTGTGGGGTAACGAGAGTCACAGGAGGAACGGGAGAGTCAGGAGAATGGAGAGCGGAGGAAGGGTGCTCAAGGTGAACAATGCACAGACGAGGAGAGCTTGAGTGTGTCCAGGAGAACAGGGGGGAGTCTGTCTAGCTGGACCCCAGACCTGGGAAGGAAGAGCTTGGACTCAGCCATCGCTTCCAATCCAGAAGACCTGAATGGAAAGGTGTGCAATGTGGCCACTTCCAGGAGGCCAAGAAAACCCACTAGAAATCCATGAGCAAGGCCTGGGTGGACCCAGAGCTGGACTTCATAAAGATTCACATCTGCAGTGGGCAGCAGAGCGGGGAGAAAGAGACAGGGGCGCTGGGCCAAAGACACAGGCAGCTGCTAGGGTCCACGTGCGGGGTAATGAGTGTCTGCGTTAAAGGGAAGGGAATGGGAATGGAAATGAGAGGCCAGATGCCACAGCTGATGGGAGAGGCAGCAGAATCTGGCCTGACAGGAGGTGACAGCTGAAGGAACGTGGAAAATGTGAAGAGGGAGAAGCTAAGTGTGTCTGACTCAGAGGTTTCCAGCCGGGGAAAGCAGAAGGAGGCTGGTCCCAGATCGCAGGAGTGGAGGCACCAGGCAGGAAAGTGACCCCGAGGCCCTGAACCAGGGGGAAAATCAGAAGCACAGACACCCCCTGGCAGTCCTCCAACAATGGGCACGAGTTACAACAGTGAACAGGAGACCCCTGGCAAGGGCAGGGGTCTGGGCACATCTTCACAGAGGCTGCTGTCAGAGGACGGGAGAGGTAGCGGGACCAATGAAGGACACGGGAGAGAATGCCGCGGGGGCGGGAGAGCCGGAAAAGCTGCGTCCTGGATGTGGGAGACCTTCCCAGGGAGGAGCTGCCGGAAGCACTCGGTGCCGCGGGGAGGTTGAGGAAGACGCACCTGGTCAAGGGAATTAGCATCAACAACGTATGGAGTCCTCAGCTGGGCACTACCGCACACACGCTTCATGCAAGGAGTCCTCGCGTCAGTGCCACGAGGTGCAGATCCTTACAGGTGGGAAGACTCAGGCTCGGGACCCTCAGCCGCGCCCACAGCCTGTGCACAACGGACAGGTATGGGGGCCCAGGCGCATCCCCCCATGCCATGCTGTTCCTCCCTGCCTGACCTGTTGACTGGTTCTTGGCTTTCTCAGCTCCGCAGAGCCTTGCCGTCCTGAAGAAGGGCACCGCTGGCCAGGTACTACAGGTGTGCACCCAGCAGCTGGCAGAGATGGCCCGTCCGGCATGCGGCGCCTGCAACATGGCTGTGTGCTGAAGGCCAGCTCCGTTCCCTCCTCGCTAGTCTTGCTACCACAGAGCAGGGAGCACAGGGGAAAGGGGGCCTTTTCCTAGTGACACATGCCTGGGAAAAGCAGGTACCGCCCCCACATGGCCCCAGTCTGTGCCCTCCTTCAGTGTCCGGCACCAGGAACGTTGATGTGAGCTGAGAACCTGTACTTCAGAAAGAAGCGAGGGGGAAGGAGACGGCTGAGGCCTTGGCTCTGGAAGTGACACTGACCACACTCTCTGTCTCACAGCTGCCAAACCCCAGCACGAGGGGAAGCTCAGATGGGCTCATCTTCCAGATCTCCTGTTCCCCCTTCCCTTCCCAGGTTCACCTTTCCTCCTTTCCTCATCCTTTCCCTTCATGTCAAAAAGGAAAGCTATCTACAGAAGAAAGCTCCCAGTTTTCCAAACAGCACAAATCTTACCTGAGCATGATCTCTGATTTCAATGGTTCTAACCCTAACCCTAACCCTAATTAACATCCCCCAAAAGTCTAGTCACTGGACATCTTAAAAGCAGTTTGCTAGAGAGCTCTTGCGTTATAGGGGGAACTGAGGTGAGCCTTAGCTCTCAACACCGATAGGATGCAGCGAATTAGTAACTCACAGAACAATTACAGCTTTATTGGAGAACAATAGAGACTAAGAATAAAGGAACGAAGTATTTAATTGAAGAACTCAAAAAACAATAGTAAGCCTAAAGAAAAGAATTAACGAAGATAAGAAAAAAAATAGAAGCCCCCCCACCTTGAAAAGTTAGCAGGTTGATAAATAAAATCAAGAGCTAAATCTTTGCAAAGACCAGCGAAATAGACTAACCTCGAGGAAGTCTGGCTACATTGTAACATCAAGGATGATAAAGGAGGAATAGTTTCTGGCAATATGGATAATTGCCCCCACACATTATACAAAAACACAGAGAAATGCTAGATTAAATATGACAAAATTTGGGGTGTTTTTGGTTTTAAAGACACAGCAATCTTGGGAGGTCTGGCTGGCCCAGTCGGTGGAGCAGAGGACACATGATCTCGGGGTTATGGGTCCAAGCGCCACAATGAGGATGGAGATTACTGAAAAATAAAATTTTTAAACAAACAAAAAAAGAAATACATGGAAATCTCAAAATAAAGAAGGAGAAACTATCAGTGGCCAGAAACGAAGGGAAATTGTTAGCCAGAGTACTAAGCATGAGCTGATCCTATTGTGGTCACCAGGACCCAATATCAGCCCCGGAATGGGAGCCCAGAGACTAACCACAAGCTGAGCCGAGGAAGGTGGGAACCCGATGGCCGTGTGGGGTGAGGAGCGAGAACTGAGATCCCTGCACACGCTGGAGCCTCAGGAGCCTCTCGGCCTGGGAAAATGGAATTGCAAACGCTCTGGCCCCTTCTTCTGAGAAGCAAGGAAGCGAACACCAGTCCAGTGCTCTGGGTGGCCCTGTGACACATTAAAGAAAGAAAGAACTCATGCCTATGCTTCTTACAGTTGTGGGGTCCAAATTCACACCATCTTTGCGGTACAGAAACATATAGGCGGGGAAAGAAACCACCAGGAGGGAGAGTCAGCTGTGTAAACTTTAACTTTTATTATTTAAAGTTAAATATAGGGACAACTGGGTGGCAAAGTCCAGTAACGGCCCCAACATACAAATGAGAAAGCTAAGACAGGAAGCGGCGGGGAGTGAAGCTCACAAGGTAAGTTGCAGAGCAGGACTTTGGATGAAGGCTCACAACTCACATTACTAAGGAAAGAATGCATCATTTGTGAAATGTTTTAGAACACTTGGTTTATCATGTAGATAAAATGAATTGAAACTCTACCTCCTATCATAGGCTGATATTCTACCTGGGCTGGCGATCTGCATATTTTCACAAATTATGAAAGCACTAGAAAAAATAGGAAAATATTTTTTTTTCTAGAATTGTAGAGTATAGGAGATCTTTTGCAACAAGACACAAGCCAGAAATCATAAAGGAAAGTGACAAAGCCAAGTATCGAAAAATGCAAAATCCCACGAGGCAGAAGACCCATGACCCAAGTGACAAAGATGGTGCGGGTATGGCAACGGAGTCATTCGCGTGCATTTTGGGGTCCAGCGTTTGCGGTGGGATGCAGGCTACATGGTCAGGGAGAAGCCGGAGGAGCAAAGGAATCCGCCTCCAGCCTCTCTGACCAGCTGAGCACATCCAGCTAGCTCCACAGTTGGGCTGAGAAAGGGAGGTTCATGCCACGTTGTGCAGTCAGCCCGTCAGTGGAGATCAGCTGAACCAGGAGCAGAGGAGAGCAACCTCTGCCTCCACTGCTTCTGTCTGCCTCTGGTCTACAGAAACAGCCTTTACAGAGAGTCATACTGATGCTTCCTTTCTTCTCCCACATCTCAAATAAATTCCCTTGGTGAATTCTATTTTGTATCATACAAGGATGAATTTGGGGATATAGAGTTCCAACTTAGCCAAGTTGACAAATGGTGGGCTGGAAGAAAATATTTGCACATCTTTGCCAAAAAAGCAAACAAACACATGATTGAAGCCATACTAAAATGAAAAAAAAAATTGCTCATGGGATTGACATAAAATTTAAAGATTGAAAATAATTGTTTGTGATGCTCTAAGGAAATTATCATTTTCACATATTACTGGTGAAAGTAGAAACAGATGCAAACATTTCAGAGAGGAAAAATGTGTTGGTTCCAAAATTTAAAACATGCACACACTTTGTCAGAGAAATGTCATTTCTATCCTAGAAAAATAGCAACACAAATGAGCAAAGATAGGTTGTATGAGGTCATTCTTTGCAGCTTTGTTTGCAACAGTTAACACCAACACTAATAATGGGAATACCCTGTATTTGTACCAGGAACAAAAACGCAGTTGTTTTCAAAATGATATGTATGCAATGATGTAGAAAGATTCCAATATATTATTAATGAAAGAAAATTATCTGGGTGCCTGGGTGGCTCAGTTGGTTAAGCATCCAACCCTTGATCTCAGGGTCAGGTGTTCAAGCCCTGCATTGAGGAGTGGGGGCAAAAAGAGAGAAACAGCTATAAAAGTGACTATGGCCAGGGGAATGGAGACCTATGAGGGACCTGGGAAGTCAGAGAATAAGTGGGTTAGGATACTTAACTGTGAATTTGCTTTAATTCATTAGAACAATTGTTTTAAATCTGTTAAAACAATCATGTATTTTATTTACATACCATTTTAAAATATGTATCTAACTTTTAAAAATGACTGTTTTTTTTCCTATATCAGAGTAAAAGAATAAAGAGGAAAAAAGCAAAGTAGTGGGGAAGAGAGGAGAAGATTTCTCTAAAGCTCAGATGCAAATGGATGGCTTTCATGTAATGACCTACCTCCAAGGCAACGTTTTTACAAAATACATTTGCAGTAAGATAACACAAAATCACATTTATGTAAGTAAAACAACCACTGCCTTCGAGTAAGGAAACAACCACCAGAATGTAGAATTTCAGCATCCACATAATCACTTGTTGTCAAAATCACATCTTTCAGGGTATAGCATTTCTTTCCCAAAGTTTTGAAAGCTCGGGGCTCAGAAATGCAACTGAGGTCACAGCCTCAAGTCCTGATGCTTGGGCTTCCTGAACAAGAATTTCCTACAAGGAGAAAAAAAAGAATTTCCTACAAGTGTCTTGCTCTTTTACTGCTGGACTTGGAGCCGCAGAGTCTCCAGCCACACAACATTCGAGTCAGTTCTTATCTCGTGTGACTAATCACAGAGACCTTTAAATCATCAGTCTGCTTTTCAGTGATTTATGAACCTTACTTGAAGTCCCAAGGAAACAGTCACAGCAAGCAACATGAAGATGAATCTGTGGTTATAGGAAACCAACAGGCTATTGATAAGCTGGATTTCCTCACCCTTCCACTGACGATGATGATGATGATGTTTATGAGGAAGGTGATGATGATGGTGGTGATGATGGTGATGATAATGAAGACAGTAATGATGGTGGTGAAGATAATTGATGGTAGTGATGTTGGTGATGATGGTGGTGATGGTGATGATGATGATAATGAAGGCAATGATATGGCAATGGTAACTAATGATGGTGATGGTGATGATAGTGGTGATGGTGGTGGTTGATGATGGTGATGGTGGTGATGGTGGTGACGGTGGTGGTGATGATGACGATGGTGGTGAAGTTAGTGATGATGATGGCAGCTATGACGGTGATGATCATGATGAAGGTAATGGTGATGGTGATGGTGATGATGGTGGTGGTGGTGATGATGATGATGATGATGGTGATGAGGGTGATGGTGAAGGTGATGATGATGATGGGGGTGATGGTGATGGTGATGATGGTGATGGTGATGATGGTGGTGGTGGTGATGATGATGATGATGATGGTGATGAGGGTGATGGTGATGGTGATGATGGTGATGGTGATGATGGTGGTGGTGGTGATGATGATGATGATGATGGTGATGAGGGTGATGGTGAAGGTGATGATGATGATGGGGGTGATGGTGATGGTGATGATGGTGATGGTGATGATGGTGGTGGTGGTGATGATGATGATGATGGTGATGAGGGTGATGGTGATGGTGATGATGGTGATGGTGATGATGGTGGTGGTGGTGATGATGATGATGATGATGGTGATGAGGGTGATGGTGAAGGTGATGATGATGATGGGGGTGATGGTGGTGATGATGATGGTGATCATGATGGGGATAACAACTAGCATCGACCACATGCTAATCTTGAGCCAGTCTGTGTTCCAAGAGCCCTACATATATTAATTCGTCAAACCTCATAACTACTCCATGGGGTCAAAATGATGACCTCTCCCGTTTGCAGAGAAGGAAACTGCCTCCCACTGCTTAACCACAGCAGGAAATGCAGAGAGCCATGGAACCCCAGCAGCCTGGTTCCGGAGTCTGCAACCTGCCTCTGTGGGGCAAATCTGCTTACTGCCAATTAATTCAACTGCCTAGGTACAAGTTGGTCTTCAACCTATTTCATCCTTCCTTTTGTGACCCAAACCACAAGCTAAGATACTCCGCATTTCAAAGAGGTGCCTGGCCCGGTGACCCCTGCAAGCACCGAACCTGGGTACCACCTGGGACTCTGTACACTTGTGGCTCCATCCCCAGTGCTGAGCTCTTCTGCAGTTACTGGGAAAGAGCTAGGTGCCCAGCACAAGTCAATATGAGGGACAAGGTGTCCTTCCATTCCCTGTACTCCGGAGGGTGCCCTTCTGAGATGAACACAGACTGCCTCACCTTACAGGTAAGGAAACTGGGTATGAAAAAGGATAAGAAATCTGTCTAAGATCAAATACACTATGTCTACAAGTCAACCAAACAGAATCATGGGGCATCAATAAACAATGTCTTTAAAATGCTTCAGTGTGTCTTCAAATTCCCTAAAAGTAAATTTCAGCATTCTTCGTTCTCTACCTAAATAGCCCCCACAGGCCACAGCACCATCTGAAGGTGACAAGGTCGACTCTTCACTGGGGCCAAGACCAAGTCTTCTCTTATGCCTCATCCCCTTCCCAGCGCTGGTGCTGCAGGGCTCCAAACATCTCCCTGAGCAGTGGCTGGCACATGCTTTGATGTGAAACAAGGTGACATTTCCCATGAGGGACAGGAAACTGTATCCAGTTATGACTTGAACCATTTCTTCAGGCAACTGAGCTATTGCAGACTCTGATTCTTGTCCTGGAACAGCAGCCCCCAGGCAGAGTCCTGATGTGACCTTCGTGTACCCACCAAGCACCATAGCAAGGGTGCACTGACCTCCATGTGCACAGGCTTAGAATTACCACTCAGTAATAATACTGTCACTGGGTTTTTATTTTTGAAACCACTTGATTGAGATAGGAGTGACTTACAAAGAGCTGTACATATTTAACACATACCTTAATGTTAGGACATAAGTAAATGCCCACAAACCTATCAGCATAATCAATGTCATGAACACATCCAACACCTCTAAAAGTTTCCTCCTGCCCTCTTTCTTTTTGTAAGAACACTTAACATAAGATCTGCCCCCTTAGCAAATTAGTATCCTGTAGTATGCAATACATAATTACTCATGGTGGGCACTGTGCTGTACAGTGGGTCTCTAGGACTTGTATAACTAAAGTTTGTACCTTTAGCTAAACATCTTCCATCCCCCTCCCCCAGACCCTGGCAACCATCACCCTCAGAAAGAAGGGAATCCTGCCATATGTGACCAAATGGTTGAGCCTGGAGGATGTTTATGTTAAGTAAAATATTCCAGACACAGAAGGACAACTATTGCATGATCCCACTTCTGTGAAGAATCTAAGAAAAGAGTCAAACTGTCTACCTGGCTCTGAACGAGCCGGATATGAGCCCCATGCAGTATCCTGCCCATATAACTCACATTTATTCATGAACAAATACTTCCTAAAGCCCTGTGATATGCAAATCACCAAAGACAGAACAGTGAACAAAACTGGTGCAGACTAGAGCTGACAGATTGGAGGGGGAGAAGAGGCATTGTGAACTACATGCAGGGGTCACAAAAAGCTAAGGGGGACCACGTCCCCCAAGGGATTGGGGACCATTTCAGAGAGAGGGTGAAGTCAGTCCTGATGAGTGGATGATGAGAGTTGGCTTGGTCAAGAGGTGATGGAGGCAGAGGGAGGACCAGGTAGCCCAGACAGGAGGAAATCTAAGGACAAAGGCTTAGTTCGGCAGTTGGAGAGACAAGGAGAGGAAGGGAACAAGAATGGCTGCCATGTCCATGTTCTGTGAGCGACACACCGTGACGGGGCTCAGAGTTCTAGAGACCACAGAGGCGCTGGACAGGAAGGCATCCAAAGGATTTCAGCAAATTGAGACATGATCATTTTCAATAGAATATTCTGGCTGCAGTTTGGAGTGCATTGGGAAGGCACATGTCTGCAAACACGATCAGGAACTGTGGCAATCTTCCAGCTCCAAGATGGCTGGAGAGGGTAGCTGCTGAGGAAATGGAGAGAACAGGATGCTTCTAGAGATACTTCTAGAGGCAACGTGAGGTGAAGGACTGGATGTGGAAAGTTTGGGGGAGAGAGAATAGTCAAGGAAAACACCAGGTCTCTGGCTTGGGGGACTTGATGGAAGACATTACCGTATTCCCAGAGACAGAAATTCTAGAAGGTAAAATACCTTTAGGAAACCAGAATTCATTTTCTTTTGAGGTCACACTTGAGTTGGAGAGACCCAAGGAATAACCACACGGAGCTGTGGGGGAGGGTGGCTCCCAGGAGCAGGAGCTCAGGACAGGGGTCTGGAACGCAGGCACACTTTGGGGAGTTAGTAGGCTGGGTTGTTGCTGAAATGACAGACATGCCTGAGACGGTTCGGGAGCGTGTGTGACTTGAACATGGGTCCTTGGGCCAACCCTGAGGAGCTCTGACATTCAGCATCTGAGGACAGGAGGATGAAGTCCCACAGGGAGGGGCAGCAGGGGACAGGGAGACAGGGACCAGCCGGGAGTGAGAAGACCAAGAACCCGGGATGAGCGTCTTCTAAGGAGAGTGAGGTCCACGGTCGCCCCGGGTGTAGGGCAGACAGCTGAGCAAGGCCCGGCCAGGATTCACTGGATTTAGTTGCTATTTGGGGGCATGACAGATGCACAGTTATAGGGGGCTGGGGGCTAGGGCCTGGGGGGCTGGGGGACACGGAAGCATGGGTGTTGGCAGTTGTCCGAGTTTGGCTGTGAAGAACTGGGAGTGTTCTGGAATGACAGCCTCTGAGACGGAAGATGGGCATGGGGTGGAGAGAAAGGCCAAGAGACGGAAGATGGGCATGGGGGTGGTAGGGGCACGGTTAGCCTGAGGGGTGCCGCCAGGCTGCAGAGCACAAAGGAAGACCATGCGTCCAGGACTGAGGCCCTCCAACTCCCCGACAAGGGGCATGGCCCAGAGGAGAGCAGGCACGGCGGGAGAAGCGATGGGAGAGGGTGAAGGAAGGAGGCGACGGCCTCCTAAGCCGCAGGGCTTGCGCGCTGGGACTAGTGCTGTCCTGGGGTCCGGAGCACAAGGGGCGGGATGGCCTCGCTGTGAAAGCGCCACAGGACACTTGCTTTCAGCTGGAAGCAGGTTCCGGCAGAGCTGAGAGGGGCAAGACTCAACGGAGAGGGAGACGGTACACGGAGTAGTTGGCTGGTGTGTGAACCAGCAGAGGCTACACAGTGGGCACTCGGGAGGGCGGAGTGGGGGGAAGAAGGGCACCTGTCCAGGTCGGGGAAGGAGGAGGGCACCTGTCCAGCCAGGGGTGGGAGGAAGGCAGCAGAGGCGGCTGGGACAAGCACAGAGCAGGGAACCCCAAGGAGGCTCCTGAATTTTCTCTGCGAAGAGCACCGGCTGCGACGAAGAAGGGCTTCCCCGTTTTCCACAGGGGAAACTCCATGGCCGGAGAACAAAAGTCACTCCCCCCTCATCAAAGCAGCAGCATGGCACATTGTCTTTGAAGACTTTGGTTTTATCCAAAAACCACATGAGAATCTTGTGTCTTGCTTCTATGCATTTCCTCGGGCGGCCAGCCAAGAGCTGCTAAAATCTGGGGGACGTATGACCGCGGATCTTGATTCTCTCGCAGCTCTGGAGGCCAGGAGTGCGATGGCAAAGTGTCGGACCTTCCCGGCCTCTGGAGGGAACAAGCTGTCCTCTGCTCTCCTCCCGGCCTCTGGTGTGCGGGCGATCCTGGGAGTTACTGTCAGACCAGGAGGACGTCCGGACTCCCTAACATGGTCACTGACCGCGGCGCTGGCATCGTGAACACGAAGCAGAAGTGTGTCGCATGTGAACGTCTGAGACCGGGCGCTCCGGGCGAGAGGAGCTGGGACTGGCCAGGGAGATGCCAGAGAGGCTGTCTCCTGGCGCTGACAGCACGTGCTCCCTGAGTCATCTCTGGGGACGGCAACGTCACACGGTGGGCCGGTTTCATTATAGCTGGGAGATGTGTGCTCGCCAAAGCCTTGGTCCTTGTGGATTCCATCTCCTCACCAGTGAAATGGGACAGTAACATCCCACTCACCTTGCTCTTCCTTGCCCGGGGGGAGGAGGGGTGGGGGAAGCTTCGGAGCCGAGACCTGAGTCATCAGATGGAGCCTTTGGGACAAACGCTCTGTGTCCGGCTGCATCCAAGACTCAGCAGGGGAGCTGGTATTCAGGAAAGAGCCCAGCCTGTTACCGTCAGAGCAGACATTCACAGGGTGTAGGTGTGGCCAAGGGACCTCCTCTGAGGGAGCAGACAGGAAACGGGTCGCTGCTGGGGACACAGGTTTCTGCTTTGACAACCACTAACACGCGCTCAAACCTACGGCTCTGACTGCCAGCTGGGGTAACGTGGCTTTCCAGGCTCTTTCACCAGTTAACGTGACATCTAACTGGTGTCACAGCTTCCCTGCCCTGCCCTCAGTCATCCCACGTGCAGATGCGGATTCATTGTCCCAACATTCGCCTATTAGGCGAAGTCATCCTTCTACCAGAAAATCTTCAACGTCTTCACGTGGTATTCACAGCTCCACAGCCCAGGGACAATCTGATGTCTCAACGTTATCGCCCACAGCCTGTGCTGTGGAAGGAAGGATCCTTCCCTACAGCCACCTAGCTAAGGCAGGGCTGCCGAATGCAGTTGTGCAGGTCTTGCACTGCACATCTACAGTGCACAGGTGGTAGACTGCACAAGGCATATGCTGATATATGTTCTCTATTCACTCCCCTCCCATCACCACCCACGACCACACATGACCACCCAGCATGCTTTGTGCCTTTCTCGTTCTAGGCTTCAGGTGTTAAATTTTGGGGGTTGTGGTTCCATGGATATTTTTTAATTTACAGCAAAAAATATATAATATGAAAAATTCCCCCATAGTCTAGTACCAAGACTTAAACAATATTTATCGTATTACTTTTGATGTTTCATAAGAAGTCTGGTCAAAATAGACCAAATGGAACAGTAGCCCACTTCGTAGCAACCCTCTCGATTGCTGCTTGCCTCCCCAAAAGCAAACGCTGCTGTGAATCTGGTGTGCATTTTTCTTTTTTTTTTTTTAAGATTTTATTTATTTATTTGACAGAGAGAGATCACAAGTAGGCAGAGAGGCAGGCAGAGAGAGTGGAAGGGAAGCAGGCTCCCTGCCGAGCAGAGAGCCCAATGCGGGACTCGATCCCAGGACCCTGAGATCATGACCTGAGCCGAAGGCAGCGGCTCAACACACTGAGCCACCCAGGCGCCCCTGGTGTGCATTTTTCTGACTGGCCTTTCAGTGCCTCCCAATTCTGTGCGTCTGTACGCAATATTGCATGAGTCAGAGACCAGTAGCCCTCTGACTAGGAAATAAAGCTGGAAATAAATGTACAAGGATACCAGGCTGATCTCGCCGGATTAAGGAAGCAAGCTTGGAAGAACAACAGCCCAGTCACGTCCCGAGCTGCCCCATGGGGAAAGCACGGCTCCCCTGCAAGGCACAAACCCCAGCTCGGGCTCTGCCCCCACCCAAACCCTCCGGAAACGCTGTCCCAGGGCCTAGATCCACGTGCCACACCCCCAACGGCAGAGGCGTGATGCCAGCAGCAGGTGGTGACCCGATTCGGCCGAACCCAAGGGCTGACTCCAAGCCCGACAGGATGCATTGGAAGGAAGAGCTGTGGTTTCAGGGGCTTTTTTTTTTTTTTTAAATAAATTCTTTTAAGGTAGAAAAGCAAATAAGAGGAATGTGTGTGATCCATGACGGGCCAACGACAGTAGCCCAGTGGCTCATTCCAGAGTGCACCTTTGCTCTGAAACCAGAGGGAACAGGGACACGTGAAGCACCAGCTTCCAGACTGATTTTCTGGAGCACGCCCCAGCCAGCGCCGGAGAGGGCGTCCAGCCAGAGTTACTAGAGTTCTTGAGAGTTTTTACGTTCACTGGGCTTTTCCAAAATACCCCAGCAACGTGCCCATGTCAAAGACTTGTGACTTGGGGCTGTTTCTTCTTCCAGAAGTTCTGGGAGTCCACATCCTTCTAGGAGCACAGAGACTGCCGAGGAAACCAACGTCTGCACAGAACAAACACGAAACCACCTGCTGAGTCAGAGTCAGTGGCAATCCACACCCCAGTGAAACGTGGTCTTTGGATGGTTTCAGTCCATCAGACCCTGAAGATTTGGCCACCCACCTAGGGCTTGTTGACTGGTAAATGTGCATTTCCTAGATGTTAGGGAGGGAGGCAGTTATAGGGAATAGCCATAGCTTGATGTACATTCTGGGAAATGGCGGAAACCCAGGCCAGTCTTCTGGGGGGAGGCATATTGAAACGTGCTCAGGACTCAGCCAAATTACAGCCCCGAGACACATCCAGTAAGAGAACCAGTCAGTCAGAAACGCCCATTTACGTTTGCAAAACGTTCTTCAGAACCACAGGTCATGAAGGAAGGACCCCAGGACCGCGCGTCATGAAGGAAGGACCCCAGGCAAGCGCCAGGGACGGGAGCGGGTTCGCCTGCCCTGATGACGGTGCAGGAGGCACAGGCGTCGGCAGCGTCTGCTTCCTCTGGCAGCGTCTCCCGCGTCACGTGTCCAGCTCCCCTGCTGCCAAAATCTGGGCTGGAAGGACTTTCGTGGCCTCTTCCCAGCCGAAGAGAAGCTCTGGGCTCGGAAGGCACGGGGATGAGGACATGAAGAAAGTCATTTGCAGAAACGACGCAGGCCAGAGTGGGGTAAAAAGAAGTGGTACTCCACCCCCCACCCCCGCCGGAGAAGGAGCGACCGCGGAAAGCCTCAGGCTGTCCCAGTCGGTACGGCACCAGCTACCCTCCCCTCTTCTTCCGTGGAAACCAGCCGTCCGCAGCCTCAGGACGTAGGCCTTTCCCATTTTATTCTGACTGTGATGAAATACACAGAACATCAAATCTACCGTCTTCATCACTTCAAGTGTACAGTATTATTAAGAGACTCACACTGCCGGGGCTCCTGGGAGGCTCAGTCCGTTGGGCGTCTGCCTTCAGCTCAGGTCATGATCCCAGGGTCCTGGGATCGAATCCTACATCAAGCTCCTTCTCAGCAGGGAGCCTGCCTCTCCCTCTCCCTGCCCCTTGCTTGCACTCCCTCTCGCTCTGACAAATAAATAAATACAATCGTTTTCTGTGCAGCCATCCCCACCACCCAGCGCCGGGACACTCCCCCAGACCGACACCGGGTCTCCATGCAGCAAGGACCCCCACGTCTCCCCCCACCCAGCGCCTCCGGTTTCACTCTCTGCCTCTATGGACCTGACTACATTCCACAGACCTGATCGAGGTGGAATCAGCCAATACTCGTCTTTTGTGCCTGGCTTATTGCACTCAGCATCGTGTCGTCCATGTTCATTCACGCTGGGGCAGGTGTCAGAATGTCCTTCCTTTTCTTTTTTTTTTTTTTTTTTTAAGATTTTATTTATTTATTTGACAGAGAGAGATCACAAGTAGGCAGAGAGGCAGGCAGAGAGAGGAGGAAGCAGGCTCCCTGCCGAGCAGAGAGCCCGATGCGGGGCTCGATCCCAGGACCCTGAGATCATGACCCAAGCCGAAGGCAGCGGCTTAACCCACTGAGCCACCCAGGCGCCCCACATCCTTCCTTTTCAAGGCCGAGGACGACTCCTCTGGAGGTGCAGACCACATTTCGTTTCTCCGTTCATCCATTGCTCTTTATGCTTTGTGTTAACAAGTAAGTCCCGTGGGAACAGAAAGCAAAATGAAAATCATGGGATCTCACACACACATGCAAGAAGCAACAATGAGGGGCGCCTGGGTGGCTCAGTGGGTTAAGCCGCTGCCTTCGGCTCAGGTCATGATCTCAGGGTCCTGGGATCGAGTCCCGCATCGGGCTCTCTGCTCAGCAGGGAGCCTGCTTCCTCCTCTCTCTCTCTCTGCCTGCTTGTGATCTCTCTCTGTCAAATAAATAAATTTAAAAAAAAAAAAAAAAGAAGCAACAATGACCTCATTTCACTTTCTCTTGGACTAGCCTTGAGCAGACACAGAGGGGTAAATGCCCTACCAGGATCCACAAATTTCTCTCCCAGGTGCCTGCAGCTTATGCCAAGGCAGCAGTGTAGAAAAGGTTCTCTCTGTCCCAGATACACCTGGGACTAAGTCACACATTAAACTGTGTGGTCATCTCACTGGTGGCCTGGAAAGTGCACCAGCATCTGTGACCGTGTCTCCGAAGCAGCGGTCATTGATTGCATCCAAGATCTGACGGCAGAGATGGAAGGAGCATGAGGGAGAGCTTTGAATCATGCACTCTCCTAGAAGAAAAGTACTGATCGGAGGCGTGTGTCGGCAGAGTGCAAGGGCAGAGGTGTGCCCGGGGGCAGATCCCCACAGAAAGCCTACAGGAGGAAGACAGAAGGAAAGGCAATGTCTGTCTCTGAGAACTCAGGGCTGGGCTTGGTGCACATTCTAAAATGCACCCCTCGTTTCTCACCCCACACCCCCATGCGGGCAGACCCAGCAACTGAGCCACAAATAAACTCTCATCCGGAAAAAATCTAAGAATCTCCAAGGAAATACGGCAACATGCTACAGGTGGGTTTTCTTTAACTCACATCACAATAAAACACAAATACGTGCAAAGGAATAAAAGATTCCACTATCAAGTCATACATATAATTTTCTTACCTACAAAATGGGAGTGGGTGGTACATTAGGAAGGTTTGGAATTCTGGGGGTGTGTTTTAGCATTTCCGGCTGAGCTCCTGCCCTGGGATGCCTTTCCTCCTCACCTCTGCCGCTGGTGTCCCTTCCTGCCGTTTACACCTCAGGTTCAATGTCGCCCCTGGGGGAGTACTTCCTCGACCAGCCCACGTCCTGCGATCATTACCCAATATCTGCTTGTGCATTAGTTCATCTGCTTCCCTCCATAGAATGCGGGCCCCCTGAGCACGAGACCTTTCCCATCTCTACCATGGCCCCCTCAGCATCAGAACAGTGCCTGGCACATAGTCAACACTCAAAAAATATTGGATGAGGGACACCTGGGTGGCTCAGTGGGTTAAGCCGCTGCCTTCAGCTCAGGTCATGATTTCAGGGTCCTGGGATCGAGTCCCGCGTCGGGCTCTCTGCTCAGCAGGGAGCCTGCTTCCTCCTCTCTCTCTCTCTCTCTCTCTCTCTCTCTCGGCCTGCCTCTCCGTCTACTTGTGATCTCCTTCAAATAAATAAATAAAATCTTTAAAAAAAAATATTGGACGAATTCTAGCCATTTTTCCGAAAAGGCCAAGCGCCAATGCAGATGGACGATTCTGCCCATGACTTAGCCTGACGGCGTTTTCTGTGGCAAGCGGAGCATGGAGAGGTCAACAACGTCAGCGGCAATGTCATTGCCACTCAGAGACGCACACACCCTTCCTTCCGTGTATTAGGCACTGGGATCTCTTCAGGCATCTCCCTGAGTAAACGCTGTGTTCCAGTTCCTCAGTAGAGGGCACTGGAGGGACGCGGAGAAGGAAGATGCTTCTGTCTGCTTCCAGCGTGGAAGGGATCTAGATGGAGGGAGGACCTCCCGTGGGTTGTTCCCGCTGAGATCCTGCCGCCTCTGCCCGGTGCCAGCCTTCCTGCAGCCTTCTCCCGCAGCTCCTTGCCCAGAAGGGCTCCACTGCCGCCACATGCAGAGACCTGTGCTCCTGGGGGTGACCGCTGGCCGGCCCAGCAGCCCCCCTCCCCCCGGCGGGTGGCCGAACCACAGCTTCTCCGGCAGGATCTTGAACTCCTGAGCCTGTCCTTCCTTGGGTCTGACTCTGTATCTCCTTAGGACTTACCACAGCCGGCATTTTTTATTTTAAATTCACCCTCTTTCGCCCACCATGTGGCTTCTATCACTTCCCTGGACTCTGACTTCTAACCACCAAGGTCCTGCCCCACTGCCCTGCTCTGCAAATGCCACTGAGTTGTTCTCTGGGCTGAGCCCCTGACCGCACAGTCGCCCACACATCAGCTGGTGAGAAACCACGAGGGCCTGAGGAACACGTATCAATCCACTAAATGAACCAAACTCTCTCTGGCATCCGGTGGGAAACACGAAGAGCAGCCTGTGTTTAAAGAGAGTCTAGTAATGATGGTCGCCAACCCCGGCAGAGGGGGGACCACCCACCAGACTCCCCTCTAAGGACCTCCCTTGTTTGCACTAACTTAACCGACGCAGAAATCCAGGGGTGCAGGTTACTGGCACCAGTCCCGTGCTACGGATGACGCAACAGAGATCCCCACGGGTAAAACACCTAAGTCCAGGTCAACGGAGGGTACGTGGCAGGGTGCGGGCTTGAACCCAAACTGTCTGGCTCACGAGGCCACATGCTTCATCGTTTACATAAAATTCAGATACGCAGCCATCAGACAAGAGTACCGCTGGTCAACAGATGACCTTCAATTAAGCATCGCCGTGAAGCCCGAGAGTTTGATCTGACTGGCTGTGGAGGAGCGGCAAACAGAGCCCGCGACAAAGACAAGAACGACGTGAACACATCCGTAAAGAAACAACGAAGAAGAGCAGGCGCTTCCAAACCAGGAGGCACGCAGCCGGCCCGCGGCACACCCAGCCGTGCGCACACGCCCGCAGCACGCGCCGGAGGCTCACGACGGCCGGACGGGGACGCCGGGGTCACGCAGGAGGGACAAGGGGAGTCACACCCCGGAGCGTATGTATGTGGCGCGAGGCGTTTCGGCCTGACGAAGGGATGCACACTTCTTGCTGTCGTCCAGACAGAACCACGGGAACGCCCGCTCCACGGGGGCGGCGAACTCGGTCCCTCACCCTGAACGCAGCGTGGCACCCAACAGAGCTCGGCGCCCACGGGATGACCGAAGTAATGAGCGCGGAGCATCTGTCCCCCCGGGAGTCCCCGCGAGGTGGGGCGGCTGAAGACCGGCTGCCGGGAGCCCCCCCAGGCGTGGAGGTTGCGCTCCCAGTGCGTAAAGAGAGACGCATTTCCGTCATCCACAGGGACAAGGCGCTTCCTTTTTTTTTTTTTTTTTTTTTTCAAATTTCAAGGGGTGCCTGGGGGGCTCAGCCCGTTAAGCATCCGATCTTGATTTTGGCTCGGGTCATGATGTCAGGGTTGTGAGATCGAGCCCATGGCGGGCTCACTGTCACTGCGTGTGGAGCCTGTGGGATTCTCTCTCTCCCTCCCCCCTCCCCCCACCCCACTCCACTCACACAAGAACACGCTCTCAGAAATTAATTAATTAATTAATTAATAAAATTTTTTAATATAAATTTTGATTAGCAATAATCGCGCCTCGGATAAACCTCATTGGCTACGATACAGCCACTGCGCAAACCTTAATATAAATTTTGAAAGAGCACATGCATTACCCAATCATATTTTCACATTAAATTTAGGAATGAGCCCTTCAGGTGTTCAAATAAACTGTGTCCCATCCCCCTTGGGGGGACCCAATATTTAACACCAAATCAGAGAAAGGAATTGATTCTAAATGCTAACAAGAAATTTGCACGAATCAAGCAAAGGTGATCGTCTTAGAAACAGCTCTACCTGCTTTTCACTTTAGTCAGAAATACGCCCTAGGACCTGGCCAGCACCGGGCTGCTGGAACAAGGACTAAAGGAATACGGGTCCCCATACGACGGCCTTCCTAGAATCTCCAGCGAAGCGTTTACAAGCCGGGCACATGGGAACATGAAGGTTGTCCACCGTTGAACACGCGACAAGCTTTCTGAAGTTAGTGCGACACCTGGCACAGCGAGCCACATCGAGACAGACTGACACACCCAGCGCTGATTTCATCCGCGCGGCATAACGGGAAATACTCGCCCCCCCACTTCTCGCCCTCTCCTATTTTCAGTTACATCAGAGAAGATCAACTTCCAATATACCAAAAGGTCTCGCCTAGTTTTTCCAAGTGGCGTTTTTGAATCCGACGTGCAATTGTCCACAGCCGCTGAACATCTGGCCTGACACCAGTTTCTTGGGGGATGAGAAGAAACACCAGTGCCTGAGCCAAGGGACCAGCCTTGAGCATCAGCAAGCTGATAATCATCACTTCACTTTAAAACGCGGGCGTCGCACACAGATGTGAGGATATAATTACCAGCATATGGCAAAACCAGAGTGTGAGTCTGGACTGACTCGTCCTGGAACAGAGAGTTATTTATAATCACACTGAGGCTGGGGAGTCAAGTCATTGTGGGCAAAGACGAATTTGTAGCCCAGGCACAGAGATGAAAAGGGGCAGCGGCCAGTTACGGGGAGAAGAGCCCGCACCACCCACAGCCTACTGGGCAGGGTTCGTGGAGGTGTGGCCTTGCAGAAGGGGACAGGCCTTCGCAGGGAACTGGGCAGGGTCTGGCTTTCAGCAGCAAATCACAGCTATCCTGGCAGAGAGAAGTAAGCCTGGAAAAAGCCCCGAAGCCTCTTTTCTTGGATTCACTCACTGCGTTGAGTATCTTAGCTCCTTACAGAAGAGTGATACCCAAAGAGAAATTTTGGAGAAGGCAGAGTCTGGTGGTAGGAAGAAAATCTCTCTTTTCCTATTAACAGAGCTGGGCCGTACTTCCAAGGAGGGAGAATTGAGAAGCGTAATAGGCGAGTGGATCATTGCTCCGTGTAAAGACTCGGGATGAATGGAAGGACTCCATTCAGCAACTGATTGGGCAAAGCTGGAGTAATGTCCCCAGGAGGCCCTGTGGCTCGGTTCTCCGGGGAGGCAAAATTGTGTGGTTTGAAGCCCATCTCAGTGAGAGCTGATTCCAGTCGCGTAAATGTATCTCTGAATTGCTATGTATCTGAAAATGGTTTCCACTGTCACTGACGAGCAGAACGGGGCTCCCCGTCCTAACACTACTGTGTCAAGGGAAGGGCACCACTCCTCCCAGACCCTGTTGCCCAACGTTGACATTCGGGACCCTTTCCTCCACTTCTCAGCTCTCATCTCTTGGGGGGGTCCCTTGCTTTGTTCATTACCTAACTTGTCTGCAAACAACGGAGAGGACTGAGAGCTGATTATCCCCAAGGCATTTGTGTATACAATCTCCATGTCCTCTGGACCTTTTCCCCTTAAGTCCATTGAACAAGTATCTGTGAGGCACTGGATCCCTCTCCCATCGCTGCTGTGACAGATGGCCATGACTTTGTGGATTAAAACAATGCAAATTTATTCTCACAGGTCCAGGAGTCAGAAGTCTAAAATCAACACATCCACAGGGCTGCATTCCTTCTGGAAGCTCTGGGGTAGGGGAAAATCTGTTTTCCTGCCTTCTCTGGGATCAATTGGTGCCCACATTTCTTGGCTTGTGGCCCCTTCCTCCGTCTTCAAAGTGCATCGTGCCAACCTCTGCTTCCCTCATCACTTCTGTGACTGCACCAGCCCTCCTGCCTCCCTCTTGTAAGGCCTTTGTGATGACACTGACACACCCCAAACAGTTCAGAGCCATCCCCCATCTTGAGAGCCTTAATTTAATCCCATCGGCAAAGTCCCTTTGCCATCGGAGGTAACATATTCACGGGTTCGGGAGACTGGCCTGTGGACATCTTTAGACGGGGCCGTTATTCACCCTCACACAGGTGTCAGTGGGGGGCAGGTGCTTGGTAAGAGCTGGGGGTGCACAGATTTGAAATCCCTGTCACTGTCTCCTGAACAATTCTCTGGACATGCAGAGGGGTCAGAGAGAGTCCGTGGGACCCGACGAGCCCTCCCACCAGAAGCAACTACAAGAAGAGACAAAGTATAGGAGACAGCGGTTTGCAGAGAGTGGAGAGCAGACCCAGCAGGACTGGGATCTCTGAGAGAGGGAGGTGAGGCCAGCCCTGGGACTTCCCTAGTTTTCTGCCTTAAGGCACTATTCGGAGAGCGGCCCAGGAAAGGTGAGCCCAAGCAGGGCACAGTGATCTCTTGCAGCGGCTGGGCTGCTGAGACGACGAGAATGCACAGCACAGAGCAAAAGGCCGGCGGGAACTTCAGGAAAGGGCTCCGGGAATCTGCAGAGGAACCCTTAGAGTCTGGCTGAATGCCAAGCTGTGGGTGTGTCAAGGCCAGGGTGCTGTGAGCCAAACAGAGATTCCAGAACTTGCAAAAAGGGGGAGACCGGTGTTCCAGGCTCAGAATTCCTAGATCTCAGGGAACAGCCTGAGAACTCGGCTGACACCTCAGAAAGAGTGTGTCTCAGGAGCTGCGGATCTCTAGCCCTGGAGTAAAAGCTACTCTGTACCCTCCCCACCAGGCTTAAAGACAAGCCTTGAAAGCATCGTGCTGAGCTACAAGTAAATCAGCCACAGCCACTGGCCAGAACAAAGCTCAGCCCTGCTGATGGAAGACGAGACAGTCTGAGCCCTGGACAAGCTAGGGTCCCACGCTCAGCACAAAATGTAATCGTCACCAGGCGTGCAAACGTCGGGGTAATGTGGCCTGTTACCTGGGGGAGGGGGAGAAAGTCAATCGTCAGGAAAAGACCGAGACATCCCAGAATTACAGAATTAGTCCACGCCACCTTTAAAACAACTGTTATAATTACAGTCACAGACTTAGAGCAAAAACATGAGCATAATGATGGAACATATGAGAGATCTCAGTAGAGAAGTGGAAACTATAAAAAAAAAAAAAGAAAGAAAGAAAGAAGAAAGAAAGAAAGAAAAAACACAGTGGACATTTTAGAACAGAAAAATGCAGTGTGTAGGATAAAATACTCACTGGCTGGGTGTGGCTGAAGGAAACTGAGGAGAGCCCCAGGAGCCTGTGGGACAAAATAAAGTGGCCTAATAAACAAGTAATTGGAGTCTCAACGGAAAAGAAAAGAGATATTAGAGCATAAAAGACGTTGGAAGAAATAATGGCCAAATACTCAGCCATGAAAAGGAATAAAATCTTGCCATTTACACCAACATGGGTGGCCGTAGAGGGTGTTGTGCTGTGGGAGAGAAGTCAGACAGAGAGAGACATAAACCAAGATCTCGGGGCGCCTGGGTGGCTGAGTGGGTTAAGCCGCTGCCTTCGGCTCGGGTCATGATCTCGGGGTCCTGGGATCGAGTCCCATATCGGGCTCTCTGCTCGGCGGGGAGCCTGCTTCCTCCTCTCTCTCTCTGCCTGCTTGTAATCTCTCTCTGTTGAATGAATAAATAAAATCTTTAAAAAATAAAAAAATAAAAAATAAAAAAAATAAAAAAAAAATAAACCAAGATCTCATTTGTATGTGGAATTTCAGCAACTAATGAACAAAGAAAAATGAGAGAGAGGAACCAAGAAACAGACTCTTACGGGGCACCTGGCTGGCTCAGCCCGTGGAGTGAGCAGCTCTTGGTCTTGGGGTTATAAGTTTGAGCCCGACATGGACTGGAGATCACTTAAAAAGAACATCTTTTAAAGAAAAACCGATTCTTAACTCGAGAGAACACACGGGTGGTGACCAGAGGGGAGGTGGGCGGGTGGCGGAGGAAACCGGGGGCGGGGATAAAGGAGGGCACCTGTCGCCATGAGCCCAGGTGTCGTGTGGAAGCGCTGACTCCTGGTGTCGCGCATCGGAGACTAACGCTGACTGTGTCCATTACCCTCCAATAAGAAGGAAAAGAGAAAGACAAGAAACAATGGCCAAAATATTTCCAGACTCAAAGAGAAACGGAAACTCACCAACCCTCAGGAAAAACATGAAGAAAGTCACCCCAAGGTACGTGATATCAAATTGCTGAGAACTAGTGAAAAATAAGTCCTCTTAAAAACAGCCAGAAAGGGGCGTCTCAGTCAGTTGAGTGTCGGACTCTTGATTTTAGCTCAGGTCAGGATCTCAGGGTCATGGGGTCTGACGGAGACCTGCGTCGGGCTCCAGGCACAGTGGGAAGGAAGTCTGCTGGAGCTTCTCTCTCCCTCTGCCCTCCCCATCCCCACCTCACACAAGCGGGTGTGCCCTGTCTCTAAATAAACAAATTAATAAAATATTTAAAAACTAAAAAAAAAAAAAAAAAAGGCCCAAGAAAGACACATCCCATACAGTAGAGCATTGATAAGATGTATGAACTCTTTCTTTCTCATCACAAATACAGGAGGCCTTATGCTAATGGAACAACATCTTTGAAAAAAAACAGAAGAATCTGTCAACCTAGGATTTCACATCCAGAGAAAATATCATTAATAAAATGAAATAAGGGGCGCCTGGGTGGCTCAGTGGGTTAAAGCCTCTGCCTTTGGCTCAGGTCATGATCTCCTTCGCAGGGAGCCTGCGTCCCCCTCTCTCTCTGCCTGCCCCTCTGCCGACTTGTGATCTCTGCCTGTCAAATAAATAAATAAAATCTAAAAAATAAAAAAAAAGAAAAATTAAATAAGAGCATGTTTGTTTGGACAAAAAAAGCGGAGAGAACTTGTCGCCAGCAACACCTAAACAACTAGAAATATTATGGGAAGTTTTTCAGAAAATGAAAAGTTTCCAGGCATAAACAGCTGTGCCTGAAGGAACACGGAATTCCAGAAATAGAAAATGGGTCAAGAATGAAGGTAGGTGAACAACAGATTTCAAATGTAATAAAGGATAAGTTTAAGTGTGTGTGTGTGTGTATGTGTGAGTTTATGCATATTTTGAAGTTTTAGTAAAGCTATATATCCGGTGCCCAGTTCAGTGCTTTGTAATTTCATAGACTACTGATCAAAATAAGAGACAGTAAAGGAGAGCAATGTAAGTGAATACATTTTAAGTCTCATGTAAAATCGTTTTAGTGTCTTATCTGAAATGTGATCAACACAAACAATATGACTGGGGTAGAAATAAATGATCTGATTGAATATAATTTTCTACTCCAGGAAAATTAGAACCTTCATGTAATTTTTGGCTCTTTGGGGGAAATGGGGAACCTTAATAGATCTCTATGTTATAAACAGGAAGAAAATGTGGAGAACTTGTTCTTTTATTTACTGTCTTTTTAAAGTAAAAGAAATAAAGTAAATTTGTTACAAGAAAAAAAAAAAGAATGAAGGTAGGTGTTAACGTTTTTCTTTTTTAAAAAAATAATACCTTTAAGAGCTAATGATCAGTAAAAAGCAACAAGTTGTCACTGTGAGGTTTATTGACTCAAGAGGTCAATAAAAAAAAATTACTGAGAAGCTGTTATGCTCCAAGGACGGAGCTGGACCTAGACATGGCCATTGTTCTCACAGAGCGCACAGCCTGGGGAGCACGCAGACCAGAAAACGGGCAGATCTAATGCAGTGTGTGCTAGGGTAGGGGAGTTCCCTGCTCTAGGCTTCATTTCTCCAGGGGCAACCCTTGAGACAAGAAGTTGACCGAACGGTGTATTTGGGAGGTGATCCTAAGTAGCACTGCTGGGGGATGGAGGGACGGGACAGAGAAGAGAAGGAGCCCATTCATGGTGCCTGGTTGCCACCGTCGAGGCTATAGCTCCCCCCAGCCCGGGCATGTCTGGGAGACCTAGGGTCCTGCCAAGGGGAAAGAACCTGGGTGTTTAGTACCATCTCCCATTCTCCCATCCACCACTGATGAAGGGTTGCTCTGCACAGGCCTATTTTCTGGAACATTCAGATAGCCTGGAACGTTCAGAGAGCCCTATGCTCTGGCTGTGCAAAGGTCCTGGGACTGCGAAATGAATGGTGTCCCTAGGCAACAGGAAGAGCTCAAGAAGGCCTCCTGGGTGGCTCCGTGGGTTAAAGCCTCTGCCTTCGGCTCAGGTCATGATCTCGGGGTCCTGGGATCGAGCCCTGCGTTGGGCTCTCTGCTGAGCAGGGAGCCTGCTTCTCTTCCTCTCTCTCTGCCTGCCTCTCAGCCTACTTGTGATCTCTCTGTGTCAAATTAATTAATTAATTAATTAAAAAAAAAAAAGAAGAAGAAGAAGGCAGCCTCCTGGAGATACTAGAGCATAAGCATAAGTCAATCCAAGTAAGGAGGAGGAGGGAGCAGAGCGTCCCTGGCAAAAGAACAATGCTAACCATACTTATTAGACGTGTGTGTGTGTGTGTGCGCGCGCGCGCGCGCGTGGGTGTCTTAGTCCCCGCTCCATGTAAGTTTCTGCGGGATGTGGTTAAATCTCATTGATCTTTTTATTCAAATCGTCTTTCTCAAGCAACTGTTCCTTTTGTGCTGGACTAGGAAAATCTAAGGTCAAAAAAACACACGACAAGGTATAAAGGGGACACCTGGTCTACCCCCTTTTTAGCCCCAGAAAGAGATACCCACCACGAAAGGACAACCTGAAACTCCCGTCACCGCAGAGAAAGTTTAAAAATGTTTCCATGTGTATAACTTTGTGTGAAAGAAGCCACGCAGTTTGCTTCCTCAAAAACTTCATTATTTTTGTACCAAAGAAAATATTTTTTTTAAATTAAAATGTATAGAATGTACATTTTATAAAAGGATCACATTATACATGTTAATTTAACCTATTTTTTAAAAATACCAACAACATGCTATAGACACCGTTTATAGCCCCAAACATCTTTCTAGAAGGTTCTGGAATACCAGATCATGTCAGATTTCTTTGCCTTTTCTTAAGCCTATACTTACTTTGAGGCCTTCCACTGAGGTCAACACAGGTAAATTTTTGCTTTCTGCTTCCTTCGATCCCTTGGAGATCTCGTGAATGTTCTCGAGACTAGGAAGCAAGTTCCCCCAAACACTTGCTCGCGCTCTGGCAAAGGCAGGGATACAAGCCGCCATGATTTTGCAGGTGTGGACCCGTCGTTTATTCCTGGGGCTTTGGACACGCAAGAGCGGCTCTCCCAGAGCCGTTGCCTTCGTCTGGCGGCCGGTCCTGCTGGACCTGCACTATACTGACATCTGGTGGCCGCCGAGAGGTCGCGGTTGGTAACGGCTACTCAAAATCAAGAAGGAAGCCTCGTTGCTTTCCCTGAGTACGCGGAACTTAATTTTTATCCAGTTCTCGGGGCTTTAATTAGCATCTGTACCAGTGTCCCCGTGCAGCTACGCCTGTAATTGAAGGCTGCTTCTGAATGCAATCGGGGGGACCAGCCAAGGTCACTCAGCCACCACGTGGTGGAAACCGTGAACAGAGGGAAAACTTCCACAGGCTGTTACCGATGTACCTTATTTTCACGAGCTCTTCAGAGCCCAAGCTCCTGGGTCTGCCGCAGAGGAGGTGGGGCATGGGGCTGGAGGCTGCATGGGTTGAGTTTACGATTTATTATCCAGCTTCAGGCACATCTTCTAAATGCGGCACGCCCCTGAAAACACAGGAGACCACCACCTTTGCTCATCAGCATCTCTGCTGCTTGTCCCTCTGACCGTTCCCCCAGTAATCCCTCTCCGAGTGTGGGCCAGGAGGCCTCTGGAAGGAGCTCCTGCATCGCCTGCCGCAGAGTCCTGGGAGGTCAAGGTCAACACAGAGAACCCTGAGCTCCAGAACTGGACCTCAGAACCGCGCTTCCTGGGGTTGGGCTGTCCATCTACACTCCCTGTGCTGTTGCCCACCCTGGGCGATTCTTTTTTTAAGATTTATTTATTTATGAGAGAGAGAGAGAGAATGAGTGGGGGGAGGGGCAGAAGGAAAGGGAGAGACTTTCAAGCAGGCCCCCCACTGAGCGCGGAGCTAGAGTCAGGGTCGATCCCGAAACCCTGAGATCATGAGCTGAGCAGAAATTAAAAGCCTCCTGCCCAGCCAGCTGAGCCACGCAGGCCCCTCTCCCTCCCCCTGGTTGATTCTTAAGTACATTCAAAAGTGAGAACTACCAGACTAGGGACTCTAACTCAGGACATTGGATGGTGCATTCTGGAAAATGGGGAGACTATCAGCAGAAACCCTTTCTCGGTCTGGCAGTCCGGAAGGCCGATGGCCCAGGCTGGCCTTCTCCTGGGCATGCCTGCGCACTGACTCCCGCGTCACCCAGAGCGCCACTGCCCCGTAAGGGCAGCTCGGCGGTGCCGGGCATCTGCACGTGACCCCAGCTGCAGGTGGAGGAGCCCCACCTCCTGCCTCGAGCTGCTGCTGCAGGAACAGCAGGTCCGGGCCACACTGGGCCCCCTGCCGCCTCTCCACCTCCATACCTGGGAACTGGCAGCACCCCCACACGGCCTGCGGCACACCAGCCTGAGGAAAGGGGGTGCGACAGAGGTGGTGCAGGTGGGGACAGAGGAGAAGAAGGGGGGACAGAGGAGATGGAGGAGGGGCCAGAGGTGATGGAGGCAGGGACAGAGGAGACGCAGGCCTGGACAGAGCACCAGGGAGTGTGAGGACCTCTGGGCCAAGCGGTGGCCCCCACAGGAGCACCCCTCCTCCCTTCAGGCAGGTTGCGACCCTGCGGGGCAGCCCCATCCACCTCGCCCCCAACTCCACCTGATTCTGACTTTTCCTGGTACGGGCATTCCGGGCTTCCAGTGGCAGGCCCCGAGCTCTGCTGTTAGGCCTTCGGGGCGGGGTCATGGCTTCACCACCTACTGCCTGGCTGAATGGCCTTCTGCAAAAGGGTATGGCCTGACTCCACGGTCCCCCAAGTTGGGGATTAACTGCAGGAGTGTCCCTGGGCTCTTGTCAGACGAAGGTACCCAGCTTTAAGGTGGGCCTGTAGTGTCCCCATAAACCAATCAATCCAGAAAGGCAGGCAGTCCCTTCCCTCTGTGCAACGCTCTCTGCCCGCCACCTCCCCACCTCACCACCTCCCGCTGCCCAGGCCTGCTATGAGCTGAACCCAAAGCAGGCAGGTGGGCGTCCAGTGGCCTCTGCACTCAGGCTCTTCCCCGGTCAGAGATGGTGGACCCCAGTGCCCCTGGCAGCTCAGGACTTCTAGACCCTCCCCAGGACAGTAGGGGCAGCTGGAACACAGAGACCCAGACACAGACACAGATGGGACAGCCCGTTGTCCAACAAAAGAAACGTCTCCAGCCCCTGGCGAGCTAAGAAAGCCCTGGGGTCTTCTCACACCTCACCCTGACCTCTCCCAGCCAGCCTGGTCTGTGGGGCAGCCCCTTCCTCCGCAGGCTCTGGGCACAGCCCCCTCACTGCTGCCACACTCCCAGAAGGTGGGCAGCCACCACAGCTCCAGCCCCTGTTTCTGGCTTCCAGGCAAACGACAGGGGCACCTGGGCACCCAGGACTTTGGTGAGCCCCCTGGAGAGGGAGGGTTCCCTTAGAGCTTCTCGGGTCTGAGATGCCAGGAAAAACTGGAGGCCTGGTGGGCCCTCGCTGGACAGTAACTCTGTCCCTGTTCTCATGCCATCTGTGTGGAAAGGTGTCAGCGCCGTCTGACGTATGTGGAGACTGAGTCTCAGAGGGGGTCGAGCTGACCCAGGGCCACCAGCGATCGGCGGCACAGCCTCAGTCGGAAGCCAGCTGTATCTGTTTCCCAAAAGAAGGCGGAGCTGGGGGTTCTCGTCTGCACGGGGGAGCCAGGGGTGCGGAGCCAGAGACAGGACAAGGAAGTCAGAAGCACGACGGGACAGTCCCGGACGGGTCCCTGGACCCCCGCCACGGGTGATGGACCGTGGTTATGGCTGCCTATGATGGGGCATCTCCTGGGCCTCCACTCCCCACCCCTGCCCAAAGGTCAGTTACCCACAGCCATGCTTTTCCCCTGCGTTTTGAGTGCTGGATTCCCCTCGCCTCAACCGCCGTCTGGCTAGAGGGGGCGCTCAGCAGGAGCGGAAGGCGTCCGTCCGTCGGTCTGCAGGTGGCTGACCCAGCCGGGCAGAGCTGAGCCGGCTAAGAACTCGGGACTCTGCCTCTTTAGTCTCACAGAATTAATCCCAACTGGTGTTCACTGCAGGACTCTTGAACACCCCTACATAGCGTGTCTTGCACACTCCTTAGCGTGTTTTGCACTCTCCTTAGCAAAAACCCCATCCGTGCACTTCTTGAATTATGGGCGGTGAAAAGTACAGGGAGGGTATGGTCTGCGCTTTGGGGAGAGAAATTCCTCAAGAAATACCAGTTCCTTCCCATTCCTGTACCACCACCTCCAAACACCTCACTGGAAGGGGAGAGGGGAAGATTTAAAATTGTGTCTGCATACGAAACCTCTCAAAACGGAAAAGGTAAAACAAGGGGTGTTTTTTTCCTCTCTGTGTACTTCCAAATTGGCTCCGAAGGAAGTTTGAGAAAAATCTCTGTCCATCTGCCGCCCAGACTTCACTCCTCGGAACATGGCTCAGTCAGGGTTACGCGGAGCTGGAGAAATAATGGAAATGCACAGAAAACCTCATGCCAACCCACACTGCTGATCATTTTCCAAAACAGCATTCTTGCCAAATGGGCTTTTGGCTTTATTCACTCAAACGACTTTCTTGTTCACTGCTTAGAAGAGGCGTTTTGGCAGGAAAAGGAACCCACCGTGTGAGTCTGACATGACATTTCCATTCTGATCGAGAGAACGAGGTAGGAAACAAATACTGTGAAGCAGGTAGTTCCCTTTGCGTTCCCTTTGCGGGGCTCTGCTCCCCGGAGTGCCTGTCCTCTTGTCACTCCAGGGGCCCCGGGCAGCTGCCCCTCCGCCCCCGCTGCCCACGGCCAGCTGCTGGTGTATGCGTTGCCCTCACAGATATACCTGCTTAGGACTTATGGTCAGTCTATTCTGATCGCCGCTATACAAACTGGAAGGTCGATATCATTCTCATACCCATTTTACAGATGAGGACACTGAGGCTCAAAGAGTTCAGGAACTTGCCTGAGGCCACACAGCTGGCAGATGGCAGAGCCAGGCTCTCTACCAAGGACCCTGTTCCAGATCCTTCTTCTTGCTCCGCCAGCCCTGGAGCCCTTCCAGCTTTGAGGTGGACTGGCCTAGATCTCATCCCAGCAGAGCTCAGCATGGTCATGGAGTTGGTCTGATCGCCCTTCTGCTCTGGGTGGGGGTGGGAGGGGGGAGTTAAAAGATCGTCTCCAGAAGAGTTTCCACGACTCAGAGGCCATTTGTCCTTCGAACTGAGGGGCAGGGCTCCCCAACCAGATTTTTTGGACCACCTTAGATCAACCGCTCATGCACCGGGACCCCTGTGGGCCAGGTTCTTCCGCACTCTTCATTCCAGAAAATCCAAGACATTCCCGTCCTTGCTTTGCTCAGAGGACCGTTTGAGAGACGAGGCTGGAGGCAGGCGGCACATGTTTGGGGACGTGTTTTTCAAGTGCGGTTTAGACTCTAGCGTTTGGCAGCAGATCTTGTATGAAACATCAGGAAGGCACAGTTTCCAATGTCCTTGGTTTTATTGCTGTTGGTCACCATTGGCATTTGCTTTGTGGATAATTTCAGTATTTATTTGGTTATAAATGCCAATCTGCCTTCCAAATAGCTCGATATCGGCCCCAGGGGCACTAGGATCTCAGAAACACTGGGGGCTCCATGTAGGAAAGCCAGCCAAGGGAAAATGTTTAGCTATGTCCACTATGTCCTCATCGGGAGAAAAGAGAAGAGGAATTGGTAACACGGACGCATCCAAGTCCTGAGCGGGAAGGAAGGGGCGGATCTGAGCGTGGACGCACACCTGCCCAGGAAGGGCGGAGGGGGTGTTGGCTGTACCCGCTTGGGCAGCTAGAGCAGACGTCCACGAGAACCAGCCACCACAGCACAGGACAGAGAAAGCCCCGGATGAGGGTGGAGGTGGCAGGTGCCCAGGCATGTCCCAGCCCCTGGGTCAGAGGGGAACGGCTTGAATCAGCTGTGCCACATTTCCCCCATAGAGCTCTTCCTTCCAGAGACCTTCCTGGGAACCCGGTGTCCTACCAGCCAGCAGGAGGAGGGATGCTCCTCAACGGCTAGAAGTTTCAGGACCAGAAGCCACCCTGGGGCCTCCGGCTTCCGCCATACGGGAGTCCTGTCTGTCCCAGCGGCTCAGGAAACCCTGCCTGACCCAGAGTCTGAGGTCAGATGTCAAAGGGGCAGAAGCGCATGGCACACGGGGTGAAGCCCGGGGACAGGGGGCCCAGCTTGGAGGCAGGGGTCTTCTCCCCGAGCAAGCTTGTCCCCGGGACAGAAACCAGGGCACAGAACTGGTCTCTGGGCATGATCCTTATACAAAGGTCCTAGGGCTGCTGTGACAAGGCACCCCGAGGGGCTTAAAACAACAGAAATGCACGGCCTCTCAGTGCGGGAGGCCAGAAGTCTGAGATGAAGGGGTCCGCAGGGCTGGGTGCCGCTGAGAGAGGGAGAATCTGCTCCAGAATCTGCCCCAGATTCCGGGGCTTTGCTGACAGTCTTTGGCCCCATAGCTTGCCCCCGCATCTCTGCCTGAAGCACCCGACCGGGGAATAATCCTGTGCCTCCCACCCAGCCCCATGCAAACCTCACCAGCCCCGGGGACGGCCGGGCTTCATTTGCCTGGAAGGATGTCACAGAGCTGGTCCCCACCGCCGGAGCATGGAGGGCCTCACGGGGCCCCTTCAGGGATCGAGATGCCCCCACTCAGCCTGCTATAGCCTCCCCCCTCCATCACGGCCTGCTCCCGGAACTCCAGGGGGCAGCAGCACAGGCTGGGACAGCGGCCAGCCCCGCGGGGAGGAGCGCTGGGTTCATCTCCCCGATGGGCTCCGCGGAAGGGCTTGGCCTGGTGTCTGGAGCCCTCCTGGACCTGAACAACTTCTGTGCAAGGCGGGGCTTCTGGGAACGGCGCAGTCCAGCCGGTTAGACAAAGCAGGTGCTGGTGCAGGTGACGGGAAAGGGCTCCCGCGTGTACGTTAGCCAAGCCCAGACGTGCCTTCTCTGCGGGGAACCCGACCGGCTCACCGCGTGCCCGGAAATTGCGCATCAGGTCACCGTCCTGGGAGTCCACGCTGCCACCATCACCTGGCGCAGCCGACTTCAGAAAAGAGGGCAGAAACTCTCCTACGTCAGCAGAAACCAAGAGGCGGTGAAGGAGCCTTGTCTGTCCGCGGAGAGCGCCCAGGCCCGCAGCTCCAGCCGCCTCCCCACACAGACAGCCGGGCTCGGGGCGCAGGAGGGCCAGCGGACGTTTTAGCAAGCCTCCCTCTGCCTCTGCCTCTCTCTGTCTCTCCCTCAAATACATAAAAAATAAAATAAAATAAAACAAAACAAAATGTGAAGCTGTTCTGCATTTGTCCTTGTGTACACAGGAAGGACAGAGCAGACCCGTGTTCTGGTTTTCAGTCGTGTCGTCACTGATGATTCTCAAATGACTCCCAAGAATAAACTGTGAGTGTTCCCAGTGCCCTTGGTCCCCGGGCTGGCAAGGTAGGAAGAGGCAGGGAAATGAGGTGCCCTTGCGGGGAGCCCGCGTGCCCAGCTCTGGGTACCAGCCGATGCGCAACCGCACGCCACGTCTTGCTGTCCTACAAAGGGAAGACAATTGTCCCCATTCGCAGAGGAAGAAACAGAGGCCCAGGGAGCTTGGCGCCAGGATGGCCAAAGTCTCGCTTGCCTTCCCGGTCCGTGCCCTTCCTGGACACAACAGGACCATTGGGAACCCGAAGCCGAGCTCATCTGCTCCACCGGACCTTTACAGGAACGAAGGCCGCACATCAGCCGAGTCCCCAGAGACCACGGCTCGCCGTTCACATCCAACGAGGCGGGGACGGAAAGCCAACGCGTTTCGGGAATTGTGATAAAATGGGGGTGGCTTCGTCCCTTAGGAACGTGACCGCTGGATGTTCGCACTGAATAGGAAACAAGAGAGGACAGCCAAGTTCGAAGCATCCTCGCGCGCCCAGTTCAGAGAGGGGCCTGGGACCCCCAGCAGGACCCAGCCCACGCGGGCACGGCGCCGAGGGCCGGCTGCTTTGTGCCAAGGGGTGGAGAGACCTCGGAGTTTCCTGCAGCAAAGCATTCAGAGTTCAGTTGGAAAAGTACAAACAAGAAGAAAGCAGCGTTATCAGGTCACGAAACTAGTTTTTCTGGTTTTTTCTTCCATCTCAGAGTGAGCTCCGAGTGAGCTCAGTAGCCTGGGGATCAGCAGCGCCCCCTCATTCAGCCAGGACTGACCGGCCGCAGGCCAGCCCTTGGCCACCTGCTCTGCCAAGACTCTAGCTGAAGCCTCCTCCTTACGGTCCCCCCACTGCCCTCCCTTCTTCTCCAGGCCCAGGGATGTCTCTGACCCAACAGCCACCCCTCCTTGCTTTGGCCTTCAGTCCCCACCGGAGCTAACCCTGCAGGTGCCATCTCTCCAGGCCCCCTTCCTGGGCTCCCCGGGCCCCGTGTCCACGGAGCCCAGGGCAGACACCCTGTCCCTCCCCCACAAGCTCGCAGCACAGGAGGCTCGGCGGCCCTCCCGGCAGAAAAGACGTCCCTCTGCCCGTAAAAGGGTCATCCCACTGGGACCATCCTGCCATGGGCCAGCGGGAAAAGCAGTGGCCGGGATTTTCTTCAACCACCCACTCACACAGCTGCCCTCGTTTACTGCCCAGGAAAATTTTCCAGAAAGACTCCATTTCCAGCTCCGAAGGCGAGTCCAGCCAGGCCACATTCTGCCACCCGTGGGGCGACAGCTCTGTCCTCGAGCCCCCGCCCAGGAGCCTGGGGCCACCCCAGACTGAGTGTGTATCGGGGTATCAGCTTCCTGTGTTAGCAAGAAAACCACAGGCCCACAGTGGAATCACTTAGGCCAAGTCACTGAACCGGGCTCCATCCCCAACTAACTTCAGGCCCAGTCTCCCCCAGAATGCAGCCAGGGAGGATGCTCCGTCCTCTCCAATGAGGTAAGCCTTCCCCTGGGGCCTCTCCCTCCACACTCCTCCCACCCAAGGATAAGACTCCCTGGTCTTCCCTCGGAGGGAAGGTGACCCCGCCTGAAATGATCCTTTCTTTTCTCTTGCTAATTACGTCCTTGCCTCCACGGCCTTCCTGTAAAAACCTTCCGTTTAGTCGTGGTGTCCCAGAGCTCCCTTTCACTCACTGGACGGGATGCTCCCTAATTCATGAGTCGCTTAATGAAGCCCATTAGACCTTCCAAAGGACTCGGGTGAATTTTGTTTTTTAACCCGAGGAGCAACGTAGACAAAGCGTGAGGGTAGAGTGTGCTCAGGGCACGGGCAGTTGCGTTTTCGGAACTACACCCAGAAACCGCAGTTTGAGGAAAGAAATTAGGTCTTTAGTAGAAAGAGTCAGAATATCCAAATGAAATGTTGGCTGTGGTAGCGCCTCGTTATTTGTGAGTTCAAACAGATCATCTGGGCTTACGCAAGCCCCCGGGAACTCAGTGCGGAAGCCAGAGGGGGTCACTCTTGCCCTCCTCAGCTCCAGAGACTGCGAAGAAAATCCAGTTACATTGCGAATTGAATATGGGTTTGTTTTTAATGTAAAGACCTGCAGAAGTGCGCGGTGTTTATTCTTGCCCCGCAGTAAAAACAGAATTAATGTGATGGGTGTTGCAGCCACAATCTCCCAGATTTTGTAACAGTAAAGACGGGATGAGGATCGTGTAACCCCGGAAGAGTTTTACTCTATCTTGACCGATGACAACAACAGACCTTTTTTCAAATACGTGATTAAAACCTCATGGGGGGGGGGCGCCTGGGTGGCTCAGTGGGTTAAAAGCCTCTGCCTTCGGCTCAGGTCATGATCGCAGGGTCCTGGGATCGAGCCCTGCATCGAGCTCAGCAGGGAGCCTGCTTCCTCCTCACTCTCTCTCTCGGCCTACTTGTGATCTCTGTCAAATTAAAAAAAACAACAACACACACACACTAAATAAATAAATAAAAATAAAACCTCATAGGGGCACCTGGGTGGCTCCTTCGGTTAAGTGTCTGCTTTCAGCTCAAGTCATGGTCTTGGGGTCCGGGGATCGAGTCCCCACTGGGGCTCTCTGCTCAGCGGGGAGTCTGCTTCTCATGCCTTATGCCCTCATGCTCTCTCGCTCTCTCTCATAAATTGATACAATCTCTTTAAATCAATCAATCAATCAATAGAACCTAATAAACGCGGGGCACCTGGCCAGCTCCGTCCGGGGGAAATGCCACTCTTGAGCTCAGGGTTGTGAATTCGAGCCTCACATTGGGGGATAGGGATTACCTAAAAATAAAATCTGTAAAGATTGATTAATTAATTAATTCCTTAATCTCAAAAAAAAAAAAAAAACGAATAAATGCCTCTCTAAGAAAACAATCCAGAGCTACCCATTTCCACATGGCTATCGTGAGGAACAAAGGGTATCGTGCAGGGACAGCCTCTGTGATCTCTGAAGAGCAGTCATGTGTGTCCCTGGTGGCGGAGGCTGGGGGCTGTCGCCGTGACCTGTCCCGAGAGCCACCAGCCACTGGAGGAGAAGGGAAGATGGGGTGGCTGGGGGATGGTAACCATGAGAGGGAGGAAGGTGGACAAGCGTGCAGAGGACAGTGCAGAGTCCCCTGGGAGGGAGAGAGCCTTCACTGGCCCCTGACGGATACTGTTACCTCCCTCCCAAGACTGGCCTAGAAGCCCGTTAGCCCGGGACAGCCCTAGGCAGAGGACAGGATTATCCAGAGCCCCTGGCTCAGGCAAAGTCTGCAAACAGATCAAGTCCTGAAACCCCTGCCTTACCTCAGTGAACACCATCAAACCATTAGGCTCGAAAATTCTAAGACTAGGTACTTGCCCCCCTTCTTCCCTGACCGGTGAGCCTACAGCTGCCGAACCTCGTCATCTCTAACTACCGTGCTCTCGGATCCCATTCTGCTGCAGGAGCACAATTATGGTGTCACCTTTGCATCCCAGAACACCTGCCAGGAGGGGCTAATGAAGCAGGTGACACCTGAGAGGGTCACCGAGCCAGCTGACAGTCCCCCCAGGAGCTAATGACTTTTGGACACATTCCTGGGGGTGGAGGCAGGATGGGCAGCTAGGGGTTCCCGGAGGAGCTGTCCATGCTCAGCGGGTGGTCAAAGCAAACGCCGAAGGCCAATGGATCATTAACCTAATTAGCATGACAAACGGGTATTTTCCTGCGGCTCAGAGCCTGGAGTTAAAGCAGATGCGGCCCCCTGAGGAAGAGGGTGTGGACTGGGATGGCCCAAGCCTCCCCATTCCAATGGAAATTGCTCCCCGGGGCTCCCCTGGGCCACCATCCAGAGCCAGGTCTGGAACTTGGCTTCTAGATGCTCAGGTCGCTCTGGATGAGGAATGACCCCATGCCAGAGACTACTGTTTGGGGAGGAAAGAAAATAAGCAGCTGAGTACAATGGCTTGCAGCTTCTTAGCTCAGCTTTGCTTTCCAGGATTCACAGTGCTTGGCCACTTGCTTCTGGGAACTCACTGGCTTCGAAATAGCCCCTCTCTGTGGTTCCTTGGAAACAAAGAACAGAAACATTAGAAAAACCCCTTCGTTACCTGGTACAGTGCTGCACATGGACACAACCATGGGGGAGAGAAAAGCCTTGGCTTGTAGCCGGGAACAAAGAGGGATTCATCGACCCTGCTGAAAGAAACGCATACAGCAGACAAACCAATGCACGCCTCCCCCCTCCCCCCCCCCAAATGGAAGAAAAAGCTTAATTTGGGGGAGGAAAAATCAGTTGGGGACCAAACTTAATCAAACCAATTGGATATCCACATCCATATTTTAAAAAGGAACCCCATGGACAAGCACCCTGCCCACTGAGGCAGGGGACCCTGGAGAGAGCAAACATTGGCCATAATAAAAGTGATTTCCCAAGACGGACCCACTTACAAACTGGTGCTGGGGTCACGGGAGCTCATTTCCACTGTGTCTGCAGACAAGACCCAGCTGATCCCTTCAGCCCCAGAGCCCGGATGGCAGGCCAAAGAGAAAGTGCCAGAGCTAGAGAGGACTGCATGGCCAGCCCAGCCCAGGAAGTGATTGGGAAGTGGGGAGAAGTACTTGCAGACAGAGTGGGGTCCAGGTTTATAAACCCCTGCCGCGGGTAGAGGCATCTTGGGTATGCACTTTCCTCAACACAAGGCATTTCCTGGGAGTTAAGTGCCCGAGTGGCTAGTGCTGAGCTGGGGGGTGGGGAACGTGTGGAGGGTGGGCCTGGACACAGCAGACGAGTGGAGGGAGCAGTGGTGGCGCAGCCTCTCATGGAGGACACTGCGGTGTTCCCGGAGAACAGTGACCCTGAGTTCCAAACTGTGACCCCACCTGCCCAGAGAAAGTCAGACCAACTTGTTCCTGCTGCTGCCCTTGGCAGACTGGCCTTTCTTCATTCTAGAGACACCTGCCCCATGTCAGAGCACACCGAGAGCAGAGTCCCAGGGGCAGAGGGCTTACATTCAACCCTGATTGTCTGCTCCTGGGCAGGATGTGTGTGTGTGTGAGAGAGAGAGAGACAGACAGACAGACAGAGAGATGAAGGACAGCAGAGGCCACTGTGGACCAGGTGGCCGAGAAGCCTTCCAAGCGCATGAGTACAAGCAGAGTTAAGCGTCCCCAGAAAAAGAAAGACTTGAGATGCAGCCTTCTTGACGTAAGAAAGGCCATTTCAGGCCCCGGCCACCCTGGGATGTGTACCTGACCAGCACTACTCGCCCAGAGCACATTTCTTGCAGAACCTCCGGAGATATGTCGAAATTGCAGAAGAACAGAGCCCAGTAGTTAAGGATTTTAGGGGACGAGAAGAACGTGAGGACGAGCGGCCACTGGCAGGCCAGGAGATAGCGCAGTGGTATCGGGGACAATCGATCAGTGATGACACTCCCAGGGCTGGTTCAAAAGTAAAGATTGGCCCAGCACGTTATTATTGTTTTTTAAAATTTTACTTATTTATTTGACACAACAAGAGACACAGCGAGAGAGGGAACACAAGCAAGGGGAGCAGGAGAGGGAGAAGCAGGCTTCCCACTGAGCAGGGGGCCTGATGCAGGGCTGATCCCAGGACCCCAGGATTATGACCTGAGCCGAAGGCAGATGCTCAACTACAGAGCCACCCAGACACCCCCCAACACATTATTATTTTTTTAAATATTTTATTTTTAAGGAATCCCTGCACCCAGGATGGGGCTCGAACTCACAACCCCGAGATCGGGAGTTGAACGCTGCCCCTGCAGAGCCATCCGGACATCTGGTCCAACACACTCTCGAGATATCACTGCGGGATCTCAACCCCGAGAGCACGCAGACCCCAGAGCAACCGGACCCAGAGAACGGATGCTGTCGCCCTGGGCAGCCCTTGGCTTCCATCACTCAGGACCTGGACTCTGTCCCTTAAGATGGCTTTTGCCCCAAGTCCATGCTGCGGTCGCATTGCCCGAGCCCCATCACGAATACGCTCTTGCCCTTAGCGCTTGGGGAAATAGACCCGGTGTGTTCTTCGCTTGCCCCAAGTACCACCTTCCTCGTCCTGTTCTTGGGCTGGTTTGGTTGTGCCTTTTGGCTCAAGACAGCCAACAAGAGGCGAACCCAGTTTCGGGCACCATAAGGACTTGGCAGTGCCTTTCAGACGGGGGTAGACAGAGCCGGGTTGGAGCTGCCGTCTGGGAGAAGCGCGCCGTAGTCGGCTGGCTCAAGCAGCTGTGGGCGGGAGGTCCCGGCCCGCAGGAGCACAGGATGCCCCGCAGAAGGGACTGAGCCCCAGTGTGGGATCTCCTCGCCTCTACAGCCATAGTGAAGGGACCTCGGGATTGTTGTGACCTTGGGGAGATACAGAAGGCTCTTGTTACAGAGGAAGACCCCAGAGTTGCTAGCAAAGCCCTTAAGGATACCATTCATCATACCCGGCAACACTGTTTGTTGTTGTTGTTGCTCTGTATTGTTTTCTTTCTTTTTTTAATATTGTAAAACACTCATGTAGTAAAATATTTTATTCAGGCATTGGAATCATCTATTCTTCCTATCCTCTAGAGATGGACAAGCAGCAAATCCCGGATGCCGTTTTTAAATTTGTGTGGGATCTCACATTTTGCCAAGCATTGTCCATACAGAATCACCGTGTACCAATACCCCGCGGGTCGTTTACAGAACCCCCTGCCCCGCTGTCCCAGACGCACCACGAAGGGGGCCCCGCCAGCTGTGTCTTTCCGCAATGCCAGCTGCCGCCATCAGGAAGCCAGGAGCACTCACAGTTAGGAAGCAGGTTCGGGATTCCGGGCTCTCGGTGGCAAGTGCCCCTGTGATTAGACGTGGCTTCTCACGCGGCACCCAGCGCAGGACAGAAGACAGGCCACACCACCAACGAGACGACAGAAGGGAGCAGGCGGCCAGCAAAGCAAACGCGGCGTCGGTCCATGGGTCCGTGGTGCGCCCTTGAGATAAGGCCTCAGTCCGCCTCCATCAGCTCTGGGCGCTTCTGCTGCGCACAGTCCACCGAAGGAGAATCTCTGCGCCTCTTGGGGACCAGTCCGGCAGAGCGTCCGGTGGCAGCTGCCCTGTCTGGGTGGTCAGACGTGGAGGGATGGAGGGGTCAGTCTGAAGAGTCTGACTGTTTGCTGTCAGACTATTTGCTGTCAGACTATTTATTTTTAAGATTTTGGTTATTTACTTGAGAGAGAGCACACGGGTGAGGCCAAGGGGGAAGAACGGAGCCTGACGTGGGGCTCGATCCCAGGACTCTGGGATCATGACCTGAGCCGAAGACAGACACTCAACTCAGCAAGACACCCATAGGCGTGTAGTCCTTCCCTTTTTATTTATTTATTTTTAAAGATTTTATGTATTTATTTGACAGAGATCACAAGTAGGCAGAGAGAGGAGGAAGCAGGCTCCCTGCCAAGCAGAAAGCCTGATGCGGGGCTCAATTCCAGGACCCTGAGATCAATGACCTGAGCCGAAGGCAGAGGCTTTAACCCACTGAGCCACCCAGGTGCTCCAGTCCTTCCCTTTTTAAAGAGATTTAAGCAGTTTCGGGGTCTCTGCAAACCTCCTCTGTTTCTGCTGGGGTATCAGCCGAGGCTGGTCCCAGGAGTATCTTGTTGCTACAGGACCTTAATTCCTTGCGTCATTGCTTGTCATGGGTTCCCGCTTGACATCAGAGCCTCTGTGTCACTCTCCACACCCATGGTTTCCTCTTCTGTGAAACCCGGGTGCTGGTTTATAAATGACTTAGTGAAGGCGGGGCGTCCATACCTGTGTACCAACCGAGGGCCAGCCCCTGCACCCCCAAGCTGGTCTCCATCGGGCAAGCTCTCTGCTTTATTTCTGATGCTAGGTTCCAGGACCTGTCGGCCTGGGGGTAGAAGACCCCCATGGAAGTGAGGCCCAGGACGTGCAAAGGAGCAAAAAGGAAGGAGGAAGAGAGAAAGAGCCCAGCTGAGCCAAGTACAGGAAAGATAAGCAGACCGGGCGTGGACCCAGATACAATGGAGTACGTCTCTACACTCCTGCCTGCTTCCCAGCAGGATTTCCAAGCACGTAGAAGTCTGGGCACATCCCGCACCATCCCCGTTCCTCATCCACTAGAGGTACAATTGAAAACCAGTCCCCCGAAAGCCCGTATCCAGACCTGCTCACATTAACAGCATTTTTCAGAGACTGTATATCTTATTTCTAGAAGAACACAAGGACTTTGTTTTTTAAGATTTTTTATTCATTGGGGATGCCTGGGTGGCTCAGTTGGTGAAGTGTCTGCCTTCGATACAGATCATGATCCCAGGGTCCTGGGATTGAGCTCCGTGTCGGGCTCCATGGCTTCTCCTTCTGCCCCTCCCTGCCACCTGTGCAGGCTCGCTCTCTCTCTCTCTCTCTCTCTCTCAAATAAATATTTGATCAAGAGAGCAAGAGAACACGAGCAGAGGGGAGGGGCAGAGGGAGAGGGAGAAGCAGGATCCCAGCTGAGCAGGGGCCTGACACAGGGATCTATCCCAAGATCCTGGGATCGTGACCTGAGCCGAAGGCAGATGCTTCACCAAGTGAGCCACCCAGGAACCCCTTACTAGGATATTCTCATTAATATCTGCAGAATCCAAGCAAGAGTTTTTGTTTCTAGGGGCGCCTGGGTGGCTCAGTCAGTTAAGTGTCCAACTCTTCAAGTCACGATCTCAGGCTTGCGAGATCAAGCCCCACCTCCGGCTCCACACGGGGCATGGAGGCTGTAAGATTCTCCCTCTCCCTCTGCCCTCCCCGCTTTTAACAAAAAAAAAAAAAAGAAAGAAAGAAAGGAAGGAAGGAAGGAAGGAAGGAAGGAGACTTCCGGTGCCCTCAGCTTGCTCTTTTTAGTCTCTCCCTGACGGAGCTTTCTTTCTGTCCATACTTGGAGTCTCTCCTGCCCCGAAGATGAAGAGCGGGTTCCCACCACAGGTGTTGGGCCCAAGGCACTGCCATTGTCCCAGTCTGGTGGATGGTCCCACTCAACCTGGGAGCGGCACAGCCTCCCACGCACGAGAGCAGCGCGGCTGGGCTCACCCTGGCGACGCTTCGAGGGCCGCCCGTGGTGGCGACGATTTGCTGGGAGCCGCGTCGATGGGGTCCGGAGACCCCAGCCAGGAAAGAATTGTTGAGGCCTCTTCGGGGGACAGGACCGGTGAGCAGCAAGCGCTTCTGCGGGAGACTGATTATATACTCTGCGGTTGGAGGAAGCCGAGGTAAAGGAAATCCCAAAAGGACTTTCATAGGCTAAAGAGCACTCGCAGGCTACCCGGGGCCCTGCCTGTGTCGCGTCAAAGTGGTTTGACCCTCTGGCCCCGCGTTCCCATGAAGAGAGTCACTCTGCCCACCTCGAATATTCGTCCACGAGCTGCAGGTCTTAAGGACATTTAATGTTATCTCCATTTCCTTCGGACTTTGTTTCCCAAGTCAGTGGCAGGAACCACAGGGGCCAAAGGAACTTTGAGGGACCACGCGGGGCTGTAGGACCCGCTGGGACTCTAGGAAGGAAGAGGAGCCTGGGGGCACCTTTGGGACCCCGCAACTCCTTCCTTCATCAGTTAAATATGTGCTGAGCCCCTCCGCCTGCCAACCTCTGTCCTAGGCATTTGGCGTGTGTCAATACGCAAGACAGGCCAAGACGTGGGGGAGGGCGGCTGGAGGGCAAATGGCAGAGGAGCATAAGGGCAGGGAAGCGCCTGTGCAGGGGTCCCTGGGCAGGGCAGGGAGAGCGCGGCCGGCTGGGAGTGGAAACAGAGGGGTCACCCCTGAGCGGGGCCTGAGGGAGGCTGGGGGTGCAGTGCAGAGCAAATGCTGTGGAGGGAGTGGGCAGCAAAGAGGCCTTAGGCGGGGAAGGGCTCCCCTGAACCCCAGAACAGCTGGAGGCTGAGCCCGAGAGGAGAGAGGGAAGTGCCTCCCCGTCCCTGGAAAATGTAGATCCCACAGAAACCACTGCAGGGGTCGGACCGAGAGGCCAGGAGGAGCAGCACGTTTTAACAGGACCGCTGCGGTGGCTGGGCAGCGGAGGAGCCAGACGCGAACGGCCTGTTTCCGCTGAGTTTTGCAGGTAGAGTCGGCCTGATCGCTGACGCCTGGATGGGACGTGTGCGGGGAGGAAGGGTCCCAATGCCGCCCGCACCTGTGATCTGAACGGCCTGGGTGAGTGCGATGTTCACGGAGGTGGAGAAGACCGGATTCCGGGAGAAAGTAAGGCAGAAGCCCCACGCTGACCCTGATGAATCTGAGCTGTCCCCCTGGAGCAAGAGGCCGCAGTGTCTTGGTGTTGGGAGCTGAGGAGGGAGGGGGCTGGGTGGGTCACGGTTCTGGGTGAGCCCCCCAGGGCAAGGGAGAGGACCCCGTACTGCAAGCCGGCATCTCCTGCAGCAAGGGCTCCAGGAGGAGGAACCAGAGCCCAAGGAGGGCCTGGAGAGGCCTGAGGGGAACAGAGGGGCAGAGGTGGCAGAGAAGTCAGGAGACAGAACGGTCATCTCTGGCTGGAATGCTGCCCAGGGCTCGGCGCAGACGAGAATGCCCGACTCCTTTCTGGGGCTTGGAGCCAAGGATAATGTCCGTAACCTTGATTGCCCTTCCCTGGGCTGTGCAGGCCCATCCCCAGGGGTCACACTTGGTTTCCATCAAGGAACTCCATCAAGTTCAATGTCCAAAGTGATGACAACAGGTTCTCAAGGATAGAAGCTTCTTTATTTAGCCTCCAGCTATGGGTACAAAAACACCCAGCCAAGGTTACCTCGAAGAAGCTGGAGAAGTAGAAACACTGCAGCCAGCACTTTCCAGGGAGAGAGGCAAGCTCACCGCCCAATGGCCACATTCTAGTAGAACACCGCCTGCCTTCCAGAACTGGTGGGCAAGACTGGGTTTCGTGCGTGGAATACTGCTGGCCTACACCCTTGTAAAGGGCAGACACATCAGAGTGTTTTCTTTCAAAAACAAACAAAAGCTTCCCCCAAATGGAAACACTCTTAAAATATTGATGAAGGGAAGACCCTTAAATTCTTCCTAAAGTTATTGGGGGATTCGGGACTAGGGTCGGGCAACACTCCACCCAGTATGGGGCAAGCACCTACCTCTCCAGGCCCCAGTGGCCCGGCCTGTAAATTGAGGACGATAATACTCACTGTCCACCGCTGCTTACGGAGTGGATGAGAGACAGTGTGTGAGAGCTGGCCTGTGGCACTGATGGGTACGAACGGCTAGAGACTGGCCAGCTTTAAACACGTCCCAAGAAGATAAACTTGTTTTTTAAGAAGATAAACTTTGACCAGAGGGATTCTCCCCCAAGCCCCCAAGAAGCCCCCCCAAAGTCCAGTCCTGACAGCGGCAGGCCCCAAGTGACCCTTAAGGGAGGGATGTCCTGGTAGAGCCTTTGGTGCCTAGGCCTTGGGGACAGGCCATTCAGGACCTTTCCTCAGCCACCTGGAAGGGATTATGGCCCTTTGCCAGAGTTTGGACAGCTGAAGGGAGCTGCTGAGGACAGAGCTGATTTCTCATTCAAATCCTATGACTGTGATTTAACATCGAATAGTCAGGGATGCCTGGGTGGCTCGGTGGGTCAAGGGTCTGCCTTCAGCTCCGCTCATGGTCTCAGGATCCAGCCCCGTGGCAGGCTCGCTGCCCAGAGAACAGCCTGCTTCTCCCTCTCTAATAAATAAATAAAATAAAATAAAATAAATAGTTGCCTTCCCGCTGTGTACAAAGGCCTACATCCAGCTCTTGGCACGAAGCAGAACTTCCCCGTGACTTTCTTATTGGCCCTGGACTCGGCTCCCACCCACCTGGGGAAACAGCCCCAACCTCCCAGAGAAGAGCAAACACAGCCAGTCTCCAAAGCCGACCCCACCCAGCGCTGGGCCGCCAGACGCCTCGCCACGGGCTTAGTCAGGGACCAGCACACCCCACCGGCCTCTTCCTGGGCTTCCAGAAAGTGTTTCATGCCCCAGGCCTCAGCAGGGGCACCCGTTTTGTCCATGGGGCAGGGAGGCCAATATTCCACACCCAGAATGGTACTCGGAAAGAGTCTCTGGTAACTTTTTTTTTTTTTTTTCAAGTGAGCTGTGGACAGGACAGCGGGCTGAACTCATGCCCCGGAGACAAAGAGTCACATGCCCCTCCGACTGAGCTCGCCGGGCGCCCCGAGCTGCTGGTCCCGTTTTATAATGGCATCGCCGAAATCCTAGGATTTTAAATTTTAAGAAACTTAAAAATACACTTTAACCTCTATTTTCCTATCACCGTCAATCATGATAATTGCTACTCATTTAATAGCTAAAACCCTTAAAACGTGCCCGTTCTGTGTGAGGCGATTGGGCTGTGTGTGTCTACGTCTCTCGGTGTCCGACGGAGAAGGCTTTAGCTCCCACATTACAGACGGGGAAGCCAAGGCAGCGGGAGGAGGCACAGCAGATGGTGTCAGGATTCAGCCCTCCTGTGTGTGCGTGTGTGTGCGTGTGAGAGAGAGAGAGGGAGAGAGGGAGAGGGAGAGACACGGAGTGTCTCCCTCTTCAGATAATCCTCCCCTACCTCCCCCCTACACCCCCACACCCCCCCAGCTCCATCCAGCCCCACCACCCCCCCCAGACCAGATCCTGGGCTCTTCCTCCTCGTTCCTCCTTGTCCTCACCCCCTCCCGCCCAACTAGAAGAGTCGGTGAAATCTGGAGTTCTGTTCTCCACCAGCCTCTTCTGTTTCAAGAATTCATTCTTTTTTTTTTTTTTAATTTAAATTCAGTTAGTTAACATAAAGTTCTAGAGGCAGAGGTCAGTGATTCATCGATTGCATACAGCACCCAAGGCTCATCACATCAGGTGCCCTCCTTAATGCCCATCCCCCAGTCACCCCATTCCCCACCCCCACCTCCCCTCCAGCAACCCTGTTTATTTCCTGGAGTTTAGCATCTCTTACAGTTTGTTTCCCTCTCTGGTTTCCATCTTGTTTTGTTTTTTCCTCTCTTCCCCTATGATCCTCTGTTTTGTTTCTTTAATTCCTCGTATCAGAGAGATCGTATGATAATTGTCTTTCTCTGATTGACTTATTTCACTTTGCATAATACCCTCTAGTTGCATTCACATTGTTGCAAATGGCAAGATTTCATTTTTTTTTAAAGATTTTATTTATTTGTTTGACAGAGAGAGATCACAAGTAGACAGAGAGGCAGGCAGAGAGAGAGAGGAGGAAGCAGGCTCCCTGCCGAGCAGAGAGCCCGATGCGGGACTCGATCCCGGGAACTCGAGATCATGACCTGAGCTGAAGGCAGCAGCTTAACCCACTGAGCCACCCAGGTGCCCCGCAAGATTTCATTTTTTTAAAGTTTTCATTTACTTAATTGAGACAGAGAGAGAGAGAGATCACAGAGGGAGAGGGAGAAGCAGACTTGCCACTGAGCAGGAAGCCTGAAGAGGGACCCTGAGATCAAGACCTGAGCCGAAGGCAGACACTGCGCTGACAGCCATCCAGGCACTGCCAAGATTTCATTCTTTGTGAAGGCTGAGTAGTATTCATTGTCTCTATATCCCACAACGTCTTTTATCCATTCATCTGTTGATGGACTTCTGGGCTCTTTCCATAGTTTGGCTATTGTGGACATTGCTGCTATAAACATTCAGGTGCACGTGCCCCTTCGGATCACTACACTTGTATCTTTGGGGTAAATACCCAGTAGTGGAATTCCTGGGTTGTAGGATAGCTCTATTTTCAGCTTTTGGGGGACCCTCCATGCTTTTTTTCAGGAGTGGTTGCACCAGCTTGCATTCCCACCAACAGTGCAGGAGGCTCCCCTTTCTCCGCATCCTCGCCAGCATCTGTCGTTTCCTGACTTGTTGATTTTAACCATTCTGACTGGTGTGAGGTGGGATCTCACTGTGGTTTTGATTTGTATTTCCCTGATGCCGAGTGATATGGAGCACTTTTTCATGTGTCTGTTGTCCATCTGGATGGCTTCTTTGCAGAAATGTCTGTTCATGTCTTCTGCCCATTTCTTTTTTTTTTTTAATATTTTATTTATTTATTTGACCAAGAGAGACACAGTGAGAGAGGGAACACAAGCAGTGGGATGGGCAGAGGGAGAGGGAGAAGCAGGCTTCCAGCTGAGCAGGGAGTCCAATGTGGGGCTTAATCCCAGGACTCTGGGATCATGAACTGAGCTGAAGGCAGATGCTTAATAACTAAGCCACCCAGGTGTCCCTCTTCTGCCCATTTCTTGACTGGATTATTTGTTCTTTGGGTGTTGAGTATAATAAGTTCTTTATAGATTTTAGATACTGGAGTTTTATCTGATATGTCATTTGCAAATCTCTTCTTCCATTCTGTCAGTTGTCTTTTAGTTTTGTTGACTGTTTCCTTCACTATTTTTTTTATTTTGATGAAGTCCCAGTAGTTCAGTTTTGTCAAGAATTTGTTCTTAATTGTACTGCTTACATCTCTCGGTCATACTGTCAAAAGCCACTGAAATTCAGCTGCCATCTTTACTGCTGTTCTTTGTCACTGTTGCTTACACACCACATCTTCATTGTCTGGAATGCCTCCTCCTGGTTCATTTCTTTTTCATTTGGTTGGTGTGTGTCTTGAGGAAGAGCTTTGCCTGGCATGGCCCGTTTCTGTACCCCATGCTCCCTTCACACAGGAAAGATGGAGTCGGGGACCAATCCTTTCATCTCAGACCTGCTGTGCTCCTGTCTTCTGCTCTTCAGGATCTTAGAGATGAGCCCATGTCACCCAGCACACAGGGCAAACGATTTTTATCTTTGGAATTCCTAAGTGCCTTTCAAAATAATCCCACTCAGCCTTTGGTGAGCCTTTGTGATCTCACGTCTTCAGCCCAGCTAACGCTTGTTTCTCCGATCACCTCTCCCTTCTCTGTTCTCCCTTCCTAGGCTCAAGCGATGTGAAAGACAAGATCTCATGGGTTTCCCTTGGTTGTAAATACCGCCTTTCATGGTTCTCCCCCTCGGTCCTTTTGCTTTGGGGTGGCACCAATTCCTTGACTTATGTCGAGCCGCTTTCTGCCATTTGCTGTCTCTCCTCAGTTTTTCTTTTATTTTCAAAAATTATGGCCTTTTCTCCAAGAATTCTTCTTTGCGCTCCAATTGCTCATTTCTTTTTAAAATCTCTTCTTTCCTTCACATAATAGCTTCTGAAATTTCCCTAAGGGAGGAAAAAAATAGCTCAAAATTAGTTCAAAAATCTTGGCTCAGTGGCCTTTTTCAGTCACTGACTCTCCTCGTGTGTCTGGGAGCTCCTCGTTGTCTGTGCATACTTAGAAGCCGAAGCTAAGCCGATGAATTCTGGTGGCTGGCATGGGCTCTTTCTGCAACTAGTTGAGTGGGAGTCTTCGGGAGAGTAGACACTGAAATTGGAGGTGGGGGTGAGCTGACATGCTTCCTCTTGGAAATGGTGCAGAGGCAGGATGGGGACAGGTGGGCAAGAGCTAAGACACCCGCTCGCAGGGGGTGGCTGCCATTTTGAGCCAAGTGGGTGGCTGTGAGCCCTTGAGTCTGCAGGCAAAGGCTGACGGTCACTCCACGTGTGACGCTCTGATGGAATTTCTCATGTTTCTCGCGAGTATTCCCATAACTCCTCCAGGTTTGCCCACCCACCCTTCCAACCTCTGTGTTGATGGGACATCTCTAAGAGATCAGAGGGCAAGCCAGAGAAGCTCATGGTCGGTCCGAGCATGCTTGGGCAATTTAGGGCTGCCTGAGCCTCCCTCCCCTTCCTTTTCATTGTGGTATCCTAAAGGGATCTCCCCTCTGGGTCCTTGCCTTTCTCTAAGGGCCGTGCCAGACCAGAGAAGTCCCACACACTCAACAGGCAGTCCACAGGGGCAAGCAGGTCAAACACTAGGTCTCGTTACTGTCTCAGGAGCTCTTTTGCTCTCGGGGCCTCCTCCAAGCCCACCCAGATGATCCACTGTGGGCTGCTGCATGCTGAGCTTGTGGCTGGGGGTGGGGCTCTGTATGTGAGCTTGATGGGCATGTGGTTTCCTGGCCCACGTTGCTACTTTCTCAAGCAGAGATGAGAGAGATCTGAGCTGCAGAAGACCAGCTGGGGGCTCTGAAACCCCACTGAGCCCAAGACCCACAGGAACAGGTGTGACAGCGCAGAGACTGGCAATTTCTCTGCACTTTCTTCTTTGCCTCCTCCCCTGCGTCCGTTCTGCACTCTGTGTGCCTCCAACAAACTCATAAATCCCCACAGAGGACAGGCCTATTCCCCAAATGGCCCCTGTCCAATTCAAGCCCCTGCTTGAATTTGTCTTCCTCCAGACTTTTACTAGGAAAGGGACACCATCAAGCCTTTCCAAAGGTGACCAGAATAAATACAGCACATTAAAGAAGACGTGTGTGCCACTGAAGGCACTGTCTACAGCCACGGAGCCACTCCTGGTTTTGGCCACTCGGAGCTCCACCTGCCTTGGTGTTGGTATCAATTAGTTCAGACGATGCGAAGATGGAAGGCCGCGGGACAGCCGTGAACTCCAGAAGGACGCTGACTCAGGCAAAGAGGACCGCCCCCCCCAACCTGCGGGATCCTAGCCTAATGAGTCCTAGGCTCCAAGATGAGGACGGGAAGTGGTTCTCAGAGCAATGGGAATGGCCCAGCAGCTAGGTTACAGAGGTGGGGAGGCCATTCAGACAGATCCCTACAACCGAGGAAAGATGACACTGCAGGTAGGCCCTCCAAGTTCTTGGAAACACACAGCCGAGGAGCCAAGTCTTACCATCCAAGACATTTTCAGGGAAGCAAGTGTTAGCCCAGTGACTCCCATGTAACAAGCATGCCCACATGGGGGCCTCTGTGCCCCCATCTAAAACAATTAATTAAAAAAATACATGCCTAAGCAGAAAGAACCCTTATTTCGTGAACCACTAAGAAAAGGATATATTACCATTAACCCGTGACAAGATATTTTCTTATCACTTGGGGATTTCTGTTTCATACCTGTGAAAGGGATTGGAGCCCTATGTAGACATTCCTGTGTGAACGTAAAACACAGGTGAACAGATTGGTAAGTCATTCTTAACATTTTTCATGTTCCATTTTCATGAAACCATGTTTCATTCTTCAAACCATCCTGGACTCGGTGGTCAATATCCATGCTTTTCCATATAATATCACCCCATGTGCCAGGCAGGGATGGTCTCCTGAAAAGGGATGTCTTGGTTTCTGCTTGCTGGTATCATAAACCGCCACAGACTTCGTGGTTGGAACACACAAATTTTATCATCTGACCCTTGTATGACACGAGGTCAGAGGTCTCACCTGGGCCTCCGTGGGCCAAGGTCAAGGCATAGATGGGGTGGCTTTGATTCCCGATGGCTCTGGGGACAGTGGCTTTTCTCACCCTTGCAAGTTTCTCAGGCCACCTGCGTTTCGTGACTTGTGGCCCCTTCCTCCTTCAAACCTAGCCACACCGTATCGCTCTAACCAGAGCTAGGAACGGTTCTCTGGTTTTGAAGATGCACAAGAATAGACTGGACCCCACTGGGTAACCCACGATGCTTTGTTCATCCCAAGGGCCTGAACTTAGTCACATCTGCAGAGTCCCTCCTGGCACAGAAGGTAATGACTTGCAGACCCTGGGGGTTTGGATGTGGGCATTCTAGGAGGCCACTATCCCGCTTCCCACAGGACATTCCCGGCTCTGGTCTCCAGGGGACTCCCAGCCCCAGACGCCTTCTTGTAAGCATTCGTGGTGGGCTTTCTTGGCACTGCCTGCAAGCTCAGCAGAAAGTTTCAGACAACCCCCAAACTCACACACCTTTCACAAATGATGCTTCAGTTGTCTGGTAACTGGAATGCGGAGGGGAGTGGTCTTCCATCATGGCGACAGGAGTCCAGACCGAATTCGTCCCTTCACAGGTAACGGCGTCTGTGCCCCGGCTTCGGAGCGCTTAAAATGTGGATAGAATCAAGAGGTTATGGGATATGATTTAATTCTAACAAGGAGCCCCCCCCCAAAGCAAGTAGATAAGCCATACGGCTGAACAATGTCCGGGGACACCATCCATGCTGGATCTCTGAGAATGCACAGCAGAGGCGGGCACCCGACACACATGGAAGGAAATCTGAGTCTGGGAGCAACGGAGAGGTCCTGGGCACAGTCCCAGGGGCTGAGGCCAAATCAGAAGTTGATCCCAGGTCTCGGGGCTCGGGACTCGGGACTATGCACTTGCCATTGGTCTTTCTCTCCACACCGGCTGCAAGAGCGGGGTTGCTGGTGGAGAAACACGTGGGAACCTCCGTGACTGGGGAGCCCACCTCGCCCGGCAGAGCCTTCCCTGGTGGGTCCCAGCTGATGGAGTGTTGCCCTGATCGGCCCTATTTGCCCAGCCGCTGTGTTGCAGAGAGTGGACGGGCTTCTTGGTTGGGGGTACCTATTTCACACGCATGAGAGGTAGTTGGTATTTAAAGGGAAGTTGGAGGTGAGTTTTATCTCCCTCTGTCCTAAAGTGTGCCTGCTTAGTCATTTTAAGAAGGCAGCCTGCTTCAGGTGAAAGAACACAGCTTCGGGGGCTGACTCACCGGGGGCGAACCTGGCTCATCACCACCTGCTGGGATCTCAGGCCCATCTTCAGGGCTCTGGGCCCTGGCATTCTCCCGTGTGCCATGGGCAGAGGGAGCAGGCCCCAGAGTGGCAGAGAAGCCAGCAGCGTCCGTGGGAGCTCGGGGTTGCTGACCTTCACTGTCCTCCTAAGTGGGGACATCCGCCATCCCTGTTCTCACTGTCCAAGAGTCAGAATGAGGCCGGGTGTGTGACCGCGCGGTAGGGCTGGGCCGGCGCCAAGCCCACAGAAGGAAGGCCCCTGTCTGTCTAGCGCTCATGAGACCCCTCTGTCTACACTCGATGCTAACTTCTCCCTCTGTGCCGCCTGTCACCTCAGGGATTCCTGCGGCGGTCCACTACTTGTCTCCCAGTCTCGGGGCTCACCGCCCCCATCTCTCCTCCACCCGAGCTGGAGTGCTGTTTCCATAACGAACGTGAACTTGCCGCGTGTCCTGCTACGCGGTCCCCCTCATGGAAGGGGCTCCTCGAGAGGCAGCTCTAACATGGTCAGTGGCACAAGAGGGGGGCCTCGGCTTCGCCATTAAACGAGCCACGGGGATGCTGCCTATGGGATCTCCTGGGGGCTTCACCTTCTGGAGGCTCCCCAGGCAGGGGTTCTGGGATCCTCTCCAGCTAGACCATCCTGTGATCCTTCAGAAAGGCCACATGGCAGGGGAGGTAAGGAACACGGGCTCTGAAGTCTCCAGAATCGGAACCCCAGTCCCAGCACTCAGCAGTCAGGTATCAGTTCTGTGCCTCGGTTTCTCATCTGTAAAATGGGAATAATAATGGTACCTGCTAACAGAGTTATTAGGAAGATTGTATGTTTCACGGAGAATACTGACTGGCATGTTTTCTATCAACCCATATTGTTTTGAAAGAAATCTCATTTCATTCATAAATACCAGCACGTCTACCCTAAATTATACCTCTTCCACACACACATACACACACACTGAATACCATTATTACACCTAAAATTATTAATAATAATACCATAACATCATCCAACCAGTGTTCCAATTTCCCCAATTGTCTTATAACTAACTTTTCCTTTTTGTTCAATCAGAATTCAAGTGAGATCCCTCCATGACGACTCATTGATAAGAGTTTTGGGACTCTCTTGATCTATAGCAAAAGGCTGGCAAACTTTCTCTGTGAAGAATTAGACAGTAAATATTTTAGCTCTCCAAGCCAAATCGTCTCTCTTGCCACTACTTCAACACATGTGCATGGCTGTGTTTCAATAAAGCTTTATTCGCAAAAACAGGCAGCAGGGCTGAGCTGGCCCCCAGGATGTGATGTAGAGCCTTAGTCAGATTCAGGTTTGATTTTCTGGTGAGAACATTTCACTGGTAGCTCTGTGGACTTCCATCAGGAAGCACAGAACGTTGGGTGGTCTCTGTTTTGTGTGCAAAGTTATCAGCCATGTACGCTCGATGCCCCGATCTCTGAACTCATTAGGGTCTGCTCAGTGGTGACATGGCAGTCCCATTTCTTCCTTATTTATTAGTGGCAATCCTCCTATAAAGGGAAATTTCCCCTCATCAATTATTTGGTTATACTGAGGTAGAGCTTGTTGAGGGAAGTCAAGAGAATAAATGCTTGATTCTTTTCCTTTCTCTGCCAGTTTTTAAAAATAATGCGTTGGGCTCCCTCTCCGTCTTCAAAAATAATCGGTGTACTTTCTCAAAGAACATTATGAACGAATAGGTTTCAACATAATTGAAGTGTTTGGAACCCTTATTGTTACTACTTTTAATGGTGTTTGAATTGTCCCGGTTCTGTCCCAGCCCCAGACAGGGCCTCCAGAGTCTTTGGTCACATTCTTGCTTTCTGGTATGACAAAATGCTCTGGGGTGACCTTGCCCCGTTTCTTCCCCAGACCTGGAATCAGCCTTCTTGAGAGGAGGGGCACAGTTTGCTTTACAGGGAAGTGATATTTAGAAGCCCTAATGTAGGATCTGTGGGTGTTCATTGCATGTAGCCCTTTCCAGTAGACACAGCAAGGCTTATTCCTATTTTTTTTAAAGACTTGATTTATTCATCTGAGAGAGAGAGAGAACACAAACAGGGAGAGGAGCAGAAGGAGAGGGAAAGAGAATGGGAGGAAATCTCCACAGACTCAGTACTGGGTGCCAAGCCCAACGTGGGGCTCCATCCCACCATCCCAAGATCACGACCCAAGCCCAAACGGAGAGTCAGAGCTCAACCAACTGAGACACCCAGGCACTCCAAAGCTTGTTTTTTAAAATATGAACGATCTCAGGGCACCTGGGGGCTCCATCGGTGAAGCGTCTGCCTTCGGTTCAGGGCATGGTCCCGGGGTTCTGGGATCAAGTCCCACATTGGGCTCCCTGCTCAGTGGGGAGGGTGCTTCTCCCTCTCCCTGTGCCAGCCCCACCCCCACCGCTCATGTGCTCTCTCTCCCTCTCTTTCTTTCTCTCAAATAGATAAAATCTTTCATTTAAAAAAAAAAAAGAGGGGTGCCTGGGTGGCTCAGTGGGTTAAGCCTCTGCCATTGGCTCAGCTCATGATCCCAGGGTCCTGGGATTGAGCCCCGCATCGGGCTCTCTGCTCAGCGGGGAGCCTGCTTCCTCCTCTCTTTCTTTCTCTCTGCCTACTTGTCTGTCAAATAAATAAATACATTCTTTAAAAAAAAAAAAAGATCTTGGGAATATCTTCTGACATTTCCAAATCAATTCGTGGCTCCTGCATCTCTTCCATCTGATACCTGCTCCCCTTTCTCCCGTGCTCTACTTCCTGGTTCACCGGGGGAGCTTTTAAAACTCGCAGTTCTGGAGGCTGGTCCCAAACCAGCTGAATGGGAAGGATTCCCCAGGTGACTCGCTCAGCAGCCAGGCTTGGCTCAGAGGAACCAGCATGGAGAGCTGCCCAGGGGCCGGGTGGGAATGCAGGAGAAATGCTGAGCGGCCTGTCCCTTTGGGAGTGGAGGTTTGCAGGGTTAGGAGAGGCTGTCGTCGGAGGAAGAGGAGGAAAGGAGCCCAAGCAGCTCTTCCACCGAGTGCGGCTCTAAGGGGAGGGAGATAAGGGCCGGTAACCGGCAGAAGTGGGATGAAGATGGGTTTAAAAAAAGAGAAGTGGGGGCTGCAAGCGTGTTTGGAAGTTTCTGAGAAGGAAGCAGGCGGCAGGCAAAAAATGAAGCTACCGGAGAATAAAGAGACGAGCTGACGGGCTCTCAGGGGCCTCGGTGGCTTCCTCTTGCTGAGTGCGGGAGGCGCTCCGGCGGAGAAGGAGCCCCTGACTGAGTCTGCAGTCCAGGGCAAGGACCAGACCTTCCTCCAGTAGCCCGACACCGTACCTGACCCCGAGCAGTCATTACATGAGGAAAATGTAGATGCAAACGTAGAAACCGAAGACCGGACAAAACAGCAGGGCTCCAAGTACGCTCTGACCCTTGCGCGGGGCCTCTCAGCTCAGAACTGTTTTTATCATGATTCTGAAGTGTTGTCTTTTTCACTTTTGTTCGGTTCTATGTGCTGGATAGAATTTTCCAGAGGCTTCCAAACAGACTGAATGCAGAAGCCTATAGGAGAACCCAGCTGCCTTCCATTAAGCCGGATAAAGAGACTTGCAAAAATGCAAAATAACCATTCTTCTCGCTTTTTGAATAGATTAGTTTTCATTAAAATGTTATTTTATGTTGTTGTATAATGGGTTTATTGCATTATTTTTAAATGCATTGTTACATATTGTTAAAACATCTGTTTTAACCCCTAATTTGGTAACTACTGATAGATATGATCTATATAAATAAAAATTCCTTGGGGTCCTCCGCCTTTAAGTAATCTCTATATCCTATGTGGGACTTGAACTCATGACCCTGATATCAAGATCTGAGCTGAGATCAAGAGTGGGATGCTTAACCCACCGAGACACCCAGGGGCCCCATGGGGGGACCCCAATTTTTAAAGGGTTCTGAGACCCCAAATTTGAGGATTGCTGGTGTAAGAAGAGCTCAGAGCTAGCAGGGACAGCTGGTGAACAGCCAACACACGGGGGACAATCTTCCCAGCCACGCAGCACGTACTTCTGGAAGGATTCCCTGGTTGGCTCCTTGGACAGGACGCAAGAACCACGCTCACCGTCTGCTGTCCAGGACAGTTTTTTTTTTTTTTTTTTTAAGATTTGATTTATTTATTTATTTGACAGAGAGAGAGAGAGAGATTGATCATAAGCAGGCAGAGAGGCAGGTAGAGAGAGAGGGGGAAGCAGGCTCCCCGCTGAGCAGAGAGCCTGATGCGGGGCTCGATCCCAGGACCCTGAGATCATGACCTGAGCCGAAGGCAGAGGCCTCAACCCACTGAGCCACCCAGGCACCCCCAGGACCGTTCTTGGTCAGGAGGTTTGCTCTTTCCAAGGAGGATGGGCCAGTCTCACTTGTAGGCCCTGGTTTTTCTGAGTGGCCCAGGAAGTGCATGGCTGGGGGCCTCAGTGCATGGAGGGGGAAGGGGGCAGTTTGAAGAGGGTGTGTGGGGCGTGAGGGGTCCACCTTCTCCCCCTGTGTCCCTCCCCCTGCTCACCCATGCAATGGGAAGTGGCTTCTTTCTTAGAGAAGCTTCTGGAAGGATAAAAAGACTCTCTAATCCTGCCCCCTGAGAGGCCTGCCCCAGAGGGTCTGTCTTCCTTCCTTCTCTCTCTTTCCTTCCCTCCTTCCTCTCTCTTTCTTTCTTTCATGTTAGTCACCATACAGTACATCATTGGTTTTTGAAGTCATGTTTCGTGATTCATTGTTTGCGTGTGACCCCCGGTGCTCCCTGCAGTCTGTGCCCTCCCTAACCCCCACCGCCGGGCTCACCCATCTCCTGCCCCCCCTCAGAGAGAACACCTGGCAGGTGAAATGATTGTTTCCCAGACGCAGGCAGTGCCATTGTTCTGAGGGGTTAAGAACCACCATCCATGAACCCATTCATAAAACGAAGACGGCCAAGGGCACGGTCATCTGAGGCTGTCGCTTCAGCCCACGTTCTTTTCTGACAAGAGAGCTCTCCGTCCATGAAAACTACATGAGCTCTTTGGCAACTAGACTTGAACGCATCCGTTTTCCCGTAAACCTAAACCAGCCCTTTCAAAATGAAAAGTTCACAAAGACTCCTCACACTGGGTGGAGTCAGGAGCCCCGTGAAGGACAGACCTTAATTAGACTTGATTTTTTAAGTTTTCCCTCGTGGTTTTTAATTATTAGAGCAAATGTCTCTGATGTTGAACTTCACGCCAGGGAGCCCCAATGCCAAGGCCCTTAATAAATTCCATGCGCTTTTTCCAAGGTTATGTTCTTCCGAGAACTGTCTGCATGTCTTTCCGAACCCCTCAAGACTGGACACTAAGGAGTATAAATAATCATTCTTTAAAAATTATACTTCCTCTACAACCTTGAATTTGAAATGTGAATATATGAATATATGAATATAATAGGTCTGGAATTACTATGCAGATTTATGAGGATATCAATTTAGGTTATATCACAGGCCCAACTAGGCCTTTCATTTTGAGGCTGAGGATTTGTTAAAGCTGGGATAGAGTTTGGGGAAAACGTGATTCTCACAGACGCGACTGAAGCTCTCTGACATGGGGGTCCTTTGCAGAGTTAGACCTGATTCTGAAATTGAGAAGACAAGAATAAAAATCAAATCTTGAACAGAAGTAGCTGGAAATTACAGGGAGGAGTGAAGCTTTGCTCCAACCTTCCCACTGTTTCGAAGATGGGTTTGTTTGTTTTTTTTAAACAGCCAGCATAATTCAGCTGGAGGAGGTAGAGAGATTTTTCTGCTCCTTGTTTCAGTAGAAATCGATGGGCTTTAGCAGGTGCAGCTGTCCCCCCTGCGTTTAGTACCTCAAATAAAATCACCCTCCTTGTTTGCACGACTGATACTTCTTTGGTCTTCGTGTCCGCGGCTAAACAAGTATTAATTAGATAATCCGCCGAGGGCTGGCGGAGGGGGAGGAGACGGAGGGAAGGCAGCGGCCCAGACTTGGCCGCCCTGATTTGTGCATCGTGACTGCGAGTTGCTCGGCGGACGGAGGGAGTCCTGGGGGAGCTGAAGGAGCGGCTCCGGGCAGCTTCTCATCGGCCTTACGGACGGTCCTGGGGAGGAGAAGCCCAAGTTCAAAGCCAGCGGCGGACACCACCTCCCGGGAGGTGACGACGGGCGCCTGGGGGAGCCGAGGCCCCCTCCCCCTCCCAAGATTTCTAGGGAGAGGTCTTGAAAGCTCTCGCGCTCTCCCTGGCCACCCCCAACCCACCCCCACCCCCAGCCGCTAGGGGCCGAAGTGGGGAGAGGGGAGAGGGAATGAGCAGGATCCGGGGTGGGGGCGGGGGCTCAGCGCACTAGAAATGCCCAGAGACGCAGCCAGACTCGGGTGGGTGTAAGTGCGGCGGGGATGAACTTAGCGAGGGCAGGCGCCGACTCCCGAAGATGCTCGCGGCTCTCTGACGATTCTCTCTTCTCCTCTCCGACCCTCAGGTCACCCCCCACCGCTGCGGGGCTCCCTCGCACGCGGGGCCACAGGGCCGGTTCAGGCCCTCGCTGCCCCTTTAAGGGTTCCCGAAACTTTCCCCCTGGTATCAGATGAGCCTCGTCACATCCGTTGGCCGTAGCAGCGGGGCGCATTCCGAGGAAATTCAGGACTCGAGTTTCCCGGTGAAGAGGCGCGGCCCCACACCAGCGAGAGCGGGTAGGGCGCGCCCGGTGCGCTCCGGCGGACCCAGCGCTCCGCTGTGACCTTGGCCGCGGGGGAGGGGCCCGGCCCCTGCGGGGCAGCCGCCGCCCGCCAGAGGGGGCAGCGGCGACCAACTTGCTCAAGTTGGCGGCGCGGGCTGGGGCGGCTCCGGCTCCGGCGCCTCCTCCCGCTTCCCCGGTCCTCCTCCCGCGGCGCTCCTCCCAGCGGCCGCCGCCCGCCCGGTGCGCGCCTAGCCCTGCCCGCAGCCCCGCACCGAGCCGCCGCGCCCCCGCCACCACCGCCACCGCCGCCACCAGCGCCGGACGGGACGGGCCGGGCCGGGCGCGCCCCCCGGGCCCCGCAGCGGGCATGGGCGCGCAGGCCCGGGCGCTGCTGCTGCCGCTGCTGGCCCAGTGGCTCCTGCGCGCAGCCCCGGCGCCGGCCCCCGCACCCCTCACGCTGCCCCTCCGCGTGGCTGCGCCCACCCCCGGGCCCGGGACCCCCGCCGCGCCCCGCGCTGCACCCCAAGCCGACGGCCTGGCGCTCGCTCTGGAGCCCGCCGGCGGCGCAGCCAACTTCTTGGCCATGGTGGACAACCTGCAGGGGGACTCCGGCCGTGGCTACTACCTGGAGATGCTGATCGGAACCCCCCCGCAGAAGGTAGGTTGGCGGGCGCTCGCTCACCCAGCGGACCCGCGCCCCACCACCCCTGCGGTCTCCCAGGCTGCAGCCGCGGGTTTTCCGGGGTTCGGGGGGAGCGCCCAGCGGAGCGTGCGCGCGGTTTAGCGTCGCCCCCGACCACACCTCGGTAGACCAGAGTGGAGACACGCCGGGGGGGTCCCTTCGCGCCGGGAGCGGGGCGCGCGCCCTGGGGACGCGGAGCGCCGACCGTCCTGCCCCGGGCTCAGTCGAGGGTGTGCGCGAGTGTTTCACAACTTGTTAGTCCTCCCCTCCGAGCGGCGGTGCGGCGAGCGCCTCCAACGGGCAGCCCTTCTGGCGAGTGGGGAGCCGGCACCGTGGGCCTCGGGCGCGATGCTGTGGCTCCTGGGGGCTCACCTTGGATGCCCGATCTCCTCCCCGCCCTCCCACCCCCTTGCTGTCTCATTGCTACGGGGGTTGGTGGCCGGCTCCGGAGGCGCAGTGCCTGGAGTGGGATCTGTGCGCGAGCCCCGCCGAGCAGCCCAGTACGCGGAGGCTCCCTGGCTGCGGGCGGAGGGGGCCGCGTGGCCGCCGCGCGGCTCTGCTCTCCCAGAGTTGGCTCGTCGGCTTCCTCCCGCCCGCCCAGCCGCCCAGCCTCTCTGCACCGAGCCAGCGTCTGCACACGTGTGTGTGCAATGTACTAAATGCGGTCCAGCTCCTGCGGAAAAATCCAGGCTGAGTAAGGCTTCCGGGGACCGAGTGGCCTCCTGATGACCAAATAAAAATAAAACCCAGCAGCCTTCTTTTTATTTTAATCTGATTTTATTTATTAGCACTTCTTGTAGCACGAAACGAATGCCCCCCCCACCCCCACCCCCGGCTCAGTAATCTTAAGAGAAACAATTCCCGAAGTCGATTTGGTCCCCCCCCTTTCCACGTTTACCTGATCTAAGTGTGATTTGAAGTCAGGTTTTTCTTATCAATTGAGTACAGTCCCAAGATACTTTGTTTTTATTTTTAACATTGTCATTTGAGTTTCAATTCAGCTATGATTCCCCCATAAATAGAACATACTCATGACTTTGGTGTAATTCTAATTAAATTATTCAAGACTTGCTTAAGAGGAAAGAGGCGCCATGCTAATTCTTTTTAAAAAAAGAAACTCTACTGAGTAACTTCTATACTTGCTTAATTAGTCTTTTTAAAAAAAAAAAAAAAACCCTCCAGAAATGTGTTCTGCTCAACACTTGAACTCTGGTTGCCTTTCCTCTAAGCCTTGCCTGCCCGGGTGGATGGTGGGCAGGGAGGAGGAGGGTGTCAGCTGAGGGAGCTTAACTTGACCGCAGGGGTGTGGTTGCTGGTCAGAGGGGCCACGTGAAGACACGCGCTCCTGGTGAGAACCTGCCTTCCCAAGATTTCCCAGTATTTTGTGGATGACCCTCTTTTGTGGCCCAAGGATGATCTTTCAAACAGGAAATGACTCTCCGTTTATGAAATATGTGCTTTGTGGGGAAGTGCTCTTGTTAATTTTTGAGTGGAAGGGAAGTCTTTGTACTAAAGTAAAGATTTGGGCACTTTGGGCACTGTGATAAAAGGGGTCCTTGATGGGCGCCTGGGTGGCTCAGTGGGTTAAGCCTCTGCCTTCGGCTCAGGTCATGATCTCAGGGTCCTGGGATCGAGTCCCGCATCGGGCTCTGCTTAGCAGGGAGCCTGCTTCCCTCTCTCTCTGCCTGCCTCTGCCTACTTGTGATCTCTGTCTGTCAAATAAATAAATAAAATCTTTAAAAAGAAAAAGAAAAAGGGGGTCCTTGATATCTCCCTCCAGAGAAGACAGGAAGGGGGGAAGAAAAAGCCTTAAGAGAAGGGGGCGGGGAATGGGAAGATTTCTCTTGGGCTCTCAAAAAAAAAAAAAAAAAAAAGCCTTTCATAAATAATACCTTTTCTTTATTAATTAATCCAGTGACCTTTATTTTATTATTTTTTTTTTTTAAGTAAGCTCTAGGCCCACTGTGGGGCCTGAACTTAACCTCCCGGAGATTGAGAGTCACGTGGTCTATGGGCTGAGCCAGCCAGGCATCCCAGTGACCTTTATTTTAAAATGATGAAGTTTAATTAACAGGATTGTATTGCATGCCTACTGCTTATATCTTTACCTTGGCCAAGGAGGTAGTTCATTCAAGGTTATTTCTCAGTTAAAGATGAGCATGTTTCCAGGGAAGGCTGTTTTTAACAATCCAGATTTAATTTTTACATTTGACGGGGAATGAAATATTCTGTTCCTCCTTCTTGGCCTGATTTAGTAATAAGTTGTTTTATAGCAAAATCCGTGCGTACGATCTCTCCAAAGGCCTACTATAAACTCTTGGGTACTAGAGACAAGCACATTGGGATTCATTTCTTCCCTCTCTCCTCCTGAAATGTCTCTGGCCACCAGCAAGGTATTCGCCGCAGGCCCTGGGGTGACTTCTGAACTCGGAGTGAGGTTTCCTGCTCTATTAACGGCCAAGAGTTATGCATTTATTCTTTGCTGATTCTCCTAAGCCTAAAATAAAACTTGCTTAGGTGGAGAGAAAAATGCAATTGTAAATTCAGGCATTAAATAACCAAGAATTTTTGGAGAGGTAACAGTCCCCAGCCGTGGGGAGGGCTCCCCTCGCGTCAAGCGCCGTGCCGTGGGGGTGTTGTCCTGGGGGGATCCTCACAACCACCCCACGGCTCTGATACCCATTTAGGGGCTGGGAAAACAAGCGTGGAGAGGTTGAATGACTGGCCCAGGGAGTAGGACAAGAAAGCGGGAGAGCCAGCAGTGACAGCGAGTAGTCCACGTGGCTGGGCTCCAGAAGCTAGGAGGCTAGACTCCACTGGGCATATACCTGCCTGCTCCCTTTCTTCCCTGCTTCCTTTTCTTTCCCCCTTTTTTCTTTTTAAGATTTATTTATTTATTTGACAGAGAGCACAAGCAGGGGAGCGAGAGGGGGAGGGAAAAGCAGACTCCCGGCTGAGCAGGGAGCCCCAGGTGGGGCTCAACCCCAGGACCCTGGGATCATGACCTGAACCAAAGGCCAATGCTTGATCGACAGAGCCAGCCCAGCACCCCTATTTTTCTCTTTTTAAACAAAATTTGGCCTTTAACTACCCTATCCAGGGAGAGATCCCTGGACCTTAAAGCCCAAGGTGTTAGGGACCTAATGGGTGACCAACGATGGACTCCAGCCCCGCGCTGCCCTGGAGCCCTTCCCTCCCTGCAGGGCAACCTGCTGATCGTTGGCTACAGGGACGCGTGGGAGAGGGAAAGGTCAACAGGACCAGCGCCGCCCAGGCCCCCGCTCTCCTGTGGGAAAACCCCACTGTTGGACATGTGCTCGTTCCCTGAATGCTTACACCAAGAACTGGGGAGGGGGGTGGTCAGTCGTTCTGCCTGCCACCGCTGAAGACATCACAGGCATGTGCCCCGAAGCCCGTGCGAGAGCAGGGCCACGTTGGCATGGAGATGAGTGCCAGGTGTTCGATACCATCACGTGACTCCTTGTGAACAGTAGAGAACCAGCAGCCGCTTGAACCATGCAATTTGGTCTTATTAATAATAATAATGGTGTTCTAAAGTGATTATAATTATAGCAATTTCCATTATTTTAAAAAAAGTCTTTCACCCTGACGCAATCAATCTGCCTGGAAATGCTAAGGGTCTGCAGCTCTATACCTTGTAATGGCCTCAAAAAGCCCTTAGGGATTTCTGTTGAAAGATTTTCTGTCATCTCCGCTAATACGGAGGAAACAGACGGCAACACGATTTTCGTGTTTAAACATTCTACTGTAAGGAGCTAAGAAATTATTTTGGGGACTCACATTTTAATCATGGCGCATTGGCTTACCACTTCTTAGTACACAATTGTTTGGAAGACTTTGGATTGAAGATATGTGCCAAGTATATGCAATTTAGGAGTTTGTCTTTTTTAGAATAAGCAATCCAGTGTCCCTAAATTACATGAAACTCACTGCAGGCGAGGCTGGAAAAAGGAAGGCGATGGGCACCAAGAATAAACTTGATGGAACGCAGCGAGATGGTAAAGACGAAGGACAATGGGAAGGGAGAGATGGCGGGGGTTCGAAGAACAGGAAAGTAGAGCAAGGTTCCCCCCAGCTCCTGTGAGTGGCACATGGTAGCGGCGACTCTGAGCTTCGTGGAGGAATTCAAGATGCAGGTCCTCCTTCAGAAGGCAGAAAGGCCAGGCCGAGGCACCTGCTGAAAGCACCTTAGAGGGACAGTCTGAGAAGTCACTAACAACCGTTAATATTAACAGCTAACTTTTATCCCAGGCTACTGGATGGTGGGTACCATGCTAGGCTTTTGCACAGATCACCTCATTTATTCTCCGAACAGCCCTAGGAAGGATGTGGAAGTTGTGCGACTTAATTATCAGACGGAGAGAGCAGAGCACAGAGAGGCCCAGTAATCTGTCCAAGGTCCCCTGGTGAGTAGCAGAGCTGGGGTGTCCGTCAGGGAGGTCTGCCAGTTCCGTCCTGCAGACCCAGCCCTTCGCTCCTGCTCCCCTTGTGCACTTGGACTTTAAAAAAACAAACAAACAAAAAACCATTTTCATTCACCTGCGGAGGACTTGGGTGTGGCCGGAAGCATCCCGGATGCTGGTGGCTTTACACCGGTGATGGCAGTGGGCAGGTGATCCAACTGTGCTGCCTTTCCCTTATTGGTTGGAGATCTTTTGAGCTTTTAGCCTCCTACAGCCGCTGTCACAGATCCCACAAAGCAGGTGACTTAAGTCAACAGAAGTATATTCTCTTGCAGTCCTGGAGGTCAGTCACCCCGAGGGAGATGCTGCCAGGGCCCTGTCCCTCCCCTGACTCTCCCAGCTTTGGTGGCTGCCTGGAGTCCTCCTCCCCGTTCCGCGGCTCCAGGCTGTATCTCTCCGGTCTCTGTGTCTGTCTTCAAATGAAACCCCCCCCCCACCCCGTGTGTAAGTCTCTAGGTCCAAACTGGCTTCTTAAAATGACACCTGTCATTGCATTAGGGTTCACCCCGGTCCGTTCTGACCTTATTCAGCTTCGTTACAACTGTAGAGACAGAGATTAGGATTTCAACCTATTTTTTTTTTATAATGCATTTTAGGGGCACCTGGGTGGCTCAGTTGGTTAAGCATCTGACTCTTGGTTTCTGCTTAGATCTTGATCTCAGGGTCATGAAATCAAGCTCCGTGTCAGCCTCCGTGCTCAACACGGAGCCTGCTTTTCCCTTTCCCTCTGCCCTTCCTCGCCACTCCTGCTCTTTCAAATAAACAAAATATTAAAAAAAAAAAAGACTCTAAAGCATCCATCACTCCTCTTTACTGAATACGTTTGATAGAGACAGACCTTTCTCCTCTAGTATGTCTTCCTGTCCCATAACACTTTCTTGACTTCGGATGTCCTCCGTTGAAGACAGGTGGGCATAACCTCATCCGGGCTCTCTGTTCCTCCTAGAACATTGCTGGCCCCTCTAAACTAAAAACCAAAAGGGGGAGCTTAAGGTTGGTTCTTGTCGTGTTGGACCCGAGGACAGACGTTTCAGGACAGCGTTTTCCCTTCCCGCTGGTGCCTGGCACCGTGCCTTGGGGTTCGTAGCTCAGACAGAATGGAATGGGTCGGCCTTTTGTGTCCGGATTCAGGGTCCACCTAGGCTAAAGGTCGGGGTTGGAGGCTGCTGACCTTTGCCCCAACCCAGGCAGGGTGTGGCGGGAGTACACAGGTCCATGGTGATGGTGGGCACTTCTGTCTCTAGCCGGACAGCTCCTCCAACCACCAGCAGTGGGGCCCCTGCTCACGCTCGGCTCCATGGCCCGACATCCTGGATTCCTCCGCGCGCTCTGTTCTTCTTGCCCAGCCTGGGCTTGGTGTGGCTTAGTGCACGTTGGTGACGAGGGACATTATCTAGGAAACCAGTGCAGCTGCGAGGCAGGTGGGTGGCCCAGCTTGCCTTCTGTGACTTCGTGTATATACGTTCACGGGCAAAATGTGAGTAAGGGTGTATAGCCCGTATTCCGGGCTAGTTTCCTGAGCCGTGGAGAATGTGCGTGATTCACAGTTGGATGGGCTGTCGCTTGGCGCCCCGTTGGCCCCTTCTGGTCCAAATGGACTATTTGATTTTTTGCCTGTTGCTGTTCAGTTGCTTTTTTGCTCTTGGAATTCTCAAAGAGGAAAAAAAAAATACTCTTGGTGTAACCAAGTGAAAGAAACAAAACTGGTGTAACCGCATTTAGGAAACTAGGAGGTTTGTTTATGGGTTAATGTGTGCTAGCCAACACAGGTCCCGGGTTGGACATTTTTGGATTTTTATTATATGGTGCGTCATATATCTGTACCTGGAAATACACAGTCTTAGCATTTCCATTTGAGAAAGATCAAGAGGACTGTCGGAAGAGTACAGCGAGGGCTGCCCTGGGCAGCTTCATCATTCTGCGGAGCCGTAAAGGCTGTGGGAAACCTCTTTCCTTCCCTTTCACACTAGACCGGGAATGGCCCAGCGGGAGGATTTATACCTGGTCTCGCTCAGGCCAGGCTCGTGCTCCCACTGCTGAAGCCCTCCGGAGCCCGCACTGGATAGATGGCCTCAGTCGGTGGTGGGCAGGGGACTACCTCAGGCTGCCAGCCATGCAGACCCGCTGCCTGGAACAAAACAACAAAGCCAAATGCCCCAAAATCCCCCAAACCCAGCCCCAAGCCAGCCCCTCAGAAAGTGGTGACATGGGGAAAGCATGGAGGAGAACACTGAATCAGAAAGTCTTCCAGGCAGCAGAGAGGTTGGGACAATCAGGACCCTTGCCGGAAGGGACGCTGCTGCTTGGGGAAGGTGGATGTGGATTCCCGAAGCGTCCGTGGGCCTCCAGAGCCCTTTCCGTGACATCAGGCTGCCCCCTGGAAACCAGAAGCCTCTTCCAGTCGGACAAGTTGCTGGGAAGCCGGCTGAACTGCACTCATTTGGGAATTGGGTGTTTGGGTGCTGATCCCGGAGGTGGGGCTTGCTGAGTGCTTGGTGTGGGAGAGCCTCTTGGCGCCTCATTCCTCAGTTTGTAAATTAGGAGATTGGACCGGGTGACCTGAGAGCCTTGCTAGGACTTGAACCCGCAACGGCTATGATCTGTTGTAGTTCGGAGTGCTTTCAGAAGTTCGGATTTTCAGCCGGTGTGTGCAGGCAAGTCACCTAGATGTCTGTCAAAATGCAGAATCGATCTCGGTGTCCTGGGAAGGGCGGAGGGGCCAGAGGAGAATGGGTACTGCAGGCTCCCCGGTCCCTGCTATAGCTTTTGTCCCCAAGCCCAGCAGGCCTAGGAAGGACTAAGAGTGCCTGCTACAGCAGTTAAACACTGTTTCCCGGGATCCAGCCCAGATGGACCAGATGAGACACTGGGCCTGAGAATCTGCATTTTTACCATGCCCTCCTGGTGCCCCACCCCCACCCCCCATCAGTCGCTCGCCACCCGTCCATGGATGCTGTTTGGGAGCCACGAGAGAAGCCAGATCTTCTGCTCCGTGGTTCCCTGCGTGGAAGGGGTTGGTTCTTTTATCTTCCTAAGTGTGGTTGTTTGGTTAGCGTTGCCCTCTGCGGGTTTATTAGCAAAATCTCTACCTCAAGCAGATTGTGTTCCAAAAACTTCTTGTTTGGCAGGTTGGAAACACGGCTTGCGTTTTCTCCAGGGAGAATGTTCTAAAGGCGTGTGTGCTGACGGTGTCCTTTTTAAATTTCCTTCTGTCACAGAGCGATAATTTGTAAATCAATAAACATGAATTAGTAGGAAACGAAATGAAAATAAAAAATGTCTAGATAACAAGGGCTACTTTTTCAGTCATTGGGTTCAGCAGACGTGGAGTTCGGGAGGGGGAGCTGATGTCGGTTTCAGGCCCCCCATCCTGTGGCTACCTTGTTGCCGACTGGTAACTGTTGCTTTGTGGCTTGGTGCCCATGCGAGCAGCCAATGCTCTAGAAAGTGTCCTTGCTCTGAAGAGGACGAAGAATCAGAAGTTGTTACCAATGGTTCCAGTAACAGATTTGTGTTGCTGCCCCTCCCCCTAGTGGGAGGGTGGTTATTTTTGTTTCAGCAAAAAGGAAATGTGATAGTGTTGGTTTCTCTGCTTCCTAGTCCTCTCCACGGAGGGTGGGCAGAGAGCTTTTACCCAGGGCAGCAAATAGGTCTAACACAGACGTTTTTCCATTCCCCATCCCCGGAAGCTGTGCCCTAGCTGGGGGACATATGGTGCTGTCTTGAGACGTTTGGGCTGTTACATATTGGGTGATTTCACCGGGGTGCTGCTGAAGGTCCTGCAGGGCACGCACGGGACAGCCCCCCGTGACAAATAATGATCGGGTCTAAAATGTCACGAGGGGTGAGAAATCCTGGAAACAACCTGGCCTGGGAGCGGGGAGGGGAGAGTGTCTAGGAGGGGCAGGAGCAGGGAGTGACCGCTAGGACACCTGCGGCTCGCCCCTGAGCCTCACCGCCCTGTCTCATTCCAGCATCGCGGTTCTGCTCATTCAGCATCCTTATTGAGCACCTACTGTGTGCCAGACCCTGTGTTAAGCCCTGGGATGCACCACTGGTTGACAAGGACAGAGATGGTCCTTGATTTTCTAGAACCCGTGTGCTCGTTGGCAAGATAGACTGTAAACACAGTAAACAGAATTTCCGGTAACTGCTGGGACAGTCCAGCCTGGTGATGGGCATGGGTCAGAATAGACTGTTCCAGCCCGGCGGGGAGAGGAAAGCTCTTCGAGGAGGCACAGCTGGATGGTGACCAGCAACGTGGAAGACCCAGCCTTGAGCAGTTGGGGAGAACCAGGTTCCAGGGTGAAGCCAGGCAGGTGAAGGCGCCTCCTGTACCCCTGGGCGGGCGGGGTGGGGGAGACACACGCCAAGAGTGCACGTGGGCCCTGGGCACCTCTGAGGAGGTGCTGGCTTTGGGAGCAGCTCCTCTTTCCTCTATTTTAAAATTGGGTTTTGGGGTTAGATTTTATTACAACAAAGTCCTTACAGAGGCAGTGCACGCACGTGTGTGTGTGTGTGTGTGTAGTGAAGAGTTGGGGGAAGGGAGCTGAATATGGTTAGCCAGGAGTTTCTGAATTAAAAAGGAAAATTAAGCTCAGCCTGCCCGGGGACGAGGGGCCGCCAGGAGATCACTGTCAGGTTCCCCAGACACAGACGGAGACAAGCGTGCAAGCGGGCAGTGTGTTTGGGAGGGGATCTCGGGAATCGCGTGTAGTGGGTGGAGAAGTGAGAGGGGAAGGAAAGCATGTAGCAGGGGGAAGGTGCCGGTGTGGGCAGCGGGCACAGGCCCCCGAGGATCCCTGGGAGCGGATGCCGGAGAGACTCAGTCCCAGCTGAAGGCAAGGGCATGGGCATCCCTCCCCCTTCACCCCGACTCTGGCCCAGGCTCCTGCCAGGTGTGGGCTGAGGGCTGCGCGGGCTCACCTTCAGCGTCTGGGGTCCAATGGCTGCTTAGAGAAGGCGGTCAGGCGGAGTGCAGAGTCGTGCACCCGGAGGCTGGAGGGTCACAGAACTGTTGGCTCAGTCTGCGGCCCTCCTGCGGGCACTGTGTCTGGCCAGGTTGGCCTCCTGTCTGGGGAATGAGGGAAGGAATTCTCTCTGTCACTGAAGCTTTTTGAGAGCCTCATTCTGGCCCTGCAGAAAAACACTTTTAAAGCTCTGCTTTATTTATTTGTTTATTTTTAAGACTCTGTACTTTAAAATCCTAACTCCCTAAAGTGATCTAGAATCTAACTCACAGAAGCTTCTGTGAGTCCGTCCGGAGTGTACTGCTCATTGATATCTGTCCTTTGAACTTTTTTCCAGAAGGGGAGGATGTGGGCACTGAGCCAGAGAAAATGGTTGGGGGTGGGGAGGGGGCAAAGGGAGATGATGTTTGAGGTTAAAAACAACCACAAAATCTCCTTTGAAGATCGAGTGCTCTGAACCAAAGACTTTGAACATCCCTTGCGTGCCTGGTGCCTTGCGATGCCCGAGAACAGGGTGACAAGGGGTACAGGATGGGGCCAGGTCCTCAGACCCACTGACACTCACATGTAATCCACAAGCTTCCTGATGGCCTAAGAATTGATCACCCAGCTGTGTGCTTATTCCGACGTATGCACTCATTTCAGAAATAGATGAGATACTTTGTCCCCCTTTGGTCAGATGGCTTCTTAACCCTGTGCGATATGGTACTTTCTGGTACCCACTTCCCTGTTCATTCCACCCAAATGGGAGGGACTGTGGGCCGGCGGGTTGCAAGCCTTGCGCTGGGCGCTTGGTAGAGGGCCAACCGTGTGTCTGAGGACCATCGTCACATTCCCCTGCACACCTGAGCTGGTGCCTTGCTCGGGTTGCTTATCCCAGTGGCTGTGAATGCACGCCTCTCTGTCCTGCATTTATGAGCTGGCCCAGCCGGAGAACTGAAACATCCTAGTGTCTGAAACATCCTAGTGTCTGCGTTCAAGGCCTCGGGGCAAAGGCAGGGGCCTGCCCAGCCTCAAACCTCAGCCTCATGTCCCACCCCAGCGTCTGCAGAGCTGTGCATGGGGCTCCTGGCAGGGGCCCAGGGAGAGGCACAGGGATCCTGTGGCTCCTTGGATCCGCATGACCTCTGATCCCTGCCCTGGGAGTGCATGCAGACCCCAGGGCCCAAAGGTCCTGGATCTTCCAGCCAGCCCCCAGCCCCCTGCGTCCTGCAGAGATTAGCGCTGGCACTTGTCACTCTGTGTGTACCGATCGTGTGTAAGATAGTGAGCCGTGGGGGTGCCCACGTGCCGGATTCTGAGATTCACCACGTGTCTTAGTATGGCTCGGGGGCGGGGGGGGGATTTTGTTTTGTTTTTATGTTAGCACTTGGTCTTTTCAGGCTAGAAGCTCAGGATGTTGAATTCTAAGAAATCTTCTAGTAAAATGTTCTTTTTTTTTTTTTTTTTTTTTTTCAGGTCTTGTTTGTTTACTTGACATAGAGAGAGAGGGAGGGAACACAAGCAGGGGTGGGGGGGCGGGAGAGGGAGAAGCTGACTTCCTGCTGAGCGGGGAGCCCGATGCAGGGCTGGATCCCAGGGCTCCGGGATCATGACCCGAGCCGAAGGCAGACGCCCAACAACCAAGCCCCCCAGGTGCCCCTAGAACGTTCTCTTTCTTTGGGCTTCCCGTTATCCAGATGTTGGCCTTCTAGTTGGTCTCCTCCTAGTTCCCGTCCTTGGTCTTTGAGTTCTGGTCTGGGTTCATTTCTGCCACTTTCACTTTAATTTTCAAGAGCACTTTCTTTTCATCTCTGAATGTTCCTTTTTATGGTTGTACTTTACTCTCGTTTCAGAATTGCAGATTTGCTGTTTCTCTGAGGAAATAACTTGAGATTTTTTTTTTTAATTTTTCTTTCGGCTTCCTGCCTTTTTTCTTTTGGCCCCGAGTCCTTCTCTTGGGTTCTGCGTCTGGGCGTCTGGTCTGCGTCTCTCGCCAGAAGCTTTCCACAAATGTCCGGGGATTCTTGGCTGACTGTTCGTGTTTAAAAAGGAAGTGTTAGGGGCGCCTGGCTGGCTCAGGCCGTGGAACACGTGACTCTTGATCTCCAGGTGGTGAGTTCAAGCCCCTGGCTGGGTGTGGAGTCCACTTAAAAAAAAAAAAATTAAAAATAAATAAAAAGGAAGCGTTAAAAGGCATAAGCTGAGTATAGAGTGTATTTTTTAAAAAGATTCATTTGTTAGTTTAGAGAGCGGGGGAAGGGGCAGAGGGAATGACTCTCCAGTGGACACCCCCCCACCCACGTAGCCCAGTGGGGGGCTTTAATCTCCCGACTCTGAGATGGGGACCTGAGCTGTCCAGGGTCGGACACTAACCCACTAAGCCACCCGTGGGCCCCTAGAGGACTTTTGTTACTTACGTGCCTGCTTAGGTCCCGAAACACGGCCGTCATGGCGACGCTGTCATTTGGCCGGTGGCAGATGCCCTCCGTTGGTTGTTGAACCAAAACACCTTCTCAGCCTTCTCCTCTCTGGCCTGGAGCTTTTCCCTGCAGCTGCCAGTGTAGGGACTTGGCTGTGGACGGGGGACCTAAGGTCTCCTGGAGGATTTTAGGGAATCTTACTTCTCTGGATAAAAGTGGCAGGCTTGGCTGGCATGATGCTTTCTGCCCTTTCCTGCCTTTGATCAGGTCAACAGGGAGCTGACTTCTGACCTTGAGAGCTGACTTCTGACCTTGAGAGATGGGGGTTGGGGGGGAGCAGTGATTTGACGCTGATTTTCTTCGAGGTGCTGATCCGACACCAACTGTCCCTAGACGCGCTTCTTGCTTCTCAGTGTGAAGAGTCCCAGCTCGTCTGAGTCGCTAGGAACCTCGCTTTTACTCACAGCCAGAAATCAGGCGCCATCGTAGCTTTGGGAGAAAAAAATAGCTTCATAATTCAAAAAAAAAAAAAAGCTTTCAGATAGTTTGTCCTTCTTTTCTTCTCCTTGAAATCTCCCAGGAAGAGGAGGACAAGTCGAGAAGTCTTTTCTGTAGTGTCTTTGTTGCTGTTGTTGGCCAGAAGCTCATGTCCAGTGGGCACTGTGTGGGACCCCGTTACAGGGATGTAAGTATAGGCTTTGGCCATGGCAAAGGGCCATGGCAAAGGTCGTCTCCCAGAGGAGACGGCCGCCGGGAGGAGTTCGCATGGGGTAGGTCGGGGTCAGCAAACGAAGGCCTGTGGGCCCATCTGGCTGTTTCTGTAAGGGCTTATTGGGAACGCAGCCATCGTATTGGTGGTTTACCTGTTGTCTGTGCGTGCGTTCGCACTACAGCGGCAGAGTCACTGTCCTGCTCTGTACAGAAAAAGTTTGCTGATCTCGGGGCTGGATCATCAGGTGCTAGAGACAAAGGAGGGAGGGAGCATCCGTGGCCAACAGGCGGGCTGTGGTTTTGTCCACCCCAGGACATACGGGGTGGGGTGCGAGGTCTGTGTGGTGGGAATGGGGGAAGGAATGCCCCACAGGAGGAAGGTTGAGTAGGAGGCATCAGCCATACCCTGAACGTGGTAGTCTTGACGCGAGAGGAGCACCTTCTTCCCCCGAACCTTCCTTCCCTCCTCTTCCGGGCGTTGTCGTGAGGCAGATGGGGAAACAGCGAATCCCACCCCGCCTCCCTGCCCCACTGTAGGCTTCTGAGGTGCACCCTGGGCGCACGGCATCGGACGCCAGGTATGGGCTTTGTGCTTAAGTTTTGTCTTTAGATAGGACCGGACTTCTAATGTCCAAAAAAACAAACAGACAAACAAAATGAACGGCCACAAAGCTTTTGGAAAAATACAGTCTTTGCCCAAGATTTCATTCAAGGATGGGGAAGAAGAGTTTGCAGAGTGTGTTCGAAGGGAGGTGTGGGACAGGAACAGTTCTCCTAAGATGTCCTCCCGTCACACAAAGGCTATATGGAGGGGAGTTGGGGAATTTCTAGTGAGGTCACGTAGTATCCTGTGGTGTGAAAATCCACTTCTGGGCATTTAGGCAAAGTTATGTCGGGGAAAACTGTAAAAAGCGTTCTAGGCATCATGATGGCATCTGTGCCAGCAAGCCATTGGAGACCACCGTGTCCATGGGGAGGGCACCGGCGGAGGAAGTGACACTGCAGCATGGTGTGTCTGAGCGAGCAAGGACCCTCTTTAAGGACTGCAAGTGAGGAAAGCCAAGTGGAGACCAGAGGAGAGCCTGCATCGGGCAAAGCGGGTGGGTACAGGCGCCTCTCCCCTCCCTCTTCTCTCGAGAGCGTCCGGGACCGAGGTCCCCTGAGCGGGGGGACGGTGCAGCTCACGGAGCCCCAGCCCTGCCCCATGCCGGTCCCTCTCCTGTGACAGCCACCGCCCCTCCCTCCCCACACTCTGCGGGCTTCGGCACGTCATGGGTCTGCTGTGCTGGCAAGTTCAAGACCTCTGCAGATGCGTTCCGTGCTCTTTCTTCCCAGGAAGCCGCCGGGCCAGATCGGCTTTGACTGCGACGAGAAGCGGCTGGCCGGGCTGCGCTGGTCAGAGATCCGGAAAATAAATAAACAAATACACGATTCAAGCAGGTCCTTGTCAGGTGATCTTTTCCCGTGGATTCAGAAACTGCCTTTTCTTAAGAAGCTTCTGCTACAGAGAGAAGTCTTTCTGAAGGTGGTACCTTGACATACTTCCTCCTTATTTGATTTCTGCCACCAGAAATGGTATGTTTACTACGCATATAAATACTTGTGAACTCTTAGGTTAGAAACAGAGTTTACTACCTGTGTAAAAAATTTTCCAAAGAATTTTCATCCTTTTATTTAAAAAAAAAAAAAAATTTAGTTCAGAGCAGCAGGGAGGGGGGAGAGGCAGAGGGGGAGAAGATTCTCCCCCTCTAGGCGCAGAGCCCGAGGCCAGCCTTGATCTCATGACCCTGAGATCATGACCTGAGCCGAAACCAAGACTTGGAAGCCCAGCCGTCTGAGCCACGCAGCTGCCCCCAAAGAATTTTAGTTCTTCATGGAAAAAAAAACCAACAAACCAGAGAAAAGTAGTACCTTCTGGTTAGTTTGCTAGAGCCATTGATTGACATCGGGGAAAATGGAAGTTTAGGATTCATTACCCCCGTTTCACAGGTGAGGAGCCCAAGGCAGAGCCAGGATTTGAAAACAGCTGGTCTGGTCCCAGACCTTGTGCCCTGAGCCACCGCTAAGCTGCCTCCTAGCACATAACTTGTAGATATACGCGCGGATGGCATCTGATGGGGTGCTCGTGTGCAAACCCACTAGGGGTCCCGAGGAGGAGGGTGTTTTCCTGGGACAGGCCCTTCTGTCCTGTCTCGGTGGCCAGCTTCCGCGAACCGTACTGCTCAGTCTCGCTTGTCCCCTGGTTTGGGATTGGGCTTGGTAGGATGAGAGAGAATTCAGTGTATAAATGCCACTTCCCCCTCCCTGCTGGTTTTAGCGTGGCTGTGCTTCCTTCCACCGCTGCCACCTCCTCCAGGCCCCGGGCCACCGTGCCCTTCACGCCCAGCCCCTGGGCACCTCGGCTCTGTGACCCTGCCCTTGCCCACACCTCTGTGGACCGCCGGTCCAGCAGCCTCCTCCCGCGAGCCCTGGAATAGACCCCCCCCCTCCTGCTGTGATCGCTTCGCACAGCCGGTAATGACAGCCCCGGCACCTTCCTACTTCAGGAGTCTGTCCAAGTCTCTGGAACTTCAGGGGCTCCCGGCTGGCTCAGGCCATGAAGCACACAGCTCTTGATCTCAGGGTCGTGAGTTTGAGCCCCAGGTTAGGCTGTGTGTGTTTTTGTTTTTGTTTTTTAAAAAGGTAAATTTTTGGAACTTGAAATTTGGGCTCGAGTCGGTCTGTAGTCAGAGTGGTTGTCCCATCTGTCTCCACCGTTGCCCAAATAATAGTCGATGTTCTAACCCCCACTCTGTCAGACCGGGGCTGCATTTGGAGATGGGGCCTTTCAAAGGCGACTACATTAGGATGAGGTGATCAGGCCCTTCTCCTGTCTGCCCACTGTCCCTCTTAGAAGAGGTGCGCACACACAGGTGGCAGGGCGTGTGTGCGCGGGGGAATGGCCTCGTGGAGAGGCAGCAGGTGGACGGCCCTCGGCACACCAAGGAGAGAGGCTTCAGAGGAAACTAGCCCCCTCCTTGATCTTGGATTTCCAGCCTCAGAGCTGTCAAGAGGATGAATTTCTGTTCAGACCCAGGCTGAGCCAACTAACACAGCCTCCCTCCTGGTTCATGGGGGGGTCCTAGTGCGTGGGGTCCCCTGGAGGTCCCCCCGACTTTTCCCACCCTGTCGTTGCTCACCAGGCCTGTTCATGCTAGCGGGAAGGAGGATGGAGTGGGCCTTCCGTGATAGAATGGTCCCTTTGCTGTAAGGTGACACCTGGCTCTGTGTTCTGGGCCATAAAACACCTGTCTTGTGACGTCCTGGTTCCGGAGTAAATGAAGGCCGCGTGCCCACAGCCACTGCTCTTCGCGCTCGCTGGACGGAAGGGAAGCACGTTTCATGGGGTTACGCTGATTTATTTTTCTCAAATCAAGACACGTGCCCTTGGGGCAAAACCGTGACATTCGGGGCCGTGAGAAAATGATGACTGCTTTTGTAGCCAGCAGCCCCAAGGCCAGGGCCGGCCCGCTGCCGGCCTCCCTGCGCACTTGAGACGAAAAGGACGGGCAGGGTTTGTCCGACACCGGGCCCTGCGCGCAGGAGGCTCTCAGCCCGGGCTCTCGGCGTCTCGCCTCCGTCGCAGCGGTTCATCGATCTCAGACCCGGCCGCTTCCTCCGGGGAGCGAGACTGGCGAGAGCAGCCGACTCAGGTGTCTGTTCCGTCCAGGAGCCCCGAGGGGAGTGGCCGTGCCGAGGCCAGTGCTCGATGCGGCTGGCCACAGCTGCAGGCCCTCCTGGAAAGGAGAGAACGTTGGAGTCCCTTCAGCAGTTTCCAGCAGTAATCAGCAGTTGTCAGTACTTTCCAGGCGAGCAAGCCCAGCATTTTCTGTAGGGTCATCGACAGTAATTAAAACTCAGAGTTGACTGTTTGAGGGGCGCCTGGGTGGCTCAGTCAGTTCAGCGTCTGCCTTCGGCTCCAGTCAGGATCTCGGGGGCCTGGGATGGAGCCCCGAGTCGGGCTCCCTGCCTGGCGGGGAACCTGCTTCTCTCTCTCCCTCTGCCCCTACCCCACTTGTGCTTTCTCAGTCTTGCTGTCTCTCAAATAAATAGAATCTTTAAAAAAAAAAAAATTATTTTAAAAGTTGAGGTGGCTGCTGTCAGCAACGGGCCCTGACGGGACGGGGCGGTGTGAACGGGAAAGGCTGAGAGTCTTTACCAAGTACAAAGCCGATTTTTGATGTTGGCTTTTCTGTGGTTTTTGCTGTCTTCGGGAACTGTGAAGTCGTGGAAGACCGTTTCTACTGTGAATTGTTTCCGCAGGTCCTCGTGACCCGTGGCAGAGGGGACGGTCGCCCAGTGTTGTGTGTGTGTGTCGTGGGACCAGAGTTTAGTTGCCTTGTATGGAAATAGAGAATGAGATTTTTTATTAGCTAAATTAGTTAAAGCCTAGTTAACCGGCAGCGTTCTACGGGTTTCAGGTGTGCAATATTGTAAGTCAGCAGTTTCTTGCATTACTCAGAGCTCTGGCCATTGTACTCTTCATCCCTTCTGTGTGGAAAACATGGGACACGTCGTGAATGCGCCCGTCGTCCGTGCTTAGCGGCTGCGCTAACCAGCGAGCACGGTACCTAGATGTCTGGTTAGCGGATGATCGCAAGGTGCTCGATGAAGGCTCGATATGGACTTTAAATGGGGGCGCTGGGCAGGTGCCGCGATGACGAAGGGGTAGGAAGTCCCATCACGTGACCAACCCTTGGAGGCCTCCAGGGAGACGCGCATCCCATCTGCCGGCCCCAGAGGAGCGGTCCCGGGGGCCCTGGGAGGGCACACTCACTTCAGATCATCGGCAGGCTGTGCCATGGCTCTGCTGGGAAGCGGTGGGGGCTGTGAGCTCTTCAGCCTCCCAGAAGCTCCGTGAGGACCAGCACTGAATCCATCCTCAATAAATAGTTGTCGAATTAAACTGTGAAAGGAAGAAGGGGCCAAAACAGACGCCCTAGACTCGTTACAAGTTAGGACATCGGGTAATGAGCTTCCCCCTCGCTGGGGAGTTTGGCGGAAATGTCCGCAGCTTTCTCGGTGGTTCTGGGTGGTGGTACCGCATTACAGGGGTTGGACCGCGTCTGTGGTTCCTGTTCCCGCAGATGTCCCGTCCCCGGGGCCTCTGTTAAAGGTGTGGATTGTTAAAGGTGTGGATTCCAGTTTCTGTTCTCTGGGTTGGAGCTGACCTGCAGTAGCTGCTGAAGTGATCCCAGTGGACACAATGGTGACCCCTCAGATTCGTTTCAAGTCTTCTGCTTCCACACCCCTGATAAAGTCTAGCCTCGTGTCCGAGGGTGGGTCCTGTGCTGTAAGGCAGTTACTCTAGGTCTCAGGTGACTGACCGCGTCTGGCAGGTAAACGATGTGTGTATCTACTCGCCTGGCCCTGTTCTGGGCAAGAGCGCGCAGCCGTGAGCCACAGAGACGTCCCATCCGGCCCGCTCGGATCTACGTTGAGTGGGACGAGAAAGACACATCCAGTCAATATGCTGCTGCCTGGAAGGGGGGTTGCAGCGCAGACAAAGGCATGTAGGGAGTAAGGAAGTGGGACTGCATTCTGTAGGGTGGCCCGGGGCAGGGGTCTTCCAGGAGGCAGCACTGGAGCAAGGGAGTGAGGTCCGTGGGGAAGGGTGTTCAGGCCCAGGGAACAGCCAGGACTAGGCCCTGAGAATGATGTGTGTTTCCGTGATGGAAGAGGCCCAGGGAGACTCCAGTTGGAGTGCGGGGGGCAAGCTGCGGGAGAGGAGGGGACGGTCCAGTGGGAAGGGGGGCTTTGCTCTCGCTGAGAGCTATGTGGTCAAGAAGATAAAATGAGGAGATTGGTTTTTGGAAACGCCAAAGTGAGACGCCTTCTATGCGGCAAGGTGAGTGGTCCCGGAGAGGCTGAATTGGCAGGTGGTGTTCAGACAAGGGGTCCCTGACTGAGACGTAAACCCGAGTGTCGACCACAGAGCCTAGCCTCGTGTGAAGCTGTGAGATGAGGTGCAGTCTCCCGTGTGGAGACAGGTGAGGCCCAAGGACGGGCCCTGGAGACACCCCAAAACTTGGGGATTGGGGAGGTGAGGCGGAATCAGCCGAGCGCCCTGAGAAGGAGCAGCAGGGAGATGGGTGGGGACTGGAAGGTGGGAGCGCCCCAGAGCCAGGGGAAGCAGAGAGTTAGGAACAGGCCCAAATGCCACGATGGCCGAGGGACAGGAGGTCTAGTGGTTGGCCTTGGCGCGGGAGGCGGAGAAGAGCGGTCCCCGTGGGTTCAGGGGAGAAGGGACGGGGATTTGGTGCACCAGGGGCATTCAACGGTGGTAGAGGAGCGCTCTCACATGTGTGTTGGAGATCTTGCCGAGGTTAATACGTTGTACTCTTTCTAGCCAAGTCTTAATGTTTCCCATTTCTAGAATGTTCTGGAAGGTTTCTGTGTGGCTGTTCTATACCCTATTTAGAAAAAGTCTGTGTTTCGCTGGTGCAGAAACAAGAGGGGAGCATTCGTCATTTCTCCTTTGGGTTAGTATTCTTTCAAAATATCTGGACATCATAAAAATGTGGAGATCAATGGAGACTGAGATGTAATGTCTTTCCTGAGAAGAATTTACTTGGAAGGGCTTTAAAAAATCTTTTTAGCAGAGAGTGATCTCTTTGATCGCCATATGCCTATTAAAACATTTTTTCCCCTCATGGGTTTAACGAGAAAAAAACCATCAAAGCCTTTCACAAACCACATAGAAGTAATCGTTTTCTTAAATGGCCAGCCTGAAATTAGTAAAGGCTGCCAAACCCCAAAACAATGCCCTTTCGGTGTGACTCCTTCCAGGTTTGGGCCGATCAGAAAGCATGCAAGGAGGGCGCCTGGGTGGCTCAGTGGGTTAAGCCGCTGCCTTCGGCTCAGGTCATGATCTCAGGGTCCTGGGATCGAGTCCCGCATCGGGCTCTCTGCTCAGCAGGGAGCCTGCTTCCTCCTCTCTCTCTCTGCCTGCCTCTCTGCCTACTTGTAATCTCTCTCTGTCAAATAAATAAATAAAATCTTTAAAAAAAAAAAAAAAAAAAGAAAGCATGCAAGGAGAATGCGAAACGGAGATAACACTTGAGATTATAAGAAGAGGTCACTGGAAGAGCTGCCTCTCGTCCCGCGGTGAGCCGAACTGAGGATTCTTGGGTTCTCACTCGTGGGTCATTATCCGTGTCGCTGGAAGGTGTTCATACCTGTGTGACCCTTAGGATTTAAGTCATGCCCTCTGCTTTCAGAGCCCATGATGGTGGTACCGTGTGTAGGTTCATAAAATAAACCATGAGCAGCTAACCTGGCAGGCCCATTTGGCTGATCAGTTTAAAATCTAGTACAGTGTTTGGACAGTTACGGGTCGTGTGATCGGCAGTTCGTGTCCCTATGCTAGTTCTTCTGTATTTCACACGGTATTGAAACTGATTCCTGTTACCTAGACTGATAGCATCACAAAACAGAGGGAGTTGTTTTTTTCTGAAGTGTATTGATTGGCAGAGTAAGGGGTTAGAAATTAAACTTGAAATTCAGTGGATAAGCCTCAAATAATTAATCTCTCGTTACTAGTGTTTCATTCTTCGCCAGCCCCATAGTCAACAGAGACTGAAGACCATCAGAAGAGAGAAAAGCCTTTTTTTTGGTCTCAATATTAGGTGGTAAAATCTGGAAGGGGCATTTGGTCGTCATTCTCTGAGCACATGGTAGCTGCTCACAAAATATCTATTGAAAAAAATAATCTTCCCCAAAACCTTGAAGCAGAATTTCGAAGAGCCATGTGTACACCTGTGTCCTTAGTAGCCTTATTCAGCCAAAAGGTGGAAACAGCCCAAGTGTCTGTTGATGGATGAATGGACAAACGGAACCTGATGTCTCTGTGGGGGGCATTATTATTCAGCCCTAAGAAGGAAGGACCTTCTGACACCTTCTACAACAGGGATGACCTTGAGGACCTTCCGCTCAGTGAAATATACCAGACGCAGGAAGAGAAACAATGTGTCGATTCCACTGGCGTAGTCAGAATCATAGACTCAGAAAGGAGGCCGGTGGGGCGAGGGCGGGGCTGGAGGAGGGAAGGAGGAGTTAGTGTCCCACGGGAACAGAGTTTCAATTTGGGGAAGATGGCCGTGTTTTGGAGGTGGGCAGTGGCAATGGCTGCGCAGGACTGACCTGTATACTTAAACATGGTTAAGACAGCAGATTTTCTGTGTATTTCACCGCGATTAAAAAAATGTATCTTATTGCTGAGAATAATAGCAAAAAATAACCACTGGGTGATAACCATAAGTTGACAGTCTTGGCTGTTGATGCAGACAGTGCATATACATCTTGTCTTTCCTTTTTTTTTTTTTTTTCCTTTTAACGTTGACTGAAAACTGATGATATTTGCATGTGGGACCTAGGTGAAGTTTATCTCCTGTCTCTTTTCTGATAGATCGTAAATAGCTTTGAATTCAATTGCGGTTAACAACTCTTGAGCAAAAGGGAGTGTATAGTGAACCTCTGGAATTATCTCGAGTCAGGCTATCACACCTTTGATGAGAACCTGCTTAAACTCCGTTGGCAATTGTGCGAAAGAGCTGAGTTTTAGCTAAAATGATGTCTTCTAAGATCCCTGGAAGCCTATAATGGGTTTTGGGGACAAAAAAGTTGGGTCTTTGGGAAGGGTCTTTGGTCTTGCTCTCTGGAAATAGAAGTTTCCCTCCCTCCACAGTCACCCAAATAGGGACAAACCTGCTTTTGTACTTTCTTTTAAAAAGCATTGTTTGGGGTGCCTGGTGGCTCAGTGGGTTAAGCGTCTGACTCTTGGTTTTGGCTCAGATCGTGATCAGGGTCGTGGATGGAGCCCCAGGTCAGGCTCTGTGCTCAGTGGAGTCTGCTTGAGATTCTCTTTCTCCCTCTCCCTCCTTAAATAAATCTTTAAATGAAAATAAAAAATAAAGCATGTTTAGTGTGAAAGTTCTTTTCCATGGTAAAGAGGGTCATTATTTTCAGTGGCATCAGTGAATGAGGTTGAGCCTTGTGTCCACATGGGACTCTTACATGGGACTCTTTAAATATCCATCTTCATTCCTCCTTCTGTGGGATTGCTTCCCGCCAGCAGGTGGATTACATAAACCCAGAGGCCAAGAGAAACTCCAGTCTGGGAGGTCCCCCTTGGCTGGGACATCTCCTAGGAAAGGGGCCCTTTGTGCTCTTTTTCCACTCCCTAGCCCCCTCCTGAGTTCGCCTACACAGAGGGAGGGGCTGAGCAGGCAGACGGAAGCATCCAGGCCACCTGTCACTGAATATCCCTTTGCAAACAAGCAGTGTGGCTTCCCGTTCTTCTTCTAGAAGCTTGGTGGATGTCAGGCTGCTTCTGGCTGCTCCACTATCGGTGCTTGGCTTTGCTGTCCATGGGGCAGAGAACCAGACTCGTGGACTGTTTGATCCCGGGAGATAGGCCACTACATGCAGCCTCTTGGCCAACAGCCTGCTCCTTCTTCAGGTGTGATGCCGGCGGCTGTGAGCCCAGTGGTGACCTGGCTCCTGATCCAGACCGTGGCTCTGCTGGTCCCCAGTCAGGGCGGCCCTGGATGTGGGACTACCCCAGGGACCTGCATGTGAATGTTGTCTTGGGTCTCTGCAGCCGAAAGCACAGGTGGAGCCTTCGAGGGCCAAGTGAGGCACGCTAGCGGTCTGCGTTCCTGTACAAGGACGTGCACCACAGACACCGCTCCATGAGGGCGGTGGGTTAAGAGGGTTCTGCTGTCTTCTTTCCAAGCATGCTCTGATGCTGTTGCTGTGCAGGGAAAAGCAACTGGCCTTGGACCTGGGAGGCTGAAGCCCCGTCTGGGCTGCGGGGGGGCTGACCCTCTGTCTGCCCAGCCCCTGGGTGTCCCTGCACACTGCGGGAGACCCACGCTCCAAATGGCCTCCCTTGTCTGAATTCTTTTTTTTTTTTTTCCTTAAGATTTATTTGAGAGAGAGAGAAACTGCCAGCAGGGATGGGAAGAGGGGCAGAGGGGGAGAGTGAGAATCTCAGGCAGACTCCATGCTGAGTATAGATCCTGACACAGGTCTCGGGCTCACGACCCTGAGATCATGACCTGAGCCATACCCAAGAGTCTGACACTTAACCAACAGTCAGACGCTGGACCGACGGAGCCACCAGGTGCCCCTTCCTTGTCTGAATTCTAAGAGCAACAGCTAAACTTAGACATGGTGATTTTATTTTATTTTATTTTATTTTATTTTACTTATTTATTCATTTATTTATTTATTAAAATTTTATTTGTACATTTGACAGACAGAGATCACAAGTAGGCAGAGAGGCGGGCAGAGAGAGGGGGAAGCAGGCTCCCCGCTGAGCAGAGAGCCCGATGCGGGGCTCGATCCCAGGACCCTGAGACCATGACCTGAGCCGAAGGCAGAGGCCTAACCTACCGAGCCACCCAGGCGCCCCAGACACAGTGATTTTAAAGGCTGAAATTATGCATCCATTTTATAGATGACCACACTGAGGTCACGAGATGACTGTTTAGCCGATTGTGGCAAAGTAGAGACGAGCTCTTACTGCCTCATGGTGGGCCCCGGGCCTCTGACATGTGGGGCGGGGGGACATCCAGTCAGTCTGCTTTGGGAGACGGGCTCAGACCCCTTCTTGGGAAACCAGGCTTGGGCATCTGCTGAGGTTCTGTTCGGAGGGAAGCACTTGGAGAGGTAGTCACGGAGAATTTGTTCAGCTGAGACGGGCATTGTGGGCTGGGCTCGGGAGAGCAGGCTCTCAGCAGAGTGTAGCTGGGGGGTGCCCATGGCCGTGAAAGGGGCAGAGGAAGCAGGAGTGGGCAGAGGGAAGGGGGGTCAGGCTGTGATGAAGCCCGGGATGGCCTCTCCTGCCCCACAGGGCACGCAGGAGCTAGAAGGACCTGCAGAGTGGACCCGGCCTGGGCAGAAATGGACCAGGCCTTTATCATCCACTGTCATGTAGTCTTTACCTGTGGCTGTCCCTAGGAAGGGCGTGACCTTGGGGGGTGGAGGGAGACAGGTGACCTCTCCCGCAGCTGGGCAGCTTGGCCTGCCCCAGTGGAGGCTCTGGGCTGTGCCCACAGGTTTACCCCTGCCTTCCACAGCGCAAAAAGGGTCTTTAAAATCCCAGGTGCTTAGAGGACTCTTTTGCCTTCTGGGGGCAGGGGCGGGGCTCGTGGGCTTCCCATCAGTGGGAAGACCCGCTTCTCTGCTGTTCTCCTGCGCTCCCAGGGGCTGGCTGGGAGAAGAGAATGAAACCATTCGCCAGGAGAGGTCCTGAATAGTGTCACTTTTGCTCAGCATGGACAGCAGGAGGACAAGGCTGGAGGATGGGGCGTTGGCACTGGGGGTCCTGCCACACCCCTCCCGCCGCCCCCCCAATGGCACCCAGTCTCTGTCCATGCAACAGTGGCCCCGGAGAGTAAGACACAACCATTAGAGGGGCCATGGGGGAGAAACCAGGAGTCACTGCGTTCTGAGACCCCAGGGAGGGAATCAGACCCTCCAAAAACCATCCAGAGAGCGGGAGCTAACTGGCTCCCCTTTCTGGGCACAGGAGGGTCCTACTCACTTATGCAGCAAAACTTGACTGAGCCCTTCGCTCAGAGCTGCTGACCTGATGTCGCTGGGGTGCTCCCGAGGAAGAGAGTGGGGGATCTCGGGCTTCCAGAGGACAGAGTGCAAACCTTGGTGGCCCTGGACTTTGAGTCTGAGCTGAGTGTGGGTGCCCCGGACACACGGGTCACCCCGCCCCCGGTGTTTCAGCAGGTGGTCACGTCCGTGTGGGCCCCGCCTGCTGCAGGGACCAGCGCCGTGACCCTTGGGACTGCTGAGGATGCTGTGGAGTTCTGGAGCTCACATGCCACCTCTGCTCCGGGTCTGCACTAGCGGCCAAGCAGGGACTGAGTAAAAGTCTTGTGGGTAATTGGATGTGAGTCCCGTTCTGCTTGGTGCTGAAAGTTGGTCCTGAACCAAAAGGAGAAACAGAGTCACACCACCCCCTGAGAAGCTAAAACCTCCCGGTGTGCCAAGCACTTATCTGGCCTCGACCCCCATAAGCTCCCCCCTGTGCCCCTCAGAACAGCACTCTTGATCACCCCACCTGACAGGTGGATGGCGGGGACGCCAGCACACAGGGAGGGTGTGACATTGGCCTGAAGTTCCATAGCCAGCTGGGAGGGGGACAAGCCAGGGCTCAGATTGGGGTCTAGCAGACCCTGAAGCCACTGTTCCATCCTATGGCTTTGTCTTAGAGAAGGTGCAGTGTGTATCCTGGGGCCACAGGTAGACAGTGAACTTAAAGCCAGCGTCCTGTAAGTGGACATAGTTGCCAGCACGTTTCAGCAGTCCGGGCTCTGGGGGTGCCGTAAATCTCCCCCCACTCTTCATCTTTCTGGTCTTCCTAACAGGGACGGGTTGTCTGGAAAGCTTCAAAACTCAGGGACCACCCCGTCCCGGCATCCTACCACCCCAGGGATGGCTGTTCACCGCCGAGGGAGCAGGAACTCCTGTGTTTGGGGATGCATGACTCTTTGGTTCCTAAAACAGTGACCCCCACATAAACCCTCCTCCTCCCCAGATTTGACTCTCTCCACCTCCACCGCCGGAATTAACGGCCAAGTCCTGAGCATTTGTGGACACCTTCCACCGGGCCGTCACTTGTGGCAGCGCCGGCGTCCCCAAAAGGAGCTGAGGGAATCGACGTGGCTCTTGACATGTGTTTCTCCAAGAGGAGCCCCATCGGAATCTTAAAGCACTAGTGTGCATGCTCGGGGGCCTGAATAAATTGCGTGATCAAGCGCCTCTTAGCCAAGTTCTGTAACATCTGTTTGTGTGAAGTGCAGCCCTTTGAAAATGATTTTTCCTCTTCTTTAGAAAACACCCTTAATTGTAGATTGTGGAGAAATGGCGTGCAGCGGTTACTCTTGCTTTCTTCAAACAGACGTGTTTAAGTAAATGAGATTCCTCTCCGGAATTGAAGCGGGAAGGAACCTGATTAACAAGATGTTATCCCGCATTCGGGCTGTGGGTAGACAGCCCTGTGGCTGAGCCGGAGAGCGCTGTCACAGCCCCAGGGGCCCCACAGGCCGGCTCCCTCGGCAGATGGGCTGCTAATGTAATTAGGGATCCTTGTGCTCAATGAGCCATTATTTAAATTATCTGCTAATTTTCCTATCTATTAACCTGCTGAAAAAGAGACAGTGATATCTGAGAAATGTCCAGCTGCTAATCGCTAACGAGGCGCCTAACTGTTTCTCCTCTTTAATGCAACCTCTTACCTTATTGCAGAGATAAGCAAATGGCTCTCTGGGAGGGGATGGCCCCGGGCATCCTCAGAAGGCAGAGGAGGGACAGACGTGGGGAGACAGAACCGCAGGGTCCACATGTCAGTTTCCTCCAGCGGCGGGACGGACCGATGATTCAGAGCCCTGCGAGGCTCTCCGCTTTCCTGGTCACACTGGTTTTGTTGCAATTAGGCTCTCTGAATTGGAGGATATTTGGGGTTTGGGGCGCATGAGGCAAGGTTTGCAGGAGTCCGCCTCCCCTAGGTTCTCCCTGGCCTAGGCCACTGGTGGGGGACAAGGGAGGGGGCGGGAAGGAGCCTGTTATTGCCAAGGCGGCAGAGTAGGAGGAGGAGCCAGCAGGTGGAGGTCTCTATCCATGAGCAATTGTGTATTTTGGGCGGAGGGCACTCCCAGGAGCGTTTCTGCCCTGGATGCTGGAGGCTGTTGACTTCAGGGTAACCGGGAGCTGGACTAAGTCCTAGGGCACATGGGAGGGCACCAAAACCTCATCTTGCGTCCAACTTTGGTTATCCTTGGGTATTAAAGAGGGATATGTGTGGTTCTTTGGTAGAATAGCCAGGACGTGAAGTTGGCCCACCCTCGCCATCTCCAGAAGACCTCAGTACTTTGCTCACGTGTATCAGGAGTTTGACCTCTGGAACAGCCTCCCGTTTCTTCCGGCTTCTCGGCAGGTGTGCCCTCGTTTCTCCTCCCAGGTGTTGGCTCATGTGTGTCTTTCCCTCTTCGGGTCAGGTGAGGAGCAAATGCCTGTTCGTTGTAGTCATGAATGGGCACCATGGAAAAGAGACCGGAAAATGCGTTTGGTCCTCCTGCACCTTACGAGCTCCTTGAGTATGGTGTGCCATTGGGAGAGGTAGGAGTCCAGGAAAGACCCAGACCACCAGAATCAAAATGAGGAAAAGCAAACCCCACAAAATGTGCCATTTTAAACATGAGTGAGCTGTGTCAGGCATGGCAGGGCATGAGGATAAAGTCCTGGCCGCCCCCAAGAGCATGCCTAAAGGGAACGTCTTGAAGAAACTGCCAGAGTCACAGAACCAGCCCTTGGCCAGAGGTCCCATGGATGTCATGGAGGTCATGTTGGTGGCTGCCGAGGATTGACCTCAGTCTTCTGTCTCCTTCTGAGATCTGCACGTGGATTCGGCACCAAGAGGTATGGCTCGCCCCTGAGAGCCTATACCAAGGGCGCAGGTAAGGCACCTGACTGCGTTTACCTCTGACGAGCGCCCTGTGGGAGCACTCCATCGCCCACCTTGTAGGTCAGGGAGCAGCTAGGCACAAGCAGAAGGACTCCACGCAGGAGCAATGAGCAGTGGGGTGTCCCTTGATCCCAGGCTCTGTCTCTGCTCAGCAAAGTGGAGAATCAGCTCTCTGACATGCAGATGGACTGCCTGTTCATGTTCCAAACCTATCCAGTTCCCACCCACCGGTAACGGGTGCAGAAGGGTGTACCAATGGTTATCCTCGTTTCAGGATTAATTTGTAGAGTGGTGTTGTTGCGGGCCTGGGTGGGACTGTGGGCCCTGGAGGGTATGCTGAAGAGGTACGCGTCTAAGAGGGAAGCTTTGGCTTTGGGGGTAGTAGGATTTTCACACATCATCTTGTGACTTCTAGAGCAGATGGTCTAAGATCTTTTTTGCCTTCTTGATCTTCTGTGTATAATTTGTAGGTATAAGCACAGACTTGTTTCATACTGCATAAACACATTCCTTTGGCCCAGAATACGCAGATCTGCTACTTAGTGTCCACTCAGTGAAAGTTGGTCTGTCCCTCACTTGTATATTCCATAACTATTGGTTTATTGAGCACCTGCTCTGCCCTGGGCGCTGTCCAAGGTGCTGTGAATGAAGAGTGGAACCACACCAGGGCCTGCCCTCCTACAGGGCCGCCTTGCTGGGGGGTGTCCCCTGAAAAAGACTGTTGGACTCCACAACGTGAAAATGGTGCACCATGGGCTGGGGACACAGAATTCCCAGGAATGATGCATAAGATGTTTCCAAGAGCCTGGAGGAAGGAGGTATCTCTATCTGTAAAGGAGATGAGAAGGAGGGACATATCTGCAGGGGAGATGAAAAGGGAGGGGGCATATCTGCAGAGGTGATGAGAAGAGGGGCCGTATCGGCAGGAGTGATGAGAAGGGGGGCTATATCTGTGGGGGCGATGAAAATTGGGGGGATGGCAGGGAAAAAGGAGGAAGGTGGTGTTTCCGAAGCTTCCAGGGGGACTGGTCAGTGTTGGCCAGTGTGTACAGTCTCCTGAGCAGGCATAGACCTGCGAGGTCACCGGGGAGCCTTGCCGGCCTGGAGCCTGGACAGAAGCCCACCTGAGCAGATGGAGAGGGGAAAGGAGGTGAGGGATCCAGACACGAGCTAACTCCTGACGCTCGCCTGTGACAGGGCCAAGGGCAGAAGCTCTGGGGAGTGTGTTGGATTTTTGCTGATTCTGAGAAGCGACCAAAAACTTGTCCCATTAAGTCCTGCCTTTCTGGACCTTCCTGGGCCACTCGACCTGGACCACAGGCAGCTCTTGAGGACAGGCCTGTGGACATTTCGGTCCTCCCTGCGGGGTGCCTAGCTCTGCAGGGCCCGTATCTGCTGCTTTCCCTCCGGAGGGCCGTGTGCTGGCCCAGGTCGGAGCAGCGAAGCCCAGTGGCCCCTAGAACACAGGCCCCAGCTGCTTGTGTCACACGTTGCTGTGTTCTAGAAGAAACAGAGCACAAGTTTCCCCGGCGTAGGGAGGCAAGGGGTCTCGCCCCTCTGGGCGGCCGGCATATCTGCACCCTGGTATAAGACAGGGGCCTTCTTTCTTCAGCACTTCTAAGTCGTTTGCAGTTGTGTTTGGGTAGAGAGAGGTGTTTGGGTCGAGCAAGGTTGAGAGACTGTGCGTGCATCTTCAGTGTCCCTTGAAGGGGCCGAGGGACGTGTTCTGGGGTTAGACCATCGTGTGTGTGGACTTGAACCCAAGGAATCAGGAGGCAATTCTGGAAGTTCAGGATGAAGGATGCTGTGGAGGACCATGCAGGTGCATGGAGTCGGGCTAAGAAGCGGCCGTACCCGGAGCCTTGGAGGCTTGGTCCTTTCAGAGTGCATGGGGGAATGTGTATAATAGGGTCAGGGCACGGAGCTTCTTTCTCTGTGGTCGAGACCCCTTTCTGAGGGGAGGTGTGGCGTAGCCAGAAAACAACACGCTTGGTGGCTGCTTCTAACACCAGCCCACGGAAGAAGTGCTGGCTTGTTTGCTGGGCACCTGAAATGCAACCCATGGTCTTGACCCTGGACATCTGTCCCTTGCCTGACTTTGGGCTGCCTCATCTCTTGGGATGATTTCTGTCCCCAGATCGGAGGCTCTGGGAAGCATTGGGGTGGCTAGCTTTGTCGAGCCACACCTCTGAACTGAATTTTCTTGCAAGCTGGCTCCTGCTCCTACTAGCTGGGAAAGAGAGGGTCGTACCTAATGCCAGGAGGGTTTGGAGTTGTCTGTGTGTAAGTTCATGCGGTCTGTATTCCTGTGTGACTTTCTCTGCTTTTGTGCCCCCGGCCTCTGCAAAGGAGGCGTTGTGCGTCGTGGTAGAGGGAGGGGCGGGGGTGTGTGAAAGCTCTGGGTTCTGGTATGATGCGGAGGCCGTGGGGGGACTGTCTGCCCAGAAAGGCCTTGGTCACTGGGGCCATTATGCCGAGGACAATAGTCTCGTGTCCTTGTGATCTTGCTGTATTGCACAGGAGCCTCTGGGTAGATGTGGGATGCCCCAGTGGCCGGCCTTTCTGCACGTGGCTGCTGGGGGCTGGGCACCTGGAGACCCCAGAACACCCAGAGATGGTGCGTTCTCCCGACCGACGCAAGTGTGGGCAGAAGGATGCTCGTGTTAGAATCTAGAGCTCTGATTGTGACTTTTAATGAGCAACAAGATATTCCTCGCTGTTGTACAGTTGGTGTTTGGTTTGGTTCTGTATTTTCCGGGTGATTGATGTGTCTTGACACGTACACTGAGCGATGCTGTCTGCTTTTAAAGGCACAGAATCCTCTGATTGGCCTCATGAAGGAGACCAGTTTCTTTTTCTTCTCCATCACCTCTGCGCTTTCATCCAAGCAACTTCAGAAAAGTTCATCTTGTCTCCAGGAGCCATTTAAGTCTGGACACAGGGTCCTGTGATGAGCTTATGTCCCTTCAGACCTGGGGTCTGCTCTTGGGACAAAAAGTCTTGGCGCCTGACAAGGTGCATTTTGGAACGTCATTCCTGGGATAGGCAAAGGTCCCATCCTTGCCCTTTTACATTGGCTGTTTGTGGTACTGTGACTTATAAGAAATTTGTATCTGGTCTTGTTCCAGTTCCTGGCGGGGCTCCTGAAACCCCAGGAATTCCCCCGGGGGAGAGGACTGATAAAGGCATCTTCTGTGACACCGAGTCGGCCCCTTTGGACCACACCTGTGTGACTTAATGAGCTGGTTCTGGGAAAATCCGCAGGATGGGCCAGCGGGGGTGGGGGTTGGGGGTGGTGAGGGAGGTGGGGTCTGGCCTCTCCGGGAGCCAGAGGTGCTGGAGGCTGAACCGGTCTCCACCAACGATCTCGTGGAATGTTACCTGGCCCGCGCAACCGACCTGCCCACGGAGCTCGTCCGCCCAGCTTGCCTGCTCGGACGGCTGGATGCACGGGGTCCCGTCTCTTCGCCAGATCTCTCCCATCAAGCCGGCAGATGTGCAGACGCGCTTGGCGCGCCTCTGCACGTTCCTGAGAAATTCAGATGCAGTCCGAGCCACGTGTGGTTTGGGAGCTCAGGGCTTCTGGGCATCAGCTGTTTGAACAGGGAACCAGATCATTCTGATTCAAGCTGCGTGCTGTCTGAGATACCAGACCTCTCCGCAGGGGAGGGGTTCTGGCCCCCTTGTGAGTGACTCTGTGTTAGGAAATGCAGACAGAAGACAGAGGTCTCTTCCTAAAGTCAAGATGCATAAAGTGGCTTTTATCATCTCGTTATTTAATGTGTTTTACTTTTTTAAAACAAGATTTTATATATTTGAGAGAGTGAGAGAGAGAGAGCACAAGAGGGGGAAGAGTTCAGAGGGAGAAGGAGCTTCCCCACTGAGCAGGGAGCTCGATGTGAGACTCGATTCCAGGACCTCAGGATCATGACCTGAGCCTGAGCCTGAGCCTGAGCCCTGGGCAGACTCCTAACCCACTGAGCCCCCGGGTGTCTGCTTAGTGCGTTTTGGATCCCATTAGTCCCCAGATCCGTCTGCTGCCGTTCCTGCAGGTGCCACGGACAGGATCTTCAGTAGCAAGAAGGGCACCCTGGGAGCTCACAGAGTAGGCTCTGGTTTGAGATGTGATGTCACATTTCTTGTGCCTAGAGCTCCAGGGCAGGGGCTCCCAGGACGATTCCCTGGTCTTTCCATGGCCCCCGGCAGGGGAAGGCCCTTGCGCCCAGTACAGCAGGGCAGCAGCGCCGGGCTTTCCGCCGGATGCCTGGCAGCCCGGAACCGGGCCTCTGAAGCCCACACACTGCAGGTTCAGGGACACCAACCCTACCTTGCTTATTTTTCCCCAGTCTAGAGTGTCCTCCTACCAAGGGCGATGTCACCATCTTTGATCTTAGCTTTGAGAATCATTTCACGGTTCCTCCAGCAGATACCTCACTGTCTGCTCTGGGCCCGGCCCAGACGGAGCAGAGAACAAAAGGGCACAGATCCCGGCCCAAGACCCACACGCTGGCAGACAGGGGTGGCGGGGGGCGGGGGGCTCCTGCAGCCTGGGGAGTGGTAGGTGAGTTAAGAGAAGGTGTTTGCAGGAAGGCAGCGTGGGTCAGCCCCAGCCCTGCCATGCCCCCGGCGCGGCCGGGCAGGGCCCCCCTCAGCACCCGATTGCCCCGTCGGTGAAGTGGGGGTCAGGGTGCTGCTGTCGTGGGAGTTCAACAGGCTCATGTCTCTGAAGCCCGGTAAGGAGCCACGGGCACATTGTACACGCCGTTCGCCGTCCGCCGTGATCCCCGGAGGTGCTGAGCGGCGTGGGCGTGGAGGGAGGGGGTGCCCGCGGGCTGGGATTCACTCGGACAGGGGCACTGGAGGGAGAGAGCACGGGTACCCTGCAAGGGCCGTCTACACTACCACAGACCATGCAGTGGGGGGGGGTGGGGTGAGGCCCCCGCCGAGCGTCTGCACTGTCCAGGGAACAGCTCGGCGGTCAGCATGGTGGAGGCGGAGTAAAGTCGGGGCACCATGACTGGGCGGTCGAGCCGAGGGAGGGCAGGGGAGTGGCGTGCTCTGGCGTATGCTGTTGTAGGGTCATGGTGGCCGGTGGGCGGAGCGGACCCAGGGAGGAAGGAGGGACCCCGGCTGGGCAAGGCAGGCGATGGTCATGCCGTGGGCAGAGATGGTGAGAAGTGGGTGGGCGGTGAGTACAGCCTAGAGGAAGGGGCGGCGCACTTTCCTGATGGGCGGGACGTGGGGAGGAGGGAGAGGAGCGCGGACGGGGTCACCAAGCTGTTGGGCCTGAGCCAATGTGGTGGACCCCCGCTGGGGGACTGGAAGGTCCGCGAACGCAGCAGGTCTGGGGGTGCCGGGAGTTCCATCCTGGACATGGCAGGCTTGAGATGGAGTGTTTGTTCCCTGGGGTTGCCGTGGTGACAGGCAGACCCGGTGGTCTAACAGCAGAAATGTCCCCTCTACAGTCCAGAAGCCAGGAGTCTGATGTCAAGGGGGCTGCAGGGCCGAGCTGGGACCCCAGGGAAAGTCTGTCCTTGGGTCTCCTGGTCCTGGTGGTGGCCGCCGGTCTTCAGAGCACCGTGGCCTGCATCTGACTCTGTCACACGGCCTCCTGGTGTGTGTCTTCTCGTGGTGTTTTCCTCATGGAAGGACACCAGTCCGGTTGGATGAGGGGGTCTCACCTTAACTCAATGACGTCTGCAAAGACCCCATTTCCAAGTCAAGCCACATTCACAGGTCCCAGGGTGTTAGGATTTTAGTGTGTCTTCTTGGGGGACATGGTTCAACCCCTAATGGACGGCTGTTGGATGTCCCAAGCGGAGGCGTTGAGTAGGGAAGGCCTGGAACTCAGGGGCAGCCTGGGCGGGAGACACAGGGCGTCACGGGCAGGTGGAGGGCCCCGAAAGTCAGGCGACTCCGTGAGGTTGCCGCAGGGCTCGTGGGGGTGGTGCCCAGAGGTGGTTGCAGGGCCACCTGGTGGGAACAGCAGTGAGGGTGAGGTGGGCAGGCAGAGGCGCTGGAGGAACACAGGCTGTGCCATGTCCTGGAATCCAAGTGAAGACTGTATTTCCGGAAGTTTCCAGAAGGACAGAGTGGCTGACCAAGGGACGTCCTACTGGATGGGGAGGGGGGTGGTCAAGTAAGAGAAGGACTGAAAACACGGACTTTGGCAAAAACTGGGGATTTGACCAGTGTTGAGAGAATTCTAGGTAGAAACGTGCCCACCTGCATTTCCTCATCTACGGCTTTTTAAGCTTGATTTCCAGCCCCTGGGATTTTATCTGCCTGTTCCGTGTTTACTTCTGTGAAGCGTTTCCTTGTGTGTACCGTGCGGTGTGCATCTGGTCTTGGGCTGATGCTGAGCCCTGAACCACCCCCCCAGACGTGGCTTACTGGGTGCGGGAGCGGGGCAACGCTTCACAGACAGTGCGGCCGCTCGGGGTCACTGGTCACAGGGAGCAGCGGGTCAAAGCCACAGGAGGTCCCTGTCCACACTCACTAGAATGACCATCAGGAAAACGGCCTGCCACACTGGCGGCGGATATGAAGAAAATGAACCAGAGGAGCAAGGGACCCATCGCTTGAGGCAGTGTAACTTGGCATCTCTCCTTTGGTGTATTAAAAATACACTTGCTCTGTGACCCATCAAGTTGGAGCATTAGGTGTCTCCCCAAAAAGAATGGAAACAGACATCCACGGAGTGACGTCTATGAGAATGACCGCTAGAAGCCAGAGGCTGGCTCCCCACCCTGTCCACATTGTTACTCCAATAGACTGTCCAGTCCCTGGCGCTCGATTCAGAAAGTGCCTGCTTCTGAGAAACAGGAGGGGTGGCCTGGAAAGGGCACAGGAAGTGAGCTTTGGGGGATAATAGAAATGCCTGTCTCTTGCTTTGGGTACCAGGTCAGAGCCCACCGGTAGAAAATCTAAGATCTCGCGTTGTTATTGTATGTAAATTTGAAGTCATTAAAACCAAGAAGTGACCCGTGTGATGGGTGTCCCGGGGGCTGTGGAGCAGTGCTGAGGGAATGCCAGCTGCCAGGGGTGGGAGGAGGCTGGGGGAGCATCCTGGGCAGCGCCCCCCACCCCACCTCCCCCACGGCCATCAGGGCTTCCGTGGAGATTGGAAAGGCAGGGAGACAGAGCTGACCTACAGCCCGGGTGGGACCTGGCTCTGCCTCGTCATGAGTGCTGGTGGCTTAACAAGGAAATCTCCGTTATTTTGCTGGATTGAGCTTCTTGTAAGGCCTCTTGTGTATCCAAAGCAAAACGGATCCCCCTCCCTGCTGTAAGCTTCTTAACGGACTACGTTCAGATTTCAGTTTCAAAGCAGCTTAAAAAAAAATATGTCTAATCAATACAGATCTTTTCCAAGTAATACATTGCTCTTGGTGCTTCGTTTTTGAAAGAATTATTCAACAGTGTTGCCTTATTCAAGTAACCTGATAGTGTCTATTTTTTCCCCTTGCAAATGAAAGCTGCAGATTCTCGTTGACACTGGAAGCAGCAACTTCGCCGTGGCAGGTGCCCCGCATTCTTACATAGACTCGTACTTTGATGCGGAGAGGTGAGTGATGGGGCGTGGCTGGGCGTGGCCGGGCGTGGGGCACCACACCCCTGCTTGACAATACACTGGACCAGGAGAAGCCAAAGCTCTGTCATTTTAAGGGGGGGTCTGTGTCTGTGCATGTGTGTGTGTGTGTGTGTAGCTGTCTGTGCCTGTGGTTGTGTGTACCTGTGTATGTGCAGAGATCTGTGTGGAGGTATATACAATTGTGTGCATATTTGTGTGTGTGTATTGGTGTAGACATCTGTGCATAGTTGTGTATTGTGTATATGTGTGTATGTAAATATTTGTATGTATGTGTAGGTATTTGCATGTGTTTATGGTTGCATATGTGTTTGTGTATATGTGTATGTATCTATGTATATGTGTAGATATCGGTTTATGTATGGTTGTGTCTATTTGTGTAGTTATTTACATTTGTGTATATGGTTGTGTGTATATTTGTGTGTATGCATATATGTATGGTTGTGTGTCTGTATTTATATAGATATTTACATTTGTGTATATGGTTGTGTGTATATTTGTGTATATGCATATATGATTGTGTATATTTGTAGATATCTGTGTATGTGTATATGGTTGTATATAAATGTATAGATATCTAATATGTGTATATTCGTGTGTATGTGCATATGGTTGTATATCTCTGTATATATCTTTGTATATGAGTAGATATCTGCATATGTGTATATGGTTATGTGTATATTTGTGTGTATGTGTATATGATTGTGTATATGGGTAGATATCTACATATGTGTATATGGTTGTGTGTATATCCGTGTATTTGTGCGTACGGTTGTATATCTCTGTAGGTATATGTTTGTACATATGGTATATATCTGCGTATGTGTATATGGTTGTGTATATTTGTATGTATGTGCGTATGGTTGTATATCTCTTTAAGTATATTGGTATATGGGTAGATATCTGCATATGTGTATATGGTTGTGTGTATATTTGTGTGTCTGTGTAGACATCTATGTATATGTAGATGCCTGTGCCTGTAGATGATCATGTGTATATTTGCATGTATATCTATATTAGTGTGTGTATAGCTAATTTGCTTATGTAAATATGGCTGTGTGCATATTTCTGTGTGTAGACATCTGTGTGTATGTCGATATCTGTATGTGTGGTGGTGTGTCTCTGTGAATGTGTATATGTTCGTGTATATCTGTAGCTGTGTGTGTGTGTGGTTTTGTGTTTCTCTGTGACTAGTGGATCTGTCCGGGTGCCTATGTGTATGGGTTCCTTCCGGGGGAGTCCATAGGAGGATTTTCCTAATAGCTATGGTGTGTGCTCCTGACCTTTACTTCCTGAAAATTCAAGCCAGCTGGACGTTGTGTGGTTCACCGGACCGCAGAGAGCACACCAGCCTTTCATGGTCATTGAGGCCTCCAGCCGTAAGCGGCGGAGGCTGGAGTGGGGAGACGTGCATTTGGTGGAAGCGTGAGGCTGTTCTGGGCAGCAGCCTGGGTTCTTCGAAGCTCAGTCGTGGTCAAGGTGTGGTTCATGAAAACCACTTCCATGCGAGGAGGGTTTCTGGTGCCGGGAATCTGTGGCTTGCGTAGTAAGGCCCACAGAGCACTGAGGCCTAGGATTGGGCTCTGGGCCTCTGTGACAGGGCGGGGCTGTGAGGCCACAGTGGAGCCCGGGCGGCGGTCTCTGCGTGCTCTGGGCCTCAGAGAGCCAGAAGTGGGCTCCGGACACGGCCTCCAGGGCCTCATGGCAGCGTTCGGTTCCTGGGGAGCCCATGGGGCCAGAGCCACTACCTTCTGGATGCATGTGTTGATTTCCCATCCGTGCTTGTGACCGGAAGGTTGAAACAGATAAAACGAATAAGCCGACAGGTGGCTTGCTGTCCAGGGTCGTGAGCTGTTGCCTGATCCAGAGCGGCCCCAGTACACTCCTTGCTCACTTGCCTCGTCCACAGTCTCTGTTCCAACAAACCCCAGCACCCCCCCAGCTGGGGGAGAATAACGGCTGGGAAGCTTCTGGAAATAGCGGGCAACTTTCCCATGGTCGTCTAGCTGGCCCTGTTCAGAAGTGCCCATCTCTCTTTTCCTGGGAATGTGTCTTGGTCTCCCTTTTGGTAGGGCAAGAGGTGTGGTCTCCTGTGCGTGCAGCTGGAGGATGGTGGGAGCAGGTGCGAGACAGGCCCCCTGGGGCCCCCACAGCCCCGGCTGCCCCTCCTCCAAGAGCCTGTAGCTTAGTGTATGACTCAGTGTATTGATAACATAATAATGGCGCCGTTGACATTCCGAATAAACTTCCCGGCCAGGGATATGTGCAGTGGGAGCAGGGCTATTCCCTGTGTGTGCAGGAGGTAAGGGGCTGCTCTCTACCCCTCCCTGTCCTGATGGGTGGTCCGCCCATGTCCTCTGTCCCCGACAGTCCCCCGTCCCCAAGCTGCTTGCTCTGGACTACTTGGTCATGGAGCAGAACTTCAAGTTGGTCCTGACCTTGATTTTACTCGTGTAGCACGGGAGGTCCAGAAGGCCAGGAAGCTTCACCACATTCCAGCTTCTAGGTCCGCATTCACAGACCGTCAGACCCAGAATGCTGTTTTTCGAGCCAGTACTCTGTAACGCCCTGAACCGAAAGCAAAGGCCATACATACCACTTGGCTCGTACCTAAGTCTAGATGCCCTGCCGTCGCACTGGGGAGAACGAAGAGAATGGTAGTCAGTACCGTGATACGGGCACACTCTGGGTCGACAGTGGGGGGTCGTGAGTGTCCCCAGGACCTTGCAGCACCCGGTGCAGACTGATACAAGGGGGTCGAAGTAGACTCAGACCCCCCAGAGCCGCTTGGGTTGGGGACAAGATTTTCCAAATAGATGAAGGATCTTGGTAAAGTTTCCCCCCAAGTGTACCACCTTCCCCCAATTTAGTTGCATTTCTGGAAAATGCAGTGTGTGTTCAAAGTATGTAAAAAGTGTTACTTTGGTGGCAAAGCAGTCCTAGCCCTACGTCTTTTCCATTGTAGGGCGATGGTCCCCACATGTCTCCAGTGTCCCAACACCTACCGTGGGGCTCAGAACACACATGCTTGGAGCTCGGCTGTAACTTTAGTGGCTTTTCCTCGTAGTTCTGCCTTTCATCTCGGATCTGCAGACACACAAGACAGAGTGAAGCCAAAGTGGGGGAGAAGTGTATAGTCCCGTTCGGCTTAAGTGTGTGGATTCACCCACGGGATGAGTATTTCCTTCCCAGTGCGTAAGCAGCATTTCCTTGGCATACACCCTCAGCCAGGGGTTGAGAGGGGCCGAACAGCACTTTGCAGGCCAGTCACACATTTGCCGTACAGATGCAGTTACGGAAACATTTGAGGGTGAGTCATAGCATTACAAATGCTGTGTACGATGGCAGTGAAGATGTACAGTATTTGAGGGACTGTAGGCTCCCGGTGTCTTATTTACCTCCTACTCTGTTCTTGGTTTGGTTGAACAATGGTTCTCTTTCAGGCTCCAGTAGGACAGGTCTTTTTTTTTTTTTTTTTTTCTTTGACTCCCCACTGACTGAACGGGGAGCCCGATATAGGGTTTGATCCAAGGACCCTGAGATTGTGACCTGAGCCAAAATCAAGAGTCGAATGCCCAACCGACTGAGTCACCCAGGCGCCCCAGGACATGTCTTTCTAACTTACCTGCTCAATACTCTGGTTTCTCTTCAGATCGCATAAATCTTACTAACTTACCTGCTCACCTTGCTGGCTGGGTTTGTGGTCAGGTGGCAATTGTTACTGTTTTTCATTCTTAAACATGCAGCTTGGTTTAATGTGAAAACTCGTGGCTCCCACGATGGTGAAGCCTTCCTTTCTTCTAATTCTGTAAGAGAGCCGAGGGACCTCTGCCAGCTTTCTGAGCACTCAGGGTTCTCTTGGGTGCCCCGTGTGTGAGCAAATAGAGAAATAACAGAACCAACCAGCGGGCAGGGGGTGCCCCAGGCTCTGTCACCCAGACATCAGCCCACCTTCTTTGTTCCCAGGTGTTGCTGAAAGGTCTTTAGGGCCGGTAAGACGCCACCCACATTTTGGACCCCTGGCCTTCCTTTAAGAGAACTATTCTTACCACAGGCTTGTCAGGTATCTTAACCGAATCAGATGGGAAGCTTCGCATTGCTGAGTTTGCGGCAAGTTCTGTCCCATCAGCTGTGTCCCTACAAAGAGGGGTCCTTTGCAGATTAGGTACCTGCTCAGATTTGTGTTAACTTTTGTTTCTCTCCCTTCCTCTGTTTTTATATCCCATGCTTCTCACACGCTTCTGTTTGACTCAAATTTATTTATTTATTTTTAAAAAAGATTATTTATTTGAGAGAGAGAGCATGTGTGCCTGAGCAGGGGGAGGGGCAGAGGGAAAGAAAGAAGTAGACTCCTCACTGAGCAGGGAGCCTGACTTGGGACTCAGTCCTAGGACCCTGGCATCATGACCTGAGGCCAAGGCAGATGCTGCACCGACTCAGCCACTGGGGCACCCCAAACATGGATCTAATATTGTGAAGATAGGAACATTTTCTGTAAAATGGTGCATTGCTGATTTGCATATGGCTTCCAGCTGACTTTCTGATTGGCATAAGGTGTGTGCTTTCCACCGTCGTATGTAATGGAAGCCAGGAGAACGTTCTCGCTTCCCATCTCCGTTTCCAACAGAGGGTTCTTTTCTGAGATGCAGCTCCCTGCCCTGTGGTGCTTCTGCGTTTGCTTGTCCCTCTGATCTCCCTGAGTTATAATAAGGTTTCTGGTTGGGTTTGTCAGCTCTGATTCCAGTTCCCCAGTCTTTGGATATTCAGGTTTTAATGCTTCCTGAAACATTTCCCAGTAATTGGAGATTTGGCATGGGGCTCTTTGACGAGAGCTCTTTGATTGCTGGAATGAGCCTCCAGGCTGCCATTAACCCTTTGTGTGGCCTCCTCCCATTGGAGGCCCTCTTTCCATGGTGGCGAATGTTCCAATGAGTTTCTTCGTGGCAAAAAGAAGATTGTGTGTTTCTTTAGATGTCCTTCTTTTTTAGCCAATAAAACAGCCTCCGGCCAGTTGGTTTGATTAAAGATCTGGTTTACTCGTGCCCCGACCTTCTGATAGACTATCCGGGGAAATACTCCCATTTGGGGTCAAGACACAAAGAGTAGTCGTGGCGAGGGGGCAGTTAGTTTCCTCAAATGATGCTTGTGAGTGGTGGTAGGATGTTAGGGAATTACCAGGTAGCCTCCTTAAGGGGGCCGAGCTGGGCGCGTCTCTCCTCGGGCCGATGGGCCGTATGTGTGCTTGATGGTTGATTGTTCCTCAAGCCCACGTTTGTTTGCTTGTCCCGGAGGGGACTGCTGGCGCCCACGAGCGTTGGTCCTTTTTGGGCATGATGGCGACTCTCCAGGCTGGGCAGGCTGGTTGAGCGGCCACTGGGCCTTCCGTGGCCCCATCCACTCTGGTCTGGTCACTTCCAGAGCCTTCCAGAACCTTCCAGGGACCAACTTGGGCCAGCCTGACAACCCTGAAGGTAGGTTCCAACCCGCCCCCCAAATGTAGGAGAGCCCCTGGGCGCATTCTTCACCAGACTCCTCGTTCCCTGGGGGGGGAGCAGACCCCAGGACTGTGAATTTTGCACTCCCACCTGCTCTTTTCACGTCCTCCGAAAACAATAGCAGGTTCCTTTTAAAATAAAATGTCTCTGGCTCTTTTCTCCCCTGTTCATTGATTTCCCCTTTCAGTCCTGTGTATCCTCAACACTCTTACCGGAGGCAGAATGCCTTCTGAACTTGGTTCGACGTGATTTTGTTGCTGAGTGGACTTGTCCTGGCTACCCGTGTCCCTGACTGACGGCTGTTCCTGAGAACTCAGAACGGGAGCCGCAGGACAAGCCAGTCCGGGGTTTTCTCAAGATAGTCATTAATGCACAGAGCAGTTGTGAGTGAGCCAAAGCGTTTTAGTGCCAACAAATGGGATGTTAGAGTCATGAAGATGGGGGAATACTTTTTTTTCCCCCAATTCAATGCGGGAAACTACATCGGTAGCCCTCAGATTTACTTACGATTCATCACTGGGGTTTTTGCCCTTGGAGGCTTAGCTCAAGGAGCTCAGAGAGGATGCACCTACTTTTTCTCTCGCCTTATCTAGAACTACGCTTTCTACCAGGGTAGCCGCACCACATGGGTATTTCAATTACCGAACACTGGATGGAGTAAGCCCACCTCTCCAGTCCCTGTACAGTCGTATTTAGCGCTCAGGACGCCCCTGGTTACCCTACTGGTCGGCATAGGGTACGGGATATTTCCGTCAGGGCGGCCGGTTCTGTTGGACGGTGCTGCTCTGGAAGGCCGGAGAACTCTGCCTTTAGAAACGGAGAGGCCCCCTGCCCCCTTGGCTCCCCTCCCCGACGGCCCCCCACCGCCTTAACCAAGTTGTACAACAGGCTAGCCCCTTCCCGTGGGGACGCTCAGACTTCCGGATGAGACTGTTTCTGGTATTCAGTACAAGTAACGCTGTAGGAGTATTTTCAGGGAATTAACATTTTTTTTTTTAGATTTATTTAAATTTTTTTTTTTTTTTTTTTTGAGAGAGAGAGCATATATGTGAGCGGGGGAAGGGGCAGAAAGGGAGAGAGGATGCCAAGCAGACTCCCCGTGGAGCGCGGGGCCCCACTCGGGGCTCCATCCCACGACCCTGAGATCACGACCTGAGCTGAAAGCAAGAGGCGGACGCTCAACCGACTGAGCCGCCCAGGCGCCCCAGGGAAAAAATTCTTGTGCTTTCTAGTAGTTGTTCACAGACGGAGTAAAGACAGCAAGTGTTCGGATAATTATAATAGTACCAGGTGTTTTTCTTGTGCACCTGCTCTGTCCCAGGGTTTGTTCTAAGTGCTTTCCAGAGTTTACTCTCTTGGTCTTCAGAATTAACCCCATGGGATGTGGTACCGCACGGTCTCCTTTTCCCATTGAAGCCATAGAGGCACAGAGAGGTTAAGTAACCTGGGCTGGAGTCACACAGCTGAGCAGTGGAACTGGTGGTTGAACCTGAGCTGTGTAACATCAAGGGCCTCTTGTCTCTGCGACTGGCATCAGAGTGTTCAGAGGGCTTGTCCCCATGAGGGGACAAGCAAGTTGGTCGGGTAGTATAGGAACCTCACGGTCTACACCCACAAGGCTGCTTCGGGCACTTAGACATTAGCAGGTTCTAATGAGTGTTCTGTAGTCTGGGCAGAGTAAAAATAAAACAGCTTCTCCTAAGGAAGTCATGGCACTTTAGGCTGTATCGGGGAGAGAACGAATCTCTACAGTCAGGAGTTGGCAAACAAGGGCCCTCCGGCTACCTCCAGCCTGCTCCTTCTGTTAATAAAACTTTATTAGAATCCAGCAGCGTGCATTCGGTCAGTTTCGTCGGTGGCTGCTTCCACATTACACCTGCAGGGCTGGGGAGACGTAACAGAGATCATGGGACCCACAGAAGGTGGAACTTGTTTCCTCAGCCCTTGATGGAAAAAGCGTGCTGACCCTGGGCCAGATCCTGTTCTCTGCCCATTTCAGAACAGCCTTTTCTGTGAGCGGTGGTGTATTTGTACACACGAGGAATGACCCCAGATGGTCCAAAGTCGGGGTTCTCATTGCTGTTCAGCATCCATGCGGATAGCCCCCGTCGCGCACCAGATACGTTTGACTCGGTGCTGACAGTCAACATGGGATGACAGCGACCCTCTGGTCTCCTGCTTCTGTGACCTGACAGCCCTGCCTGCGGGGCCTCTGATGGGCGGGCCCCCAGCACTCCGTGTGCCCAGACCCGTCCCCTGTCACTCTCTGTCTGTGTCTGCCCTTGCCAGGAGACACACGCATGCGAGGTGTCCCCTAATGCTGCTGTCCCTTTAAGATCGTGGCCGAGTGAACTAAGGTGGTAAATACTAAAATGAAGCAGCCTTCATATTTTGTATCCCATTTTGAAGTTCACATAAATCAAATTTCTCCAAAATGTGTGTGCCAGACGTTGAAAGAATCACATATTTGTTCTTAATTTTTATTTTTTAATATATTTTTAAATGTCATTTATTTATTTGACGAGTGCACAAGCATGGGGAGGGGCAGAGGGAGAGGGAGACCTACATTCCCTGCTGAGCAGGGGGCCCAATGTGGGGCTCGATCCCAGGACCCTGAGATCATGACCTGAGCTGAAGACAGATGCTTAACTGACTGAGTCACCCACGCCCCCAAGAATCACTTTTCCCCCTGATTATCAAAGCTATGTGTAGAAATTATAGATGGGCCTGACCACAAGGAGAGTCTCCGTCCCAAATCCCACCCCCCATGGGGAACCACCAAGAGTTCTTTAACCTTATTTCTGCGTCCTTGAAAATGACTTTATAAATAGCATTCTTTGGTGCTACCTAATATTCCATCATTGGGGGGCACTATACTTTTACTGAATGGTTCCCTTTCTGCTGGGCATTTAGGTTGTTCTCAGTTGTTTGCTGTTTTAAAACATAATGACCGTCTTTGTCCCTGAATCTCCGTCTTGTATCTCTGGGTATTTCTTTAGGATCAGACGCTCAGAAGTACCGTTACTGAACTGAAGACTGTTAACATATTTAAAGCTTAAGAGCTGTGCCCCCCAAAGAAGAGGTCAGATCATCTTTGACTTAACTGCCTTCTGGACCCCAGGCAAGACTGTACTAGTTCGAACAGTCCTACAACACAGACTTGGCATTCAAAGGCTCAGTGTGAAAACAGTGAATGAAAACCTCAGGCAAACGGTAGCACTGGAGAAGTGATCTGCTTGGTGAACTGATATCTCTCTGGGAATTTAGCAGTTTTCCTAGAGTGAGTGTGGTTGGAATGCTCAGATATTTGCCTAGAGACATTCGCTGGGTCCTGTCCTCTAATTCAGCAGAGTTTTCAAACTCAGATGGTGTAGGAATTACCTTACAGGTTTGGACACCCCAGGGCCTTGACACCTGCTGTCCTTTGTCCAGAGCATCCTTCCCGTGGGGCTCATTGTCTTCACGTGGGTCTCCCACAGAGGTGGCTGCACTGGAGAGGCCTGGGTGACTGCCAAGTCAATGCCCTTACCCGCACCCCCACTTTATTCCCTGGGCAGTCCTTCCACTTTACCACTGCCTAGAATGGAATTTTATGTATTTGTTTGTTTACTGTCTGTCTCTGAAAGCCCGAATTCTCATCTGCCCTGCCTGTGGTCTGATCTCCTTCACATGACTCTGTGTAAGCAGGTCTTACCATAGGGCCATGTGCACGTAGGACTGCAGACGGTGTCACAGGGATTCGTGTCCCTACAGGCCACTAGCTGCACCCCTCCCCCATATTTGGGGACAGCCTGGAGGAGGAGGCTGTGACATCAGGAGGCAATGTGGGCCCTGAGGAGGAACGCGTGGGGGTAGTCTTTATTTGTCACATTGGCTGTGGGTGTGACATCTAAACCTGAAGGTCCCTCCCTGTGTCATAGAGCAGCAGTGCGGGGCCCCTGCAAAGCCAGGGGGCCAGGCGGGTGCCCAGTTTGGGCCGTGTCTTCAAAGGCAGATGTGGTTAAGTAAGTTATGGGCCCCCCCCTTGGGTAAATGTTAAACTTGGGGCTATGTGTTGACCCCAGAGCTGCCTGCACACTTGGCATGGAAACACAACCCAGATGTGAGTGAGGCTGGCTAGTGGAATTGCCCACTTAGTCAACAGAATCGCCGTTAATGATGAAGAATTGCGTGTGGTTGCTTTCCTGTGCTCAAGGGAGCGGTCATGGCCACCGTGCCCGGCCACCTCGTCTGGACGCAGTGCACGGATCCAGCCCCAGGCCTTGTGTCTTCCTTCTCCAGGTCGAGCACTTACCGCTCCAAGGGCTTTGATGTCACGGTGAAGTACACGCAGGGAAGCTGGACGGGCTTCGTGGGGGAGGACGTCGTCACCATCCCGAAAGGCTTCAATAGCTCGTTCCTCGTCAACATCGCCACTATCTTTGAGTCCGAGAATTTCTTTCTGCCTGGGATCAAGTGGAACGGGATCCTGGGACTCGCCTATGCTGCTCTAGCCAAGGTAAGGCCGGTCTGGGGGTCGAAGTAGGATCAAAGCTGGGACGAGTCGGGCATTTGGGGGGAGGTGGTCCCAGCTTCTGGAGACGACGCAGGTCACTGAGAGTCATGTGGTGGAGACCAACCGTGGTCACCCAGTTAATTATGTTTCTAGGCATCTTTAAACTTTAAGGTAATGGTACAATCCTTTGAACCTTCCTGCCACGATGTACCCATAGCATTAGTTTCATTTGTCTTTGCTTTTTCTTATTTTACTTCTGTAGTTTAAAAATGTGAACAGAATCCGAGTCACTTGAATTTTGGCATCGACCCATTTTTTGGAGGGGGGGGAGGATTAAAAGAAAACACGCTTATTAGATTCATACGTTCTCACAACGATGGTGGAGCCTGTGGCTGGCCCTGGAGCCTCGGCCAGGGAGACACCCCACCGGGGGGAGAGCATCGAGCTGCTTCCCCGTGGGTGCGGACACCCCAGAGGGGCCACCGGAGCCCGGGGAGGGCCTGAAAGCACGTCCCAGAGACCGCAGGCCAGTGGCCCAGGAGGCCCCAAGGGGAACGTGTGCAGCCCGTGCTCTCATCCGCATCGGAACTTGCACAAAATGGGAAAAACAGGATCTGCAAACTTTTGGACTTGGCCAGCCCAAAGGGAGTGACATTGGTGTGCCTGGGTGGGGAGGCAGGCTGGGGAGTCTCCCCCAAGAGAGGAACCGGGTCAAGCGGATGAAATACCAGGGTGCGTCCTGGAGCAGAGCAGAAGGCGGTCACCCCTCCTGGCTGTCCTGGGCCCCGCATCTTGCCCTCTGATTGGTCAGCGCTCAGCTTGCAGCCAGAGAAGTGTGGACCGAGCAGAAGCAGGTTGGAGGGGCTGCGGAGCCCGTCCTGGTCCATGAGGATGCTCGGGGAAAGCCTGTTTTCTCTCCCACAGGGATGTTCGTCCCGGCCCCAGCTCACTAGTAATGGTGCACGGAGGGGCGAGGTGGGGAGCGGGCGGCAGGCAGGGGAGTTCCTGAGCCTGGGATTCTTTTCTTTTCTTTCTTTCTTTCTTTTTTTTTTAAGATTTTATTTATTTATTTGAGAGTGAGAGAGAGTATGAGGGGGGAGAAGGTCAGAGGGAGAAACGGACTCCCTGCTGAGCTGGGAACCCGATGCAGGACTCCATCCCAGGACTCTGGGATCGTGACCTGAGCCGAAGGCAGTGGCTTAACCCGCTGAGCCACCCAGGCGCCCCCAAGCCTGGGACTCTTAAGGAGCGAGAGGCCTATGAGACAGGCGGGCTGAGGACATCCCAGGACTTGGTTCCCTGGGTTCTGGTGACCTCTGTGAGTGGCCACGTTCTCCCATTTTATGGATGTACAGACTGAGGGTCGGAGAGGTTTACCCTCCTCGCCCAGAGCCTGGGGGGCTCTGGAGCCCCTTTCTTCTCAGTACCGTAGGGTGAGCTTAATATGACCTGTGTAGACTTATTTTAATAACATACATTCCTCGATACAAGTTCATAGAACGTGTGACCGAGGACAAAACATTGCTTTGTTATCTGGCTCGGACGGGGCAAGGTATGAGCATGGTTGGTTTCATGCCGCTTCTCGGGGGGACGGCAGAATGAAGCTGACTTGCCTGCGGTGGATAGTACTGAAAATAAGCTTCCTTGCAAATAATGACTTCTGGGTCCCCAGGGGTGGCCAGGCTTGCCACACAACCTTCTTGTGTATGGGATTCTGAGATGACGGCAACTGGCTTCCTGTCCCAGGCTTGAGGAGATGGTCAAGGGATGGGTAGGACGCGGTGCGTGGCTGGAAGTGCAGGGGCCAAGGCTGCTGCTGAACTAGGTTGGCCGAGCCCTCAGTGATGGCCACGGCGCGTGGCAACCCCAGTCCGTCACGATGCTTCCCGCAAGGATTCCTACCGAGGCTGTGCCTCAGACCCTGCCTGCCGGGGTCTCACCACAGATGCCCGCGTCCAGCGGCACGCCCACAAGCTGGGCTCTCTCGGGTTGACCTTGGTACCTGTATGTTTTCAAACCTCCAGAGGGAACCTGAGGAATGACTGGGCAGAATCCTAATAGATCCCTCACTGGGGGCCAGGCACTGTTCCAAGGCTTTTGTGTATATTGGCTCATCGAAGCGCCAGGAGCAGCTCCGGGAGGCTACTGTTTCCCCATTTCACAGATAAAGAAACAAAGGAACCGGTCACATGGGGAGCAAGCGGCGAAGCCAGAATTCAGTCCCAGGCGGTGTTGCCCTTGCTGCCTCCCACGCAGGTGGCCGGAGGACGGCAGCCGGGTCAGCACCACGCCCAGCCCATTTCGTGTCCGTCGTCCCCCGGGACGCCAGCGCACACGTGGTGTGAGGATATCGTGCCCGGTCCTGCCAGAGAGGCCACAGAAGTCGGAGGAGGCCAGACGCAACTGAGTTAAATAAATGAGAAACTTTGTGCTTGCTAATGGGCTGTGCCCTTGCTCTCCCCAGAATTACAGTTTTCATTCTTGCGGGCAGTAAATGATAGTCCCGATGTTGACTGCCAGTAGTCCGAATCTGCCCGGCAACGGGGCCACTACAAGTAAATTTCCATCAGGAACCAACATCTCTGAGTGATCCGTATCCCCGGTCGTCAAACCCACAATCTATGCACCGGTCCCTGACTGGTCCTCGGGACCTGCAGCCCTGGAAGCCCACCCCCAGTGCAGAGCTGTTCACACACTGAGTTCTGGAGACATGGGGCCCTGAGTGAGTGCTCTGTGGAAGGAAAGCGCAGGCCACTTGGGTCCACTGAACTATGGTAGCTGGGAATCTGGGACTTTTCAAGCTCAGGGACGCAGGGCTGTCCTTTGCTGCTGCTCTCCTGCTCCCCGGAGCTCAGCAGAGTCTGGGGTCTGAGAGGTCTCAAGCTTAGCACCTGGCATGTGGCAGACGACCGTGGCCTAGAGATGTGAAGCACGTTTTCTGAAGCCACGAAGGCCACTCCCAGAGGCGCTTCTCTCCTTGCTCACGCTGAGATGGGAGCCCACCAGCCCCGTTGGTGACCCACGTCCACGCCTCGTGCCTGCCTCACAGGGCGTCGTGGTGATAATGTGATGACGTACCAGCAGCTCTAGAAATAGTGTCTTAGGTTTGCGTCTCTGCCTTGCGCAGGGACCGCACGGATCTTCTCTGTCTCATTCCGATTTTAGAAATACTATCTTATTTTTCCAACAGAGCCACACAGACAGGAAAACATTGCGTAGTAGGAAGGTCTGTTGCTGGTTTCCAAATTACTGCCCTTGAACAGATGGTTGTTGTTTCCCCATGAAAACAAATATGAAGAAAACCAGGTTTGGACCCCATGCCCCGTGTCAACTTCGGCTTGGTCCTCATCTCCGCCATAAGTCATGGGGCTGCTGTCCTTGTGTCTCCTACAGCCGTCAAGTTCCCTGGAGACATTCTTCGATTCCCTGGTGGCCCAAGCAAGGATCCCCAACGTCTTCTCCATGCAGATGTGTGGGGCGGGGCTGCCCGTGGCTGGATCTGGTACCAACGGAGGTAGTCTTGTGGGTATCTTTTAGTCCTCAAGGGGGGAAAATATCACAAATGAATCGGGCAGCTTTTCTGTTTTGTGAACACCCTGGTGGAAATGCTAGACGCAGAAGTATACATCAGTACTGTGGAATTTTGATCGCCCTTCTTATAGAACCTTTAAAAAAAAATGGGTAAAATTAGGTATTATTTTTATCTTTTCTAATTATCCTGCCAGCCAGAAGCTGATTCTCATTGCTTCCCCCAATTCTATGAAAGCTTTTTAAAATGATTTCCTAGAAGAATTTTGGCAGGTGGGAGAGGGGCGGGTGAGGACCGGTGGGGGTGTGGCAGGCGGGCCTTACCCAGGGTTGGTCCACTGGTTGGAGGAAAGTCTGGCGACTTCCTAATCTGGTGCCGAGACAGGGACACCTCTGTGTCCTTTCTCTGCACAAGTGCATACACACATACACACACACAGCAGGAAGTTTTCTAGTGAAACACGATCAGATCAAGGCCACCAGCTCTGTGGATGTACTGAAGCTGAGTGTCCCCTTGATGGACCCTGCTTCCCCGCCCCGATGTCTTAAGCAAGAGGTGACAAGGACAGCGCACAAGAAGGGCCTTTCGGGGTGGGTGCTGAAACCCCCTAGTTGTCCAGCTGTGAGAAGCAGACACGCAGTTGCTTTCATTTGCTTACACTACACCCGATCTGAATACCTTACTTACCCCCCCTTTTCAGGACAGAGGACAGCCTAGGATATGTGGGGCGATGTTTTATAGTTTTGCAACATCAGATTTTGATTGGGGATGCTCCTTTGTCTGCCTTCCATGCAAACGTGTGAGACCGTTGAGTCCTCCTCTGTCTTCTGAGGAACTGAATTCTTGTCCGACAGTGTGGCTCACTGTTCTGCCTCATTCGATGGGGGATACATCTTGGTATGATAAGGCTAGAAATGCAGGGCCATCCTTTACAGAAGGGAGACCACCAGAGCATCTGGAACAGACGAGAGCACAAGACTGTTTGACCTTTGGATACATGGCCCCCAAATGTTCCCTGTTGAATTTCCAAGCATCTGTGTTTTGTAACATCATCGTAAGACATGGATGGGGATTCCGATTGTATGCTTCTCTGTGTAACCTGTGGCTATGCCTCCGTATTTTTTCTCTTATACCTGTTAATGTTTTCCTTCTCAGGTCCTGGGTGGAATTGAGCCAAGCTTGTACAAAGGAGACATCTGGTATACCCCTATTAAGGAGGAGTGGTACTACCAGATAGAAATTCTCAAGCTGGAAATCGGAGGCCAGAGCCTGAATCTGGATTGCAGAGAGGTATGCACATCGTGATCTCTTTGTGTCACTTTAATACTGTAGCTAGGACTGGGATAGGAAATTAGAAGGTATGGGGGGCACCTGGGTGGGGCAGTCACTTAAGTGTCTGGCTCTTGGTTTGGCGCAGGGCGTGATCTCAGAACCCTGGGATGGAGCCCTAGGTTGGCTCTGTGTCCCGTGGGGAGTCAGCCTGCAGTCTCTTCAGTCTCTGCCCCTGCCCCAGCCCCCGCCACAAGCATGCACGCTCTCTCTTTCTCTAAAATAAATAAATAAATCTTTTTAAAAACCCCAAGAAAACTAGAAGGCACATTACAAGATAAATCAAAGATTCATACATTAAAAGTGATCGGGCCTTTTTGAACACTGCAGAGCCCCTTTCGCCGTTCCCCTGGGCTTGATGGTTCCAGGACTGTGTTTCAGAGGTCGGAAGAGCAGGTTTTTAATCCGTGCAAGGGAGAAAACGGGGGCGACAATTAAGCAAAATGAAATTCAAAGGAAATCATCCGCTTTGCCTTCTGTTCACCCCTCCACCGCTGCTCCCCTCTCCCTCCAGGACAAGTCCTGCTCTGCAGAGCAGCGTGTCCTGACTGTCCTCACGGGGTAGGGGGCAGACGTGCAGAGCTGGGGCGCCAGATCCCGCAGGAGCGCTGTGCGCACCCTGTCTACACTGGGCGTTCCTGGGGGCCGTAATGGCATCGTGAGGAGGACAGCTTGCGGCAGGCAGTCCCCCACAATGCCTGCAGGTTGGGCATCTCACTCTGTGCCTCCTGCCACCACCTCCTTTCTCACGCACCCACCACGGTTCCCACACGCACAGATGCCTCTGAAACCCACCCGAGCCCAGGAGAGCAGTGCTTGCTCCTTCTAGGAGAGCCCCCAGTCCTAAAGCCACAGAGCTGGCTCTCTGGTCAGAGGCACTTCCTTACACTAAAGAATCCAGTGATCGACTCCAAGGGGAGGGCTACAATGCAGTGCTGACTTCCATGTGCGCACATGCGAGATCCTTTCTCTGCACATGGCTATGGTTCCATCCTAAATGCAGATACGGTGTGTCTGGCCATCCTAATCTTCTTTCTCCATTTCTGGGATAATAGTTGCTTCTGTAGGATTTGCATAAATGGTAATTGATGTGTCATTTGAATCTGCAAAGACAGGGATCTGCCCCCTTTGCCCTTGGGAGCTCCTTAACAGGGACAGGGTCACCTGGGCACCTCCAGATGGGGCAGTTGTCTGTGAGGGGAGAGCTGTAGATTTTGGACACGTCCCTTCCCTTTTCTGGACTCTGTTTCCTTTTCTGGGAAGTGAGAATGTTGGGCTAATGTTCAAGTTCCTAGACTGTGCCATGAGTAGAGTCACCGGTGAGGTCCCCCGGCTGCCGGAAGCTGTGTGTGGCGGACCCACACAGGGACAGCAGGCTAGAATCACATTGCCTGGAACTCACGCCCTCTCCCCACCAACCCGCCTCTGTTGCAGTATAACGCAGACAAGGCCATCGTGGACAGCGGCACCACACTCCTGCGCCTGCCCCAGAAGGTGTTCAACGCGGTGGTGGAGGCGGTGGCCCGCACGTCTCTGGTGAGTCCTCAGGGTTCTGATAAATCCCGGAGAGCACTAGGTCACGACCACATGCTGGGGGAGGCAGCACTCCTGTGTATTCAGTAGTCTTTATGTGAGGATTCTGAGGGATTGTTGTTTTTTTTTTTTAAATTTTTCAACTATTACTTATTAAGTTCACAGTCTTAATCTTAACTAGCAAAGAATTTCTTCAGACGAACCTCAGGGGATTTGGAAGGTGCCGGGCTGTTGATTATTTCAAATAATAGCGACCTGGACGGAGTACTTTTTTTTTTCTTTTTCTTTCTTTCTTTCTTTCTTTCTTTTTTTTTTTTTATAAGAAAAAAAGCCTCTTGGTAACATTCTATATTAGAGGAAATAGTGAACCAGGAATATGTTCACAGCCTCTAAAACAAGATCTGTGAACCCCAAATCGTACTCTTTTTGGCCTTCATTCAGGCTGTACTGAGATTTGAGTTCTTCTGTAAAAGAATGTGATTCACAGAAGACAAAGGCCGATCAACCAGTATAATAGTTTTTAAAATCCTGCTCAAGAACAACATGAATCTTGGAGACGTGGCTGACAGCATCCCGGTACGGCCCCAGCTTCCCAGCTGGTTCCGGCCAGCAGGGTAGAGACCAAAGGGTGGACCGAAGGCACTGCGTGGGAAGAACAGGGCTTCTGGGGTCGGATGGACCCGAACGGAGGCTGGTTTTGGCTGCTCGCTAGCGGGGTACCTGGGACGGGATTTGGGCCCTCGGAGCCTCCACGTTCTCCTCGCGGGGCTGTCGGGGGGTGCTGGAGTACAGTGCGCCCCGCTCACGGGAGCTGTAGAACGAGAAGCACTGATGTCCCACCGGGCAGCTGCTCTTTGTTCGAACGTGGGACGGATGTTCTTCTCTGCTCCCTGGGTGTTGTCCTAAGCCTGCCTTTGTACAGCGTCACCCTTGCAAGGTCACCCAAAACCTGTGTCTCCTGTGCAAAGTCTTTATGCTGGTGCTTACACCAGCCTGACTCTCCCACAACTCCCCCGGCCGAATCCAAAGAATGATGGGAAAATGCTGAGCAGGTCTTTGCTGCCGGGTTCTAGCAGGAGCGGGGGAAGGAGGAAGGGGTTTTGGGTGTCCTGAGCCAAACTTCAGAAGTCTGGAGCTGGCGTGGGCGGAGCTGCAGGCGAACGGAGAGAACGGACAAGAGCCGTGAAAAGAAGTAGCGCAGAGGCCCCTTCTGAGCTTGAAAGGGCTTCCGGGCAGCAGTGGTCAAAAGCCAGAGGAAAGCTCCTATCTTAGCCCGTATCTGCTGAATCAGAAAAAAAGGCAAGGAAAGTTTTTAGTGCCCTCGATTCAGAACGCTGGCTGAAAATCAGACCGTGCTTAAAATATGGAGCCATATGCTGATTTTCTTCGGTAGTGAGAGTGTCCTCGGCAGACCCGACGCGAGCCTCCTCAGACTGAGTATTCCGGGCTGGAAGTGTGTGAGGACCACCCCGCAGGACCGGCCCTGCCTCTGGGGAGCCAGGGACGCCAGCCCCCAGGAAAGCCACAAGGGAACAGAGTGGCACCCCCAGGGCATCGTAGCCCATGGTTGGTGGTGGTAGAAGAAATGGGATTACAAGATTTGTTTGCCTCGTCTAAAATGATCCTCTGATTCCAGAGCCTGTGTCAGGAAGGCGAGGACCCAGGAAGGTTCTCCGTCTTGGGCAGGAAAAGCACAGCCAGCTGGGGCGGGGCGGGGGGGGAGAAGGAGGGGGACGGGGGAACGGACAGGGGCACAGAGTCCCTGTGTCCGTGTGCCTGGCCCGAAGATGGGTGTGTTCTTTCTCACCTGTTGTGGTGTAGGCTTGCTTTCTGGTTAAAGGAATAACCTGGCTTTGGGGAATTAAATGCAATGTCAGTGTTGGGTTGTCTCCGGCCCGGTTTGTTCAGATGGGATTCTAGGAATGCATGGTCTATATTTTGAAGTGGAGTTTTGTAGACGTTCGAGGCCCAGGCACCCTCTCCTCCTAGCTGCAGTGCCCTGGTGCTCGGCCCAGTGATCCCCCATCCAGATGCAGGATGTAAAATCCAGATGCGGGATGACACCTGCCTTAGGATGACTTCTGACTCTGAACTCTGTGATCTGAGGGTCGAAACTGCCCTCCAAGGACACGTGGCATAGCCTCTGGGGAGGCCCTTGGACTCACAGACGCCTCTTTGGAGGCACGGGGCCCCCGTCCGATCGGGAGCTGGGTTCCTTAGGTGAGTTACCAGGCCTTCATCTGCAAATTGGAGCTGCCCACGGGCACTGATGTGGGGCTCCCTGCCCTGGGTGCAGACCCAGCCACCCCCCAGCTTAGCCCATCCTTCTGGCCAGCGAATGACCCTCACCAACTCATCTGGCCTCTGGGATTCTGCCCTCCCGCAGATAGTTCAAATCAACTTAACTTTTACAAAAGGTGAAAATGTATTAACATTTTATGTTACAAATGTTACAATGTTATAAACTGTTAAAATGTTATTTTACAAACTGTTAAAATGTTACAAATCAGTCACTAACAGTGTCACAATGGATAGACCTTGGAGTAGATGAAAAACCCCAGGGCGTTTTCTCCCCACTGTGTGGTCCAGAGGGAGGGACGGACGGAGGGAAGGACGGAGGGACGAGGGCAGGCAGGCGCGCACCTGCCGCGTTATCGTCCTGCAGATCACCCAGCACTCACCCTGTGACGCTCCACTGTCTCGGTGCTCGCCCTGCTCAGTCTCCGCACCGTCCTACTTTCTCTCCATGTCCGTAGCACCCTCCTTCCTGGACTTCCCGTCCCTGTGCCCTCTTCGTGGGTGTCTGCTTTGCTGGCACCATCCAGGGTGGGCCCTGGGCTCCTCTCTCCTCCCTGTATTCTCCTGAAAGGGATTCCCTTGGTGCCACATCATCGTTTCCCATCCACCCATAGTGACTCTCGAGTGGGCCTGGCTGGATAGGAGTTCAGATTCCAGAACTCGTGGCCTTTGTTAATCCCCTTTGGACCCATAAATCACACCTGGCTCCCCCCAAAGCTCGGATCTCTGACAGATGATCTCTGCTGAAGACGCCAAGGCCACCAAGATAACCTCTGTCCCCAGGCTCCTGCTCCTTCCTATCCACAGCTCCGCCCTCTGCGGCTACCATCTGGTCCGTCCAGTGAGGCAGCTTCTGTGGGGGGGGGGGCCGCCCGCCCGCCCGCCCGCCCTCAGACTCATCTCCTGCTGCTCCCTGGCCCTTAGCTGACTTCAGCTTCCTAGGGACGCTCCCTTGATAGTCACCCCTCAGGCCAGGTCAGGATTCTTCTAGCCCCGCCCCATCATATACCCTCCTAGCTCCGCCCCATTCCATCCACTCCTAGCTCCACCCCACCCCTGGCTCCGCCCCATTCCATCCACTCCTAGCTCCACCCCACCCCTAGCTCCGCCCCATTCCATCCACTCCTAGCTCCACCTCACCCCTAGCTCCGCCCCATTCCATCCACTCCTAGCTCCACCCCACCCCTAGCTCCGCCCCATTCCATCCACTCCTAGCTCCACCCCGCCCCTAGCTCCGCCCCATTCCATCCACTCCTAGCTCCACCCCATCACCTACACTACCAGCAGGTGCAGGGTAGGTCTGCTCAAAACCTTGCCCTGGTGTTCCTTGCCCTGGTGAGGTGGTGGGAGTTATTTGTGGGTAACTTGTGGACTGAGTGACTAGTGGGCATATGCAGGGGGCATCGCTCTTCATCAGGTTCAGTCGACCCCTGCTGGGAGGCTCAGGTGTGCGCCCTGTGTTCTTGGCTGTTCATTTTTCCCACAAATGTTTCCTGAGTTTCTCCTATGGGCCAGGTGTTAGAACTGTAAGACAGGCAGACAATACATCTCTGTCCTTCAAGGACTCAGATCACCATGCAGGAAAGAGAAGGTAAGTAGTTACACCCACAAATGTCAAATTACAGCTGTTACAGAGAGAAGGACCACGGGGAAGAGCTACATGGACATCAGCAGGGTGGGGAGGGCTTCCCAGAAGGTGGTGTCTGAGCTGATGTCTGGAGGAGGAAAAAGATATTCTGGGACTGCAGGGACCTCCCCCTCCCAGGGGGATAGTGGGAAGACTCTACACCAGGGGGCAGAGTGCTATGCTCGAAATTCAGAGGAGAGGTGATGTCCAAAGCGGTCTAGAGGGCCACATGTGGGATGTAGCTTCTCTTCCAAAGGGCCATTGCCCACTACCGAGACCTGGGGCAGGTGGCCTCCCCTCTGTGTGCTCTGGTTTCCTCATCTCTAACGAGGGGCACGGGGGTGCTGCTACTGTGCCCATGGGGGTTTGCGAGAATTAAAGTAATCAGTGCTGCAGAGGGCTGGCTGCTGAGTCCGACGCCAGTCAGTACTCTGTGTGCCTGGGGGATCTTGACAGCCGTGTGTTTGTCATCAGCGGTCCCCTTCCAGAGGACTGCGCCTCCGCCACGCTGTCCAAGAGAAACATGGTTTACCGCCGCGGGCATCTGGCGAGGTGTCGAGGGGAGCTGGGAGCTGCTTCCTGTTGATGTGCTGAGTAGTCCTGCTTTCTCACGTGATCTCCTTCTGTCCAGATTCCAGAATTCTCTGATGGTTTCTGGACCGGGTCCCAGCTGGCTTGCTGGACCAATTCGGAGACACCTTGGTCTTACTTCCCAAAAATCTCCATCTACCTGAGAGACGAGAACTCCAGCCGGTCGTTCCGTGTCACCATCCTGCCTCAGGTATGAGCGGGGACCTGGGCGGTTCTCCCGGAACAGGTGACCCCCCAAGCGCGGTCAAGGTTCTCGCGTCAGGTCGCGTATCTGTGCTAGGCTCGGAGTGTGACGAGGGTGCTGTTCCCCGCCGCGAAACCGGGCGGCCCCCATCAGTGGGCGTGGGCCCCTGCTCGCGAGTCCAGGCAGGCCTGCTGCTCTCTACACGCCCGTGGACACATCGGGACACCAGCCCTGTGTGTGGCCTCCCTCTTGAATCTGGTGGCTCGCTGGCGGAGCGATGGGGCTGCAGACTCCACCATCCCGCAGCTGCCTCGTGGTGCTGGTGGGACTCTGGGGGGCGACGCACCCAGGGGCCCAGAGCAGGCCCACTGCCGTCTGCCTACGCCTGCACAGTGCTGCACCCTCAGGGCCGAGGCAGCCCAGACCCTCTGGGCTGGGGAAGTAGAAGGCCCAGAATGGAGGACACGGTGCAGTGTCTACCATAGCACCAAATACGTTCTTTTCTTTTATGTATTTATTTGTCTTTAAAGATTTTATTCATTTATGCGGGAGAGAGAGCGGGAGAGAGAGAGGACAAGCGGGGGTAGCAGGACAGAGAGGGAGAAGCACACCCTGGTGGGCGGGGAGCCCGATGTGGGGCTCGATCCCAGGACCATGACCCGAGCTGAAGGCAGACGCCTAACCGACTGAGCCATCCAGATGCCCCTAAGATATGTTTTTTTTTGTTTTTTTAAAAAAGATTTTACTTATTTATTTGACTGAGAGATCACAAGTAGGCACAGAGGCAGGCAGAGAAAGCGGGGGGAAGCAGGCTCCCCACTGAGCAGAGAGCCCGACACGGGGCTCGATCCTAGGACCCTGGGATCATGACCTGAGCTGAAGGCAGAGGCTTAACCCACTGAGCCACCCAGGTGCCCCTAAAATATGTTTTCTTAAAAAGGAGAATAAAACTTGAAGCTCGAGAGATGAAGACAACCTTCTGTTTTCCATATTCGAGAGGTCATTGGCTCCTTCCTCTCCTTCCTCCTCCTACGCATCTCATCAAACGCAGCATGCTCTGCCCTGCTCAGTCATGCTTCTCACCTCCTGGTTCCCGAGGCTTGCGCTCAGGTCCCTCTCTGTCCCCCTCTGGGGACCTCCACACACACTCTGTAGGCCCAGTCCCCTACTTTCTGCCCTTAAAACCCTCGCAAAGTGATCTTCCTGGGAGGCGGCGTTCGGTCCGCTGTCCCCGCTGGGAGCCATCAGCGAGTCCCCACCCTGTGCACACTGATGTCCTCATTTCCTGGGGCTCTCCGGGCCTCCCTGGACCCTTCCACGCCCTTGAACCACCACTCACCAGCCGGCATCCTCCTGGGCTTCCTGCTCGCTCTCCTGACCTTTCCTTCTGCCACCCCCCACCCCCGCCCGAAATGCCCTCCCCTCCCCCACTCCCTCTGCATATCCAGATTCTTCCCATCCTTCAAGGTCCAACTCCGACAACCCTCTTTTGTTGAACCTCTGCTGAGCAAAATAGCCCGTTTGTGAGCCTGCCCTTCTGACTCATAACGCAGGCTTCCGAGTCTGTCCCTGCGGCATGCAGTCATCCCTTCAGGGGGTATTTTATGCTGGTGCCCTTTGCGTTTGAGCTCTCTTTTCTTTAAAAGCACATGCTCAGGCTTCTAGTTCTTCCTCAGTTACATTAATTCCTTGACGAGGAGAACCGTGAGATGGAAGGTCCTTGCTCCTTCCCTGGCGTGAGCGTGCAGTGGGGACTGGCGTGTAACCACAGGTTTTTTGGAACAGACAGATCAATGTGCCTTTGTCGTGATTTGGTGACTTTGGGATAAAGGGCTGGGGAAGGAGGAAGGATTTCAGAAGTAAAACAAGTAAGAGTACGGCTGTTTCCCTTCTCAGCTTGTCCGTGAGGACGTGCCTTCCAGGAATGGCGGGTTGCTGGGGACGGGCTTGAGGGCCGCAACAGAGACCCGGGGATGGAGGACACAGTCACTGAGGCCTGAGCTGTGTGCTCAGCCCCGCCCCGACTCACACTGTCACGCTGAGCAGATCACTGAGCCCTTTCTCCGTCTGTCCCTTTAATGTTAAAGGGAGAAATCACAATACTTGCCAAAGACATTTTCACTGCATACAGTGATGCTTTCTCCGTCTTTAAAATAATTGCTTTTTATGGTTAAATTTTGGTCCATCGAGCAGCACGTTGTGGATGTCAGGGTGGTCTGTGACTAAAGTCAAAGCTTTAGGACAGAGGTGAGCGTGTAATCGGGAATGGATGGCAGGGGCGTGGGTTGGCAGAATCAGGGACTCATAAGATGCAGGAGAACACAGGCATTTGGGGGAAAATCTGTGATGTCCAGGGCGGGCAGTAGCCGCCAGAGCTGGAAGGTCCCTGGGGCTCAATGGCTGGTTCCAGGACCGGGTGCGGGCCGAGTGCGAGAACATAATGAGGGAGGTTGGGGAGCGTTGCCTTTAATTTTTGTTCTCTGCGTGAGAATTCAGTAGTAGTCTCACAAGACTAGATGTTTTTTTGGGTTGATTTGGATATGTTCACATTTTTGGTTTTCAAAAATCTGCTTTCCCTGCTGTTTTCCCTTTTTCTTCCGCAACATTCCCATTCCATTCTCTTTCTGTCACCTCTTTGGAGAAGGGCTTGAACAGGCAGTTGTGACCCATCCCGTGCCGATAACCTCCCAAGCTCTGTGTGGCACTGATGCAGCCCTTGGGGTTGGGTGGGGGCACCTCCCAACACTACAGCTCTGTCTGCCTGCCTCCCTCTCCCTAAACTTTTAGGGCAATCGTCAGGGCTCCTTCCTGCCAAGGTTTTAGAAACGGCCCATGGCTGGGACCTTTCTGGCATCGACCGTCCTAGAGGGGCATATGCTTGCTCACGCAGGAAGGAGCTGTGTCAAAGGCAATTGTCTTAAATTATGTCTGTCTCCAGTCTTTCCCCAAAACACACGGGCTGCTGCTTTTTTGGCCTGTTGACAAAAGCAACCCCTAACCCCAGCCCACGGGCAAATTCTGGTTTTCTTTTCCACATACCCCTAAAAATGTAAATAATTTCAGTCTACCACTGGTTGGTCTATTTGTGCTATTTTCGCTGAAGACAGACAGTTTATTCTGAGCTCTAGCCATCCTTCAGCTTTCCCCAGCTCGTTACAGCATCTACAGTCTGGAACTTCTATTGGCAGTCAGCTGGGGCACACATACGAGAGTAAAAGATACACATTCGGTCTGCATATTTTTGCATCGATATCCTCAGTTACATGATAGGTGATAATGGATTGGGTTTTATTCTAGAATTGGTTTCTTCGGAAGTCAGGGTGTGTTTTGTGTGTGTGTGTGTGTGTGTCCACGGACGTGCCTGGGGCTCACTTGCGGACCCTTGGGTGAAGGTGCCCCTGCCTTTGCCTCGTTAGAGTTGATCATGAGAAGTTGCGTCTTCCGTTTGATGTTCGGCAAGCTCAGCACCACCTGCATTTAGTGAGGCCCTCCTGGGTGCCTCCCGTCCCCTTGAAGATTGGGCTCCGGGAGCACAGCAGAGAACAGACCGACTCCCGGCCTCAAGGGAGGGTTTGCAGACAGACAGCCCAGTCCGGGAGGGTTCTGACTGTGGGTGCGGCTCTTGGACCCAGCAGTGGCCCCAGATCTAACTGTTGAGGACGCCAGGGGCTGCCAGCGTTATGTCCTTGCTCACCCTGCTGCCACACAGCCCCTCCCCTCGCCATCCAGGCGCTGGCAGGGGCGTTGAAGTTCGTCTTCCTCTGGGGTCAGCTTGATTGTGATTGATCTCCTCTAGTGTGACTTGTAGTTTCCTGTCCCGCCCAGACCTTAAATAGTGCTCCTGTGTTCCCACCCCGGGGGGCTGGCTCCCTGTCCCACCTCTCTGCTGTGGTTTGCCTCCAGGCCGCACCCCTCCCTTGTCACCTGGTGCAGCCCCTTCCTGCCGAACCCTCTAAAAATCCCCTCCCCTCACACCCCCTCCGGCTCCCAGCCTTTCCCACCTCAATCTTTCTTCCTGCTTTTACCCCTTGAGGACTGGTCAGTACTCACAAGGAAGCCCTTCTTCCTACTCATCTTGCCCTTTATTGCCTGTTTCCGCAGACATTCAGTATTTTATCTTGCTAAGCCCTCTCTTCTCTTGGTTGGCTGCATTTGCATACTTTGCTGTTAAAACACGGAGGGATTGTTCCCCTGAGTGACACCGGCTTGCTCCCTGATTAAGTTTTGACTCATTTCCTCACACTCGCGCCCCCAGAGGACGTCAGGGCCACGAGCTGTGTTGATGGAACACGCACAGCCCGTGGTCCTCACCCTCGCGAGAGCTTCCTACGAGAGGGTGCTGGGTCTTCTGTCTGTGACAGCTTCTCTCGCCGACGGAGGAAATAAATCATCTTGCTTCCACCTGCTGCCGACTTTTAAGCTCTCTTTAGCAGAGGATGACAAAGACGGCATCCTGGGGCCCATTGGGAGCCACAACTATGTTTGGACCGGGGCGGTAGCCATGGGGATGGGAGGTGTGATGGGGTTCGGATGCCATTTCAGAGGAAGGCCTGCAGCTTCTGGGTATGGTTTCCATGTAAGGAAAGAGATCCTGGCCCGGTGCTGTAGGGCCTGAGGAAATGAGTGAATCATAGATTTACTGAAACAGAAGACCTTGAGAAAAGCAGATTTGGGGAGAATGTCCTGAGTCTGGTTTCTCTGATATTACATTTGAGATGCCTGTTGAGTGTGGCTGTGGCAGCAAAGATCTATTGGAGGTCAGGATTTGGGCATCAGCATAGAGCCCCGGGGTATGCTTAGGACCACGGGGCCACATAGGTCACCTGGGGTGGAGTGGGGTGGGGGCGTGGCCACCGGAGGCCAGAGCCCTGGCATTCTCTGATGCTTGCAGGGGACGAAGGTAAAGTGGACCCTACACAGGTGCCTGAGAATGAGCAGCCGGTGTTGGGAGGAAGAGGAGACCGCCCTTTCTCAGAGGCCACAGGGAGGAGGAGTTTGAAGCGGAGAGTTTGCTGGTCCCATTACCATAGAAGGGGCCTGTCTCACTCCACTTCATTTACCTGCCCCCTCGCCGGATGGGAAGCCTCGAGGGCAGAAGTGTGTTTGTTGCTGATACTGGGACAGTATTTAGGCCATGCCAAGTGATGGATGGATGGATGGACGGCTGGATGGATTAGATGGATGGACAGACGGGCAGATGGACGGATGGATGGATGTATGGATGGTTGGACGGATGGATGGATGGGCGGATGGACGGATGGACGGGTGGATGGATGAGTGGATGGATAGATGGACGGATGGATGGACAGATAGATGGATGGACGGATGGATGGACATCTGTGTGGGTGCATCTTTGTGGGTGCATCTGTGCGTGGCTATGGGAGGCGCACTTGTTTTTTTATCACTTTCAGTCGTGTTTATCACCATGCTTGTGATGTCATCTTCCGGATGGCAGGGTGATGTCATCTCCTCGCCCTGCATCACCCCATGGCTCCTGGGAGGGTTGGAACACCTTGAGAGCTTTGTGAGGTTGCCAGGTTCATGCTTTTCCCTGTCTGTCGGCCTGTTCTCTCCTTGTAAACAGCTCTACATCCAGCCCATGATGGGGGCCGGCCTGAATTACGAATGCTACCGATTCGGCATTTCACCTTCCACTAACGCACTGGTGATTGGTGCAACCGTGATGGAGGGCTTCTACGTGATCTTCGACAGAGCTCGGAAGAGGGTGGGCTTTGCAGCCAGCCCCTGTGCAGGTAAGCGATGCTCGCGCTGGACAGGGAACCCCCGGCCAGAGTACTTGGCATCCATTCATGAACTTGGAAGCAACTCTTGAGGATGGGTCAGTTGCCTTTGAATTCTTTCCCACAGGCCTGTCATCCACAGCCAGTCTTAGCAGTAAGACGCTCGGCAGGATGTAGAGAAGAGAAAGTGAGGCCGTCCTCTAAAATGTTTAATCCCATGCTTGACACAAAACTGATGCGTGGTTGACATTAGTATTATAGTTACATCTCACATTAAATTTAGAATGGTATCTCACACCACCAAATAAAGATAGGGGACCTTGGGGGAAAATTACAGTTTTTTGACAGGAGAATTAAAGATTCATAGGTAAGCTGTATATTTTTTTTCCCATCAAAGCAATCTTCGTTGTGCAAAAAGAAGTAAATGCCTGTCATTGCTGTTTCTTGAAATCCTAAAATGAGGAGATCAAGAAGCGTGTTTTTCTCCTAGAACCCCCTTGAAGAGCTGGTTTGGGGGTGATCGGCAATGTTGTACTGCGAAGCTGATCTTGAAGGTTGGGCCAGTGTTCAGGGAAACCACAGGCGAGAGGGCAGGAAAGGTGAGGGGTGGGTAAGCCCCCCAGACTGGAAGCTGTCTGTAGACGAGCAGTTGGCTGGGATGGGGTGTCCACCTAGAGCACGGTATAGCAGGAGGGTCAGGTGCTTGGCAGAAAAGGCCAGTCCTGGACATGGGCATGAGCCAGGATTGCTGGGATGCGTGGAAAGTGCACGTGTGACCAGGCAGCAGGCAGGCGCTGCCGGGTTCCTGGGCGGGATTTCAGGACTGACAGGTCCTGGCACGTGGGGTTCAGAGTTGGCAGGTAACATGCCAACGAAGAGAAAAATTAAGCACATGTGAGGCAGCGAGGACATGAGACAGGAGAAAATGAGAGGCTGTGGGGTGAGACTTGGGTCCCCACACAGTATGGGGAGGGAGGCGTGAATGTAATGAAACACTCGGGACAGTGACCCACGGGCAGGAGTGCTGGCTATGTCGGTCACCCCGACCTTCACTGGGATCAAAAACCCACGGAGGAGTCTGGGGAAGAGCCATGGAGATGGGGAGGGGGTGCAGGCAAAATGTCGGGTGATCTCAGCTGATTTATTCCAAAGGGGGACATTTCAGACCTTATTTACCATCTGACTCGCAGAGGTCAAGTCGGTGTCCTGGTGGATAAAGCAGGTCAGTCATGCTGCCCATCCTTGTTTGGACACAGGGGATTCCCGGAGGATGAAATAACAATTTGGGGAGTGGGAGGAGAGGCATATCCGGGGAACAACTTACATCAGGAATATTAGTCCTGCTCACGTGATATATAAACAAAACCACCGAACGCCACGTACACACTTGGTTGCTGCGAATGCCTTCTTCGGGCGTTCACACAGAGCGCTCTGACTCTGCCCTAGGGACCGGGCTCCAGATCCCCGGGGCTTGTCCTTTTGTTGTCTTTGTCTTCGTGGGGAGTGAATGTTTACCTCTCAGAGTGCATTAACTGTGTGTAGCCTGGGAGGTATCCCTGGGGGAGACCTTCCTCTGTGGCACTGCCTGGGACTTCCGGATGGGAGATGCTACCGGTCTGCCAGCTGTGAGTGTTTCACGTCTCATAACCCAGGGAACTAAGCACTAAAGCAATTTTCCCCACGATTTCTGTTCTCTTGTTAAATACCATTAAAATAGAGGCTACTATGGCAACAGCCATATCGTCCACTTTACTTAATACTGCACAGCGCGTAATCACTGTGTCTCCTAAGTGAATTGCTGTTGGAAATAGTTTAATATTAAGTGTCTGCAGGCAAAGCAGCATTCATTCCTGCCTTTCAACATGAATTTTTTGTTAGGTGTGCTTATCGAAGTTTGGGTTTTGTTTTGTTTTTCTTGGTTACTATTTTTAAAAAGGCGTATTTAAGGTTTTGGTACTTAAACATTTGATTTTCTCAGCAGTGGGAATATACACAGATAGGTCTCCTCTTCCATGCAAACTGTTTAGCCATTAAAGTAATTACTTCCCCAAAAGGCACAATTAGGAGCCAGACAGTGGTCAATAGTGCTGTAATAAATGGAAGAGGTACACAGCCTTTTTTTTCTCTTTAAAAGTGTTTATTTTTAATTTATCACATGCTTTAAATAACAAAATGATTTAAGTCCTAGGAAATCATGTGCTCTGGGCACACTTACGGAACACCCAGATTTAACAAATGCTAACGTTTTGTCATATTTGCTTCAAAAATTTGTCATAGAAACAGAAAATAAATGTAGCTTAAAGCCCCAGTCCATGACGTTCCCCAGATTGACCCTTTATCCTCAGACTGGTGTAGATTCTTCTCTAATTACTACGTACTTAAGATTTTGTGACGTAGTTATCAGTGCCTTGCATTAGCTGTCTCTTGCTTGGTAACAGTTTAACCCCATGGTTAGCAGCTCTGTCTGACTTGGCAGGTGCTGAGGGTCAGCAGTGGAGGAGCAGCTTAGCTGGGTGGTTCTGGGTCCTACTGGAAGCTTACTCATGGGGTCGGAGAGAGGAGCACTCCTTTCCTCGCCATTGGGACGTCCCGCCAGGCTTCCCTGACCATCCTTAAGATGGGCACCCGGTCACCCCAGAGCAAGTGATTCCAGAAAGTGAAAGTGCCACAGAGTACCCAGGCTGGTCTTTTTACGCCCAGTTTTGAAACTGACATGCGGTCACTTCTGCCCTAGTCTGTTGGCTGCTCAGAACAGCCCTGGCCCCGGGGTGGGAGGGGATTACACAAACGCAACTACCAGGGAGCCAGGATCATTGGAGTCTCCTTAGAAGCTGTCTGCCGGCTACCTCTAAATAAGTACCATGTCACAAAATGTTGGTTGGTTGGTTGGTTGTGGGGTTTGGGTATTTTCACACGTGTATGAACGCTCTGTAGTACGGTGTGTATCCTTCTTCAGCCTGCTGATTGCTCAGCATCACACGGTTACTGGATCTTCCGTGTTGGCAGGAGTCCTAGGTCACTCATTTTGACAGCTGTGTAGTATCCTATCGTATGAATATACCCAGATTATGTACCCAGTTCTGGCCTGATTACCATCTGGAATGTTTCTGATATTTGCAGTTATAAAGAGTACTATGGCAGACATCTTTCTGCGTGCTATCGAGATCTTCTGAAGATGGAAGTTCTAGGGGGTTTGGTATGCTAGTCTGCAGTGTTACTGGCCACGTCAGGTTTGCCTTCCAAGCAGCTGGACCATGAGAATTACATCAGACTGTGCCTTTGTTTTCTTTTGTTTTTGTTTTTTGTCAATCTGTGTGAAATAGTGTCACAGTTTGATTACTTCTAAGATGATGCAACTTTTTTTTTTTTTTTTAAGATTTATTTGGGAGTGGGGGGAACAGCAGAAGGAGAGGGAGAATCTCAAGCATACTCCCCATTGAGTGCAGAGCCCATCTCCTGGCTCGATCCCCAGACCCTGAGATCATGACCTGAGCTGAAACCAAGAGTCAGACACTCAACCAACTGAGCAATCCAGGTGTCCTGAGATGATGCAACTTTTGATATATTTATGTAGTATCTGAGCCTTTTCTCTCATGGTGAATTTTTCTACCAAAAGCTTATGCACATTTTTCTAGCTATCTTTTTAATTGATGAGTATACATTCTTAATATCTGACCCATTCATTTAGGGGGCTTATGCATGGTGGATAAGATCTGAAAATCTCTCTGGATTTCTTCTACTTGTTTTTCTTATCTTTCTTTCACTTTTTTTAAATTTAGTGAGATGGAAAGTACCAGTGTCTTCCTGCCAGTGTCTTCATGCCACCTACATGCCCCTCACCATTTAGATCTGATTTGCCATATATCAGTATGTATGTATATGTGTATATGTAGTTTTTGTTTGAGCCATTTTCAAATGGGTTGCATATATCATGATATTTTCCTCCTGAATATTTCACTCTATGATATTTCATCCAAAAGACCTCTTAAAAATAAGGGCAGGTTCATACATAAATGTAATACCATTATGACACCCCCAAATTAGCAGTATTTACATTGTATTATGTAATATTTAGGTTGTATTCAGATTTTCTCAGTTACCTCAAAAATGGTATTCTTGGGGCTCCTGAGTGGCTCAATGGGTTAAAGTCTCTGTCTTCAGCTCAGGTCATGATCCCAGGGTCCTGGGATCAAGCCCCACATTGGGCTCTCTGCTCAGCGTGGAGCCTGCTTTCCTTCCTTCTCTCTCTCTGCCTGCCTCTCTGCCTACTTGTGATCTCTGTCTGTCAAATAAATAAATAATATCTTTAAAAAGAGAATATTAATTTAAAAAATGGTATCCTTGGCTATGATTTTTTTGTTTTTTTTTTTCTTTTGATGGCCATTTGTTTTGTAGAATATGTCATATTCAGATTGGTCTGGATTTTTCCTAATAGTAGCATTTAACATGTTCATTTAACCTTACATTTCTGTAAACTTGAACTTAGGTCTAGAAGCTTGGTTAGATTCAGGTTAAATTAATTTTGCAAGATACCTACTAAATTTGGGGCACCTGGGTGGTTCAGTTGATTAAGCATCTGCCTTCGGCTCATGTCATGATCTCAGGTTCCTGGGATCGAGTTCCACATCAGGCTTTCTGCTCAGTGGGGAGCCTGCTTCTCCCTCTGCCTGCTACCTCCCCTTGTTTGTATGCTCTCTGTCTGTGTCAAATAAAAAAAAACAACAACAACAACAAAAAAAAAAACACCTCTTTAAAAAAAAATAAAGATACCTACTAAATTGTAATAACCTCTTTGTCATATACCACAGTATGTGTCTAGATCTGTTACTTCTGAACATTCTCTTCTATCCCACCAGTGTAGTTGCTGTCCCTGTGCTATAACACAGTTTAATGTCTGTAGTTGCAATAAGACGTAACATCCAGCAAGGGCTCCGCTCTTCTCCTTATTCTCCTTCAGATGCCCTTGGCTACTTTTGTCCTTCTATTCGACTTGTCAAGATCTCAGAACTCTAACGGGGTTTTGATTGCAACTGCACTGGATTTGCAGGTTAACTTGAAAATAAACCAAGTCTTTATTATACAAGTCTTTCCCCCATGAATGTACGAATTCTCATTTGTTTGGGTCTTTTCTGTCCTGCAGCCACTTTGTGGTTTTCTCCAAGAGGGTCTTACACATATACTTCCTCTTAGATGCCTGTTAGCTCTTAATGTTACGGAGATTGTAAGCGAGATTGTTTTAAATTGCGTTTTGATTGTTTGGTATATAGGCCTGCAGAGGCTTTTTGTATATTAATCTTCTATCCAGCCACCTCGCTGAATTCTCCTTTTATTTTTTTTTTTAATATTTTATTTATTTATTTGACAGAGAGAGAGATGACAAGATCTCTCTGCTGAACAGAGAGTCTGATGTGGGGCTCAATCCCAGGACCCTGAGACCATGACCTGAGCTGAAGGCAGAGGCTTAACCCACTGAGCCTCCCAGGTGCCCCTGAATTCTCCTTTTAAAAAAATAGCTGTCAGTGTTGCTGGGATTATCTATGAAAGCAGATACATAGTGTGAGGCAGGGGCAGGTTTGTGAACTTCCCTTTGAATCCCCAGTTAAGGGATTCTCAGTTTGCTGAAATTGTTTGGTCTGAGTGGGAAAACAGACTGACATTTTCTCCTAATGTTAAACATATTCCTAGTCTATGACTCAGCAACCTCCCTCTTAGGTATCTGCAGTGGGGAGACGAATGTGTGTGTCCACCCAAAGACTTGACCAGAAGCAGCTTTATTCATAAAATGAAGTAAAGTACTACTTCATTCAGTAATTACATCATTACATAAAACCACCATTTTTATCAAACTAAAAAGAGCCCAAAGTGTATGGAAGGAGACTTGGGTAAACAAATGATGACACAGTAATTTTCCTTACACTGAAAGATGTGCTTTTGAGGATCTCTTTCAAATTTCATTTCATTTTGCCCCAATTTTTGGATCATAGTTTAACTGCATATGGAATTTTTTTAAAAGAATTTGCTTATTTGTTTATTTATTTGTTGGAGAGTGTGAGCACACATGCGTGGAGGAGGGGCAGAGGCAGAGGAAGAAGCAGGTTCCTCACTGAGCAGGGACTCTTGAATGTGGGACTTGATTCCAGGACCCCAGGATCCTGACCTGGCCAAAGGCAGACACTTAACTGACTGCTTAACGACTGAGCCCCCTCCCCCCTCCACCAGGTACCGCAAGCATTTGGAATCTTGCTGGGTAATGTCACTTTGCCTTTCAAGGAGGCTGTCCTCTTTTATACCTGGTTTTAGCAGGTCTCTAGCACCATACACAATGGCCTGACTTCGCAGTCAGCATCACCAACAAGTTGTTGTCAACGCTTTGGGAAATTTTGCCAACCTGATAGGTGGGAACAATGATCTGTATAATTTTTAACTTCATTACTTTATATGTGTGAGGTTGAGTTTATTTTCATGTGTCTAATGGTATTTTTTTCATTCTCTGTGAACTATGGGCTCATGATATTTTCACCTTATTATTTTCTATTGGGTTTTTAGTTGTTTTTTTTTTTTAATTTTTTTTAAAGATTTTATTTATTCATTTGACACAGAGAGAGAGAGTGAACAAGTAGGCAGAGCAGCAGGCAGAGGGAGAAACAAGCTCTCCACTGAGCAGGGAGCCTGATGTAGGGCTCGACCCCAGGACTCTGGGATCATGACCTGAGCTGAAGGCAGAGGCTTAACTGACTGAGCCACCCAGGCGTCCCTTGGTTTTTAGTTTTTTATATTGATTTGTAGAACCTCCATGTAATGGAGTAATTAACCATTTAGAGAAAAAACCTATAATTCATGTTTTATTTATACATTATTTAAAAATTTACTTTGCTGATCATGAATTTTATTGTGAAAGTGCTCTTATGTTTTTAAATATATTTGTCTTTTGTCTTAAGGCTTTTAGGTTTGAAGTCACATTTTAAAAGACCTTTACTGAAATTGTTTTGTGATTTGTGCAAGTACTTTGATATTTGATATTTGATTTACCGTGATGTAGCTGTATGGATACAGACTATATCAAGATGACTACCCCATTGTTCCTATAACATTTTTCAGATAATCCACATTTTCTTCACTGATCTGAAATTCCACAGTTACAGTATACCAAATTCCAGTAAATATTTGGAAATATTTATCTTTGGATTTCCTGTTCGAGTGATACATCCTACAGTGTTAGTTTCTGTCCATTATTCTTTATTCAAAATTTCCCTGTTGTTCTTAATTTTATTTTCCCTTGTGGACTTTTAAATCAGCCTGTTTAAAAAAAAAATCTTGTTAGTATTTTTGTGAGGTTTTTAAGCACTGTAAACACAGCTCTTATATAATCTCAAGCATTGTGTGCTGTTTTCCTATCATTTATGGAAAGCTGATCTCTTTGTGTTTGGGGCTCTGGACTGTTCTCCCGGTGGTAGATTTTCTTTGCACTTGGTTTGCAACTTTTTGTTGTGAGCTTATCTTTAGTGGGAATGTTTTTTTTTTCCCTTCCTTTGGAGAGAGTTCAGTGCACCTTGGGTTCTACAAATGTTGTTCTAAAGCAACTTTGCATTTGTTTCTGCTGAATATGAGGCAATGAGAACTTTTGGGATTTTTACAGCAAGCTGTGTAAATTTAGATGCCTGTCTTGCTTGAGGTGGGGGCTGGGAGACTGTTTCTCCCCGAAGAGTCTTTCTTGCAGTCCCTGCTCTCCCCTCCTCCGACTTCAGGCAGAGTCAGGCTTCCTGGTTAGCAGAATTTTCCCGGTGCCCTCCGCCAGTGAACCAGGCTCTGTCACCCATCTCCATGGTGCTGGGGTCAAGTCTTCTGCCCGCCCCCCTCCAGCCCCTCCCGCCCGTCCCTCTGTGGGCATTGGATCCCCAGTTCTAGGGCCTATTTCTAGGCTCATCTACATATTTAAAAATATAAGTTTATCATCTTTTCTATGTGTTACAGTAGGAGGAAATTCTACCTCGCTGCCAACTAGCACTTGGCGAAGCCCAGACCTTTGGGAACTTCCCTTTTCTCTTGGTATCTTTTATTTGCTTTTCATAATAATTGGTGTTTGTCAGACAACACTTAGCTAGAGGATTAGGCTTTTCTATAGGGCCTGGGACTCGCAGGAAGGGGAGTAGTGCATGCAAGCTCTTGGAAGGCTCTTCCCCAGGGAGCTGTCCCGAATACACTGGCCCGCGCCCTCCCCTCCTTTCCAGCCAGGGTGTATGAGGATGGCGGTGGGCGGCAGGGTGATGGTTATTTTGGAAAAAGATGCACAGATGCTTCTCTTATGCTGCCCTGCGTCTCCTCGCCTCACCCCCAACCCCTGCGAAGAGTCACTATTCCGGTCTCAGATCCGAGCCTGGTAAATAAGGTTGGTGGCCCCCTGGGTGCTGGGGCACTCGCTGACCTGGAGCTGCCGGTAGAGAATGTCCTTTGCCAGGAGCAGGTGTTAGAGGCTGGAGCCCCTTCGGCCACCTCCATGCTGCCCCGGGCCGAGCATCTGCGAGCTGGGAAGATAATAGAGTGCGGAGAGTGACAGCTCTCTCTTAATGTATCCAAAGCGTCTGAAATACCACCCATCTCTTTTTATAGATCGAGACATTTAGCACCCAAGAGCTGTGTAGATTGAAGCTTTTACAACTTGAGACTCCTCGTGGATCGTGGCAGTCACTTCTCTGCGAATTTCCCTTGCTGCGGGTTCAAAGTAGATCATCTGGTACATATTCGTGTTTAAAAATAGGCAAGTCGGCTGCTAAGAGCAGAGCTGCAGAGATAAGCCTCTGCCGTCTCCTTCGAATCCAGTCGAAAGAGGCAGCAGTCGGTGCCTGGGGGGCTTCGTAGGTGAAGCGTCTGCCTCCCGCTCAGGTCATGATCCTGAGGGGCCTGGGATGGAGCCCCACATAGTCCTCTCTGCTCAGTGGGGAGCCTGCTTCTCCCTCTCCCTCTGCTGCTCCCCTGCTTGTGCTGTCTCACTCTGTCAAATAAATAAATAAAATCTTTAAAAAAAAAAAAAAGATGCCAAAGCCTAGAGTCCCCAGAGACGTGGATCATTAGTCCTCATTCCTCCCTTGATAGAAAAGAACACTGAGGACTCGGGGTGCTAAGTGGTTTCATGTGGTTGCGGAACAAAATGGCCCCGGGCCCAGGACACTGGTCCTGTAGGCTCCAGAACACTCCCCCATGTGAACCACAGAACTGCAGAACCACAGCGACTCAGAAGGCAGCTTAGAACCCAATTGTTGGTCTGGGGAGTTGGTTCACTTGATTTTTTGCATACCATGGCAGAGAAGACCCAACCAGGGTAATTTTTATAGCTGGAAAATTCATGTGTCTTCCTCAGATGTTCATTATCTGCCTGGGTCTGATCTTCTGGGAGATAAGACAGACAACGCAATTAATTGTAACCCATGACATTGATAAGAGATTTAAGATAACAATATATTAACAAGAGCTACTGAGGAAGCACAGACCTCACCCCGGCACTGTGCTGAAGGACCTTTGGTTGACTGGGTGATCTGTTCCACAAGACTGCTGTACTGCAGCAGCCCTTACCTTCCCCATTTTACAGATACGCAAACTGAGGGGCAAAGAAGTTAAGTCAGTTGGTCAAGATGACACAGCTTAGAAAGTGGGAACGAGGACTTGAACCCCAGCAGCCTGAGCCCAGGGTCTGTGCTCTTAACCCATGCGTAGGATGACCTCATAAATAATTCCAGTATAAAAAATTAGAATCTATTAGTAGGATGTGTAAATAAGTGTACAGATTATCCAGCGAATGCATTCCCAGAAAATAGCCTCCAGGAGTTTTTTTTTTTTTTAAGATTTTATTTATTTGACGGAAACACAGGGAGAGAAGGAAAACAAGTGGGAGCAGTGGGAGAGGGAGAAGCAGCTTCCCGCTGAGCAGGGAGCCTGATGGGGTTTTCCATCCCAGGATCTGGGATCATGACCTGAGCCAAAGACAGACACTTAAGGACTGAGCCACCCCAGCAACCCACCCCCTTTCATTTTAAACAGTTTCATTGAGATATAATTGGTATAAAGTGGATAGTCTGTGTTACCGGGGGACCAGGTTGCTGAATTTTTATGTATAAATGGGACTCAGAAAAGCTCCGGGTCCCCTTGGGTGACTTTGCCCACAGCACAGACCCTCCCTCTGTTCCTGACTTCTTGACTGGATTCCACAGGGGTCAGAGAACAGAGGATCAGCTGAATTCTTCTAAATTTCTCGCTGTTTGTTCTTATGGCCCAGAATGTGGTCTATATTGGTAAATATTCTCCTGAAAACAATGTATGTTGGGTGGTGTGGGCGGGGCGTTCTGCGCTTGGCCGCGGGGTCACGCTGGTGGGGGCACTGTTCAGGGGGGCTCTGCCCTCGCCTCACTCCTAACCACTTGCTCGCACAGAGGATGGGGCTGCCGAAGTCTCTGTCTCTGTGAGTTTTCATAAACTGCTGTGGCTTCATCCTGCTTGTTTCTTCCTTCTCAGAACTCTCACGAGGTGCACAATGTTCGGTGTTGTCTGTCCTGTGTTCCCGTTGAGCCTTTCGGTTATGCATGCTGTCACCACCCCAGTAATCCTGTTTGCTGTAACACCCGAGGTTAATGTCACCGCTCCGTATTTCTTCCTTCTTTTTTAAATCAAAGTATAGTTGGGTTTTTTTTTTTTGGGGGGGGGTTTTTTTTAAAAGATTTTATGTATATATTTTGAGAGAGAGAGAGCACGAGTGAGGGGGAGGGGCAGACGGAGAGGGAGAAGCAGGCTCCCCACGGAGCAGGGAGCCCCACATGGGGCTCGATCCCATGACCTTGGGATCCTGACCTGAGCTGAAGGCCGATGGCCAAGCAGGCTCCTCTCTCTGCGTTACTTTTGATTAGCATTCGCTCAACACCACTTTTTCCAACCTGTGACTTTTAAGGAATTTGAGTATTTACATTTTAAGGGGGCTTCCCGTGGGGAGCAAACAGTAGAGTCTTGCTTTTTATCTTAATTCGACCATCTCTGCTTTTTCCATCTCTGCTTTTTCTTCCGGGTGTTTAGACCAGAGATTGGCAGATAACAGCCTGCAGGCCAAATCTGGCCTGTCTTGTCTTTTTTTTTTTTTTTTTTTGGGTTCGGCCTGTAAAAATGGTTTTACATTTTTAAAGGGGTGTGAAAAAATCCGAAAAGAATGTGACAAAAATCCTCCATGGCTCACAAAGCCTTAACACGTTACTTTCTGATCCTTTTCCAGAAAAAGTTTGCTGACCACCCCCACCCCCATGTGGATTCTGCTTAATGTGATGATTGATAAGATGGTTCTTCCTCCTATCTGTGGCCCCATGTTTTCTCTTTGTCTCTTGTCCCCCTTTTCTGCCTCCTTTCGGATTATTTTTATTTTTCTTTATCTCGGCTAGAGCTCTGTGTCCACGCGGCCGTTGCTGGGGGATTTGTAGTGTGCACCTTTGAGGGACGCTCCCTGCCGCTGACCACAGTAGGAGAAGTTCTGGGGCCCGTGTGCTCCTTTCCGTCGCCCCTCGCGATCTTGCTGGCATGCATGTAACCTACACACGTGTTCTAAACCACCCCGACACCTGTCATTTTTGCCCTGAACCAGTTATCTTCCTAAGTATTTAAAATGAAAAGTGCAGATGTGGTCATTGCGCAGGTAGACCCCACGTCTGATGCGCACCTCTCCTTGGTGTGGGTCCCGATTTCCGTCGGCAGCACTGATCTGATTGAAGGTCGTCTGTTCGGGTAATTTTAGTGCAAGTGGACTGTGATGATTTCCTTCTTTTCTTCAGCTTCATTGAGGTCTAATTGACACATAAGAGCTACATACATTTAAGGTATGTAGGTGACTTTTTTTTTTTTAACTACATATAAAAATATGTAGGTTAAGTTTTTATTTACGTATGAGGTTTTACTATATGTAAGTATGGTAAAATAATGACCGCCCGCTGATGCCCATCAGCTTACATGGGTACCACTGTCTTGTTCTTCCCTTCCCTCTTTCTTTCGCCTTCCTCCTCCCTCTCCTCTCCTCTTCCTCTCTTCCAATCTACCCCCACTGCTCTACTCTCTGCTGCTGAGTTTGGACTCTGAGATTCTGCGTACGAGTGAGACCCTGCAGAGTTTGTCTTTCTCCGTCTGCCTTATTTCACTTGGCGCCGTGTCCTTCAGGTTTGTCCGTGTCCATCGCACATGGCGGGATGTCCTTCTCTGAGGCTGGATAATACTCTAGTGCGTGTGGCTCTTCTTGGGAGGAATTCCTCCAGCTTGTGTATGTCTGAAAACATCCCGATCTTCACCCTGAAGGACACTCTTGCTTGGTACACGATGCTGAGTTGACCAGGTTTTCCTTTCCCGCACTCCGCAGTCATTTCTGAGATGAAATCAGCTGTCATGCTTCTCATTCCTTCGTACAGAATCTTTCGTTTTGCTTTTATCCTCCGTGCTTTCATGACTCTCTCGTTATCCCTGGTTCTTAGTGGCTCACTGGTGTAAGCTACTTCATTGTTCTTGGGCTTGGGGATCTTGGAGCCTCTGGGATCTGTGAGCTCACTGTTGCCCTCAAGTTTCGGAAGGATTTGGTGATTATTTTTTCCGATGCTTTGTGCCTCCCGTCCCTCCTCTCAGGGGGCCCCTAACTACATGGATACCGCGTTTCCTTCACGTGGTCCCACAGTTTACTGATATTCTCCCTTTATGTTTTCAGGATTTTGTTCTGTTTCCTGGGTAGTTTCTGCTATGTTTGCAAGTTCACTAGGCTTTTTTTTTTTTTCTTTTCCCTGCAGATATATATTCTATTAATACCATGCAGTGTATTTCTTGTCTCACATCCGGTAGTTATTATCTCTAGAAATTTGACTTAGGTCTTGATTATAGCTCCTGTGTCCCTGCTTCTCACATCTGATGTTCCCTCCAGCGTCCCGAGTGGAATGCAGTCACAGTAACTGTGACTTCGTAGCCAGTCTACTAATACTACCATCTGTGTCATTTCTCGCCAAGCTGCAAATGATCGATTTTTTCCCCCCTTGCCATGCGTGAATTGTGTTTTTCTACTTCTGTGTGAGTCACAAATTGTGTTTTCCTGCGTCTTTGCATACTTGGGCATTTTTCTATTGGATGCCAGACACTGTGAACTTTACCTTGCAGGGTGCTTGGGACATTACGATTTATAAGAAATATGTATTTGGTATTTGTCTCAATTTCTGGCACCCAGCTTCTGGAATTTCCTAAGCGATAAGACGTCTTTTGTTATGTTATTAAGGACTTTGGAAAGCCTCCAAGGGTGGGGCTGGCCTGTGAGTCCTACAGGAACTTTCATTCCACCCCCTGACCTGGGGGAGGGAAGAGTGGCTGGAGTTGAAGCAGTCTCCAGGGGTCAGTGATTTCATCTGTCTTGTCTGTGCAATGATACCACCATAAAAACCCAAAAGGAGAGGGTTTGGAATGCTTCCAGGCTGGTGAACACGGGGCCCCTGGAGGGCACGGAAGCGCCCCCTCTTTCCCAGACCTCGCCCTGGGCATCTCTTCGTCTGGCTGTTCCTGAGTTACAGGCTTTTGTAATAAACCAGTAATCTAGTGAGTTCTCTGAGTTCCCTGAGCCGCTCCTGCAAATTAGTCAAACTCAAGGTCAGGGAGTGGTCGGTACCGCTGATGAAATTTTAGATACAAGTGAGGTTTGGTGGGGTGGGTCCAGAGCCAATGACCCAGAAAGAATTCTTGAGATATCTTTGGTGCAAAACGGGGGGGGGGGGTGTCAGAAGCACAGGTGACAACATCCTGGGCTTTTAACTCTCATCGGAAGTAGTGGGGAGGGGCAGGTGGGTAGGACTTCACCGGTGGGATCTGATGCTGTTTTGGGGTAGATAGTGTCAGGAGTGAGTTGAATTCCTGCATACGCTGCTGGTGTGGGAGAATCACCTGTTGGTAATTTAACCCCCAACACATTGAAATTGGGTCCAGGTAGCCAAAAGGGTGCTGAACACTTTCGTCTTCTTGCTGGTGCTCTTGAGCTGTGTCCTGGATCATGTTTAGGCTACTTGGAGTCCTGCCTGTCTTGCTCGGAAGCTTTAGATGAGATCTGAGCCGTGTGCCATGTGTGGTTCCTCCCCCCGCTCCTCCCCCCCCCCACCGCCCCCACCGGGACGGAGGAGAGACCCTTAAGACCCTAACAGATGCCCTGTGAATTCCTGCTTGGGTGTTTTTGTTTTTGTTTTTCCTTTTTTCCACTCGGGGAAGCAGAGTAAACAGGAAGCAGTTGGCCGTGGGTACTGTTCTCAGCCGGGATCTCCGAGCTCTGTTCTTTCGATTCTTTCCCAGTGGTCCTTTGACCAGCCTCCATTCGTTTGTGGTCAGCACTCAGCCTTGCCCTTGGGATGCATGGAATTTCTGCCCTACATTGTGCCTTCGAACTCCAGGAGCCCCCAGCCCAATCTCCCAGCCTTGCCCCCCAGCTCTGGCCCTACCCTCCAGCCCTATTTCCCAGCCTTGACCTCCATAGCCCTGTCTCCAGCCTTGTCCCCCAGCCCTAGTCCTAGTCCCAGCCCTGTCCCAGCCTTAGCCCTGCCCCCCACAAGCCCTGCCCTGCCTCCCAGCCTTGCCCTGTCCTTCCGGCCCAGGAGGCTGCCCACCTCTGCCCATGTCCCCCTCCCTGTGCCAAACCCAGAAATGTCCTCAAGGCCACTGTGGGCTCCCTTCATCTGTCCTCCCCTCTCGAAGGACTTCGTGCTCCTTGCTCTGTTGGCAGTATCTTCAGAAACTTTGTTTCTTCGTGTGTTTTGCCCAGTATTTTAGTTGTCTCAGGTCGGGGGTGAATCTGGCCGCTCTTCCTCCATTTGGTCTGGAAGAAGAAATGGTTTCCAGTGATGCTCTTGGCCTGTTGCTTGGCGGTTTCAGGGTCTTTGCACCGTGCATGCCTCCCCCACCTCAGGGTATGCCTTAACGCTTCTCTATCCACAGAGCCGGTGAGTTTTTAACAAGACAGATGACCTACTGTGGAAGGGCGTTTGCCACTTCAGGTTCTACCTTGTCAGGATCCCTGCAAATCAGGAGAAAAAGAAATTGTAACAGACATTATATAAATGGTCAATGCGTGTGTGTTTTAAGTGGTGGCTTTGGTCCTGGGCATCTGGGCTCCCAATGGACCCAAGACCATCCTCTCCCGTCCCTGGGTGCAGGCAGGCCCTGGTGCATCCTCGGTGCAGGCAGGCCCTGGTGCGTTGCTGGACTCGTCCAGCTCATGCAGAAGAGCCCCGAATCCATGCAAACAGAATCTACATTAGCAAGAAAATGTTCTCACCCAGTCTGTGTCTTCCCCTCATTTTAACCCATTCTGTTAAGACCATTGTTCCATTGTTATTTTGAGTCTTTCTGTCTTCAGTAAAAAAAAAAAAGAAAGAAAGAAAAAGGGTGTTATTTGGCGGGCGTTAAGGTCTCGAGGCTTTAGTGACAGAGATGGGAAATGCGCAGCAACATTGCTTTTTCATGCCTAACTGTTCATTATGGTGATTAAACTTGGGTGAGGCGGGGAACAATGCTTTTCTCTTTTTGCAAGTGAAACATCCAATGCCAGGTAAAGTCTGTACTTCTGAGAAGAGCAGATACACCCGATGGAGAGAAATGAAGACTGGTAGTCCCCAACCTGCCTTAAGAAATCCTCTCGCCTCCTTCCCTGAGAACACTGTTATGCCAGGGCCCGCGACCGTCCGGCGAATTGTAGCTGTGTGTCCCTTGGATCCCGGGTGGCCGGGGAATGTACCCCTCCTGATTCCGGGTGCTGCCTACAGTGTCGGTGGGACACGGGACGAGCAAGGGGCTGGGGAAGAGTCTCCTGGTCTGGTCGGGTAGTCCCGGAGCCCCTTCAGAGTGTGGATCCGACTGAGAGGGCAGTCGTCACCAGAGCGCGTCAGTCAGGTTGACGACGGCGGGGACATCCCGGGATTCGTGCAGCACGTTTCCTAACGCCAGTGCTTCTCTCTTTTGCCAAAGGGTGCGGACGGACTGCTCACCTCATAGCTGTGGGTTCTCCCCTTTCTGTCTCCTCAGAAGTTGCAGGTGCTCCGGTGTCTGAAATCTCTGGGCCTTTCTCGACAGACGACATCGCCAGCAACTGCGTCCCCGCCCTGCCTCTGAATGAGCCCATCCTGTGGATCGTGTCCTACGCGCTCATGAGCGTGTGTGGGATCATCCTCCTCACCCTCATCGTCCTGCTGCTCCTTCCCTTTCGGTGTCGGCACCTGCCCCGCGACCCCGAGGTGGTCAATGACGAGTCCTCGCTCGTCCGGCATCGCTGGAAATGAAGAGCGAGCGGGACCCGAGCTCGAGCGACCTTGAACTCTCGACAAAGAGAATTCCGTTATCCGTGGAGCAGGCGAGGTCATGAGGCAGAGTGTCTTCCTGGTCCACTAGTCTCAAATCTGTTCTGCTCCCAGATGCCTTCCAGATTCACTGTATTCTGATTCTTGATCTTAAAGCTTCCTTCTTCTCCCTCACTTCCAAGAAAAATTATAATAAAAACCACCTCATTCTAAACCAAAACAGAGTGGATTGGGCTTCAGGATTTATGGGACTGATTGTGCCAGACTGTCTAGGTGTGCCACCAAAAAAAAAAAAAAAAGAGGGGGCAAGCTTTTGGCTAGTTCTCTTCTTCCTCTGTCTCTGGAGCTGTGAGTTCTCATGGCTCATAACTGCTCTTAGCTGATGGGAAGCTTTTCATATTAATCACATTTAAGGGTATTTTGCACCTGGGTCCAAGAATACAAGAGGTTTGCGATATGGTGGCAAGAGAACCGGCCCGGGGCCTGACGATCTCACCATCCTGCCTGCTTCTGACCCGGAAAGAGAGCCCTTGTCTGAGCCTCTCTGTGCTCTGAGTGAGAGCCAGAACCTTCTCGAAGGGGAACATCACTCAATGGTCTTCACCAGCCTCTTCTGAAGAGGAAAGCCTTTGTCCATCGTGGTAGAGTGGGAAGGAAACCTACGCTTTTGTATTCAGTGCTTCTGTAGTCTTGTTGGTATAAAGATAAAAAGCTACCTCTGTGGAGACTTTGCCCAGGGCTCTGTGCCCAGCTGGGGCTATGGGTAGCCTGATTCTAGCCATTGCGCTTGCTGAAAAGAATCCTCCTTCCAACAGGCGAGGGTAACAGGTGCTGTCCTGTGGCCAAGTGGGCCGTTATTTCACACGCTTACTCTTCCTTAAAATTAACAAAAGGTGTTCTGGTGAGAAAAGCAGATCCCACGTCACTAGCCTAGATGTTTGTGTTTCCAAATCTCTGGCTGAAGGGAAAGCAGGAAATGGCTCAGTGCCCATCCTTCTGACCAACTCTCGGGGGAAGGAAGACACCAGATGAACAGAGGGCTTGAAGGACCTTCTCCCATGCTTTCAGGCCCTGTGTTTGCCTTTGCAGAAACCACTAGACTCCAGCACAGACGCCCGAGCACATCTGTGGAGCCGTTGACCCACACGCTTCCTCCCTGTGGCGTGTTCAGTCTTCGGTGATGAGGTGGGTATGCGGTACTCTCCTTCTGTGAGGTACCTCCCTCTTACTACCATTTATTTGATCAATTAATTTCATTGCCCCAAAAAAGGGAGAAGCCTTAACTGGATGCAGTCAGCCTTCCCTGATCAGATATAATTAGAAGACGGGTTCAAAGGCAACATCCCATCTCTCGTTTGTATGCCAAGTTCAATGTTTGCTTTGCGTCGCTATTGGGTTGGGCTGGATCTATGATAGAACCCCACTAAAAGGGCTAACTGGAGTGTCTCCTCTGGCTGGATTGTCATTTATGTCCAAGACAGCCTGCGCATGGGTGTTTCAGCCATTGGCTCTGCTTACTGGACCAGGGCACGTCCATACTGGGGAATATGTGGCTGGAGAACTGTGGGGTCACTCACACGTGTGTGGTGTCCTGGTGGACACTCCAGCAGCAGCAGGTTTGAGTTGTATCTTAGAACCTGAGCCTTCCGAGTCCTCTTCAAGAAACCGTGTGAGTGCGGCATGTATGAGTCCCTCTGGACAAGGGGTCACAGGCGGAGGTGCCGTTACCAGGTACTCCTTATCATGTGTGGTCTCAGCTGGGTGAATGGTAGTAACTCCAAAGTACATTTCAGTGTAGACATCACTAGAAGTCTAATTCTCTTGTCCCATGGGCTTTTTCATTGGTTCCCGTTTTATGGTCCACTTTGCACAGAAGGGAAGGCCATCCTTCACGGAGCGGACCTTCCCCATGCTCTGAAAATCCGGGCCCCTGAAAGAAAAGGAGGGAGTTGCAGAGATCACCCCATTCCTTTGGCTACTTATTCCCTCACACAGGCGTCTTCTCCAGTTTCCTGCATTCAGTCTCTGAGCTGGGAACCTTTCTGTTGGCGTAGATCAGCAGGTGCTGTTCCCAGAGTACAGGTTAAGGGCACAGCCGATTTCAAGCTCCGGTCTTTGAAAGAAGTTTGCTCTAATGCTGTGCATTTCCTCTCCGAGTTCTCCACCTTTTCATCTCAGATGTCACTGGATGTGACATTCTAATGGAAATGCTTAAATTACAAAAGCATAACTTAGCAACAAGAATGAAACAGACAATTGAACGGGGGACATTTTCCTGGCGTGCCTTGCTGTCGAAAATTGGACTTGGAGTCAAAACCCCAGTTGGTGACACCCACCTCCTCGAGTTCTGTAAATTGATACTGAGCTTGGAGAACCTTCAAGGAGGCTTGCTTTGAGCGGGAAAGGAAGTAACAACCGTCTGAGGGGGTCATTTTCACCTTGCAGCCATGGAAAAGGCTGGACGATGGTCCTTTCCTGAAAGGTGCTCTCAGCATTTTGCTGTTGTCAGATGCTGTCAACTCTCCCATAAGAAATGGATTCTTCCTGAAAAATGTTTTTTTTTTTTTTTACTAGGGTGATACTTTGTATCCTTGATAAGTTATTTGGAAGCCCCAAACGAAATCCTGTCTTTAGCAGCTGGAACTATGGAAACTAGCAAGAAACACGATGACAACTGTGTCTGATTTTTCTCCCCCTGGCCCCCCATCCCGGGAGTTTTAAAACACACCACCGTGACTGGTGCCAGATTGTCTGGCGTCTCCCATAGACTCTGCTGTATTTCTTCTGAACCAAAAAATAAGTACCTGGCATTAAATATTCTTGGCATGTCACTTCTGGGAATGTTTGCCGGGAACGCAGTCCACTCCTGAACGTTTGGGAGGATTTTACCTGACTCATTCGGAGATGCAGAGGTTTTGGGTTGGGGATCCCTTGGGGTCAGTTATAATTCAAAATTAGGAAACTAATCCCCAGCAAGGCAGCATTAACAGCTCCTCAGAGCTTTGGGGACTACAAGCAGGCCTGATTTAGGGATCGCATTATCTTATTGAAGAAGTGAGAGAAGATTGTCATAATTTAATAGGTTCCTGTGCAAATGAAAATTTGCCACATTCCTCTTACCAGGCCCCTGCGTGGTGGATTGCCAAGCATGGTTCAGTTCTAAGTTCTGGCCTAGGGCCACATGAGTCACACGGAATAAATCATTTCCCCCAAAAGCCTCATCCAACAGTGATTGAGTTTCACCAACTTTTCCTTATGAGCAGGAGCCAGATCCTTGGGTGGGCTCCTGGTGTGCCTTTGTCCTGCAAACTGATCAGAATGGATCACAGAACTGTTCAGATGAAACGCTTGCCGCGGATTTTTTTTCTATTTTAGGAAAAACTACTAAACATCTTAAAATGTAAAATTCAGGAGATACTAGATTTTTAGTGCCAAGGAAACTCCGCAACGGCAGCAGCTGCCATGTACATTTCTGGTGGGTTTTAAGAATTTCAGATTTGGACTTAATGGCGCTTTACCAATTAAATGGCCAGCAGGAAAAATACATTTTGAGAGTGGGGAAGGAAGGAAGACACATAAAGTATGCTGTCAAAGAAAGCAGAAGAAGCTGTTCTGGGGAAGTGGCTTTTATTAATTCCAGGAACCCTCAGATTTACCCATGAAGTGGCAGCGTTGACTGCAAATGTGAGGTGATCCACACAGCCACAAGTCCCACGCTTCCAGAGTGTTCGAGCTGGAGTCGTGTCTGATGTCAACATGGGCCAAGGGAGAATGTGGCCTCTTACACTTGGCCCTAGCCAGGTGAAGACTGGTTCATTCGAGGAATAGGAAAGGGGATGTTTGGGACCTGGAAGGTTCTAGAATGGGGGAAGGGAAGCGGGATAGGAAGTTGTATCCCTTGATCAGCAGATGACTTCAAAGGGCTGGGTAAACTGAGGACATCCCAGGAGGTTCTGGGCTACCCATTTCCACCCTTGGAAGTGATTTTTTTGTGCCCCTACTTTTCAAGACTTTCCAAAGGAACCGTAGGATTATAGTTTGTCGAAGAGAACCTTGCTTTGCAGCCATATTTAGACACCTGCCTTCTAACAAAACTGCAGACGCATGAACTCCCGAGCAAGTCACGGTCCTTAGGCTGTAGGTTCACGTTTGTGCGCTGGGATCCACAGGACAGGATCAAGAGGCTGAAGTGAGTGGGGGTGGTCGGCAGTTACCTTTGGGGTCTGAGCATCTGACAGTCGCACTGAAGGTCACAGCGACACGGACAGGGACACATCCCCCCAACCCTGCCGGGGCAGCCCGCTGATTTCAGAAAGAATCCGACTGGTTCCTGACCACATCCCTTCTCGGGGAGCACCTGCCGTCGGACACTTGTGCAGAAAGGAGTGTCAGCCCCTGAGCCACCTCCCACCCCCGCCTGCCCCGCATCAGTGTGGCCGTGCAGCATCTCGCGGAGGCCTTGCCATCCTGGAGCTCCCCCTGTCCTAGTCAGAATGTGCAGGTCAGTAGGCTCTCTGGGTGTCCTGGTGAAGCCAGGTGGGGCTTGGGGAAACGTCCTGGTTTGCTGAGAACGTCTGCCCTATTGTGACACCAGTGCCTCTGTGAAACCTCAAGTCGCCTGGGATTAATTTTGAGTGTTATGAGGACACATGACCTCAGTCCATCAATACAGATCCAGATAAATCCAGATCCAGCCCATACACCACAAGAGCTTCTCCAGGGTACCTGACCTTCGAAGCCCGAAGGCCTCCACGTGTCCTGGGATGCCCTCGGGTACTGGTTGGGCACCATTGCCAAAGCAGAGAGGCTGGTTGTGTCCAGCTAGCATCTCAGGACACAGGACAGGTGTGCTAGTAAAATCCCCATCTGGCCTCTAAGTATTTGCTCATTGGCGTTTGCCTGAGCCCATGGGGCAGTGAGGAGATGTGAACAGCTTCCTTTGCAGATGTACTCCAGACCTACAGTAGTTTGCCAATATAGATTTGTAATAATGATTTATGCAATTGCACGTGATCAGTTTATAAAAGAGGTTCATAGAATAGCATCACCAAGGGGAGAATTGAAACCTTGAGCATCCTGGAAACCTTCATTTCCTTTGAGGTTTTTCCGCAGGATTTTCTTTACTGAGGTTGCAATATATGTATTTTTTTCATGGAGCATGCACGGACCAGAAGACCATGAGAAGGCAGGTGTCTCCAAAGGGTGGGGCTCCCTTTTTCTCTGTGAAATGCCGTTTGTACCGGCCGCTGAAAGTTTCCCATAAAACCAGGGTTTTCGCTTGCTTCTGTCTCCCCATCAAAGTAAAATTACAAAGCCTTACAATTTCGAAGTCAATGCTTCTGAATGAAAGTTATGAAAACATTAAAAGATGATCTTTCCGAGGTAAAAAACAAAGTTGGTTAAGGATCTGTTTCATCTATAGTGAAAATCACCCAAAATAAACTTCCTTAATTCCATTTCCTTGTACGATTGTGTGTTCTCTGTTGCTAGGGGTAACGACTTGGAATTGCTTTTTCTCCTTCTCCTTGGAGATCATGTGTTATCTAGGGTGGAAGGTGGTACACATTCTTAACGGTGAGCTTGGCGGTCCTGTCTGGACTTGGAATGACCCGGAACGTGTGAGGGACCACAAGAGCAAGGGTCGTGTACTTTGGGAGAATCAGCGTGTCTGAAAAACAAAGCAAGTGGGATTGGCCATGTGCTGATAAAAGCCGGGTTTTTGTAATCTAGGGGGAGGTATTTCCTGCTATTTCTGTTCATTCCCACAGTCAGATAGACCGCAAGCTTGAAACCCCCATGTTTAGTGCCTGCACTCTGGGATTTGTTTTGTTCTTAAAAAGGGTGGCTTCGCTGCTGCCTTGCGGGATGTCCGCTCGGGCTGGGAGCTCGTGCACCTTGTCTGCTGAAGCCATGCTCCCTTGGCCTTGGGGCTTTGCAGAATGTATTTCTGTGTGCAACTTGTATTTCTGAAAAGGCTTAAGATAACTTGTTTCCCTTTTGGGCATCCCCTGTGTTTCGGCGTGCCATGTGGAGCTACACGGAAGCGTGTGGGCCAGCAGTTGGGGTGAGGGGACGTGCCCCTGCCTCGGAGGTGGCCCCATGACTATGGCCCTGCCCCGGGGGTTGTGCGCCTCAAAACTCAAGTTTTCTATAAGAATCTTATTTTTCTACTTGTATGCACCACGAATTTAAGATGTATGCCATTGAAAAGGAAATAAAAGGAGTTTGGTTTGTTTGAATAAACAATACTTTCAACCTGTTGGGCTTGGAATTGTTTTGATGCTTTTGTTCACGTCGCGCTTCCGAGATGACTGTCGGGCGTGTCCTGGTCCGCTGCTCACCTCCGCGGCCACCGTAGGGGTTCCTGGAAAGCATCAGAGAGAAGGCTGAGCGTAGGGCGAGTCCGAGCCCAGTCTGTGAGGTCCACCTCGCTTTGGAATTGGAGGACCCTAGGAGTGGGATGAGACCGGGCATAGATACACACATTTAAGGGGTCGAAAGATTGCACGGGGTGTCAGCCTCCTCCTGGGGGGAACTGACCTGGGCCGGACGGGTGCTCCATGAGGGGCTCTGCTCGCACATCCCCCTGCCAGGACATGGTGTCCTCCAAGTCCAACAGATAGACACATGCCCAGGAAGGCACAGCCGGAAAGTATCTGCCTGGGAGTGGACCCTGGTCCGTCCCCCTGAAAGCAAACCTCTGCCCCCCACGGCCTTCCCAGGCAATGGGCTGAGCCACACCTTCCCGGAACGGAAGGGTCCCGCTGAGGGGGGCAGTTTCTCCAGAGGGATGTGGCCAACTTGGGGAAAGCGGAAACAACACACGAAGACAGATGTCACTCGCGAGCGGCCCCAGACCTTGGCAAACAAGCTGCTCTCTCCACGGTTGGACGGGTCTGGTGACAAGACGAATAAGAAGGAATTCCAAACCGTGAGGAGTGAGGCGTATAGCCCTGGAGAAACAGAATAGGGTGCTTGCTTTCTAACAATGAGAAAGACAATTTGATTTCAGCCTTTTTTTTTCCTACGCCGCTTTATCATTTCGCCCTTCTGGAGCTGCGGGGGACGTTGCGGGTGTGTTTTGTGCGTCTGTCACTAGGTGGTGCTGTTGTGAAACTGGAATGACATTCGTGGTTTTTCTTTTTTTTTTTTGGTAAATTCTGTGTGCATTTGTTGGTAAACTTCGAGTGTGTGCATGTAATTACACCCAGCAATTATCCAAGCATGTTTACTCCTCCGTTCTACTCTAAGATAGAATCTTCACGATACGCAGGCTAGATATGTCGTAAATCTTGGGGGAGGATCCCCAAATGTGCCTTTCCAGCCCCTGGCCTGTCTTCTTTGGGTGCCGCACAGGGAAGGAAACTGAGTCACAGAGAGGTGCCACGATTTCTCCAGGTTCTCACTCGGTGGCAGGTCCAGATTCGAAACAGCACAGTTTGTCTAATGACTAGACCTATGAACTCAACCATTCAGCGGCTGTCTTTAGAAAGGATAAACATTGAGAATCGAAAGGAAATTTATATTTAAAAATTAAAATGGATGTATGCTTAAAGAAAAGTGCTACCAGGGAAGATGTGGGGGGACAGATTTGTATGTTTACACATTTACAAATACGCATTTGTGTATCTACAAATAAAAGGACGGAAGCTAACGTTCACTGAAGAGGGAATTCTGGCCAGACATACGGGCTGGACGGGCATTCCATCCTCACACCCGGCCCTGGCAGGTACACACTGTTACTAAAAATATTTTTCAACCACAGGGTGGAAGGCAAGGGCACAAAGAAGACATACTGGGGAAAGGAAGCTCTTAACCCCGGGATGAGTCTGGAGACCAAGGTCTTAAGTGGGTCATCGTGGTTAAAAATAAATAAATAAAATGGCCTGCTGTCCTTTGCATATAAAAATTTCATACCGGTAAGCCAAATGTGTTAACCATGTCTGTATTTTCTGTGCTCTGACCCTTTGACGTGGGCTGCCTCGCAGACCACGAGAGACGGGACTCCCGAGTTAGCCAATTCCTTGAAAGAGCTAGCAGTTCCCTTCAGAGTAAATCACGCCCCTGGGTGCTGGCCTTTCAAAGGCAAGCCTGGCAGTCCAGAGCTTCCACCTGTCTCCTTCGCCTGGTTCCCATCCTCTGGGCCACTGTCCCTTGCCCAAATCGCCCCAGGGGCAGGTACCAGGCAGGGAAGGACCACAGCCCCGCCGCCCCAGAGCCTGCTGAGATGACTCAATCTAGCCAGACCTGAGCCTCTCCACCCTGCCTTGCCCATTCCTTGCTGTGGAAACCAAAGGGAAGGCTCCTGTGTTCTCTGCCTCCTCCCTCTGGCCCCCTGTCGTCCCTGGTGCTTCCCCGCGTGGCCCCACGGGACATGCCGCCCAAGTCTCAGGAGCTCCCTTCCAGACAGTCCCTTCCACTCCTGCTGTCTGTCTCACCATCCCTTAGTAAAACAAATCCCCACTACCCTTGAAACACCAGAGAAGGACGTAGGAGCCCCGAAGAAAAGCCTGCAAAACGCTGTAAGCAAACGTGGGACCCCAGTGGTCAGGAAACAGGAGAGGCTCGATGGCTCTTACAATGCATGAAAGATGTTTCCGTAGTTAGAAATCAAGCAAACACACCCTTTCATGACCAAGAGCTTCTGAGGAGGTGAACGGCCTCCCGCGGGGCTGCTGAGGGGTTAAGTCAGAACGATCCTTCCAGAGAGCCCCCAAAATACCCACATCATCTCTGAATCGATCCTTCCTCTGGAATCGATCCTAAAGAAACAGAAATGTGGGCAGACCAGGAAATAATGCAGAGGGAGATAAGCGGTTTGCTGAATGGTATGCCAGTATCAGATCCATTTTTAAAGAGAAATCTACTGGCGGGGGAGGCAGCGTGTGTAAGATACAAGGGTCTAGCAATTGTGCGACATTCACACGGACCTGTTACCTCCAGAAGTGGGGATCCTGGATGAGAGGAGTACTTTAGGGGTTTCTAATTCATTTACTTTTTATTCCAGTCATACATCGACATTATTAAAAGTTCAAAAAATCCCAGGAGGCTTTTCAGAAAAAGCAGTGGTCCCTTGCCTCACCCCTACCCACCTTGGTGTCCTACTGCACAAATCTAGTTTCCTCTGGCACTTCCTCCATGTTTAGTTTTTTGTTTTTTTTTTTTTTTTAATTTAAAGATTTACTTATTTATTTGAGAAAGAGAAAGAGAAGGCATGGAAGGGAGGGGCCGAGGGAGAGGGAGGGAGAGAATCTCAAGCAGATTCCCTGCTGAGCACAGAGCCTAACACAGGGCTCGATCTCATGACCCTGAGATATGACCTGAGCTGAAATCAAGAGTCAGTTGCTTAACCGACCGAGCCCCCCGGGCGCCCCAATAGGATTAGTATTGCTATATGATTAATTCAAAATAAACCCCCCCCACCCCGCTAGTCATCTCCTGCAATGTTACATACTTACTTTCCCGGATGTCCTTTAGGAACACCAGATGGTGTTTCTGAAATTATCCAGGTGAGATCTGTTTTGAATTGTGCTAAATATATAGAGAAATTCAGGGAGTTTGCACTGTTGTTAGAGGGTGGCTTTGAGGCCATCAGAAGAGTATTTCCGACTGGACCCGCCTTCTGCCCTGTCCCTCCAGGCTTCATTTCCTGCGGATTCACACCGCTCCTTGATCACGTAATTCCCCAGGGGTTTGCATTTTCTCTTGTCCTGACGAATGAGATTTTTTTTTTACTACACTGTAAAGCTGGTTATTGCTCCTGTATCTGAAAGCACCAGTTTTCTGTGTTGATGCAACTGACGCATCAGCAACTTTGTTTCTAACAAGTTGTGTTCTGCTTTGATTTGTCTGGGGGTTTCCAAGAAGAAAATTAGGTCATCGGCAAATGATGGTAATTTTAACTCTTTTCTGATACTTGTGCTTTTTAGCTTATGTTTTTTTTTTTTGTTGTTGCTGTTTTTGTTGTTGTTTTTTTTTTAATGCCAGTTCTGGCCTAAAACACAATGTTGGCGCTCTTGTGTTTCCCCCACTTTTTGAATAGGTTGTATCTTTACAGGGTTCACAAAAGGACATATGGTGAGAAATCTCCGTCACACTCATGACCTCTGGTCTGCCTGTGTCCGGCCCCTCCCGTGTTGCTCCCCACCTTTTGCCCACAAGGCCACCTGGCATTGCCTTCTCATTAATCTTAAGGCGTTGACCATCAGATGTGTTTGTCTTTCTCTCCCTTTGCTAATACAAAAAGGTAATGAACTATATACACCATTTTGCTTTCTTCTTTTTCCCACGTAATTTACCTCGGGAGATTCTCATATATCTCTCCCAGATGTGTCGCGTCCCCCGTCGCCTGTCCCATTCTTTATGTAACCCACCCCTTGCTGACATTATACCAGTTGTTTGCCGTCTTTTCCTTCCACAAATGCGGCTGCAATGAATAACCTTATACAAACATGATTATGTGGGTAGGTCCACGTGTAGGATTAGTTTCCAGGAGGGAAACTGCTGGGTCAGAAGACAGCTCCATTTATAATCCTCATGAGGACTGGGAAATTGCCTTTTATAAGGATTATTCCAAATGACGCTCCCACAGTAATGCACGAATGTGCCTGTTTCCCTCTTCTCTTGTCAAGAAGCTGGTGGTTAAACGTGCACATGTTTGCCAAGCGGATGAGTGGAGAAGGACATTTTGGTGTAGTTCTACTTGACCCATCTTTCATTCTGAGCGACTTCGGACATCTTTTGGCCATTCTTCCATTGGGCTGTTGCCTGATTTCTAGGGAACCCCCTCATAGATACCGTGTTCATATTACAGGCTTTCCAAACACAAGTCTCCTTACACGTTAACTTCATACTATCTTGCGTGATTTGGCAGACTAACTTTTCCCGCTTGGATTTGCAGCTGCGAAATTGTGTTTTCACTGAGGCTGCTTCACGGGCTGGAATGCAGATGATCTGAGCTCATCATTGCCCGCCGGGCCCCATGAGACACACCAGGGCTGATGGTTACGAGTTTCCAAAGGTTTGGGGGAGATTATCAGTTGCAATTTTGTTTTTCAGTATGTCCTGTCTTTTGACTGAATTTGTTGGGTTTTGGCGGTTTGTTTTTTCCTTTGAGAAAGGTGTGTATACACTTACACGTACTCAGATCTGCCAAACCGTTTCTGGTAAGCCTTCTGGATTTAAGTCTGTTAGAAAAGCCTTCTCACCTCCAAGTTTATAAGGCTTATAAACAGGGGCATGGGGCGTCTGGGGGGCTCAATCGGTGAAGCGTCTGCCTTCGGCTCAGGTCAGGGTTCCAGGGTTCCGGGATCGAGTCCCGCATCGGGCTTTCTGCTCAGGGGGAGCCTGCTTCCCTCCCCTGCCCCTACCTGCATCTCTGCCTACTTGTGAACTGTCAAATAAATAAATAAAATCTTAAAAACAAAACAAAACAAAAAACCCTTATAAACATGTTTCCTTCTGATTATATTTATGGCTTCCGGGGGGGGGCAAATATTTCATCTCTAGTCCTTCTGCAGTATACGCTCGTGCAAGGTGTGAGGTGCCGTTTCTGTAGGAAGGCGTTCCTAGTTCTCGCAGTAATTATCACAGAGCACACCCTTTCCACTGGCTTCAGGTGCTTTTTATCACACACTTAGCCGTTGTGTGTAGTTGGGCATCTTCCCGGACTTCTGTTCCCTTTGCGTTCCCTTTCTTTCCTGTTCCTTTTTCTTCCAATGGTCTGGTCCAGAACTTGCCAGGACCGGGCTCTTTCAGTATGAAAATTCTGCGCAGTTTTCGTAGTCGTCATGACTTCTGCATTCACACAGCCCTTCTTCTTCAGACATCTCCGGGCTGTTCTTTTCTTTTTTCATATGAACAATTGAATCAGTTTGTACAGATGACCCCCATCTCCCCCCACCCAGTACGTATGGGGATGTTTATTGGGATCACATACGTTTACAGTTGAACTTAGGGAAACCTTGACCCCTGTCTGGTGTTGAGGTATCCTCTCCAAGAAGAGGAGATGTGTTCCTATTCATTAACTTCTCTTTTCTGTTCCTTCAGAACATGGTAAACTTTCCTTGGCGTAGGTCTTGCCCATTTCTTATTGACTTTATCCCTCGGTATTTAACCCTGTCGTCGTCATCGTTACTGTAAAGGAGATCTTTCTCCCATTAAATCTCCCGACTGCCTGTTTGCAACCAGGAAGGCTGCTTGTTTCTATATAATAATTTGGTCGTGTCCTGCTTTCTTAGTGAATTCCTTTGAGATTTCTCAGGTGGAGTGTTCTGGGTTTTGCAGGAGCACAGTTGGGTCATGCACAAATACTGATTGTAGCCCTCAGCTCTCTCCGACTGTGCGCATCTGTTTCCTCTCCCCTGTCGCATTACATCGCCCAGAACTCTCGGTAGAGTGTTACGTAGTAAAGACCGCCTCATTTTGTTCCTGACTTTAAAACCTGATACTACCAGGGGACGCCTGGATGGCTCAGTGGGTTAAACCTCTGCGTTTGGATCAGGTCATGATCTCAGGGTCCTGGGATCAAGCCCTGCAACGGGCTCTTTGCTCAGCAGGGGACCCTGCTTCCTCCTCTCTCTGTCTGCCTGTCTGCCTACTTGTGATCTCTGCCTGTAAAATAAATAAATAAAATATTTTTAAAACAAACAAAAAAACCTGATACTACCAGATGAGAAAGATAGGCCTTACTATGTTCAGGACGCACCCGTGTCTCATGATCAGTTTTGTGTCAATGTTGCCATGAAGGTATTTTTTAGATGAGGTTAACGTTTACATCAGTGGACATTGAGTAAAGCACATTACCCTTAAGACTGCAGGTGGGCCTCGTCCAATCAGTTGAAGGTCTTCTGAGGAAAAAGACTAAATTCTGCCTCTGGACAGCCTTCAGACTCAAGCCGTCACATTAACTCTTCCTTGAGCCTCCAGCCTGCCTGGATGCCCTGAAAATTTTGGATTTTCCAGGCTTATATGAGCCAATCCCTTAAAATAAACCTGTGTGGGCCACCTGGTGGCTCAGTTGGTTGAGTGTCAGACTCTGATCTCAGGGTCATGAGATCGAGCCCCACATCGAGCTCTGTGCTGGGCATTGAGCCTGCATGAGATTTTCTCTCTCTCCCTCTGCGCCTTCCTTTGCTCATGCGCACATGCTTGCCCTCTCTGTCTCTCTCTCTCTTGAAATGAAATGAAATGAAACGAAACGAAACGAAACGAAATGAAATGAAATGAAATATCCATGTATCTATACATCCTCTGGGTTCTATGTCTCTGGAGAGCCCCAGCTGATATACCATCTATTTCTATTTTATTGAGAATCTTATAATAAATTTTACAGTCTTGTCAGGTACTTTTTAAAGATTTTATTTATTTGTGAAAGAGAGAGCGTGGAAGCAGTAGGAGTGGCAGACAGAGGGGGAAGCAGGCTCCCCGCGGAGCAGAGAGCCCGATGTGGGGCTCGATTCCAGGATGCGGAGATTGTGAACTGAGCTGAAGGCAGACGCTTCACCGACTGAGCCCCCCAGGCGCCCCGGGTACTTCCTTATCAACAGTGGAGGATATCACGATTTCTCTCCTTCTGTTTACTAACATTGTGGATTATGCTTCCAGCTGTCCTAACAGTGAACCACCTGCACTTCTGGAATAGCCTTTGTTCGGTTGTGATGTATGTTTCTTTTAGTGCTTTTCGATTCTGATTTGCTCTTGTTTTCCCTAACATTTCCCTAACCATATTGACAACTGTGTTTTGTCTGTACTTTTCTTTTTCTGCGGTCTGTCGGGTATTATCAAGACTGTGCTCACTGCATAAAAGTAATTTGGATGTTTACCCTTTTCCCTGCGCTTGGGAAGAGTGTGTGTATGGCAGTGGAATTACCCTCTCTCTGAGTTTGGTAGAATTTCTTTTTTTTTTTTTTTAAAGATTTTATTTATTTATTTGACAGAGAGAGATCACAAGTAGGCAGAGAGGCAGGCAGAGAGAGAGGAGGAAGCAGGCCCCCTGCTGAGCAGAGAGCCCGACGCGGGACTCGATCCCAGGACCCTGAGATCATGGCCTGAGCCGAAGGCAGCGGCTTAACCCACTGAGCCACCCAGGCGCCCCGAGTTTGGTAGAATTTCTGATGTTCTTTGGCAAACTAGCACCTTGGCACATTTCTCTGTACATTTTGTGGAAACAGCCTGTTTAGATTTTCTCTTTTTGATAAATTATATCTTCTTGTAAAACTAGGCATTTTAACCCAGGGTTCCAACTTATACTTAAAAGTTAAACATAACCATCTTGTGATTCCTTTCCCCATTTTTCCTGCTTTTGTGACTCATATTTCCCTCATTCCTCATTTTGTATTTCTGTGCTCTTCTTTATTATATCAGGTTAGCACATGACTTAACCTTGTTATTGTTTTGTTGTTGTTGTTTAAAGATTTTATTTATTTATTTGACAGACAGAGATCACAAGTAGGCAGAGAGGCAGGCAGAGAGAGGAGGAAGCAGGCTCCCCGCTGAGCAGAGAGCCCGATGCGGGACTCGATCCCAGGACCCTGAGATCATGACCTGAGCCGAAGGCAGAGGCTTAACCCACTGAGGCACCCAGGCGCCCCAACTTTGTTAATGTTTTAAGGGTTTATTTTTTTAAAGGTTTTTTTGGTCACTTCTACTGTTTACTGCCCTTACTCATTTCTGTTTTATGAATCTCTTTTCTTTGCTTTAGTTTCTTCTTCTTCTTTTTGTTTAAGGATTTATTTGAGAGAGAAGATGCCCATGAGTGGGAGGAGGAGCAGAAGGGAAGGGAGAGGAAGAGGAAAAGACTCCCAGGAAGTCTCTGCTGAGCACAGAGGCTGACTCGGGGCTTCTCTCATGACCCTGAGATCATGACCTGAGCTGAAAACAAGCATCAGACGTTGAACCGACTGAACCACCCAGGTGCCCTGGCTTTAGTTTCTTCTTGATCGATGATTAATTCTTTCTTTTTTTTTTTTAAAGTAGTTTCCATGGCCCACATGGGGCTTGAAACCCAACCCCAGGATCCAGAGCTGTGGGCTCTACGGGCTGAGCCAGCCCCGAGCACCTAATTCATTTGCTTTTGTTCTGTTTCACTGATAGAAGCTTTGCCTCTGGGAGCCTCTCTCTGGGCGACGGGTTACTCTATTTCAGAATTTACTAAAAACAATAATTAGCTCAGTTTGTTTTCTCTTTCACTAGAGAGAGAGATTTAAAAAAGATTTTTTTGGAGTTTTGCACTGGAACTGGCTTTTAGTTCTCGAAAACCCGCTTTGGTTGCCCCGGGACCTGCAGCCCGTCCAGCCCGTGGAACTTACGAAGACGTTTGTGGCCACTTTGCCTGTCCCAGTGGTGCTTGAAATCAAGATGCCTTTTGTCCTTCGTGCCTGCGAATTTGAACCATGTTCATGAACCCTGCTTTCTTACGTTTATGTACGTTTTCACATCTTTACTTTTTACCCTAATCTTTCCTGTTATGGGCTGAATTCTGTCTCGCCAGATCTCTGTGTTGGAGTCCTAATCCCAGCACCTCAGAATGTTAGCACGTTTGCGGACGAGGTCTTTACTCAGGAGATTAAGACAAAATGAGGGCCGCCTGGGTGGCTCAGTGGGTTAAAGCCTCTGCCTTTGGCTCAGGTCATGATCTCAGGGTCCTGGAATCGAGCCCCGCATCGGGCTCTCTGCTCAGCAGGATGCCTGCTTCTCCCCGCCACTCCACACCCCTCCCCTGCTCTCTGTCTGCCTTTCTGCCTACTTGTGATCTGTCAGTCAAATGAATAAATAAAATCTTAAAAAGAGAAAGAAAGAAAAAGACAAAATGAGGCCAGGAGGCTGGCCCTGACCCCCTCTGACTGGTGTCTATAAAAACAGGCGGGGGCAGCAGGAATCGCGTGCGGGGAGAGATGCCCTGGGAAGATGCAGCAGCAGGGCGGGGCGGGGTCTGCAAGCTCCCGGGAAGGGGCTTCTGGGGAACCAGCCCATCCATGGGTTCCGTTGTGGACTCCCATGCTCTAAGACTGTGTGTGAGTAAGTAAACATCTGTTTACTTCCTTTACTTACTGTTCCTTATAGCGCCCGCCCGCAGCCCGTCCGTGACGTTTCGCTGTGGCGAGCAGACAAGGACAGAAGGGTCATCTCTGTGTTTCTACGGAGCTCATCACATGCCGGCTCTAGACCCAGCGCGGTTCTCCGACGTGGTCCCCGCGTTCGTTAGGAATTGCCCCCTAACAAACAAGGAAAAGCGTGCCGCTTCCTACCTTGTAAAGTCTTTTGGCTTAAGCTGGTGGTAAGTACTGGACTGGTACTAAGCCCCCAGGTCTCCTTTCATGGTCATGGTGGCCCGCGGGGTGGGCCCATCCCTTTATTTCCAACCTTCCCAGGTCCCCCAGAGTGACGCTTTTCTGAGGATGCATTCAAGAAACCTTTTTACAAGTCGGAAAGGCTCCATGCGTTCCTTCCTAGCACAGGATGACCGCGTTTCTGCCCCGTGTGTCCAACGCGTGTGCTCATGGCTGTTCATGGCGAGATCTGTTTGCTTTCTTTTGCTTTTTGTGTAGCTATTTTTTTTTTTTAAGATTTATTTGATTTGCGAGAGAAAGTGGGAGGCGCAGAGGGAGAGGGAGACGCTCAGACAGACTCCCAGCTGAATGCAAGGCTCGATCCCACGACCCTCCGACCACCACCTGAGCGGAAACCAGGAGCCGGAGGGTTCACGGTTGAGCCTCCCAGGTGCCCCGTGTGTGGCTCCTTTATCCAGGGAGGCTCGTTACCTTCCTAACGGCAGCTCAGGTAATGCCAAGAGGGAGTCCCCCGGTCTTAAATTTGCTGTAGCCTCTGTTGGCTCCCCCAGATGGGCGTTTCCTCCCCACCCTCCGTCTCCATCCCCGGACTTTGTTGTCTCAGGGCCAGGATGAAAGGACAAGCCCCTCTATAGCTAAGTGCGCGGCTCTATTTGATTTCCTTTGGGGCTCACGACCCCAGATGAGAACAGCGACGTACTGACCTCGCGTTTTCCTTCCCGCTTCCCTCCGCGGTTCTCCTTAGTCACTCTGTTCCTGCACGGCTCGGGACAGGGAAACGCCACAGTCCCTTCTAGGTCCCTGACGCCCACACTCTTGCCAGCTTCCCCCCACAGCACACACTTACCTCTGGACTGGGAAAAGTTTCCTTCTAGTAGTTTCCTCACAAAGAATATTGTTCCTTATAGAAACAGTATCTCCCCAGTCCTTTCTTGTTAAAAAACTATTTGTAGCCCTTATACTTAAAGTTTGGCTTGTGTAAAGAAAGGTTTCATTTCGCTTCCTCCCTCCCTCTCTGGTTTTCTGTCTTTCCTGTCTTACGGAATGGCATCACTGCCTTCTGGCTTTGAACATGGCCTTGGGGGAAACTGACAGCAGCTTTCTGCCCCCTCCTATTTCATATGCCTTGACGTGTTGTCTCTAGGTGCCCTGAAGACTCTTTTTAATTTTTATTTTTTAAGATTTTATTAATTTGAGAGAGACAGTGTGTGAGAGAGAATGAGCGGGGGAGGGGGGTGGAGGGCAGAGGGAGAAGCTGATTCCCCGCAGAGCAAGGAGTCCAATGAGGGGCTCGATCCCAGGACCCCAGGATCATGACCTCAGCCAAAGTCTGAGCCACCCGGGCACCCCTGCCCTAAAGACTCTTAACTGGGATGTGTCTCATGCTGACCATTTGGGGTCAAGGAAAGTTAAATCTTTCTTCAGATCCACTGCTCTGGCCCCCACGGTTAGGTGAACTTCATTATGCATATATTAGCCCCAACCTGCTCATCTTCTACAGTCATCATTCTATCATACTTTAAAAATATTGCTTTATTTCCGTCAATGTTTTACTGGCCTCATTTCTCTCTGCCTCGCTGCTTCCTGTGTTTTCATGAGCTTCTCTTTTCCCCTGGCACGTCTTCTGATTTTGTCTTTTTCTTGTGTCTTTCCTGAGTTCGGTCATTTCGGATTTCATCTCCTATTACTTTGCTATCCTCCCCACATGTTTGCCTTTCTTCATTTGGGGCCTCTTTTGCCAGAGGAATGGCTTCAGTGAGTTGGCTTGTTCTCCCCCCTTCTCATTTGTGCTGAAATGCACACTCACCTTTGTCCTCTGCTCTCGGAAGGCTTGCTCCCGGCAAACGCTCTTCCTGGGACGGTGTGTGTGGCCATGCTGTTCCCCGTGTAATTTCTCGAAACATCTGCTCCTCGGTTTGGAAGCAGATTTCTTTTGCAAATCACTCACTCTGCCTGCCGGGGGTTCCCATGGGGCAGTGCAGGTTTCTCATAACCTCCCGGGTTCCGAGCTTCTGGTAATCCCTCTCCTCTGCTGCCGGAGAGGCATACTGGTCTCTGGAAACACAGGACATACGAGTGTTCACTCTTCTGATTCTCTGAGGAAGGCCCCTGCCTTTTGTGGGGAAGAAGAAATAAGACTCTTGGACCTTAGGGCCAGTCCCTCATCTGTGGACACGGATGCCTCCTGGTGCCTTCTTAGACTGGCTGTTGCCCGAACTGTCCCTCTGTCCCTGCATTTCTGCCCCAGGACCTCTGCCCTCGCGCTCAGCTGCCTTTGGCAACCCCTCTGCATTCTTTGAGGTCTGCGGTTTATCTCTCCCTCCTAGTTTCCCTAAAAATGTGGAACTCTGAGCTTTTGTGGTTCATTGTGTTTCTTTCATTTTTCTCACTTCGCCTCTGTGATTTTCCAGGACAAGAAGGGGGAGGTTGCAGGCTTACACGCCCCGCCCCTGCAGGAGTCCGACCTTCAGCTTTTGTTGGACGTATTTTTATACCATTTCAAGGTTTTTTGATGTGTGTGTGTGTATCTTTCTTTGTTGTTTATGTTTTTTGGCTACAGAAATATTTTAGTTTGGTTACTTAAGTATTTTTAAACTCTTTTTTTGAAACTTGGATGAAGATTTATTACAAACAGATTCATTGTGTTTTTCAAGGTGGAAAATAGCAAACGGGATCAAAGCGCCCAGCAGCAAAGGAAAAGGCTCGTCGCCGTACACCCCTAGGACTGAGTGCAGGGCAACTCTTAAAATGTATTTTAGCGGCACCTGCGGGGCTCAGCCAGTTAAGCGTCCAATTGGTTAAGCGTCTGACTAGTTAGGTGTCCGACTCTTGATTTCGGCCCAGGTCATGGTCTCAGGTGGTGAGATGGAGCCCTGAGTCAGGCTCCACACTGGGTGTGGCGTCTGCTTGAGATTCTCTGTCACCCTCTGCCCCTCCCCCCACTCACCTGCACTCTTGCAAAAAATAAATATATATTTTTAAGATAACTTCAAGGTCAGGAAATGATTATAGTAAGAAAACGAGGAGGGGCGCCCGGGTGGCTCAGTGGGTTAAAGCCTCTGCCTTCGGCTCAGGTCATGATCTCAGGGTCCCGGGATCGAGTGCCGCATCGGGCTCTCTGCTCAGCAGGGAACCTGCTTCCTCCTCTCTCTCTCTCTGCCTGCCTCTCTGCCTACTTGTGATCTCTGTCTGTCAAATAAATAAACAAAAAATCTTAAAAAAAAATAAAAAAGAAAAAAAGGATATAAGTCATCTGTGTAGTGACATCACAATTTTAAATGTACACACACACACACACACACACACAGATACACACACACACACACACCAAATACTGGAAAGAAATGCCCTCCAAAGTTGAAGAAGTTACCTGTAAAAGAATCATAGGTGATTTAAACTATTCTTTAGCAAATTGTGTATTTCCTAAATATATTTTTATAATCAGAAGATACCATCAAAACCTAAATTTGGAACCTTGCCCATTACTTTCTTGCTGTCCCTCTCCCTCGATCCTGTTCCTACTTCCTTCTCTTTCTTGGTCCAATACAACACCCCCAAGCCCAATCCACAGCCTGGGTGGGAAACTGAGTCATGCTCACTCTTTCCACTCCCTCATTCCCCACCCTCAATGGGTCATTAATCGTTCTGGTTCTACCTCCTAGAGACCTCATATTGTACCCTCCCCCCCACTCCCGCTAGGGTTGCTCTAATGATCTGTCTTCTAGGCTCTTGAGTTGGGTTCCTTATTTGTCTCCTGGCCCTCTGCCTCGCCCATCTTGAAACCACCTGCTTTCTGGGGCAGATCGCTCCCAGCCTGAACGCTTCCCACGGCCGTCTGCAGCTGCAGGAGGAAAATCCGAATTCGAGCACTCAAGGCCAGCCTCAGTCTGACCTGAATCTACCTCTCCCACGACACACCTGTCACACTCCAGTGTCTAGGTGCCCTGCCTTCCGGCCCCGGTCCTGGAGTCAGGAATGACCATCAGATTACGTGATAACAGACTCCAGACCACGGAACCAATGCTGTCTGCGTCCCCCGCTCTGGGCTGGCGGGATCTGCACTCCCCCAGCCCCCCCGAGAGCATGGCAGGTGCTCAGTGGACACGGCTGGAGGGCGGGACCCAGGGAGACCCCAGCGCCCGGCCGAACCGGTTCGAAGCCATGCTGGGAGATGGTGACTTGTCGTAGGCTAGGAGCGTGGGAGAAGAGGAACCCCAGCCTCCTGTGTGGCAACTATGATCAAAGCCGATTCCTGTGCTGATCCCCGCAGCCGTATTAGGGCCGGAAAATGCTCGTGTTCAGTTATCTCCAGGCTTGCTTTCTCTGCCCTCCACGATGTCCTTGGAGCCCTCTGACAGCTTGGTGACACAGTTGGCCCAGACAGTGTGCCTGTGTTCTAGGAAACAGAGGGTCTGTCCCCTCTGTCAGTGACTGGAGACCTTCCCATGAGGTTACCTAAATCCATACTCCTCTCTGCAATGGGATGAGACGGGTCCCCTGACTTTTAATATTATGTTAAACCCCAGCTAGTTTTGGAGGCAGCTGCTTGTTTGTAAGATTAATTTTTTTTCTTCTGTGTATCACGGGTTTTGCAAACAGTTGCTTCATTTCCTGGGCCCGTTTGACTCTGCGTCTCTGAGGAAGCAACGCGCAAGGAGGAGTTCGCGTCCGCCGTCCCGCAGGCCGGACCCTGGAGGAGCAGAGCTCTCGGCTGCGAGTCCGGGGGTCAGTGTCCTGTTTGTTGACCACACTTCATGCACTGGGCATGTAAACACCCCTGCAGCAGGGGAGGGGGGAGGGAGAGGCAGCACACGTGCGCAGTTCCAGCCCCTCAGGAGGAGAGAGGGAACCAAAGCAGTCGTTTTCAGACCTCGCTGGGTTCCCACTCACCTGCCCCGAGTAGCGCTCCCGTGATGGCCCCAGACTCTGCCCCCAAAACTTTACATACTCTTTGCACAGGCTTCTCTGGGTCGGGGCTTGGCCGAACATGAACCACACTACGGTCCTGTTGAAATGCACATTTGCTGTGTGTGGGATGGGGACAAGTTCCCAGTGATATGGCTCCAGGGGGGTCTCCCTTAAAGTGGCAAGCTCTGGGTTACACGCTCATGCCCAACCCCACCTTCCGGAACCACACTCCTGCCCTCCTCCTCAGACGCCAGCCGCGCCTCACCTGCTGCTGGACGGCGGTCTGGGCAGGACCTGAGAGGTCCCAGCCTGACTCTTACCGGGTGGGGAACCGGCCACGGGATCCTGCGTCGTGCCTGGCTTGGGGAAGATGAGGACTCTGTTCCAGATCAGCGAAGGCATGGAGGCTTATCTATTTCTCTATGCTTTCTACGACCCCGTGGCAACGTTTCAGATCCCCCGCAGCAAACATCCGCAGGGTACGAGGGGCAAAAACATGTGGGTTTCACTCATGGAGAGCGGCTGTGACCATCTGCGTGAATCCACGATCCCTCCCAGCCCCTGCCACACCCCTGCACCCACCCACCTGCCTATCTGGGCACCTAGCAGGGATCCAGCACTTTGAACTGACCTAACCCTCCCGAAAGAAGAAGGCCATGAGCGTGGGTCACACCTGTCATGGCCCGGGCTGCCTGTCTCATGACTCCTGACATGGTCAGTTCTGCCTCAGTTGCCAATAAGGCCTTTGTTCCCCTCGGCCTCGAAAACTGGCTCCATCCCCAAACTCGGGCCTGCCTCCTGGGCTTCCACCTTTTGCTAACCTCTATCCCAGCACGGAAGCGTGTGTCTACGAGCACTTCCTAAAGTCAGTGAGAGAGAAGAGAGCGATCCAAGTGACGGCACTGTCCCCTAGCAATGGCCCCGCTGGGAAGAGGGAGACACGTTCTTGGAAACCCCAAGTAAGTTTCCAAAAAGCAGGTACAGGTAAAACGAATCAAGTCCCCTGAGGAAGAGAAAGAAGGATAGGGTGGCTCCCACTGTTCGGAAGATAAGCCTGCTGCTTCTTTCTCGACCTTATTTGCTTATTCCTTTATTCAGTCACTCAGCAAATATTTAGGGAGCGGGGGCTCTGGCCCAGGTCCTGTCCGAGGCCCTGATGAGTCTGTGCTGAAAGAGTCAAAGACCAGCAGTCCTGTGGGGAAGGCTCACATGCCCTCCAGGTAATAGCAAGTGAGCGCGGTGGGGGATGGGGGAGGGTGGGGGCAGGGGAGCAGGGGGGTGCCAGCCCGATAAATATCATCGGCCACCATCCCTGTTTCCACACCAAGGGCGCTCCAGGACCACCTGCCCCCGGAGATAGAGTGGGGGGGGGCAGCTGGCCCGCTCTCACCCCACCTGCCCCCGCAGCCCCCCAGAAGCTCCGCCCGCCATGCTGTGCCTTGACGGCCCTGGCCAGACGGGGTCCGTCCCTCCCACGCTCCCCTCGCCTTTATCCCACTAAGGGGGCAGCCTCCTCCACACGCCTGGAAGCAGTGGCCTCACGTGACCGTGACCGTCATTTGCAGGGTGTCTAGGAGGCCGATGTGGGAGGAGCAGGTTGTCCGTGACAACAGCAGCCTTGCTCACCCAGTGTCCTGGTTATGATAGTCGTTAAGGTTCCTCTCGTTTGGCGGTCCCCACCCACGGCCCTCCCACAGAGCGAGCCCCCCCCCCCCGCCCTCCTTCTGTCTCGCTCACCCTGTGGAGCTCTGCAGCAGGGAACCGAACGTCACAGGGTCCTCGTCCGGGAGGTCCCCCCCACCCCCGCATCCCCCCACACTGACCCTCCCTGGCTCGGATCTCATATTGTCTGGAGGCTCTTGGTGTCGCTGTTTCGATAAGCGGCTTCCAGGGGAACACGACACGGTGCCCGGCGGTATTTCTCCAACACTCCTGCGCATGTGACTCCTGGGGATCTTGTGAGAATAAGGATCCCCCTTCCGGTGGGGGTAGGGGGTCTGCAGCTCTAACGAGTCCCACACGGTGCAGGAGCTGGCGTGACCCACAGTGTCCCATGCCACCGTGGCCACTCTCCTCCGTCCCTCGTTACCAGATTCACGGGCTCCCAAGCCGGGGCTGCTTGACCTGCCAGGGAGACGTCTGTGGTGGTCACAACGGGGTGTTGCCCACGGGTCCACAGGACATAGAGATCAGGTGTGCCGCCAGATGTCCTACCCTGTCCAGGACAACCCCATGGCACAAAATTATCAGGCCCCAAACATTAACAGTGCCTAGGTTGAGAAACCCTATACACTAACTCAGTGGGATCTAATTTTGCTTATACATTTGGGTTATCTAGTATCCTAAAAATGTCACCTCCTGGAGTCTCTCCCAGTGACTTCGGAATCTTGGGCGTGAGACCTTGGCACTGTACTTCCCAGATGCACTTGTGGTTCCATTGTGCAACCCCAGCTGAGAAGCAGGCCTCCCCCCTCCATGGACTGTAGTGATGGAAACTGCAAGCTGGGGAGAGGGTTGGCATTGGGGAACTTTTCATACACCCTATAGTTGCACGGCATACATTTTTTGTTTTTATCCTTTTAATTAATATTGAATGCATTATTTGTCTCAGGGGTACAGGTCTGTGATTCATCAGTCTTACACAATTCACAGCACTTACCACAGCATGTGCCCTCCCCAGTGTCCCTCTCCCAGCCACCCCACCCCCCACCCACCACCCCTCCAGCAACCCTCAGTGTTTCCTGAGATTAAGAGTCTCTTAGGGTTTGTCTCCCTCTCTGGTCTCCTCTCTTGTTTCATTGTTTTCCTCCCTTCCCCAATGATCTTCTGCCTTGTTTCTCAAATTCTACATATTAGTGAGATCATATGATAATTGTCTTTCTCTAATTGACTTATTTTGCTTACCACGATACCCTCTAGTTCCATTCACGTTGTTGCAAATGGCAAGGTTTCATTTCTTTTGATGGCTGCATAGTATTCCACTGTATATATGTACCACATCTTCTTGATCCACTCGTCTGTTGGTGGACATCTGGGTTCTTTCCATAGTTTGGCTATTGTGGACATTGCTGCTATAAACATTCTGGTGCACGTAACCCTTCAGATCACTACATTTGTATCTTTGGGGTAAATACCCAGTGATGCAATTGCTGGGTCATGGGGTAGCTCTATTTTCAACTTTTTGAGGAAGCTCCATGCTATTTTCCAGAGTGGCTGCACCAGCTTGCATTCCCACCAACAGTGTAGGAGGGTTCCCCTTTCTCCGCATCCTCGCCAGCATCTGTCATTTCCTGACTTGTTAATTTTAACCATTCTGACCAGTGTGAGGTGGTATCTCACTGTGGTTTTGATTTTTATTTCCCTGATACCAAGTGTGTGAAGCATTTTTTCATGTGTCTGTTGGCCCTTTGGATGTCTTCTTTGTGGAAATGTCTGTTCATGTCCTCTGCCCATTTCTTGATTGGATTATTTGTTCCTTGGGTGCTGAGTTTGATAAGTTCTTTATACATCTTGGGTACTAGCCCTTTCTCTGATATATCATTTGCAAATACCTTCTCCCATTCTGTGTGCTATCTTTTGGTTTTGTTGACTGTTCTCTTTACCCACATAGGCTGCCATGGTGTGAAGCAGCCTGAAGACAAACCACGTTTTGTGGTCTGCATTGTCAGGACCTGGGAAAATCCAAGGATCTCCTTGTGCAGTTGGGGGAGGGGTCTCAGCCTCTTCCCTGGGGGGAGCCCAGGGAACCTCTGTTGCTCCCTTTCCCATCGATGGGCAGCATTTCACCTTGGCCTCTGCAAGCACAGGCCCTGCAGGGCGGTGTTCACTTCCTTCTTGCAGAAACTGTGGAGGTGGATGGTTAATAACAGTAACCACCCTGCCATGGCGCAGGACAAAAGGAAGGGCTGGCTACAGAAAAGGCGTAGGCGGAATTAGGACCTAGAATTTATATTCGAGTCACATGAAATCTCTGCTTTATTCTGTTTTCCATACAATTCATTCGTTCAGTGATTCATGCTTTCACGCATTCATCCGAATGCATTAAAAATTTACTGTACGCCAAGGATCATTTTAGTTGCTGGACACACAAGTCTGGGAGAGTTCTTCCCCGTGGGCCACTCATGGACTTGCACTTGTGGGTGGGGAGATGAGGGGACCGGATCATTATAACGCAGTGTTACAGATGCCCCAGGCAGAGCACAAAGGACAGGGCCATCACGCTCCCCTCAACGTGATTCCCATCAGCTGTGTGGCCTTGAACAACTCACTGCACTTAGATCCTCAGCAGCGGCCCCATCTGTGAAATGGGTATTAACAACGCTCCTCTCCTGCACGGTTGTTATAATATGAGGTCATTGAGGTAACAGGCCTGAAGGAAATGTTTGATTCACCCCCTCACCACCTCATGAAGACTGGACAGAAGAGAGGGCGGGCAGTGTCCAAAAGAACTTGAATCAGAGGAAAAAGTGAAACTTCTTTTGTCTTATCCCTTTAGCGAGAAGGCAGAGATTTTCATTAAACAGGTTTGGAAAATTCTCTTGTCACCTTTAAAAAAGATGTATGTGTATTTAACTACTTGCCACTCTGCTGATCCCAGTTTCACTGTATAAAGGAGAAGCAGCTTTTTGCTTATGTCGAAAAGGAAGTCTCCATTTTCAGAACAGAATAAGGCAGGACCCTTGGCGTGACTGCTAGGAGGCAAGGTGGCCCAGGAGTTTTTGCTTTGCATTCTTAATCAGGCGTTCTGACTTGTTCTGTACCATGAGTCAAGAACAAATTAATGGTTTCATTTTCCCCCGAAAACTTGTTTTCCTCCAGCCAAATCCTGTACGGATCAAACACACCTTCTGTGTCAACACTCAAGAGGGGAACTGAAGGTATGACATCAACTCTCTTCTTGATCCCTGTGGCCCAACTCAAATTGCAATTTCCTGGTAGGAGCTAAAAGCATTGTGTTATGCAACAGAGGTTCCAAAAATGCTCGCGTGTTACTTCTGCCGGTTGAACCCAGCACGAGCCCTTGGAGATCAGGTCTTCAAAGACAGAAGCAGACTCCCCCGAACTTCCTCCGGGAAGGTGGCATGGCCCTGGGTGTGGATATCACACTGCCCTGGACTGAAGGCTCGTGTCCCCCTCAACATTCTTCTGTCGAAGCCCTCACCCCAGTGCCACGCCGTTTGGAGATGTGGCCTTTGGAAGATAGATCAGATGAGGTAGTGAGGGTTGGAGGCCTCGTGATGGGATTAGCGCCCGTCTAAGAGGAGGAAGAGACAGCAGGGAGACAGGTCTCTCTCCGACCCACACGGAAAGGTCACGTGAGCACACCGTGAGCCTGCAGGTGTCGGCAAACCGGGAAGAGAGAGCTCCCCAAGAACCTAATTTGCAAGCACCCTGGTCTTGGATTTCTCAGGCCCCCAGAACCGTAAGAAGATGAACTTGTACTGGTTACGTGGCCCAATCTGCGGTGTTTTGTCATAGCCTGAGCTGACTGATAACCACCAGCCTGGGCAGAAAATGGCTTTGAGGGAGTTGAATAACGCGAAGCCGGAACGTTTCCCCAGCCTTGCATTTTGAGAGGCATCGGTTCAGCACACATATAATTGCCGAAAGCTTAGTGAGCACCGCACCCAGGCCTGTGCACTGGGGACGGAGAAAACACCTGCCCTGCCTTCCAGGGACCCACAGGAATGCAGGTGCCTGGAGGTCATTAACCCGGCTCTACACCAGCTGTGTGGAAGCACCGCCCGGCAGGATCGGGAGAAGAGCATTTTCAGAGAAATATTTTACTATGGGGGTTCATTCTAAAGGCCTCCTCACACTTCCCCAAAATGAGTCAGGATGATAAGGGGCAGAGGAGAGCGGGGAGGAATCCGGACCCTGGCTCGAAGAAGTGCAAGCAGGTGTGGGGGGGGGCGTGGGGGGGATGGCTAGAACCTGGCATGGGGCCTCCTGGCCCAGAGAGCTCACAGGCTACCTCACAGGGGGCCTATCCCAAAGGCCTGTCCTTTCCTGACCCTCTTCTGGGCCTCCGGGACTTCGCTGGGGGCCCTCCTGCAGGGAGGGACGTTTCGCCCGAGCAGTCCCAGCCACCCTAACTCGGAAAAAGCCCCAGGCAGTTTGAGGGGGGCCTGCAGCACGGCCTCCGGGGTGCTGTGCTCTCCCTGTGCGTCCCTGGGTCCACCCAGCAGAAGGGGCGGCGGAGCCCAGGGACTTCGGTTTGGGGGAGGTCGCCTGAAGGCGCAGGACGGACGGCAGCTCCCAGGGGACATGGTGGGGGGGGCAGGAGAGGGTGGGGGGCGCCCGGCTGAGACAGCGCCCCCCCCAGCGGCTGGCGCGGGAGGCGACGCGCCTGCGCAGTCCGGCGGGGATGGCGCGGGCCCCACGAGGCGCACCGACTGCTGCACGCGGCGGGGGGCGACCGCGGCGGGGTGAGAGGACGCGGGGCAAGGCCGGGCGGCGGGGGGGAGGGGCGGGGGGCGGGATGCTGGCCCTCAGCGGGGGCGTCTGGAACCGGGGCTGCCCCTCACGAAGGCCGAGACCCCGCGGTCGAGGGGGACCAGCACAGGGGTCGCGGGGACCGGTACCTAAAGTCGGGGATGAGGCGCGAGGGATGGACCCAGGCTCCTTCCTCTCGGCCGCCTGGGGCAGCTGGCCGCGGCCCAGGACCCCCGGGCTCGTCCCCGAGCGCACGAGGGCAGCGGACAGGGCACGGTGAGCCCCGGGGTCAGGCCCCCCGGGTCAGACCCCCCACCTCGGCTTCTCCCGGAAAGAGGGTCCCTGCCGGAGAGCAGCCGGGGCCGGACGCGTGGGGGCGCCTGGGAGGGAGGAGTGGCAGCTCCGGGGTCCCCCCCCACCGTCGGGGCGGGCGGTCGGCGGGACGTCGTGGGACCGCGTGGCGCGGGCGGGTGGGGCTGGGGACCCGCGCGTCGGGCGGGAGCGATCGTCGATCGAGCGCCAGGAGTGCGGCGACCGCCCCGGACGCGGTCCTTCCCCCACGAACGCCCGCGCTTCCCCAGGGACCCCCAGAGGAGCGTGTGAAACGCCGTGTCCGGGCTCGGGACCGCACCGCGGGCGGGGCTGGGGTGTCGCCAGGCCCGGGCCGGGGCCGCCGACCTCCGCGCGCTTCGCGGGCGGCGCGAGAAGCGGGGTCGCGGGCGCCGTGCGGGTCCAGGCGGTGCGCGCTCGGCCTGACGGCGGTGGTCTGGGTGCCGCGGCGGACCGGGCGGCTGGCCCAACCGCAAATCGCCTTCAGAAACTCTTTGTTTTCCTACATTTAGCGGTTTGGGGCTGTTAGTACGTGTGTGGTTGAGCTGTTTTCTTTCCCAAAGGACGGACCTTTAGGAAACATCTTTTCTCGGGGCACCCGAGAGGCTCGGCGGGTGAGCGTCCGGCTCCTGGTTTCAGCGCAGGTCACGATCTCGCGGACGGACAGGGCCCTGGGTCTGTCCACTCTGCGCAGGGCGCCTGCTTGGGTTTCTCTCTCTCTCTCTTCCCCTCCCTCCTGCTCCCCCTCTTCCTCCCCCTGCTCTCACACTCTCTTGCTCTCTTTTTAAAAAAAGGAAAGAAAGAAAGAGAGAAAGGAAGAAATATCTTTTCTCATTGGAATATTCTAGGACGGGCGTCAGAGTGGGGCTGTGATAGTCCCTTAACTTTTTTCTAAATCAAAGCTGAAATTCAGCTCATTTTTCTCTTGATTATTTGTGACAGTGAGACACAAAATAACTCATTAAAATAACACTGGCGACCACGCCTAGGGTGCCTTCAATCAGCATGTTCTGGTACCTTCTCTCCTCTCATTTCTGAGGTGGGTGTTGTGGACCCCTTTACTCCTACATTAGTTCACACCCCGAGACCACCCTGCTGTGGGGGGTCAGGGTCAGTCTGATCCACTTTCAGTGCTCTTTGTCCTAAAAATTTCAGCCACTGCAACCAGCAAAAATTATTCCATAAAAGGTGAAAACCAGCTGCAAAGCATGTGAGTTGGGGAGTTGGTTTGCTTGTTTTAATTTCTCAGGAATCTTGCATTCTGGGTGAAGTGCGAGTCAGCAGATCACAGGAGGGGATAAAGGTGAGGAGGAGGCGAACAGAGTCTGGGAGGTCATTGTGAGTGTGTGTGCACTCTCCCTTGGCGCCTCAAAGACCGGGTGACCTCTCAATTCTTATACATCTTCATGAAAGAAGCACGGCCCTCCAGGAATGTAGGACACCTGCCTGCAGGGCCTGGGAGCTAAGAGAGCCAGGTTCTAGCTTAGTGCCGTGAACTAAGGTGTCCTGTGTGCGTGTCCAGGTGCGGTGCCCAGGGATCTGGCATTGAGCTGACGGGAGCGTATGGCATCAACCGTCTCCAGGACCAGCCGGTTAATACCGGTTTATATTACCGATTTGTATTACACTTTTGGCCAAAACCTCTTTTCCAGGCTCCCGTGGACCGTCCCTTCTGACAAATGGGCAACGACTGCTCCAGTCCCGGGAGCGTTCCCTCACTTCTGTCTCACTCATGTCCATGACGCCTCGGTGCCTTTTCTCCCCACAGATGATTCACTCCCTGCACAGGGCCTCTTCGTGAGATGGTGAATTCTGCTTCAGCTCCTCCCTGCCCCAGGATGCCGACTGTGACCAACATGATGATGCTTGAAACAGAGAAAGGAACATTTTGAACTATAGGATATAAACACTCCCCATTTTGGAGTGTGCAGGAGAAAAATACTCCAAAAATTTGGACTCTTCCTCACACCGTAAGTGTCCGTGTCAGGGTAGATTTCTGTAGCTAAGGGTGTGACTCAGCTCTTGGTTTCTGTGAGCAACACCTTTTCAAATGAAGACCCTGAAGTCACCGCGGATTATCTGCACAAAAGCACCTGGCTCCTTCGAGAGATTCGCAGAGAAACAGTCTGCAAGGAACAGCTTGACAAGCAGGAAAAACAAAACCAGTTCGGAAGCTTAGACGTGCTGCCCTGTACTCTCACTGTCCAGTCCTTTCTAAGAACAATGGCTGTTCAGGAACAGACGGCTGTACGGTCAGTGTAGGACCTTCCCGTGTGCGCTACCATCTGGCCCACCCAGGTTGCTTCCGGAACAGCCCAGAAGGGCCTCTGAAAGAAGGGCACCCGGCCCCTCCGTCTGCACTTCAGCTCGCCTCTCCCCATGGCTTTGGACCTCATTCAGACTCAAGACATCTCTAAACTAAGTCTGGGCCACCTGCCAAGCCAGAGTTCACAGGACCTGGATTTCTCCTCTCAGCCTGTTGCAGACAAGGGCATTTTGACAAAATTGTGGTGTAGGAAAGGGTTGAAAGTTTTCAACCAAAAGCTGCCTTCCCCAACCTCAGGCTTCCTCCTTTCCCTCCCCTGTCTTGCCCCAGGGCAGACTCATATCCTGCTTGTCATCACCATCCCTGCCCCCGTCCCCGGCATTACCAGTGCCTTTCCGCATGACCCCTTGCACAAGAGCTTTGCAGCGCTTGCCGTGCATATTCTCCTCCTCTTGAGGGTTTCCCACTGGCATGCTCCTGTCTGCGGGATTTCCCCCACAGGGGATCTGTGTTTCTGCTTCACTTTTCATAAATTGGCACTAGATGGCGAGCTGCCCAAGTCCTGGTTCTTTGTCAGTTTTCTTCCCTGATGTGTCTCTGGGGCATAAACAGTGCTTGGTGTCTAGCAGTTGCTTAATAAACATTTGGCTAATTGAATTGAATTGAACTAAGGCCTGTACCTTTCCCAGAGCTCCTCTATCTAGGTTTCTGGCCCCTTGAAAGATGAACACTTCCTCCCCTAAGGTTGGAGAGGCTCAGAAGGGTCAGCCCTTCCACTGTCCTACAGCCTTCCCAGGAGGCTTTCCAGGGCATGGAAAGCCTTTACTTTCCTCGTGGTTGTTCAGCTGACCAGGATTCTGAACAACTTCACCCCCAACTCAGGAGAATATCTGGCTGCCTAAGCCTTGTAGGATAAAGTCCAGAGTGCATTAATAATTAAATGTCTCGGGGCCTGCTTAGCTTCAGGCTGTCTGTGCCAGTACGTGCCATATACTCATCTAATCACAACACTTCTAAAATTTATAATACCATTTAATTAGCACCCCCCAAAATGAAATACTTAGGTATAAACATAACAAAATATGTACAAGGTCTATGTGAGAACTACAAAGTGCTGTTGAACAAAATTAATAAATGGGAGAGATATACCATGTTCATGGATAGGAAGACTCAGTGTTGTCAAGACATCAGTTCCTCCCAACTCTAGATTCAATGCAATCCCAGTCAAAATCCCAGCAAGTTATTTTGTGGGTATTGACAAACGGATTCTAAAGTTTATGTGGAGGCAAAAGACCCAGAATAACCAGCACAGTACTGAAGAAGAACAAAGTTGCAAGACTAACATTACCCAACTGGAAGACTTAACTATAAAGTTGCAGTGATTAAGATAGCACAGTGTTGGTGTCAGAATAGAGAAATAGATCAATGGAACAGAATAAAGAACTCAGTAATACACCCACATAAAGATAGTTAGCTGATCTTTGGCAAAGGAGCAAAAGCAATACAATAGAACAAAGATAGTCTTTTCAACAAATGGTCTTGGAAGACTAGAACATCCACATGCAAAAAATGAATCTAGAAATAGACCTTACACCTTTTACCAAAACTAACTCAAAACTGATCCCAGACATAAATATAAAATGCGAAACTATAAAGCCCCTAGAAGATAAGATAAGAGAAAACTGACAGGACCTTGGGTGTTGTGATGACTTTTTAAATACAACACGAAAGGTATGGTCTGGAAAGAAATCACTGATAGGCTGGGCTTCGTTTAAAGTTAAACATGCCTGCTCTCCGAAAGACAGTGTCCAGAGAATGAAAAGAGAAACCATAGTCCAGGAGAAAATATTTTCACAAGACACAGCTGATAAGGAACTGCCCCCAAATATACAAAGAACTCTTAAAAGTCAACAATAAGAAAACAAACAGCTAGTTTAAAAATGGACCAAAGGCTTTAACAGACACTTCACCAAAGACAATACACAGATGTCAGATAAGTGGATGAAAAGATGCTCCATGTCCTATGCCAGGAGGGAAATTGAAATTAAAATGTTGGCACCACTAACACACCTGTTAGAATAGGTGAAATCTGGAGCCGGCAACACCAAATGCCAGTGAGGAAGCAGAGCAAAAACCCTCGCTCCCAGCTGGGGGGAATGCAAAAATGGTGTGGCCACTTCAGATGATTCGGAGGCTTTCTTACAAAGCTAACTCATTCTAACTATTCTTACCATATCCTCCAACAATCACACCCCTTGGTATTTACCCAAAGCCGTCGAAAGCTTATGTCCACATGAAAACCTGCACACAGGTGTTGGTAAAGGCTTTATTGATAACTGCCAAAACCTGGAAGAAACCAAGATGTCCCACAGCTGGAGAAGAGAGAAATGGACGCCTCCAAACCATGAGTTACTCAGTGCTAAGAGAAATGAGCGATCAAGTCATAAAAAAAATACAGAGGTAAGCGAAATACATATCGCCAAGGGCAAGAAGCCTGTCTGGAAGCCTTATATTCTGTAGTATTACGGCTGTGTGGCGTTCTGGAAAAACCCAAACTGTGTGGACAGGACAAAGATCGGTGGTTGCCAGGGCCTGGGGGAATGAGGGATGACAGGCAGAGCGCAGAGGGTTTCTTAGGGTAGTGAAACTACTCTGTAGGACCCGGCAGGGTGGAAACAGCTGTTCTACATTTGTCCAAAGGTATAGAATTTACAACCTCATGAGTAAACCGTAATGTAACCTGTGGACTCTGGGTGGTTACGACATGTCAATATAGATTATGAATTTGTGACCAGTGTCCCCTCTGGTGGGGGATGTTGATAGTGAGGGGGACTGTGGGGGGGCAGGGGTGTATGGGAAACATCTGCTTTCTGTTCAGTTTTGCTAGGAACCTAAAATGGCTCTGGAAACATGATTAATTTTTTTAAAAAGACACCTAGTAAATATTTGGCTCTAAGACATTGAGGTTCAGTATCTAAATCAGACTCCTAATGCTTCCCCCTGCTGTCTGTTGTCCCTCCTGACCTGTGTCACACACCTTTAGTGGAGTCGGCGATTCGCACGTTAGTTCACGTGTGCATGGGTTCCCCAGAGATCTGGTGAGAATCCCTTTGGCGTCAGGCTCTGTGCTAGGCGCCGGGGCCCGGCAGTGTGTGGGATGAGGCCCTGCTTTGGTGGGGCCTATATTCTGCTGAAGGAGGCAGACATACACAGGTCCTCAAGCACGGAGAAGGGCAGGGTAGTGCTAGAGGTAGTAAAGAAGAGCAGCAGGGAGAGAGGGTGAGGCTCCGGGCTTGTTCTCTTGGCCATTCAGGGAAGGCCTCTCTGGAGAGACCCGCTGTGAGTGCTGGTGTAGATATCATGGGGGGCCTCATTATCCCCAGCTACCAGTCTCGGGGTAGACACACCTTCCCCTCATCCTCTATCTCTTCTGCTGGCTGTCCGTCACAGTTGACGGCACTTCTGTTGAAAACGCATTACTCCTTGTTTACTATATGGTTCCTCCAACACCCCAGCTGCCATTTGCCCCCTACTCCATAGTAAGCTCACGGTCTTCTCGGGCTCCCCAACGATGCACCCTCACCTCTGGGGGAAGCGTGCCAGGAAACTACATTTTATCCAAGGGTACTTGTGAAGCCCCCAAGTTAGCATCGAGGAGTATGATAGTAGATCCTCCAATGCAAAAAAAAAAAAAAAAGAAAAAGAAAAAATGGAGCCCAACTCCATCAGGATAGACACCAACTTCAATGAATGGCTTATGTTGAATTATAGCCCATTTTCAATTAACTGGGTCACCCATGAGTTTTCAAGCCTTGACTCTATATTTTCTTATAGATGCCCCAGAGTGGTAATGACTCAGGCCCTAGCAAAAACGAACACAGAGATTTTCAGGACTGAATTACTTACACTGGCCTCAAGACAATTTTTCATATATATATTTTTTCAAATACAACGCCCAGTGCATAGCCAGTCAGGCAAAATCTCCATAATCTAGAACCAGGAAAAAAGCTTATGAAAATTTCAGACAAATTGTAATCAGCCAATGTAGACTATTAACTAGCTAGACTAATTATGATTAACAAAACAAGAGGAGACTGTAAGATACCTTTAGTAAACAGAAAATTATGAAAAACAACATAGCAGCTCTGAGAAATATCCAAATCACGTTTCTAGAAATAAAAATGTGACCGTAATAAGAGACTCAAAAGAACAGGTTTACCAGCAGATTAAATAGAGCTGAATATGTGATTCGTGAACCGGAGAGTGAAGTCTGAAAAAGCTCATCATAGTGCAGGCCAGAGAAACAAAGGATGTAAAAGAAAGGGTAAGACACCTGTGGTGGAAGGAGAAGGGAAGTTCATTTCCAGAAATTTCCAGGCATTTCAACACGTTCAGTCTCCATCTGTGCAATAAATGCGAAAAACACTCAACTTCGTTGTAAAGAAGCTAAATCTAGTTCTTTACAAGAAAATTTGAGAGGTCTCATGTAGCGTTTTATATGCTGTGGATCTTTGCGATGGAGAATTCAAGTGAGCAGCCGGGTGACTCTGCAGACCCACGCAGACAGAACTGAGGGGTCATGACCGTGGAGGCCCCGGTTGTGCTGTAGCCGTGATTTCAGTGAGCACGTGCCCTCACGGAGAACATCCGCTTGGACTCCTACGGAGTCCTTTAGAGTCCCCACTCGCTGAGCGATGGCCTTTGTGACAGTGGATGCTTCACCTCGCCACCCGTGAGACAGCTGAGAGGGCCTCCCTTCAGGCTGTCGTGAGCGCACAAAAAGATCTCTCAGCACGGCCTCCAGGACAGAGCACGTCCTGTGCTGGGGACTCTGCGGCCATGAGCCGTGACGGCGGAATCCCAAGTTCATGTGTCAGGGGAACATGCAGAGATCACTAAGAACTCCCTGAGCAGGAGACAAGGCAGAGAAAGTAGACTACAACGTCCAGACATCAAAACAAGTACACATGGGACTTGGCAGGATGAAGGGGCCATTCAGTCAATGCTGGGAAATGATCCTTCCAGAAAGAGTGAGCCACTGGCTGGCCAACTGGAAGAGAGGAAGTTTGGGTCTCCATCTAAATCTTGTGTCGAGAGGTCAAATTTTTTAAAAGATTTTTATTTCTTTATTGACAGAGAGAAACGTAGTGAGACAGGGGGTGGGAGAGGGAGAAGCAGGCTTCCCGTGGAGCCAGGCGCCAGTGATGCAGGGCTCCATCCCAGGACCCTGGGATCGTTACCTGAGTTGAAGGCAGATGCTTAATGACTGAGCCACCCAGGTGCCCTGAGGGATCAAATGTTTTAATCAAGAAATGAAAACCCAGGGCTCCTGGGTGGCTTAGTCGGTGAAGCATCAGCCTTTGGCTCAGGTCGGGGTCCTGGGGTCCTGGGATGGAGCCCCGTGTTGGGCTTCCAGCTCAGTGGGGAGCCTGCTTCTCTCTCTCCCTCTGCCTGCCCCTCCCCCTGCTTGTGCTCTCTTCTGTGCACACTCTCTCTCTCTGTCAAATACATAAAATCTCTTTAAAACTAATTTTTAAAAAATTTTTAAAAAGAAATGAAAACATGGGGGGAGGAGGGGAAGGCCTTTCTATGCGAGACAAGATCTCAAAAGCCGCAAAAAGAAAAATCAGATAACTTTTTAAAATTGTGCCAGGGGGAAAAGTCCATACTAAAAAACAGGAAACATTTTTTATTATCTATGATAAGGGGCTAATTACTACAGAATCATAAAAACTGTCGTATACAATTTAGAATTGCAGAACAGTGTGTACAGCAAGTGTCCCTTAGTTGGGGGAGGGGCTATACCATATTTAGGTGTATGAGAGTGTCCCTCCAACCCCAGCTCCTTGTTGTTGGTTGTTTGCCTTTGAGTGTGTCTTATCGGGAGACGCATCCTAAACGGCAGTGCTTTCCTGAGTAAACAGGGAGAAAATCCGGAAGGGTAAACATTGCCCTAGAAAGCCCTTAAGACGAAACAGGTGTGCACCAGCGAAGCTAGAGGCGGGTCAGTGAGTACCACACCATCCAGGTGTGTTTTGGCAAACTTTGGTCAAAATGGAGGTAACACAAGCTTAGCAGTTCCATGTCTAGGAATTTGTTTCATTTATGATTTCAAAGTAGGCCCTGAGCCCAGTGTGGGGCTTGAACTCACAACCCCGAGATCTAGAGTCACGTGCTCCACCCACTGAGCCCGCCGGGCGCCCCAAGCCTGAGTATTTGTTGTTGTTGTTTTATTCATCTCACGCGAGTGAAACGTCCTGTGTGCAAGACTTTTGTCGCCGTGTCGATCCTCAGAAGACATGAGAAAATCCGTTGTCTATAGTCGGGAGCCAATAGAGACCTCACGGCCCGTCAGCGCTGTCAGATCCCTCGCAGCCCTGGGAAGAGTGTGGGAGTCTCTGTCTACACACGGGTCAGCCGCGCCGAGATACCTTGAGAAGCCAGGTGTGGGGCTGCGTGAGCGCCTGTGCCGGTTGGCTGAAGCAGGTGCATTATTTGGTGGGGTAGAGGGTTTGGTGGGGTAGGTATAAAGAAGTCCCGGAAGGACACCCAAGAAATCAACAATTCTCATTTTCTGTTAGGATGAGGAGGTGATTATCACCATTTATTTTGAACACACTCTTTAAAAATTGACTATATATAAATGTATTATCTAGGCAAAAAATCATTTCTCACAGCTACTACAAATTAAAAAGAAAAAGACAAACAACTTAAGAGAAAAACAGGGAACTTATATGACTACACTCCTGGTTCCTGAAAAAGAAATACACACAAACCACAAATAGACTTTAAACCTATGAAAATGTGCCCAAGCCATCCCTTTAGTGAAAGAAGCCAACAGAATCCTACAAAGACGAGTGAAGACCAAGGAGGTGGACAGTAGAATGTGTTGGGAATTGTTTGGACGCAGGGACCTTCTCCTGTGCGGCTGGCAGGCATGCGGACTGCTGTAACTTCTCCAGAAATACCCTTTAAATCCAGAATCTGCCAACCCTCTGATTCCGTAACTGACTTCCAGGCATTTATTCTAAACGCACCTCAGCATTTATGTCAAGGTGGACGCCGGCAGGTATTACAGCATTGTTAGTAGCGTGACAGACGCAAATGACCCAAACTGCCCTCTGAGCCCATTTTTAAAATGTGTCCATCCAACAGCAAAAGCCTGGGTGTGTTTTTGTAGGAAGCTTTCTAAGATTTTACAGCGCAAGGGGCAAGTTATGAAACACCATGTACAATGCAGTGTTTGTGTCCGGAGGCCGAGGGAGAGACGCGCAGGTTTGCACATGCAGAGACCGGCTCCGAGGGCGCCCAAACTGCTAGCGCCAGCGGCTGTCCCTGGGGAGGGAGCCCTGGGCCTCGGGTGAGCGAAGGAAGAGCTGCGAAGACCAGGAGGCCCAGGGGCACATGGGGGAATGGAGGGGGGGCTGGGGCACATGGGGGAATGGGGGGGAGCTGGGGCACATGGGGGAATGGAGGGGGGCTGGGGCACATGGGGGAATGGAGGGGGGCCTGGGGCACATGGGGGAATGGAGGGGGGGCTGGGGCACATGGGGGAATGGGGGGGGAGCTGGGGCACATGGGGGAATGGAGGGGGGCTGGGGCACATGGGGGAATGGAGGGGGGCCTGGGGCACATGGGGGAATGGAGGGGGGGCTGGGGCACATGGGGGAATGGAGGGGGGCCTGGGGCACATGGGGGAGTGGAGGGGGGCTGGGGCACATGGGGGAATGGAGGGGGGCTGGGGCACATGGGGGAATGGAAGGGGGGCTGGGGCACATGGGGGAATGGAGGGGGGCCTGGGGCACATGGGGGAGTGGAGGGGGGCTGGGGCACATGGGGGAATGGAGGGGGGGCTGGGGCACATGGGGGAATGGAGGGGGGCCTGGGGCACATGGGGGAGTGGAGGGGGGCTGGGGCACATGGGGGAATGGAGGGGGGCCTGGGGCACATGGGGGAATGGAGGGGGGGCTGGGGCACATGGGGGAATGGAGGGGGGCCTGGGGCACATGGGGGAGTGGAGGGGGGCTGGGGCACATGGGGGAATGGAGGGGGGCTGGGGCACATGGGGGAATGGAGGGGGGGCTGGGGCACATGGGGGAATGGAGGGGGGGCTGTTCGTGTCAGTTTCAGGCGCACAGTTCCATGCGTTACTGTACGTGCTCCCACGGCTACTTACCCTCTGTCCCCGTGCCAAGGTATCACGATCTCAAACTGTACCGTTCATCCCTGTGACTTACCTCTATTACACGTAGAAGTCTGTGCCTCTTCGTCCCCTTACCCGGGTCCCCCGTCCCTCCACCCCCGGGCCCCCCTGGCAACCACCAGTTTGTTCCTGCACTTATGAGTCCATTTCTGTCTTTGTTCGTTTGTTCCTTTTGTTTTTTAGATTCCGCAGAGACGTGAAATCATACGGGACTTGTTCTTCTCTAACTTAACGTCCCTGGGCATAAATACACTCTAAGTCCCCCCGCGCTGTCACGGACGGCGGGATATCAGTCTCTCCTGTAGCTGAGCGTAGTCTGCTGTGCGTACAGGCACGGCGTCCGTATCCATGCCTCTCCCCGGCGGCACTTAGGTTGCTTCCATATCTCGTAGCGCGGATTTACTTAAAGAAATTTTGATGTGACGTGGCTTTATCGTACGCTCAGGCACATGTCATTTGCCAGTTTGTAGTATGCAGCACTGTTTTGTTTTTACGTGTTTCCTTCTAGCCTTATATGCGTGAATGTCCACTTTTGTTCCTGCTTTTCCACTTAACACGCGTCTCATGTGTGTTTTCCATGTATATTACAAGCAATATATAAGCTTTTTAAAAAAGACTTATTTATTTATTTATTTTAGAGGGAAAGAGAGAGTGCGTGTGCATGAGCGAGTGCAAGGGCAGATGGAGAGAGAGAGAGAGAGACAAGCCTAAAGCTGGCTTCCCGCTGAGCAGGGAGCCCAAGGTAGGCCTCGATCCCGGGATGCTGAGATCATGACCTGAGCTGAAATCAGGAGTAGGACGCTTAACCAAGTCCCCCCGGAGAACCCCAGTAATATATAATCTTGATAATATATAATCTGATGTTCTTGACTAGAGTTCCAAGTGTTTAAACAGTGATTTATTTAAATAGTCATTTTCTTTTATTAACCTCATAGATTGCTTTACAGTTTTTACTGTTAATATACATAGCATTTCCTCTTTAGAAAAAAAAATTCTTAGTATAGACCAGAAGTGGAAATTATGTCTTTTTATAAGATTTTGTTTATTTGAGAGAGAGAGGGAGTAAGAGAGAGGGAGAGGGAGCAGGGGGACGTGCAGAGGCAGAGGAAGAAGCAGACTCCACGCTGAGCAGAGAGCCCAATGCTGGCTCCATCCCAGGACCCCGAGATCATGACCTAAGCTGAAGGCAGAGGCTTAACGGACTGAGCCACCCAGGCACCCTGTCTTTTTCAATTTTTAAATAGTGGGAGCTGCTAGGGGGAACTGGAGTAACCATGTTTGTTGTAAACCTGCTAAGCATGGGGAATGGGGTTGGGATACAGACGATGAGAGCAAGATCAAAACAAACCCTAACTTAACCAAGGCAGTGGAAACCTTATACACTGAAAACTAGAAAACATCGCTGGAAGAAATTAAGGAAGTGGCCCATAAATGAAAAGACATCTGGTGTTTGCAGATTGGGAAGTTAAATATCTGACGCTATCAATATCACCGAAAATAATCTATACATTCAATGCAAGCCCTATCAAAATCTCGATGGTGCTTTTTGTAGAAATAGAAAATATCAACCTAGGGGCACCTGGGTGGCTCAGTTGGCTAAGCATGTGCCTTCGGTTCAGATCATGATCTCAGGGTCTTGGAATCGAGCCCCGTGTTGGGACTTCCCACGAAGCAGAGAGTGTTTCTCCCTCACCCTCTGCCCTCTGGAAGTCCACTCGTTTTCTCGCTCTCTCTCAAATAAATAAAATTTAAAAAAAAAAAAAAAGAAAGAAAAGAAAAATTCAACCTAAATTTCCCATGAAGTCCGAAGGGACTCTGCATAGCCAAAACAACCTTGAAAAAGAAAAAGTTGGAAGGCTCACACTTCCTGATTTTGAAACTCATCCTAAAGCTACAGTAACCAGGTGGCAATGGCCTAACGACAGATTCTGCACATGTCCGCGGAGTGTCCTAGAGAGCCCAAAAAGAAGCCCTTGCATGTGTGGTCAGATGATCTTCCACATGAGTGCCAGAACTGTCCAATGGGGAAAGGCCGGTCTCTTCAGCAAATGGTGTGGGCAAAACTGGACATCCACATCAAAGGAATGTGGTTGGCTCTCCCTAACACCACGCACAAAAACTAACTAAAAAACTAAGGTCGAGGACCTTTATGTAAGTCCCCAAACTGTGAAACTCCTAACAAGAAACTTCCTAACACTAGATTTGGTAACTTTATGGACAGGACACCAAAAGCAAAAGCAGCAACAACAACAATAAAACTACGTAAATGAGACCATATCAGACGTGTTGCAGGACACAGCAGCTGAGAAAGCGACCTATGCCATCAGGGAGTATATTTGCAAACAATACATCTGATAAGGAGCTCATACCCAGAATGTTTGAAGAACCCATACAACTGCGCAAAACAACAAAGCCAGACTATAAACTATGCAAAGAACTGGAACAGGCATTTCTCCAAAGTGGTTAACAGATGGCCAACAAGCCCAGGAAACGCTCAGCACAGCTAAGAATTAGAGAAATGCAAATCAGACCATGGCGAGATACCCACTAGGATGGCCACTATGTAAAAAGTCAAGAGCCGGAAATAACCCAGGTGTTCATCAACAAATAAACGGGTAAACAAAATGTGGAATACACATATAATAGGATATTATTCAGCCTGAAAAGAGAATGAAATCCTGAGGATTTTATATTCAGTGAAATAAGCTGGTCATAAAAAGACAAACAGTGTATGTTACACTTGGGTGAAGTTCTTTTCTTTCCTTCTTTCTTTCTTTCTTTCTAAGATTTTATTTATTTGAGAGAGAGTGAGCAAGAGAGAGAGAGAGAGAGCATGAGCAGAGGGAGAAGCAGACTCCTCACTGAGCAGAGAGCTCGAAGTGGGACCCGATCTTAGTACCGCGGGATCATGACCTGAACCGAAGGCAGATGCTTAACCAGCTGAGCCACCCAGGCGTCCCTTGGGTGAAGTTTCTAAAGTAGTCGAATTCATAGAAACAAAGATGGTGGTGTGTCCAAGAGCTGGGGGTGGGGGAAGGGGAGTCGATATTAATAGGGACAGAGTTTCAGTTTCGTAAGACAAGAAGGTCTTAAGGTCTGTTGCACAGCAATGTGAATATACTTAATGCTCCTGAACTGTTTCTTTAAATGTAAATTTTTTAAATGTAAATTTTTAAATTTGGGGAAGATAGTAGATTTTATGTCGTGCATTTTTTTTTTTACCATAATCCGAAGGAAAATGAAAACAGACAGGACATAAAACTCAGTCTCCAAAATCAGGTTAGCTACTCAAAGGTGAGACTTGGTCAGTGAAACCAAGGTCCACTTTAACGAGCTGGTGTGCTTGCTTAATGCCCAGGCAGGCAGGTGTACACATCTCCAGTCCTAGGAACCGTGCAGACCCCGTCTTCTGATCTCCCGGATTTGGGAGCCAGTGGGGTAAGAGTAACCTGGAAGAGTAAATCCAAACTACTCACAGGATGTGTGTCCCCAGGCCCCCGGGACGGGGCCACCCAGGAGCTGTCAGGAGGCAAAGACTGGTGGAGGAGGGTCATGGTGAAGCCCCTTCTGACAGCCACAGCATGACGGGTATCCCGGGACTAGGGGAGGGGAATTTGCGCTGCACTATTGAGGCCTCTGGGCTTTCCAGAGAGGAGAAGCAGGAACGGGGGAGAAGTGTGGAGCAGGCGGAATCTGGGAGTGGGAGTGGGTCTTCTGTAGGATCCTGCCCACCTCGAACATTCTTTCTGCAAATGACCAATGGCGCTTAGAGCCTTAACTTGCCCTTGGCAGCCTGAGGCCACTACAACTACAGTGTATATTCCAAAGAGTGACAGAAGCCTGGTGGACGTCGGGATGTAAGTCCACAGAGAGCAGCTGGCGTGTCTTCTGGGAACCTTTCTTCAAACACCTGCCAGACTCCCGCCCTGGCACCCCTGGCCTCTGTATGAACAAAAGGACCTGCACACCCGTGACCCTGACCCTGGAGTAGGGGGCACTGCCCTTACCCCACTCCCCCAAATCAAGCCCTGAAGTGAAGGAGACCAGAGGTGGAGGGCTGTGCTGGGCTGTGCAAACCACTGCGGCAGCAGGACTGTCCCCGAGGAAGCAAGGAACCTTGCGACCTTGGCCCAGGGGAGTTGACCTCCAACTTGGACCCTGCTAGGACTCGCTTTGACGGTTGAGAGGCTCAGGCCATGCTCATTTATCTTTGTAGCCATTTCCCCCTGTGAGACATTAAACTGGCCACTGAGGCGAAAGAACGGTTAAGGGACACAGTGTCCCTGGGGCCTGGGGCTCCACAGTTAAGCATCTTCCTTCAGCTCAGGTCATGATCCCAGGCCCCTGGGTGGGGAGGAGTCCTGCTCAGCGGGGAGCCTGCTTCTCCTCTCCCTCTGCCGCTCCCCCTGCTTGTGCTCTCTCTCTCAGGTAAATAGAATCTTTGGAAAGAAGAAGGGCAGGGGGTGGGTGGCGGACGTAGCGTCCTCCGCGGGGAACAACCCTGCTCGGCACTCCTGGCCCCCTGTGAGCGCGCAGAGGGCCGGGCGGAGGGAGCATCCCGCCCCCGCTGCCGGCCGAGCTCGTGGGCGCCGCCCCGCGCACCTGCCCGGCGCGCACCTGCCCGGCCCGCACCGGCCGGAGCTGCAGGCACCCGCCCGGCTCGCACCCGCGCTTCCGTCAGGCCCGTCCGCCCGCCCTTTGCTCTCCTTCCCCGTCGCCGCCGGCCGCTTCGAGGCTGCGTCTCTGTCGCCGCGGGGGCCACCGCGAGGCTCGCTCCGGGTCGCCACAGAGCTGCGCCTGGAAGATGCGCCTGGGGACGGCGGGTGAGTGCGACCTCCCGGAGGAGGGAGAGGGGACGCGGGCCGGGGAGAGCCGTCCCCTCGCCCTACTTGGGACCCCCCCCGCCCCCGCCCCTGCGCGGGCCCGAAGGCGGGGCAGGCGCTGGGTCCCGGTCTTGCCCTGACCCTGGGATCAGAAGGTGGCTCGGGCAGGGCCAAGTCGCCGGTTCCCATGCGGATAGTCCGACACCGGCTCCCGCGCCGTGAGTCTGATGCGCTGCCTGAAAAGTAGGCAGCCGGGTGGGGGTGGGTGGGCAGGCAGAGAGGAGGGGGCTCGGTCACGTGCTGCCGCAGACAAAGGGCGGCCAGCTGCGGAGTAGGGGCACTTCTGGGCTCCCGGGCTCCCCCCCTCCCCGCCCCGGCTGCTCTGGCGAGGGGCGAGGGTCACTAGCCACAGGTGCCACTGACCAGCCCAGGAAGTCATGACAAGTGAGGGACCGTGAAGCAGCCTGCTTAAGTCGGTGCGGACGGATGAATGCGGAATGCCCCGTGGACACTGGCTATAAAATTTCAGCTAGCATCTCTCTATAAGGACATTTTTATATTTTCCAAATACCAAATTACTTGAGACTGCAGAAGGCTTGGGGAAAAACTAGGAAAAAGGGAAGAAGAAACGAAAGTCATCCCACAAGGCATGTTGTCTCTCAAAGCCTGCCTTCCGGACAGCAGCCTTTGCCAGCCGGTCCCTGGTCCCTCGCCCGCCTGCCTCGCCGCCATACAGGGCTCACTCTGGGGTTCCCCGTTAACCCACCCGCCTTTGTTCTTCCTGACTGGGTTTGCTCTTTTCTTCTGGAGCAAGGCAGCATACCTTGTGCAAAAATGGGAAGTTCAGAAATGGCAAGTTCTCTGGGCTCCTTTAGTGGCCAGTTGCCCTCCCTGGAGGGCAGCTTGTCTGCCAGGAGGTGGTGGACTAAACCATCCTCTTGCCTTGGGGCAAACATTCCAGCCGTGTGGTCACACTCCAGAAAGTTCTAAACACCACCTTTGCGGCTCCATTCCCAAAGTTTGGCAAGACAGATTTCAAGGCTTTTCTTTATTGTGTGAAATAGTCCTGTTCTCTACAAAACTGCTTGTTTATGAACAGCAGTGTTTTTGGTAACTTGTGTGGATTGTATAAATGGGTGGCAATGTATGTTTCTTTTGCGGGGAGAAAACGTCTCCATTGGGGCATTACTTTTACTTGATCTTAGCCCAAAGTCCGAGAAGCGACGGGGCGTTACTATCATGGTAAGTATTTTGGAAGATTTTTTTTTTCATTATTTCTAGATTCTTATAACATTTTGCTGGCTGCTTGGTGGAAAATGCTAAGTATTCTTAGACTACTTTCCCTTACCGACCCCTTTCCACACATGGCCCTGGCGAGTCATTCGTGGCCCATGTGGTCCTTTTGCATAAAGCTTTGGCATAACTCAGACCTGTATTTATGTGGATATGTGTGCTTTAGAGAGAGTCACCGCAGAATCTCCGAACCATGTTACTTTGGATTTTGTGAGCTCGGGATTTGGCAACATTCTCGGAAGCGCCATTTTCCTGGATACTTGGGTCAAGCCCTGGGTCTGTCCCAGGTAGAAAGATCACGGGGTGGGGATGGGGGAGGAACATTCCGACAGAACGAAGGGATGAAGTAAGCTAAGCCGCCACTGCTCTTCCCCTGTCCTGGGACAGCTGCCTAGCAGCGGTTATCCGAAGTGCTCCAAAGCAGGTCCTTGGTGTGTGAAACTTTCAAGACAGATTCCCTTCCAAACCTCCTGTGGTGTTCAGACGTGTCTGTTCCCGGCCTTTCTACCAAAAAGCCTCAGTCAGTAGGACGGGACAGCAGCTACAAAGCGGCTCACCCACCCTCAGCCCTCTCTCATGCCCCCTCCCCAAGACAAAAGGAGCAGGTGTGGCCGTCTCCAGGGGGATTTGGTTTCCCTTTGGCAAGGCTGCTAGTGACAGCTTCCTCGTCCTACGTCATGTTGAAGGAGATGGCACCAAAGTGTGTTCTTAGGGGTTCAGAGTTGCCTGCTTCAGGGTCCCCGGGGTAGAGGGGCAGGAGGGTACCCTGAGATCTCCTGACCTGTTCCTGGAAGTATCTGGCTGCCAGGGGGACGGACCTGGGAGCCAGACCAGCTGGGGCCAGCCAGTCTCGGGGCTGGACACCTGCTTCAGTCCCCAGGGTGAGTGCACACCAGGCGGGACCTGAAGCAGTTCCCGGCGACAGGCTCGGACCCTGGGCAGCAAATGACCCAGGAACATTTGCATTAGCCTGGCCGAATGCAAATTGGTTTGGGGACTGCTGTCTTCTCCAATGTAAGTGAAGGGTCCGGGACCAAACTGAGACCCCAGGAGTCTGAGCGTGGGGAGGAGGGGAGGACACACACGCAGAGGCACACATGCAGGGTGAGTGAGGGTCTCTGAAGAGGAATTGAACTGACTCCCTGCCCGCGCTTGGAACTGGCCTTTGCTCTGACCCTTCCATGTGGCACCTGCTGGTTAGAAGCCCGGAGGAGGACATGTCTGTCGGCCACTGCAGATGACTTCATTACTTTATAGGAAAAGGCCAGATCCTGATTACAGGATCACAGAAAGTTCCTGAACTCGGCATACTTCCTCCCCGTCCTTACTGCCCCGCCCCTCACCCCCAGACGTCCCCATGCAGGTCCAGGAGCCATCCTAGCTGGGGTCTGGTTCCTACTGTTCCCAAATGAGTGCTCACCTGTGCCCCTCTGGGACGCGGGGTTCTTTGCTGCCCAGGGTCCGAGCCTGTCGCAGGGAACCGCTTCAGGTCCCGCCTGGTGTGCACTCACCCTGGGGACTGAAGCAGGTGTCCAGCCCCGAGACTGGCTGGCCCCAGCTGGTCTGGCTCCCAGGTCCGTCCCCCTGGCAGCCAGATACTTCCAGGAACATAAGGCCTGCACACGGGCTGCTGGTCCAGCTCCCCGCTGGCACGGGTCCCCAGACTCACAGCGGACTGGTCCCAGTCTGTGCAGCCGGATCTGCCCTCCGCCTGGAGATGGTTCTGGCTCTAGGTCTTGGCTTCTCTCCAGTTCCAGAATCCAGCTGCTTCCAGCTGGAACTTCACTGGTTCACCCCTCACCCGAAGCACGGGGACTTTACAGCCTCGCAGGGAGCACTGGAGTGTGTCCAGGGTCAGGAGCTTACCGTCTTGCAGGCCAGGCCGGCCGCGGTTCACAGTTGCGCCTACGAGGACTCGTGGACTGCCGGCCGCTCCTGCGGCCCTCCAGGTCCCTGCTGCTCATGTGTCCTTGTTCATCGCGACAGGACCACCCTCCCTGCCGTGTCGCTGCCTTTACGCATGTGGAAGGTAGCATCGTGTTCTGCTCCGGTAGCTAAACAGCACCTCGGCTCCAAGACCTCACACCAGACATGGTGACTAGAAGGTTCTGCGGATAGTCTCTGGTTCACTGATTGTCTTCTTTAACTACGACACTTGGACAAAAGTCCAGCTGTGATCTGACACACACGGACACACACGGACACACTGGACTACTGCTGACACTACCGATGCTGACTCCGCTTCCAGCAGTCATTCCACACTGCTCACTCCGCGTGCGTCCAACAGAATTTTCTAGAACCTCCACGACCCACACGCTGTCTCGGTGCGCGGGCACAGCCCTGGAGAGGGAAGACCCTCAGTGTGCTCTGCCAACAAGGCGTGTGAGGGCTGATGTGAGGGTGTGTGGCAGCCTGCACTGAGGGAGGGGGAGCCGCAGAGGGAGAGACAGAGGGGGCGGGAGGTCATGGAGGAGCGCACCCCGAAGCAGACGACAGAGTGATGCAAAGGTACACGCAGGACAGGGCCGAGGCCTGCCTGGATCCGTGGGACCCAGCGCAGAGCAAGCAGAGGAGCCAGAACTGGCTCTCAGTTTGCTTCCTGGGGCTGGTTTTCTCTGCTGGAGGTGTCCCTTCCGCCCTGCAAACGGCCCTGGTCTACCCTGTCCCGCCCCTGCATAACCTTCTAACAACGTCAGACCGTGTGGGTTGGAAAACGGAAGACTGTGGTGGGTGTGGACGCGCCCACTTGAAAAAGACCAGCTCGCCCCGGTGAATCTGAGGGATCCCAGCCCACTCTGTCAGCGCCCCCCCTGAGCTCAGGAGCCGCCCCAGGCACGAGCACATCCCTGTAACCGTCCACACACCCAGAGCGCCAGCCAGCGAGGAGGGTTCCAGGTGGAATACTGGGAGGGCCCCAGCCTGGGAGGTGAAATACTGGGAGGGCCTCTGCCCCTGCTGTCACGGTGCATCCCCAGCCCCACACTTCCGCGTGTGAACCAGCAGGAAGGGGCCCCGCCTCGGTCCTCGGGAGTCCAGAGCTCTCGGGTCCCACTGCGTCATTGGCTTCATACCCCCATCAGGCTCCCTTTCAGCTTCCTCCTGGAGCTCCGGGGCAGGGCGGAAAGCACCAGCCCTGCTGGCACGTGGCCAGCCCCTCCCTTAAAGCTGCCTAAGGGCCTGAGGACAGCCCTCCCCGCTGTCCCCGCGGGAGCAGACTCAGCTGTGGCTGATAGAGCCCTTAACACCGAGGGCTTTAGGCATCTGTGCCAGGGACGAGGACAAAGCTGCACTACAGCCTCTATTACATCCCCTGCGATGGGTCCACACGTTGTCTGGAGCACGGGGCGGGAGGCTTCGCTCCCGGCCAGCGAGAGGGAAGACTTATGATGTGGTGGCCTGGGGAGGGGGAGGCAGTAGAGACAAGAAGAGTCTATGGAGGCGAGATTGATGGCGCTGGTAAAGCCTGCGAGGCCGCCGGTGGGTTCCATCACGGCTGGGAGGGGAAGTGCGAAATAAAGGAAGAATCCCAGGTATTGGCCTCTGACCCCTTCCATCTGCTGAGATGGGCCGTCCCGGGTCAGGAGCAGCTCTGGGGAGCTGGGGGCGATGAAAGGGTTTCCTCTGGGACATCTCAGGGTGCAGAGAGCAGGCTGGCAGTACGGGCCCCCCAAGGGAAACTCAGAGCTGAGTGTGGGCAAGCTCATCTTGGGATCCGGAGGAGAGGCCCAGGCTGTGCCCTGGGAGGGAAAGCCGGCGGAGAAGGCCAGGACATGGGAGCCCCGTGGAGTGTCATCGAGGGAGGACCGGGGTGTCTGTCATCGGGGGACGGGGCACGGGCCGCATGGAGGATGTGGAGGCCTTGGCCAGCACAGGAGTGGGAAGGGAGGCCTGGTGGCTGTGGGAGGGGTGGTTATTTCCAGGTGCTTGGCCCGAGTGTGAGAGCCAAGGGCGTTGTGGGGTCAGGTGGGAGGGCCTTCCCCTCCCCACCGCTCCCCTTCCTTTCCCCTCTCCTCCCTCCCTCCTTTCCTTCCTTGTTCTGCCTTGTAGCCCTTTTGGTGATCATGAATGAGTCCTGCTCTGTGAGATATTTAGGGGGTAAAATCGGAAAGGTCTGGCAGCAGTTTGCCGGTGAAGGGACAGGGAGCTGTCCCCTCAGCCTCCCCGGACCTCAGATTGGGAACGCCTTTTCCTTAGAAACTGGGAGGAAGCTAGCAGAGCCAACCAGCCAGAAGGAGCACCTTCAGGGATTTGCCACTGCTGCACAGCTTGGGTTTCCCTGCAAGCGGGTCTGTGATGGTAATGAAGGGTCCGGTGGCTTTTTCCAGGGTCGTGAGGACCCTGGGCAGGTTCACAGGGCATCAGGTGCTGTTCTCAGCATCAACAAAACAGTCCCTGCCCTCTGGACTTTGCAGTCCACTTCCAAAAGCCTCCTCCCAAAGGAATGAGCCACTTTGGTGTTTAGGCCCATGTCAGGCGTGTTGGGTCACGAGGCCACTAATGAATCACCAGTGTCACCATCTGAGGAAGCTCTAAACAGCAAACAGAAAAACTTGGCGTGGAAAACACCCAGGTCTTGTTTCTGTTACCTGTCGCCGAACCCCAAATGCTTAGTCCAAGCAACACCAACTAAGCCGTGGTGGCTTCATTACATCCCCACCTGCCACTTCCCCGGGGGCAAACTTCTCAGAGTGCAGGGCAGACGCTGGTGCAGGAAGTGGGCTTAGGATGGCACCTGTCCCCCCGGCATCACAGTGGCAACTTGTCTGTCCTCAGGCACTTTGAGGACCGTGGTCTTCTTCTTCGCCTCCATATGCGCATGGTACTCCGGGTACCTGCTTGCGGAGCTCATTCCAGAAGTCTCCCTGACCAGTGCTGTCTATAACCTCAGGAGCATCTCGGAGAAGCCCCTCCTGAAGGGTGAGTGCCGAGCCCCGCCGCGGTCGTGGCAGTGAGGAGCGGGCCTGGCCTCGGCTCTGCCCCAGCTGGCCGTTTTGCGTTTGTGTTGGTGATGAGGATGGTGAGAGTCGTGAGAAAGCGAGGAGGAGGAGGGGCGGGAGGAGGGAGGAAGAGAGGATGGGGGGGGATACCTGCCCCTTCATTTCCCACCCCTTTCCAAGGTCGACACCCCTGCTCATCCCTGTGCGAGACCCCCCCAAGGCAAATTATGATGATAGGAAAGCAAAGAAACCCCATTTCCAAGATGCATTAAATAACAATCAGCACCGGGAATACAAATTCATTAGGGAATGGCGTGAAATCACAAAGTCTTCATTAGACTCTCCACTGGCAAACAGGCAGGACGCTCAAGGCGTAATCGGTCCCCTTTTTGGGAATCTCATGGTAAATAGGCATATTTTTAATACAGACATAAATTGTAGAAAATTAATTTGCACAAATATGCAGAACTGGGTGATGATTTAAAAAATTTGTAAAAGTTGGGGGTGGGGGAGGGTGGCGCCTGGCCGGCTCAGGCGGTGGAGCGTGTGACCGTTGGTCTGGGGTTGAGAGTTCGAGCCCCACGTTGGGTGTAGAGATTGCTTAAAGAGAAAATGTTAAAAAATAGTAAACTCTTTTTGAAAAATGTATAAAAGTGATTCCTTTTCAGATTAATTACCTCTTATGACCCCACCCCCAAAACCCGACAGTTTCTAGAAATCAACTGTGACCAACTGTTTTATTTTTTAATTTTTTAAAAAAGAATTTATTTATTTAGAGAGAGCGCAGAAGGGGGGAGAAGAGGGAGAGGGAGAGAGAGAGAATGTCAAGCAGACTCCGCACTGAGTGTGGAGCCTGACGTGGGGCTCGATCTCAGGACCCGAAGACCTTGACCTGAGCCAAAACCGAGAGTTGGACACCGAACCAGCTGTTCCACCTGAGGGCCCCTTGGTGTTTATATATTTTTAAAAAGATTTTATTTATTTATTTGACAAAGATCACAAGTAGGCAGAGAGGCAGGCGGAGAGAGAGAGGAGGAAACAGACTCCCGCTGAGCAGAGAGCCCGATGCGGGGCTCCATCCCAGAACCCTGGGATCATGACCTGAGCCGAAGGCAGAGGCTTTAACCCACTGAGCCCCCCAGGCACCCCAGTGTTTGTATTTGTAATAAAGTTTCCGCAGTGCCCATGCTTGCCATTGGGCAGACCCGGGAGGAGGCCCAGCACTGAGGCGGAGCCCTGCACGTGAGGTGTGGGGGACACCCTCAAGTCTTTCTCATTTTCTCTGTTGTCACATGAAACAAAGTCTGCCCAGGACATGGGTTTGCTCCTAGGAGCTGTCTCGATGCCAGTCCTTTCAGAAGGGCCCATTCACGAGTTTCCCACTCCTACCAGTGCCGGCCAGGGAGGCCCTGTCACCTTCCCCGGGGCTACAGCACTGTCCGGTTATTGGAAACCCAACGCGGGCAGGAGCGCAGTAGAGGAGAGGCTGCAGCTGGTGTGAGGGCTGCGTCCTGGCTCTGGCTGGCTGGGGCTCCACTTCGGAGGGACGCAGCTTTCCTGGGCATCTGGTGGGCTCAGAGTTTGGGGGTTGAGCCTAGTGATTGATGGAGGGTCTGGGGCTCATGTGGCTAAGAGAGTAGAAGGCACTGCGTCAGCCTTGGGGCTCTGCAGGCTCTGTAGCAGGGCTCATTCCGTGCCGTTGTCAGGCCCCCAGGGAATGGCCTCAGAGAAAGCACAGGTGCCCTCTGGTTTGGTCAGATGCTGCCTCAGCAGGTGCCTGGCCCCTCTGGACACCTGCATTCTTCCATGCCTGCGGAGTACCCAGGGAGGTGGTGGTCCCCGGCTTCGGACAGGGTTCAAGGACAGGTGTAGCTCCTGCCATCAGCGCGGGAACCTCTGTTGCGCTCGGCTCAGCTCAGTGACTCTGACACCCTCCTGGGAATGTCTGTCTAAACGTCCTCAGTGACCCCTCATGTCTGGTCCAACGTGAAGCAAAGAGAGGGGCATGTTGACGTGTGAGATCAGTGTCGGGCATGGAGAGAAAGGGGCGGAGGAGCCAGAGGCACATGCGAGCACCTCCCCCCGTGGCCAACGCCGTCCGGACTAAGCCCACTTGGCCTTGGCCCTGACACACACACCCCTCCCCCGGATCTTGGGCTTTCACCGAATCCATGGGTTGCTTTTCCACTTCGTAAACTATTCTTTAAAAAAAAAAAAAAAGGTTTTATTTATTTGCCAGAGGGTGAGCGAGAGATTGAGCACAAGCTTGGCGGGGAGGTGGGGGAGACAGAAGCAGGAGAAGCAGGCTCCCCGCTGAGCAGGGAACCCAATGCAGGACTTGATCCTAGGACCCCAGGATCGTGACCTGAGCTGAAGGCAGATGGTCACCAGCTGAGCCACCCAGGCGCCCCTAAACTATTCCCATAAAGGGACCCAACTCCCTGTGTGGCCTCAGAGGCCCTGCGATCCTGGCTTGGGTTTTCTGAAGTTAATTCTTACCCTGCGAGTCCGTGCTCCCCAGAGTTCATACCATCTTCATGTCGCATGCTGCCCCCCGTCCCTGCTCTGCCGTCTTTAGGAGACTGTAAATCTGAGCCCATCCCAAGTGCCCCTGAATCTCTCTGGTTTTCTAGACCTGGCCCCTCTCTTCCTACTCCGGACCCTGGGCTGTTGTTAGGAGTGGGCGCACTGACGGCTCTGGGTCACTCCATTCCTCATACTGAGCGAGAGGGCTTCCTACAGGTCTGGCGCCTTCATGAAAGAGGCCTGCTGTCTGGGAAAGGCAGAGAACCCCGTGGCTCCCTCTCTCCCCACGGGCCTCGGTGTCCCTCCACCCACCCTCGCCCCCCGCATGGACCAGGGCTGCTCTGGTTTTATTGTCTCCTGCCCCTTCTCCCCGTTTTCCACACCAGTCCCCCCCAACCCCTCTGAGGTGTTAAAGGACATCTTTCTGTTTGAATACCTCGTCGCAGAACCAGCTGTCCTATTTTGCGGATGTGTAGCTGTTACCAAAATGTGCTGACCTTTCAGCCGCGGGCCAGTGGCCGTTTGGGGCAGGCCGCAACTGTGCGTACCGGACCTTTGTCCCCGTGCCCCGCCCCCTTCTACAGTTCTTGCATTTGTGTGTTGCCCATTTTCTGCGGGGTGGTTCTGTTCTTGTTGATTTGCAGGGAGTTTTCATATACATTGGAGGCTGTCGATGCCTGTTCCCCACATGGCATGTATCACAGTCAGTGATGATCTATCCTAGCCTGCTTTCTGACTCTTGCGCTCAAGATGAGAGCTATTCTGTTCACTGCTGTCCCTGTGGCGGTGAGGACGGCATGCAGTGTTGACAGGTATTTTGTCAGTAAGTGTCTGTGCAGGGAGAGTTTGTGCATCCGTGGACGAGTAAGTCTGGTCGGAAGCCACGTACACCCCCACACACAGCTTAGAACCCCAGCCCCCAAAGATCAGTTTCAGGAGAGAGTCAGTACAAGGAGGATCCTGTTGAAAGTTTCTCCCATATACTTCGGATGTGAGGTCATTGAATCATTTTCTTAGAAGCTCTGGTGAGACCGAGCCAAGCCAACCAAACCAGCTCCGCTGAGCCACCTTCCTAGATCCTCAGCCAAGATGGAATGAGGTGGCAACCGCTAATGCCTGCTGTCGCAAGAAAAAGCCGGAAAAACTACATTTAATTCTAATTCTGCCCCTAAGTACTGGTCATTGCCTTCGCGATCCCTCCTCTGTCACGGAAAGGACATTGCCGGTGTCTCTATGTCTGACGTTTTTTCTGGTTCCAAAATGAACCCTCCCGTGCAGAGTGCTGCATCATCTAGCTGGTAGGGCCTTAGCAACCTTACCTGGCCCCACAGCAAGGGCACAGAAGCAGCAATGTCACTGTCTGTGGGGGGCCTTGGAGACAGAGGTCCAGGAGAGGTGACAGAGTGCCACACCCCACAGTCTCTCCGGGGGCGCCTTCCACATCGGCATCACCGAGCAGGACAGACCGGTGTGCTGACATTCTGTCCCCCTTCCCCGTCCTGGAGCACCCGAGAAACCATGATCACGGACTGTCCGAGGGACCAGCTCTCTTCGGTGGCTTCTGGGCGGTTATTTCTGTGGACTGGACTTTAATCTCATGCAGAACAATAAGGCGAGTTGACCTGGCTACAATGTGGCAAACGCACGCCCAGGCAGCACCCTCCTTGTTTGCCTGGCTTACACAGCAGGAACACATTTCTGGAATCGCCTTGCTCACTTAAAGGGGTGAGTGTAGTCATGGTTCCCAAATCAGGAAGTATTTCAGAAAGACAGGTTCCTGGACTCTGCTCCAGGAAATTAAAAATCTATGGGCTCAACGTGGAGTCTAAGAACCTCTATTTGTTTTAGTGAATGTAAGGATAAGAAGTAAGTTAAGAATTCTCTCGGCAAGAGAATGACCTCTAAAACTGCACTTCATGGCAGAAGGCCCGCCCTGCTGAGCCACACAGCCGGTCAGGGCCCTGGGCCTTACTTCAACCAACAGGCAGGCGTTTCAGGAGACAGGGAAGCAGGATACCGAGGAGCAGACCCACTGTTCCCTCTGGCTGGGCGTCAGTTCCCACTCATTCTTGTGGGCTTTACCATCCGATCTTTGGGGAAGGAAATTTCAGAAAAAGCACTGAGGACCTACACGGAGCACAGTATCTGGTACTTAACAGATAGTTTTGGAATAAAGATCTGTGAATCAGGAGTGAATCTGGTGGGGAACATGGTCGGGAGAGGTGGGGTTTGGAAACAGCTCTGTCTTCTGAGAAGGTGTGTCTCCATCGCCATACCCTCACCCCGAACAAAGAATATGATCTTATTTCTTTATTCCCATAATGACATTTTGTGCTTCTAGGGAATGGGTAGAAGGTCAAGCAAGCCTTTTTGAAATGCCACACAAACTACGCGACCGCTCCCAGGCCCTGTGAGAAAATACCTCCGCCCTGTCCTCCGTCGTCACAGACACATTGTCCTCCGAGAATCTGATGAAAGTCAAGGCCCTCCCTCGGGGAAAATGCACCTGTGCATACCCGCCTGAACGGCACCCACATTCTGCTGGGGCCTCTGCGTGGCAGGCCGCAGTCACGGACCTGCCCTCGGTACTCCCTGCAAGGCATGGGGTCCTGCTCCCGGTCCACCTCAGCACCTAGGGGTGCTGGCTGCCCTGCGGTCAGCCGTATGACCCCACAGGATGAGGAGGCAATGGGAGATCATCCACATGAGCCCCCAGGGACGGCAGCACTGGGAAGCTCCAGCGTCAGGCCTTTGGGGGATTGCGGGGTAAGAGGATGGGAGAGATGGGCCGGCCGAGTCTTGTCTGGTTCTGCGCTTGCTCTGCCGGGCCGGTCACCTTGTTCCCGTCCCTGAGCCCCAGCCAAGTGCAGCTGAGAATAGGAAATAGCGCAAGTTGGGACCCAGCCCACACTGCCCCACTAGTCCCTTTTTTTCCCTCCGGACCTGCTTCCCCTATACCCTCTCCCACTTAGAGCCCTGGCTCCTGGCTTTAAAACAAAGCAAAGTAACTTTTCCTGTTACTATTGCTAGCTCTGTATGAATCTGCTATTGTTCTGTCTCCAGATTACCCTACCATGTAGGGGCAGGAGGTATGACGTGGTCTCAGGGCCTTATCTCTTAAGATCTGTTGGGTAGGGGCGCCTGGGTGGCTCAATGGGTTAGGGCTTCTGCCTTTGGCTCAGGTCGTGATCTCAGGGTCCTGGGATCGAGCTCTACATCGGGCTCTCTGCTCAGTGGGAAGCCTGCTTCTCGCTCTCTCTCTCTCTCTGCTTGCCTCTCTGCCTACTTATGATCTCTCTCTCTGTCCAATAAATAAAATAAAATAAAATCTTTAAAAAAATCTGTTGGGTGCGTGGGGGACTGTCCCCCTCTGCCAGTGAACACATCACACCTGTCAGCGTGCCCAGCACATTCAGGACAGACATGGTCCTTTCCATCACTGGGCTGAGAGGATCCCGTAGCCAGTGCAGTCCTATAGCCTGTGATGAAGGCATAAGGACCCACCAAGACTGTCCTTCTCCAAGAGCAGAGGGCAGTCCGTGACTCTGGTGTCATCTGTGTGGGTCCACCCAGAAGTGAGCAGGTCCCTGTGCTTGTTAAGGGGACAGCATCACCTACATTAAGCAGTGCAGGTGACAGGTAGGATAAATGAGGATCCAACCCACTTTCCGAGTATTCACTCTAGGGGCGCCTGGGTGGCTCAGTGGGTTAAGCAGCTGACTCTTGATTTCAGCTCAGGTCCTGGGATCAAGCCCCATGTCAGGCTCAGAGTCCACTTCTCTTCCTCTTCTTCTGCTCCTCCCAGGTTTGCACACAGGTGCTTTCCGTCTCTCTCTCTCTCTCTCAAATAAGTTAATTTAAAAAAAAAAAGTATTTACACTGGATCGGCTGTATACACAGGATGTCTGTAAGTCAGGAAATAGGACATACCTACTTTTTTCTTTTTTTGTAAGATTTTATTTGACAGAGGGAGAGAGAGCACACGAGCAGGGAGAGCTGCAGGGAGAGCTGCAGGGAGAAGGAGAGGGCGAAGCAGGCTCCCCGCGGGGCAAGGGCCCCGATACGTGGCTCTACCCGGGACCCTGGGACCCTGGACCATGACCTAAGCCAAAGGCAGACACCCAACCGGCTGAGCCACCCAGGCACCCCAGGACATACCTACTTTTAAACAGTATATTACATTTTCAGATTTGCTCAATGTGTTTTTAGGTAAATTACCTCTACATTTAAAGTAATTGTTATTATTATTTTTTTTAAAAAAGAGCTAAAATAAATACACTGTAGTGCCCCAAATCCAGAGACACCGAGAATATATGTACTTATAGCCCTTTTAACCACATAAGTGGTTGGACCCTTGCTCTCAACTTAGGTATCTGGAGATTGAGAAAATCTTAGCAGATCTATTGCTTGAAAATTTATGTAAGTGACATACTGCTTGAATATGTTTGATCTGTGTTCACCAACTTTGCAGATGCCATCTGTATGCACAGAAAAGTCTGGAAGAAAATGTGCCAAAAAGTAGAACAGTTAAGATTCTTTAGAGTGAGAATGTGTAGGACTTTTTCCTTTATTCTGATTTTCTTTTACTTCTGATTTTCTTCTGCAGAAATTAAATAAGGAAAAGGAATATCCTGTGGCCCTTTCTTGTTTAAAAGTATCGACTAATAGGAAGAAAAATTAGTAAAGGTGGACCAGAGCTGTAGCCATAAGCGTTCAGAAAGCCTCGCTGTCCTTTGTGGCTTTTGCACGGGGCTCGGGGCAGGGACAGGGTTCAGGTTCTCTGACGTCTGGAACATTTTTCCTCCTCCAAAGGACAGATGTCTGCTTAGTCAGTCAACAAACAGTGGGGCAGCTGTGTGCAAGCACACCGCCTTGGGGCTGGGAGTAGAGTGGAGAGGAAGCAGCCTCCATCCCTGGGAACCGTAGGATATTAGAGAGAAAGGAAGCAGGGCAGCAGGGAGGTCAGCCCCGGGGGCGGGGCAGGTGAGGAGGGACAGGGAGATGGGAAGGCTGTGAAGGGCGCATACTCCCTGGAGAACTCTGTGTCCCCTACCCTTACCCGGGGCACCCTGAGGCTAGGGGCACACCGGCTTCCCCACGCTGCCCCCTCCAGCTCCGCGGGGCAACACACTCAGCCACCCATACCTTGAAGTGAGCAGGGAGGCTCACGTGCCGGCAATGGCCACAGAGCGCCCAGCCGCGGGAGGGGCCACTCGGGCAGGTCCCCACCCCTGCCGATGGCTGAGCCCTGCAGTGTGGGGGTGCTGGGGAGGGAGCCGCTCCCTGGCCTGTCAGCACCGACTTCATAGCACCCCAGCAGCGGAGCCCAGTGCCTCAGGCTCAAGGGAAAGGAAGGGGGTCCGCCATGGCCAGAGTGGGGGTCCGGGCCTGTGTGTACATGTGTGTGATGCGCGTGCGTGTTTCTGGGTGTGTAAATACACAAGCTGGAGGACTGTTCCATGCCTGGCTGCTTCCTCAGACTCAACACGCTCTCTTTCATTGGGTACAAAACACACACTGCGTGCAGGGAACGTCCTGGAGGTGACCAGCCCCGGGCAGGCGCGCCCACGCCTTCGGAAGCTGTGATGCCCTCCCCACATCCTCTCCCTTTCACGTGTTTGTTATCGTAAGACAAACGCCGACGAAGTCTCCTGTATGTTTAGGGGAATTTCTGACGCCGCCGATGAGACGCTGGTGACCCCTTCTCCCCTCCACCAGGGTCTTGCCAGCGCGAAGTCCCGGGGAAGGGCTGCTGTGGACGGCCGGGCAGCGGGCTTGTCTGACAAACTGTTGCAGGCGCTGACTCCTACACTCTTGTTTGCTGCAGCCCCAGCCCCTAAAAGGCAGAAATGCGATCACTGGACCCCATGCCCCTTGAACAGCTACGCGTATCGCCTGCTCAGCGGGGGCGGCAAGGACAAGTTTGCCAAAATCTGCTTCGAAGATGAGCTGTAAGTACGCGTGTTAAAGAAGAAAACCGAGCGGTCCCACTCGATTCTTCCCCTTCCCCGGGGCTGGCCAGGCACATCTGCGCTCAGGAGGGAGGGGCACGGCCCTGATCCTGGGCACCGGCTGGGAGCCCCCCCCCCCCCGTGGGACTGAGCGTGCCCCCCGCCTTCCCTGCGGGGCGACAAGCAGCCACCACGGCTGGGTGTGTCCCCGGATGGAACTTTCCTTTGACTGCAGGTGGAACAGATACGTTGTGCTTCTCTTTGAACGGGTGTCAGGGCCTTCCAAGTCACGGAAACAACAAAATTCATCAGATGCGGTTTTGCTCGCATTTTATTTTATGAGCCTCACTGTTGAGATTAAAGCGGGCGCTGTTTCTCTTTGCTGCCCGCCGCTCCTTGCTCCAGGTCTGAGCGACTGCCTGACCCACGATAGCCTAAGTAAATCCCGCCACCTGGAACTGGCATGGCCTAGTGTTTGCACCGGCTTGGGCAGTCACCAGACGCCGCAGACCGGATGCTGAAACAACAGACTGTATTCTCTCGGTCTGGAGGCTAGCCGCCCAAGGGCCGGGTTGGGTGGGGTTGGTTCCCGCTGAGGGCTGTGAGCTTGTGAAGGACTCTGTTCTCCCTGTGTGTTCCCATGGTCTTCCCTCCGGGCGTGTCTGGGTCCCAATTCCCCTTCGCCGCCCGCCCTTCTCTGCCACGCTTACTTCGTTGGTCTCTGCGCTGACCTTGTCCTCCTAAAGAGCATGTGGCACACTGGGACACGAGCCGCTTTGGGCTCGGCTTCCCCTCCTTGCGTGGCCTCAGCACATCCCCGGTCCATAGTGGGAGGGGACGGGAAGCCTGGCTCCTCTCTGCGGGTCCATCGCTTACCAAAGGCTTCCTTCACTCAGCCGGGGAGTGAAGGATTCTCGATAGAGGTTTCTGCACACGCACCCCCGGGTGGGGCACTCAGTGGGCCTGCGATGATGAGAAACGTGGCCCTCGTGCTCCGGGGGCTTGCCTCACGGTTCAGGGCTCCCCAGCTCATGGCAGGCCAGCGAATGGGATTGCCAGTGAGGTCTGTGCATGGAACGAGGCGGGATGTGGCTTGAAAATGAGCAGGGTCCCCTGAGAAAGAAGTGAGGAGGCCTGGGAGTGGGCAGGGACCGTGGGACGGGGACGGGACGCTCATCCCAAATCGTGTCACCAGGAGGGGAGTTGTTCCGAGTCAGACCCCAGAACCTGGGCTTTCCACCGCTCCACAGTGCCCGAAGCCTTCTCTTGATCATTCAGAGCAAGAGCCCCACGCTTCCCTAGTGTAGACCAGACACATAGACACCAGCTGCGAGGGACTTCCTGGGAGATGGGTCATCTGTCATCCCCCGCCCCCCATCACAGTGCAGGAAAGGAAACGGCTTCACGGGCAGATTCAGTAACTCGCCCCTCGTCACCCAGCTCGTTAGCGGCCAGGCCCAGATTCCGCCCTGGCGTCCATGTGGGTACTGGGTAGACTGACGTGAGTCGGGCTGTCTAGTGGAACAGCTAACGGACGAACACGGGGGGGCCCGAGTGCCGCTTGCCTGCTTTCAAACAGTGTCCCAGATGGTCTTCAGAATGCAGTGTGGCCTAAAGTGGGGTGGCCTCAAAAAAAGCAGGTAAAAAGGAACAGAGGAAGGAACATGGACAGAGACCCAAGGATGGCCTCTCGCCTGGCTCCGCGTGGCGTTTCGTTGTCATGAACTCCCCGAACAAGGAAGTGCTGGGTCGTGGCGATTCATCATCTTCTAAAGAAAAGATGTGTTTATGTACAAAGACAAGCAGGCTCCTGCTGCTCGTTTCCTTTGTATGACCAGCCCTCCCGGGGGCAGCCACCTCCACCTCCTTCCTTCCCCATCCCCACGCAGCAGCTCATGCCCACACCTCTTGGTCCCCTGCGTCAGGCGTTATCCGGGGACCGGCCGCTGCGTGGCTGAGCAGTCTTTGGCCATCGGCTCTCCCGTTGTCCTCCTCGCCGTGGTCCTGACTCGGTTATTGTCCGGCCTGCACCATTGTAGCTTGATCACAATCCAGCGTCTGCATAAAAGTAAAGGCCGCCAGAAGGAAATCCGAAGGGCTTTACTTGATATGAATGTGCCATTGAGGGAGGAACGGGTGAGGACAACGGCCAGAAAGTCCAGGCAGGAGTCACAGCTCCATGTAGGAAGCCGGAGTAAGTGCGATCTTTCTAGTGTCATTGTTGCCAGAGACTCACATCCATTACCTGCTCTTACCTGAAGTCACACGGACATGGGAAAAGCTTCCCTTTGAAGGGCAGAGTCAGCATTTCAGTCATGACCGTGAGCGTGAGCGTGTGGTCTGCTGACACACCCAAACAGTGTCCTCCAGGTTAGGTGGCTTTTTTTTTTTTAGCCTGGTTAAGCGAAGGTCCTCCGTAGCTGAAGCATGTTGTGTGCGTGACTGTTGTGGACGCTTGTCTTTTTGTTCGCTGTTGCTTGCTTGGCTTCCCATGGACTTATATATCAGTGTCATCCCTAAACATTCCTCTAGTGAAAATAAATCTGATCTCACATTAGATACTCATCAGATTCATCTTCTGGAGCCTTCTGACCCACTCGGGTCCACCGGCTTGCTCTTAGGGCACCAGGCAGCTGTTGCCCAGCGTTCCTATCCACTGCTGTCCTGGGATGACCTAGTAGCCCTCTCTGGAGTCGGAGCTCCACTTTCTAGGATACAGCACCTTCCAATTTCCTAGACTCCTCCTCTGTTTTGCTGAAGACAGGGTGATCAGACATCACCTGGGTGGGGCCCCAATCGGGTAAGGAGGGTGATTGGCCATCAGAGGGAGGGGGATCTGGAGAAACTGAGTTTCCAGGAATCTTCTGAAACTGGACACTGCAGAGGTAAACACAGAAGTCCAAAAGTCAGGCCTCGTTAAAGAAGGAGCTCAGGCGAGTCCCAGGGGGAGTCTGGTGAAGGAGAGAATCTGTGTAGGCACAGAGGGACCCCAGGCAGGCCTGTTCCTGGAACACCCAAGCTCTCCTGCTGGCCAGCATGGGTTCCAGATGCTCCTGTGGCCTTGCCAAGCCCTCCTGAGACTGCATGGCAACCTGAAGCACGTCCAGCCGGGCTTGGTCCCCCATCCTTTGCTCAGGGTCAGACTTGTACTGTGGTCTGACAGCTCTCCGTGCTTAACCCAGCCCCTTCCCCACCTCCTCTTATAGGCATTTCCCTATACAAATTCTTGTGTGTTCTATCCGGTTCTGACATTTGTCCCTCGGAGGACTCAGATTAGCACAGCAAGAATGACTGTTTCCCCATCGTCTGTCCAGCACAGCACAGTGACAGACACTTGGATCTCTGGCATTCTGAGAGATGAAAATAGAAGTCTCAGATCAGATTTTTAACTTCATTGTTCTTGTTAAGAGTGAATTGAGGACCTTTTATGCTAAGAGCCTTTGTATTTATTTTCTATAAACTCTCTGTTTATACCTCTTGCCCATTTTCACCTCTTTCACTGGCCTTTTTTTTTGTCCATGTACAAGATTCTTTATATATTAAAGTAATTAGGCTTTTTTGGGTGTTGTAAAACTCTTCTCCATATTTTATCTTTTCACTTACTAAAATGGTATTTTTAAATATGCTTGTGCTCTAGTTAATATAAGATCTTTAACAAAGAAAAAAAAAAACTTCATAGTGAAAGCCAAAAATTTTAAATTTTAAAAAAGCAACAAAACTAGAAAGCAATCCAAGTATGATGGTATCACAGAGAACAGATGTATCTCACATAATAGTAAGTGGTCTGAAGGTCACCAGTGAAGAACAACTCTTAGATCATAGTACATCAACTCCCAATAATGCTACAGACAAGAAACACATGCATACCGGAGAACTGAGGTCACGGGACAACCCAATGCCCTGAAAATGGGAGAGACAGGTGAATTCACAGCATCACACCTCAGCTAGAGCCAGTGTAAGACAGGGATCCTGCAGGGGCAATTGACTAGTTGCTGGAGACTGAATTTGGACTGTTTTGAGAGATTAAAACTCCTAGAGAAGCCCCTACATTCTCCTGAGTTTTTCTGCCAAGAAGCCCACCTGGCTCAGAGTGAAGATCAAAGAAAAATCCCCTCGTGCTTTTGTCAGGGGGAAGGGAGAGTAGCTATTCTGAAATATACCCACAATGTTCTCTCTTCTCCTTAACAATGGTCTACCTTCAAGGGAAATTGTTTTGCCAGAGTCTAACCAATGTGAGTTTTACCAGGTACTAACTGCCCTGTTGGAGGAAAATACCCAGCATCATTCTTTCTCATCTTTCTGGATCACCTAAGGAGTGAAAGAAAAAAAATATATATGGCTACCTGTGAAGGCCACCACCTAGTGACACAGACTCACCAAAAGACTGAGACCCAATCTTAGGACTGTAGAACATTTCCCCTTCCCCACAACTTACCACTACATAAATAAGCTCCTTTAAAATAACAGGGGGTTACAGCACAAAGAACCACAAGGCTAAACCCCAAAAAAGAGTCTCAAAAAATAAATAAATAAAAGATAAAGAGAGGGGTGCCTGGGTGGCTCAGTGGGTTAAGCCTCTGCCTTAAGCTCAGGTCATGATCCCAAGGCCCTGGGATCGAGCCCCACATTGGGCTCGTGCTCAGCAAGGAGCCTGGTTCCTCCTCTCTCTCTCTTTCTGCCTGCCTCTCTGCCTACTTGTGATCTCTCTCTGTGTGTCCAAAAAAAAAAAAAAATAGATAAAAAGAGTCTCTTGGGATACCCAAGACATAGGGGAGAAGTTTTAGTCTTTGACACCTACAGCCACAGCATATAACAAACACAGCTCACTCCTGGCTAGATGAACATAAAGATTTCAGAGTAAAGTTCTATTTATCTCTGTTCCTTTTAACTGACATACAAATGTCTGGCTTTTAACAAAAATAGCAAGGCATACTAAAGGCAAACAGCACAGATTGATGAGATAGGGCAAGTATTAGAACTTAACTCAAATATGGTGGAGATTTTGCAATTAGTAGATCAGGAACTTGAAACAATGGTGATTATTATGCTCCAATAGAAAAAGTGGGTGGAATATAAGAACAAATGAGTAATGCAAGCAGAGAGATAAAAACCCCCAGGAAGAATCAAAAGGAAATAGTGGAAATTGAAAAGACTGTAACAGAAATGGAAAACACCTTTGATGGGCTCATCAGTAGAACAGATACAACCAAGGAAAGGCTCAATGAGCTTGAGGTTATGTCAAAGGAATTTCCCAGAGTGGAGGAGGAAAAGAAGACAAAAATGACTGAAGGAAAAAACAAAAACAGAACAGAATATCCAAGAACAGTGAGACAAGTACAGAAGGCATAAGGTATAATAGGGAACCATAAGAAGGGAGAGACGAAGGAACAGAAATATTTGAAGTAGTGTTGCTGAAAATTTTCTAAAATTATTGACAGACACGGAACCGCAGATCCAGGGAACGCGATGATACTAAGCAAGATAAATACGAAAACATCTACACCCAAGTATGTTATATTCAAACTACAGAAGACCAAAGGCAAAGAGAAAATCTTGTAAGAAGCCAGAAGCAAACAAATCAAAACAAAACAAAACAAAAACAAAAAATCACACTTACCTATAAAGGAAGAAAGAGAAGAGTTATATTGGGCTTTTTTTTCCCAAAACCTTGCAAACTAGAAGAGAATGGATGAAAGCAAACGGTTGAGGCTGTTAGGTTCCCATCAGTGTATGAAAGTTGGTCCACCATCATTCTCACCAATACTTGTATGGTCATCTTTCTAATCTTGGGCATCCTAATAGAGATGTAACGGTATCTGAGGTTTTAGTTTGCAATTTTCTAATAACTAATGATTGTGCTATCTCTTTCTGTGTGTTTATTTGCCATGTGTGTATCTTATTTGATGAAGTATCTATTTAAGTCTGTGGTTAAGTTTTCATTTGTTTTTTTTTCTTATTATTATTGAGATTTCTTTATATATGCTGTATACAAGTCCTTCATCAAATACATGATTTGCAAATATTTTCTCCCAGTTTGTGGCTTGCCTTTTTCTTCTCTTAACTGTGTTTATCAAAGAGCAGAAATATTTTAACTTTAATGAGGTCCAGTTCACCAGTTATTTTTTTAAATTTTAGGATCATACTTTTTGTGTCATATCGTAGATCTTTTTGCCTAACTCAAGGTCACAGAAATTTTCTTCTATTTTTTCTTTCAGAAATTTGTTGGTTTTAGATTTTTCATTTCATATACTGTGAGGTAGCCATTTGGGGTTAATTTTTATGTATGGTATAAAATATGGATTGAAGTCATTTTTTTAATGTTGGTATCCAATTGTTCTAGCACCATTTATTCAGAATACTGTCTTACTCTACTGATTTTCCTTCGCACCATTGGCAAAAAATCAAGTGACTATATATGTGTGTATCTAATTCTGGATTCTCCAGTCTCTTCCACTTATCTGTCTGTCTTTTCACTACATACAATGTTTTGATAAATGTAAATTTACAGTAATTCTTAAAGTTTAATAACATAATTTCTTCAGTTTTGTTTTCCTTTTTCAAAATTACTTTCACTATCCTAGATTCTTCCCATATTCATATGAATTGTAGAGTCAGCTTATAAATTTCTATGCAAAATCCTGTTGGTTTTTTATTGGAATTGCATTGGAACTCTAGATCAATTTGGGGAAAACTGACATTGTAGCAATATTTAATCTTTAACTCAGCAAATGTTGTTCTCCGTTTACTTAAATTTTCTTTAACTTGATTTAGAGATGTTTTTATGGTATTCAGTGTACATGTCTTGCAGCTCTTTTACTATTTTTATCTCTAAGTATTTCATTTTTGATGCTGTAGTATATTTTTAAAAATTTTTAATTTACAACTGTTCATTGCTTGTATATAGAAATAGAATTGATTTTTGTATAATGATCTTATATCCCACAACTTTGCTAAGCTCACTTATTAGTTCTAGTAGTTTTTTTTTTTTTTAACATTGGATTTTCTACATAGATGGTAATGTCAGCTAACCATCCCCAACCCAGCCCCAATAAAAAGCAGTTTTACCACTTTCTAATCTGTATGCCTTTGTTTTCTTTTTCTTGCCTGATTGCATTGGAGAGAACCTCTGTTACAATGCTGAATGGAAATGATGAGAGTAGACATAATTGCCTTTTACCTTGTCTTGGAGAGAAAGTATTCCATCATTCATCATTAAGTATGATGTTAATTAGGGATTTTTTTGTAGAAGTCTTTTATCAGGTTGAAGAAATTCCTCTATTTCAAGGTTTCTGAGAGTTTTTAATCAATGATAGATATCGGATTTTGTCAGATGTTTTTTCTGTATCTCTTGAGGGGATTATATGGTTTGTCTTTCTTAGTCTGCTAATATGGTGAATTACTTTTTTGAACATTAAACCAACCTTGCCTTTTCTGATAAATCCCACTTGCTTGTAATATCCTACCCTTTTAATATGTTGTTGGATTCAGTTTGTTAAAATTTTACTAAAAATTTTTATATCTGTGTTCTTGAGAGATATTTGTCTATGGTTTTCTTGTTATTTTTTCTCTGGTTTTGATATCAAGGTGGAATGTGTTGGTGAGTATTCACTGCAATACTCTGAGAGAGTTGGTAAAGAATTAGTATTATTTATTGAAGGATTTGGTGCAATTTCCCAGTGAAGACTTCCGGCCTAGAATTTTCTTTGTGAGAATATTTTTAACTACAAATCTCACTTTCTTCAATAAGTACAGAGGTACTCAAGTTATCTGTTTCTTCTTGAGTGAGCCACATTACTTTGGGCTGCACAAAGGAAAACAGTAGTTTTCTACTACTTTCCTTAAACTACTGATTTCCTTTATGTTCCACCCAGTACTCTGAGTGCATTGTACTCTGGTCATCAAACGTGTGGTCGTTTTCCCCCACTTCAAGCAGTTATCTGCAGTACCAGCTGGGGGATGGATCTACAGTTCAACTCGATTCTGATATACCTACTTGAAGATGGCCTCAGACTCTGCAGGTTAAGGGCTTTAGTTTCACAAGACTTTCCACCACCACACCCCTGCCAATTTCACATACCTATCACAAGTCCCAGATTGTCATTATACCTCTGACTGATTGCCTGTAAACCAGAGTTCCCATGCGCCCCTCTTTGGGTTTGGTTATTTGCTAGAATAGCTCACAAAATTCAGAGCAACACATTTACCAACTCATTATAAAAGAATACGGTAAGGTGGGAGGGGCACCTGGGTGGCTCAGTGGGTTAAAGCCTCTGCCTTCAGCTCAGATCATGATCTCAGGGTCCTGGGATCAAGCCCCTCATCAGCCTCTCTGCTCAGCAGGGCACCTTCTCCCCCGCCCCTGCCCCCGCTCTCTGTGTCTGCCTCTCTGCCGACCTGTGATCTCTGTTTTTCAAATAAATAAATAAATCTTTTAAAAAAATTAAAAAAAAAAACAAAAGCAAGCTGAGATAGGTCCACCCATGCATCAAATGCGTAATATAATCATGTCTGTTTGTGCATATGTGCATGTATTTCAACTGGGTATTGTTCTGGGGGGGAATTGCACAGATACCCTCAACTTCTGTGATCTCCTAGAGGAACTTATAAGACTCAGGAACAGCTAATACTTACAGATAAGGTTTATTACAGCAAAAGATACAGAACAAAAGCTTCTGTATGGTCTGCTTGTGGTGAATTCTCAATTTACTTTTCTCTGAAACACCTTTATCTCATCATCCTTGCTGTAAGATTTTCCCAGGTAGTGTTTCAGCCCAGACAGAGACCGTTCCATTGTCTTCTGGCTTCCATTGTTTGTCTTGAGAGTCAGTGAACAGTTGAATTGCTGATATGATGAAAATAATGGCCTTTTTTCCCCCTCTCCGACTGTCTTTCAGCATTTGTACCCTGTTTCTTTTGTTACTGCTTTATTTTCTTTGGGGCTCATTGGGCTTCTTAAATACGTACAAATCAGAGTTCTTCATCACATTGAACAAATTCTCTGCCATTGTCTCTTCTGCCCCACTTACCTTCTCCTGAGCACCTGAGACCCCTACAAACATATGTCAGATCTTATTACTATGTTCTCAGTAGCTTTCAGTCTGTTTTGTATTCTCCATCTTTGTATCTTTCGTTGTAGACAGACCTGTTTTCCTCTGAGCTGTGGCTCAGTTTACAGATCTTCTTCTGTGCCTGATCTGCTGTGAATACCCTCCACTGACTACCAACTGTGCTTGTCACATTAATTTAGATTTAGAGCTTCATTTAGAGCTTCTAGCCAGTTTGAAATGTTTTGCTTTTACTTACTGTCTTCATTAGTATTTTAAGTATAGTTACTTTGAAATATTTTGGATAAATGAGGTATTAGCTGGTCTCTTCTTTTTCTGAGGGTTTTTGCTTGGTATAAACTGGGGACTTAGAATCATTAGCAGAATAGAATGGTCTGAATAAATGTTAAAGACTGAGATTTAGGGGGACCCACCCAGTTGACTTAAAATCTGGCTGCTGTTATTCAAGCTCTGACCTATTTCTGGTTCATTCTTATTTTTTAGATTCAACCATTTTTTACCCCAACCCAATAGATTGGAAGATTTAACATGGCCTTCCCTTTGGTGGGCCTGGTCTTCCAACTTTTATCCCCCAAGCCTCACCTCACATGGTTCTCAAAAGTGCTACTCATCTCCTTTAATACTTTTTCTGGAATTAGTTAGCAAATGCTCCTGAGGCGAAATAGCTTCATTTGCTGGGCTCACCCCCTTGAAACTCAGTATTCCCCCACATCCTGGCTTCAGCGCTCTTTATTTCCTTGTGAAGTCTCCAATACAGTCTAGTAGGTACTCTTTAAATCCCATTTTTAAATTTTTCTCTATGAGAAGTTGGGTTCAGATCACCCCCACTTTCCATTATCATAAATGGAAGTTTCTTTTTCTTTTTCTAAATATTATAGAATATTCTCTAAAGTTGTCAAAAAGCTACTCTTCCAAAAAGGACTCAGACTAGAAAGCCCCCAGGGGAGTTTAGATAAATGTGTTAAGAGCAGATAGAAAATGACAGTGCTGTAACCACTATTCCGAAGCATAGGAAAACTTTCAAATTCTTTTTGTGACACTAGCATAACCCTGACTCTAAAACCTGATGGGGGTGTCAGGCACCTGAGGGTCTTAGTCAGTTGAGCGTCTGCCTTCAGCTCAGGTCATGATTTCAGAGTCCTGGGACCAAGCCCCACATCAGGCTTCCTGCTTAGCAGGGAGTCTGCCTCTCCTTCTGACCTTCTCCCCTCTCATGCTCTCTCTCTTTCTTAACTAAATAAATGAAATCTTAAAAAAAAAAAAAAAAACTTGACAGAAGGGGCAAACACACACAAAATTCTAGAATCTTTAATAATAAATACCACCTCCAGGAAAGTCAGTCTTCTTACTGGTTTTAGGTCACAATTCATTTGAAGTTGGCTCTATTCTCCAACTTTAAAGTGAAAATTAAGTGAAATAATAGGAAGTATTTATTTGAGGAGGTAAACTATCTTCCATTTTGTGGCTTGATGAAAGGATCGCCAAGAGTCCAACCAGGCCTCTGTCAGTATGAGGAAAGAGAGTGCATACATGGGTAGCAGACTTGGGTGAGATCCATGCCCAACTGATCGACCTCTTATGACTTCCTGTAAGATGAAAAATGAATGCTTGGGAGGTGGTGGAAGAGTGTGAGAAAATATTTGTAAAGAGCCTGTGCTCATCAAATCCTAGATTTTCCTGTCTCCGGCCATTTGTCTAGATTGTAGGAGTAAGAGCAGCTTCCGGGTTCCCCAAGGGACTGATTCTGTAGAAGCTTGGGGGTGGGTATGTGTGGAGCAAGGATGAGGGTGACTTTCAAGGGCTCTGAGCCAAGGCCCGTGCATCTCTTCGCGGAAATGGCAAGTGCCAGTGGTAGGGACCAGGGTTCTGCCAAGAGAAGGGCTTATGGAACAGGGAGCCCTACTCATTGCTTAGTAAGACAGGGATTCTTTGACTGACTCTTATTTACATTTCAGGCTCATGGGAGAAAAGACTAGAAATATTGGAAGAGGAATAAATATTGCCATTGTCAATTGTGAGTTATTAAATGTTTTCTTTCAAACTTCCCAAAGTTTCCATGGTTGGATTTTCAAAGATACCCTGGGTTTTCAATGATTTTTGCAAATGATCTAGTCTGGGATTATATTTTAATACATTTTAAAATTCTTTGATTATTTTTATAATACCTCACTTTACAGGTTATTTGTGGTTCCTGGAAAAAAAGAAAAAAGTCAGGGGCTCCTGGCTGGCTCAGAAGAATGTGTGACTCTTGAACTCAGGGTCATGTTGGGTGTAGAGATTACTAAACACAAAATTTGTTTTTTAAAATAGTCTAATAGGCCTTTAAGAAAACAGAAAAGGACCAGCAGAAGGCAGGGGTCAAGTCAGATAAGCAGGCTGTGAGGGCACAGATCATTCTGGAGTCGCTCTTGGATTCCACCCTGCAGAGGGTGAGGCTAGAAGCCAGTTCCCACCTCTGTGAGAAAAGGCCAACTAGGACCTCAGGGGAGCAAGTCTTGGCCTATTCTTAGGCCTGGGGAAGACATCCTGTCACAGCTGCCACCAGAGGCCCATTACCAGGAGACCTGTCAGAGGTTTGGGGAAGGGGCTCTGTGTGCCGTGACTGAGAGCACGTGGGGTGCATGGTCTCCTGACCACGGGGCTGTGGGAACCGAAACAAAAACACCTGCTCTGAGAATCCCATGGGAAAACCTAAAGTCCGAAGCAGAGGGGGCTGAGGTGGGCGCTCTGGGGTTCCTGTGGGAGAGGCAGGGGCAGCAGGACAGAGCAGAAGGTCCACCTAGCTGGCAGTCGGCAGGAGGACAGTTCTAGAACTGCTGATCAGGCTGAGGAGTGCCGTTTTGAGCACCACGGTGCCACAGATGGACCCTGAGTCCACTGAATGTTCTGTTTAAAAACCATTTCTTTTATTTTCAGATGTGACTGGGAAAGCGATAGCATCACGGTATTTTGATATGTTTGAAGGTGGTAAGAAAACTCTTTTCCTATGAAAATGAATTAGAAGCATGAAGATAAAAAGACACAAATCAAAGTGTCAAACCTTCTTAGTTGTCTACTAAAATAAGGTGCCAGAAGCTCATAGAGTATTCTAGAACAGTCTGACAGAAGCCCTCCTTGTCTCTTAATTGAGTTCATATGATCAAGTTTGAAGGCGTTATCTAGAACATGTCTTCTCGGGTCACACTTGTCCTGGGCCTTTTATTTTTGTTGCTTCATCAGATAATAAGAGAAAGCATTTCTTAAATCAAACGTATATAAAACAATGTGATCAGCCTCCAGCTCTGGACATCAGTATTCCCGTCCTGTTTGTGGTGCGCCCCTGCACTCTGCGCACACATCCCGGAACACGTGGTACACGTTCTCCTTCCGTGGCCTCTCCAGTCTGGGCACTGGGCTTGAGAGCAGAGGTCAGTCAGGTTACGACAGCCCCTTTTATTTTTATCGAACAAGAGAATTATTAAAAACAAGGCTTTGTAAAGAGAACAGAGTAATAAGAAATGTCTGGACACACTTACAGGAACTGTGCATTTTTACTCTGTAATTAAGGTGAGCACCGCCCAGTGGGAAATAATGGGGCTTGAGATTAGCTTCCTTTTGTTGCTGTGAGGCCAGATACGTCCCTCAGCAAAGACTTGCCACGCTCATTCTGGTCTGCAAGTCTGATTTCTGGCCCCATTCTGCAAGTTGGTGTCCCGGGACCCCTCTGCGGTGGTTGTCCCTGGCCTCCGGTTAGAGTCATAGGATCCTCACGATATGCTCGTGTCCCTTGCCTCTGCGGGCCCCAGCATGGAGCCCAGCGGCCATCCACTCACTAGTGGAGACGAGCTCCAGGAATTAGAAGATTCAGAGGACACGACAGCTAAGCCCAGAGGAGGCACAGCCTCTGGGGGAGCAAGCAATGGGGACCTAAAGCAGATTTGCATTGACCTGACAGATAACTCTGGACCGATGGTGACCTTCATTGAGAGTGCACCTCCCAAGTGCCTGCTCTTCATGGTGACCCAGGACGACGGTGCAAGCAGGTGAGCGTGGACGCACTGTCCCCTGTGGTGGGGACAGGGGAAGCCGGCTGGAGCAAGGGGCTTTCTTAAGGAGAAGGAAGGGGAGCCCATGACAAAGTGGACTGTGTTCAGTCCTGGATGCTAAGGAATATTCTCGGGAGCAAGAAAGAACCGCCACGGACCTGGATTTGGACAGAAAAGCTACACTCAGGGTGGGACTTACAGAAATAGGAAAGGAAATTGGGAAAAAATTCTCTATATGAATAGCAACTGATTGAAAAGGAAACACACACATACACACCCCTTCCTGTGGGAAGAAGTTGGTCTGGCCCCTGTGTAGCTTGGAAGTTTGCTCTTCTGAGTAAACACTTGTGTGTTCACTGCCAAACTTCTGTGAACCTTCCACGAACCTCAGAGTACTTCTGTGCCCTGTAAGTCTGGCTCCTGAACAAGGCATTCCCCAAATTTATTTGGCCTCGGATCCTATTTTTAATAGGGCATCTTATCAGACAGAAGTTATTTGATACACGCTTGGAAAAATTCTGATTTAACTCGGGAAAATCTCAGCTCACTTTTTTTCTTTCCCTTTCTGGCCCCCTCCCTTCACTTACTCTAAGTTACCTGCTTTTACAATGGTGGCGTTGTTTTAGGGTTTTCTTTCTTTCTTGATACCGACCTTTCTGAAAACGAAAGGGACTGTTTTGACCTGTTCTTTCACCTTTCGCCAACTTCTGCCTCCTTTTGTGGTGAGTGAACAGGAGGGGCAGCCAAGACCAAAAACTACACTGGCTGAACGGGAAGGTGTGATTGGATCCCAAGACACAGGGCTTCTGAGAATTAAGAATTAAAACTCTGTGCCCAAACCTGAGGCTCAAAGAGCCCCTGATGTCGCCGTATGTTTAACTAGAAATTTGACGCCCTCCCGCTGGACGCCCCAGGAGGAGGTGGGTTGCTCTAAAAGCCTCTTTGCTAGGATAACGCGGTGTGACACACCGAGGTCTCCACGGGGACATTCACACGCCTTTCCTCTCTCCCCCCAGGCTGAAGGAGGACGCCAAGAAGGTCATAGAAGCACTTGGAAGTAAACAAATCAGGAGCATCCGGTTCAGGTCCAGCTGGGTGTTTCTCACAGCAAAAGGCTTCGAGCTTCCTGCAGAAATTCAGAGAGAAAATGTGAGTGCTTTTAAATGTCGCTTCCCACATGTGGTTAATGTAGGACACCCTATAATTTCTAAGGTTGTGGGTCGGTGATGGCTCCCAGTCCCCAGGACATTCCTGCGCGAAGTGCGTGCCACACGGGGCCACGCGGAGCCGGCTGCCTGGGTTTGAACCCTGGGTTCGCTCGTGGGAATGTGCCTGGGAGTCTGCATTCCTGAGTCCCGGGCGAATGGCGGTAGGGGCCTGATCCGTTGTTGTAAGTAAAATAGTCCATCATACGGGGTTTGTAGACCTTGCCCGTGAAGCTCACACTTCCCAAATCTCTTTAAAAGTAGACGGTTCCGGGGCGCCTGGGTGGCTCAGTGGGTTAAGCCTCTGCCTTCGGCTCAGGTCATGATCTCAGGGTCCTGGGATCGAGTCCCGCATCGGGCTCTCTGCTCAGCAGGGAGCCTGCTTCCTCCTCTCTCTCTCTCTGCCTGCTTCTCTGCCTACTTGTGATCTCTCTCTGTCAAATAAATAAATAAATTCTTTAAAAAAAAAAAAAAAAGTAGATGGTTCCTCATGGGCTGTGGGTCCCGCCTTCCGTCCTGGGTCAGCCAGCATGGGCTGGGGCAAGCCTCTCGGGCCCTTGCCTGTGTTCGGAGACCAGTGACGGCGCCGGGCGACGGGCTCACCTGGCCTGTGCGTGCAGGTTCCGAAGACACGGGATAAACCCAGCTCGCGGCGCTGCCATGGCTCAAGCCGGCTGGCTTTTAAGCCCCCATCGTGTCTCCTTTAAGGAAGAGTAGAAAGAGCAAGAGAATCAAGTTGTAATGAATTAATTTGGTCGCCTGTGAAAATTGCAACCGAGCACTGGTGAACGTCGGAGTCCCCAGCTGGCGCCTCTGGGCACGGTCACATGGCCCCTTTGGGAGACACGACAGCTCCCCGGAGAGGAAGGAGCAGTCGCACGACCACGGAGCGAAGTCACCGACTCTTCCCAGCGAAAGGCTTCCTCTCCTGGAGCCAGAAGCTCGGAGGAGACAGAGGCTGGGCGCCCCCAGCCCGGGCGAGAGGCTGCTTCTGACTTCAGGCTGGGACCCCTGGTCTTGGTCCTGGTCCCCTCCTGGCACCGTGTGCTGTGGCTGTGGGTCTGGGAAGGAGACAGACGGAGGCAGACCGCGGCTGGGCCTCTCCCTGTTGGCCGGATCCCCTCGCCGGGGAAGGGGTCGGGGGAGATGGGAGGTCAGTGTGGCCGTGTGAGCAGATGACTCATGGCCAGCTCCCAGGGGAGCCCCGCAGCCCCTCTGAAGGCCCCGGACGCAGCACTCTGGAGGCTCCGAAATCAGGCTTGTTTAACACGCGTGGAGAAAAGCACATTTCCCCTTGTGACTGTCTCGTGCTTTCGCGGACCAAAGCCAGTCGTGCAGGACGTGTCGGGAGCGTCTACTCGGTGCTCTAGTGCGGACTTCTTGGTACTACTCACTGGGTCTGGACACCCAGTGTCCCGGCGGGACCTCAGACACATGTCCTAATGAGAGACATGCCCCAGGGTCTGTGCGGCAGCACCGTCTGGACCACACGGCGTAGTGCGCTAAGCCAGGCACAGCCAGGGGCAGGGGCTTGGCGTCCCTTGTCAGATTTGCCAGGGGCCACGAGTGATCCCACGCAAACCACTTGACCTCCGTGGGCCTGTCTGCTGCTCTGGGCAATGGGATGAAAGCTAGGTAGCTCCTCAGGGCCCGGCAGCTCTGACGGGGAGATGCACCCCGCAGACCCGTGGCCTTCGTCAGCCTGACCCCGCCGATTAAGACAGCATGCCTCTCCTCGGCCCTTGTATGATCAGCAGCAGTCTGGCCCTTTAAGGATCTCCCGGCTTCTTCCGCTCAGCTGTGTGGTCTTGGGAAAGTTACTCAGCCTCTCTGTGCCTCAGAATCCTCTCTCAGGAGAAAGGAATAAAGCCCATGCCTTTCGCAGAGTAAGTGTGACCACACCTACCACACCTGAAGAGTAAATGAGAATAGCGTGCAGGGCCCGGCCGAGAACTGAGCACAGTCCTGGAATCAGAGCGACTTTGCAGGCCACCCGAGCGGCAATCGCAGGGTGGGGCCTGGCTGGTGATTCTGATGGACGGGAAGGGTTGGACCCATTGTCCTGACAGAGGTCCCAATCCCCTGTGCCCCTCCCGGCTTCCCCCTAACATCACCTTTCAGCCACTCTGCTCCTTCTCCAGTTGCGTTACCCTGTGCCCCCCTTCCTCCACGCTCCCATCTCCCTGGGGCCTCTCCCCACCAGCCCCGGGTCGGGGACCCAGCCAGAGCGCAGGCCAGGCCCCGAGGAAAGTGCTGCCCTCCTTGCCATGCCCTCTGGGGCCCCAGGGTGTCCACGCTATCAGAAAAGCCTAGAGTGAGGAGGCAGCTCTAACATCTCAACAGCCAGCTTCCCTATCAATGTTCCGCTAAGATGTTTAAAACAAAACTTGATTTGAATTGCAAAGTAGCAATGGCCCTGGCTTCCTTATCTTCTTTATAAGAAGAGTGAGTTTCTGAAAAGGGAGGAATCAAGGACAGAGTGGGTGTCCGAACGCTGCCCCGAGTTTAGAAAACCGGCGTTTCAGAGCAGGGGCTCTACGGGAATTTCAGGAAAAGGCCTGTCTTGCCTATCCGTGTGTGTTGGAGGTTGTCTCCGTCGTTCCAAGAGTAGGAGGATGAGCCCTGGACGCTGTGAGCTCTGCTGGTGGGAGCTGTTAGAGCCGTGGCTTAGGGACGCGAAAGGGGCTTTGCTCAGAGGCTGGCTGAGGCCTGAGCCGGGGCAGGGCCTCAGGAGCGTCTCCCCCAGAGAGCGAGTCGAGCACTACTGGGGAATCAGTACGCCTTCCTGTTTGGGGCGTGCAGACTTCCTGCTGGACTTCCTAGGGGTGGTGTTTGGCTGTGTGGGGCGGGCCTTCCGGGCTCTGGCTGGTCCCCAGCCACTATCCCCACCCTGCCCCTCTGGCTCCCAGAGCCAGCTACCCAGGCACAGCCGGCAGGTCACCCCCACGTGCAGACGCCTTCACCAGCCCCACTTACCCATCGAACTGAATTTTAAAATGTAAGAGACTTGCTTTGTTTCACACTACCCAGGGAGGGGTCAATACAGAGTTGTTCCACGTTCCTGTCCCAGCTTAAAGGGAAACTGTCACCATGTCCAGAGCCCCAGGCGTGCAAGTGAAAGAGGAGGATGTCCTTGAATTTCTTGCAGCACACCCCCAGAAGAAAAGCGAAAGCATCCACATCATGAACCCGAGGAACACCTGAGAGAAGCTTCTGCTGGCAGCTCGCGTCACTGTGTCATTGAAAACCCGGCTGACATCCGTGAATCCCAGCCAGGGCACTGGGCTGCAGTGGGCTGTTGCCGGTCACCTCCCTCCTGAGCCCTCCAGACAGCCTTCCAGGAGCCCAGACTCGGGTGGTAGCTGATCGCAGGGCTGGCCACCAGCCCATCACAGAGGCATCTTGCGCTAACCTGCCCTCCATCGCTCTGTGGAGCACAGACTCTCCCCTGCACAACATGGACATCGCCATTCCTTGCAACAACAGCGGAGCTCCCTCAGGGGGTCCGAAGTGGAGGACGCTGGCCTGGGAAGTTCTGCGCGTGCGTGGCACCGTTTCCCGGGTGCGCCCGCGGGCGGTCGTGTCTGATCTTTACTTCACAGAGATGTTGACAAGATTGCAGAGAAGAACAGGCCAGCTTTGGAAAGGCTGTGACTAAGCAGGGATTTCAGGGCGCACTGCTCCAGCTCCTGACTGACGGCTGAACTTGAAGGCGCAGACTCATCAAGGACAAGCAAGTGCGCGCTGGGCCTGGTCAGCACTTCCCTCCCGAAGACTCAGCTGGGTGCGGAAGGCTGGTTGGCTGCTGCTGCTGCTCAGGCCATGGAAGGGATAGGAGCAACCACTGAGTGGCCCTAAGCCGCTCCTCCACAGAGGCAATGCAAGGGAAATAAGATTGATGGAAAATAAACAGTGTCTAAAAAATAATAAAATAAAAATAAAGCATTAGAGGCTGATTCCAGTGTTCTAAAGGAGGAGGAATCTGAGACCTACAGACTTAGACATAAAGGAGATAGAAGCCTGAAGCAGCACAGCCTGAATCCAGACCTAGACATTCTCACCCTGAGCTTGGTGACCAGAGGACTGTGATGTCACGTGCCTGAGCCTCCTTGTCTTCGCCCTGAACTGTGGGTGGTCAGCCTGGCCCACTCGGTGTACTCAGCCCAGGATCATCTTTAACATCACCTCCCTCAGTCTCCGTCTTAGTCCCTGGCAATCGGAACCAGACCAGTCTGGAACCCTTCTCTTAGCAGCCCAGCCAGTCCCCTCCTACTCTGATTTCCATGCTGCAATGCCCCACATGCCGGCAAAGCCGCTACCCCTCCACTTGGCTCTCCTCCACACGTGACAGAGCTTTCCCATGTGGGGCCTTTGAGGAATGGGTCATGTTCTCAACCAGTGGATAGCCAGACAACTGGATATTGATATGCTGAAGAATGAATTGGGATCCCAACCTCACACCATATACAAAAACTCAGTTAAAGTGGATCAAATAACTAAAGGTAAAAGCTGGAACTACTGAACTCTCAGAAGAAAACATAGGCCTAAGTCTTTGTGACCCTGGGTTAGACACAGTTTCTTTGATAGAATAGCAAAAGCACAAAGGACAGAAGAAAGCACAAATACCATCCGGAAACTGAAAAGGTAACCCACAGAATGGGAGAACATATATGCAAATGAAGCACATGTATCCAGCATATATAAAGAACCCTTACAACTCAATAATAAAATGACAACCCAATTTTAAAATAGTCAAAGGATCTGACCGGGCCATTCTTCAAAGACATATAGATGGCCGATAAGCCCATGAAAAGATGTTCCTCGCTAGCCATTAGGAAAATGCAAATAAAACCCACTGACTCACTAGGATGACTGTAATACCAAAGACCTACTAAGAAGTATGGACAAGGGTGTGGAGAAATTAGAGCCCTCATACACTGCTGGAGGAAATGTGATATACAACTGCTTTGGGCAGCATTCTGGCAATTCCTCAAAAAGTTAGACATACAGTTACCAGGTAACCCAGTAATCCTACTTAACAATATTTAGCCGATAGAATGAAAACATATGTTCACCCAAACCCTGGTAAGTGAATGTTCATAGCAGTATTACCCACAATAGCCAAAAAAAGGGAAAACAACCCACATGTCTCATTAACAGATTAAAAATGTATAATAAAATATGGTGTACCCATTCACGGGAATATTATGCAACCGCATAAAGAGACAACATGCCGATCTATGCTACGACACAGGTGAACCCTCAAAATATGCTAAGTGAAGAAAAACCAACACACAAAAAACACACATTGGTATGGTTCTGTCTGTCTGAAATTTACGGAAAGACAAAACCTAGAGAGACAAAGTAGATGAGCGACTGCCTAGCGCTGTGGACAGCGGGGGTGACCACTGACAGGTGTGCCCTGCTTGTTCAGGGGACTAGAATTTTCCAAAGTTGGTTGTGGTGACGGTGGCGTATCTCTGTGAATACTAAAAACCATGGAATCCTATGCTTGAATGGGTTAACTTTATAGTATGTGAATTACACCTTCGTAAAGCTGTTCCATAGAAAGGAATATAAAACTAGAATTCCACAGTTCCATAACAGTGCAAATTATCCCTCTTTCGTATCAGGCTAAGGTGCTCTGTTCCTGCGAAAACATCAAAGATATGAAGGATTAAAGCCCAGTCAGTATGAACACACATTTGCTGAGTAAGGGACTCGACAGTTTCCCTCAAAAAAATACTCCTCTAAACCCAGAGAATTGAAAATTAAACCTTTGAGCTATGCTGTCCAGTATGGCGGCTTCTAGCCAAATTTGCATTTATATTTACCTTTATTTAAATTAAATAGAATTTAAAATCAGGTCCATCAGTCTCACTAGCCACATTTTAAGTACTCAGGAATCTGATGTGGCAGATGGCTACTCTGCTGGACGGCATGGACGCTAGAACATGGCCTCATTGCAGAAAGTTCTATAACTTCATTAACGCCTGGTTCAGATATTATTAAGAAGCACATTGAGGGGAAAAAAATCAAGTATCCAGAGTAGGTTAGAGCAAATCCCGTTCTAGGAAATGATTCTCTTTATATGACTTTGCTAGTAACTGACACGTTAAATATTTGTTGAAAAGATTAGTGGCTAAATAAAATTCTTCTCTTTTCTTCACACAGATCAACCACTCTGATAGCACAAGGAACAGATACTCGGGCTGGCCAGCAGAGGTGCAGATAGAAGGCTGCATACCGAAACCACCGAGCTAACGTTGCACACAGCCCTAATAAACGTGTAATGTGTAGACCCGTGTGGTGTGGCCTGGCCCAGGAATTTTGGCCGACAGTCAATATTTGATGAGCACTTGAGGGATCCTTCAAGCGAGCCATGTTTGCTGTATCCAGTCCTGGCACACAGTATGTTTATGCCAGAATTTCTCTAATGAAGGCATTCCTGAGCAGGAAGACTGGAATGGATGGGGATGGTGAGGGGAGGCGGGGATGTGCCCTGGGCAGGAGAGGCTGGGGGAAGCAAGCCCCGTTTGTCGGGGTACAGAGCCACGTGGGATTGGACCTATGCATGTGCCCTAAGATACAGCGATGAAACACACCCTCCTTCCAGGCTGTCCTCTCCTAGGACACTGAGCGCGGTCAGAGGGCTTGGCAAAGCTGCCGTGGTCCGCTCCCACTGAGCCCTGGGGGTCTGTGAGCTTACTCATTCACCCTGCAGATCTGGACACGTCTGCCTTCCGGCAGGAGCATCGCCACAGTAGTGAAGGAGACCCAGATGAACGCAGGGGTGCACTCCACGGGGCCAGCAGGAGGAGCCCCGGCAGGCCCAGTAAGCTCTGCTCTCTAGAGGACAGCTAGATACCCCGCAATTCCCAGGAACACATCGTTAGATCCAAGTGTCCAAGATACCCAGGCATGGTGAAGGACGTCCAACGACGCCTCTGATCTGGGGTTCAGGCAGCCACCCCGTGGCCAAGCACCCATTCTAACACCACTCCGGGCCTGGCTCTGAGGTCGAGTTGGGGGTATTGCCTCCCGGAGCCTCCAGCACTTCAGGTGGAAGGGGAAGGACTTGGGACCGGTGAATGTGTGCGAGCATCCTTATCAGGAGGACTCCTTCCAACAACCAGCAGCACCTGGCGCTTTGAATGTCAGCACCCTTCCAAGTGGCAAACCACCCCTGGCTTGGTGACTTACTGTGGCACTGATTTCTTCTTCATTTGGCATGTGAGTCGCAGATCAGCCAGGCTTGGTTGCAGGGTGCTGGGAGCCAGGCTAGAGGAGGGTCCCTGTAGGCATGGAAGTCAGAAGGAGCAGGAATCCCAGATGCCCCCAAGCCCCTGGCAGGACACACACGTGTGAACCCTATGCCCTGCATCCCATTGCCGGGTGGTATCAGGGAGTATCAGCCATGCAGGCACAAGGGGGCTGTCCTCCCACAGACAGGGGTGAGTGTGAGCGGGCACACACTGACCCTGCAAGCCAGGCCGGGCTCTGGGTCTCTGGCCCCAGGAGGATCTGGTGCCTGCTGGCCCGAGGCCCTGAGCAGTAGTCCCTCGGGGAGCCAGGGCCTCTCTGCAGAGGAGTCTGCAGACCACCAGCTAGGCCAGTGGCTCAGGCCCCATTATGGACTAAACTCTGCCCCTGCAAGATTCTTAAGTTGAGATCCTAACCCCTGAGAGCTCTGAAGGTGCCCCTATTTGGAAATGGGGTCATTGCAGGGGGAGCAAGTTAGGGGGAGTAGGGTGGACCTCCAGCCAGGGTGACCGTGTCCTTATGCAAAGGGGGACGTGGACACAGAGCATGGAGGCAGAGGTCCGGGTGACGTTTCCACAAGCCAGGAAGCCAAAGATGCCGGCAAACCCCTAGAAGCCTGGGGAGAGGCCTGGAGCAGACAGATGCCTCCTCCCCATCCCCAGCCCGCGGAGGGAGTGCAGGCCGGCCAGCGCCTCAGACTTCTGGCCTCAGACTGAGGGAGAGCAAATGTCTGCTGTTTAGGTAACCGGGACTGTGGGGTGTGGTATGGCCTCCCCAGGGACACGGCTTCTGTTCCCTTTCGGTGCTAAGCTCTGGCACCCATAGGCATTTCTGGGCTAAAGAAAGGAGGAGGGAGCCTATCCGTGGTCCGGCCGGAATGATCATTTTCTCTGATCTCAGTTCACCTCAGGACCTCCTGGCCGAGCAGGTCCCAGAGTTCTGTTCCGGGATGGGAGGCTCTGGGGCCGCCCCCGCCCTGAGACAGTGCTGGGACCCCTCGGCCTCCCGGGTTCTCCCCCACCCCGCCCCGGGAGCACCTGTTGGCTGTGTCCTGTTTGCTGTCGACGAGGGCACCGAGTGTGGGCGCGTCTGAGCCGCTGGGACCAGCCCCCGAGAGAGCCCCGGACCCGCTCACACGTCTCTCCACGCTTGGCCGTCATGCGGACCCGACCAGCACAGAGCTTCCTGAGAACGCCCTCCTCAGCCCTGACCTGGGCCACTGTAGTCCCTCCATCAGGCTCACGTTTTCTCCCCAGACTTTCATTTTCTTCCATGAAATAGTGTGGCCGCCAGCGGGATGGCTTCCACAAGTCGGCACAGAGATTTCCGGCCTGGGTCACTGCTGGGGGCCTGTGGGCAGCTCTGGCTGTACGTTCCTGAAAGCTTCTGCCTCCCAGCGCGCACTGGGGAGTTCCCCGCAGACAGCAACACCCGCAGAGGGATGGCGGTACCCACAAAGTCCTCCCCTGCGCTGGGGACCGCTGCCTCCCTGAGGAGCGCCCTGTCCCCCACAGCCCCAGCCGTGTCCCCCGCCCTTACCGGGAAGCCCCTTCGGGCCCCTCTGTGGGAGGGGTTGGGGTTCTGGGTTCTGTGGGGACAGGGTAGCTGGGGAGTGTGAGGTGGCCAGGGAGGCGGCGGGGGCTGGGGGGCTGCAGGGTCAGTTGGAGCTTGGAGGACCCTGGTCCCCAGAATGTGCCTCACCAAGCGTGAACTTGACCTGAACCGTGGACTCTGGGTCATGACGGGTTGGGGCAGGCTTGTCAACTCCTGGGACAAAGATACCACTCTGGGGGGCTGTCCATCCTGGGGGAGGCTGCGCACATGCTGGGGCAGCGGGAAATGAGGAACGTCTGTGACTTCCCCTCAATTTTGCTTTGAACCCACACCGCTGTCAAATATAGTCTAGTAAAAACAATGAAAAGCTGCTGATGACAGATGACATGAGTGGACAACCAGCCCTGAGCGTCCTAGGGACCCAGCCCCCCTTCCCAGGGCAGAGCAGGGGTGAGCTCTCCCTGGAGGAGGGCAGACCCCGCCCCTCCCTAGGGCGAATACAAGGACGGCAGCCAGGGGAGTGGGGAAGAAGCTCCCTTCCAGCGAGGACACCAGGGCCTCCAGCCTCTGCCTCCCTGAACGGGGGCAGCGGTGGTTGGTCCCCCCACACAACCCCACTCCCACCTACCACAGCATTTCCATTACCAAGACGCTTCTGACTCTGCACACCCCAAAGCAGAACGGAGAGGTCGTTCCTGACCTGCTCCTGACGGAGAACAGGGTGTCCGCCGCTCGAATGCCCCAGCCCCGGAGAGGACTCCTCCTGCCCCGCTCACTCTGCCCTCCCTGGGGCCGGACATCCCCGTGCTTGAGGGTTTGACGCGCGACACGGCAAGACATGCCTATGCCCAGCCCGCCCCGTGCGGACCCCCTGCTAGTCCTCAGGCCCATCCTGAGCCAAGGGCCCAGTGTAAGCCTCCCTGGAGAGGTGGGGCCCAGAGATGGAGGAGGCCAAGGTCTCTGACCTTGCAGAGCCCCACCCCCGCCCCACTACTGCGCCCCACCACAGCACATGCCCCTCGCACCCCTGCCGGGCCTCGGTCTCCACTGATCCCTCCATCTCATTAATCTTGAGTAGTCCTCATGGTGTCATTCGTACACTTGAGAATGCCAGCTTGGAAGGAGAGGGTCGCTGGACGGTGGGGACACCCTGGCTCCAGGGGGCTGGGACCCTTTGAACACACCTGTTGCCATCCCACAGAGACTCAGCAGGCCAGCTGGGGGTGCATCCTTACCCCCCACCCAGCGGAGCTGACAGCCCGCCTGGTCTGTGCTTTGATGCTCCCGAGAGTGCTCCCCCCTCGGCTGCCTCGGCTGGGCGTGTTGCCATCCTCTGGCTACAAGGACCCTGTCTTCTGGGCAGTTCGAGGGGTGGGCTCCCTCCCGGAGAGGCCGCTGGGAGGGGGAACATGCAGGAGGGGCTGTCCTCTGGACCGCAGATGGAGGGCTGCTGCTGCTCTCGCTGAAGATCGGGCCACTCTGCCTGGACGGGGCCTTCGTGGTGCCTCTCCTGAAGCCATGGGCACGCCCCAGGACTGTTGGGAAAGACATGGGTGTCGAAACAGAAAAGCATCACACAGTGAGTGAGTGGCCCGCTCCCTGCTAGGGTCAGCCACGGACCCCGGATCCTGCAGTGCCCAGATCTCCAAGACTATCTCCCCAAGACCTCGAAGGCAAAGGTTCTAATTTTCTTCTTTAAAGGAAAACCTGCCCACAAGGGCAGTAAGTAAAATGAATGAACAAAGAAATGCTTGGGATTCTTATTTCGTGATTTATAAACAATGTTTGTTTCGATTTTGGGGAGGATCAGCGAGGCCCACTTCCTCTTTTTTGTGCAGGCCTGGCATCCTGAGGGCTCCTGTGGTTTCCTGGCAGCTGTGCTCTGGTGATGGGCATACCCGACTTGCTTCCACTCCATCACAGAACCGGGGACCTGCAGGACCCCTGGGCACATGCTTGCCCTTTTGCAGGGGACATGACCGAGGACCAGATGGTCATCGGGCTCAGAGCTGAGCTCCCAGCTGGGAGCCCCTAAGGTCTGGCCTCTGCCCTCTTCCTGGCCCGGCAGAGAGCTCTCCCAGCGCAGGGACCTCCGGGAGTGTGGGGATGTGCACTGAACAAACGGGTTATTTCAGGGAGCTGCAGAGTTCCCTCCTTCGGGTCTGGAGGTCTTCCCACGGGGAGAGGATGAGGATGGTCAGGGGTGGTTCAGGCGTGCTGCCGTGGGACCCCCTCAGAGCTTTGAGATCACAGACCCGCGGGCACCGCGGTGTGGGAGCCGCACGTGAGGGGCCGAGTCAATCAGAAGGAAACCGACTAAGACCGTCAGATCCTAGGCTCACTGGCCTCGTTCAGGATGCTTCGAGCCGCGCAGGTGCCCCTCTGTATTGGACACAAAGAATAGAATGTTGCCATCATCGCGGAATGTCCAAGTTCTTCCTGATACCAGCCTCCCCCCGAGAAGCCGCCATCCCCGATGCCGATTCTCCACCCCATGCATCTGCCCCCCATGCATCTGCCCCCCATGCATCTGCCCCCCATGCCCCAGCCCTCCAGGACAATCCTGCTGAGAACTCCAGGGTGAGTCGCAGAGTGCTGGGCGGGGGTGGGGGGGGGCAGCGTGCTGCTTTTTCGGTTTCATTTCTGTGGTCCGGATTTCTGGTTTCATTTCTCTCGGTGATGCTCAGGGGGCGTGAGCCACACAGCATATAAAAGGAAGCGGGGAAGGACCGGATGACTCTCCTGGTGCAGGAGCACTTGCGAAGAAGGCAAGAAGGAGAAGAAGGCAAGAAGGCACCGAGGTAAGGGGGACCCCCCCTCCCCCCGGCGGCTGTGCAGGGAGGACCGTGTCCCCACGTCTTTCTGCAGCAGATGCGCCTTTTCAAAGGATTTCCCAGGAACCATGGCTTGTGCCTGAAGGCGGCAGACAGAAAGACAAGTTTCTGAAGGTGCCCCTTGGGAGATTGGTTGGCGCCGGGGCGGGGGGGGGGGCACCTGCACACCCGGGGTACGTTCTAGAGGGCGCGGCTGGTCTGGAGGCACAGGCGGCCCCCCACCCTGAAGCTGACCGAAACCTTGTGGCCACAAAGGGGTGGCTTCTGGGACGCCTCACTGACACATCCGGGGGTGGGGGGAGCTCTGCGCCCCTGTGAGGCTGTGAGTTGTAACAAGGGGAGTTAACGCTTGTCCTCCGGCTGTATATTACATCCCACAGTCAGCAACGCTGTAGTGCGTATTCGAAAGTTGCTTAGAAAGTGGATACTGAAAGTCCTTATCAGAAGAAAAATTGTCGCTGTGTGCCGAGACTGGATGTTAACTAGATTTACTGCAGTGATCATTCTGCAATATATTACAAATGCCAGGGAAAAAAAATACATATATATATAAAATTTGATCTTCATCTTGTTCCTGACACAGCTCCTAAAACCCTGGGGATTTCTCTAGTGGAGAGAGCCTTGTCTTTTGTTATGTTATTAAGGACTTTGGAACGCCTCCAAGGGTGGGGCTGGCCTGAGAGTCCTACGGCAACTTTCATTCCGCCCCCTGACCTGGGGGAGGGAGAGTGGCTGGAGGTTGAAGCAGTCTCCAGGGGTCAGTGATTTCATCTGTCCTGTCTGCAGTGACACCAGCATAAAAACCCAAAAGGAGAGGGTTTGGAGCGCTTCCAGGCTGGTGAACACGGGGGCCCCTGGAGGGCACGGAAGCGCCCCCTCTTTCCCAGACCTCGCCCTGGGCACCTCTTCATCTGGCTGTTCCTGAGTTTCGGGCTTTTGTCATAAATCAGTAATCTAGTCAGTTCTCTGGGTTCCCTGAGCCGCTCCTGCAATTATCTGAACCCCAGGTGGCCGTGGTTGGAACATCCCGTCTGTAGCCCGTGGGTCAGAGGCAGGCGACTCCTTGCACTTGTGGTTGGCATCTGCAGTGGGTGGGGGTGCGGCGGGCGCACGAGCCACCTGCCAGGACCCAGCTCGTAGCCTGTGGTGGCAGATGCTATTTTGGGGTAGATCATGAAAGAATTAAATGTCTGGTGGTGTGGAAGAAAACCCCCACACAGGAACTAGTGTCAGACGTCGAGCCCTAAAGCCTGGTCTCGGGGCTTCGGGTGCCTTCAAAGTGGTCCCTCGAAAGAGACACTGAGGGGGCGCCTGGGGGGCTCAGTGGGTGAAGCCGCTGCCTTCGGCTCAGGTCATGATCGCAGGGTCCTGGGATCGAGTCCCGCGTCGGGCTCTCTGCTCGGCAGGGAGCCTGCTTCCTCCTCTCTCTCTGCCTGCCTCTCTGCCTACTTGTGATCTCTGTCTGTCAAATAAATAAATAAAATCTTTAAAAAAAAAAAAAAAGAGAGACACTGAGGCCAGGTCCTCCCAGCCGAGAGAGTGGCACTGGCAGGGGACAGATGAGTATTAGCCACGGACTGTCTGTGTCTCAGGGCCGCCAGAACAAGGTGCCACGCGCTCGGTGCCTTAAATGGTAGAAACGTCTCCTCCCCCAGCTCTGGAGGCTGGAGGTCTGAGGTCCGGATGTGCACAGGGCTGCGTCCTTCCTCGCCTCCTCCGGCGTCTGGTCGTGGCCGGCAAACCTGGCATTACTGGGGGAGCACATCTCAGGGTGCTGGGTTGCTCCCCGGGTCGCGCCAGCAGCAGGAAGAAGGCCAGGTTCTCCCGAGGACGGAGGGGAAGTGAGTCGTAGGACCTCCCTTTCTCTTTCCTGAAAACCGTGACAAAACGCCAGAGAACCTGATTTTTGTAATTGTATTCTGCTTTCAGGAGAAACAAAATTTCTGAACTAGTGTGAGAGGAAGCAAACTGTCCCCACAGGTCTGCGAGGCTGTGCAGGCTCCGCCCGGTCGTGGCAATGGTAGAACAACCCTGAAGGCACAGCAAGTGGCCAGGTCCAAGGTCGACAAGCTGCAGAGGGATAGAAAGGTCTCCCCTCTGCGCAGAGCCTGTGTGGCAGCGGAGCTCCTCAGAGAACCCAGGCCTGGGGCAGGTCCCAGAGGCCAGGCTCCAGGGCTGGGGGCCAGGGAGGGGGCAGGGCACTGGGGTCCAGGCCCTCCCCGCCACTGCGCTTCCCCTGGGGCTCGGCACAGTGAGAAGAAGGTCCAAATACAGTAGAATCAAAAGCAGGAGGACAGGCCCGGAGGAGCAAAGGGCTGGTCCTCAAGGTTGAGATCCAAAACCTACCCTCATGGACGGTGGCCCTCTGTGAAGCGTTTTCTTCTCTTTTCTTTTTAATATTTACTTTATTTTATTTACTTATTTCAGAGAGAGTACTAGTGGGGGGAGAGGGACCAGGAGTGGGGGGCCAGAAGGGGTGAGGGAGGGGGCACAGGGGGGCAGGGAGGGGGAGGGAGAGAGGGTGGAGGGGCATTGGTGGGAGGATGGGAGCCGAGGGAGAAGCGGGCTCCCGCCGGAGCGCGGAGCTAGACAAGGGGCCATTCCAGGACCCCAGGATCCTGACATGGAGGAAGGCAGACACTCAACTGCGACCCCCCCGGGCGTCCCCTGTGATGTGTTTTCCAAATGCGAATAACTTCAGTATTTCCTCATTGTGGAAACAATCCACTGTTCGTTGGAGTCTTGAGCCTGTTGCCTTCAATAGCCGGGACGGTCCCCGAGCCCTTCAGCCTGTCTGAACTTCTGCCGCCGCCTGTAAACGCGGGGCTCCGTAAACGAGACCGGGGCGCACAGGACCGCAGGGCACGCAGGGAGCATCAGGGGCCCTTTCCCGCACTGCCTATCCGTCTGTCCCTCTGTCCAACCGTCCCACCACCCCCCCCTCCTCTTTCCTCGCCCCACCAGGCACATGTAGCTTCACCCTGCACCGGAATCCCCCAAATTTCTCCGTCCGAGGTGCCCTGAGTGTCTCCGTGATTCGTTCATGGTGCCCCCTTTTGGGAGAGCAAGAACCCCGGCCCCTTTCATGTCCTTGCAGCCGGACTAAGAATCACGTGGCCACGAGGCAGATTCACAGGAGAAAATCCGATTTAGCAGCGTGCAGACGGGGAGTCCACACAGATGTGAACGTCCCGACGGTCGGGCGACAGGAGGCACACGTGTCATCCTGAACGGAGAAGAAGGGCTGGGGCTCTGGGGCTTCGGAGGGAAGGAACCCACTTCACGGGGCGACAAGAGGCGGCTGTTTGCGGATTAGGTGGCCGTCCCACCGAGCAGATCAAATGCTCTGCTGAGAACCTCGTTCTGGAAAGATCCCCCAGTCCAGATTCTTCTGTGGGGTGAAGGAAGGGGCAGAGCTTCTCCCGAGCCCGCGGGGTCTCCGTTGCCCGCCGCTCAAGAGGATGCTCGCGCCAAGTAGTGCGTTCCTGGGGGTTGGAGTCTGACCCCTTCACCCCCGACCGAAAGAAATACCGAATCGTTCTATCAATTAATTGCTGCTGTTGGGCCCAAACAACCCAGCAGCAGCAGGTTGTGTGGTGTCCTGCGGGTGACTCTGCGCGCCCCTGAGAAGTTTAAAAACCCACAAGCGACCTTGCAAGTTAGCGGAGGTTCCTCAGGGTGCCCGGACGCACCGTTTGGGAACCATCGCCCGACCGTTCTGGGCAATGCCTTTTCCTCACCTGCATGTCCCTCAGAGGCTTACCTGTGAGGCAGGTAACCTGGTCACAACGTGGGGTGCCCTCGACAGAGGGGCCCAGTCTCCGTGGACCCAGCAGCAAGGGATGATGGGATGAGGTCGTGTCTCGTGCAGATGGCAGCTCCTTCGGGGTCAGGGAGCCCTCGCCTCGGGGCTGCCCCCTCCGCCTGTCCTCGGCCACCGTCCTCCCCGCATCCCACCCTCCACCTGCCCTGGGGGCCCTTCCCCTCTGGGTTGCGGGCTCAGCCCCTGTAAGCGGACTCCAGCCCCGCCAGCCCTGCAAGGTCTATAGCTGGGAGTGGGGGCCGGCAGGGTCCCTCTCAGATGCTTTCACCCCGGAAGAAAGGGAGGGAAGGAAGGAAACCCTCCCTCTGGGGCGGCCTCGGTGACCCCCGAGCAGGACCGGCCATCCTTCCCCTGCCCCTGCGTCTCCTCCCTGGCTCACTCCTTGGGTGCCTCCTGTCTGCCCCGGTCCTGTGCGCCTCCCTCTATGCTCTCTGTCATCTCAGAGACGGTTCTGCGCTCCTAACTTGATCGGGTCCTGTCGCCCCGCCCTGCCCTGCGTGAGCCCCACGAGTGGGTGTTTCTCCACACTCACTGCCCGGGGTCTCTCTGCGGCTCTGCCCTGTCGTTGGCTGTGCCCCCTCCTCCCGGGCCCAGAGCCCCCACCAGGAAAGGTGGAGAATGAGCGGATCCCTGCAGACCACCTCCCACATGCCCCGCTGTAAGTTGCTTATGAGACAGTTCCCCAAAACGGGCCTTGCCTCTCGCTGGCTGTCTAGAGCCAAAAGGCACAACCAACCCAGCCCAAGAACAGGACGAAGCAGGTGGTACTTGGGACAAGCCAAGGACACCGGGGCTATTTCCCGAAGCAGGGTCCCCTCAAATAGCGGAACTGGGAAGGTTTATGCTAAGGACGCGTGCATATTTGTGATGGGGCTCAGATGATGGGACCACAGTGTGCTTCTTAAGGGACAGAGTCCAGGTCCTGAGTGATGGAAGCCAAGGGCCGCCCGGGGCGACAGCATCCGTTCTCTGGGTCCGGTTGCTCTGGGCTCTGCGTGCTCTCGGGTTGAGATCCGCAGTGATACCTGCAGAGTGTGTTGGACCAGATGCCCGGCTGGCTCTGCAGGGGCAGCGTTCAACTCCTGATCTCGGGGTTGTGAGTTCGAGTCCCACCCTGGGCGCAGGGATTCCTTAGAAAATAAAATATTTAAAACAATAATAACGTGCTGGGCCAATCTTTACTTTTGAACCAGCCCTGGGAGTGTCATCACTGATCGATTGTCCCCGATACCACTGCGCTATCTCCTGGCCTGCCAGTGGCCGCTCGTCCTCACGTTCTTCTCGTCCCCTAAAATCCTTAACTACTGGGCTCTGTTCTTCTGCAATTTCGACATATCTCCGGAGGTTCTGCAAGAAATGTGCTCGGGGCGAGTAGTGCTGGTCAGGTACACATCCCAGGGTGGCCGGGGCCTGAAATGGCCTTTCTTACGTCAAGAAGGCTGCATCTCATCTTTCCTTTTCTGGAGACCACTAATTCTTTCTGTTTGCAAAATCTTAAAACAAGAATAAGGCCTGATAAGACTCTGGGGACGAGAGCCAAGGAGCATAGCAAGGCCTACAGCCACACGAGTCCCCACGATTCCCTTGTGAGCCTGTTGGCTGCCAGTGGCAACAGTGTGCAGGCGCGACGTGTGCTTTACTCTGACAACAGGGAGCCCGTGTTTCACCAGGAAAGCAAAGTCCTCCACCTTGGCCCTCTGCAAAGGAATTTATTCTGTGTACATATCGCGGAGGTTAATAGAACTTGCATGATTTTCTTATTTAAGATTAAATAAGTCAACAGATTTGTTCTTGAGGTCTCCCCCCGGTCTGCGGGCAGGGGTGCACGGTGTGGAGTCGGGCGAGGCGAGGCTGGCCAAGGTCCAGGCTGGGAGGGGAGTGCCCAGGGACGGTGGGCCACTCTGCCCTCCTGTGTCTTTGCAGAGTTTGTCAAGGAGACGAGGCACTAAGCAGCAGAGACCACAGCCCCCAGCTCTGACTCGGTGAAGGCCGATGGCTAAGGCCCACAGTTCTTGCCCCTATTGGAAGCCCAAGATGTCTCCTCCCCAACAACAACCAAAAAAGGAAACAAATTTCTTCCAGCCGCAGCCGCCACCATCTGGAGAGGCAACAGGACACACGATGTCTTCCCAAAAGCATCAGGTAGGGGGACAGGACCCAGGTGACCTCACCAAAATGCTCCACTTCCTGACCCTGCAGCAGCCGGAAGGAAGCAGGGCCCAACAGAAGACAAAGGTAGGTCACGCAGAGGGACATCAGGAAGGGTGTGTTCCAGCTCCCGGCCAGAGGTGAGCTCCCCAGTCATGGCCGTAAACCCACAAGTCTGGTCCAATCCTGCCAGTAAAGCCGGTGCCCCATGGTCTCCTAGGAACGTCTCAGGCAATCACCAGGATATACCCAATCTCTGGAGCAGCAAGCCTGGGGCTTCTGTCCCAAGGGCCGGGGTTTCCTCCCTCCCTGCCGGAGGAGATGCTACCGTCAGCATCACCATGGCTAACCCACCCCACTCCCAGCCCCACCCCTGCTCGGCAGCCCAGGGCCTGGTTCCTGTCTCCACTCTGGCCAGGTGCTCCCACCGCCGGGTGCTTTCTGCCTGTTCAGTGAGGCACCTGCCAGCCGGCAACCCCACATCGGCGGAAGCAATGCCTCTGCGAGAGGAAAACACGGGGACCTCCCTGGGGCCCACCCACCTCCTGTCTGCTGGACTGTCTGCACCCCAGCATCAGGGGAGGCATACATCCTGCCCCAAATCCCCGGTGACGATGGGAATCCTGCCTTTCCCAGGGCCCCGAGCACAGGCTGGCCAGCCAGTATGAGGAGAAGGTGCGCCCCTGCATCGACCTCATCGACTCCCTGCGGGCCCTGGGTGTGGAGCAGGACCTGGCCCTGCCCGCCATCGCCGTCATCGGGGACCAGAGCTCAGGCAAGAGCTCCGTGCTGGAGGCTCTTTCGGGGGTCGCCCTCCCCAGAGGCAGCGGTAAGCACCTTGGGCCCGTTTCTCTCTGCAGCCTGCTGGGTCACCCGCGGGCCACAAGGCATCCCTGGGGGGCTAGCATCTTCATAGGCAGTTCCTGGAAGGCTTAGGTCTGCAACGCATGGCCTGGGCTGGCAGGAGTGTATGTGGAGGGGTGGTGTCCCTCACAGCCTCTGGGTTCCTGACCCCTTTCTCATCAATAGCTCTTGCTGGGCTTGGGCTGGAGGAGGAGACGATGCTGCCCTTAGAGGACCAGCAGTATAGACATGTGGAATGCTCAGGACTTCACAATAGGAACGCCCAGCCCCAAGCAGCTCAGGGAGGTTCCAGCCTTGAAACCCAAGAATACCCTTGAACCCCGAGAATGCCCTTGAACAGCCTCCTTCGGACGTCCCGACTCTTGCCCTGGCTCTAGCTGCCTTCTCCCCACCGACCCCAAGTGTGAGGGGCTTGGAGGGGGTGGGACCGAACCCACTGCTCCACTCATCCGTCTGTCCTCGGCCCTCTGCGGCCGCCCAGATGAAGGCTGGTCCCGGGGCCAAAGCCCAAGGCGGGACTCCAGCTCAGGTGTCCAGGGAGCCCTCAGACACACAGCCTCAACTCGGGTTTGTGTGACTTCTAGAGCAACACGATGGGGACGGTGGCTACGGTCGGCCTGGAGGCTCAGTGACCATAGAGCACCAGGCCCCGGGTCGGGGGTGGGGCGTACAGCTGCAAATGTCTCTTTCCTCGGACCTGTGCCCCTTTGTGCCCGCCCAGTCCGAGCCTCTGTCCTTACCCAGCCCTGGAGATGGACCAAAACTTCAGACGAGGACTCCTGGGACATTGGGGCAGCTCTTTGGGGACAAGGGGAAAGGGCACCTGCAAACCTACCTTTTCAAGGGAACTTAGCATGTCGGGGACACTGTCTCAGGGATCGTAACCAGGTGCCCGCTCGTGCTGAAGCTGAAGAGGCAACTGCAGGAGAGCGCGTGGAAGGGTCGGATCAGCTACGGCACCAGGGAGGTCCAGCTCCAGGACCCCTCCCAGGTGGAGAAGGAGATCCTCAAAGGTAGGAGGCCCTGGGTTTCTGCAGGTGTGGCTCTCGGGGTGCTCCCTTGCTGTCCCGTCCCCTTCTCCGCCTCCTGGCCATGGGGCCTCTTCCTTCCAGGATTTTCCATGCTCCCGTCCTCCTGCATCCCACGCTGCCCCTCCTCTGGGCAGGGCCGCCCACAGGACACACACACCCCCACTCTCCCGGTCACCACTGTCCTGAGCCACTGCCCTGCAGATGACTAAAGCTGATTCGGAACGTGGAGGGGCTCCATGCGGCTGATCACAAACACAGCCTCTCCCTGTGACTTCCCGGGCTCAGATCCCCCAGAACCCCAATTGCAGGTCTCAAATGGCTCAGCAGAGGGACCGCCTCCAGCATGGAGAAATCCTGCCCCCCCAACCCCATTCTCATGCCCCCCCTCCCGCCCTGCCAGAGGGAGAAGGCTTCTCCAGCCCTGATGCTCCAGGACTCACTCTCTGTTCCAGGGTGGCTCCGTGGCTAATTCCAGGAGGCGGGGGAGGAAGGGAGGTGGGTATCGAGCCCACACTGAGGAGCAAGGCCAGGTGATGCGGAAGCATCGTTCTTATGTCTCCATGCTTCCCCTTAGCCAGCGACAAGTGCCCTCTGTGTCCTTGTCCTTGGCACATGTGTGTCATGACATTTGCCGTCACTCCCGCCCCTCCCCCTCCTCCAGACCGTCCCAGCTTCCTCTCATTTCCGGGTTTCTCTAGGCGGTCCAGCCCCTGGGTCCTCACCTGGTCTGCAGCAGCCAGTAGTCTGGGGGCTCGTGGGCACTGCAGAGTCTCAGGGAGACACCCCAGACCCGCCCGGCCGGAACCTGGACTTGAACCGGGCTCCGCAATGCGTCCTACGTGCCCAGAGTGCGAGGAACCACGCTTGGAGCCGGGCCGGCTACTTGACTCGGGCGCTCTGCACTGAGTCAGACCCCAAGATCTACCCCCATTCAAAATTACTAAGAATCTCAAGACCGTGAAAGCAGATTAGTAAACCAGGCGGGGGCCCCTCCGAACCATGGGGCTCCCCGGGACGGCTCGGGCCCCACGTGCATGAAGCGGGTCGTGACTCTGAGACGTGTACACGAGGCATCTGAGTCGTCCCTGTTCTGGTTGCGGCGCCGACAGCCTGCGGGAAGGCTGGTTTTCTTCCAGCTCACCCCCGGGGTGCTCCTGGGAAGGGGCGAGATCCCTGGGACTTACCTGGTGGCCCCTGTCTGTCCGAGGGCATCTGGACATCTGGGTGATGGGCAAGCGAGGACATGCACGGCCAGGCAGCTGGAGAGTGACAGTGGACGTCGGGGGCGGGGGGAGACTGTCTCAGCTCTGCCCACGTGTCCTCCTCCCGGGCGCGAGGTTTGCTCTGCGCCGCTCTCTGCCCACACCCGCACGTCTGTTCTTCCTCCCCGCACCAGTCCTGGCCTGCGGATGGGACGGGAGCTCCGTGTCGATGGCTGTCTTTATTGACACCTTCAGACCCCCGACCCAGGGACCCCGTCCGTCCGTTGGCCACCCTCTAGGAGGATGGAGACTGTCCTGCTGCCCCAGCAGAGCTTGAGCGCAGCTCGAAACGGAAAGTTTCTCCTGTCTTTGAACGCTGTGGCCCAGTGGAGATGCTTGGTGTCCTCAGGACAGGGCGGCCAGCTTCCCACAGAGTGAGCCACGCGAGAGAAAGCAGGCGCCGGCCACGGCGTTTCCTTCCTGCTGGTCACACACAGTCACTCCCACCATCTCTGTCCTTGGACCGAGGTCCCTACGTCCGGCCCCCGCACAGGGGCTCACCTTTGGGAGGGAAGGGTGTGGGAGAATTTGCGGCCGTATTTGAAGCCACTATAACACGCACTGGAAAATACTAAAAAGCATGAAGGGAACAGAACCCTTTCGTAATCCCATTGTGAGCGTATGGTATGTCATCCCCTCCCCGGGGCAGGGGTGAGGGTGTTCAGTGGCCCCCCAGGTGGCCTCAGAGACCTCTCCTCAGGCCTTGTGAAGTGTTTCCTAAGCACCAGGGGCTCTCGGCTTTTCCTTGGAGGGGTCGTTAATCTGGACTCTGGGTTTGCCCCCTGCCTCGGCCTCCGCAGCCCAGAACACCTTAGCCGGGAACGGAGTCAGCATCAGCCATGAGCTCATCAGCGTGGACATCACCTCCCCCGAGGTTCCGGACCTGACCCTTATTGACCTCCCCGGCATCACCAGGGTGCCTGTGGGAAACCAGCCCCAGGACATCGGGCTGCAGGTGAGCTTTTCTGGGACTTGTGAACGGGCCCACCTGGGGACAGGGAGACTTCCTAGTCTGGGCAGGCAGGCCCAAGGGCTCTGGAGTGCCACCACGCTGGACCTGGTCCCTGGCTCTGGTCCCCAGTCCTGGTCCCCGGTCCTGGTCTCCAGCCCTGATCTCCGGCCCTGGTCCCCGGCTCTGGGACTCTGGCTCGGGGTGGTTGGGGAGGAGACCAGGGGAACAGTGCGCAGGGCACGGAGCAGAGGCTGTCGCTCCCCAAGGCTCTCTGGTGGCTCCAGGTCCTTCAGCATGAAAGTTCCCCACATCCAATGTGCTCCGACCACAGGAGCTCATGGGCCACATCTGTCACTGTGCCCCGTTCCTCCCCTACTCCAGCCGCACCCAAGTCCTAGACGGTCCTCAAGTCCTCCAGCTTTGTACCTTCTCCTCCCTCTCTCTGAAATGCTCCCCCTGCCCAGATTTCCACGGGGCACCTTCTCCCGCTTCCTCCAGAGCTCTCCCAAAGGCCACCTTCACCGGGATTCCCTCCCTGATGCCCAACACCCCGCACCTGGTCCTTCCACTTCTATTTATTGTCCCTGTTGAGTGTCTGTGTTCCCTCCTGGGACAAAGACCCCCAAGGGACATCACCTGTGCGTTCACGAACCTCTGCATCCTGGAATGGACCTACCGTCTGGGGGTGCCCGTCATGTCCATTGCATGAAAAGAAGGTGAAGAAGTGTGTTTCCCATAGTGATTCCTACCCCGAGCCTATCTCCCCGCCAAGGGACGTCAGCAGGGTCTGAGACATTGACCGTTGTCACGGCTTGGGAAGGAGGGGCTGTTACCGGCATCCAGTGGGTAGAGACCAGAGACGCAGCGAAATTTATTCTGCAATGCGCCGGCTAACAAACACCCCCCCACTCCGCCCCTGCAAAGAGCTGTGAACTGTCCAAGGTGCTGAGAAGGAGAGCCCGGGGTGGGGAGCTCGCTTACAGACCTCGGCACAACAGGTGCTGCCCTCCGGTGTAGGGGAGGGAAGAGACCAAGAAGATGACGACTTTTATTTTAACTTAAAGACAATTCACGTTCAATGTGAGTCTATTCCATAATGTTATTCTATGACATGAGTTTATGCTATTAACTAGCTTATAGGAGTTGATTGTTAACTTTACTCAGGGAAATTTTCCCACAGTTAGGACCTCACGGAGCCTCCTGGTGTTTGTCATCTTTATTCGATGCCATCACTGAATTGCTTCTACGGCGCTAGCCTGCACTTACGTGACGCAAGTTTCCCGTTTGTGGCTGTGCAGGATTATTTCCTTGCGCAACATAGAATAATTTCATGGGGCATCATAAGAGAAAAAACCTTTGTGTGAATTGCACCCAAATATACAGAATTGTGTTCCTAGGTGTCGGCTTTCTCCACGTTGGTTTGTACTGTCCGAGGAGAAAATATTTTTGAAATTCGATACGTAAGGCTTGAGCTGCCCACATCTCTCTTTTGCCTATAGATTCTAAGAAATTTTATTGGATTTCTCTAAATTTGAGTGAGCTGGATTCCTTCTAAGAAGAAACTCCAGAAAAAGACATTGATATTGGGGATGAACACGTGGAGAGAGATTATTGACGTTAGATACTAATGTAGAGGGCACTGAGCACCTGCCTCTTCGGGCACCGTGGGGGACTCGGCATGGGTACTGAGAGCTCACAAAGGTACCCCCCGGACTCCCAGGGCAAACAGGACGCACACCAAATACTGTAAGAGAAGGCAGATTGTCCAAAGCATCACAGGAGAGCCTTGAGAAGGAGAGTTCTAGTCTGGCTACAGGGACCAGAGAGTTGGCGGGAAAGAAGAAATATCGGGGGGGGGTGTCTGAAGGGGTGTAGGGAATCAGCAGAGAACCCGGTAAAGGCAGATGGCACAAGTTTGTCTGTGGAAGGGGGCTGGCCACATCAACGCCCAGAAGAGTGAAAGCCAGGTCATGCTCTTGAAAGTTGGCTTGTCACCAACACACCTGTCTAGCTGGACTGTTGTTTAACCAAGGATAACCTCTTCCTTTGTGTGATTTTTATTTTTCCATCAGATCAAGGCACTCATCAAGAAGTACATTCAGAGGCAGGAGACAATCAACTTGGTGGTGGTCCCCTGCAACGTGGACATCGCCACGACAGAGGCGTTGAGCATGGCTCAGGAGGTGGACCCCAGAGGAGACAGGACCATAGGTAAGATGACAGAACCAAGCTTCCAGAGGACAGGGGGGAAGGGGGAGACTTCTGTATTTAGAAGTTCGCAGAACATAGCCCTATTCCCTGCAGAAGCTCCATGGTCTTAGGACACCTTCACCCACTGCTGATGGCATCTCCACCCACAGTCAGGGTGACAGGAGTGGCCAGAGCCTGCAGGGTCTTCATTCTCTTTCTTCCTGGCCCTCACTGGTATTTGCAAACCCTTCCGGATGGGGGGCCAGAACTGCCTTATCTGCTCTCCCACAGTGGTCCGGAAGGGGGAAATTGACCAGCCCATCAGCTCTGCTGTTCCACAGTTAAAGGTCCTGGAACCTGTTGGTACATGGCAAGGACCTTCATAAGGCCTCAGGGAACATTCTACCGGGCTGATGTTGGGGCATAGGAGTCTGCAGAATTGGTGTTCAAGCAGAAGTCTTTGTGAGGAGCTGGGTTCTCTTAAATATCTTCTAAAAAAAAAAAAAAATTCACCCTGGAAGGTGTTACAGGGAACTTGACTTGAGAGCACACACAGTCTGGGTTTGAATCCTTGTTCTAGCACTCAAAGGCTGCAGAGCCTTGGGTAGTATATTCAACCTCTCCGACCTCCCTCTCTTCATCCACAAACTGGTCTCACAGTCCTACCTATGCGTTGGTGGTTGGGAGGAGTCCATGAAGAAATATCGTATAGCATGGTCCGTAGCTCCAAGCATGTAGTATTTTCTCAGCAAAGGAGAGCTGCTCTTTTCTTTATTAATAATTCCGTCACTCAACATTACTTCTTCCTCAGTCATTCTGCCTAGCCAGGGAGATGACCCTCCTGAAACTTTGCAGGTCATTTCCTGATGAAACGCATACCTGATGTGTAATTGTGTTTTCCGTTTCTTCCCAAATAAATGCCTGGTTATCCAGGAAGGACAGAAATGAATCTTAGGGGCACAGACCTCCAGTATATCATTTCAGTCTGTGCTGGACCCCCCTGGTGCGCTGTTACCTGTCGACTTCTGCAAACATCGCCAACACACCGAGCCAGACTCAGGCTTTGGGTCCCTGGTCATTGTGGCTCTGTGCTCTTTGTCCTCTCTTGATCCTAAGTCGGGAAGGATGCCTCACTGATGGCCACACCAGGTGACATCATCTGTCTCGTAGGGTCAGCTATCTGGATATTTGTAGGTCTATAGAAGGGGGGGCAGCCGGGAGTTAGTGGGTGAGCACAGAGTTTCAGTTCTGTAAGATGAAGCAAACCGTGGGCAGGGGGTGGGAGGCAGGGGTTTCACAATGGTGAGGATAAGGACGCCACTGAACTGTCCACTTTAAAGTGGCCCAAACAGTAACTTTTATGTGATATAGATTTTACCACAATTTTTAAAAATACATGGGTTTTAGAAACAGGAAACCCGAAGATGGAGTGAAGGAGGAAGCAGCCTATTTTCATTAGTTGCATTATTCTTTTCATTAGCTGCATAATTCGTGCACACACGAATTATACAAACTTTTCCATGATTTTTTAAAAAGAGAACCGAATGCCTGTCTATACAGTACTTGAGACGGGCGAAAATAGAACAAGGTTGATGATGAATTGAGTCGAGGTTTACATAACGCCAAGTTGCAGAAACAACTAGGAGCCCATATATTTGCAGGCCGTCCGCCAGCCCGTCCCCCTAACCTGCCCACTGTTGCACGCATGGTGCCCGCTTGGCCAACCCCAGCGGGACTCCTGTCGCCACCATGGCACAGAGATGGCATCTGGAAAGTCACCAATGCCTCCTTGCTGACACGCATGCAGTCCCTTCTCTGTCCCCGTCTCCTCCCCCTCAGACCCAGTCCGATGGCTGGCCACTCCCTCCTTCTCGAAATCTCTCCTTCCTTTGCTGTAACACGGCCCACTGGCTTCCAGGTCACCTTCCTTCACGGGCCACTGGAGGTCACATTCTTAGTCTTGCCTGGTTGTTCCTTCCCTTCTCTGACCTCTAAGTGTCGGAAACCCAAAACGTGGTTCTGAGATCTCCCCTCTATCAACACGTGCTCGTTAGGCAAGCTGACCATGGCTTTGAGTCTCTCTCTGTGCTGGCAACTCCCAGATCTAAATTTGTAACGCTTCCCTTTCCCTGGACTTGACATCTCCACTTGGATGTCCATTGAATGTCTCCAATGGAACGTGACCAAAAGACAGCTCCCGACACCCCGCCCTCCAGCTCCCCTCCCTCCCACGGCTTCTTCCCACTCATAGCACTGCACCTGTCGGCCAAGTTCTAGAGCCAAACCTGAGAGTCACACATGACACCTCCTTCCCCGGCTTCCATGTCTGATTCATCTACAGTCCTGATGACTCTGTCTCCAAAACTAAACCAAGTCTGTCCACTCCTCTCCATCTCTTGCTCACCACTAGACCAGACCCCCATCGTCTCCTGCCCAGATGACTCAACCATCCCCCGACTGGGTCTCCAGATACTTGCCTTGACCGCTACACCCCCCACTGGCCTTTAAGCATGTAAATAACGTCAGACCCCTCTTCAGCTTTTTCTTTATTGCTTGGATATTTCTAGACTAATCTGGCTTTTACCCACTAGGGGGTGGGGGGATAGTCACAAAATCAGGGACCTGGCAGTCTTGTTCTCAACCCCTTTCTCAAAACCTAAAGCAGAGTGCTTAATAGGCATCCTTAAATTCAGTATAAATATGTCATGTACTCAGGAAAGGGCTAATTGAAAAATAAATGCTGTTGACCGTGCCCTTCTCCATGGCCCGGTAGTTGGGACACAAGACGATCTTCACGAACTAAGGCTGTCGAAGGAGGCGTGAGTGTTTCCTACTTGAGTTCCCGGCTTCAAACAGAGGCACTGGGTGAGAAGGTCATCTCTCCCCCACAACGGGGAGTTCTCATTGCAAACCTCCCTCCTTCTTATCTTCCTGCTTTCTCGGACTCCAGCTCAGCGTTCTAGGCTTTCCTGAGTGACCGCTGGCTCCGAGGAGGGGCCTTCATGGTGCTGCCGCCCCTCCCGGTGGAGGGTCCGCTCCTTTCCCGGTGGAAGGTGCCGGCGCAGGTTCAGAGACCTGTCGGCTCCCTCGGGGACACGGGGGTCTGTGCACACACAAACCTCTTTGAGAGTGTAGAGGCGCGCTCTTAAGGACCACCCTTGGTAATGGGAAGGTCAAACAGAGAGAAATCCCACAACTCAGATGCCGGAGAATTTTCAGGAAATAAGAAGCCAGATGGTCAGATTTCACCCCAGATTAAAAACGAGGACAAAGAGAGTAGATGACGTTAGGTATCCCCCCGTGACAGCCCAAAAACAAGTGGCTATTTGAGCAGGTAAAGAGGCAGGTAAGAGGGGTAGCGAGGGACCGCGTGAGTGGGGTTTCAGGCCCTGCACGGTCGGAGCTCCAGAAGGCGTCCGGGTCCAGGCCAAGGCAGCTCCCAGAGCCAGCGGCAGTCAAGTACACGGGAGGAGAAACCTGACCCCTTCCGCTGTCTTTGCCTCCCCTCCCCCAGGAGTCCTGACCAAACCGGATCTCGTGGACAAGGGTGCGGAACCCACGGTCATGAAAGTGGCTCAGAACCTCACGTACCATCTGCAGAAGGGCTACATGATGGTGCGGTGCCGGGGCCAGGAGGAGATCACCAACAGGCTGAGCCTGGCCGAGGCCACCAGGAAGGAAACGATGTTCTTCCAGAAACACCCGCATTTCAGGTGAGCTCCCCAGGACAGGTCCCAGGACGGTCCTCTGTGAGGGTCGGCTCCGCCTTCCCGGCCAGAGCTGGCTGAGACCGGGCCGGTGACAGATCGGGAAGGCGGTCCGTGTGTTCACCCCGGGTCTGGGGCGGGGGCCCCAGGATCTGTGTTTCCATCACGTTCCCGGGGGGCGGCCAGCGTTACCGGTGCAGGGACCGCGCTGTGAACGCCGGGACTCAGGTCCGTGGGGAAGGGAAGTCTCGGACCCGCTTTGTCATCGTGTGTCCGAGCGGAAACCCTTGAGTGCGCGTGGGCAGGGACTCCGCTGTTGAGAGAGAAATGCGCAGAGCAGCACTTGAGAAACGGTCTTGCGGCGCCAGCTACGGAGCCTCGCCGTGCCCTGAAAATCGGTTGTTCACGGATTCCGCACACGCGCATTGGTAAAACCCTGACAACCGCGCCCGCGGCTTAGTGAGCACCACGTGAATGTTTAACTTAACTTACTGTGGTAAGAACCTAACATGCGATTAACCCTCTGAGCAAACGTCCAGCGCACGACCCCGTCTTGTTAGCTATGGGCACGAGGCTGACCAGCCGCCTCCAGAGCGTTCGCATCTTGCCTCACTGGGACGTCGTCCCTGGTGATTAGCAAGTCCCGGTTTCCCGTCCCCACCCAGCACCTGGCGACCACCACTCCACTCTCCGGTTCTGTGAGTTCAGCCGGTGTAGACAGATCACGCAGGCGGCACTGGACGGTTTTTGCCCTTCTGGAACCGGCTTGTTTCGATCAGCGTGACGTCCTCAACATTCCTCTGTAGGGGAACGGGTGTCAGATCGCCTTTTTTTTTTTTTTAAGATTTTATTTATGTATTTGACAGAGAGATCACAAGCAAGCAGAGAGGCAGGCGGGGGGGGGGGAAGCAGGCTCCTTGCTGAGCAGAGAGCCCGATACGGGGCTCTATCCCCGGACCCTGAGATCATGATCTGAGCCGAAGGCAGAGGCTTAACCCACTGAGCCACTCAGGCGCCCCAGGATGCCCTTCTCTTTTTAAAAGCCGAACCATATTGCTTTGTGCATCTTGTCTTCCTCGGTTTGTCCAGCCGTGGACACAGCTCGTTCCCGCGTCTGTCCAATGAGCCACAGCACGTGGGAGCGCTAACGTCCCTTTCCGGACTTCAGTTCTTGTGCTAAACGCCCAGAACTGGGATTGCTGGACCCTGCGGCAGTTTCGTATTATAATTTCCTGAGGACCTCCTACACCGCTCGCCCCAGGGGCTGCACCGTTGGCCCTCCCGCCCGCAGTGGGCGAGGGCTCGCGCGCCTCCACCTCCTTGCCGACCCTCCTGGGGTCTGGGGTGTGGAGTGCTGTGTCGTGCTTCTGGTTTGTGCTCCCCGGACACCGGTGGCTGCGAACTTGTTCTCACGGACCTGTTTGCCCTTGGTGTGTCTTCTCAGAAGAAATCTCTGTTTGAGAACTGGGCCTGTTTTTAAGTGGGTGGGGTTTTGGTTGGTTTGTTTTTTAAGATTTTATTTATTTATTTGACAGACAGAGATCACAAGCAGGCAGAGAGAGAGAGAGAGGGAGAAGCAGGCTCCCCACTGAGCAGAGAGCCCAATGCGGGCTCGATCCCAAGACCCTGAGATCATGACCTGAGCCCAAGGCAGAGGCTTTAACCCACTGAGCCACCCAGGCGCCTGGTTTTGGGGGTTTTATTGCTGTCGTCATTGTTGACTTGTGGGAGTTCCTTGTATGTTTTGGAAACTGGCCCCTTATCAGCTACGTGGCTCACCTACTTTTCCCACTCCGCAGGCTGCTTTTCCCTTCGTTGGTTGTTTCCATTGCTCTGGAGAAGCTCTGGAGTTGATGTACCCGATTCGTTTTTGCTGTGGTCGCCTCTGTTTTTGGTGTCATACCCATAAAATCATTTCCAAGACCGATATCACAAAGATTTTCTCCTGATGGTTTCTTCCAGGAGTTTATTTTTTTCCCCAAGATTTTATTTATTTATTTACTTAAGAGAAAGAGAGGGAGAACACGAGAGGGGCGAGAAGCAGAGGGAGAGGGACAAGCGGACTCCCGGCCGAGACGGGGCTCGATCCCACGACCCTGAGATCACGACCTGAGCTGAAACCAAGAGTTTGACACTCGACCGACGGAGCCACCCAGGCGCCCCTTACATTCAAGCCTTTAATCAGACTTCTGTGTAGCAGTGTAAGAGATGGATGGATCCAAGTGCACTATTTTTGCACACAGTTGTCGTTTCCCCATCATCTTTCGGGGAAGAGACTATCCCCGTTATATAGCCTTGACCCTCCGTCAGAGACCAGCTAATTGCATGTGCATGGGCTTATTTCCCGGCTCACTGTTCCATTCTGCTGGTCTGTGTGTCTGTCTTTATGCGAGCACCATATTGTTTCAATTACCGTAGCTCCGTACTGCATATTTGAAATCAGGAAGTAGAGCGCCTCCAGCTTATTTCTTCTTTATCAAGACTGATTTCACCATTCGGAAATAATTGTTACAAGAAATAAGACACCAGTGTGGGCGAGTCGCTTATCCTCTAGGAAGTTAAGTTTTTTGGTTGTCCTGTAGCTAAGAAGATGACTTACCTCCTGAGTTTGTTGAGATGATAAAAAGAGAAAATAAATGTAACCTTTCGAGCACCCAGCTTGCTCGAGTTTGGGCGCACCCCATCATTAGGAACTGTCTTTCGAATGCACTGCTTGGCTTTCTTGATGGCCTGTGTCACCCTAGGGAGCTGACACTTAAAGCCCAGAATAGGAAAATGATCGTATATGTTATCGACCTTAGAAATAGAAGAGTGAGTTCTTTTTTCCAGCAAAAATGAATTTATTTTGGAATAACTGAATTGCGATTTGGGACATTCGAGCCGTGGCCCAACCCAAGGCAAGCCCAACAAACAAAGGAGAGGAACGTTATCTTACGGAGAAGAGGGAGGGCTGGGGTTGTTTGGAACTCAGTCCACTGGAGGAAGGCTAGCGTTCAGGGTGCTGACGGTTTTTCGTTGGCTGAGTCGCAGGGTGGTGGGCTGCTTGTGGGAGAGTCAGCTCGCATCCTTTCCGGCTGGGCTTCACAGCCGATGCTTCTCTCCCAACGAGGAGTCTTCTGCTGGGTCTGGTCCGGACACCCTGGGCGGTGGTGTGGCACGGGAGCTCCCCCTTCTGGCCTCCCTGCTCGATTTAGCGAGGTTTCCCTGACGGTTCGGATAACCAGGGCGCTTCCTGAATGCCCGTGTGTTCTGTCTTGTCTCAGAGCTCTCCTGCAGGAGGGAAACGCTACGGTGCCCTGTCTGGCGGAAAGACTGACCAACGAGCTCATCTTGCACATCAATGTGAGTCAACGGGGTTGGGTTGCCTCTTGTAGAAACTGCAGCCTACCCAAGTCCCATGGCCGTGCGATGGCTGAGCTGCCCGCACCAGCCCATCGGCAAGTGCATTCTGAAAACCAAATCACTCGTGGTCAGAGGTTCCCAACAGAGCTTCCAAAACCTGGAGGCAACAGCTGCGGGCTGTTGAGGCAAATTGTTATTCCAGAATCCGTTATCCAGAATCAGTTATTCCAGAATCCGTTATCCAGAATCAGTTATTCCAGAATCTGTCCATCTGGGGGAAGCAACGAGAGAAGGAGGAAAGGGATCAGCCAGTTCAGAAGGGTAAAAGGAACCCGCACTGACTTAGCAAATACATCCTTTTGCAAGAGGCTAACACTTCATCAACCCTGAAAATGAAACAGTCAGTGATTTTACCAACCTGTCAGACAAAAGCAATAAATTCTCCCGAGCCAGGAAACACATACTCCAAGAACACTGGTTGGAAGGGGCCAGAGCTTCTCAAGCTGCGTGCACAAGTCACCTGGAATCTTATTTAAACTCAGATTCCTGGGTCCCAATCCAAGTTTCTGAGTCGGTAGATCTAGGGGGTGGGGGGCAATGAATCTGGCCTTCTAACTTCCCAGGTGATCCAGGGAACATACACAGAGGAGACCTGCTAACCCAGAAACTGCCCGCAAGCCCCCACACACCCTCCTTCCAGGCCGCAGCGATCCCCAGAGGTGGAGGGCGCAGAATGGCGCCCGGCCCCCAGACAGCCCTCCTGGCGCCTCTCAAGGTCCTTCCTTCTCCCCCTGCTTCCTTCTCATCGGCATCGCTGACTGGCGAGGGCTCCCCCCAGCCCGACACTGATATCCAAGACGTCTCCGTAGCACCGTTCATCCGCTTATAACACCCAAATGATCACCAGCAGAACATTTTACTAAAGAAAACTTACGTTATACGCAAGTGGACTTGTTCCCTAAAACTTTTTCTTAAAGATTGTATTTATTAATTTGGAGAGAGATAGAGCACGCAGGGGGAGGGGCAGAGGGCGAGGGAGAGAGAGAATCCCAAGCAGACTCCCCGCTGAGCACAGAGCCCAACCTGGGACTCGATCTTGTGACTTGAACCAAAACCAAAAGTTGGAGGCCTTTTTCTTTTTTTTTAAGATTTCATTTGTTTATTTGACAGAGAGAGATGACAAGCAGGCAGAGAGGCAGGCAGAGAGAGAGGGGGAAGCAGGCTTCCTGCTGAGCAGAGAGCCCGATGCAGGGCTCGATCCCAGGACCCTGAGATCATGACCTGAGCCAAAGGCAGAGGCTTAACCCCCTGAGACACCCGGTGCCCCAAGAGTTGGATGCTTAATTGCCTGGGCCACCCGGGCACGCTTACTTGTTCTCTAAATACAGAGCACCACCCAAGCCCAACCTGGCCGTGCCCCGATTCCTCCCTAGTCCAACGACCTCAACAAAACGGCAAATTCCTGCACGCCACGGTTCAGGCCGTAGGCTCACTCGTTGCCCGCACAGCCATGCCTGGGCTCCTCGACGGGTGTCCGTGTTCACAAGCTTCGCACAGTGACAGGAACTCCAGATCCCCCTCAAGAGCTTTCACTTAGACTCTGTGTCTAAGAAACCTGTCGGCCAGTGTCACCAGCTGTGGGATTCATTGCCGACTCTTTGTTCAGAAATCACTCCCGCTGCTAGAGGAGCAAATACGGGAGAGCCACCAGAGGGCCACCGAGGAGCTGCACCAGTGCGGAGACGACACCCCCAGCAACGAGGCCGACAGGATGTTCTTCCTGATCGAGGTGAGCATGACCAGGGCTCCACGGGGACACTCGGCTCAAAACCGGGCCACCGTGTCACCAGACCCCCGGAGAGAGCCACACGCTCCCCTGTGACCCGCCCCCCGATAGTGGCCTCCCATACGTCCCTGCCTGTGGCCTGCTGGGAGCCCTGTTTCGTCGGGGAGCTGCCCACCTTTTCTCCCCCCCCCCGGGGAGTCTAGGGAGGTCGGGTGGCTGCCCCGCTCCCCCACCCACCCACCCACCGCCACACGCTGCTGCCCCCCCCGCCGGGTTCTTTAGTGGCATTACAGCACAGCCTGATGACTTTGTCTCATTTCAGAAAATCAAGATGTTTAATCAGGACATTGAGAAGCTAACAGAGGGAGAAGAAGTCGTCAAGGAGAAAGAGACCCGCTTATTTAACAAAATCAGGGAGGAGTTTGAGAACTGGGTGCTCGTACTCACAGCCAATATCCAAAAAGGTAAGTCCTGGGACAAAACTCCCCCTAAACACGGGACCAGAGGCTCCTTGTGGCTCAGAGGAAGCGCGCAAACAGCCGAACATGCCACATGAGACACCAGGGGCTGCTCGGCCGTCCGTGGGCGCTCTGCCCCATCCTCTGCCGTCCGCGGGCGCTCTGCCCCCACCAGACACAACTCCAGCACCGGCAACCTTCTTGCTTCTTTGCTTTGAGACTAGACAGCTCTGCTCACCTCCTGTGCCTTCCTCTCCTCGCCCCTAAGGCAGAGGTCAGTGGTTTGATAAGAACCACTTGCTCTGCTTGGGGAAGTTCCAACGTCCCTTCTGCTAGAGCCCAGATGCCTGCACGGTGTGTGGGGTGTGTGTGCACGCATGCACGCGTGTGTGTGCATGTGTGTGTGTGCGTCTGGCACTTGGAAAAAAATACCACTGTTCACGTCCTTGGTGGGATTCCTCCAACTGTCGTCTGGACGTGTTCTTGGGAGATCTGTGAATCCTATAATAGTATTTAAGTTTCTGTTTTCATGGTACGAATCTGGTACCTTCTACCAGTTACGAACACTAAACTCGTCTCTCAGGCTGAGGACTCTCAACTAAAACACGTTTCCATACGATAACAATTTTGTTTCTTAAAAGCCAGTTTTCCTTCAGCTGGTATTATCAGAACATAATTATTATTTTCATTATAAAAAAACTCCATTTAGGAATTTTGCCTTAGGACGCAGTGGGTAAGCAAGACTCCAAGAAAAAGATGTTTCTATTTTTAATTTTTTTTAAGATTTTATTATTTTATTTATTTGTCAGAGAGAGGGGGAGAGAGAGCCAGCGAGCACAGGCAGACAGAGAGCAGCAGAGGCAGAGGGGGAAGCAGGCTCCCGGACGAGCAAGGAGCCGGATGTGGGAGTCGATCCCAGGACCCTGGGATCATGACCTGAGCTGAAGGCAGCCGCTTAACCCACTGAGCCACCCAGGTGTCCTTATTTCTGTTTTTTAAGTGGTGGTTTGTTTGATCCTGCAGTTAAAAATATTATTCACGAAAAAGTCTCAATATACGAGAAGCAGTATCGCGGCAAGGAGCTTCTCGGCTTTGTCAACTACAAGACGTTCCAGACCATAGTGCACCAGTACCTAGAACAGCTGGTCGACCCCGCACTCGCCCTGCTCCAGAAGGCCGTCGGTGAGGAGTTCTCCTGAGTGCCCTTCGCACGGTCCCCCCAGCCCTGTACCGTCTGGAACGCTCAGTGCCCCGGAGGGAGGGGTCGGGGTGCAATTATCAAACCCAGCGGGAAGACCTTCCTTGACCACTTAGGGGGGAAGACGAGAGTCAGGGGAGCGTTCTCTGGTCACCCCCCACCCGCTGCACGCAGCCACGTGGGCTATGGTCGGATGCTGGTCCTGGAGAGAACACACTCTCCATCCGAGCACGGGAAATTGACAGGACCTGGGCAGGGCGGTGGCGGTTTGTGTCTCCGGGGGACAACGTACTGTCCCCTCCGCCTCTCCTGGTCTGTAGGTCTGGGGAGCACAAGGTTGGAACGGGGCCCCATAGCATGATTTCTCTTTCGCTGCGTCTCTAACCCGTGTTACTCCCGCTTGCAATTTATGGCTGCCTTGTTCTTTCTCGGGTCAGAAATCGTCCGGCAAACGTTCTCCGACACAGCCAAGAAGCATTTTAGTGGATTTTCCAACCTTAATCAAAGAGCCCAGGTAAGCACCCACAGTCTACGAGCGAGTCACCTGTACTGCTGGTTCTTTGTTGGGGTCTAACCTTTGAAAGAAGCAGGATATTTACTGTCGTCTAGGAATTTGAGGCCGCTGGTCTGCACTCCCTGGGAGGGACGGAACAAAGTGCCTGGCCGAGTTCCCGTGTCTGCGGGAGCCTAGCGCAGGCCGCAGGCTCGGCGCGTGTGCTCTGAACATACCTGGTGACTGACCGCTTCTTTGAACCTCTTTCCACTACAAAGGACAGGATCGTCCTTTAGTCCTACTCCAAAATCTTTCTAAGTTGGACTTAAAAATATTGTCGCAGCTGGGTGGGTTTCTATGGAAACAGCTCTGATGCCCCTCTGGGGGATGGGAAGCAGGGGTGCTCCAGCTCCCCACCCCCACCCCCGGGCTCTAGATGAAAACCTTCTTCTGCTCAGGGCTGAGCCAGTGGGACTGAATCTCATTCCACAACTCAAGTGAGCAGGAAAGAGAAGTTTTGCACCATTTTCCCGTAACAGCTGGATGTCTCCTTCCACTGGCCGGCTGCGGAAAGCGCCGTCTGACTTCAGACCTCCCCAGCTCTCCCAGGGGCTGTGTCTGAGGCCTTGGGTGCCTCCCCAGGGGATGGGGGACAGGCCTGGCCCCGGACCGCCCTTTCTCCAGGACAGCAGCTTGTCCTTCCCAGGTCTCAGCGGTTGGCCCCCTGCCCACCCCCATGCTCCTGACCCCAAGAAGGGGCTCTTCTGCACCAGGTCACCCTTCCCTTCCTGGAATACCTCTGACGGCTGATGCGACGCAGGAGTCGCAGGATTCCCGGAAAACACAGATGTCCAGGCGGTACCTCGTTGTGTTCATTTGTGCAGATTCATTCTCAAAGGCGTGGATTCAAGCCAGTTAGAGAGACCAGAGGGATGGAGGTAGAATTATGGAGTAGATACCATCGAGGAGGCAGGCAGATGGTCACGTGGGAGCAAAGGGAGGTCAAGGCAGAGGGGAGCACCGGCACGGAGCCGCAGGTGGGACCCTGCAAGGGCAGAGAGACAGGATGTAAGAGGACACCCTGGTGTGGGGCAGGGAGCCTCCCTAGAGTCGCATGTAAAATCGCAGGCCTCTGACCTGAAATTATGTTTAATACCATCTCAACAGAATAGTACTTGCTACGATGTTTAAATCAACCAAGGGGAGGGGTGCCTGGGGGGTTCAGTGGGTTAAGGCCTCTGCCTTTGACTCAGGTCATGGTTTCAGGGTCGTGGGATCGAGCCCTGCATCGGGCTCTCTGCTCAGCGGGGAGCCTGCTTCCTCCTCTCTCTCTGCCTGCCTCTCTGCCTGCTTGTGATCTCGCTGTCAAATAAATAAATAACATCTTAAAGAAAAAAAAAGAAAAAGAAAAAAAAAACAACCAAGGGGAGCCAAGAGGTCATGTGCTTTCTCTTCTCCAACCAGAACAAGATTGAAGACTTAAAAACGAGACAAGCAGAAATAGCAGAAAATCTGATCCAGCTTCAGTTCCGAATGGAGCAGCTGGTGTACTGCCAAGATGAGATTTACAGCATGGTTCTGAACCAAGTCCGGAAAGAGGTTTTCAACCCAATGGGAAAGCCCATGCAGGATCATGAGTTGAAAGTGTCTTTCTCAAAAGATACGTCTTCGATGTCATCCATCACTGAAATTGGGGTGCACCTGAATGCATATTTCTGGGTGAGCATGTAGGCCGGGGCAGGGGTCTTTGCCCCGCAGACCCCCGGCATTCTGATTGAATCTGCTTCACAGGGTGGGGGCCCCTGCCGGGTATGCAGCCCCTTCCACAAGGATAACTTTTCACGTATTATCTCATTTATAGTTAAAACCCTGGTGTTATCAAATAGTTGCAACCCTGTCTAGGGACTTTCCACTAATTCGGGAATTGGGGAATCAGGTTTGTAATGGGACACGGCACATACTCAAAACGCATTCCAATGGCAAAGTTCTTTATATTTTATGCTATGCATGAATCCCCAAATTGCTAGTATCAGAATACAGCGAGATACGATCAGCACTAACTTTACTAGTCAGCATGTAGCTCTCCCTGATGTTCAGAAGGCACTCAGGTCTCGAATGGCCTCAGACTCACCAGCTGCACAAAACTGGAATGAAAATTCCTTCACTTAGATTCTATGACCCGATCACCTCCAGAGTTTCCAGACCTCCATCCATGGACAGAAATGTGGAGTGCATAGAAAGGAAGAGAGCTTTTAGCCTGCAAAGGAGCCTAACTCCTAAAGCCCTTTCTTTCTTTATTTTTACGATTTATTTGTTTTAGAGAGAAAGAGAGAGCAAATTCAGGGGGAGGAGAAGGAGCGGAGGGAAGGGAGGGAGAAGCAGGCTCCGCACTGAGCAGGGAACCTGATGCGGGGCTCGATCTCATGACCCTGAGGTCATGACTGGAGCTGGAATCAATAGTCAGACCCTACCTGACTGAGCCACCCACATGCCACCCCTCCTGAAGCCTTTTCTGAATTAGAGTAGAAAGGAGTGACGCAGATGTGAAGTCCAGCCGCCCGCAAACTTGTTCCTACCCATGCAGACAGGGAATGAGGTGGCCGCTAACACAGGTCTCAGTCTGCTCCCACAAGGGACCAGGGGATCACAGGGCCTGGAGGTCTCTCTGGGGAGGTGGAGTGGGGTGAGGCTGGAGGAGGAAAGGGGCAGAGCTCCCAGGAAGGCGGGCATGTCCAGAAGTGTGCTACAGGTTCCCGCTAGCCTGCCGGGTGGGTTCTTAGTACTGTGGGAGCACCTGCCTGGTCCTGGAACTCAGGCAGCCCATCTAGAACCTTTCCATGTCTCGAAGCTGATCATGGCAATGGGGTGCCCCAGGACCTATCGAGGCAATCACCCACAGGTCCAAGAATCCCAAGACTTTGCTGCAACCACAGGCAGAGACCCCTCCCGCTGACCGTCTTCATCCCTTCTTCCAGGAAACCAGCAAACGTCTGGCCAACCAGATCCCATTCATAATTCAGTATTTCATACTCCAGGAGAATGGCAGTTGCCTACAGAAAGCCATGATGCAGGTCCTACAGGAGAGGGAGAACTACTCCTGGCTGCTTCAAGAGCAGAGCGACATCGCTGCCAAGAGGAGGTTCCTTAAGGATAAAATTTACCGGCTGTCTCAGGCGCAGCGCACGCTCTATAATTTCTACGGTTAAAGGGGGCGCGTCTGTGGAGGGGCACGATGCTTCGGGATTTTCTCTTCTGTGCATTCACGTTAAGGAGAGGCGAGAGGTGGCCCCTTACTTGGAACCAAGCTTTTCTGCTGCCTCTCTGTGTCCACCTTCTCTGTACTGCGCTTGCGCTCAGCCCAGAGTTTGTATCTAAAGTCCGCACTCACTCGGAGCTGTCACCTCTGCCAGGAGGTCCTCTCTGATCTCCCCAAAGAGGTGGCTCTCCAGCCCCACACCCCCTGGTCACAGCATTGTCAACTACTGGTCTCTTTCTTTGTTAGGTTGTAAGGTCCCAGAGGGGGGAGGTCAGGATCATATTCTTCTGTATTTCCAGAATCTTGAACGGCACAGGCTACACTCTAGTCCCTTAATACACAATCCGTCACTGAACACGTGAATGAGGAAGCCTCCCAGGCGCTACGGCTTGAATCCAGACTTGGGTGGTTTCAGATGGTGTCCCTTGGCTGGCCGCCCTCAGAGCAATGCAGCCATGCCACCTGCTTCCCGGGGTTGACCGACTGGAGCCGTGTTCCCAGCCCCCCAAGGGAAAAAAGCTCAAATGATACCAGTTCTAATGTATGTGGTTTCCTGGCTCCGGGAAGCCCCGTGGCCGCGTGAAGTCTTGAAGAGAAGATTAGTAAGGAGAAACAGTTTTTAAAGAGTGTATTTGTTTATTTGACACAGAGAAAGAGAAAGAGAAAGCAGGGTGAGCAGGAGAGGGAGACGCAGACTCCCCACCGAGCCAGGAGCCCAGTGCGGGGCTCGATCCCAGGATTCTGGGATCATAACCTGAGCCAAAGGCAGACATTGAACTGACTGAGCCACCTGGCGCCTCAGAAAAAAAAATTTTTTTTTAATGCAGAGATTTATACCAGTGGCCATCTCTAGGTTGGAGGATTGTGGCTAATTTTATTTTGTTCATCATGCTAGGCAATACCTACTTCAGAGGAATTTTAGGAGGGTCAAGGGTAACCATTTCTGCAAAACACCTGTCCCAAAGCAGGTGTTCAAAAATGCCAGCAATTCCTCCCTCCCCATCCGACACCTCTTCCTTCCTTCCTTCCTCTCTAGGTCTGTAGAGCACCCCTCGCTTCTGAAACCCTTGCAGCCCGCTCTGTCTCCCTGTCCTTTGATACTCTGTGAGGCAGCTGCTCTAAGGTGGCAGAGGAGCCCGGCGTCGTGGTTTTGCACACACACGCCCCCGTTGTCCCAGCACCCTTGGTTGAAGAGACCATCCATCCGGCTGTACGCGGAAGTGTTTATTTCTGGGCTTTCTGTTCAAGTCCGCTGGTCTGTGTCTGACTTTAGGCCAATACCACGGTGTTTTGATAACAGTAGCTTTGCAGTCAGTTTAGAAATCAGGAAGCAGGTGTCCTTAACTTCCTCTTTCTTTCTCAGGATGGTTTTGCCCACTTCGAGGTAGCTTGAGATTGTACATGAATCTTAGGGCTTTTCCTCTCTCTACCAAAAATGTCATTGGGATATTGACAGGGACGGTGCTGACTCTGGAGGTCACTTTGGGGGATATCTGCATCTTAACGACATGAAATCTTGCAATCCATGAACACGGGATGTCTTTCCATTTATTTATGTCGTCTTTAACGTCTTTGAGCAGCAATGTTATCATTTTCAGCATATGGGTCTTTCATTTCCGTGATTAGGTTAATCCCCGAATTGTTTATTCTTTTTGATGCTGTTGTAAGCGGAACTGGTTTTCTTCATTTCTTGTCCAGGCCATTCATTGTTAGGGTTACAGAAACGCAACGGACTTTCACTGTTCATTTCATATCTTCGTACTCTCCAGTTTGTTAACTAGTCCTAACAGCTTTTTATTTTTTTGTTTTGGGGGGGAGGGTTGCAGAATATTTGTGGTTTTCCACTTGTAAAGTCATTAAATCTTTGAACACTCTGTGAACAGAGATCACTGTGCTTCTTCCTTTCCCATCTGGAGGTCTTCCATTTTGTTATCTTGCGGGATTCGTCCTCGGATTCCATCTTGAAGTGGCAAAAGCGGAGCGGCCGTGGGTTTAAAGAACCTTTGCGACATTGAAGCTAACCGTTACGGAAAGAGCATAGGAAAGAGAAAACATTGATCTTAGTTCTGGCAACCTTTACTTTTCTTTTTTCTTTTGTAATTTGGATTTTCCCCTTCATTTTATGAGTTGGGTCACGTAGCAGCTCTGAGAAGACCCACGGTTCCTGTTCCCTTGTTTGTGGCCTTCTGAACCTTTAAATTGTAAACACCGTTGTGAAAGTAAAGTCTGAGAAAAAGCAAGTCTGATCATTAATATTTGTTCCATTAATTGCATGTTCAAAGCTTCCCCATTTCACACATATGTGCACATGCCTGCACACGTGCACGCACACAGAGCCTTGGCCAAAGCCGCTCATTTGCCACCTTGGGACTGACCCCAAGCCCAGGTGTGAGCACGCAGGGAATGCGCCCAGGCTTGGTGTCCCCGAGTCCTGGAGCTGCCGCGGCAAAGTACCACGAGCTGTATGGCTTCCACGGGTGAAGTCTGTTCTCGCACACTCTGGAGGCTGGAGGTCTGAAGTCAAGGCACAGGTAGGGTTGGAGCCTTCTGGAGTGGAGAGAGAAGGTGTCCAGCCTGCCCCCCAGCTGCAGCTGTCCTGGGCAGTCTGAGCCTGGCAGCTGTGTCTCCCAGTCCCTGCCCTGTCCTTGTGGGTCTTCAGCGGCCTTCTCTGTGTCTCTCAGGCCCAGGTCCGTCTCCTTTCTCATCTATAGACCCCAGTCATCAGGCTGAATCAGGACGACCTCATCTTGGGATCCATAACTTAATGACCTCAATAGAGATGCTACTTACAAATGAGGTCACGTTCCCAGGCTCCTGGGCTTAGCACAGGAACACAGTTCTGGGGGACCCACAATGAGGATCACAGCACCCGGCTTCCCAGTTGGGTGCAGCACGGGCCTGTTCCCATGAGAATAAGCACCCTCTCCTCTCCGCAGCTGAACACCACCCGAGGGTGCTCCCCTCACATCACCGACGCCTGTGGTCCACCGGCAGGGTGCTGAGCCATGTGGACCCTGGGGCCCCACCATCCCTGGGGCCTTCGAGCCCCAGCCAGACCCTCCGCACCCACCGTCAGGTGAGGAGAGAGAGGGTAGGGGATTGGCAGGGAGGTTCCCGGGAGCCCAGGAGATCACTCCCTCCCACGTTCAAGAACAGGTCTTGGGCTGGCCTGCGCCCAACTGCAAGGCAGACTGGGAAACGTGGTCCAGTGAGGCAGACAGAGGAAGGGGAGCCAGTTTTGGGGTGTTGCTACACTGGTCCCCACACCCACCGGGAGCATTCCTGGAACAAGACACGGGAGAAAAAGACGTGTTCCCTGCTTTTGTTTCTTCCACCTGGGTCGCTGACTCTTGCACACACAGGCACCCATATGCACACAACGGTTTCCTCCCCTGCGGCTCCTGTGGGGCTGGGGTTTTGCTCCTCACAAGTGCAGAAGGAAGACCACCCAAATGGGAAGCAAAGCTACTCAGTCAGACTGCCGCAGGGAGGTCAGCCGCCATCACCGAGGTCCTGGCAGGGCCTCCCAGGCAGGGAGAAGAGCGGCCAGGCTCCAGGGTGGGGGGAAACACGGAGGCTCACCTCCAGCCTGGAGGGGGCTGTGGCTTGCGGAGGCTGGGCCCGGCAACTAGAAGCAGACATCCCATGTGACTGTGTTGGGGTATACTCTCTGCTTTCTCTGGCTGGTCTGAAAGCAGGAACAGGGACCAAAAAATTAGGGAATCTATCAGATATTAAGCAAACCCTGGTCATTTGGGGCTAATGGTTATGAAGATTATTGTTCAGCTTTCTGGACTGTTGGCAGAGAGCCTGCAGATTTCCTACATCCGACTTACAGCAGGCAACTCCCTGGACTGGTCAGGTTCTGGGCAGGGGCTGCGAGAGCACCACGTTTACAGATGGTCTGGCCACCGTGGGAGTCCGGCCAGTCTCCCAGCTTCCCTTACCCTGTGGCACCTTCCCTTTTCCAGGACTTCCCGTCTTGTTTCTACCCTGTGAGACCCTAGGATGCCCCTTTCGGCATGCACAGTGACACAGCCAGACGGTGATCTATCATTATGTAACAAAGTATCCCAAGCTCTAACCCCCCAGAATTCCTGTCTTGGTTTCTTGGGATCAGGGATTCAGGTGTTCTTCAGCAGGTGCCACTGACTCCCAGCGGTGTCTCAGGGAGCCAATCCAGGGGCAGGCCAGGCGCCTGCTGTCTTAGCCGGAGGCTCGGCGGCAGGAGGACCGACCTGGTGATGGGCTGAGGAACGGCCCCCCAGGTAGCCGGGCCCTAATCCCTGGCACCTGTGGCTGAGCGAACCGCGTACAGTGTCTGCGCAGGAGGGACTCCGTGCTGGGGCTCCGTTTTACCTTCCGGCTAATGAACTCTTGCACTGGGTCGGAATCCAGAATCGTTTTACTAGGGGCTGATCATAAAATCCAACAAAACGACTGGCATTCGGCCACAGACTGATGATATGAACTCTAGGAGGACAAAGAGTTAATGAGTGCAGCCAGGGATACGTTTATTTGATGACAGCGAGAAAAGAATCCTTCAGCTGGTGATCAAAAGGCTCAGCCAGTTAGCACTGAATTCATGGGGTTTTTTCCTTCCTTTCCTGAATCATGTGACTGCCTCCTTCTACTTTCTCATAAAGCCCCCTTGCTTTCCCTACCCAAGCCGGACACTTTTCTGGTTACTCCGGAATATGCACTCCCACAGTCGCAATTCGGAGGCCCCAAATGAAGGCCCTTGCCTTCTCCGAGCTTTGCCCTTCTTCCTCCGGTAGCAGCTACTTTGTTCATTTTTTTAAAAAAATACTTTGTTTCTTTATAGAGCTTGAGCAGGTGGAGGGGCACAGAGAGAGGGAGAGAATCTCAAGCAGACACCGTGCTGAGTGCAGAGCCGGACACGGGGCTCCAACTTACGACTCTCAGATCATGACCTGAGCTGAAATCAAGAGTCAGACGCTCAACCTACTGAGCCACCCAGCCGCCCCAGAAGGCGGGGGAGAGGGGGAAGCTACTTGAAGTGGAGAAAGGGTCTCTACGGGTCTGAGGAAGCTATAGACCTTGAGATGGGGAGAGGACCCCGAATTATCCAGGTGGGCGCCAGATGCCATCCCAGGTGTCCTCATGAGAGGGAGAAGGAGCAAGAGGGGCTACAGGGAAGTCAGCGCAGAGAAGGAGCTGATGGGAAGATGCTGGCTTTGGAGAAGGAGGAAGGAGCCCCGAGCCAAGACAGGCAAGGAACGCAGCTCTCGAAGCTGGATAAGGTGAAGAGAAGCGCTCTGTCCAGAGTCAGGGGAGCACGGCACTGTCAATACTGTGACTTCAGCCCCGTGGGGAACTGACCTTGGGCTTCTGACTTCAAAACTGTAAGAGAGTAAGTGTCTGTTGTTTTAAGCCACCGAGTTTGTGGCAATTTTTTACCATAACTGTGAGAAACCAAAACGGTCCCCAAGCTCCCTCGCCTGTCGGCGGGTGGCTGTGGCCAGAGACGTGGGTTCCTTGCCACATCACATGTCGGTCCATTGGCACAACACGGCAGCCCAAATGCAAGGGCTCTGGGGTTATCAGGATCGGGATGGCATTTGGTCCGTAGAATTGGCTGGGTTTTTCTGAAAGCTGCTCAACCGAGTGGGACGCCAGGCAGTGTGGAAGTCTGTTCCCATCATGGTACCTGAACACGGAAGACGTCTTAGAAATGCTTTTTGGAGCAATGAGGGATGACTGGCGGGTGCCTGCAAAGGCGACACAGAGAACAGGAAGGCTCATGAGAACGTGGAAAGGAGCCCCCAATTCTCACGAGCCATGTGATTTTGGGCAAAGGGGTCCACTTCTCTGAGCCTTCCCTTGCTATTTGAGTCTGGCTCTGTTGGAGATCTTCTGTGTAAAGAAACCGGCCCAGTAATACGGCATGAACGCTCCACAGCCAAGGAATGGCACTTTTAATAGAGCTACTGTGTGACGGCCTCTCCACTTCCTACACTGTAGATGGGCTGCCCACTTTCCATAGTAGGCAAGCATCCCACTTTTTTCTTTTCTTTTTTTTTTTTTTTTTAAGATTTTACTTATTTATTTGACAGAGACACGGTGAGAGAGGGAACAGAAGCAGGGGGAGCGGGAGAGGAAGAAGCAGGCTTCTTACCGAGCAGGGAGTCCAATGTGGGACCCTGGAATCATGACCTGAGCGGAAGGCAGACGCTTAACTACTGAGCCACCCAGGCATCCCACATCCTATAGTATGAAATACTGAGCCCAGCTGCAGGCAGAGGAGGAAGGAGGCAGCCTGGGTTGGAATTAGAGAATTGGCGAAAAGAAAAGGGAAGGCCCTTGGGAAAAGTCCTGGGAAGGCAGGTCAGAGGGCTCCTACCTCCCGAATCGGAAAAATAAGCTTTCACAGGGTGCCTGGAGAGACCCCTGAAAATGCAGACTGATTCAGAGGTTCGGGGTGGCCCTAGACCCTGCAGGTCTCACCGGCTTCCAGGTGATGTCAACGCCGCTGGCCTCTCCTTTGAGAAGCACGAATCTATGACTTGGGTCTACGGAGGAGAAAACAAAACCGGGCCAAAGGCTCCCTACTCTGGGCTCGCGCTCCGGGCAGCACGCAGGGGACGCTGCGCGGGAACTCGGGCACTGCTCTGCCCTTCCGCCTGGACGCCCCGCGAGCGCCGCCCCCCCAGCCCACACCCCCTCCCCAACACTGCTCCCTCCCCTTCCCCCGCCCCGGCAAAACCGCGCCACGCAGAGCTGGACGTCCGGGAAGAGCCCCGGCCAGAGCGCCTCCAGCCGCCCCGCCCCTCCCCCTCCGGCCCCGCCCCCGCCGCCTCCGGTCTCTCCCCGCCCCCTCCGGCCCCGCCCCTGCCGCCTCCGGTCTCTCCCCGCCCCCTCCGGCCCCGCCCCGCCCCCTCCGGGGCACCCGCAGGACCGCTTCCCAGCAGAGCTGGACATCCGGGAGGAGCCGGGGTCTGAGAGCCTGGGCCGTCGCCGCCCCTCTTCCGCCCGGCGCCGCCCCTCCGCCCCCGGCCTCGCCCCCTCCTCCCGCTCTCTGACGTCCCGTTCTGCAGTCCGAGAAGCAAGGAAACCGAAACTGAAGCCGAGTTGTCTCGGAAACGCAAGGTCGGGCAGCAGGTGCTTGGGTTAATTCCCGGGGTCACCAGAGAGCCCTGTCTGCAGGATGACACCCACCATCATTCATCCGGTAGTTCTTTCTAGAAACATCTATCATGCTGTGGGCGGCGAACTCTGCTAGATCCCAGGGCCTGCTGCTGCCTGCCCTATGGACAGCCTGGCGGCGTTCACAGAGGTCAAGGCAGTGTGATGAGGCTACGTGCCATGGTTGGGGATGGGAGGGAACCCGGGAGCCTGTGCACGTGGTCTGGGGAAGACGGCTCATCGCGCAGGGGTAGGAGGAGCCCCTTGAGCTGGAGGGCTTGTGGTAGGGAGCAAGGTGTTACCTTGGGGGTGGGGGCGGCTAAGCCAGGTGAGGCTGGGCGTGGACAGGCCTGGCACACCTTTGGAATATCTTACCTGCTCCCACCCTGCTGTGGGGCCCCTTGCCGCGTGGAAGACGGCCCCGCCGCTTCCCTGGGGCGCTGAGAAAACTCACTACTGGTGTGGAGATAGGGAGTCGCGCCTGGGGGCGTGCGTGGCTCTCCACGAACCCCAACTTGGCCGTCCTTGGCGGGTCAGGGCCAGGCCCGGCAGGTGAAGAGAGGGCTGGACAAGGTCCAGCGAGACCTGACAGGGCCTGGTAGCTGTGACGGCGCTGGCCGCAGGGAGTGGCGCCCCTGGGATTGTGTGCTCCTTCGTTTCCTGGGGATGCTGCGTTTTGTCCAGCTGCCTTTGAACGGACCCAGGAAACAACAGGAAGAGGGCAGTACAACCCAGAGCCCCGGGCCAGCTGCACCTTCAGTCTGCACACCAGACAGATCACCCACCAACCCCAGTCCTCACCCTGGCATTATTAACTCGTTCCACCTTGTTGTCACATATGCCCCAAGTCCTGTCTGATTTCGTTCATTCCTCAAAGTGTGGCTGGGGAAAGAGTCGTGTGTTTGAAGAAGTACTGTCATTCGTCAGAGGCACGTCTTGTCTCTTCCCGGGCCTGCTTACACAGTCCCGTGTCCGTGCACTGATGATGGGAAGAGCCTGTGTTCTCCCCCCAGGACCCCAACACAGGGCCCTGCAGAGCAAGGGGACTTCAGCTATATTGTGCGGCCCCCTTCCCTCCCACCGACACTTTCCCTGACCTGGAGCTGAGGCGGGTTCTGGGCTTGTGAGTGGACCAGGAGTGACCCTTCCTAACACAGTCTTTGGGGAGTTTGCTGTCTGCAACTCTGAGCTGAGCTAAGGAGCATGGAGACAGGGGCCTGCCCCTTCCAAAGGGGAATGGTACTCCCCACCCACAGAGGGCCACCCTTGGGCCTGCTTGCCCTCAACCTCCACCTTCCATCCATCTCCATCCTGGAGAAATCAGATGCGCCCGACTCAAGAGACGACTGGAGGTGGGCCGGGAGGTAGACGCGGGTCTAGTGAAAATAAAGAGAAGCTCACGGAAGTGGATTCCGGATGCTGGGTGGGGAGGCTGATAGGGGAGCCGTGCCACTGGGAGTCGGTGACAGGAATGGTCGTGAATCACAGACCCGGTGGGAGACTCTGCAGCAGGTGAGAACCATCCGTCAGGGCCCCACAGGGAAGGGGGCACTGCATCCCCCACCAGCCACCGGCCACCCCTGCAACTCAGCCAGCCAGAAGCTGCCATCGGCCCAGTGCTTGCCTTTCTCCAGCAGACTTCTGTTCAGAACCGCCCCAACCAGCTCCCTCCATCTTCTCCACAACATAGTGTTCCCCTCGTCTGTTGCACTTGCCTGTGGTTTTGCTGTAGCTTGCTTGTCCCGATTTACAATTTTTCTGCTGTTCCCAAATAAATCCATCCTGTGGTGGTGAAATAATTTATTATTATTATTTTTTTATTTGTAAGGATAAGAGCTTTCTGCATGGGGAGGGGAAGTTGGCTGGGAGAGCAGTGTTGGGGGGGGGCAGGTGTGGGTCACTGACGTAGGATGCTTGCGAATCCCTGCAGGTGCCCGAATGATCCAGAGGAACCGCTGGCAGGAATCAAGACCCCCATTGATCAGTGCACCTGCTCGAAGCCCAGACATTGAGGGACTGCCCAGGTTCACGGTGCCTTCGGCTCTGGATGGCTCAAGGCTCATAAGGCAGCCGTTCTCAAACTGGCTTCCGAGGCCCCGCACCTGAGTTTCTGATTCCACAGGTCGTGGCCCCAGAATCTGCATTTCCCTCCAGTTCCCAGGGATGCGAGGGCGCGGCCCGGGGATGGGCTGGAGCGCAACCGGGGCGCCACGCAGAGGCCGCAGGGGGACCCTGATGGACAGGCACCGGGCGATGGAGGGGAGGCCGTGCGGGGTGGGCCGTTCGGTTTCGTTTCTGCGCCGCGCCGGCCCGCCTCCCTCGCTTCCAGGGGAGTTTCGTTTCTCTGCGGCCGCGGCGGCGGCGGCGGCGGGGGCGGGCGGGCAGTGAGGGGCGGCGCCTGGCGCTGCATAAAAGCGGAGGGGCTGCCGGGGGCACTCGCGGCTGCGCGGGGACCGGTGAGTGTCGCTCTCCTGCGTGGAGCACCTCTGGGTCCCGGCACCTTCCAGCGAGCTGGGGGAGGGGGTGGGGGTGTGCGTGAAGGGGGGATGGCTGCGGAGACCAGCGCCCTAGGGGGCAGCGGGGGGGTGGATTGCAGAAGCTGGTCACGCTGATGGTGTTGATGATGGCAGTGATGGAGGCGCGCGCTGGGCTCGAGCCTGATTCTCCCTCTCGCCAGCAAACAGGTTGCTAAGCCTCCTGATGACTCATCAGAAACGCCCCTTCCCCTCCGCCCCACTGCCACCCGCCCAAACCTGGGGTCTTTTCTGCTGGGGGAGGTGGGCAGGCGGAGGGGATGGCGGCCAAGGGGGTCTCCCAGGGAGCTAGTCAAGGGGTGCGCACTAAGAAAGTTTCACATCCACCGCTGCGGGGCCTGCAAGCCCACCTCAAAGGAGGACCACCGCTTGGATTCTTTTATATTTCCTGCTATTAACCCTCAAAATACGCGTTTATTTTGCCAGCAACACTGGGTTTATTGGGGGAATGGCCGAGATCTGCAATCCGGGACACACAGGCTCTGGCCAAAGGGCAGACACGTCCCACCAACAAAAGGACAGGAGCGTTGTTTTCTGGAAGGGGGTTGGGAAGGGCTGTTGGACCCCAGGTACCCTGGAGAAATGCAAGGGTTTCAGGGTGGTGGCAGGCTCCTGTTGGCCGGGTTGCAGGAATGGCCCGATCTCTTGTAGGAGACGCAGTGAGCATCCTTTCCGGTGGGGCCGGAATTGATGATTCTCTTCTGTTGGGGTGTGTAATTGACAGTCCTGGGGATGACTGAGGAGGAATGAATGGTACAGACCCTTTCTGGCCTCCCACTACTTAAGTGAGGTGTTAATTTTGTTATTTTTTACGTTGCTAAGGAGTGCAAACCAGGCAAGACAACAGTGGGGTTGCGTAGATGAGGGTCTGCGCTAACCTGCGGGCCACGGGGAGGCTAGAGTGGAGGGTCCGCGCTAGAGAGCGTTCTGAGCAGCCGAGCTGCCCAGGGGGACCGAGGGGCAGGTGGGAGGACCGAGGCTTCTGGCGAGGTGCCCTGCCCAGCGTACCCCCAACCCAGGGGGTGGAAGGCTGCCCAGGGTCTCCCTTTGCTGTGGCTTGTGCAGTGGGGTCGGCCTGAGGGGGTGGGGACCTGCTAATTTTCCAGGATGGAGGAAAGTAAGACAGTCTTGGGGCCTGGCAGAGGGAACCAGGCTCTGAGACGGGCACTCCCCACCAGAGACAACCTCTGAGCTGTGCATGTGGGATTCCTGGATCTACCTGGTCAAATTTTAAGTCGGATTTTTGTCAGAAGCAGGGTCAAGTGATGCTAGCCCCCAGCTGTCACTCCCAAATGGCTCCTAAAATGTCTAACTGTGTCAGCTTTCCACTTTGGAGCAGAGCTGCTGGCCAGGATGGCCAGCCACCCCTGTCATCTGCACAGCAACCCCCCTCGCCATTTTCTTCCTGGCTTCCCTCCCCCCACCTCCCGGCACTGAGCTCAGCATGGTTAGGTAGAGAACATCAGGTCTAATGTACTAGATATTCTCCCCTTCCATCACACACACACACAAAAAAGTAAATGTCTGTGGGTTTTTGGAAGGCAGAACGCTCTCAAGAGAAAAAGTAAATTTAAGTTCTGCCAGGATTATTTTTAAAACTGGACTTAATTTTGTTGGGCAAGTTTCGGACTTTGGATCAGGCATTCAGCAGGATGCATTGGTAGGTGGTTCTTTTTTTTTTTTTTTTTAAGGTTTTGTTTATTGATTTGACAGACAGAGATCACAAGTAGGCAGAGAGGCAGGCGTTGGAGGGGGGAGGAGGCAGGCTTCCTGCTGAGGAGAGACCCCAATGCAGGTCTTGATCCCAGGACCCTGGATCATGACCTGAACTGCAGGCAGAGGCTTTAACCCACTGAGCCACCCAGGCACCCCTGGTAGGTGGTTCCTATTAGAGATCGGACCCTAATAAGAGGCTTTCCCACAAGGGGAGTGACACACTGGGCACCCCTGGAGGCCACCCCTACTCCCTGCCACAGAGTTTCCCCAGTGACGTTGCTGGGGAACGGTGTCCAGGTCTGGAAGCCGCTGGCAAACTTCTACCTTCTGGAACCCAAAGTGCCAGGTCAGCAGACAGCCGCCTCTGTGAAGAGCGGACATGGATTGTTGACAGACCTGCCCTAGCTCGTTCCTCCACTTCCTGCCCCAAACCCTGGCAGTGAGAGAAGAGGGGTCCTGGCTGCTAGGGGGCGAGGAAGATGAGTGTGGACAGAGGTGTGGGGGTGGCGTGTCTACCTCAGAACGCCCCGAAGTCTTGTCTGTAAACACAAGACATTTTATGAGCGGTTTGGGGCTGAGAGCTTGACTCCATCGAGGCCAAAGTGGGTGAACGCATTCAGTTCGGTCTGACAGCGGTAGTGGGATACTGAGTGTGGTGGGTAGTGAGGAACGGGCTTTAATTCCTGAGATCGCCCTGCTCCTGAGATCCAAACTGATCTTCAGAGATGACCTCCGAAAGGGTGCAAACATCTAAGAGGTGCAGATAAGACTTTGAGTTCAAGGAGTTGTCATCATATGACACAGAGGGGGGGCATATATTTGCAAAATCCTCTATTCACCAAATTTGAACCCATGGCCGTGGCAGGGCAAGCCCTGGGGACCACCGATGCCACCTCTCTGGGTGCATGAGGGCCAACTGAGGCAGCTGCGGTCTTCAGCCTGGGGCCCCAATCCGGGACCTCCTGAGCATGCAAAGCATTTCCAAAGGCATGGTGGGGGAGGAAGGGGGTAAGAAAATAAATTTCCAGATTGCTCTATTCCATAAGTACTCTTTGTAATAGACTGCTTTCCAAAAAAACCTTTCTCCTGCTTATGATAAAAGGAACACATTCCCTCTCTCCCTGGTTCTCTCAACTAACTGCCCCAATATTTATTTAATGTTTGTTTGTTAATTTGAGAGCAAGAGCATGAGCAGGAGGGGCAGAGAGAATCTCAAACAGACCCCACGCCCTGGCTGCGGAGCCCAACTCGGACTCGATCCCCACCCCCCGAGACCACGACCCAAGCAGAAGCCAAGAGCTGGTCACGCAACTGAGTGCACCTTCCAGGCGCCCCTCAACTACCCCCCAAATTAAAGGAAGACTGCAGAGCTCTTGGACGAGGGTCTCATGAAGAAAAGCACAGAGAGCATCGGAAAAAAAGTCACGAATCAGGGGCGCCTGGGTGGCTCAGTCAGTTAAGCGGCTACCTTCCGCTCAGGTCATGATCCCAGCAGGGTCCTGGGATTGACTCCCTGCTTAATGGAGAGCCAGCTTCTTCCTCTCCCTCTGCCTGCCTCTCTGCCTACTAGTGCTCTTGTCTCTATATCTGTCAAATAAATAAAATCTTTTTTTAAAAAAAATCATTGATTCGGGCAGTAAATTTACAGTAAGGCTCTCAGCCTTATGCATCTATCTTAGAACTAAAATATTTAAGATTTACCAAAAGGATTCCAAAAACTATGGCCTTGCTTCAATGCGCGTCCCCTGCACACCGTTCTCTGCCAGGGGACCTTCCCTTGATGAGCACTCACATTTATTCACCCATTTGTGGTCTAATTTGTAAAATTTGCATGATTTCAAGGAGGTGTGGGAGAACGACTCTGCGTTTCTGCCTCAACTAGTCAGCGATACGTCGTCAAGTTAAAAGGAAGGTGTATTGGAGGTAAGCAGGTGCTTTTTATTTTTCATAACATTTACTTCAAGTTTATGGAAAATTTTTCACTTACTTTTATCCAAGGTTATTAGGTATAGAAAATGTAATATTTAGAGACTTGTGGTCCCAGACATTTTAAAAAATGAATTCCAAATTATGTATGTATGTGTTTTTTGGATACAGACGAGTATGTTAAAGTGGTTGATTAACTTCTTTCCAAACAAAATGATACTGTATCTGTACCGTATCTATATGATAAGGTGGATGTTAGCCGAACCTATTGTGGTAATCAGAATAGGTTCAAGATACACAAAATACTTAAATCAAACCGTCATGTTTACGCCTGAAACTTACACAGCGATCAGTGTCAATTACTTCTCAATAAAACTGGGAAAAAACAGAATAAAGTAAAGGACCTTAAAATACACTCATATGGGGGAAGTGGAATAGAAACATGAAGTCGGGAGCAAAGAGGACAGACTGAAAGAAGTTCACGTTCAGGCATTTTATTTTTCAACTATCAAATTTCTCCAATTTTCAGAATCTTGCAGCTCCATTGGGAGTGGTATTATAATAATTTTACTTTTGCGTGTGAATTTTAGTTCATTTTATTTTTTTAAAAGATTTTATTTATTTGTTTGAGAGAGAGACTGCGCACATGTGTGCACCCATACTGCAGGATTTGGGCGGCGGGGGGGGGTGTTGTAAAGGGAAGGAGAAGCAGGCTCCCTGCCCGGCAGGGCACCTGGACCCTGGAATCATGACCCGAGCCAAAGGCAGATGCTTAACCCACTGAGCCACCCAGGGGCCCCTACATGCGAATCTTAAAAACACTTCCATCATTTCATTCTTTGCCACTATTTAAATGTGTGGCAAAAAAAAATTTTAGTGTTCAACCTAAAATTGTAACAGGAAATACCTAGCTGGAAGGACTCTTCAGGGGTCTGGGAGCACATTCCTAAAGACAGTTGAGCAGGGAGGCAGGTGTGTTCCCATCCGTCATTTGGCTCTTTGTCATTTTTCCCCAGCCCCTGCAGAGCTGAGGAGCCCCCCGTGTGTCCAGTGGTGTGGTTCAGGATTGAAGGTGCTGGCTTCGGAATTGTATTAACCCTCATGTGCTTGATTGTAGGTTGCACTGATAGAGGAAGAAGATGGTTAATTCTACAGGAAAAATCACTGACCCAGACCCTGGTTTGATACTGAATGGACTTGCCGATAAGGCAGAGAAAAATCCAGACATGGTAAGTTGCTGCCTGAGCACCTCTGTCCGTGTGGACAGGAGCTGTGCTGGGGGCTGTCCTTGTAGACCCCCGAGATGCTGCCTCCTTGTCTCTCCCACCATGCTTGCCAGCGTGATCCCTCCTCTGTTCGGCCGGGGCCCCTGTGGCAGCCCAGCGTGGTGTTGACACTTTGCCTTGGCCGACACTGGTTGCTGGGATGCAGTTTCAGCCTGGGAAGCCAGGGGAGATGCTGAATGCTGACGGGCTCCCTTAGGAACTGGCCTGGGCTCTGCGCCCAAGGTCATGGATCATTACCTTCTTTCGGGTTGACCCCATCTTCATAATCAATGCTAAATAATATCTGAAACAATAGTAAAAGCCACATAGAAGGACATAGAAAGATAAGAAAGTCCCCAGTATCACGTCCCTTGCCGGACTGTAACCAGCAGCCTGTGGGGCAGTAGGAACTCACCCCACCCACACCCTCGTGCTTGGCTGGAGTTTGGCCTTTCTTGGTCACCTTGAATGTGCGTGTCTTGTAATCCAGCGATTCCGTTTCTAGCTGGAGACCTTGGTTCTCAACGTGTGGCCCCCACACCAGCATCCTCAGCAAGGCCTGGGAAGTCTGAAATGCAAATGTGTTTGTAGTGTAGATATCATCCAGAAGCATCCCCCTTCCCCAGATCTAAAGAACTAAGAGCTCCAGGGGTGGGGCCTACCGGCTGTGTTTCAAGGCACAGCCTTTCGTCAACCAGCCCTCCAGGTGATCCTGTCTGTGGTCAGGTTTGAGAACCACTCAGACACTCCTGCGGGAATCCGCCGAGAGCCATCTTCATAGGGGTGTTGTTTATGAGAGCGAAATCCAGAATCGATACAAGTGCGCGGGGATGGTGGATGCATCTGTAGGTAGTAGGATGCTCGTGGGGCAGGATCCTCTTTAGGAGTGGGAATCTAGGCACTGTGACCTGAAACACCATAGTGGCGAAACAGAGTCAAGGCACAGAAGAAATGTGTGGTGTGGTCCCATTTACGTGAAGTTCCAAATCAGGCAGCAGGAAGCCGTGTATGGCTTCAAGTAGGTGGTAAAACCATCAAGAAGAACAAGAACGTGGTTCTCAGAGCCTCAGGATGGAGGGACCTTTGGTGGGGGGAGGGGTAACCCCAGGAAGGGTATGGGGGAGGGTACAGGGACTATCCCGTGTGCTGCGATTATGTGTTTTCTTTTTTTTGGATTATGTGTTTTCTTAATTCAGGAAGTTGTTTCATGCAATATCACTATAATTCATGTTGTATAAACTCTTGTGAATGGGTGATTTAAGGAAAAGGAAACAAGGGGCGGCTCAGTTGTTGAATGTCTGCCTTCGGCTCAGGTCACAATCCCAGAGCCCTGGGATCAAGCCCCGCATTGGGCTCCCCATTCAGTGGGAAGCCTGCTTCTCCCTCTGCCTCTCCTCCTGCTTGGGTTCCCTCTCTTGCTGTGTCTGTCTCTGTCATATAAATAATTAAAATCTTAGGAAGGAAGGAAGGAAGGAAGGAAGGAAGGAAGGAAGGAAGGAAGGAAGGAAAAGAAAAGTAAAACCCAGGAGGAAGGCTAAGTGGGAGGCTGGTGGGTACAAAGGTATAGCCAGGCCACCACGGGGCTGTCCCTTGGCGGCGGGGGGGTGGGGTGGGGGGGGTAAGCTCCAGACCTTTTGGAAGCTTGCTACAGAGAAAAATTGCAGCAGGCGCTTGCTGCAGATGTGGCCAGGAGGCTCTTCTTATGCCTGTTGCTTTAAGGGAGAGAGACTGAGGTCAGGGTAATATACGAGGGGGAAAAGTGGGGACATACAGACATCCAGAAATGAGAGGGAGAGGACGGAAAACTACTAAGAGCAGGTTAGCATCAAGGGGGCCCGGGGAAGGAAATCTATTAGCTCTCAACAGCGAGGGGCTTCTGGATGAACGAAATATAAATAGCTTCTGACCATGATATAATGGAACTATTAAAACTTAGGTATATTATGAAGCCCATTCTCATATTTTCTTCTTAATCAGGTTGTTTTCTTGTCAAGTTTTGAGAGTTCTTTTTTTATATTCTGGGCGTAAGTCCTTTGCCAAATATCTGTTTTGCAAACATTTTCTCCCAGATTATGGCTTACTTTTATTCTCTTAATGGTCTTCTTGAAAGATTGGATGTTTTTGATTTTGATGAAGTCTGATTTATTGATGGTTCTTTTATGAATTGTGCTTTGGGGGTCATAGCTAAGAAAACAGGTCCTAATCAACAGCCACAGAGATTTTTCTCCTGTTTTCTTCTAAAAGTTCTGTAGTTTTGGGTTTTGCATTTAAATCTATGATCCATTGGAGGATAGTTTTTTATATAGTGTGGAGGGTAGGTACAAAGTTGCTTTGTGCGTGGATGCCCAGTGGGCCAAGCACCATTTGTCTTAAGTCTTGTCTTTCCACTGCATTGCCCTTGCACTTTCGTCAAAAATCAGTCGGCCATAGATAATGTCAGTTTATTTCTGAAATACATCTTCTGTTCTGTTGATTTCTTTCTTCTTTTTTACACCGATATCACATTGTTTGGTTACTGAAGCTTTTAAAATAAATATTGAAATTAGGTAATGTTAGCCTTCCAACTTTATTCTTCTTTTTCAAAATCACTTTGACTGTTCTAGGCATACTTAGACCATTTATATTTATTGTGGTTGTAATTAAGTTTGAGAAGATTGTTTTTCTATTAGCTTTCTCCTTGACCTATCTGTATTTTATTTCCCCTTTCCTCTGTTCCTACCTTCTTTCAAAGTAATCAGATTATTTTTTATGATTCTTTTATCTCATTTATTGGTGCATTAAATATGCCTATTTTAGGGTTTATGGCATACATCTTTAACTAATCAAGTCTACCTTGAGGTGGGAGTATGTGATTTCTTGTTTAAACAAGAACCTTAGAACCGTATGCTTCCAAACCATATCCTTCCATTTCTCCCCTCCCAGCCTTCGTGCTGTTTTCTTTTTTAGAAGATTTTATTTATTTATTTGAGAGAGACAGAGAGAATACACAAGCAATGGGGGGAGGGGCACAGGCAGAGGGAGAAGCAGACTCCCTGCTGAAGCAGGGAGCCTGACATGGGACTCGATCCCAGGACTCTGGGATCATGACCTGAGCCAAAGGCAGATGTTCAACCAACTGAGCCACCCAAAACCTGCCTTAATGCTATTTTTATCATAAATTTTAATTTGACTCTATCACAAACCCCAAACATATGTTCTTATTATTTCTATTTGGTCATATGTCTTTTAAATATATGTAAGTTATTCTAAAAAAATATAGTAACCATTTCTGACATAGATTTCTTTGTGGAGATTCAGATTTTCATTCAGTCTCATTTTCCTTCTGGCAGAAGGACTCTAATATTCCCTGTGGTGCTGATCTGCTGGTGAGGAATTCATTCACTTTTTTATGTCTGAAAAACTTTCTGTCTTCATTTGTTAAAAAGATATTTTAGCTAGGTATAGTTCTAGGTTGATGGATTATTCCCCCCACTATTTAAAAAATGTTATTACCACTATCTTCTTGTTTGATTATTTCTGATGAGAAATCTGCTATGTACATCTACTCTTTGCTCTTCAGTGCCTAACATATTCTCTGGCTATTTGAATCACTTTATCTCCATCATCAGTTTCGAGCAATTTGATTAAAATGGGCCTTGTTGTAGTTTATGTTTCCTATGCTTGGGGTTCAGTGAGCTTCTTGGGTCTTTGGGTTAATCATTCAAGTTTGGGAAATTTTTATCAATTATTTCTTTTAATATTTCTTTCTGCTTCTTTCCCGTTCTCTTTTGTGAGCTCCATGAACCTATGGTATTTGGCTGATTGAAGTCTGTTTTGATAGAAAATGATCTGCAGGTCATGATGGAATTCTTTGATTCTGCTTCCTTTAGGAGCCCGAGAACAGCCTGTGTAACCACTATGAGGAGAAGGTGCGCCCCTGCATCGACCTCATCGACTCCCTGCGGGCCCTGGGCGTGGAACAGGACCTGGCCCTGCCCGCCATCGCCGTCATCGGGGACCAGAGCTCGGGCAAGAGCTCCGTGCTGGAGGCTCTGTCGGGGGTCGCTCTCCCCAGAGGCAGCGGTAAGCACCTGTCCTGTGTATTAGTGAGCCCAGGCTGCCCTAACAAGATGCCACAGATTGGGAGGCTAAAAAATGGAAATTTATTTCTTATAGTTCTGGAGGCTGGAAGTCCAAAATCTAGGTGTTGGCTGGTTGGTTTCTCCCACAGCCTTTCTCCTCACGCAGGTGACCATCTTATCATTGTGTCCTCACATGGACTTTAGTCTGTGCACACATGTCTGAATGTCTGGGATCTCTTTTCTTTTTTGGATGGATGCCAGTCATATTGGTTAAGGCTCCACTCTTAAGACCTCATTTAACCGTAATTACCCTTCGAAAGAAAGGCCCCATCTCCAAATGCAGTTGTATTGGGGTTAGGGATGAATATGGGAGGTAGGACATGACTTAGTCCACACACTCTCATGTGGCACATTTTTATATATGTAAACTTCACTTCGTGGCAGGTCTACATAAATGTATTTGGGCACCCAGAACCATGTGGGTGTCTGTCCTGAATTCCTTCTCAAGAAGTGACCCTCCTCGTGGGAGGTAAAGACTGGTGCTCTGGTCAGTGGTGCTGTTTGAGCGCCAAGGCCAAGGGATAACGCGGGCTCCAGGGGAGGCGGCAGACCTGAGATGGGCCTTGAAATACAGGTCAGATGTAGAGGAGGGTGGGATCTGGAAATTTACAGCAGGAGGGTGGTGGTAAGGGGGCCTGGTGAGAGCAGTAGGCATTCCTGATGGTAGTGGACAGTGTATCCTGGGGGATAACGGAGGACACTTGCCTGAGTTTGGCGGTTTCCGAAACACTGGCATGCCACTGGAGCCGATGGCAAAATGCTGAGATGATGGGAGAAGCGTAGAGTATTGACTCTCAAGCATTAGTGAGCAAAAAATTACCTGGGCTGTGTAGTCCAGATGCATATTTCTAAGGCCACCCAGATGTAAAGCATCCAAGTATCAGAGAATGAGACCAGGAGGTTTTAGTGGTCTGCCTGGATGATTATGGAAACATCAAAGGCCTCCCTCTAAGACCCCTAAAAGCAAAGGACGGGACTAATGTGGACATGGTCTCCAGGGATTGTTACAAGATGTCCTCTGGTGCTGAAACTGAAGAAGGTCATGAACCAGGACGAGTGGAGGGGCAAAGTGAGTTACCAGGACTTCGAGAAGGAGATTTCCGACCCGTCAGAGGTGGAAGAAGAAATCAATAAAGGTGAGGGCCTCACGTCTGTGCATCATCGCCTCTTTGGACGTCTGGTCACCTGTGTGAAGTGGGAGGGGGTCCATCTGTCACTGCTCCTACCTCTCCCTGTCTGGGTCCGTCCTGCTCCCCTGGGAACCCTCCCTCCCCAACCACATCTGCGTCAGGTCCCAGCTCCTTGGTAGCTTCTCTTCTCTGACCGCCATTAAGACCAGCGCTTTGGACAGAATCTGACCTCAGGTTGCTCTGTTTGTAAGGATCTGAGAGTGATGTGAATTTTAAAATTTAAACAAGGAGTATCTGTCCCTTACTCAAAGGCTTTCCTACTCCGCAGGTGGGATGGAGGAAGGATCTGGGTGTAGGCCCAGGGAGCCCCTTTCATGTTCACCTGGTGAAAAGGCATTCTGGACCATCCCTGAACCCACTTTTTTTTTTTTTTAAGATTTTATTTATTTATTTGACAGACAGAGATCACAGCAGGCAGAGAGGCAGGCAGAGAGAGAGGGGGATGCAGATTCCCTGCTGGGCAGAGAGCCCGATGCGGGGCTTGATCCCAGGACCCTGAGATCATGACCTGAGCTGAAGGCAGTGGCTTAACCCACGGAGCCAACCAGGCGCCCCGACCTGAACCCTCTTTAGAAGCTTTTCCTGGACCTTTTCTTCCAAGAGTGAAATGCATGTGGGTGCATAATCCTAGCTCGGGTTGACGGATGGGGGGTCTCAGTGAACGCAAACCACAATGATCACTCAGCCGTCTTAGAGCATCTGAAAGGAGAAATAGCTCTTGAAGTCGGTCGGGACCAGAGTGACCTGTTGGCTGCTGCCAGGACTGAGCGAGGCGAATAAATGGCCTTCCCCTTGTTGACCTGACTTTCTTCCTCATTTGCCACCGTTAAGGTTCAGTTATTGGAAGTGGGTACATAGCTGCATGGCCTCATACTCAGCAGCAGAAAAAAGTGAGTTTGGTTTTTATGAAGGTGGAGGCACTAGGTCGCATTGATAGACTGTTTGACCGAAGCTGAAGGATGTTTAATAGAATGTTACTCTGTGATCGTTGGGGCAGAAAGCCACCGTGTATACCAGTTGGCCCTTCCCAAGTAACAACCCGATCTCAAAACCTCGTGGCTTGGAGCTATTTGCTTCTCGTGGTTCCGTGGCTCAGCTGGGCAGTTCTTCCCCTTCAGCTGGCTTCACGGGGGCCAGCGGTCTCGGACGGCGTGGGTCACCTACCCAAGCCCAGGGCTGGAACGACCAGGCCTTCTCTCCAGGTGGTGGCCATCCTCCTCCAGACTCCAGGCTGGGCTTTTTACGTGGCGGGGGGCGGGGGGGGGTCCCAGCGGCAAGGGAGACGGAGCCTCCGTGCTCCAATTCTTGATCTCTCCTGGGACCCATTCTGTGATGTCCTGTCAGCCAAAGGGGGTCCCGTGGGACACTCTCTGGATGGGAGAAGGTCGCCCTGTCGAAGAGGGTGCCTACAGTGATGGCAGGGAATCTGGAGGCCATTTGGGCAAGTGGGTCGCTAACACGGGGGTTTGAGTGATCTGCCCGTTTTGTCTCTCTCGCGCGTAGATGTCTGGAGGCAGGCAGCCCAGAGCTGGTTTGGGGGGTTCCAGTGTCAGGAACCAGACTCCCTTGTTGTTTCTCCACTGTGTGTGGCCATCAGTCCCGATGCTGCCTGATCTACACGGAAAGCCCCTGTCGCACTCCAGGGACACCAACACGGGGCTTCTCCTGTCTTCCCAGTGGAGTTTCTGGAGGTTTCCTGTGACTTTGTCACACTTATCCCATAGGCCAGACTTAACCTCATGACCGCGTGTCCGGTCAGTGGATACTGGGGGCATGGGTATTAAATGGTGACATACCCGCCGTTGTCACCGTCTCTCCTGTCCCCGAGTTCCTGATTGCTATAAAACGAGCCACAAAGGCATTCTGGATTTGTGGAAAGGAGTCCAGGGGTGTTAGCTAACAATTTGATGAAATACGTTTTATCTTTTTAAAAAAATATTTTATTTATTGAACAGAGAGAGAGGGAGAGAGGGAGCGAGCATGAGCAGGGGGACGGGCAGAGGGAGAAGCAGACTCCGCCACCGAGCAGAGAGCCCACCATGAGACTCGATCTCAGAACCCCGGGGTCATGATCCAAGCCGAAGGCAGACGCTTCACTGACTGAGCCCCCTAGACCCCCCAGAAATACATGTATATCTTGACATTTTCATCATTAAGGAGTCAGAAGCAGAATGAGAGCCTGTATGGGAATACCAATGCTCATCCACTTCTCAACAAGAAAAATTCCCCTCCCTAAGTTCCCAGACCATGTTTCAAGAGTTCCCATGTGTTTTTAATTATTTGCTTTCATTTTACTTTGTTGTTAATTTCTGACGGCATCAAGGGGAAGATTTAGTGTGACAGCAGCAAGAACGCAGGTCTGCCCTGCTCTGGACCGGTACAAGTCGGGGTGATCCCGAGAGATGTTTTCGCTACATGTTTTCTCTCTGGAGACAGTTCTGGCCACTGGAAAGAAGATACTGAGTTATCCTTTGAGGTTCCTTTTAGCTCCAGAAAGGGGCGTCTGCTCCCAGTACGCCTTGTCCGGGACTCGCGCGGGAGGACTGGCTGTAGGGAGCTGCTTCCTCTCGAAGCTGTATTGACTTTTTCTCATTTTCCCTTTCCCCAGCCCAGAATGCCATTGCTGGGGAAGGACAGGGGATCAGTCATGAGCTCATCAACCTGGAGGTCAGCTCCTCTCACGTCCCGGATCTGACCCTGATAGACCTCCCTGGCATCACCAGGGTGGCCGTGGGTAATCAGCCGGCCGACATCGGACGCCAGGTAAAGCCTCGTTCCGGAGGGTGGAGTGGTGCCCCAAACACCAGTGGGCTTGGGGCTGAGTCGGGAGAGTGGACATCAGGAAGTGTGAGGGGGATTGGGACAGCGTGGCGGTCTCCATGGCCTCCACCTGAGTTGCTGGAGTCCGATGGAGGCTTCCTGGGGAGACTGAGGCCACCAGGGAGAACCAGAAATCCATTATACACATGAGTGGGGTAGCCACGGTGACTCATATTTAGTTATCAGTTTCATCGGGTGGTGTATCTAAGCCGATGTGTGTTAGGACGGGGTTTTCTGTAGGGAGAGAAAGCATTAGAAACAAGAATAATGACACCTTCTTCCTGGCGAATATCACCCAAGGGGTCAAAGATTTAGGGCACAGTCAAGCATGTCTGGCCATCTTGTTTTTCCCTGTGGTTATCAGCTGTGGAGTCCTAGGAGGCGGTTCGTGAGCTAAGATGGGGGGGGTCCCCCACCCCCACCCCCGCCGCCCCGCCCCGCCCCACCCCTGACCCCGGAGCTCTGTTTCTGCTGCTGCGAACTTGGTTTCTCATCACTCTGGCTTGGGCAATGCCACCAGGCTCGTGCTGTGGGCTCATTGCTTTCGAGGAGCGACCCCTGGGACTCTGAGGTCCCGAAGCAAGTGCAAGGTCAGGACCTGTCCTTGTTCTCGTACATACTCTCTCGCTTTCCCGCAGACCAAGCAGCTCATCAGGAAGTACATCCTCAGGCAGGAGACAATCAACTTGGTGGTGGTCCCCTGCAACGTGGACATCGCCACCACAGAGGCGCTGAGCATGGCTCAGGAGGTGGACCCCGACGGAGACAGGACCATAGGTAAGAAGACTGAAGAGCCTAACAGCCGTAGGTGGTAACCTTCACTTTGCGGTGGGCTCAGCAGATGAGGCCGCCGGTCCTGGGGGGGACCTATGCTTCTCCAGGTGTGGGCCACACCTCCCCGACCTGCTTCAGAAAGAGCTAAAGGATGTTTAGCAATGCAAGGCGCACCAGACGCCCTAAGGGAGGGTCTCAGGGCAGAGCCCAAGACCCTGCATTCTAAGATTTGCCTCAAGAAGGGGGTTCTATGGCACAGGGAAATTTGAGAACCAGCCCAATAGAGAATGAACGCTTCCGTTGGGCAGAAAGAAAAGTAAAAGATTGTTACACATGCTGCTGTGCCTCTGGTATGAGGGCCAAGACCTGGGTGAAGCCGGCCTCCCCGTGACCTGGGTGAAGCCAGCCCCCCCAGCCGCTCACAGGGGCACGTGATCTTTGCGCTGCCCACGCGGTGGTCCGGTCCCTGGCCAGGAGCTCTGCCCGCATGGTGGTCCTGCTGTGTGCCCTCGAGCAGGCTGACAGGGGCGGTGTGCAGCCTCTAATCGGCAGACTCCGGCTTGCAGGAATCTTGACAAAGCCTGACCTGGTGGACAGAGGCACCGAAAGCAAGGTGGTGGACGTGGCACAGAACCTTGTCTGTCACCTGAAGAAAGGCTACATGATTGTCAAGTGCCGGGGCCAGCAGGACATCCAGGACCAGGTGACCCTGGCCGAGGCTCTGCAGAAAGAGAGAGACTTCTTCGAAGAGCACCCACATTTCAGGTACCCGGCCGTGTTTTCGCAAGGGCGAACCAAAACCTGGGGAGAAGGTTGCTGCCCAAAAGCAGACATCCGCAGCGTTTGCACCTTGGCAGTGATCGTGGGAGTCCCCCGGAAGACCAGAAGAGGAACTGACAAAGTTACCAAGAAATGCCTTTCAAGGATTAGATAAGGAGGGAATTGGCTACAGTCATTTCTCTGGTGTGGTGCTGCCGCCAAACTAAAAACATAAATGCCTTAAAATGGGGGGGGGTGAAAATCAGAAAGCCCAGAAGCTGACCCAGGTACATGTATTTGATGTATGATATGTGGCCTTTCAAATCAAATCAAATGTGGCCGCGTTAGTCTGATTATCAATCAGCGGCGCAGCAGGGAATTGTCAGTTTTATGTACATCTTACCACAATTAAAAAATTGACAGGTGCGGAAACGGATACTTAGCTGTGAGTGTACCCTCACAAACAGACTTGTAAAATCATGGTTCCCTGCAAAATAAAAGTCCGAAAAAAGTCTTTTAAAATAGAAGGAATCCTGTAATCACTCAGCGAACACAGATTTGGGTAGAATGAGAATAGGCCTTCCTTCCTCCAAGCATCTTGTGGTTTAGGCTCTGGTCTTGGGGACGGGTGTGTCCCCTACATCAGTGTCCTCCACGCTCCTCTGTAGGCACTCACCAGTGTGTTTTTGTGAAGCCCTATGCCACCACGTATCCGTAGATTTGCCCGTATTACACCCAGAAGGGGGTATGTGTGTGTTATGAAAACTCATTGGTAGGCGACCACGTGCATTTTTATAAAGATCAGGTTTTATAGCCGGAGGTCATAAACACTTAATATATCAGCTGGAAAGGGTCACCTATACTATTTTTTTTTTAAGATTTTATTAATTTGAGAAAGAGAAAGAGGGAGAGAGCATGGGAAGAGGGAGAAACAGAGGGAGAGGGAGAAGCAGGCTCCCCACTGAGCAGGGAGCCAGACACGGGACTTAATCCGAGGACCCGGCACTCACAACCCGAGTGAGTCACAACTGAGCCACCCAGGTGCCCCATCCCCCCCCCTTTTTTTAAGTAGGTTCCATGGCCAGCACAGAGCCCAGCGCAGGTCTTGAACTCACAACCCTGAGATCAAGACCCAAGCTGAGGTCCAGTGTCGGATACGTAACGGACTGAGCCACCGAGGTGCCCCACACCATCTTCACATTAAACTTTTAATTTTCATTGCAGTCAGTTAACATGCCGTGTCACATTCATTTCAGGCGTATGGGACAGTGACTCAAGACTTGCATACAGCCCTCTACCACTCAAAGTGTCCGAAATAAGTCCGACGGGGGCATCGTCATTCCGTGCACGCTGGTGCGGCCCATCGGTTGGGTGCCCACTGGAAGTCGCTTGACTCTGTGGGCAGCAGAAAGCTGACTCGCAGTTTCTGGCCATGCCATGGTGGATGTGTGCACCGTCTCCTCTGCTCTGTCCGCAGGGTTCTTCTGGAGGAAGGAAGAGCCACAGTCCCCTGCCTGGCGGACAAGCTGACCTCTGAGCTCATCATGCACATCTGTGTAAGCACGGGCAGAGCGGTCCGTTTTCTGAGTAGAACCCCGCAAACCTGAAGCTCCGCCGCGCAGGCTGAGTGACCCACTGACGATCCCGGGGGCAGGACGTTGCCGGAGTGGGTCAGTGGGTCTCCAGAGCAGCTCTGCCTTTCTAGCAAGCCCCCGGGTGCTGTGGACGCTGCTCGTCAGAGGACCACACGTTGGGTGGGAGCCCACAGGCGATATCCACGTGGCCTAATTAAAAATGAAAATCTTACGGGCCCTGCACCCATGTTCCCTTTCTCCTTACCGGCCGCTGTCATAACGCCTTGGTCGTTGAGATGATCGTAGTATTTCATATTTTAGGTCTCTGGAGTTCTTTCTCAGAACTTGTCTGGATAGACTCTCTTGCGGAGAGTCTGTGATCCCTTAAAGAGATTTCTTGGCACACGTCTCTCTTGCATTTTGCACTTGATAATTCCCAGGTCAGAGGCCTTGGTGCCCTGGATTCTGCCGGTCACCCCCCATGACGACTTGGCTTCAGGTTTTGACTCTGGGCCTGTTTTGGGACTGGATCTGTGGCCACTCAGGGAAGCCCAGATTTGAAATCTGTTTCTCCAGGGAAAGGCAGCCTTGGCTCCTGCCAGCCCCTCGGAAGGGCCTGCTGCCGATTCTCCGCTTGACGCCTCAGGGAGTGCAGGTTTGGGGGGCACACCTGTCTGAGGGCTGGCTCGTGGCCATAGGTTTTCAGTCCTGATTTTATGTTCTTCTGCTCAGCTCCGGGTTCAGGTGTCCCGTGCAGTGCCCGAGAATGGGGAGGGAGGGCGGGGCTGTTCCTAGCTGACCCACACAGCAAGAGCCTGGCTCTTTGGGGTCCCGGCTTTATGGAGAAGGAAGACGCCGGCTCATTGGATTCCCTTCCTCCAGCAAGTCGGCCGGATTTACTCTTAGCCCCAGCCAAGTCCTTTTCTTTGCAACAGATGCCCCGTGAGGCCAAATCTGGCTCTCCTCTTGCTCTCCTCGTCCGTCCCCCACCTCCTACGTCACCCAGCCATGCCCCCGAGTGTCCGTCCTGCCCCCGCCCACCCACCGATGCATCTCCAGCGGTGTCTTCCCCACGTCTGCCAGCAGCTTTTGATGTTTGCGGTGGAAGTGGGAGCTGGGGCCCGCTGTCCGCCACGTTGCAGGACAAGTGGTTGGATCTCAAATGGCTCCAACGGCCGCTTTTTCAGAGCCCCTGAGACGAGCGGCTCTTTCTGATCCGCGGGCAGAGTGGTGGTCACGTGATCCCAGAACCACTTGTTCCTTCTCCGACGGCGGCAGGCTCCACGCGGAGTGGTAGCCTCTGTGCCTCGCTGAGGCTGTCCCCCAGGGGAGCGGGGACATGGGGAGGGCTTGGTGGCATCAGCACCTGCTAACACGGCCCCCATCGTCTCTCAGGAGGAAGCCTCCCTACCCTGCGGAGGGAGGCCTCGGAGCTCCGGCTCCTTCCCGGTCCGTATTCATGTCTGTGCCTTATTTTCTCTTTTCCTCAGAAAACTCTGCCCCTGCTTGAAAATCAGATAAAGGAAAATCATGAGAAAATAACGGAGGAGTTACAAAAGTACGGCTCAGATGTGCCCGAAGACGAGCACGAAAAGATGTTTTTTCTGATAGACGTGAGTGTCGCCCATCGCCTCGAGTTCCGGAGTCACACATCTTTGTCCAGAAAGGGATCTTGTGCCTCATGCACTTTCTTCTTGCTCCCCGAGAGCTGACCCAGGCTCGGTCTGCCTGCTTGGCCCCAGAGAGGGGCTGGGGCGGAGGGACGGTGGGCAGGGAGTGACAGGTGTCACACGTGCTCCCTGAGACCCCCGAGGCAGTCAGGGCAGGGTGTGGGGGTCTGTCACCCTTGGAAGGGGGCAAGGAGAGACTCACCTGCCTTCTGCCTCCACGAGACCTCCCAACGCCCCCACGTCTGTTTGAAATACCTCCACCTACCCTTATGCTCTCCTTGTTGGCAGAAAATTAATGCCTTTAGCCACGACATCAACTCCTTAATCGAAGGGGAGGAGTCAGTGGGGGAGAATGAGAGTCGACTCTTTACCAAAATCCGGAACGAGTTCCACAAATGGAACACTGTGATTGAGAAGGCGTTCCAGAAAGGTGAGTCCGGGGTGCCACCGGCGACCTGGAGAGCGGCCTGGAGTGGAGGGGGGTCTCTGGGGGGCTGGGGGTGCGGCTGGTATGGATACTGGTGATGGGGACACTGGGGGCGCAGGGCGTGGAGACCACACGTGACCCAGCCCACCCGCCTGAGCTCGGGCCAGCAGGGGTCAGCTGTGGATTTCAGACGACACCCACAGAGGACTCACCATGACTCTTTTCTGCTGACCAGACTTTCCCTTTGACCACTGTTCTTGGCTTTGAGCTCAGGACAGAGTAAGATACCTTATGCATTTTTTACACAAAAATTTTACACTACCTCTCAGTCCTGCGTGCTCCTTGGAGGAGGTACGGAGAGCAGGAGGAGATAAATAACAGCATTTCTTGTTGGAAAAATGGAGCCGTCCCTCGCCCCATCCGCACAGTTCCCGTGCTGCTACTGGAGCTAACCCCACAACACACATGGCTGCACACCACCGTGTGATGTGATCTTCCATCAGGGAGGGCCCGCTGTCTCTTTCAAGGAGACGACCTCTGGCAGCCCCCCCATGCAGCCATCCCTCAGCAAGTTTATGACAGTACATAGACCATGAGAAATTAGCTTATTTTTTTTTAAGATGTTAAATTCCTCCCAACAAATTATCAGTTGCAAATCATTGGGGACCCACAGGTAAATGAATTTAGACCCCTAAGTCCTCCCTTATGCAAAGATAAACTCAAAATAACTCAGAAACCAAAATGTGAGCTGTAGAACGGTAAAACTCCTAGAGGAAAGTGTAGATTTGAATCATGTCCTTGGATAGGCAGTGGATTTTAGACGGGACGCCTATAGCATGGATGACCAACAGAATAACAGACAAAGTGGACTTCATCAAGGTTAAAAACTTGTGTGTGTCAAACAGCACCCCTCCCCTCCATACAGAAAAGGAGGAAATATTTGCAAATTGCACATCTGTAAGGGCCCCATATCCAGAATATATAAAGATCTCTTCGGATTCAACAACAAAAAAACAAATCATCCAAAATAAAAATGGATTAGATTAAGGATTAAAGTAGACCTATCTCTAAAAGGAGACGTACAGATGGCTCAGAGGCACGGGTATAGACTCAGTGTCATTAGCCATCAGAGGGACGCAAACCAAATCCACAGGAGAGCCCCCTCACACCTGCTAGGATGACTAACACGTGTTTCTCCAGATGCCTCTCTCCTCGGTTTGTAGATGCCGCCTTCTATCTGTGACTTTCCTGTGTGGGGGTCTGTGTCCTGCTTTCCTCCTCTAAGGACCCCAGTCAGATGGGATTTGATCATCTCCATCTCCAAACACAATCACATTTCTGAAGTGCTAGGGATTAGGACTTGAAACATACCCATTTTGGGGAGTCACAATTCAGCCTTTGACAGCAGACCATGGAATATTACTCAGCCGTGGAAAGGCATGGGGCACTGAACTTGGTACAACATGCATGAACCTTGAGGCCATCATGCTAAGTGTAGGAAGTGAGACACAGAGAGCCCCAGGATCTTTGATTCTATTGATATGAAATGTCAAGAACAGGCAAATCCGTAGAGATAGAAAGTAGATTAGTGGTTTCCAGGGGCTGCGGGGGGCGGGGAGTGGGGAGCGTGTGCTGATGGGCACGGTGTTCCTTGGGATGATGGAAGTGTTTGAGAATTAGCTGGTGGGGAGGGTTGCACCATGTCCCTCATGCACTAAAAATCACTGAACTCTACACTTTATTAGGGTGAATTAGTATGTGAAGTATATCACGATTAAAAAAAAAAAAAAATGCCTATGAGAAAATTTCTCCTGACGAAAAGAGGACACCCAGACCGCGATTCCTGGTTAGTTCTTCAAAAAGAGAAACCAGAGCTCTCTGATCTTGCACCAGTCGAAGTATCCTCCATAGTCCAGTTTGTTGAGAATTTTAAAAATTGCAAAAGTATAAAGAAGAAACAAAGTGTTTTATGTAGCAAACAGTGATGTTATGTATCTGGTTACTGTGTTGTCTCCTCTGATCTATGAACAATTTCTACTCCTGCTGTTGTACGTGGATACTTGGATGTGTGATGAGTCACGGATTCTGGATGGTGATACAATTTCTTCGGTAAACAGCTATAGAATTTCTTCCCCAAGAGAAAATTCCTTCCTTCCTCCCTTTCCCTCCTCCCGCGGTTCACTGTCCATCTGACCTCACATGCTGGCTCCACACTTGCCGCCTTGAGATGACTTCAGGAAAATGGTCTTGAGATCCATTTTTTTACTGCAGACCCTGAATTTTTTTTCCATTTGCAAATCAGATTTGATTTTTTCCCTTGCCTCTCTGTGTTTTCAGAAAGTCCAGAATGATATTGTATTAAAAAACAAAAACAAAACAACAACAACAACAAAAAAAAAAAAACCCCAAGGTTCCGTTTGTAAAATAACTCCAAATCCTTCTTTTCCAGGTTACAAAGCTATATATAAACAAATAGAGAAATTTGAAAATCGGTATCGCGGCAGAGAGCTGCCAGGGTTTGTCAATTACAAGACGTTTGAGATTATCATAAAACAGCAAATCAAAGAACTGGAGGAGCCTGCTGTGGATATGCTACACACGGTGACGGGTGAGTTCTTGATTTTGCTTTTAGGCATTTTATTTCCAGGGGAGGGAAAGGCTTGCACCCAAACCTGTGCTGACCTCCACAGCTCTCCTCCTGCGGTGTTTCTTAACCTCCCAAGAACCCGATTAATTCTCTGGTTCAACATTTCAATTCAGTTGTGACCCTGAGTTAGCACCCAGCTTCCAGCTTAAGGGCTCAGCCCCGCAGGACCTCTCCACCTTGTCCATGCTTCTGATGGACATGTTACTAATTAGAGTTCACATAGCCCCCTCCTCAGGCTCTATACTTTGCTAAAACAGCTCACAGGATGAGGAACACACTTTACTTATCTCTGCTGATTTATTTTAAAGGATGTACTTACCTTTGCCAGTTTACTGTAAAGGATGTGAATGAAAGAGATCCATAGCGGAGGTCTAGGAGGGCCCTAAGGGCGGGTGCTTTTGTCCTGTGGCAGGGGGTACCACCCTCTTGGCCCATGGGTGTGTTTGCCAACCTGGAAGCTCTCTGAACCCTGTCACTTAGGGGATTTAAAGGAGGTGTAATTAATGATCACAAAGACATAATCAATTATCTGCTCCATCCCCAGCCCCTCCCCCCCTCCCCAGGGGTGGCAAAGGGGCGCTGAAGTTCCAGGCTTCTCCTCCAGGCTTGATCTTCCTGGTGCCCAGGCCCCCCGTCCTGAAACTGTCCAGGACCCACCAAGGGTCACCTCGTTAGAACTAGAGATACTCCCACCACCCAGGAGACTGTAAGGGGTTTAGGAACTCCGTGTCAGGAACCAGGCGCACAGACCAGATACCTGTGTCTTCCTGTCCACACCTCCAGGCGGTTCCAGAGCTGTGATTTCTTCACAGACTCCAAATCCTGCATTTATTTGACACCTCTGAGGGTCCCGGTTCACCACTAAGGAACTGTCCATGGTGCGATAGTTCTGAGATTCTCGAGGCCGCGTGAGTCCAGGTGCTCTAGCTGTCATGGCAGGCGGGAGAGCATCGGCAGCCACGGAGGAGAGACGCAGCTGTCCCCGGGACCGGCGGCTCCTGTCTCCTGTAGCCGCCGTGCTCCCTGTCACCGAAGCTCTTTTCTCTGTCCCCACCGTGGCCGACGCCATCTTGTCGCTCATGCCTCCACTGTCTCATTTCAGCAGGAAGTAATAATCATTTATGGATCCGTGAACCCGTAGAGGTTGGGGACGGTCCCATGACAGCACCTTAACAGGTGTATTTCTAGCACAATTTTACCTTGAGTCTTAATAATTGTGTATCAGAACTGGTCCTCGCGTTCTGTTGATAGAGCCTTGCAGTCATAGACAAAAACTTTGAATCATACATGTATATACAGCTCCTTCTGTTTCAGGAAGGCAAGATGTGGAGTCAGGAAAAGATTTTCAGGGCGCCTGGGTCAGCTGAGTCTGACTTTTGATCCCCGCTCAGGTCTCCATCTCTGGGTTATGAGTTCAAGTCCAACGCTGGGTTCCATGCTGGGTGTGTAGCCTGCTTAAAAGAAAATTTCAAGCATAAAGATGCTGCACATTGTACTAGAACAAAATTTTGTCAGAAAGTCTAAAGGAAATATGAGGAGTTTCAAAAACTAAAAATATACAAAAAAATAAAGATATAACGATGGGGCATGGGGGGTTCAGTCATTGGGTGTCTGCCTTCAGCCTGGGTCATGATTTCAGGGCCCTGGGATCGAGCCCCGCATCAGGCTCCTGGCTTGGTGGGAAGCCTGCTTCTCCCTCTCCTACCATCCCTGCTGTGTTCCTTCTCCTGCTGTCTCTCTTTCTCTGTCAAATAAGTAAATAAGATCTTTTTAAAAAATGTAAATTTTCTGATGATAAGACCACGTTCATGTGTTTTTTTTTTCAAATAAATAACACGGCCAGTTAGAGCTCAGTGATATATGTGACATGCTGTGTCTTACTATAAAATATTTATACAGTTACAGCCTACCAGACATTATATTTTTTTACAACTATCTCTGTTTAGGGTGAAAACAAATTTTTTTTTAAGATTTTATTTATTTTAGGAAGAAAGCACAAGAAGGGGGATGGGCAGAGGGAGAGAGAATCCCAAGCAGATTCTCTGTGGGGTGTGGAGCCTGATGCGGGGCTCGATCCCAGGACCCTGAGATCAGGACCTGAGCCCAAACCTAGAGCTAGAATATATTTTTTTTTAAGATTTTTATTTATTTGACAGACAGATCACAAGTAGGCAGAGAGGCAGGCAGAGAGAGGGGGGGAAAGCAGGCTCCCCACTGAGCAGAGAGCCCGATGCGGGCCTCGATCCTAGGACCCTGGGATCATGACCTGAGCCGAAGGCAGCGGCTTTAACCCACTGAGCCACCCAGGTGCCCTAGAGCTGGAATCTTAACCAACTGCGCCAGCCAGCTACCCCAGGCTGCAAAGTTTAAATGTCAACAAAATACGCCAGGGGACAATCAGACTTTAAGCCAGAAAGCCCCCAGCAAAAATGGCACGCGTATGTCCCAGAATGGGAAGACACGGCAGGAGGGAGGGGAGGAAACTTCATTTGTGGATATTTTACCCTCTTTTTTTTTTTTTTGGCAATGTGCAATGATGAATGAATCTTGTTTTTTCCTCAGATATGGTCCAGGCCGCCTTCACGCATATTTCAAAAGCAAACTTTGATGAATTTTTCAACCTCTACCGAACTACCAAGGTAAAACTGACCACATTTTATTTAAAATAATAATAATAATAATAATGTCAGCCTGATGCTGGAAAGTAGATTTCCTGGATTAAGACCGTCTCAACTTTACTGGGTGTTTGGAGAAGCGAAGAGTCCCGTTCGGTAGTGAAATTGACCGGTGGTCCTGCCGGTGAGGTCTGGTTGGAAGCAGTAAGGCCGGCTGAACGAGTCAGACGGAGGATAGAAACCAAATCCTCAAAACCACTCCAACGACGGAAACCCATAGTCCCCAGGGAACCCCGTCGCCTCTGATCACAAAGGCTTTAACCTTGAAACTCACTGCGGAAGCCACAGGGACGCCCGGTGTCTTCCAAGAGTGAAGAGGCAGGGGGAAGTCACACCTGCCTGGTCCACTCTCAGAAACAGGGGCTCCCCACGGCTCAGCCCGGGCCCACATGGCCCAGAGCGTGGCCTTGGCCAGCTTACGTGATAGTCACTGAACCCTCACGTTCCGGAGGCTGGAGGGCTCCTACTAAGGTGCTCAGATCCCACGTCTGCTGAGGGCCCAATTCACGGCTTGTTGTGGCCGCTTTTTTCCTTGTATCCTCAGGAAAGAGAGAGAGAGAGAGGGAGGGAGGGAAGGAGGGAGGGAGAAGGAAAGCACTCTGTCTCTTTTTACAAGGGCGTTGACCCCATCTGTAAGGGCTTCACTGTCCAGGCCTGACCCCCTAAAGTCCCCTCCCCCTTGCCATCACACTGGGGATTAAGCTTTCAACCTGTGAATTTGGGGGAACACACACCTTGCCCCCCAGCACCCAGCATCGCTGGGAAGATTAGCTTGGCCTTGCACAGGCTGGGGGGCTTGGGATGGTCTACTTCTGCTGCCTGGACCTCTGGAATGAGCATGGAAGAAAATGTTTGGGCCTTGGGGTGCCCCTAGCACTAGGCATCACACTTGGTGGCCCTGAGTGTGAGTTCTGGGGAGTCCAGATACTTTCTGTGTGAGAGATCGACGCCCCAGCCAGTTTCTTCAAACTGTAGGGACATGAAGCATGCAGAATTGAACTGACTTAAATTTTTGGCCCCGCTCTTATCCCCGTGAGCTCTCTGATGGGGCCTGTAGTCCTGATTCGATGGGAAGGCCCCCCCAAAGAGAAAGACAGAAGCTGAGACCTTGGGCCCACAAGCCAGCCCGTCTGGGTTTCAGGAGGGGCGTCCAGGCTCCTGGGAGGTTCCGCGCCCGGCCAGGGTGGGAGCCCCATCCTAGACAAGCCAGTGTGGGGTGCTGTGTTGGCTCACTTGGGAGCCAGCTGGCCATGGGCTCTGCAGAGGACCTCCTTCCTCGCACCGGTGATCTGTTTCTGAGGGACTTTCGTTGTGCTTCTCTCTTAATGCAGTCCAAAATTGAGGACATTAAATTTGAGCTAGAAGAGGAAGCTGAGAAGTCCATCCGCCTTCACTTCCAAATGGAGCAGATCGTCTACTGCCAGGACCAAGTGTACCAGCGGGCGCTGCAGAGGGTCCGAGACAAGGAGTCGGAAGAGGGAAAGAAGAACCAGAAGACAAAAAGCATGATGACCACCGAAGAATTTTCTCTAGTAAACATCTCCTTGTCTGAGATCTTTGAGCATCTGATGGCGTACCATCAGGTAAGCCCGTGGGCTCCTCCAAAGGCCGGTTTTCAGTCTGTGTCCTTGTCTCGTGAATGCCTCTTTGGCCTACCGGTCTCTGCACGGTGACCACCGGTCAGCTCGTCTTCCAGGCCCTTCTGGGAGCTCCATGGAGACATTGCGCCTCGGAGAGGTAAGCAGAGGCGGGGGCTCGGAGTCACCCACTTCTGGTATGGACAGGCTGTGTGGCCCTGGCCAGGTTAATTGACTCTCTGAGCCTCGGCTTTCTTCTCTGTAAAGTGATATTTCCTCCCAGTTCTTGTGAATCTTCAGTGTGATAAGCATGGGTAGGACCCTCTGCTCAACGTCAGTGGGCAATGGCTGTGTGCCCAGTAGAAGCGGCTCACAGAGATACATGCTCTCATGGCTGCTGTCCATTTCAACGAATGCGGAAAGCAGTGTCGTTCATGCTGGGGAAGGACATCCACCTCAGAGCCGCAGAGATGGGTCAGGGTCTGGACAGGTAAAGCAAATAGGCATCTCTCGGTTTACCAGAGATCTCCATCAAGTCAGTATGTGGATGCTCTCAGGCTTTCCGAATCCAACAGCGTATGCAGGTCTCCCGGGATCTGGCTGTCATGCAGATGTGGGTTGCAGGTGTGAGATGGGGTGAGGATTGTGCACCTCTAATGGGCTCCCAGGGGATGCCCTTGCTATGGGACAGAGACGGTCAGACTCCATTGCCTGCAGACGCTGTGACGTGTACCCACGTGAGTGAGTCCTGTGAAGGGCTAGTCAGTAGGCACCCATGCACCTTGGCTTCTCCTGCAGTTAAACCTACTACCTGTCTGGTCGTGGGCCTCACAGAGATGTTTAGAGGAGGCAATGCACAGACAGAATCCCAAGAGGAGACTGAGTTGATGGTGGACGATGTCCCCCACCCACCCCGTCCTGAGCCCTCTCTTCAACCCAAAAGAGGTCCTTCTCTGGTTTCTTGACATCATCCAAGGGAAAGCTTTCTTCTTCTTCAGGAAAATCTCTGTTTGGCGCTTAAGGCCTTCAGCTGATTGGATGAGGCCCACCCTTGTGTTCTCAGATAATCTCCCTTACTCAGAGTCAACTGACTGGAGATGTTAACACATTTACAAAATACAGAAATATCTAAGTTAGCATTTGATTGAATAACTGAGCGATTTGGCCGGGCCACAGTGATCTACGAAAGTAGCACACTCCGTTACGTTGATGAATTCTCCCCCACAGATGGCCTGCTTCATCCCACACTTGGCAGTTTGGTCTTCACTGAAGTTGTTGGCTTCTCGACATGGCGACTGGTTGAACATGAGCTCTTGTTGTGTTTTCTCTTACTACAATGAGGTGGGGTGTGGTTTCACAGCGCAAGAGCTATTTCTGTTTCCTATTTAGGAAACTGTGCTTCCGGCAGAAATTCTCTGCAGAGCAGGGTCTCAGATCTTGGCGATTTGTGGTGCAGAAACCCCAGAGTTTCTCGTCTGCCTGGTGACTTTCTTTTTGGTGGTTTTAGACCATGCTGGCGTGTTCTAGATTTCTGAGTTGGGCTTAATAGTTATTTCCTTGTGGGGCTTCCAAACTTTTTGTCAAAATGTCTCCACTAACGCTGCTGGACTTTGTCTCTGAGATTTAGAAACAAAGTCTATACATTAAAAGTAATATATCATTTCAACTTTTATATTTAAACTGTGATCCACTTGGAATTACACGGTGTCCAGAATGAGGCTTGCCCTAGATGGCTGTTGGTTGTCCTTGAACGATCACTTGAAGACCCTATGCCAGGCCCACTGGTGCATAAGATGCCTTTAATCAGTCACCCTCCTCCTCTGTGTCTGGGGTCTTTTTCTAGATCCCGAATTCTCTTCTACTGGTTGCCTTTTCCTGAGTCGATATCGACATGATTACGTGTGCAGCTTTTTATACAAGTCTTAAATGTTTAGTGCAGCTGATATCCCCAAATGGTGCGGTAAAATATACATCACGTAACATTTACCGTCTTAACTGTCTTTATGTGTCCTGGTCAGCGGCTTTAGGCACACTCACACTGTCGTGCCACTGTCCCCACTGCCTGCCTCCAGTACGGTCCGCATCCCGTCCCCATGAAACACGGAGTTCGCCTCCTGCCACCCCGATCCTCCCCCATTCTACCTTCCAATTTTGTGGATTTTCATGTTCAAGGCAGCTCGTGTAAGTAGACCTGTGCAACCTCTGTCCCTGCGTGTCTGGCTTATTTTACTCGGCATAATGTCCTCAAGGCTCGTCTTTGCTGGGACATGTGCCAGAATGCCTTCCTTCTAGAGTCGAGTGACTTTCCATCGTAGGGACCGACCACATCTGGTTTATCCGCTCATCTGTCTGTGCACATTTCACGTGTCTGCCCCTTCGGGCCGGATAATGCTGCTGAGAACTGTGGGCCCACCTGGCCTTGGGCAGAGATGTTCCGCCCGTTCTTGTTTGTTCATTTCAGTATGAATTGTCGGATTCGCTTACCCCGTTCCGGAGGAGACGAGAGGTGCTGACATGCTCACGGCGCTTACATTCCTTTAGCGGTCTGCCAAGGACACTCGACATCCTCGTGATGGGAGATTTCTCTGTCCAGGAATATCGAGGGTGTCTCTGCTTGAAGATCTCCTTTTGGGGGAGCCTCGGAAGTGTTTCAATGCTCCCTTGCGTAGACTGGGCACACTTTTTCCGTTTCGTCTTCTGTTTGCTGTCGATATGGTCTCTGCAGCTGATTCTTGTGCGTTTTCCCAACAAACCCTCCCCGTGCGGCACAGAGCGATGGCTTCCCATCCCCCTTCCCTTTCCAGTTTCACACCCGAACCTCCCGCTTCCGATCCTTTTAATGCAACTGGAAACAACCGCGGAGTCAGAAGGCAGCCTCATCTTCTCTGAATGTAACGAGAATGCTACTTTTCTCCAGTGAAGTATGATCCTCCCTGGCTAAAAGCAAGGTTTCAGTGGAACTGTGCTCCCCCTTGAGGTTCCAGGGGAGAATCTGTCTCTTCGCCTCGTGCAGCTTCTGGAGGCCGCCCGTGGTCCTCAGTGCGTGGCCACTCCTCCATCTTCAAAGCCAGCAATGCTGCATCTCCGACCTCCTTCCGGACCGCACGCTGTCCGAATCTGCGGCTGGCCTCCCTCCTCTGCACCTGGCCCTCCAGAAAATGGAGGATACTCTCCCTAGTTTAACATCACTGACAATCTTAACCCCATCTGCGTCCTCAACTCCCCTTTGCTGCATGAGGGCCTGTGCTGTTCTGTGGTCAGGACGCAGGTGTCCCTGTAGCCGTCTGTCTCCCTGGTGCGCTCATCATGAAATCGGGCAGGTGTCCCTAGGTCAGGGATTGGCACAATGGCCCCGTGGCTAGGTAAGGGCCAAGGCAGCTGACTGTCACCACTCAGAAATTTCTTCTCCATTACCGGAGAGATGGTTTCCCACAAACATGGCCTGTCTGGGGGATCTCCTGCTGGTTCCTTGTCCCCTTCCCTCCACCTGCTGTGGTGGCAGGCCACATCCCTCGCTAACTGTCACCCTGGAGCCCAGAGCTGTGTCCCAGCTCTGCTGCATGGCCTCTCGGGTGGCCTTCACCAAGCGCCTAGTCCACGCCTGGCCTCTCTTCCAACTTTTCCCTTTCAGCTTGTTTAATCTTTTTAACCGTCTCGTGGGGCCAGGTGCTCAGAGTCTCACTATTTTCTGGAGGAAGGAACGGAGGCACAGGGACAGGGAAGGGACATCAGCCTGTCTCAGGAGGCTTTCAGTAACAGCTGGGGCCTATGGAAGAAGGAGGGAGGGAGGAGGGAGGGAGGAGGGAGGGAGGAGGGAGGGAGGAGGGAGGGAGGAGGGCGGAAGGAGGGAGGAGGAGGAAGGGCTGACACTGACTTGGGACATGCAGACACAGCAGAGGACGCCCCTCTGTGGCTTTTGACAGCCCAGCCCTTTTTTCTGCTAAATAATTTTCATGTGGATTAAAAACCAAGCCTTAAAATCTTTCCAGCAGAGCTGCAAATCCATTGAAATTGGAGTTTTTGTTCTCAGTCTGTGCATTTACCCTGTCAGCCCATTTTATCCTCTCTGATCAGAAGGAACACGAGTGCTCAGGACTCCCGGGCCAGGGAGGCGGCGTCGGGGCTGGGGCGCTCCCTGCACCGGGGGTTCCCCAGAGGACACTGCTGGGTTGGAGGCCCAGCCGGGGGCGTTCACCTGCCCAGCCGTGCCCGATGCTCACAGGCTGCCGTTGGCCCCTCAGCCCTCCGTGACGGTGACCGTGACCTCTTCTTCCCCGCCAGGAGGCCACCACGCGCATCTCCAGCCACATCCCCCTGATCATCCAGTACTTCATCCTGCAAGTGTACGGGCAGAAGCTGCAGAAGGCCATGCTGCAGCTGCTCCAGGACAAGGACACCTACAACTGGCTCCTTAAGGAGCGCAGTGACACCAGCGACAAGAGGAAGTTCCTGAAGGAGCGGCTGGCACGGCTGGGCCAGGCTCGGCGCCGCCTGGCCAAGTTCCCCGGTTAAGGCGGCTCCCGGACCCGCCCACGTCTCCAGGGCACCTCTGCCGGGAGCGGGACCCGCGCTCTCCCCGGAACCCGTGCCACAGATCCGCGAGTAGGCAGCGGCCGGTCTTCCCAGCCACTCTCCGTGCTTGTCCCTGCGCGGGCAGAGAGCTTGGAAGAGGACGTAGGTCGTGATTTGGCCTGGGGGACCGCTGCCGCCACCGCTGCCTTCCCGCTTAGGAATAATGTATTTCCACCCTCGGGATTGTTCCCCCGAACCTCTGAGTCTCCCGTGGGGACCAGTGCATGCGAAGCAGCATCGTAGAAAGCTTAGTTCCTGCTTTGTGCTCCTTGCTTTCATGCCGCTGATGTTTCGGGAGCATCTGGGGAGCTTGGGACAGGTACTCTCAGACCCTGTATCTCACTGATTTGTAATAAACTGGTTTCTTCCAGACATGCTTCTGACGCCTCATGTTCTGGGGGGAGGACCCTGAAAATGATAGCGGGTGAGACCCCCGTGGCGCCCACGGCGGGGCCCTTGGCGGTCGAGCAAAGAACATGGCTGTTCACGAGAGGCCCCGGGGAGATGAGGACAAGCGGCAAAGCAGCAGGAAACAAAGGAAACAGGAGGGGTGGGTGACGGGCGTCAAAGGCCCAGGCCTCCCGTTAGAAGGTGAACACACTGACCATACCGTCTTGGGCATTTGAGGTTCACTAAGAGAGTAGCCCTTTAACGTTCTTACCGCAAGAAAAAAATATCCTCTTTTCCCCCCTGGGAGGTGCGGGAATGTTGGCTACTAGACTCGATGGGGTGAGTATTTCACAAACAGACAAAAAGCGCCCGGCAGGGTCTTTCCTGCAGATGGCTGGGAGGCAGCAAAGGTCTTGACCTTGAGTTGTCCTTGGGGAGCCCTGCAGTGTCTACTGTTCTCCTTGGTCTGGGGCAGGGGACCTGCAGAGACACCTGGCCGCAAGTGGCTCAGGCGCAGGAACCCGAATGGCAGGCTGTGCCCAGGCCGGACACAAGGGAATCTGCCTCCATGTCCCGTAAAAGCCTACAGGAGAGCCGTCCAAAGGAGGGTGGGAGCGAATGTTCTCCGGGGACATGTCCTGCACAACCAGAGTGAGCAATGGGAGCACTTTCTGCCGGCTGTCCAGAAAGGGAGTAGCTGCCCCAGGAGCTGTGTGTTCCCAGGCAGCGGGGGCTTCGGGCCCAGCCAGATGACCGCCTCGCTGGGGTAGCTGACTGGTGACATGTTCCCCTCCCAACCAGCCCCAAACCCCAGGTCCCTTCTGACCCTTGGGGTGCTAGGATGCCCAGTGCTTTGGCACAGTCTGAGAATTTGCTTGTAAGAGGGGCTGCCAGGAGAACAATGGGAGGTTCAACCAGTTTCAATCTGCTCCCAGCAGGGGGCGGCACCTTATGCCTTTCATGGCTGACCACAGGCTGGGGCGGGTTTCCCTCCTGCTAAGGGGAAACATTATTACCAATGCAAATAGACTCCTGCAAGAGTGAAGGCAGGTGGGTGGTGTGGGGTCCCCTCCAGCAGATGATACGAGGCCTGTGTCCCTTTAGCACAGGGATGCAGACCAGCTTCTTGCCGGGCCTGAGTAACGTCTCCTGCACCAGGCACCCCTGCCCCTTACGGGAGGATTCTGCAGGGATCAGAGGCAGCCCGGAGATGTCAGTGTTGCTCAAGGGTCTTCTTTTGCTGTGGTTACGATTTTCCTGGAGACTGAAAGAGGAGGTGGAGGAAGAAACCTAGTATGGGCTCCGGAGAATGGAATTTCCCCCGGGGAGCACACCTGCCTCGGACTCAGGAGGTCCTTGGAGTCACTTTCATTTCGGCCCCAAACAGCAGTTGTCTAGGGATTCCCCTGGGCTTGTCCTGACCTGCCATCCACAAGGGACAAGTGGACTGTCCCTACTCCCAAGTCGACTGTCCCCTTTCCCAAAGAAAGAGAGAGTCACCTGGTGTGGCTTCTTCACTCAGAGGACAGCCAGGCTCAGACGGGGGCGTCAAAGTGCCTTCCCTGTTCTCCCATCCACCATCCCTACCCCCTACCCATAAGGGACACTGCCAGACCAGAGCCTCTCTCTCCAGATTCTGCTGCCCCCTCTAGAGCACTAACAGGAAAGGCCATCTATCTGTGAAGAAAGAACATGCTAGAATACCTACGGTCCCCACACAGGAACCCTCACTTCAGGTGAGTCGGGTCCGGGGCTCCGCACCCCACGGGCTGGGGCTGAGTTTGGAGCAGAGCAACGAGAGGAGCCGGATGGAGTCAAACTGACTGAAACAGGAAGCCTTGGTTTTCCAGGACAGCGGGTCTGACATGCCGTAGGCGCTTAATAAATGCTGTGAGCAGAAGTGGAGCCTGGGACACACTGAGCATTTGTTCAGAGGACTTTCTGGATTCGTGACTGTCTTCTGAGAAGCTTGAGCCCTTGATTACTGTCCTTGAGGAAAAGCAAAGACAAAAGCAACCCACCAGCCAGAAAAGCCCCTCAAACGTCAATTTTCGTTTCAGAGGAAATTCCGAAATGAATGCAAGCGGCAGATCGCCCAGCAGGCAGCAGGGAGGGCAGCAAAAGGCACACGGATCTTGGCTTGCACCTGTCCGACCTAGTCTTTTCCTCCCAGGGAAGAAAGCCCTGAGCGATTCGGTGGGATTTCACTGGAGTAGAAGCTCGGTCTACTCGGTCGTCGTCACAGCAAGCTTCTAGCAAATAACCATTTATGGGGTTGGTTCCTTAAAACGAAGCTGGGACACCAGTGAATTTTTTAAATGTCACTTTATTTTGGTACTTTTCTTAAAACACCGGGTTTACTGCGGGGAGGAGTTCTGGTGTGTGTCGCACCGTACATCACCCTCCCGGACTCTGGGGCGGCGGCGGCGGGCCGGCCCCGTGGAGTTTGGCTCCAACCAGGGGCGCGGGCAGCGCCTTCCAACGCCAGGCTCAGGGCGAGGCCTGGGTTGGAAGGGAAATCAGAGTGGGATCTGGTGAGCCATAGGAGAACAGAGAAAAGGCTGAAAACCGGCCTGGAGTCTGGGTTCAAGGCAGGACTGTCCCCCATGAACAACTCAGCTGGAGGCACACCGAGGGGGTACAGGTTTCAGTGCTGGGAACTCACCCGCACAGCCAGGGGCAACACAGTGACCAACCCAAATTACTCACTTTTATCAATGCTGCTGTTTTCACTTTCCTCTGACTAGTATTTGGGGTTTACTTATATTAAGTAAATTAACTCCCATCATTTATAAAGGTTTTATTCTAAAGATTTTATTTATTTGAGACCGAGACAGAGCGAGCGACAGCATGAGCAGGGGAGAGGGGCAGAGGGAGGAGAAGCAGACGCCATTCCATGCTGAGCAGGGAGCAGGGGAGAGGGGCAGAGGGAGGAGAAGCAGACGCCATTCCATGCTGAGCAGGGAGCAGGGGAGAGGGGCAGAGGGAGGAGAAGCAGACGCCATTCCATGCTGAGCAGGGAGCTCAAGGCCGGACTGGATCCCAGAACCCTGAGATCAGGACCTGAGCAGAAGGCAGACACCCAACCTATTGAGCCACCCCGGTGCCCCATGAAGATTTTAATACTAAATACCAGCCTCTCCCTAGCTTCAGCATTCTGGCTAGATCTTCCAAGTGAGAAAACAGCCTCATCCACAAGTAAAACCACTCACAAGGACACTCCGGCTTGGAAACTAGAACTGAAAGAATCGTCCGCTGCCTTGCCTGTGTGGACACCGGAGGACTTGTGATCCGTTATTCGTGGATCCTTTATTTGCGAATCCACCTACTTGCTAAAATTTATTTGCAGCTTCAAACTCCACACTCACACGCTTTGGTGGACATGTGCAAAGTGGCCAAAAACGTGAGTGGCCCGACGTGCCCGCTCTGAGCCGAGCACAGGCAAGGTGAAACCCTGCCTTCACGATTCAGCTCTCGCTGTCCACAAGCGTTCCTTGTGGTCTGGTTAGTGCCACGTTCCCAGCATTTTATTTTTGCTGGTGACTCGCGGTTTCAAACAGCCGCTTAGGTGCTGCCCTGAGCCCTGGGCTGTGATGTGATTCACCAGGCAAGCGGGCGTGTGGCTAAGCTTCTCGAGGACTCCTGGTACCATTGGCCATGAGCTCCGTGCTACTGCGTCAGCGTGTATTCAGTGAAGTGTCTTTACACAGACACCTGCAAAACAAGGTCATGAAGAGACCAGCTGACAAAGACGGGAGGCTCCTAGGCACCTTATCCAGTCCGTTTGTCCCCTGGAGGCAATGATTTGCTATTCACTAAATCAGCGTTCCTGCTGGTCTTCTGATACGTGATTACCATGACTAAGACTCAGCTGTATTTAAGCGTGTTGCCTAACAAAAAAGACCTATTTTACTTTTTAATACTTTTTCTGTAATTTTAGCACATCTTGATATAATGAACCCAGTCACCTGTCATGTATGTAGGACCCACAGAATCTGCGCCATGCAAAGGATGTGAATGTATTTCTGTTCTCAGGCAGAGAAAAAACTCATCCAGTCTTTCTCTCTGGCTCTGTCCCCAACTCCATGGGGCTGGAGTCCCGGAGAGCTAAGGAGGTAGTGCTGCCCCCAAGAACTTAAAAGGGACTTCGGGAAGACAGCTGTAGGGGACAAGACGCTGAATGCATTTTTGGACAGGTTGACCCTGCAGAGGGATGTGTAGGATAATGGGTAGGGAGGTCTGGATAAAAGAGCTGGGTCTCAGGGCCCGAGTCTCAGGGAAGCTGGAGCCACGGGTGATGATGCCCAGGCAGGAGATACCGCGGGTCACCTCCGACAGGCCAGCCCTGAGGGCCGATGAAGCTAACCATTAGACCACATCTGCCCACCCCCTGCCTCACCTCTACCCTCAGACCAGCCCCCTCGCCCCTGCCTCCGCTGTGTAACACCTACCTAGCATTACTGCCCTCCAAGGAGAGGCAAACTGGTTCTGTGCGCCACCCAGATCTCCAAAGACTCAATGAACGTTTGGAAAAAAAAAAAAATGCATAATTTATTTGTACAATATTTCACAACTGAATTTACAGTTTAAAGAAGATATAAAGAAGACAAACAGTGGTCACAGAAAAAGAGGTTAAGGAAGGAACACATTCTCACCACGACAGTGCTTTTGAAATGAACATCTGACTTGGGGAGCAGGCGGAGTGCCAAGGGTTGAGAAGGCCCCCGAGATGCTGCCGCCCAGGAGGCACGCAGATCCCGGGAATGGAGCCCCACGACCTTCCGCTTCAAGGTGAAGCCCCAGCGGTAGAATCCTTCCTTCTCTTCTGGGAAACCAGCAGGCCTGAGCGCACGCAGAGCCTTGGAAAGCAGTCCTCACAGCCAAGAGCCCCGGAGCCCCGAACCCCCACTTGGCAAACCACAGCCCTTCCCTCCCTGGGAGGCCTGAAGGGTGGCAGGGGCCTTGGGGAGTCCAGAACGCCCCTTCCTCTTCGTTGCTGGCCCAGGCACTGCTGCTCAGCACCTGTGTGCGGGACACTCTGCAGAGCAGTTCAAGTTGGCCACTGTCTGCACTTGGCAAGGACGATCACTTCAAAGAGCCAAATGCAGCAACTACTTCCAAGGCGTGGGCCAAGACTCCGCAAGCACTGAGGTAGTAACACGTAGAAACTTGACATGCAACAGTGTATCTTCAATCATGCATCCCTGATTTCCCCTGGGGTGACCTCGATTTGCATGTGATTAGCAGGCTCCAGAGGGTCCGCAGGGCACCCCATTCTCCAAGGAAGAGGGGGGTGGGGAGCGAGGCTAGGTCTCCCTCGGGGGCACCCCATCCCATGGGCAGTGACCACCAGCCCAGCCGTGCTCAGAGGTGGCGTGTCTGCAATGGCTTTTCTTGTTCCGAGGGCTCTGTCCACGCTCTTGCCCTCGCGAGCAGGAGCAATCTTGTGTTCAGTCATGAAGGGCTGGTCCCCTGGTTTCCAGCCACCACCCAGGGCTGCTGAGAAGGCACTAAAAAATGACCAGCAAAGACCCCTGTGGGTTGGCCAGGGGTAGTCCTAACCGGCAGTGAACCCAGAAGCTTGCCCTGACCGTCCCCCCCAGCTTCCTCCCTGTCTATTGCCAGCCAGCCAGCAGCTGAGAAGTCACTAGTCCCAGGTGCATCCAGAAGTGGTTCCCGCAGTGGGTTCGGAAGGAAGATCCCAACACGGCAGCCTCCCACCCCCTGTTCTGCACTGGCCCTAGGTGCCCACACCCCGCTGGGCCCTCTCACCCCTTTCAGACGAGGGGTCAGGGAGCAAGGGCCTGTGGCCTGCGCAGAACTGTGGAGAGCGCCAAAGACAGACAAAGCCACTATTTAATAACAATGAAAGGATCTTCCAATCATTTCTAGAAATACACGATGCCCGGGGAACGAAGAACCGGCCCCTTTACTTTCTCACGGACACAGTGCCAAGGACGCAGGGCACATGGATTAGCTGTTTGCCTGTTTAAAATGGAAGAAAGAAATGATGTTATTTCTTCAGCCATAAAAAAGGTAGCCAATTGTTTCTGTTTTCTGCTAGACTGACTTCTAACCAAATGAGCGAGTGAGGGGGACCAACAGATACTTATTTCTCTGTCGCAGGAAGGTCAAGGAGTTGGGTGGGCCCCCTCTGGATTGATTCAGGAAATTTTCAACTTTCCGTATCTGTGGGCCCTGCTCCTGGGCTCCCAGGGAAGCTGTACCCCAATTCCGGTCATCACCACCTTTCCTTATACCTGGGAACTCCCGCTGCTCCCCCAGCCCAGGACACAGAAATCTGGCTCTCTCTGCTCTCTGCCTGTCACCGCAGTTGGGTAGGAGTCGTCTAGGGGTGCTGGGGAGCAGACCGGGCTGAGCCGACCTCGGAGGCATGGTCTGCAGGGAACAGGACAGCCGGGGGACAGCGAGCTCTGGACTCTGAAAGGCTCCCGGATCTTTGCAGCGAGCGATGCGGACTGCACACCCACACCCCACCGACTTCCGGGCTCTGACACACACTAGGAGCCCTCGGGGAAGAGGGGGACAGGAAAGTTACCCTCATTTGTCGGTAAATCCAGTCCGTAAACACCGTCACGTTTCCGTACACGCCTGGCCTGTTAGCTTTGGCACAGCCCGATCCCCAGCTTGTGTCCCCGATCAGCCACCAGATGCGGCTCTTCAAAGTGACCAGGGGACCTCCGCTGTCACCCTGGGGGACGCAGCAAGGGCAGAGGGTCAGACGCACACAAGCGGCCACGCGCCGAGGGCGGGGGTCGAGGTGGGCGCCCCGCGGGAGTCACGCGTGGGGGCGCGGGTTTCGGGGCTCCCCGAGAAGGGACAGCGCTGTAATTCGCAGGGACCACGTGCGGGTAACGAGTCTGCGGCGGCACCAGGCAGGAGGTACCGACCGTGCTCACCAGGCACTGAGCTGCTGACCGTACTTCTCAATAGTTCACAAACTTACTTCTGCCCCCGCCACAAGCTGATGAAATAACCCGCCCCCCGGGGGCGCTAGCGGGGGGGGGGGGGGCAGCACGCGCGTCCCCAGCGTCCGTCCCCAGCGTCCGCACCGCGCATGGGCACGGCCTGCGGAGTGGGCTCGGGAGCGGGAGCGGCGACGCCCCTCCCCCTCCCCCTCCCCCTCGCGCGGACGCCCCCACCCCCCCACCCCCGCCCCCACCCCCCACCCCCGCCTGGCCTGCGCATGCGCGCTCACCTGGCAGGAGTCGATGCCTCCCCGCAGGTAGCCCGCGCAGATCATGGCCGGCGTGACCAGGCTGTTGTAGACGTACTTGCTGTTGCATCGCCAGCGCTCGATGAGCGGCACCATGACCGCGTTCAGCTCGTCCGAGGTCTTCCCTGAGGGCAAGGACCACACGAGCTGCCGCGGGCCTCCCTCCCCCGCGACAGGCCACCGACGGGCCGGCCCCTCCCCGCCCGCCCTGCTCCTCCCGAGCCGTGTCCCGGACCGAGCCGTGTCCCGGACCGGGTCAGCCTCACGGCGGGTGCTGTGCGCGCGGTGCTGCCGGCTCCGGAAGGCCGTCCACGTTCTAGAATTTCCTTTCTCTTTACCCAGCCACGCGGTGTGGGGCTCCCTCCTCACCAGACCCCTCCGGGCGGCCCCGGAGCTTCCACACACTGCCCGACCTCTTGGCTGCCCTGCACGTCCAGCGTGAGCCCTTGTCGTCTCTACAGCTTCCCTCCTGCCTTCACACCTCCACATGGCTGTCCTCCAGGCACCACGGGCTCCAGGAGCCCAAACAGAGCCTCTTCCTGCTCTCCTCAACCCCAAATGCTCACCACCCAGTGCTCCCCGCTCAGGCCGTGGCACTATCACCACCACCACCGCCCCCCCAGGGCTCAGATCACGAAGCACAAAGCTGCCCTCCCTTCCCTGGGTCCCTGGGTCCCTGTCCCGCCTCTGCAGACATCCACTCCATCAACAAGACAGTGGCTCCGTCCCAAACGTGCACTGGTGTCCCCCGCTCCAGCCCACCACCCACGGCTGAGCTGCCAACTGGTCAGGCACGACCACGCCAGACTTCCCCACACTGGGGTTCAGCCCCCTCCTGCCTGCATCCTTTGCACTCCCCAGAGAGCCACCAGATTACGTCATTCTTTTTCCAAAATCGGATTTATTTGAGAGAAAGAGCACGTGTGCAAGCAGGAGGAGAGAGAATCCTCGATTAGACTCCTCTCTGAGCACGGAGCCTGAAGCCGAGCTTGACCTCAAGACCCTGAGATCATGACCCGGGCCGAAATCACAAGTCAGACGCTGAACCGAATGAGTCACCCCCGTGCCCCTGTTCTTCCCCTTAAAACCTGCCGATGGCTTCCCATCTCACGCAGAATAAAAGCCAGCATCCTCCCCATAGCCCGTGAGGCCCCGCACGGCGCACACCTTCACCCTGGCTCACCACGCCCCAGCCACACCGACCCTCGTCTCTTAAATAGCCTGGTCATTCGGATCTCAGCTCCGATGTTGCCTCTTCCAAGAAGCCTTCCCCGACCACCTCTTCAAAGCAGCCAGGCCCTTGCTGTCACAACTTCCTGCCGTTTGAAAGCCCTAATTCTGTTACCTGCTTCCTGGCTGGCACATTCTGCCCCCAGACACCCACGAGAAAATGTGGACATTATCCGTCCTGTTTTGTTCCGGGCTGTGCTCCCAGCCCATGGGAGGCGCCCCGCAAATCCGTGCTGATTTTTTCATCTGTCTTGGCCGCCGCGAAGCCGGGCACACAACCGTAGGCTCACCCGCGGTATCTGTGTTCACACCGGACGCCTGGGTGTCCGGCTGGCCTGCCCCTCCCAGACACACACCCCCACGCTGCCCCGCCTGGAACTTTTCAGCTTGCCTTAGAGGAGGTGCCCGTGCGCCGCACACACTTCTCACACGGCCGCGAACCACATGTAAGATGCCTCCTGGCACCACTAAGCGCTTGCAACAGGAGGGAGCAGAACCAGGATTAAAACCCAGGGCCTCCCCCTTCCAAACCGCATACTGTGTCCCGGGGCACCTCACCTTTCTCGTGGGTGGCCCCCCACCCGGAAATCCAGCAGGACTGGTTCGGCTCCAGCATCATGCCGGGGTTGGGCAGACACACCGGTTTCACTTTGTCTGCTCCAGAAGAGAACCCACGGTGAGCGGGTCTGGTCTAACCGAACGCTTCCCGCGACGGTCTTCCCCTGGCCCTTCCCCACCTGTGCGCGCGGGGCCCCGTAGTGCTGTCGCTCATGGGAAATTCCAGATCCCGACATGTTCTGGCACCCCCGCTTCCCGGCCCTGCACCCCTCCTTCGTACAGGCAGGGTGCTCCCTTCTCTGGAGTTACCTACTTGCAAATGGGATTACTGCCTCTAAACATTCACATTTGGGGTGCTTCCCGCTGCACCTCGGAGGCCCCTGCCGGACACCACCCCCACCGACCAGCTCCTTCTGGGTCTAAACTGTATCCCAACTTGAATCCAAACACCTCAAGGGGAGGGACAAGGCTCTGCCTTGTCTGTACCCAAGCGGGCTGGAACATTCCGCAGGGACCCTTGCACAGACTACAAATGGCCAAACACGAACCCAAGGGGAACCCTGCGTGGTTTTTACTGTTGTAAACTGTGAAGTGTCTTATTTTGGGGGGGGGGGGTCACGTGAAAACGGAAAAGTACTGACAAATGTTAGACCAGCAGTTCTCAACTACAGGCGATGTCGCCCCGAGGATGTTTCCAGCGACAGGACACACTGCTGGTTCAGCGAAAGGCGCTGCTGGCCTCTGGGGGTGGACGCCAGGGCTCCCGCTCCGTGTCCCACCCCGCGCAGGAGGGCCCCGCAACCGAAAGCGGCCAACCCCGAACGTCCACGGGGCTGTGGCTGGAGCCCCTTCCGGACTTCTGCGAGCTGATGAAATCATCGCTCTGTTCCGCACCCCTCCCTCCGGTTGGTCAGCACGGCCCGGGGTTCGTTCCCATCCACCTCTGTCCTTAAGATGCAGCGTAAGTGGCGCGCGCCTCAGGGACACCGGGGCGTACCGTTGAACGTCAGAGGCGTCTGCAACTTCATTAGAGCGATGTCGTTGTTCTTGGTCTTGGAGTCGTAACTGGGATGGGAAATCACTTTCCCCACGCGGTATCCGTGTCCGTAGAACATGAAAGACTGTGTCAGGACGCCCGCGAAGACCGTCCAGTACCGGGGGTTGTTCAGGGGTCTGGAGGACAGAGCCCGACGCCACTCAGTGTCTCGGCAGCGCGAACACGAAACACTCATGTGGTGACTGCAGAAGTCCCACTCCGGAGCCAGGCGTCCCAGAGGGGCACGACCCGCTAGAAGCTACATGAGAGGCCGGCGAGGTGGTCCCCGGCTCTCCCATCCCCCAGTCCCTCCCCTCTACATCGTCATGAGCTCCTCCGTCCTGTGCTCCACACCAGCCTGCAAACCCTCCAGGTGCTGAGACACTTTCTCTTGGGCCAGATGCCTCCAAAATGAGGTTTCAACACCTCCTTTCGGGCAGGACAGAGTCTCACCTACCTTTATGTGGTAGGCCATCTTCTGGCATACAGTAGGTGCTTAATAAATGTGCACCAATGTCTAGACTCTAGGTCTAACAGCCATCTGGGCATTAGCCTTATCGAGGGGTTTCCCTTGAAGAGAATCCTGGATCCCGGCAGCCGTCAGGAGGAGGAAGGAGGTAAGGAGGGAGACCTCGCTCCGTCCACCCTCCCCACAGCCCCGGGAGGCGGCGGCTCGCCTGTCCCACAGGGGTGCAGAGGGGACACTGTGGTCAGACACCTTGTGTGAACGGCCGAGGCCACACAGAGGGGAGATGGCAGGGCCAGGACCCAAGCCGGGCACAAGCTCCCTCTGACTCAGAAGAGATCTGCTACATGAACTTTCCTCCCAAATACGGATGCGACCAAAAAAACTCTGTTTAAAGGAAAAGGCCAACACTGTAAATGCTGGCTGCCCTCCCCGCTCCCCACCCATCTGTGCGGGCAACACCATCACCAAGGCTGCCTAACTGCAGGGCCCAGGGAACCCCGGGCAGAGCGACGCGAGGTCCTCCGGTGTGCCATCTGGAGGACGGGCATCCAGGAGAGACCAGGCCTCCCGAGGACTCAGCTAGGGTGCAGGCTGGAAGGGGTCCTGCTCCCAGCATCCCCCACATGGCAGCCCGCCCAGAGTCCAGCATGCTGGGGTGCCCGCATGCACCCGCTGGGGGGTGGGGGATAGGCTCAGCTCCTGCTGCCCATGCACAAGCCCACCGGACCCTCCAGCAGCATCACGAAGCGGGTGCCGTGCCCCAGGTACAGGCCAAGAAATCAGAGCTTGCAGGGGTCCCCCTAAGCCCCGAGCCATGCCCGAGACCCCCTCACCCCATGGACTTACTCCTCTACACAGTGCGCAGCTGTCACGATCCACTCAGGGGTGATGATGGAGCCCCCGCAGACGTGGGTGCCCTGCACGTGCAGGCTGACCTGCCAGGGCCAGTCCCCCGGGGACGCGCTGCTCCCGCCCACGATCCGGCTCTGGCGCATCGTCTTTCCTGCGACCCCGCACTCTGAAAGCAACAAGCACCGTGCCGTGGGCACCAGCGGGGCCTCCCCCGCCGGCTCCATCCCCCGTCTCCTGCCAGACTGCTGGGCCATTGCGGCTGCCTCTCGGTCCCACTCGTTTGGGTCTGAATTCGACAGAGTGTGTCCTAGACGCTCCCCGGACCCCCCCAGACCCCAGGGAAGCTTCTGCCGGCCTTCGATGCCGCCTGTCATTTGGCCCTGATCCTGTCAGGGTCTCCTGCACAGCCAGGTGGGGGATCTTGGATAACAAGAGGCCGGGGCCTGCTTGAATGCTCAGAGGCCCCAAGGTTCCTGAACAAAGTAAAGGAGGATGGGAAGGAAGGAGGAGGGTGGGAAGGAGGAGAGGGTGGGGGAGAGGGAGGGGGAGGGAGGAGAGGGAGGAAGGTGGGGGCAGGGAGCGTGAACCCTCAGTGCCTGGCCTGGTGCCACGTGTGCCAAGTTCTTTGCCAGAAAGGGAGACGAGGCTTCCTTTGTGGAAACCCGGGATCACCGGTGGGAAAAAAGCCTCATTTACAAGACAGAGCCTCCAGATTGGAGGGGAGGGTGAAGCGGGGGCCTCAGAAGCACAGGGAGCAGCTCACCGTGGACCAAGACCAAACGAGAACGGGAGGCTGGAAGGGGGTGCTGAGGTCCCCTGGGACTTCAGTCTCCGAGCCCCTCCCGTCCCCTGCCCTGTCCCCATCCCCAACAGCATAGAGGAGTTGGCTTCCGTCAGTGTCCCCCAATGTGCCTGCAAACTGCTAGAGTGTGGGGGGTCTCATGCCCCACAAGGTGGATTGCGAGGGCTGGAGGATGGGGCAGGCACCACGCTCTCTTAGGGCCTGAAGAACCTTGAGCTTAGCCAGCTGGGAAGCAGTGGCCGGGACCTGGGGGGGTCACTCAGCCCCCCGGGAGTGGCTACTGGATTCACCTCTTGAAAAGCTGAGCTTTGGAACCAGTAACAGGGCTGGGCCACCCCAGAGAGGGGAGCACAGGGACGGTGCCTCCCACACTGACAACGGTTTGGAAGCTGTAAGTAATCCCAACCCGGGGATGGGAAGAGCCACGGCCTCCAGCCCCACCTGGAAGGGGGCAGGAGATGGGGGCCCGTTAGGTTCCTAAGACTGCCTGTCCTCAGGGGACGGCTGTCCTGGACCCGAGGCTGAAGGCACCTCTAGCACACGGTCTTCCAAGAAAGGTGTTCCTTGCAGGGAGCCGGGGTGCAGGCAGGACGCAAGGCTTCCAGGCCCATCCCAGCCCATCCCCCCACCTCCCCAGACACCAGGGAGGCATTTCTGAGCCTATTGCTTGTTCCCTGTTTAGGGGGTAATCCAGAATCACTTACCTATACAACGCAAAGAAACCACTGTTTTCGAGGCACAGATGTCACTGCAGAAGAAGAGGGGACACTCTGGTCACTCTGATGCTCGACCCTCAAAATACTTAGAAATTAACATTTTCTTCCAATGTTCTCGCGGCCCGGCCTCCCCAGTGTGGAAGGGCCCACGACCGAAGACCCGGATAAGGAGAGCAGATCTACATGGGGGCACCGAGTCCAAGCCCGGCTTTCAAGTCTCCACTGTGTGCCTCTGGGCGGGCTACGTCACCTCCCCGTGCCTCAGTTTCCCCATCTGTAGAGTGGGACGAGAAGGGTACCACGTCGGAGTGGCACCCTGTAACATGGCTACGATTTTCATTCCCAGGACTCGAAGTCAGCCCCTGGTTTTGTCCGGAACCATCCGGAAAGTTCCAGGTTCCTGCTTTACAACCGCACGGAAAGCAAGGGCAGCCGATCACTGACTCAGGAACCAGAGAAAAGTTACTCGTTTGGGAGGGAAGTGTTTGAAGTTACAGCTGAAAGATGAATGACCAGTAACTCCTACATAGTGAGGGAGAGAATCAGCCCTAAGGTGCTGGCTCGAACCGCGTCCCAGCCACACGGTCACCGACAGCCCCCTCTGCTGGCCACCAGGAGGGATGGCACCCACTTGCCAATCTCCCCGTAGCCCGGCTTCACGCCCGCCCCCTTCCACAAGCAGTGCTGAGATTCCAATCACAGAATCACCCTCGCGTCCTAGCCACACCTGGTCCAGAGCCAAGCCCTGCTTCCTGCAACCTCCCCAAAATGACCCAACAAAAGCTCAAGTCTGTTGTACAAAGTGCCCTCGGCCACCCTCACACTGAGAGCCCCGTGCTGCCCTGGACACTGCGGGTCCTGCTGGTCTTGGACTGCGGGGCTTAACCACCCCGAGAGAGGCCACGTTCCCATGAAGAAAAGATGTTTTCTGAGAATCACGAGGCCAACCGTCCTCTCCGTGGAGGTGCCGCGTGCGGCCGCTCGGACTCCAGTGGGAGCCTGTGACCCGGGTATCAACGCAACCACCCCCCCACATGTACGGGACACCCCATGTCCCGTCTGTGGCAGAGCCCCCCAGGCGCCACAGACTTCCTCGTCCTCCCTGCCAACCCGGCGGCCACCTCGTGAGCTCCCGGGGCTCTCGTGGCCAGAAGGCAGCCTTCTGTCCCTGCTCAGCCCCGAAGTCGCAGGGAAGTGGCCGCAGAACGGAGACACCCAGCGTTTACGAAGAGCCCCGGCAGCTGTGCTTAGCAGAACACAGCCCTGCTGTTTTGATGCTTGCACCTGGCGAGCACAGCCCTCCTCCTGTGACAGGCTCACCCTGTCACATTCCTGGGGACAGCCAGGCTGGGCAGCTTGGGCGGAAGTCAGCCCCCTTGCCCCGCGGCCAGCAGCCACCAGGAATGCAAACTGCTGCCAGCCTCCCACTCAAGGGAAAGGAGGGGCGGCATGGTTACTTCACCCTCCGAGTCGAGGGCAGCCCCTGGCAGCTGGCCGACAGGGAGGAGCCGGCTTGGCTAGCCACCTGGGGATGAGCGACAGGGGCCTGGGAGCGGACCAAGGCCTACGCACAGAGGACACTGTGTGACTTTTACGTTAGAGAACATTCAGGTAATAATGATGATCCCGGGAAGACAGCAGGACACTAATGCGATCTCCGGGAAGCAGGATTCCTGGGCTGAAACTGGCAAACACCCGTGCAAAGTGCGATCAGTTGGTCCCCCGGGCTGCGACCCTGAGGCTTTCTCTGGACACACACCCTGTACGTAGCATGTACGTCTCTAATGTCCAGCGAGTAAAGAAAAGCAGTAAGGGAGTAAGGGGGCACCTGGGGGGCTCTGTCGGTGAAGCGTCTGCCTTCAGCTCAGGTCACGATCTCGGGGTCCTGGGATCGAGCCCTGTGTGGGGCTCCCTGCTCTGTGGGGAGTCTGCCTCCCCCGACCTTCCCCTCCAGCTTATGCTCACTCGCTCTCATTCCGCTAAATAAATAAAATCTTTTTAAAAAAAGAAAAGAAGGCAGTGGGGAGAACTCTCCATTTTATGACGTCATCCGAAGCCGTCAAGGGCACCAACAGTAAATAACCCTTAGCTGCTTCCCAAAAATGAACCCAGAGCAACCAGCCCCGCTTACAGGTCCCCTCTCCCGCCAACGAGAAACTCGGCGACACCCGGAATTCCGGCTCAGGGAAAGCAGCGTCGGCACGGACTCCCCGCGGTGTCTCCCAGTGGCTCGTTACCCACCTTCGAGGGAGAAAGGCATCGCCCAGTACCTGTGGTACAGCTTCTTGTACAGGTCCGTATTGCCGGCACTTGTGTTCAGCTTCATAAAGCTGGAGGCTCCGCTGTCATCCACGATCCCTTGGCTAGAATAAAAACTATTCCTGAAAGAGGCAGAAAACATTAATTAAAACAACGGCTTCCCGATAAGCAGCCCCGAGTCCTGTGCCTCTCATTGGACAGCTCTCGCACGGGATTCCAATTAAGAGAAACACTGACGGGCATTTGGAAAACAAATCCCCAAGTTCCAATCAAGTGACCTTGGGTGAGAACCATCCCGTCCACCGCCCCGGCAACAACCTGGAGGGTCAGGTAAAAGCTCTCCACTGGCCTTTTTCTAAGCTCCCAGATTAGGGAGCTCCAGGGTCAGGATAAAGAAACCAAGAGGACAGGAAGTGTGAGCACAGGAACTTCAGGAAACGGACAGACGCTGAAACCCACCCAGCTATAAAATCCCATCAGGTCCTAAACTGCGAGGGGGCCTCACTAGGTCATTCGACTGCAATCTGAGAACGGCATTTGGAAATAGTACAATAGCTAAGATGCCACATTTCTTATCAAGTGGTAATTAATTTTGAAAACTGGCCTCTGGCGAACCCCCTAGGACTGCACAAAGGTCATATGGGGACACTCCAAGGAAGAGGTGGTGGCATTAGGGTAACACGGCCCAGCCTTTCCCCGTGGACCCAGATGGCTGCCATGCCCTCCGGGGGATGCTCTGGTGAGCCTCCGACTGGGAACCCCTGGGAAGGGCCCTCCTGCCTCTCCTACCCTCCCCGCGGCCCCGGGCAGGGCTGAATTGTCTTCCATAGAAATCTGATGTCACTTCTCTCCTGTTCAAAGGCTTCGGTGCCTCCCGCAAGCATGCACAGTGAAGGTCAAGGATGATCTCTTCCCTCTGACCTCCCCCAGGGACCCGCCCCTGCCCATCTCCACCGAGGTCCCATCAAGGACCGCAGGAGAGGTTAAGGCTTAAACTCTGCCTAGAGGCTCCTGGAGAAAAGAGCCACCAAAGACCCTCAGCTAGCACCTTGGACCTTGGTGACCCCCGAGTAACAGAGTGGGACGGCAGTGAATCTTGGTCACCAGAGGCAGGAAGGGGCGGGGGAGGGGGGAACGCAGTGGGCACCTGCTGGCTTCCCCGGCCAGCCCTGGGCAGGAGACCACTGTCCCAGCGTCGGTGTGCCGGGACGTCCAGGGAGGGACGGAGGGGATCCTTCCCGGGTTTCCGCAGTGGGGCCACACTCACCGGTAGCCCATGTCCTGGCAGGCGGCCCTCCCGTAGCTGTCGCTCCAATCGTCCTGACACACGGGGTGCCAGGACTTCCTCTGGGCGGAGTACACCTGGAGGATGAAGTTCGGGCCGTAGAGGCGAACTGCGGCAGGGGAGAGGCTCTGTGAGCTCTGGGAGGCCGTCTGTCACCCCCGAGCCCCCAGCCCTCGACACAGAGGCTCAGTGGGGGGCCGCACCGGGTCCCTGGTCCCCAGGCAGGTACGGACCACCCCGGAGGAGGCGTCCCCGGTCTGTCCCTTCTCAGCTCTCGCATGCTCTTGACCCCACAGAACCGAATGCAGCTGCTGGGCCGGGACCCGCCCCAGATGTTCAGCAGCAGCATTCATCCCAGCGGCCAGGGGCAGGGAAACCTAAGGGACCGTCCGCAGAGGAACGCACAAAGTGCGGTCCATCTCCACCACGGGGCACCACCCAGCCCTGAAAGGAGCCAAGCGCTGGCCTCGCTTGCATCCCTGTTCGCCCCCGTTTCTGTGAACTGCGCGGAGTAGGAAATCCACAGCGACAGAGGGCAGGTGAGCCACTGCTTGGGGCCTGGGGCGGGGTGGGGCGGAGGGCGGGGGAGGGACAAGCGTGGGGGGGGGGACGGACCCCTCAGCCTTCCCTTAGCAGGTGACGAAGTGTTCCAGAACTGACGCGGGGATGGCCGCACTTACGTGGACGTGTAAAAACCACCAAACTGTGTAATCTGGGTTTTTTAAGGTTTTATAGATCTATTTGTCAGAGGAGAGAGAAAGCAAGTGCACAGCAAGGGGGAGAGGCAGGCAGAGGGAGAAGCAGGCTCCTCGCTGAGCAGAGAGCCCGATGCGGGACTGGATCCCGGGACCCTGAGATCATGACCTGAGCCGAAGGCAGACACTTAACAGATGGAGACCCCCAGGCGCCCCCAAATTGTGTATTGTAAAGGATGAATTTCATGGTATGTGAATTACACCTTGATACGCTGATTTTTTAAAAATAAGTGAATAAGGTAAAGGGTTTCTTAAAAATGACCTTTAAACGATCCTTTTGAACAAGCTGACCTCTCGTGCCCGATACCCTGGGTCCCAGGGGGGTGCCCCAAGCTGTGCCCCGTGCCCTCGCACGCTCGACCTCTAATCCAGCAGCGCCTGGCCCAAACGACCCCAGTTCTTTTGCTGAAAGACGCGAACATTATACCTAGTTGAAGCCCCACTTTATTCCGGTGCCTTCTGGATCCAGGATCCCCAGAATGTTCCCTGTGGGAGCGGCCGCGTGGAGACGGGCACAGCCACAGAGCGGGAGCCCCTGCGGCTGCAGGCCTGACCCGGGTCCTGAACTAACAGAACGACCCTGAAAAGGGCCGTGAAAGAGGGCCCGCCGCGAAACGCTCTGTTCCACGCCGTGCACAGTCGAAAAGCGTGTGAAACCGTGAAACCGCACTCTGAGGTCCGAGGGCGGGAACCATGGGGTGTCAAATGTAAAAGGAGGGCCGGTCATTGCAGACCTCATTCTCGCCTGTGGCCACAGCTCACGGCACGTCCTGAACGACACCTTCCAGCGCATTCCCTGCGAAGCCCGCAGCCCCAGGCTCATCATTTCCTGATGCTGCCGGGGTGAGTGACCCCACACGCCCCGGGCCAGCCAGCCGCGTGCTCCGTGGGCGGACAAACGCGCTGTGCTCCAGCCCGACAACGGACTAGGACTGTGCCCTAAAAAGAGAAGAGCCACCAAGCCAGGAAAAGCCAGGGAGGAAGCTCAAGTGCCTATCACAGCGAGTGTCAGAAGCCCGTCTGGAAAGGCTACAAGGCACAGGATTCCAACAGGTGGCACTCTGGAAAGGGCACAATTACGGAGATAATAAAACCATTCGTGGCTGCCGGGGCCCAGAGAAGGAAAGGGTGGAGAGGCAGAGCGCGGACGGTTTTCAGAGCAGTGAAAATCCTCCGTATGAGATCATGACGGTGGCTATGGGTCATGATGCATTATTCAAACCCTCTGTCCAAGTGCAAACACATTATGCATTTGCCCGCACGCCAAGAAAGAACCCAAGCGTGAACTAAGAACTCAGCTCACTCTTCGTTAAGAAGAATGTATTAATCATGGGCTCATCAATTAAAAGGAAAGGCCCCTACCAGGGCAAATGTTAATGGGGCAGGTGTGTGCGGGGCGGGGACCGGGGGAGTCCGGACCAGACGCTCGATCCTCTACACACTCAACACTGCTGAAAAATAAGGTCCGCTAAGTTTTCTAAGAAATCACTGGAATTAAACATAATTCCAAAATTAAAAATAAAACAGACCCTGCGGCACAGCAGAAAGAAAAGGAGACATTGCCTTCTGGATTTGTGGTCATTTTAGAGGCTTTTTTCCCCTCCAGTGTCTCTGTGATCTAATGCTAACAGGGAGAGGTGACGGGGAGTCAGGAGGACACAGGCTGTGCCGATCACCGGGGGTGGACACAAGTGTCCCATGGCTACTCGGTACACCTGGAACTAATATTCCCCTGCACGCTCACTAGCTGGCATTTGAGTAAAAACCTGAAGGGGCACCCGGGGGGGTTCAGTCGGTGAAGCGTCTGCCTTCGGCTCAGGTCATGATCCTGGGATCCTGGGATCGAATCCTGCGTTGGGCTCCCTGCTCAGCTGGGATCCTGCTTCTCCCTCTGCCCCACCCCTACTCAGGCTCTCTCTCTCTCTCTCTCTCTAATACAAATGAACTTAAACACACACACACACACACAAAAAAACTTTTAAAAAAATGCTAACTAGGGAAACATGACCGTTGATAGACCAGAGAGCTGGAGATGGTCTCAAGTTCAAATTCTTTTCCTCAGTCTTAGGAATTTTTCGGCTTTGCTGAGGTGTAACCGGCCAAGGACCCTCGCCTACGCTGGAGGGGTACGACCTGGCGTTTGGAGGCGGCACGCACACCCTGTGTGCGCCTCACGCCGCGGTCACCTTCCTCCGCCGGAGAACGCCTGACGTCCTCCCTCCCAGCCAATCTCAAGTGTGCGAAACAGCGCGCTCCCCGGGCCACCCTGAGCCGTGCTTCAGCATCTCCCGTGACACCGAACGGTCCCGGAAACCAAGGCCATGGACGCAGCCCGGGTAATTCAATCCACATACGCATATTCGAGAGCAGGTAGGCTGTGAGGAAAGGACGCTCCGCATGTACGGGAACGCTCTCGCGGGATGGGGATGCTCTAGCATCAGAAGACGCGCGTCTCAGTGACAGTAATTTCTGCTCTAAGGGGGACGAATTAAACACACAGAAAGGCGTGTTCTGATCTGATACAGAGGACACACGCAGTGCCGTGTGCACCAATCTGGTTTTCTACCAGTCATCGATGTGGAAATTGTACAATCCCGAATTCAGCTGGGTCGATCAAATTACACACATGCCAACGCTCTGACCCGGCGGTCTTAGTTCTGGGGGTGTTTCTCCCCGACGTGCTCCTACGGTTGGAACACGCGTGTCATGTCCATGGAGACGAGGGGACTCCCAGGGCCCTGAAGCCACACACCAGAGCACAGAAACGGTCCCCAGAATGTGTCATCTGTGCCATCAAGACCTGCCCGTCAGCTGGGCACTGAGCATTGAGAAAGGAGGGCAGCAGGAAACAGACACACACTTATGTGCTTTTTCACTTAAAAACTCTCCGGAAGGAGAAGCAAGAAACACATATTGCTGCCTGAGAAAGAAGCGTGATTGGCTGGTGAACGGGCACGCGCGTGTGTGTGTACATGTGTGTACGTGTGCGCGTGTGTGAGCAGAGCGGGGGACATGGAGGTGTCCCTGCATATCCTTTGGTACTTCCTGATGCTGATCTGCCTGAGGACATTAATTCAAAGTATTTTAAAAAACACAACTTAACCATTAAGAGGAGGGTGGGGGAGGGTCTGCAGGACACAGCAGGTCTGCTGGAGTCTGTCCTCGCACACGTGCGTGCGCACACGTGCGTGCCCACACGTGGAAACACCAAACGCCATCACACAGGACAGCTGAACTGCGCTCCACGAGCCCGGACGCCACCGACTCAGAACGGTGACAAACCATCATCAGCAACACACGGGGCAGACTCAGCTGTGTTCTGAGTTCCAGGTGCGAGTGCGTCACTGCCCAGCGCAGACACTCCCCGACGCGGACGCGGCGCGCAGGACCGAGAGGCTCCAGCCTGGGGACAGGTGACCCCAGGGGCCCTACGGTGCCGGGGCCGGGGCCCACCTTCCTCTCTGGACTCCCCCTGACGTGTCCCCCATAGGTGCCGGGACTGGGCAGGGAGGGCGTGCAAGGCAGCAGTCCTCACCCTGGAGGGCACAGGACTAGGCAGGGGACCCACATTCCCTGCCGGCCACAGGCCTCCCCGTGCTTAAATAAAGGGGAGGACTTACGGCAAACTTGGGGGGAGAGGGGAAAAGCTTCTGGTCATAGTCCTGGTGCTCCCTCAGACTGCAACTCTGAAATTTGTTTAAAAACAAGAGGTTCTTGGCGGGGGGCTGGGTGGCTCAGTGGGTTAAAGCCTCTGCCTTTGGCTCAGGTCATGATCTCAGGGTCCTGGGATGGAGCCCCGCATCCGGCTCCTTGCTCAGCAGGGGGCCTGCTTCCCCCCCCCCCAACCCCATGCCTGCCTCTCTGCCTACTTGTGATCTCTTGTCTGTTCAAATAAATAAATAAAATCTTAGAAGAAAAAAAAAAAAAAAGGTTCTCAGTTCAGCGTGTCAGAGGGGCGCAGCAAGGAGCAGGACGCGGGGGCGCAGCACCACAGGCCACAGCCAGGCAGGCGGGCTCACACGTTTTGCCAGAGGACAAACTACAAGGTCATCAGGAGAAATAAGCCAGCTGCACACCAGGGGCAGAGGTCAGCTACACGCACGCGGATAACGCCAGCTCCTCCACGTCCGCCCACCCACGCGACATGGAAACAGCCCACGACGGTCCCTTCGGCAGGGGCCAGGCCGGGGTCAGGGTCACGCCGGGGCTGGCTGTCCATGCATACGGGCATCTCACCCACACACGCACCCTTTTCCAGGACATCCACTCCACCTGCCCTGAAATCCCTCCTAACGATTAACAGAAAATAATAAAAAGCCAAAGCCGGGTGCCTCTCTGTGACGAGAGATCCCCACATTGCTGAAGGCGAGCGGCTTGAAAATACAGAGCCCAGCTCCGCGCTTGGGAGCCCGCCCTCCCCTCCCCTCCCACGGCCGTGAGGCTGGGCCAGCAGGCACTCTCTGAGCCTGGGTCCTCGTCTGCGGTTAGAGCATCTGGGTCGCGGTTCAGTGACCCCCCCCCCCTCGGTGCCCAGGACGGGGCGCAGTCTGGGCATCAGGGCACAGAGGCTCCCTCCGCGGGTGCACACGTTGCCGACTTACCGCATCGGTTCTCGTCCTCCCCGCTGGGGCAGTGCAGGACCCCGTCGCACCAGTGAGAGGGGCTGATGCAGGTTCCCGACGAGCCGCACTCTATCCCGGACACCGAGCATTTGTTCTCCACTTGCGAGTGACGGGAGGGAGACCCAGTCAGCCGGAGACGCGAAGAAAACCTCACGCACACGGCGCGCGTTCCGGCGTCCTCCCTCAGGGTCCCAAGCAACAGGAGAGAAGAACCCTTCCCCCCTCAATGTTACTAAGGAGCAGATGTGTCCTTGCCACCATCAACAAAAAGCAGCAGCGCTGGCAGTCAGCAACAGCGGAGCCCCTGGTGCAAGTGGGAGGACCCGTGGCCTTGGACTTGGACAGCACCCCATGTCCTCTCTGCCACACAGGTGACCTCTGAAGCTGAGTCCGCACTGCCCAGGGCTGACGGAAAAGGCCGGGCTGCAGGTCACGAGGTGGCACAGGACAGTCACACCCCAGCACGTAATCGGTGATGCGGCCACCGAGATTCAGGGACAGCTGTGGCTGAATCCCGAGGCCGGGACTCTGTGCTCCCCGGTGCCGGGCGATGCCTAGTGCCCACAGCACTGGATACAGCTGGAGTGGGTCAGTGCTCACCAGCCCACAGACCAGCAGGAAACATGAAAGTGACTCAGGACAGCCCAGACAATGCGGTCGGATGACAGTGGTTACTCATGTGTCCCCATCACCAAAGAGAAGAAAGAGAAGACAGCTGCTTGGGGGAGAGAAACTTCAGGAAGGCTGGTGGACCCCCCACGTGGAGCAGGCACCCCACAAAGGCTTGGTTCCCCTCTGACACTTACTGAACTTCCAGAGCAGAACCGCAGTCACGGCGGCTCCCGCCAGGACGGCCCCCAGGGAGATGGTGATGCACAGCGCCTTCTTGGCCTCTGGGGAAGGGGGAGAGCACACGACCGAGTCACAAAGTTTCTTTAAGCTCCACTCTCAAATCTTACCCGCTCCTTTTAAAAGAGGATGGCACATTAAGCAGAAATTTCTCATACACTTAAAAATGAGACTTAAAATTTTAAGAACGGGTCTGGGGAGATCTTACATCTCCCACAGGAGAAGCCATGATAAGAAGTAACCTTTACTTATGGTAAGGTTTTTTTTTTTATATATATAAAGATTTTTATTTATTTATTTGACAGACGAGATCACAAGTAAGGCAGAGAGGCAGGCAGCGAGAGAGAGGAAGAAGCAGGTTCCCTGCTGAGCAGAAAGCCCGATGCGGGACTCAATCCCAGGACTCTGGGATCATGACCTGAGCCGAAGGCAGAGGCTTTAACCCACTGAGCCCCCCAGGCGCCCCAGCTTATGGTAAGTTTTAAAAAGTATGGCTTTGTGGGGCGCGTGGGTGGCGTGGTCGGTGAAGCGTCCGACTCCTGCTTTCAGCTCAGGTCATGATCTCAGGGTCGTGAGATGGAGCCCTGCGCTGGGTTCCCCACCACGCTCTCTCTCAAGTAAAGAAATAAGTCTTAAAAATATAAACTGTTATGGTCTTAGAATAGTCCAGTAAATGATTCATGTAAAAAATTGCCTAAAAGAGGGAAAAATACCTTGTTTCGGTGATGACAAGCATAGGAAAACAATAGCAATGTCCCACCTCCCTGGCAGCAGTGCTCAAGGCAGAATAAATCGTCCTAACCCAAGACCGTTCAGGGAAAGGCTGCCGCAGAGCCCCGTGCCCCGTCCTCAGGCGCCATGTGTGGCCGTTTGTGCTTCAAATACCTCTCGTGACATTTATGAAATACTTATTCATTCGTAGTTATGTAAATTCAAATGCTCAACGGCTACAGGAGGCCAGGGGCTGCCTCTCTGGACACGGCAGAAATAGAATGTTTCCGTCCCTGTGGAACGTTCCACTGGGGACCGCTGACATCTGTCCACTCTTTGGTTTAGGCAGGAGCACTGGGCTCACATCTCGGCCAAGAATCAAGTCATTTGGAGACGGTCCCCAGTGATCTCCAGTCAAAACAAACCCACAGGTCATTGTTGGTCAGAGCCAAAAGCGATTATCAAGGGTCAGACACACCACACCCAAAGCAGGCGTATTCCTCAGAGGAAGCGGGGGAGAGGCCAAGGGGAGGGAGTGGAGAAGGCATTCACAGACCCTCCCACCCCCAGTTTACAGGAGGACACCCAGGTCGGTGTCCCGGAGTGTGGGGAAGACCGGGCCCCCTGCACCCATCTGTGCCTCTGGAGTCTGCTGGACCAGGGCAGACCCATCGAACCGGGCTCAAAGCCACAGCTCTCGTCCTGCTGCCACATTCTCAAACCCTAGTAGCAGGCTTAGGAATCGCCCGTGGCGCCCGCGAACGTGTTTCCTGGCCCTCATCACCAGGAACTCAAGGGTCCGCTGGGGAAGAGGAGGCGTAGATCTGCAGTCCTAACAGGTTCACGGGGGAGGCAGAGGCCACTGGCCTGGAGAAAGCCCCATGCCACCGAACCACGGTATCAGAACGCAGGGCTGGACAGGGCAGGGCGGAGGCGCAGAGGAAACTCAACAGGGGACGTTGCAGATGCCCAACTTGACTCCCTAGCCAAGGAGGATTTCTTCCTTTCGGGGGGGCTTTCCTGTTCTCTGACCTGGATAGACTGACCTGGGTTTTTATCTAGGATAAGATAACGCCCGCGGTCAGCCAAGAGCTATTACATTTAGTCTTCTGCACGTCTCACTGAGCAGCCAGCGATCTGCCCAGCTCTCACGGGGAGCACGCAGGCAGGGGGAATCCCCGAGGCTACCTTTTGAGGACGGGCACCTTGCAATCAGTTGTCTGGTCAGCCCAGACTTGACTTGGGGCCAATCTGCAAACGCAACGCCGTTGCATTTAACGACAACAGACGACTCATGTACCGTGGTCACCATCGAGTGCGTCTCTCGTTGACTCGGCCCTAACTCGACCAGGGCCAACCACCTGCATCAGACCGTGACCTTCAGCGCTCCGAAACCCAGACTTGAGGGTGTGTAAGCACGGGGACTCAGCGTGGAACCTTTAGGACGGTTGCTGGAGCAAACAGACAACAGGGAGGCCCCAGAAGGCCGGGCCCCTGCACTCCTGACGGGTTCCTCTGGATTTGCGCTACTAAGTAATGCGTAAAACACTCTCGAGGCTCTGGCACGGCTAGATACTGCTCGATTTCAAACGTACGGCGTTCTGGAAAGAAAAGCCAAACTATGGAGACTGAGCTCAGTGGCTGCCAACGGCTGGGGAGCCGCAGGGGGGGGCTGAATGGATGGAGCATAAGGAATTTCGAGGGCACTGGAACTATTCCGTATTTTACTGTAATGATGGACATCCGTTACACTTTGGTCAAAAGCTACAGAATATACAACTAAAGGGGCGTGATCCTCACAAAACTATGGACTTTAGTTAGTAATAATGTATCAACATCAGCTCATCGATTGCAACAAGCGTGGCAATGCTACGGCAAGATGATGGGACAAACTTGGGGGTGAAAGAAGGGGTATATGGGAATCCAGCACTCAGTTTTCTGTAAGCCGGAAACTGCTCTAAGACAGTCCATTAATTTAGAAAAATATGTCCAAGGCCAAACACTGAACTTCTAAAATGTACATGCAAGTCAATAAAATGGTTTTCAAAATAGCAAAGTAAGGGGCGCCTGGTGGCTCAGTGGATTAAGTGTCTGCCTTCGGCCCAGGTCATGATCCCAGAGCCCCAGGATCGAGCCCTCCATCAGGCTCTCTTCTTGGCGGAGAGCCTGCTGCTCCCCCTGCTTGTGCTCACTCTCTCTGTATCCGATTAGATAAAATCTTTTAAAAATAAAATTTAAAAAGTAGCAAGATAAAGTCACTAAGTAATTTTTCAGTTCAAAGGGCAGTTTGATAATGCAGAGCCACATGGGCAGGCTTGTGTTCCTCCCTTACAAAGTCAAGGTAAGACACGGAAGTCACGGGTAAGACACGGACAGACTTCCATCCCGTGCTTCCATCACCTGGATGGGGACATCCGTGTCACGCAAGTGGGCTCGTCTTGTCTGCCTGGGCTGGACACTGACTAGTATGAACTCCAACTCCGAACATCTAACCTCAAGAGGGGACCCTTGGTTTCTAACCAAAGCCCTTTTTTCTGGGGGAGCCAAGTATACCTCTGTGGCGTCTTCCTGCCAAGCCCCCCAAGGCAACCTCAGACTGGAGATCCTGGGGCTCGGCACCTCGGACATCTTGGCCGGGTGGTTTCAGTTCTGGGACGCCGTGCTGTGCACCACAGGTGTCCCTAGGGCCCCCTGCACCCACCCAGCAGGTGCCATGCTGGCCTCTCCCCGGTTATAGCGAACAAGGGATCTCTAGACACTGCCGAGTTCCCTGGGACCCGGATCACTGGTCCCAGCACCCCCAACTGCCACCAGAGGGACTTTGGCACACAGAGGGGGATTTCCTTGATGAGAGAGGAGCAGGCGGAGGGAAAGCGGGAACCGTATGGGAAAAGGGTGACTGCGGAGGAGGGAGACTGAGGGGTAGGAGATGAGGGAATAAACCGGTTGAGAGGGAGAAAGGACCAAGAGCCGTTTTCAAAGAGTGAGGGACGCAGAGCCCCGCGGGGGCAGGAAGACAGGCGACAGCGCCGGTGAAGGGCTGCCGGGGTCTGGGGCGGGGCACGCGGGGCTTCCCGCAGCACGGGTGTTGACGACTCACTTCTACTCTTTAGGAGGTGCTGGGGGCACGTGCAAGTTCTCGTTACTGTTCCTCCTTACGTACACCCTGGGCACACGCATGCTCTCCAAGTAAAGAAAACTCCGTCAGCAAAAACGTTGCTGGTTTAGCCACTAGTACTCCTACCGGCTGAACTGGCTGGCGGCTGTACCCGTCCACCGGGCAGGTCTCAACACTCCACTGACCCGCACTAACAGCTGGGAGGGGCAGGGCGCCTGGGGGCTCAGATCGTGATCTTGGGGTCCCGGGATCGAGCCCCACGTGGGGCTCTCTGCTCAGCGTGGATCTGCTTCTCCATCTGCCCCTCCCTGCCCGCCACCCCCTGCTTGTGCTCTCTCTCTTCTATAAATAAATAAAATCTTTAAAAAAAGCTGGAGGGCTGCGGGAAGGAAACAGATGACCGAGAGAAAGAAGCATGTGGCATCGAAAGGGATCCGTCCTCCGAGCCCTTGCCCTGCTCTACGCCCGCTCTGCTCTGCCCGAGACTCTTAAGCCCAGACAGCCTCCCGTGTGCCAAGCACACCAGCCACTTCATTCGCCGAGCCTGAAGCCCTCGCACATCTTCAGCGAGACCTGCTGTATCCAGGGAACCGCACCACAGAGGAAGGGTGGGTAGGGGGTTCCCGCATCGGAGCTTACCCTTCATGCAGGAGGACGCATGGACAAGCCGCGGAGGCAGGAAGAGGGCAGAGAGGACCGGCTTGGGAGATCACCCTGGGTGGGACGGGCCAAGCTGGGCCCGGAGAGTTAAGGAAAGTAAAGGAAGGCCTTTGCAGCCCGGCAGCTCTCCAACGGCCCTGGGCAGGAGGCAAGAGGGGCAGGGACAGTTGTGACAGCGACGGAGAGGGGAGGGTCCTGGGACCAGCCCCAGCAGAGAGGGAGGACAGGCGGCGACAGAACATGGACCCCAAGGCTGGTTCTGTTGCAGGAATGAAATGCAAAAAGGGTCCTACTTGCGGTACACGCCGTCCCCGATGGGGATTTGGGCTGCGTGTGGACGGCGGGTGTCGAAGCGTGCGTCAGCACCCTGGGGGTGTACTGGGGCACCGCGGGCGGGTAGTACGGGGCTGGATACGCTGCGTAGACACTGGGGACCGTGGCGGGCTGCGCCGGATACACGCTTTCGGGCTGGTATCCATGGTTTTCATAGTAAGGTCCAACTCCCGGCGGTGACCCCTAAACCATGAAAGAAAAGGTGAGTGATATAAACGCCCGGTCACCCTCAAGGCTGGGCTTGCGTCCGTGGTGCTCGGACAAGGAGCTGAAAACCTGCTGCAATTCTTGTCGGACCAAACGCTGAACTCATCTGGACGAAGAACCAACCAGAACTTTCGATTCACGGTCAACAGTTTTTGTATTTGCTTGTTTACTGATTTTTTTTTTTTAAATAAAGAGAAAGGAAACGGTCAACACTTGAGATTGAGTGGGAATAATTAAAAAAAAAAAGGTAAAGAAAAAATGTGTAGTAGCCTGGGCAGGAGTCCACACCCAAACCCTGAGCTGGAGAGTACAACGAGGGCAGCGATATCCAGGCATCTACACTCCTGGCCTCCTGGAAACTGGACAACTACCCCCCACGACAGTGCAGGTATGACTCGTGGACCCATTTTGCAGAGAGGAACACTGAGTGAAAGAGGGTAAGAAATTTACCGAAACAGTCATCCTGCACGTTATTTTGAACGTTCCTTTTCTACTTCCTCCTTCTGTAGGACACTTGTCACCATTTACTGAGGGACATTCAGAGAGTCTGAATGCCATCCCACTGCACCACACCTCTACGGGGGCGGGGGGCACTCGGTCTCTGGGCGCAGGACATGGAAGGTGCTGCCCCAGCCGCAGATTTATTTTATGCCATCCCCGCCCATGTCCTTGGAATGTCCTTCTCCTTGCCCTCTATCCACTTAAACACTGCCTCCTCTGGCTGCCCCCACACGACCCCAGCTGGCCAGTGTGCGTGTCCCCTGCTTCTGACCTCCTTAATCGCCCACTGGTGGGGCCACACGGGGAGGCCACCTGTGCTCCCCCCATCTGAGAGCCCTTCAAACTTCTTCCCACTCATTCATTTCTCCCCCTGCTTCTTGTTGACCGCGGGCTCAGACAGGACTGGTGTTCTGAGCCGAGGCAATGCCATGCTTTATTTTAAGTGGGGCCTCCAGGGAAGCGAGACTATACAGGAATGAGCCAGAGTTAACTTCCACTTAATAACTCACCCATGCTCTCCTTCAAGTCCAAAGACTGTTAACTCTGAACCAGAGCAGTGGACAGAAGGAGAAACAGTGTAATCTCTCATCTAAAAGGGGCACCAAAGGCCAAAAAAAAAAGTAGCACATGGGTTTGGTCTCTATCGGAAACATCAGAGAACATGCTGTCCCACCAGGAAGGTCACGGCAGGCACAGCGGGCTGTCCCGGCGAAGCCCTTGCAGGGGATATGAAATTTAAAATGGATCCAGTGAAAATAAAAACCAGCAGCTGCTGAAGAGGGAAAAGCAGGAGGGCTATTTCCCAGACACAAGATACGGCAGATGTTGGTTAATAACCACAGGTCTGTCCTGTGTGCACGCATTCCCAGGCCGAAGAGGAACTAGTGAGAGACAACGGGGAGCGAAGATGCTTCGTTTGTCCCCAGAGTTGTTTCGGGCGCTGGGGTGGGGGGGCGTCCAGGGAGAGGGACAGTCAGCCCAATGCGATTCCAATCACGGCCTCCTTCAGTTTACTGGGACGCAGGGCGGCACAGGGGTCCGCTGGCCGGCGATGCCTCCCGTACCCGTTCTTCCCTGGGACCCACTCCCTCCCAGCGCCCCCTGCCCCTGGCTGTCCCCACAGCCCAGCCTGAAACTCACCTGCAGGGCAGGAAGAGACGGGGCCAGTGAGCAGGGCACACACCCCACACCCACCCGACAGCTGCTGTGAGTCTGCACCCTGACCCGCCCCCGCACCCCCAATGGAGACAGCACCCTGACCCGCTTCCCCCGAGCGCACCCATTCCCTGCAGCCAGCTCTTAACATGCAGCCCAGCACACACTTCGGAAAGTAACAGCGGCAATAATGGAACGAGGGAAAAGTCTGGGAAGGTAATGATTAACCACTTACTGAGTTCAAAGCCATCCCGGTGTTATCAGCAGCATCGGGTGATGGCAAAGATTCCGGACGTTCAAGATGACCTACAAGAAAGAACGGTACGACTGTGTTATTTCGATGCCGGTTGTTTTTAGGAGACACACGGAGAAAGAACTAGAAGGTGTTCTGGGTGAGGGTCAGCTCTCTCCAGGGCAAAGGGCAGTGTTCCCCGTTCACCTTGGCCGTCACCTTCGCCCGCCTCTTCCCCAAAGGACGCGCCCGGGACGAGCAGCCAGTGCCCGCACCTCTCTGGATCCGGGTCACAAAAGATGTGGAGGTGGGCACAGTCCCGATCGGGCGAGGATTTAAGGAGGGGTCCAGTGAGCCACACCAGGCCCAGGGACCCCCCCCCCTCGCTCCCGCAGACAGTGCCCGGGGAGGAGGGGTGGGCGCCCACTGTGGAGCAGGTGGCCCGGAGCTTAGTACCAGAGGGAGGCAACACCTGCCTTCCTAAATAAGCCACACGGAACCTCCCAGTTTTAATAAACACATGGGAAAAGTACTCCATAAAACACATCCGCACACACCCATTTCTTCATGTACTACCCCAAATCCGAAAAGGAAAACATTTCAGAGCTAGCCCTTTTTTTTTTAAAAGAGTTTATTTATTTGAAAGGGAGAGATCACAAGTGGGCAGAGGCAGGCAGCGAGAGAGGGGGGAAAGCAGGCTCCCCGCCGAGCAGAGAGCCCGATGCAGGGCTCGATCCCACAGCCCTGGGATCATGACCTGAGCTGAAGGCAGAGCCTTAACCCACTGAGCCACCCAGGCGCCCCTCAGAACTAGCCCTTCTGACAGTTTCCAAGGTTGACAGTGATGAAGAGAAGGTTCTGTTGTTGGCAGATGTTGGCAGTCATTTCTAGAAAAACCACCAGCATGGAAGCCTCCATTCATTCAGGCATCACGCTCTCTCTCCTGAGCGCGCGTGAAGGGCTTCTCCCCGCCCCTCGCTGCTGTGTTGGAATGACCAAAGAACGCTTCAGAAAGAGCCTTCCAAACCCTCCATCCCAAGACCACATTCCCGATGAGAAAGCTCTGGGCTTCATGCCCGCCGAAACGTGCCGGGCGCACAGGAGGTACTCAAACATCAGCAGGCGGCACAGTGCCGTGCTTGAGCCCGTGGTCTTTGGGATCTGTGACCTGGGGCACGTCAGTCCATGTTCCCCGTGCCTCAGTGGTCTCCTCTGCAGAAGGGGATAAGAGTGGCCCCCGGAACGGCCTATGGAGGGAGCTGCTGCCATTCCTGTTTGGGGAAACTGATCATAACGCTGACAGAGGCGCCTCGAAGGGGCAGGGGAGGCGGCCGATACCGAGGCATGTGCAGGTCTGCAGATTTGCTTCCGGGGTTTCTCCCCAAGACCAAGTCCACCAGCTCAGAAACGCTGGTGCAGCTAAACGCAGCAGAACCGGACCCAGGCCAGTTCCTGCCTCCTGTCCACCCCCCAGCACAATTATGACTGGACTCGTTAAACTACAAACAAACAAAAAACATGAACTTGCTATAAATAAAAATGTGAACATGGCTTTTCAATCGTGGGAAACCGCCAAGGAGGAAGTCATGATAAAAACGCATCGGGTCATTTATCTACTTTCCACGTAAAGCTAAAATACGAGAATGAGGGGGCGCCTGGATGGGTCAGTCTGTTGAGCGTCCAACTCTCAATCCGCTCAGGTCTTGGTCTCAGGGCTGTGAGTTCAAGCCCTGTGTTGTGCTCTAGCCTGGGCGTGGCGCCTACTTACTAAAAATAAAGGGGGGAGGGGCGCCCGGGGGGCTCAGTGGGTGAAGCGTCTGCTTCGGCTCAGGTCATGATCTCAGGGTCCTGGCACCGAGCCTGCGTTGGGCTCCCTGCTCAGCGGGGCCCCTGCTTCTCCCTCTCCAACTCCTGCTTGAGCTCCCTCTCGCCACCTCTCTCTCTGTCAAATAAAGAAATAAAATCTTTTTCCAAAAAAATCAAGAAATTTTAAAAAAATAAAAGAATGAGTTCATATGGACAGCTTTGAGTTTTTTTTTTTTTAAGTTTAAATAACAGGTCAACACCCTTCTGGGTATGAGGAAAGAAAAGATCCTCATCGACTAATACACCTGTCCCATGTCTGCTCCTTACGGCCGTGAAGGCGGTACCCCCACTCCACGCCGGTCCCCGCGGGGCAGAAAATCGCAGCATGTCCCTGAAGTTCCTTTCCAAAGCATCCTGCCCACATCTCAGCACTATCTTACCGGTTCTAGGTTTGGGTGAAGTTTCAGGAAATGAGAATTTGACCCCCTGGCCGCGTTCCCAGTTTAGGAGCCTTCTGAAAGGACTGATCCGTCTGTGCTCCAAATCCGCGCTTCCTATTCATGCGCCATCCCTAGCAGTGAGAGACCAGGAAGCCGGGGAAGGAAGGCGCACAGGCGTCTACGGCCACAGATTGTCCCATAAAAGCCACAGGACCCGAAGTAATCACAGGATAATCCTATCTCGTCCAGATCCCACGGCCCACAAAAACCTCAGAGCCAGAAACACCCAGTGCGCCCAGATGGGCCCCCGCGGACTTTGGAACAGGAGATGGGAGCCGTGCTGCCTGTAATTTCTCTGGCCAAGAAGCAAGGGACGTGCCTCCCTCTGGAACCGGATTTGCGAGAACCACCGCCGTCTGGCAGGCCCGGGAGCCACACCGGGTCGGGTTCCTTTTCAAAACAGGCCATTTACCGAAATAACGTCGTGCGTCCAAAAAAACACCCAGTACAAAGCACACAGACCCCACACCGCGGGCATTCCCGCAGTGAAGCCGGTTTCTGCAAACGGGTTTCGAGCAGAACAAGGCAGCCAAGATCTGAGAGCAGGACGCCGTCACCCAAATGCTCTTTCCTGTCACTTGCAGGACGCGGACGACCGACCCTGACTCCGGAGAGCCCGCCATTACAAAGGGCTCGTCCTACAAGCGGCGAGAGAGCAAACGTGTGACAAAGCTGCTCGTCCCTCCTCGTCCTCCGCCTGCTCCCACACCAGCACCGACCAAGTGGCCCACTTGAGTCACACGACACAACACTACACGGCGGTTTCGGTCACTCTTCTCGGAGAGCTGAGTCATCCCCGAGCACCTGCGCGGCCAGGGCAGGACCGTGCGGCGACATCCTGCCTGGGCCCCACGACAGGAGGAAGCTATTTCCAACCACGAGTCTTTTCTCGGGGGATCTCAGGAGGCACTTGCTGTATTTTGAAAACCAGCAAACCGAGGCGAACGAGGTCAATCTCATAGATCCGGACTCCCATCGGGGGCCCAGGGTCTTCCTCATACCCTCACCCCCGCGGATCCCACCGCACACGACCACCCACGCATTTGCAGCTGCGCGGAATCCCACGGGGCGCCTTCAAGACGCCGGGGGAGTGACGGGGAGTGACAGGATGACGAGGCCCCACCGTCCTTGACCCCCGCACCCCCCTCCTTCAAACTCCGAAGCAAGCAACACCAACGCACACTCCCTGTCCAATAAACAGGTGATGCCTGAACGCCCCTTGTGTCTCAACCACGGCCCAACATGACATCATACGAAAAGATGCTCTCATATCCTGCCGCGGATGCAAAGTGCCGTGAGACGTCAGTTACGGGACGGTGGTGGGTCTGACCAACCCTTCCACACAAACAAGCATGAGACAAGCGGACGGAAAGCCTGCGCAGTGATTCACACGGGAACGAGAGAGACAGAGACAGAGACAGAAACAGACAGAGACACCACCTGGGAGAGGCACCGCCAGCATCTTCCCCGTTTCTTTTTCCATGAATGCCTCATTGTCCCAGTGCGATTGCAAACTTTTTAGGGCAGGAATTGGGTCGGGTTCTTTTTTGCTCGTTTGCTTTCTTCCAAGCTAAGCTTTGTAGCTTACGAGAGTGTTCTGATATATTTTCTGAGTTCCGGAGGCCAAATGAGTAAGCTGGAATGTGAGAGCGAGGGCCCCTGGACGCAAGCAGCCGCCAAGGTGAGGACGTGCGTGACCTCCCAGGCACCTGCAGGTGAACAACATACTTAATGGGACATGGGCTGGAGAGGCGCCCGGGTCCCTCCGGGAGGGAAGAGTCCTGAGACTGCGAAGGCCACGGCTAAGGCTTCAAGACCTCGCCCACGCCCATCCAGGGAATGGGATAATCAATGAATAGGGTTGTTTCGAGGACACTGTGTCCAGCCGTGGGCAAGACGCACGATGGACACACGACAGTACCATCACGACAGCAACTACAGTTTACTGGCTGTCACTGGAGGAATGCTTATGCCCAAAAGAGATGTAGCTTGTTCTGTGCAAGGCAGAGGACGAAAGAAAGCAGGACCCAAATGGTCAGCCACGCCAGAAAGGCAGATTGGACTCCACCCAAGAAAGCCACATTTCCAACAATGCAAGTTTAAATATCAACGAGTTGCCTTGGACAGAACCGTGTTCTCCAAACTGCGAACCATCTGATCCAACATGGAAGGTGGGCTACCCACGTGTATGCTATCCCAGAATGTTCTAGAACAGAACCGAGCTCTGGCTGGGGGCCAGGCAGGTGATCTTACATGGCCTGTGGTCAGACACTCACAGAAGCTCCAAACCCGACATCCCTAGACACAGGCTCCGCGTACCAAGTTCTGATCAAGGGTTGAAATGAGGTCAGGTGTGGTGCCCCGCCAGGAAGGCCCCTTGGGGAGCAGGGACCGTGGGGGACGCTGGCGCTGGGTCTCGAGCCCACGCGAAACCTGTTCCACCTTCCAGCTCCTCTCTCGCTTGAAGACGTTTCTCTGTCAAATGTCCGTCCGCCTGATGCCACAGCCTCTTCCCGGGTCCCCCTGATCCTCCTGTTAACTCTGCCCTTCCAGGAACTTCCAGAACTTCCAGACTTCAGCCGTGGCTCCTGCAACCCTCGCGGCCCTTCAAACTTCCTGTGTTTTCTTGTCCTATCTCTGCTCGCTCAGCCCCCCGCACACACGGGCCGGTGAAGCCTCCCAGCCGAGCTCCGTCCACGCCGAGCTCCGTCCACGCCGAGCTCCGTCCACGCCGAGCTCCGTCCACGCCGACAAAATGCCTGGAGTTTTCACCCAGAGCCAGCCCTACCCTCTTCCTCCCGCACGCACCTCTACAAACCTGTCTTTCTTTCTGTTTTTTGTTTTCTTAAGATCTTATTAATTGATATGAGAGAAAGAGAGCGTGACAGAGACAGCAGGAGTGGGGGTGGGAGGCAGAGGGAAAGGAAGCAGCAGGCTCCCCGCTCAGCAGGGAGCCCGATGCGGGGCTCGATCCCAGGACCCAGGATCATGAGCTGAGCCAAAGGCAGACGTTTCCCCAACTGAGCCACCAGCCGCCCCTACAAGCATATCTTCAAAACACCTTCCCTCTTCCCTGTTCACAATCTAAGTAACTGCCCACATTCCCACCAGAGAATCAGTGTCTGCCTTTCTCCCTTGATGCCCCTAAGGCTGACCGTGACATTTCCACATGTGGCTGGGGCCAGGATGGTCAATGCACAGAGCTCCCAAGTCCCCCTCCTCCACGGTCAGGCCAACTACCCTGGAGGCTTCCAAGCCAGGGTTCCCTGAGATGGCCGTTAGGGTCCCCACAACCAAGCCAGAATGGGACTCACCTGATGCCCCTGCACCCCAACCCCAGAAGGTCCCTGCGGGTGCCCTGGAAAGGGGGTGGCAAGGAAGAGCATGGAAGACTCAGCAGCTATGGGAAGCAGGATGACCCCAGGAGATCCAGAACAGAACAGAGGTGGGAAAGTGGGCAGATCCGGTGCCTCTCCAGACCCCCTCACCCTCCACAGCAGCAAGCCAGCTTAAGTAACCAAAACGGACTGGCCACCGAACTGACCGGGTCCATTTCCTTTCCGTTTCCTACTCCCATTATCAAGGCTTGGACTCGACTCCCGGGCCTCCCAAACCTATAATTTTTCTGGAGGATTTAGAAAAATAGAGAACCGAGCTCCACTGTCCGTCTGATGCGGCGACCCCACAGGATCACAGAGCTCTCCCGGGTGTCTGGCCGCAGGTTTGGGCCAGAGATGACCAAGGGCCAGCTGCACTCCTGGTGCTCCCTTCCTGGGAGGCCCGCGTGTGTCCGGAGTGCCCTGTCGACCGCACGTTTTGACCCAAATCTTGTCCCCCATCAATCGCCCCATTAGCCAGGGAGCTCAGCCCGCGGCACTGCCCCAGTGAGGAGTCCCGGACGCTCCTGCCCAGCTTGCTCTGGAAGCTTCAGCACAGAGCCCAGGTGCGGCTGTGGGCAGGCGGAGCCAGCCCGGCCGGCCAGCAAGCAGAGGCCTCATGGGGCTTCCTTGGGCCTGGTTCTCAGCTCCCCTGACCCTCCACCCTGGTGCCTGGGACACACCAGTCTCCAGGAGGAAGAGGCAGTCACAGGACCCGCCAGAGCCCTAAGGAGCCAGATGACCAGGCTTCATCCCCAGTGGCCTCCCACGGGTTCCAGGATCCTCGGCCAGCGTTTCGCCTCGCCGGTGACTCCCGCTGAAGTGAAGGACATTATTTTTTTTTATTTATTTGTCAGAGAGAGGGAGAGCGAGCGAGCACAGGCAGACAGAATGGCAGGCAAAGGCAGAGGGAGAAGCAGGCTCCCTGCCGAGCAAGGAGCCCGATGTGGGACTCGATCCCAGGAGACTGGGATCGTGACCTGAGCCGAAGGCAGAGGCTTAACCCACTGAGCCACCCGGGCGCCCCAGTGAAGGACGTTATTAAGGAGTCTGGAGCGACACCTGGCTGGAAGAAAGTGCCGCATCCACATTTGCTGTTATTTTAATACCAACGTGGCTACATTTTCTCCTCCAGTTCTGGCAGCGGAGCCCAGGGCAGAGCAGCCAAGGGCACTAAGTCCGAGCACTGAGCCCACTCAGGGTTCTGGCAACAAACAGCGTGGCCTTGCTCGGAGGCGGCGGACTCTGGGAATGCTGAAGAGGAGAGGCGCTCGCTGGACCTGTCCAGGCCAAAAGCAAAGGCCCGGGCTGCCCAGCCACTGGTATTTAAAAACAACAATAACAGAGAGGAAAGAGCTGAATGACCGTTTCCAGGCACGAGTCCTCCACTGAGGGGCTCCCCCAACTGGGGAGCTTAGCATGTTTCCCTGGCAGTGTCCTTGCCTTTCCCAGAACCCCAACTTCGGGTAAGGTCTGCTGCCCTGTGGGAAGGCGGAAGCCACACCCCAGTGACTGGGGGGGGGGCATCACCTGGTCCACCGGATCCCTCACATCGCTCAGCAGGGGCATCCTGGGAGCCTGGACTCCGTGGGTCCCTGCGCCCCAGGTTCCTGGGCCTGGGTGAGCTCTGCCCACATTCCCAGTGGCCGGGCCACCCGCCTGCAGGGGAGATTGGTGCCAGCCTCACTTCCTGGAGAACCTTCCCCGACCTCCCAGGCTAAGTCAACAAGCCTCCTCTGACTTGGGTTTCCTAAACACCCTGGAACTCCGCTTGGCAGCCTGTGTAATTTTCCATGATTCGGGGGACCCTCCACAGCTGCCATGACGGCAAGGATCAGGGACCCCCTGCGCGCCCCTATCTCAGCCCCAGGGCCACTGCTCCGCTTGGAATGGAGGAAGGTACAGTCTCAGTCCTGGGTGACCTGCCCACCAGGTGGACCTCGGGTAGGGAGCCACTAGGATTCCTCCTGAGCAGGCCTGCTGCCTGTGCGGTGGAAAGGGGATTGGAGCTTTGCTCAATTCTGGGCCACTGTGCTGTGCCCTCAGGGCTCTGGACACCCAAGCGCCCTCTGGGCTGGGGACGGAAGAACTCTGGAGCCATAAGGCGATTCTTCCCCAAGGCCCGTGGGTTCGCCGCCCAAGACATCCACTGCCAGGCTGGTGCGCTCCGCCGCGCGGCCACCGTCCGAGTCCCGCTGGACCGCGTGCGTTGGACGGAAGCGCCCAGGGGCCGGCCTTGTCCCCGGCAGGGAGCGCGCGCGGGGCCAGGACCGCTCCTCCCCGCCGGGCTCCTGCGGACCCCGGGTGCTCAGGCGGCCTGGCTCGGATCGCCGCCGCCGCGGTCCGGCTGCCGACAGTTCCTCCCCGGGACCGCCGAGCCGTTCCGGCCTCGCCAGGGGGCCCACCCGGGAGCCTTTCCCCGCCGTCCCCGCCGCCCTGGCCGTATCGCTCCCGGAATCTCAGCGAAGTTTCCAGTTTCTCCCCACCTCGGGAGGGAACCAAGCACCAGAAGGAGTTCAGGTAACACTCCGGGGCTGCAGAGATTTTCCCGAAACAAAGAAACGGGTAGACAACTCTCTGTCCTCCTTGTTCCCCAAAAGAAAACGCGCACCCCTGCTCCCCAGCTCCGGGCCGCAGAAGGCAGGTGGTCCAGGAGCCGACTGCGGCCGAGGGGCCGACCCCGAGGCACCCTCTACTCCGACCAACGAGCCAGAGACTCGAAGCAAAACGTGCCCGAGCCGCGCGCAGCCAACGCGGTGGCCGGGGGGCCTCCGAACGGCGCGCCAAGGGATCCCAGGAGGGTCGCAGCCTCCAGCCCCACCGAGGGCCCTTTGCCCGGCCCAGCCCGGAGAGTCCCGCCGGTGGAAGGACGCACCTGCTGCGCTCACGCCGCGCACACCTGGCCTCCCGTCCAGTCGCTGCCACCCAGCGCGGGGGGCGCTCGACTTGTCTTCCGGCACCCAGACCCTTCCTTTTGCGCCCGGGACCCGCACCCCAGACTCGCACAGAGAACCGGCCGCGCGCGCGACTTACCCGCGGGGCTCCCTGGCCGGGCGCTCTCCGCCCCTTGCCCTCCTCCTCCTCCTCCTCCGCCTCCGCCTCCGCCTCCCCCTCCTCGCTCGTCTTCCTCGGCCCGGCGCGGAGTCCCCGACGCTCCCTGGCGCTCGCTTAAATCCCGGGAGGCGGTGTCCGACTGCCAGGGTGACACCCCTAAACGCGGTCCCCGATGACCTCCAGCAGGGGGAGGGGGTAGGCCGGTGCGCGGCCCCGGGAGGGGCGGGTCCGGGCGGGGCGCGGGTGGCGCTCGGGTGGCAGGAGGAGGAGTTTCCCCCAGGGAAAGCCCGGGAAGCGCTTCTGGCCCCAGCCAGCTGGGGGGATCCCACGAAGTGGGTTTCGTTCCCCCACCCACCCCTGGCGGGCAGTGTGGGGCCGGGAGGAGAGTATCCCCCTCCTCCCGTCTCCAGGACCGCTCCGGTTGTGGGCGCTTTGAATTCGGATTAATGAAGGAAATTCTGGGGAGCCCTGATTGAGTCCCTGGGTGAGCCCCAGGATCTGCTGCTCCCTGAGCTCCTGGGCGCGAGGACCCTCCCACCCGCCTAGGCCAGCCTTCCCTCGTCTGCAGCTCCCAAGTTCCAAGTTCCCCCCACCGCTCCCGAGGCCCCCGCGAGTGGTGTGAGGTCTTCCCACAAAGCGCAGGCAAGGGGCGCCGGCGAGGAAAAGGGTGAGATAAACCTTAGTCCAAAAGGCTTGGCTTTTCCCCGTCCTCCAGAAGTGGGAGAGGACGGAAGCTGAATTCATTCCGAATCACAGGCCTCTCTGGCCTGCCACCAGACTCTCCGGTAGAATTTTCTCTCCCACCCTGCGCATTGGGTCCCACCCTTAGATCCATAAAGGGGATGATCCCAGCTCGCCCGGGGACCACCCAGCTCTCCTGTTTCACAGGTGTCCAGATGGCCCGAGGTAAAACGTTCCAGGACGCGTACAGCACCCAGGTCGCTGGGACGGATGAGGTCCGGAGCCCACCACCAAGAAAGAATTCTTGAGACATCTGTGAGGCAGAACAGTGGTTTATTAAAGCACGAGGACAGGACCCGAGGGCAGATGAGGCGTGGCCTGTTTTAGACCCGCAAGTTGGAAGGTGAAGGTAAGGAAAAGGGGAGGTTACAAAAGAACTTTCCTATCTCAAGATAACAGAGGCCTCGACTTGTCAAGTTAAGGTTGTCTTTTCCCCTCCAGCAAGGCATTAATATTAAGCTAGTTGGGAGGTTCAAGTAGGAACGTCACACATGGCCCACCCTAGGCGGGGCGGGGTAGGTTACTAGGTGTCAGCTTCCGCTCTGTGTTCAGCCTGCCTCCGGTTCCCTCCTCAGGACTGTGTGTCTGGAAGTGTCTGGAAGTGACCCGATGGTGGATCCGGCTCCCTGGTGCCCACCTTCACACCCGGTGACGTGTGTGTTTCTATAGTCAGCCTCTTCTGCGGGTGACTCTCTCAACACGCGTTTCTCCTTCTCTCGGCAGCTTCACGAAGGTTTTGCCGGCGTGTGCACGGCTCCCCGAGCCTGCGATCGGGCTGGGTAGCCCGTGGGACCTCCGCGCGAGAGGCGGGCGTGTGTACCCAGTCTCCGGAGCCACGGGCTGCTTCTCATCCCCTTCCAGGATTCCCGCTTCAGGGGTGAACACACAGCCCGCTTCTGGCGAGGGAGATGCGGGGCTTCGGGGAGGGGGCCTGGGGGTTTCTCGCTCTTCTAAAGGAGCTGCAAAGCCCCACTTACTTGTGCTCAGGAATCGTCTCCCCATCACCGCCTTCCCATCGCCCTTGTCAGCACGAAGCCAGCTCCAGGTAACGAAGGCTCCTCCATCAAAACAGACCACGTGGAGAAAACTAGAAACTGAGTTCCTCCTGCTGTCATTGAAGTGCTGCGTCACACCGGCTCTGAAGTGAAGCCCACTTGCAACTTCTTTTGTGAATAATTACAGCAGAATTTGCAGGAAAACCTGGGAAATCCTCAGCCACAAGAGTGAAGTAGAAGTAGGTATCTGGGGAAGGGAAGAAGGAATCCTAGTGGCAGGCCCAGAGCCCGATATGGAGCTGGATCTCATGACCCTGAGATCAGGACCCCGGCCAAAGCCAAGAGCCAGGCGCTTGACCGACTGTGCCACCCGGATGCCCCTAGAAGCCAGGATTTTTTAAAGATAACTTAGCAGAGGGGTGCCTGGGTTAAGCAGTCTGTTAAGCATCTGCCTTCAGCTGAGGTCATGATCTCAGGGTCCTCGGATCGAGCCCCACGTCAGGCTCCCTGCTCAGTGGGGGAGTCTGCTTCTCCCTCTGCCTCTGCCTTCTGCTCCCTGCACCCAGCTCACACTTTCTCTCTCTCACACATGCTCTTTCACGCCCACACTCTCTCTGAAAGAAAGAAAACCTTTAAAAAAAAATAAAAATAAAAATAAAAAGAAATAGGGGTGCCTGGGTGGCTCAGTGGGTTAAGCCGCTGCCTTCAGCTCAGGTCATGATCTCAGGGTCCTGGGATCGAGTCCCACATCGGGCTCTCTGCTCAGCGGGGAGCCTGCTTCCCTCTCTCTCTCTGCCTGCCTCTCCATCTACTTGTGATTTCTCTCTGTCAAATAAATAAATAAAATCTTTAAAAAAAAAAAAAAAGAAATAGAGTATGTGTTGATTACGTCCAACCCCAAAGAAGAAAAAAATGGAGTAAGTGGAAAAGAACTCAGTGAAGCCAAACAAAATGAAGCAAAGAAGGCTGAAGGGGAAGGGGAGTAACACTCAATCCGGAAAAGCCGGATAAGAAAACACAAAATACACATGGAGACGTGTATGCAACATACCTCAGCCATCATGCGTGGAGGTACTCACAGTTGGGCTAAACCGTCCAGGTACCATGAATAGGGTTAAAAAATACATAGATTATCAGATTGCCTAGTTTTTTTTAAGACAGTCGTATGCTATGTTATTCATTAGACGTATTTAAAACGAGCTGGTTTGGCTACATGAGTAATGGACCAAATAGACCTGAGAATAAAAAGGTTTTATTGAGAATAAGGAGAGCCCATGATAATGGCCAAATTTCTAGAAAATATAGTCATTGAGCTTGCGTACACCTAACAACAGTTTCCCAAAATGTCTCAAGGAAACGTTTCTAGAATTACAAGATCTTCACAAATCCACCGCCTTCTCTCTCGGCCAGCAAAGGTCAGGCAAAGGAATAAACATCCGTGAAAAAACAGAAGATAACAGCACTGATGGGGTTTGGGAATACAGGTGAGGTTCACTGGCGTGAGGTCCAGAGCCGGCGACCAAAAAAGAATTCTTAAGACGTCTCTGGTGCACAAAGGTGATTTTCATTAAAGCTGGGGGAGCAGGACCCGTGGGCAGACAGCGCGGCGGCACCTGGGTGGTGAGCGGCGGCCGATTGTATCCTTGGGAGTTGGGGGAGGTGAGGAGGAGGGAGGTTTCTAAAGGATTTTCATATGTTAAAGAAGACTCTGGAGGCCAGAGGCCTTCCATTGTCAAGTGAAGGTTGTTTTTCCCTCTAGCAAAGCATTAAGATTAAAATGGCTGGGAGCTTCCCGGAGGAACGTGACCCTCCGGCCAACGCCAGCGTCTTTCCACCGACCGCGTGTGACGAGGACACTTCGTTGTATCTACGTTTCCTTCTGGAAGCTAGGTTGATAGAAATGCTTTGCTCTTGCAAATTGCTGAGACTTTCGTAGACCGAGGAGGACTCCTGTCTTGCAGGATTGTGATCTCTGTAAGTTAACTATTTGTTTTTCCTTCCCTCAGTTTTAGGGCAGCCGGGAGTGCCTGAGGAATGGCACATACATCCTATGGGGGCGGGGGAAGGGGGTCTGCCTTGTCCTCAGCTAGCCTTCTGCTCCCGCACCGACACAGGGAGCAGACTTTATTAATGGACTTAAATAGATGCGTACACCAAATAATTGGCCAGATGATCTTCCGTGTTAGTTCCTAGGAACAGTTAAACTTACTATTCTAGTCTTTCAAAAATTCTTCCAAGGAACTGAAAAACAGAAGATACTCATTTATCAATGCCTGAACCAGCGAAATTAGTTCAAGGAAAATTACAAGCCAACCTAACTCACAAATATAAATGTAAAAATCCTAAACAAATACTAACAGAATGAATCCAACACTCTGCAAATAGATTATGATCAAGTTGGCTTTAACCTGGTAATAGGATATTGCTTTAACATTAGCAAAGCTATCAATATAGTTCAACACAGTAACATAAATCACAAAGCTAAATTCAGCCTGCCTCTTGTGATTTAAAAAAAAAAAAAAAGTCCTTTGCGAGGATGAAATAAAAGGCTTGGCCCCAGGCTCAGCATGCGCCGTGTGTCCAGCTCTGTGAAAATGACAGTGACCTTCTATTAAACATGCAGCATGCTAGTGACCTCCTTCCGGGATGGGCACATTGGGAATCCCAGTTTACATCTGGGGACGCCCCTCTCTGGGAGGACACAGCGCTCCCTGGTCCCACAGGTGTGCGGAGACCAGAACTGGGTCTCTGGGCTTGGGTGTCTCTTGGGCAGCTCCGTAGGGCTGGGGCTCCGGCCAGGGAGGGCGTTCTGTGTCATAGACCCCAAATCCTAAAGGCCCCTTGGCTCGGGATCCCAGAGGCAGGCAGTTCCGGAGAAAGCGGGTGGGGTGGGGAGTGATGGAGGGAAAAGTAGGGTCATGGTAATAGAAAGTTTAGCTTGAGGAGGAGGGAAGGTGAAGCAGCACTCAGGGGCCGCATGGCTTCCCTTGGACCCTGTCCAGCAGGAAGGACCAGGATTCCCGCCCTGCTATCCTGAGAGGTGCTGGTGGCCCCCAGCTCTGCTCTCAGAGGACCCCTGGGTCCAGTAGGTCAGAGGGAGGGGGGCTTTCCTTGCTGTCTCACTGCCTGAGCCTCCTTCTGTTATCCTGGGGGAGGCACCCAGAAATGGGGGGGCGGGGGATGACAGGTTTTCCTGGACTAGACCAGGGCATCTCTGGCCGCAGGTCTGTGGCAGGCTTCCCAGGGTGTGGTATCCGTCCACCAGAGGCCTGGTCACATGCAGTCCTCCAAGCTAGACATGGCCTTGATGGCCGGTGTCCTGTCACAGAGAAGCAGAGGTGTGGAGAAGATGTCCCACCAAGACGCCAACCCCCGCCCCCAAAGAAACTTCCTGCCTCCCAGAGAACCCAGAACAGGACAGAAGCTACTTAACCTCTTGATGCCCCAGTCTCCTCTGTAAAGTCTCACAAAGACGCAACTCTGGCGAAATGAGTTACGGCGCGTTCAGGTTTGGAAGAGCACGCGGCCCTCCTAAATGCCTAGTTATGACCGCCGCTCCTTCTCCTACTACTAGAAAAGTGCTCAGGACGTATTCCCTCTCCTAAAACACGCCTAACAAAACACCTACCCTCATCACGTTGGGGACATATTCTAGACTCTCCAAGATGGCACCCATAGCTCCAAAAAACCATAAAATAAAGGTACTCACTTTTACCTATGTGAATTAATCCATTTCTAATTGATCCACTCTACAATCAGCCTCTGGATGGGTGAACCCCCAACCTCCCTCTGCCTGGGGAGTCCCAAGTTCCGCCTCTTGTCGAGCCACATTTCTGCAATGGACCGGCCAAGCCTGACCTCCTAGTGCAGTCTACACTCCATCTACCCTCTCTCCGGGGCCCAGTAGAATTGCTCAGTTTGGGTTAGTGAATGCAAACCTTGTTTTCATCGTGTCGAGATGAAAGGTGACATTACGTTGTTGATGCCAGCATTTTGGACATCAGTGACAACATCACTGCAGGCTCCCAGGACAGTGCTGATGCCAACCGGCTACCCACAGTACCCTTTCAAGCATTTTGATAAATGCAGCACCAGCGCTAACAAGAGCGAATTATCGTTGAACAAACTTCATTAAAAGTCAACTTCCAGAATTCTATCTCAAGCCCACCTCCCAGGCTTTGACTGGAGGGTGACAGAAGTCAGGGCTGGAGAGGCATATGGGGGCTACTTTGCAAGGTGTGGTGTCACAAAGCCTTTCCGTTCACATGTCCCACTTTCTGGAAGAACAGGGCACAGCAGACCAGCTGCCCAGCCCGTCCATGAGGATTCTTTAGGGAGAGGCTGGACGTTCTCTGCACCAGAAATGTGTACAAAGCCAGGCTGGCAGCGTCTTCAAGGTGAGGCAAGAGGGAGGCAGTGAGTGGCTCCAGTGTAGGACAGGGAACATAAAGGAGCTCCTTCCTCCTCCCCCCGTAACCTCACGGACACCTGAGCCCTCACTTTGCATGTGCTCGGACAAGCTACTACATAGGGCAGGGCTGCTCCTGGATGGGCGTGGAGATGCTTGTGGTGGGCACCAAGGCAGGGCAGGCACCAGCAGGTCCAACTCCCCTCCTTTGTCCTCTGCGTGGGTGCGTTCTGCAGAGGGTGTGCCAGACTTCTCTAGAGGGAAGAACAAACATTTGACAACATTTGAAAGTGGGCTGGATCAGAACTCCAAGACCCATTCAGAGAATCTGGTTTGACCTCAGTGCTGGGGCGTCCTTAAAGGTTTAAGACAGAAGGTGAGATGAATTTGCAGCTCTGGTTTCTGCCTCCTTCCCTCCCCCCAACCCCCCCACCCCCACTCAGGTACAGGGCAGGGAGGGACAGTGTTTGCAGGGGTGGAGGGGGAGCAGTTAGAAGCCAGGAATCGTGTTCAGCTTTATTTGCATAGCAAATGTTCTTCCATCCCTCTTATTATTTCATTTTGTAGCATTTTATGAAATTTATTTCTAAATGAGTAGTGCAGGCTTTATTATTCATCTCAGAATGCACTGAAGGGGGTCAGAGTAAGTCTCACCAGAATGGACCCCTCAGGCTTGTGCACTATTTTGAGCTGAGGGTAACTGACACCCTGTGGGCCTCCAGATGATTCTGAAAACAAGAGAAATTTTGCCCCTCCCTTAACTACATAGAAGAATCCAAACTGAGGGTCTCTCCCAGAACCGGAGTTATTAGTAGAGATAAATTTATCTGGGTGACCCGCCTGTGGGCTTGGTGGACATCTGTTTGCCAAACATCTGTTGTCTTCTCATCTCCCTGGGAAGTGCCGTCCTCCCCTTTGAAGACCCCAGACCCCTATCCCATTTCTTGGCTCAGGAGGGACTAGATAATCCATTAAGCTCTCTGTCTTAGAATCTTTCACATATGTGGGGTTTCCATTGTTATGAAATTAAATTTTATTTTTATTTTATTTTTTTTTTAAGATTTTTTTTTATGTATTTATTTGACAGAGAGAAATCACAAGTAGATGGAGAGGCAGAGAGAGAGAGAGGGAAGCAGGCTCCCCGCTGAGCAGAGAGCCCGATGCAGGACTCGATCCCAGGACCCTGAGATCACGACCCGAGCCGAAGGCAGCGGCCTAACCCACTGAGCCACCCAGGCGCCTGTTAATCTGTGTCGTGTCAATTTAATTCTTAGACTAGCCACAAGAACTTTAGAAGGGTAAAGGAAAATTTTTCCTCCCCAGCAGCACATACGTGGGGTCTATCGAGAGAAATTAAAATGTATTAACTACCAAATGCAATTCCATTTCCAGAAAGGTTGCTCTGATGAGATGGGTCTCACCGAACCCCTTGTGTGACCCCTGGAGCTTTGTCCTTCGTCACTCCCACCTTTTTTAGGGGTGTTGATCTGGATACATTTTTTTCTTCAAAAGAAAGAAGAATTAGAAATATTTCATTCATAGTAAGGTGTGGGTTTTTTGTGTTTTTTTTTCTTGTTTGTTTGTTTTGTTTTTGTTTTTTTGAGCGAGATACAGTATGAGTGAGCAGGAGAGGAGGGAGAGGCGGAGAAAGAGCATCTCCAGCAGACTCCCCACTGAGCACAGAACCTGACGTGGGACTGGATCTCACCACCCTGAGATCACAACCTGAGCCAAAACCAAGAGTCCAACACAGAACTGAGTTAACCAGGTGCCCCCATAGTAAGTTCTTAAAGATCTAAAATTTAAAGTTTTTTTTTTTTTTAAGGTATTGCTCATCATTAAACATACTGTCCCCCTCCTTGCTTATTATGATTTCTTTTTTCTGGCTAAAATGCACAAAAATCATTTTTAAAAAGCCCAGCCTGGTGATTCTATAGATGCTCTCTTCAATATTCACACTTAAATATCCTTCAGACTTTGAGTGGCTATTTGGGACTCCCAGAGCCCCCATGGCCAGACCTAGGTACAGCTGTTGAATTTACCACCATCTTTCTTTCCCTGTTCCACCTCCAAACCCACGGCTCTGAGTTAGGAAGTCAGCTTAGGGAGCTGTCCCTGTTTTCTGTCTCTTTCCTAGTAATGGCTGGCCCAAAGTTTCATAAAACCTTTAAGTGTCTCTCCCCAGAGAAATGACGTCCAGCCACGAGAGCCATTGTGACGTGTTAAGTGGGCAACAGCAGAGTTGGGATGAGTCAGTGTGGTTCAAAACAGAGCAGGAACCCATGGCACGGCCCACAGCTTTGGTGAGCACTGTTCCTCCTCCCCTTTCTTCCACACGAGGACACGCTACATGGCAACTTGGTTGTCACACCTGTGTCCACTTGGAACACGAACTGTGGCTGATTGGCGAACAGCATAGTTTGTCTTAACTTGAACGGTTCTCGTTCTATTCATTTGGGAACCTGTGACACGCTGAGCACAATTTCAATATGCACACATGTGCTCGTACGTGTGTACGTGTATATACACACGTGTGCGTGCACATACATGTCAACAATATGTCAATGTATATGCATATGTATCTGTCTATTTCTCACCGGTTTTCAGAAACCATAAGCACTTTAGTCAATCTGTCCTTCAAAGAATGAGCATGGGAACCACCCAGACCCACACCCGAAATAGTCCCCTATCTCCAGGACTTCCGTATTCCCGGCCAATGACTTGATTGTTCACCACTGAGGCTGTGGGAAGGCGCACAAATTCTTCTACCGTAAGTATCAACGGGTTAGGCCCTGAGATTCTTCAAATCTCTCCTTCAAAACTCCTTCCTGGGTTCTTTCTACCAGTCTGGAATGTTGCGAGAAGGATCCAAACCCAATTCCATTCAAACCATCCCCCACACGACCCTGAAGGCCCCACCTTAAGCTAAACTTCCTGTCCTCGGTTGGTCCTGCTTGGCCTCCCCTCTCCCAGGCATCTCGAAGGCTCTGCTTTATCACCAGGAGTGAGAAACTGGTCTTTGTCTGGGTGCATTGGTGGTTATCTGTCAGCCTACAGCTGACAATAATGGATGATTTTATGTAGATGCACAGTGATAAATTACTCAACAAAGTAATAAAGAAAATAAAACAGGGGTTATGTTCCCATTTGTAAAAGTCTTTCAGTCCTGAGTATAAAATGTCTGTTGTAAAACAGTACATTATTCCATTATAAAGAAAGAAAACAAAAATACACTTCCTTCTTTACTGACTGGGTGTCTCCCTGGCTGTGGGCCCTGGAGGGGCTGGAGATCACCCCTCCATGAGCTAAAGGGCTGAGCGGGCATGAGAGTGCCACCACCCAAAAGGACAGGGTCAGAGCAGTCCCAGCCACACTGGGTGGAGAGGCCCAGACCTCAGGGACCCCTCAGGTCAGGGCACTGGGGTTTGTACTCCACTTTATCTATAAGCACTTGCAGAATCTCACAGGTGAATTGCTTAAGTTCTGAGACTTAATTCCTTTGCAACCATAAAATAGGCATACTAACATCTTCCTGTACTGCACAGGATTCAATTAGCCAATGAATGCAAACCATGAAAAACGAGACAAGTAAAAGCTGTCATCTTTTCCAAGGAAGGGAGAATTCCTAAACCAGTTTAGGTCTAGGATTGGCTGGAATGAGACATCCATACCTGGGGTTGTCCTGTGTGGCTGTGCAGGTTGCATACTGTGCAAATCCAGGGAGTGTCTTCCACGTTTATGGCAGTTTTAACATGGCAGGTTTCTGGCAAATGCCAGAAAATGTCCTGTGGGAGAGGTGATTTATTCCAGTTCACGCAAAAGTGCTGCACAAGCCCCTGGTGAGGCTGCCTGTCCATGCTCTGTCTGGTAAGACAGGAGAAACTTAACCTGTAGCAGTACTCTCCTCCATGTGCACTGTAAAGCTGAATCATGGTTTTGTATCCTAATTGTTCTTTGACATAAATGTATGATTAGAGGCCAGAAGCAAAGGCATTAATCACTTTAAATATAGGTCAAGCCACTTTGGACTGATTTATAACAAAGCTCTCACTTGGTTGTAGTGGGCCAAACCAAGAATGACATGTCTTACTAGAAACAGGGTGCTAAAGCCATTTGCATGGTCATAGGGAGTGGGGACGGTCTCTGAGTGACCGGCCCTGGCATGGGACAGGTTTGGAACTGCCATGAGCTATTCCACAAGGTGCTGGGTCCACCTTCTGGGACCTTAAAGCCTTGAATACGGTCCCAGAGTCCTGTCTCCGTGGAGGTCCGAGGTCAGAAGCCATTGCTAAGTAGGAAACATCTTTGCCTGCTCTGTGCTCCCTCCTTATTATACCTAAATTATACCTAAATTCCTCAGCTTAGAGACAATGAGGAAAACAGCAAGCCCTCCCACCCCTGCTCACATACTTCTGCTCTGCAGGGTTACTGGGCACCTACCTCATGCCAGGCCCTATGCTGGGGGCACAGAGGGAGCCCACTGTGAGTCATCATGTCGTTTGCATCCCGTTAGGGAAGGAAGAAACTCATAAACAATAACTACCAATAAATCCGATGTGCTAAGGGCTAAAAAGAAAAGTAAAAGCAGGTCAAGGGGGCAGAGTGATGATTAGAGTGATGATTGCTTGTACTGGAGGCAGGGGAGGCCCCCAAGAGGGCAGGAGGGGTAACAGATGCACCTCTAGGAAGAAAAGCTTTCCAGGCAGAGGTCCCTCCGAAGTAGGCACGGGGCCGAGAGGAAAAGCCCAAGAGACAAGAACCTAGAATATAAGAGACTGGAAGAGGGACCAATGACACAAGTCCTCAGAGCAAGAAAAGGAGTTTTATTTATTATTTATTTTTAAATATTACTTATTTATTTGACAGACAGATCATAAGTAGGCAGAGAGGCAGGCAGAGAGAGGTGGAAGTAGGCTCCCTGCTGAGCAGAGAGCCCGATGCGGGGCTCAATCCCAGGACACGGGATCATGACCTGAGCCGGAGGCAGAGGCTCTAAACCACCGAGCCACCCAGGTGCCCCAAGAAAAGAAGTTTTAGGTTGTATTCTGAGTTGGGTGGTGGCAGAGAGATCTCACGACCCGGCTTGTGTGTGGAAGGGGCGCTGTACTCTCTGCTGCGATAAGAGCGAATTGCTGGGGAGCATGCAGGTGAAGAGGGTCCTTGGAGAAAGTGCACCCAGAGGTGCCCGGAGTGTCACTGTGCCTGGGGACAGGTGGTGGAGCGGGTAGGATTGACACGGACAAATGCATGTGGGCCTTGCAGTGAGAAGTCAGAGAGGTCCCCAGGGACTTTGGTCTGAACAACTAGACCAGCGGGGGCGCCACTGACTGGGACGGGGAAAGTAGATTTGGGAGACGAAAGCGAGGACACGGCTGTGGGCATGCTGAGTTTGAGATGCTGCTATGGGCTGAGCATAGCACTACCCCCCACCCCCAGTCGTACGGGGAAGCCCTAACCCAGGGCCCCAGAGTGACTGCCCTGGGGATAGGGTCTCTATGATTCAGTCAAAACGAGGCCCTTAGGCAGGCTCTAATCCTGTCTGACACACGTCCTTATAGAAGAAGAATTTGGATGTGCGCAGGGATGACCATTTGAGCCACCGGAGGAGGAGACTGCCACGCAAAAGCCAAGCAGAGCGGCCTCAGGACGAACCAACCCTGATGACACCTTGATCTTGGACTTTTGGCCTCCGGAACCTTGAGAAAGAAAATTGCTTGAGCTGCCTGGTCTTCGGTATTTAGTTATGGCAGTCCGGAGAAATTAACTCCGGGGGCCATTAGCCCTCCAAGTGGGGACGGTCGGTACGCCGTCGGAGCTGAGGGAGTGGACACAGAGTTGGGGTCGGCAGAGAGATGCTGCTGAAAGCCAGGAGCTAGGCGGAGCCCCGGGGGCACCTGCGTGAGGGCGAGAGGGACTCACGGAAGGAGAATGAGAAGGGGCAGCCCGTCATCGGGTGGGATGGGGGCTGACCCAGGGAGGGGAGCGCCTGGGAGGCTGAGGGACAGAGGGTTCAAGGTGAAGGAAGCAGCTGGCTGGCACGTGCGGGAGGACCACACTCCATCCGGCGGCCACGGGGGAGGCAGTTCTAGGGGAACCGCAGTAACAAAAGCCTGGTTGCTGGGGAGTCAGGAGAGAGCAGGAGAAGGAAGGAATGTCTCATGCCCTTCTCAGCACAGCTTTAAGGCCCGTCCAATAATAAACGATTTCCTTCTACACTGTTTCTAGAAGGAACACCCAGTGTAGAGAACGGGCATTCCTGCCGGCTCTCCCACACCCCACACAGCCCTGCCTATGCCGGCGGGAGGATGGCAGGGCAGAATCGGGTCCTTCTGGAAGGGAGCATCGTCTGCCACGACGATGGAGTAGCTCTGGGGCCCCTGCGCGTGACTCAGAGCCCTCCCTGCCCCTTGCCCTTGGTTCCAGGAAGCTCAGAAGCAAATCTATGGTGTCTACCTCTACAGCCCGTTGCTTTGCTTCGCTTCCTCTTCGTGCGTCTGTTGGTTCGTTTCAATCACCTCGTGTGGGTCTTTGCTCTCGGTTCCACGCCTGCACCCATCGAGGCAGACGAGCGGCGCGTGTGCAAGTCCGTCCCGCGAACCCACTTCCCGAGCGGCCCTCCGGCTCTTCCGGGGACGGACACCTGGTCGGTCCGAATTGCTCCATGTCCTCCCAGAGTCCCCACTCCGGCTTTATTCTGAAGGTATGTTTCACCGTCACCATGACAACCGTATTTAATTCTCAAATTTTCAAACCAAAAGAATCTCCTCATTTCAATTTAAAAATTTACTCTTTGATGTCTCGCAGTGGCGTAGAAAGAAAGGCACAAACCCAGAGCGTCGCTGGTTAGCTAAGGGCTCGCGGCCGTTAGGCAGCCCTGGATGTTTTGCTGAGAATGACGGGAATCCGCCACGAGCATCTCGGCCCGAGCGCTGTCCCCGTGGGCCCCGAGCGCTGTCCCCGTGGGCCCCGCTGGGCCGGGAGGAGGTCCGGCCCGGCAAAGGGAACTTCCTCTCCCTCGAAGCAAATTCCCTTCCTCCTTTCACTTTACAGCCTTTTAGAAGCGGTGCTTCTAGAACAGCCTCCTCAAGATTTAGGCTTTTGGACTCTGAGAACCAGAAAGCCCCACTTCTGGTCGCTTCCCTCAGTCTGCCACCTCGGGCTCCAGAGAAACAAATTCCGGAGTCGGCTTGGTCTGGGCCAGCAGGGAAGAGGGAGGGGAAGGAAAACATGCGAGCTAATTCCTAAAACTACCAGACACACGTGAATCCGTCGGCAATACCGTTGCACGGGACTGGGGGCTTCACAGACTCCTTTGCCACTGGGAGATTAGTGACGCCAACAGGGTTGTTTTTGGCAGGGGGACGCCTGGGTGGCTCCGTCGCTTAAGCGTCTGCCTTCCGCTGCCTTCAGGTCGTGATTTCAAGTCCCACGTCCGACTCCCTGCTCAGCAGCTCTTAAAACGAAAAGAAAAACAAAAACAAAACAGGATTTAAAAAAAAAAAAAACAAAAACACTTTTTGTCCTGCGTGGAGGGATAGGGAAGTGACCCAAGAACTTGAGGATAATGCGACAGTTGCTTGCTTGCTTGCTTTTTAAGGCTTTATTTATTTGAGAGAGAGAGAGCCGGGGGTGGTGGGAAGGGGCAGCAAGGGAGGGAGACTCCCCGCCGAGCAGAGAGCCCGCCCCGGGGCTGGATCAGGATCACGACCTGAGCCCAAGGCAGATGCCCAACCGACTGAGCCACCCCGAGGCCCCAAACAGTTGCTTTCTGACAGTAAAACGTGCAAGTCAGTTCACAGTGGATGAGAGCACAGGAGGCCACATGCCGGGATAAAAGGGCTGGCCAGGCACCAGCAAGACCTTGCCTGAATTCAATCGAGCACGTGAATGTGGCTGAAACAAGTGATCGTCCCAAACAGCGGAGGGTTGCCCTCACGTGGAGGTGGGGGAAGGGCCCCCACGGAGGCCGTCTGCATGTAAGTGTGCATGATGTCTCCACTCATTCTCCAGGGGCACGGGGTGGGAGAATCACCTAAAAATCCCAATTAAAAAATGCAAATGCATGAGTCCTACCTTTGAGAACCTTTAAAGCTGATGCCGGTGGTCCAGAATGAAGTCGCGCACCCCCTCCCAGCTGCCCTGGGGCTTGGGGGCTGGGGGGCAGCTCCACGTGGGGTTTTCTGTCTTGTCGGATGACGGGGGTTTCATCTGGAAGGGTGAGGGCCAGCTCTGCGCTGTGAGTTGCCCGGGGAGCCGTCCCCCTGTCCTCGCTGCTGACCGCTTGGACCGACAGGCCCCGGGGGCGGCTGACGTCTTGCCGGCTTTCTTTTGTTAATTCAAATTTTTAAATCATCAGAAAAGAAGATGGGATATTTAAGGCGGCACGTTTGCAGCTTGGCTGTCACATCTGTGACGGTGAAGTTTAAATTTCAGGTCACGAAGCAGTATGTTGACCAAGATCCCCACCCGTCCCCAGCCTGCTGGCCCTGGGATGCCCTCAGCAGGGAGATGAAGAGAAGACCGGATTTCGATTCCGTCTTGTGGGTAAGTAGCGAAAGGGACCAGGTCCGCACCGGATAATCAGTCTTCTATTTTACGAGTCATCCTGAAAGCCAAGCGGGCTCTCCTCGTAAATGACACGTGTGGGTTTTGGAAGCACTGAGAGGGGCACCTGCCCGAGAAGCCGCACCTGAGCCAGGTGCCTGGACGTGGGGGGTCTTGAGGCAGATTTAAGGGGGCTGCTGGGCGTGGCAGGGGTGCCGGGCGGAGGGGAGCATGAGGAGGCGGCTTGGGGAGGGGCTGGGAGCAGAATCTGGGGTGGTGCCTCCCAGTGGACGCCTGGGTGAGCGGGAGGCTGGCTGAGACCATGTGAGGTAGGAAGGGAAGCGGGGAGAGAAGCAAACGGAGCTCAGCGAACGACCACGATGACCACGATGGTTTCGGTCTTTAAAAAGGCAGCTCCTTACCCGAGAGACACTTCTGCTGGAGCTAAGAGCCACAGGCCGTGGCCCCTGGGCCGCCTTCTGGTCTCAGTAATTAACTCTTGCCTGGGCTGCGTGGGTGCTCCCTGGAGAGCGGTGGCTGACCCGCGTGTTCAGGTCAAGCTGGTTAAAGTCAGACACCTTGTTTCATTTTATTTTACTTTTTGAAGATTTTATTTATTTGACACAAAGAGAGAGAGAGAGACAGCCCAAGCTGGGGGAGGGGAAGAGGGAGAAAGAAAAGCTGGCTCTCTGCTGAGCAGGGACCCTGAGGTGGAACTCGATCCCAGGACCCGGGGATCATGACCTGAGCCGAGGGCAGACGCTTCACCGACAGAGGCACCCAGGAGTCCCAGACGACTGGCTTTAAACCCTGGCACCATCATTCATGAGATGTAATCATGAAAAGTGGCGGAAATTCTCCAGGGCGGACACGACAGGTTACGGGGACGATCAAGGGACACAGGTGTGGAAGGTAAAAACACGCACTTGCCAGCCTCGGCTGTGCCCAGCCTGTCCTTACCACACCTGGATGGCATCAGACAACTGTCAGAATCCCTTCCCAGGTGTTCTCCAGGCCTGGGCCACCAAGGAGATAGGGAAGAAGAATCTTTCTATGTTTACAGAAAAATGGTGATGATAGCTTGACATTGAGGGGAGCCAGTGGGGAGCCAGCTGGATGACCTGCCCAGGGACTCAAAACACCGGGGTTTGGTCTTGAGGAAGGAGCCTCTGGCCCAATTCTCAGAACCCGGGCCTTCTTGTCTGCTTACTTACGAACTTCAAACTCATAATCTCACCGTGGCATTGGTGACGTAGACATGAAGCTTGGCTACCCAAAACATGACCCAAAGATAGCTGGGCTTCTAGATGTGAACTGTCTTCCCTTCCCTCCAAAATTTAATGAAGAGGTGGTCCACGTGCATTGCTTATTTTACAGACCCTTGACTAATGTAACTTCCTGTGCGAAGATGGTAACTAGGCGCCATTTTGTCAAGGAGGAGTTTGGGAGGATAAAGGAGCTTCTGGGGGCCACGCTGGTTCTTGTTCAGCAGCAGCCAACGAAAGCGCCCAGAGCAACAGGGGGATACTTGAGAAGGTCAATATTTTTGGAATATATAATCTGTGATATCAGTTATGTTAAATAAGTACAATAAGTAGACAAATGAAAAATTTTGTTGTGAAATGTGATCACATAGATGGGCTAAATATTTCTGGCCTCCCCAAATTTGCATGGGGAGATCCTCACCCCCACTGTATTCAGAGGCAGGGCCTCTGGGAGGCCAGTAGGTCATGAGGATGAGGCCCCATGAGTGGGATCGGGGCCCTCATGGATGTGGTCCCCCACCCCTGCAGTGCTTCCTGGCCTCTGGCCCCATGTGAGGACACAGGGGAAGGCAGCCATCTGTGCACTGGGAAGAAGGAAGCTCCCAGAAGGTGCAGGAGCCTTGAGCTCAGTCCCCCCAGACTCCAGAACTGAGAAATGCTTGCTGTTTGAACGTCTGGTCTACGTTGAAGTCGTCTGAATGAACTAAGGCAAGAATTTGTCTTTCTTTTTTTTTTTTTCTTTTTTTTTTTAAGTTTTAAGAGGGTTGACCCTGTGCTCAGGACGTTGATGGTGCTTCCGGAATGTGTCAGGAAGATTCTGGGCATACTAGGACTCAGGGGCCATGAGCCCGCTTTGCAGAGGAGGCGTGGAGTTTGAGCGTGTCCTTCCGAGTCACACGGTGGCCAGGAGCCCGCCAGGATGTGGGAGAAGGGACGGAGAGAAGTCCAGGATGCAGGAGAGGGGATGGTCTCCTGCACGCCCTCCCGCTGAGCAGCTGGGCTGGACCCTGTGCAGTACTGATGTAGGAACGAAGTTAGGATTCCAAGTTGACGGCCGAAAAGGAATTCTTGAGACATCGTTGGCGCAAAAAAGTGGTTTTATTAAAGCACGGGGACAGGACCTGTGGGCAGAAAGAGCTGCCCTGGGATCATGAGGAGTGGCCCTTGATATACTTTCAAGGTGGGCGGGGGTCAGGGAGAGCGTAAGTCTCTAAGGCATTTTGGAAGCTAGGTTTCCAGGACCTTGAGGGGGCTCACTACTGTTGGGAAAAGGTCATTTATTACTAATAAAATCTGAGTCATGAGACTCTTCAGATGTATATCAATGGGGCATGTGCTTGGGGGATGATTGCCAGCACGTGTCTTGGGGGGTTTAGAGATAAAGGAAGTTTCCAAAGGAATTTTTATATGTTAAAGTCAGTTATAGGATCCTGGAGGAGGTCAGGCTAGGACTGCCTTTTGCCCTTCAAGGATTAACACTCGGGCAGTTGAGTCCCTAGAGGAACGTCACTCTCTGCCTGTTTCAAGGACTTATCAGTGGGTTCTAGGTAGTAAGGAAATGTAATCATTTTTCTTCTGCCTCTGTGTCCCACAGCAGTACCACCTTCAGGGTGGGCGAGCTGTGGGGGTGGGCCAGCAGACAGGGCTGGGACCCCTTCCCAGAGTGGGTGACAGCAGGGTCGTGCCCAGGCCTGAACCCTGGAGACTCCGTCATCCCCTTGCCCAGCTCCCGATGGCCATGCTCTGGAGGTTCGGTCTCTCGCATTTCCAGGTTTCCTTCTAGGCCACGAGGGGAGCTGGCCAGGATCACCGGTCCGATCTGGGAGTGCCGCGGCGGCTTAGAGACAGGATGAAGGGCTCGGGGAGCAGGCAGAAATGGGAATCAGTGAGGAGAAGAGGCGCCGGGACCCCTGACCCTCACTCAGCTGGGGCGCGCAGCCGGGGAGGGTCCCCGGGGTGAGGGGCCTGGAGCCCCCCGGAACCGGTTCTGCTGGTGGGAATCTGGGTGGTGTGTGTTTACTTGTTGAGTGATTCAGCTGCTTTTCTCCCCACTGGCTTGGGGGAACTTCTCCTCTTCCTACTGTGCAGCCTGCCGTCACCCGGGGCCTGGCCTGGTTTTTCCAGTTGGACCAGAAACGCCTGTCGAGGTGCTATAACCCCTGGGTCTCGCGAGCATCCTCCTCGGGGCCTGGAGGAGAGAATATTTCCTTGCATGCATCGGGGCTGCCCCTGGGAATTTCAGACCATGACCCTCACTGGCTGTGTCCATATCCCCAGATAAGCATCCGGACTGCACTGATGGGTTCGGGTTCTAGGCCCCCAGGATTGAGCCCCCGTTGCCAACGACGGAGCCCTCCCTTTGGCCGGTCACTGCGCCAGTGGTCCCAGGGCATGAGGGATCTGAAGGAGATTTAAAAAGAGAAAAAAAATGCTAAGCCAATGCACAGATCCGAACATAAAATCCCAACCCTGACCAGCAGGACCCAGGCCCTGGGAGCTTTGGGGACTGGGTTTTCTTTGGTCTTACGTATTGAAGCTCTTGCCTGAAGTGACTGATACGAAACCAACAGCCCATTTCCACAAGGCCTGAGTGTGTCCTGCTGGGACAGGGAGGCCCGTGCTTCTGCCGGAGGACCCTCCTAGGGCCGGGCCTCTGTTGTGTGGGGGGCTGAAGCTTACCCAAGGCAGGAGGACCATCTTTACGAAGTAAGACACAAAACTGTAAGTACAAGAGCAGATCAGAAACCTGGGTGGCTCAGTTGGTTAAGCAGCTGTCTTCGGCTCAGGTCATGATCCCAGCGTCCTGGGATCGAGTCCCACATCGGGCTCCTTGCTCAGCAGGGAGCCTGCCTCTCCCTCTGCCTCTGCCTGCCACTCTGTCTGCCTGTGCTCGCTTGCTCTCCCTCTCTCTCTGATAAATAAATAAAATCTTTAAAAAAAAAAAAAAAAAGAAACTGGTTTCTCTTTCAAATAAGACGAGAAATCACAAGAAATGATGAACGCTAAAAGGCAAACAGTACCAGAATAGCCTAAATCTAGAAAAACGGCCTAAGAGTTTTGTTAATTCTGTAATAACGTTTTAACTCCCTGTTGGGGCGCATACATACTTCCTACGACCACGGCTTAGACACGGCGTGTCTGTGGAGGGAATGGGTGGACCCTTCTGCGTTCCTTGGCCTGGAAGCTTCTAGAACCCACGAACGTAGGGTGCTGGGCGCCGTCAAACACCCAGCCTGCACCGTGGGTGGCAGGAGCCTCCTTGGAAGCCATTCCCACCCCTTCCCGTTACCAGCAAATTACCAACACATGAGGCAGACAACACAGCAATTACTCATCCCGCCTGAAATGTAACCCCAGCGCCCGTCCAAGTGCGCCCGAGGCGGCTGTGGCATCAGCGAGGGAGCTGGGGTACAGGGCAAGCGTGAGCAGAAAGAGGCTGTGGTCCTCATAATCACGGTACAAATATTTCACGTTTGCAGTGTTTGCAAAATGCTGGCGCCGCACGAGCGCCCTCCCAGGGCTCCCGGGGAAACCCCGCGCTGTGCTCCGACTCGAGGCTCTGGAGCGAAGCCCGGCTTCTGGGGGGCGGGGGGCGGGGGGCGGTGAGGGGCTGAACTCGACACCCGAGGACAGGCGCTGAGCCAGCGCAGACCTGCCGGGAAGGCCTCCATCTGGCCCTCCAAGCCCTTCTGGAGTCTGCGTCTGCAGGTGACAGGCGATGGGACCGAGCCCAGACCCGCCGTCCCCGCGCCGTGTGCGATTGCAAGCCTCTGTGCCCTGATTTCTCGGCAGCCTCATGTGGTTAGAAAAAGGCACTCTAGGCTCGTCGCCTTTCCCTAATGACAAGCAGGAAGGAGCCCCGCGCTCAGGTGTTTGGGCCCGAAAGTTGGCGGGAGGGCGTCGTCATCAGCCTGGATGAGAGGGAGAGCGTGTGCGGGGACGTGACTCGTTCAGGCTTGGGCCGGTAACGCGTGCAGTGTGGACGCAAGACCACGTGGACTGGGCGGAGACGGAGGGAGCTGAAGCCTTGGGTCTGGGCTGGGGGGGTGCGGGGGCGGGGGGGCCATCATTTGTGTTCCGTCGTGGAGACGGTGAGTGTAAAGCCTGAGGTCGGACGGGGTCACTGAGCCTGGAGCCGGTGGCGGCAGCTCAGTGGGTCCTGTGGTCAGCAGAGGACGCGGAATGGGGCAGAGAAGAAACCGAGCCAGGGCGGGGCCCTGAGCTGAATTGTGCACCAACCGCTAAGTTCATACGTGGAAGCCCTGGCCCCTGGGACCTCCGCAGGTGACTGTGCTTGGAGACCGGGCCTTGACGGAAGTGGTCGGTTACCGTGAGAGCATTAGGGTGGCCCTAGTCCAAGCTGGTGTCAGAGCAAGAGGAAATGCGGACACACAGAGACGCCACGGGTGCGTGCACAGAGGACGACCACGTGAGGACACAGAAGGGGGCGGCTGTCTGCGCGCCACGGAGAGAGGCCACGGGAGACAGCAGTCCTGTCCACACCGGGGTCTTAGACTTCCAGCCTCTGGACTGTAAGAGAATCAAGTCCTGCTGTTGGAGCCTCCCAGGCTGTAGGACTGGGCCTGCAGGCCCAGCGGGACTCCTTGGGGGCGAGGGGCATGGAAACCCAAGAGAAACCGTGTCCCGTCGGGGGAGTGACCAGTCTCGACACTGCTGGGGGTCAAGTCAGGTGAGGATTGACTGTGACCTTCCAAGTTTGCATTTTGAATTTTTGTCTGATACCAAATGGGCAGGTAAATATTTGAAATAGTTCCAATGTCACAGAAATATACAAGAAGAAATAAGGTGCTACAGTATCGAGTACCTTGAAACATTTTCATTGTCTTTTTTTTTTAAGATTTTATATTTCTATTTATTTATTTGACAGAGAGAGAGATCACAAGGAGGCAGAGAGGCAGGCAGAGAGAGAGGAGGAAGCAGGCTCCCTGCTGAGCAGAGAACCTGATGCGGGACTCGATCCCAGGACCCTGAGATCATGACCTGAGCCGAAGGCAGAGGTTCAAACCACTGAGCTACCCAGGCATGCCTGTTTTCATTGTCTTGAACACACAGTAATAACGAGAAGGATGTAAAGGGGCTCGGGGGTGACTCAACCAGCTGAGTGTCTGACTCTTGATTTTGTCTCAGGTCATGATCTCAGGGTGGTGAGATGGAGCCCCCAGGTCAGGCTCTGTGCTCAGCATGGAGTCTGCTCAAGACTCTCTCTCTCCCTCTCCCTCTGCCCCTCCCCTCCTCATGCTCCCCCTCTCACAATGCAAATAAAATCTTTTAAAAAAAAGGTCGTATGTGAAAAGAAAGACGTGGGCTGAAAACCAGAGTGTCCAGCAGCCACAGCCTGAGCCAGCAGGGTCTGGGGTGGGCTCCTGGCCGAGCACAGACACCCAGGAGCATTTGGAGAGATGAGGAACCAGGCTCAGACTACGGGGCTTGAAGCACTGGCCGGAAGCGATCTGTACAGACCGCTCTCCTGAGGCGTTCTTAGAAACCTGAGAGGCATGCGGACAAGGGCGCTGCCACAGGAAATGGGGGAAACCCAACTGCTGGGCCCAGCTTCCCCATTGAGGGTAAGACAGGGGCCTTGAATGCCAAGGTTAGAGCTGACTCCGAACAGGGAGCAGCGGTCAGGAGGAGGGAGCCACAGAGATCCACAGCATGGGGGCGGGTGAGCTCTCCAGGAAGGGGCTGGACACCAACGCCTCATTATGAACCCTGATGCTGGGAGACACACAGGAAAGCTGATTTTGTAGAATATCAATTCTTGCTGAGCAAACTCATTTTCTAGAAGAGCATGCAAAGGCTTTGTAATAGGCGTGTGGGTCTGCTCCCAGCCTGGTGGAGGAACTTCTGTTTTTTGATTTGGATTTTGTGCTGTCCTGGATGGAGGTCATTTTTTGTGTATAGAAAAGACTACCTGCAACCACCTTTAAAGCATCTAATATTTGCTGCAAAAAATCACTTGTCCACCAACTGAAAAATTGGAGCGTCTAGGCAAGCTGGGCTGACTCGCCAGGCACTGAGGTCCCTGACTGACCAGAGCCATGGCTGGGATATTTCACTCTCACTGTGACATCTGAGAGGCCACCAAGTACTGAACACTCGAACACTGTGAGGTGGGATGTTACAAGAACACTTCGGAACATTAAGGATGATGGGAAATCCGAAAGACCAGAGAGCGAACAGATTACTGAAAAATGGAAAAAATTCACAGACAATAAACTGTGTGTGTGGTTTTTTTTTAAGATTTTATTTATTTGACAGACAGATCACAAGTAGGCAGAGAGGCAGGCAGAGCAAGAGTGGGGGAAGCAGGCTCCCTGCTGAGCAGAGAGCCCAACGCGGGGCTCACTCCCTGGACCCCAGGACCACAACCCAAGACAAAGGCAGAGGCTTTAACCCACTGAGCCACCCAGGTGCCCCAATAAACCTTTCATTACCAATACCAATAGGGTGGACAGACACCAGGGGAGCGAACGTCTTCACAGCACTGAGCAACAAGGACAGTCACGCCAGGCTCTTGTCTTAATCATAATCGAGAGCAAGTGTGAACATAAAGATATTTTCAGACAAGGAAAGAGTCACAGAATTTTCCTTGTGTCACCTCCCTTTCAAAGAATATTCACGCAAGAACTTAAAAGTAAATTGAAACTAGTGTCAGGTGGTGGTTTAGGAAGTCATGGAGAGCACAGAAATGGACCCAAACGGGGGCGCCTGGGTGGCTCATGAGGTTAAGCATCTGCCTTCGGCTCAGGTCATGATCTCAGGGTCCTGGGATCGAGCCCCACATCAGGGTCCCTGCTCAGAGGAGAGTCTGCTTCTCCCTCTGCCCCCTCCCTGCATGCTCATGTTCGCTCTCTCTCGTTTGCTTGCTCTCTCTCATATGAATAAAATCTTAAAAAAAAAATGAGAGAAAGAAAGAAACAAGAAAGAAAGAAAGAAAGGGACCAGAACATACAAAGTGAGCTTTTCTGTTGTCAGAAAGCACAGAAAGGGGACGCCTGGGTGGCTCAGTTGGTTAAGCCTCTGCCTTCGGCTCGGGTCATGATCCCAGCGTCCTGGGATCGAGTCCCACATCGGGCTCCTTGCTCAGCAGGGAGCCTGCTTCTCCCTCTGCCTCTGCCTGCCCTTCTGTCTGCCAGTGCTCGCTCGCTCTCTCTCTTTCTGACAAATAAATAAAATCTTTAAAAAAAAAAAAAAAAGAAAGAAAGAAAGAAAGCACATCAAGGAGAATAACTCCACTCCCAGGATGTCTGTGCCCTGGTCCCTAGACCCGGTGACTCCGTGACCATACATAGCAAAAGGGGCTTTGCAGGTGTGGTTAAGGGACAGACCTTGAGACGGGGAGACTAACTTGGACAGCCGTCCAGGTGGGCCCAGCCGCGTCATGAAAGAACCTTCTGAGGGTCAGGATCGGAGAGAGGTGTGAGCATTGAGAAGCTCGAGAGAAGTAGGGTGGCTAATGCGGAGAATGGAGGAGGGTCTGAGAGCCGAGGAGTCCGGGCAGCCGCCGGACACTGGAAAAGACAAGGAAAGCAATTCTCCCCCAAGACTTCGGAGGGAACACAGCCCTGCTGACACCTTGGTTTTAGCTTGGGGAGCTCTGTGTCTCACTCCCGATCTCCAGCACTGTAAGAGAACAAACTTCTATCATTTCTCCCACCAAGTCTACGGTAATTTGTTACAAGAGCAACAGACCAGAAACTGATGCAGAAGGAAGCTTTTCCGCATCTGTGCACACATGCACACATGCCCTTTGGGGGGTTTAAAATGGGAAAAACCAGAAGGCTAGGTGACAATAGCAACCATTAGAGGTGTCTGTGTCTCCTGCAGAAGAACAGAAATGCTGATTTTCTTTATATTCTTAAGAAAATGTATCATATAATATGCACATTAAGGAAGGACAGGCACTAAAGAGTAGAAATCACGGGAGTGTGGAGTTCAGGGAGCTTCGTGAGAGCAGCGGATGGAACGGAGCAGCCCCATCCTTGCTGCAGGACCAACGCAGGCTGCATGTGGCACGGTGGAGGGGAGGGCACGGGGTGCTGGGAGAGCAAGAACCCCGGCCCCTTTCATGTCCTTGCAGCTGGACTAAGAATCACGTGGCCACAAGGCAGATTCACAGGAGAAAATCCAATTGAACAGGTGCCTATGGGGAGTCCACACAGACGTGGACATTCCGGACAGTCGGGCAACAGGAGGCACACATGTCATCTGAATGGAGAAGGGCTGGGGCTCTGGGGCTTCGGAGGGAAGGAACCCACTTCACGGGGCGACAAGAGGCGGCTGTTTGCGGATTAGGTGGCCGTCCCACCGAGCAGATCAAATGCGTCTCTGCTGAGAACCTCATTCTGGAAAGATCCCCCAGTCCAGATTCTTCTGTGGGGTGAAGGAAGGGGCAGAGCTTCTCCCGAGCCCGCGGGGTCTCCGTTGCCCGCAGCTCAAGAGGATGCTCGCGCCAAGTAGTGCGTTCCTGGGGGTTGGAGTCTGACCCCTTCACCCCTGACCGAAAGAAATACCGAATCGTTCTATCAATTAATTGCTGCTGTTGGGCCCAAACAACCCAGCAGCAGCAGGTTGTGTGGTGTCCTACGGGTGACTCTGCGCGCTCCTGAGAAGTTTAAAAACCCACAAGCGACCTTGCAAGTTAGCGGAGGTTCCTCAGGGTGCCCGGACGCACCGTTTGGGAACCATCGCCCGACCGTTCTGGGCAATGCCTTTTCCTCACCTGCATGTCCCTCAGAGGCTTACCTGTGAGGCAGGGAACCTGGTCACAACGTGGGGTGCCTTCGACAGAGGGGCCCAGTCTCCGTGGACCCAGCAGCAAGGGATGATGGGATGAGTTTCCTCTGTCGGGTCCCTCTCTCCCTGCAGCCCTGGGACTGGGTGGGTGGTGAACAGACGCTCCGGGACAGTCCGGTCACTGACAGGAAGGCGGGGTCAGGATTCATTGTAATTTTGAACTCTGGCTAGGTGTGGGCTTGATTGAAGTTGGGTAGGGACACAGGATCGATGGGAATAGCCGGGAAGGGATTTTGAGGGAGGGTACTGAGAGATCCTTTGAGCTGTGAATACAGCTCATTGAAAGGTTGATAGATAAGTCAGGAATTTTCTGCAGTGAAAGCTCAAGCTGTTTGCCTGGAAGCAGATGCCAGGAGTGGTAAAGTTGTGCTAGTGAGCACTGTATTTGGTATCTTTTACTTAGAACGAGGTGTGTGTGTGTGTACGAGTGTGTGCGGTTTCTGCTCTCAAATCAGTTAATCTCATTAATAGACTCATTTCCGATAAATAGTCAAGATAGAAATTACCACCATGTCAATGTCTGTCCTACAGACCTATATCACTGTCCCCAGCTGCGCGTTAATCAGGGTGACAGCAACAATTCAAGGGCTGTTTTCCCACACTCAGTCCCCTGTGTCCCAGATACTTTAAAAATTACATTTTCTACTAGGAGAGCATGTCAGGTGAACTCAAAAACTCTAAATATATTGTCAAATCAAAAACCAACTCGGGGGCGCCTGGGTGGGTCAGTGGGTTAGCTGCTGCCTTCCGCTCGGGTCATGATCTCGGGGTCCTGGGATGGAGCCCCGCATCGGGCTCTCTGCTCAGTGGGGAGCCTGCTTCCTCCTCTCTCTCTCTGCCTGCCTCTCTGCCTACTTGTGATCTCTCTCTGTCAAATAAATAAATAAAATCTTAAAAAAAAAGAAAAAAGGAAAAACAAAACAAAACAAAACAAAACAAAAACCCAACTCGGACTTTAGTATGGAGAGACTTTGAACAAAGTGTCAGGGGAGGGAAAGGGACCTTGGTCAAGGGGAGGGGACCATGGCCATAGTAAGATCATGCTGACTAAAGATTTGGCAGAATCTGAAGCGCCAGGCAAGGTGGATTTTGTTCCTAGAGAGGAGTAGACAGAACTGAAGGAACAGGATATGTGCAAGTGAGGTAGAGAAGACAGCAAGATCCCACAGTAAGCTGGAGACACGTGCTGCTCAGGCCAAAGTTCGGTGGCCTGGAAGGAAAGGATCTTAACTCTGTTGACAAGCATTTTGTTTCCATAGAGCAGGGGGGATGAGCAGTTGAGCTAATTATTTGTGAGGCAAAGAATGGGAGTTTGGGTGTCTGTGCCTGAACTTGCCCCAGATAAACCAGGGGGCACCTGTGACTCCTATGGAGTCATGTGAGGAAGGGCATTCCTTGGAGTCAACCATTTCCTGGAACACAAAAGGGGAATGGGATTTCTTAACCCTCTGGCAAAATTCAATACTGTCAGTATTTAATATACTATAGTGAGAGGGCATCGGTAGGGGTGGGAGGGGGAGATGCAAGGTCAAAGAGAAAAGGATACACGTAAAATTATTGACTCTCCAAGAAGAGCTGGTTCTTGGTGTCCAATCACTGGGTTATTTAGATTCAGTTGGATACACTGCATCTCTTTAAAAAAGATTTTATTATTTATTTGAGAGAGAGCCAGAGCACTGGGGTGGCAGGTGTGGGAGAGGGAAGGAGAGAAGCAGTCTCCACACTGAGCAGGGAGCCTGATGTGGGGCTTAATCCCAGGACCCAAGGATCATGACCTGAGGGAAGGCAGACGCTTCACCAACTGAGCCACCCAGGTACCCGCAATTGGAGACACTTTAAAGATGATGAAACTTTCCTGAAAACTGTCAATATTCACAATGGGCTGGATTCCATACTTCACTGATTAATGTCAGCTTAGAAAGTACAAGGGACACATGATCTTTCAAAAATACTCTAGAAGTTATACAAGGGAAAATTTGAAGAGAGCTCCTCCCAGTGGGGTCAGCCCCTCAAGAAGAGGAGCCAGAGGACAGGAAGAGCCTTCCTGGGGAGCCAAGGTGGGCGGAAAGAGGTAGACTTTTTTTTTTTTTTTTGGTTCTTATCTGAAAAAGAGACTTAATTATGTTGACTTTTGTTTTTGTGTGAAACAGTGGGCTATTTACTTGTGGCCCATAAAATAAATTGGTAAAGATTGCTGGTGTTTTGTAGGCACTAGATACAATTAACATATTGCTCATCTACTGAAAACGCAAAAGCAGCAACCAGCGCTGATGCCCAGAGTGCCTCCCACTTTGCTTAAATTCAGAGTTGCCTCATGTCCCTGAAGACAAGGGGCATGGGCCGCCAAAGGCATTTTCATATGAGAAAACCCATAGGGGATTTAAGGACAGATCAAATAGTGGAAACTTAAATTAAAACAGAACATTTATTAGTTTCCTTACACACATTAAAAAATCGGATATGCTATAAATAAATTCCAAATGGCGGTAGGGCTGATTTTCCACGCCCCGTTGAATGAAGCGGTGCCTTGGCACTCTGCGCATGCGTGCCGCGGGCGGCGCCTCGGGCTGAGCCGCCGGGCAGCAATCCAGTGCTCCGTCTAATTCCTTACAGCTGCCGCCAGCTGACCACAGTGGGGTGTTGTCACCAGAAACTCTATCCCAAACTGTACTACTTACATAACAACTTTGTTTCCTTGGCATTACTTCTGTAAGTGAGTTGGCGAAACATGGACACCCTATGGCTTTTAATGTACTCTTTAAAAAAAGCTTACTTTTAACACCCCAGTCCTCAGAGTGTGAGGTCATGCCTTCTGGAATCACTCAGTCCGCATTAAATATCTTTTCTTCTGTGTCTCCTGTTAGTGATTCAAGCAGGTGGCTACCCGAAGCATCCCAACCGGGCACGGACTGAGGTCATTTCAGGCCATGTGCTTCCAGGAAAAAGAAGTTTGCCTTCTGTAAAAAAGCAGCTGATGCTATACTTCACAATACAAACATTGTTTGAAAAGCAAGTGGGAGTGTCTTATGATATGAGAGACTTTATATGAACTTTAAGAGAAGGCAACCTATTCTCTTCTGGGGGATGATTTTTGTCAGGGGTGGGGGGATCTACTTTACTGAGGGATATACGTAGTGACTGTGATCGCTGTAGATTTTGAGGTCCTGGTATCATCAGTGGCTTTTAGTTGTCGCTGTTATGCTTTTTGCTTATCAATTGTTGTTAGGTTAGTTTCATTATTAATTTAACTGGTTTGGGGTTGTTTGGTTACAGTAAAGTGTTGACAGGGTTTTGGTCTAGAACTTTCTAACATCTAAGCCCTGTACCCTTGGCGTTCATGTGTGTAACACCCCTCCCTCCCCCCAACAAACACACTTCCAGGCAGGCTTTGATGGAGGCTCATGCTCAGGGAGCTTGCTGGGACTATGACAACATGCTGCTTGTGAATCCACACAAATTAAACTATGTGCAAAATTCTCTCAAGGAAAGCATATTAAAATTATTGGATCATTTAGAGTTTTATAGAGTATTGTTTATAACATCAAGTAGTATATATAGGCTAATACTCTTTTCTAATGGAGGAATAACTAAAAGATTCATATGCATTTCTAGGTTAACTTGAGTATCTACTTCTGTTCATCTCTGTTGCAGTCACCAAGACCTTCTCTGTTGTGGAGTAAAAATGGGTAGATGACCCCAGATCTCTGGGTCTTTGCTCTAATTCAGTGCACTGAAATTAAAAAAAGGTTATGACTTAGCTGATCTTTAAATCCTGGGGGTTTTTTTGTTTTAATTTCTAGGAGCCCAGGAGATCTATGCACAATGGAGAGCACAATTGTGTGTGCACACATGCATATATGCTTTCACAGGTGCACCATTATGATCTCACACATGTTCACTCACACGTGCATATGCATGGGCTCACACATGTGTATATACTCAAATACGACAACACACACATGCACACAGATGTGTTCACACATACACACACATTAGACACACAAGCTCCTGTCATCTTTGGTTTTCTTTTTATAGGAAAAACAATTTTATTCTCTAGGTCAACCTTCACCCAGAGAGAGTGGGCTAGCTTCAGCTTTTACTGCTGACAGGAGAAGGGGAGGAAGGAACAAGGAAAGGGGGTGAAGAATCATTGTAAGTTTCATACATTTTATATAAATAATCATGTTTTATAGGTATATGGAGTGATCAATTATAGTTCAAGAAAATTCTCATTTCTCTTCTCATGAAAAAACTTACGTAAATGATAGATCTTGAAATAAAAACTGTCTCCAGGTCTCGTTTCACAGAAAGGGAGACAGGGTGTGGTACCTGACACTTGACACTCATTTGGCACTGGACCCATCATGAGCCACCCCCAAGCCTTTGACAATGGTCCTCTGGAATGTCACCATGGTCAGACTGTATCATGGACAGAGCAGGATAAGAACCAGTCCCAGAGCTATCCCTGAACCAAGCTGGCTGTCTCACTACCTGGTGTGGATGTCCTTATGGGACACAAGATCTCATTCAAGGCAATGCTCTGTGATAGTCATTCTCTTTCAGGTAACGAAACCAAGAGCATTTTGTATCTTGGTAGTAGTCCTAGATTTGGGGACTTATGAGGGTTTCAGGAGCCATTCTTTCAAATAACAAGGGTCTTCAGAAGAACCACAAAATTCCATATACATGGATGGTTCAGTTGGTTAAGCGTCTGCCTTTGGCTCAGCTCATTATCTTGGGGTCCTGGATCGAGCCCCAATTTGGGAGGTCCATGTTCAGCAGGAAGTCTGCTTGGCTTGTTCCTCTCTCTCTCTCCCCACTCCTCCCTCCTTAAATAAATAAGATCTTAAAAAAAAAAAAGGAATTGCTAATTTCAAAGTTCTATGGACTGCCAAGCTGAGAGAGTTTATGGAAATACAGCCTCAGATTCACCATGTCATCTTCCGTTCTCTCCAAATTTAGGAGATACGGTGAATGACTCCTTGTCACCCATTCCATTCCTGCACCATTATGTAGCAACAGCCTGTGACTGGAGGATGGATCTCAAAGCTAGAAAACCCAAGCCAGTCATAGAATCTTCCTTGATAGCAATGGGTCTGAGCACTCCATGGAAGCCAGTCAATCCATGGCCTTTCTCTAGTGGCCAGGAATTAGCTTGGGCATGGACATGCGAGTGGTTTTGGCCAATGAAACATCAAGGGTGGTTGGTCGGCAGCCCCTGGGAAAGACTCCTTGGTCTTTGAAGGGATGGTCTCTTCTCACTCACTGAATGTTAACATGTATGCACAGTTATTGCTGGTGCCATCTGACAACCAACCACTGTTCGGAGGAAGGTTGTACTGTAGAAGGCAGATTGGAGACTCAAACATGCCTTGCTCTTTGGTGACTTTGTTTTTGTTTTTGTTTTTTTTTGTTTAAGATTTTATTTATTTGACAGTGAGAGATCTCAAGTAGGCAGAGAGGCAGGCAGAGAAAGAGGGGGAAGCAGGCTCCTTGTGGAGCAGGGAGCCCGATGTGGGACTCTATCCCAGGACTCTGAGATCATGACCTGAGCCGAAGGCAGAGACTTAACCCACTGAGCTATCCAGGCACCCCGACTTTGTTTTTTAACGAGGCAAATTCCCAGAAGATGGCACACTGGAATTGGGATAATGTGGGAGAATCTAATAAAGTAACCATTTTAAAAAGGTGTGCAAGAGGTAAGTGTGGAGCCTGCTTGGAGTAAGTAGCAGTGAAGGCAGCTCTTCTGTCCTGCCCTCCGCACCTCAAATCCTCAAGAGGGAGGGGATCCTTCCCAGAACTTGGAGGCAGAGAGGCTGTGTGGAGAAAGTCCTTCTGAGGAGTGGGGGCTGCAGCCAGCTTGAGGGGTCCCTGCAAGGAGACAGCTGGGAGACAAAATGCCCAAACTCACAGCCATTTCCTACTTGGGTCTTCTGTTGGTGCTTGCCTTTAGCAAAGTTCAACTGGAAGTCCATTAGGCAGACTTCTGGGGTAGACATCCCAGAGAGGGCTGGGAGGCAGTCTGGAGGGGCAAATGAGAGCTTTCTGGCACAATGTAGAGCAACTGAACCAAGTAGAGCCAGGCTTGAGGCTGCATGACATAGCAAATTCCTTGTTTTAAAGGTACATTGAATTGGGTTTTCTCCTTTTGGCATCCCAAAGCATCCTAATATACATACATAAAATATTTTATGTACACAGTTATTCTAAATATATAAATATATATTGGCTGTAAATTGAATGAACAAACTCAAAGAAGGTCCTAAAGCAACCTGCCTACTGGTGTCCAGGCCTAGAAACAGGCCATGTCACTGGGAGGTCAACTCCTAAGCAGGAAAGGACACCATTGGTGCCCCACATGTGACAAGAGCCTGCGATTGGCTCACTCTGGGAAACAAAGAACAGGGCTATGGCTTTCCTCTTGTGAACAAAAAACATGTTTCTTTTGATAAAGACTGTTTTCCTGGCTTTGAGGAGGGGTGGAGACACAGGTGGAGTTAACGGTAAGTCTGCCAGCCATCACAGGAGAGAGTAGAGGCACTGAATGGACAAAACAATAGGAGCTTGCAAAATAACGTCCCAGAGTACACGAGAGAAATAAATACCTTGAAAGTGTTTCCAGTAAGTACAACAAATGGGACAATACCTCTGAGGAAATCCAAACACTACAGCCATCATCAAAGGGCTTTAACTCACTGCAACACTCTTCAAAGACACAGAGGCACGGGTTATAGTTGGAACAAACAGCTTGCACAGTTGGGATCAAGAAGTGGGTGAGAAAAATGACTGATTGGAGAGCCTGGAAATTTAAAAAATAACAAAAACACACAAAACAAAACTGGAAGTATCGAGATAAATGATTTAGTGAAACACAACTAACTCTGAAGTAGACACAGTTAGAGAGAGAATTGGTGAAATAGAAGATTGCACCAGGGAATTAATGCTAACGAGACGCACAAGAAAAGAAATATGTGAATGAGAATGGAATAGTATGGAGGATGAAATGAGAGGCTGAAAACAGCATCTAACAGAAGTTCCAGGATGACAAATGACGGGAAGGCGTGGAGAAAGTATCCAAATTGTGATAGCTGCCAAGTTTTTTCAAAGTTGAAGATAGGCACGATTTTCCAAATAGAAAGACAGCACCAAGGAGCCAACAGGATACGCACCAACAAACCCCCAGCCAGATGCACTGCAGTAGGAATGCAGAATGTCAGGGACAGAGAAGGCAGCTAAGGGGTGCCAAGGAAGAAAAAAGATAGAATCCGTCACAAGGAAGTGATACTTAGACTAATTGCTGGCATTTCACACTGACGGTGGAAGATGGTGAGTGAACATTTGCAAAAGACAGAGCAATGTGACTTTCAACCCCAAAATCCACGAGCGATCAAGTTACTGTTAAGATCAAATGCAGGGGCACCTGGGTGGCTCAGTGGGTTAAGCCTCTGCCTTTGGCTCAGGTCATGGTTTCATGGTCCCGAGATTGAGCCCCGAATCGGGCTCTCTACTCAGCAGGGAGCCTGCTTCCCCCCTCTATCTGCCTACCTCTCTGCCTACTTGTGATCTCTGTCTCTCTCTTCTTGTCAAATTAAAAAAAAAAAGATTAAATGCAGAAGGAAGACTTCAGACTCAGAAAGAATGAGGAATCTGGCACAGACTTTTTTTTTAAGTTTTGTTTTTGTTTTTGTTTTTGTTTTATTTGACAGCGATCACAAGTAGGCAGAGAGGCAGGCAGAGAGACAGAGGAGGAAACAGGCTCCCTGCTGTGCAGAGAGCCCGATGTGGGGCTTGATCCCAGGACCCTGAGATCATGACCTGAGCTGAAGGCAGAGGCTTAACCCACTGAGCCACCCAGGCACCCCTAGCACAGACTTTTGATGAAATAAAGACAGGGTCAGTGGCTCTCAACCTTGGATGCCCATTAAACCACCTTGGGGGAAATTTCACAACTCCAGGGCCCAGGGCACACCAAGAGCCACAGGTCAGCTCATTCATGTGTCCTGAGGTGGGTCCAGCATTCAGCCCATGTTGAAGTCACTATGTTACCTAGAAACTTGAGGAAGAAGGAAAATGGATCCAGGAGCAGCTCCCAAGAACACAGGAATTGGTAACGTATGTCAGTTAATATAATGGACTATCGTTTGGGGTGAAAAAATCCTCCACAATAACCTCATTGGTTTGGGGGAGCTCATTATTGGACAATCTAATTTCTCTGACTTGGTTCTATCCCAGGTGAATTTTTCTCACTCCCTTGTTATGTGATTGACCTTTGTTTGGAGGAAAGAAGTTCTGTTCAGCAGCATGAGTCCATGATGGAAGGCCATAGATACTGTCTTGTAGCGCACTGGAAACACCTGGGGAGGGTTGCAAACCTTTTGCTGCTTGGGGTTTCTGCCCTGAGGTTCTGCTTTCCTGCATTCGGGGTGAGGCCGCGTGACAGGGCTCTCGATCCCTGCTGGGGCAGCCGAGACGGAAACCCCCTGAGTTAGGGATTCTCTGCCAAGGACATGAGAACAAGCAGAGGAGGCAATCCCAGGTGCTGAACTGTTCTGGAAACCTAGAATTAGTGGATTGCCGAGTCCTTCCAAAGGTACAAATATGGCTCCTTTTCAGTTATTTTTTTTTAGACAAAGAATTCATGCATTAACCAAACCGATGTCTTTTGGTCGCACTGGCACTATCTAGAGGATTTGTGGCTAATTTAAAGAATTGCTGACTTCTGTCTCTCCTGGGGCCACTAGTGGGCATCACGTCTGGGGCGTCTGTCGGCTCAGGGGAGCGCCCGGGGTTCAAAACTCTTATCTCAGCCATGCTGTTACCTGGGGGACTTTGGACAAATCGAGCCATTGTCTGATGGGGTTACTTCCTTAACCGGGAAGCGGGGAGGCCCGTCCGTCCCAAGTGTACGTGTGGTTAAGTCACCTGATAGCCAGCTCTCCGGAAGGCGCTGGGTGGTGATGGACGATAAGGAGGTTACCCGGGGCTTCTGTGGAAGCCTAGTGACCTTTGTCCAAACATTTCTTTTTATTTCTTTCCAACAAACATTTATTTCCATGGAGCACCCACGATGTACAGCGTCTTGTCCGGACACTTCTGAGTCTGAGATAATAAGACACCGTCCCCGCCCTGAACCTCAAAGTCCCTCCCGAACAACAATTCCTGGCTCAGGAGTTACAAACCCAAATGCCTAAGGAACAGACGGTGGGCGGTCTGGACCCGCGCGGGTCCGGAACACGGGCCGACAGGGGCTGTTTGTGTCTGCCTCGGATGGAGGTGTTCAGCAGCACGTGGTCTCCTCCGCCGGCACATTTCTGGGCTGATTCGGGTGAGACCTGTTCTCTAAAGTAACACAAAAGCTGGCCCACTTTAGGAGGATTCAAGGGCTCCCTTTTCAACTCCTGTTCTGCTGGCCGGCTTGTCAGGGTTTTCAACGTGTTACTGTGCGTGAAAACCGCTCAGGCACCTGGTGCAAAACACGGATTCCCTGGGCCGCCCTCAGAGGCTGCCGGGCAGTGGGCCCAGGCGGGGCCCAGGAATCTGCATTTTGAGCCAGCGGTCACACTTGGGGAAACAAGCCCGCTCTCTGCAGGTTTGGGCCCGCCCTCCCACAGGCTCCGTCCTCCCACGGCCAGGTGTGTCCGCTGTCCCTCTCCTGACGGTGACGTCCCCGGAGCGGGGTCATGTCCGCAAAGCCCCCAAACACCCACTTTGCTGACTAACTGCTATGAGAATATGGAACAATGGTTTACGGTTTCTTTCCTGGGACACTTCACGAGCCTCAAGGCAACCTTGTGGTCCACTTGGTCGCCACGGTGACGCTGTCACCACAAATGGCCCTTCAGTGCCAGGGCTGATGGCACTGTCAGGGACCCTGCCAAGGGCGTGCTTCCGTGAGGACTGGGTTATTAGTGTGTCTAAGAACCCTGGAGAACACTGGACCAGTTCAAGCTCCTCATTTTCACACTGGGAAACTGAGGCTTGCAAAGGCAATGGGTGGTCCCCGGTCCTGCACCGAGACAGAGGCTGGCCTCCCTGGGTCCCTCTGCTCTCTCCAGCTTTGCCCCCTTTCCTCCTGGCCTCACCGGATTCTCCCGTGGGGGTGCCCTGGGAGAGCTGGTCCCCACCATTTCGAGGGCTTCTCCATCAGCACAGAACGTCTGTGGCGTGTTGACTCACTGAGACCTTTGTCCGGGGCTGTGGCCCTACCAAGGTGGAGGTGGAGAGAGACCCCAGATGTCCCTCCACGCTCACCCCCTGCGTAGAACAGCTCTCCCTGGGCCAGAGTTACCTCCCTGCCGAGGGGGGGTCTTCAGTGGAAGCTGGCGGGTCTGCACACCGTCTGGTGTCTCTCAGGAGGGTAACAAATGCAGCCTCGGGCCACCAACATGGGGACGTGGCTCCCGCAGTGGCAGGTGACGCCTGCTTGCCCTGCCGTGGTCTGCCTGTTTGTGTCCTCCCCCATTCCTATGTGAAACCCTCACACCCCCCACCTGTCCCTGCCCCGGTGATGGCCTTAGGGGGTGGAGCTTCGAGAGCTGCTCGGGTAATGAGGGCAGGACCCCCGTGCATGGGGTTAGGGTCCTTATAAAAAAGACCCCAGAGAGCTCCCTGCCGCCCTCGACCACGTGAGGCCACAGCAGGGGGACACAGCCGTCCAGGAGGCAGGACGCGGGACTCCCTAGACTTGAGATCCACCAACCCCGGATCGTGGCCTTCCAGCCTCCCGACGGTGAGAGACAAGTGCCCGCTGTCTCTAACCCCGGGGTGTGGTGGTCGGCTGCAGCCTGTGTCCCACGGTCCCTTCCCCGCCTGCCCCAGTCGAACCTCGTGGCGCAGTGCCTGCGGCAGGAATGCCTTGCGGTCCGGCGGCACCCGGGACTCTGGACGGTGCTCTGAGACGGCCCTGGGGCCCTCTCCCCCTCCAGTCCGTCTGCCTGCCGCTCTGCGGGCCTCTTGCTCCCCAGACCTTGACTTTGCCAGCACACGCGCGTCCTTGAGATGTTTGTCTCTTTTGCACTGGGGCCCTTGCTTCTCCCCCACGCTTCCACAGGTGCGCCCTCAGGACGTCCCCGGCTCCAGGCTCCTCACCGCTTCCCCTGGACACTCTGCGCGTGGGCTTCGTGTGTGTCCCGCTCCGGCCAGCTGGCCTTCCACCTCTCGGCTCTCTCGGGCAGCTGTGGACCAGGAAGCTTGCCCCCCGTGTCCTTGGAGGGGCAGCCCGGGGGCACCCGGACCAGACGGCACCCACAGCTCCATAGTGATGTTGCTGAGAGGGGCCGCGAGGGCAGAGGATAGAAGATAGCTCGTTGCCCCTCGCTTAGCTCCGGCCCTGAGGAAAGCCCCGGGAGCCATCCCCCCTCCTGTCCTGCCTCTGTCCTCCCTTTGCCCCCACGTCCACACAGCCAGACCTCCCTGCTCCCCTAACTGGGGGTGACCTGTGGCCCAGGGGACCTGGGACCCCCAGCTGGTAGATCCGTAGCCCCCAGGTTTCAAGGGGCCTGGACCCAGGCTGGGGACCCCTGTTGGTGGAGCAGAGGTTGCTCTGGAAGAAAGTTGTCCTTTCTAGCTGCTCATTCCAGCAGTTTCCACGCAGCCCTTAGTGCGTCTCGGTGGCCACCAGCGGGCAGGACAGAGCAGGTGGGTGCTGCAGGGGCGGCAGGCTGCCCTTCCGGGAAGTTCACAGCCAAGTGGGGAAGAGCTACCCTGAGAACCAGAGGCAAACACGGGCCCCGAGATGGGGACAGGAAGGGGATGGGTTCCAGGGGAGCCTCTGAGACGCAGAGTCTCGTAGGTGACCCACACGTTTGCCAAGGTGGGGCGGGGAAGGGGACGAGAAGAAGTCCAAGACGGCCAGTGGTGACAGAGGGGAGGGACAGGATGTTCTCATGGCTGTATCTGAAAGGCTCGCACAGCTCTGCCCTCTTCGGTCATGCTCATGGATCCTTTTTCTTTTCTTTTCTTTTTTTTTTTGAAAGATTTTATTTATTTATTTGGTAGAGAGAGATCACAAGTAGGCAGAGAGGCAGGCGGAGGTGGGGGGGAAAGCAGGTTTGAGCAGAAAGCCCAACGTGGGGCTCGATCCCAGGACTCTGGGATCATGACCTGAGCCGAAGGCAGAGGCTTTAACCCACTGAGCCACCCAGGCACCCCTCATGGATCCTTTTTAAAAAACATCTTGTTTAGGGATGCCTGGATGGCTCAGTGGTTAAGCCTCTGCCTTTGGCTCAGGTCATGGTCTCAGGGTCCTGGGATCGAGCCCTGCATCAGGATCTCCGCTCAGTAGGGAGCCTGCTCCCCCCCACCCCTCCTGCCTCTCTGCCCACTTATGATCTCTGTCTGTCAAATAAATAAATAAAATCTTTAAAAAAGAAAAAAAAAAAAAGCATCTTGTTTAGATCCGGGAGGGATATGGACCGTGTTCCGTCAGTTTCAGATGTGCGACAGAGGGACCCGATGCTTCCCCAAGTGGCCTGCTGCTCGCCCCAGCAGGACCTGCCTTCACCCCCTCGCCCTTTGTTTGTACGCAGCTTCTAGAAAGAGGTGGATGTTCGCTGCAACTCTGATGCTAGACCTCATGCACCTACGTTCAGCCCGGGGATCGGGATGTCCTGTGAAGGAAAACACTTTGGAATTCGCACGTCTGCTGTCGGGGACTGGCCAGGGGAGAAGGGGCAGGGGGGCTGCAGCCGGGCCTGACTCTGGGTCTGGGCTTTCCCGCGGGTCACCTTCATCTTGCCCACGGCCGGTTTCCTGCTGAGAGACGCGAGAATAACTGTTGCGAAATCCCTGGGCGTGCCTGCGACCCACCTGTCCCCTCCGTGACACCTGCCTTTCTCCACCTTTCGGTGAAATGCTTGGTTTCTGGGGGTGACTGGTGTGGCTTATGAGTCACTCGTCCCTAGAAACCAGAGTCTCCCCAGCACCTAGCTGCTTCCTTGTTGCCAGATATGATTGTTTTTTAGAGCTTTCCCTTCTAAGGGCTTCTGAGGGACATTCAGCACGATGTGAACTTCCTCGGGGAGCCCGCTTTTATCCCCCAGGTCTTCCTCTTCTCACGTGACTTACCCTCCCCGACAGCTCAGAGCAGGCACCTGATTTCCCGACGCCTCACGCTGTCCTTCTTCAGTGCACGGCCTGTTCCCGTGTGGAATCGTCGCCTGCCGCTCGTGTCCTCAAGATCCCCTTCTTCTCCCCAGAACTCTGAGCAGGTCTCCCAATAACACTGCTCAGACGTTAGTTAGCATTGCTGTTTGGAGCAGATCAGTAGTGGGGGCGGAGAGGGGAAGAGTCAAACCAGTTTTTATTACACGGTCGTCTTTCAAGCTACTGTCAGTGTGTATTTTATTTTTCTTAAATTTTAAATAGATTTATTTGTTTATTTGAAAGATCAAGAGCAGGGGGAGGGGGAGAGAGAATCCTAAGCAGACTCCCTGCCGAGCACGGAGCCCGACACAGGGCTGGATCTCAGCACTCCGAGATCATGACCTGAGCCCAAATCAGAAACCGGACCCTCAACTGACCAAGCCCCCCAGGAGCCCCTCGATATGCATTTTACATTAGGCTTTCCAGAGGTTGTGTTTGAAACTCCCTGGCAGAACTCACAGCCTGTGGTTGGGATCTCCCACAACCAGCACAAAATTCAGTGTCGTTTCAATAACGTGTCCTGGGACCCACTTCCTGTACTTGATCGTTAGGAAAGATGTTGTTTATTAATGTTGGACAGTTTGTTGTCCAAAGGCCAACAGCTGCTGACCAGTAGAGTCTGAATTCCAAAGCCAGATGTAACCTCTGAGCTGAAGATTCCCCTAACATTTTCCTTTTTATTGTTATTTTTTTTAAAAAGATTGTATGTATTTATTTGACAGACAGACATCACAAGTAGGCAGAAAGGCAGGCAGAGAGGGAGGGGGAAGCAGGCTCCCTGCTGAGCAGAGAGCTTGATGCGGGGCTCGATCCCAGGACCCTGAGACCATGACCTGAGCCCAAGGCAGAGGCTTTAACCCACTGAGGCACCCAGGCGCCCCTCCTCTAACATTTTCTTAAATTAGATCGGGCCTGGCCTGAGTTATCCCAACGACTGTCCTATAGTTGATTTCCCTCGTGGGAAAAAGCCCTTCCCTGAAGCCCGATTTGTAAACCAAAGGGTAAAGGGGCAGTGCAGTCCTTCCAGGCTATTCCTAGGAGATGGGGACAGCCCAGGTGCTGAATTCCCGTTTCCTGGGTGGGGCTTTCTGGGAGGGAGGGGTTCGGGGAGCCTCCACCCTGGGAAACCTTGTGCGTGGCAGGTGCAAGGGGCACCACCATCCCACGCAGAGGTAGGCACGGCCTGTGTCCCGCCCCATGGTGGCGGCAGTGGGGGGTTTCCTCTGCTTCTCCAGGGGAATGAGCGAATGCATTCTATTAGCCTTGCCGGTAATGACACGGGCGCCACTTCTGGAGACCAGTTTCCATGGTCGATGGGTTCTCTCATGAGGCGTAACTTAACACAAACCCGACCCATCATTTACACTCTGGTGAGAATTAGTAATAGTTTGCCTTCCTTCTGCCCTCTGATAGTAGCCAGCTAGAAAAGAGAAAGGTGGTGAAGCACCCGGGTCACAAAAGGCTTGGGGACCTAACGTCCAAGGACGGAATGAAAGGACCCGGAGTGTAATCTTTGTCCAGTTTACAGTCTTTGTGGGATGGTGGGCCGTGACTCTGTTGAAAGCCCCAGAGAAGGGACCTGGTGCCTAAAACTAAAGCCTGGGGACCACAGAAGGAGCAAGTCTGGCTTTAGGGTCAACTCACTCCTGCCACTCCCTCCTCTGTGGCAGAGACAGTGAGTAGCCATGATCTTAGCTCAGCCATGATCCTAGCTCAGCTGTGATCCTAGGGTGCCAGGCCCTCCGGGTCCCCAAGCGGCTCCATATATGCTGAGACCAGCTCTGCTCTGAGGTCCCCCAGCAGCCCTTCAGCTGTCCAAGGCCACTCTGGTCCCTCTGCCTTGTCCCCAAGTCCCGTTTCCTCCTAACAAGTGGCTGGGGTAACATTCAGCAACTGGCTATGTGCCAGGCCCTGCTGGGGACCAGGATGTCATGGCTGGACCAATTGGCAGTGACCTGCCCTAAGGGGGTTGCTGGAACCCCCTCCTGGGGAACATGCACCCCAAAGCCATCCAGCTCCCAGCAAGGATCACGCGCCGGGGGTTATGAGGTCCTGCCCGTCTCCTGCGTGTTGCGGCTGCCTGGACCTGGCCTCCCCGTGCGGGCCCCAGCAGGTGTCCCTAGTCCCTGCAGGACTCAGTTCCCCCCTTGCTGCCATTCCGGAGCCTCTGCCTCACACACCGGGCTGTGAGGCTTTGCACAGACCACGCTGCCAGCCATATCTTCCTAACTTTACTGCAAACTGCCTTGAGCTAAGCTTTAAGAGCAAACACTCCATTGGCATGTTGACCTAATCTTTGTATGACTCTTGGTCCAGACTTGGGATACAAAGTGGCTGCGACCCCTCTGGGGCCAAAAGCCAGCGGGAAATGCTGATGAGAACAAGACAGGCCTGGAATGTAGGCACGGAAAAAAAAAAACGAGAGGAGAGAGTCTGGAGGGTGGGCCTCCCGATGCCAGACATTTTGCGGGGGCAGCCCCTCCTGCAGGTAAGAGGGGGTCAGATCCCCCGGGGGGCGAGCAGAGCAGACCCCAGGCTGGGGACAGCCACCAGGAGTCGCAGGAGCCATTGGGAGGGAAGTACTTGGACTTTGCCAGCATTTAAGGTGGCTCGTGCAAGTCCATTCCATTTAACGGCGTTTAACGGTGACTTTGCATCTCAGGTGATTTTACAATGGTTTACAGCACTGGGTTTGGTTCATTCTGTTCCTATAAAGTGGATGGGGCGTTCATGTTATGGAAGAAGCCGAGCAAACAGACACCTGTTTCCTGGTCACGTAGCCAGTCACGACCAAGTGGAGAGGTAAATTCCAGATGTGTTGGCTCCCAGGATGTTGGCAAAGTCCACGGGATGGTGTCTTTGGGCTTGTCTTGTCCCTTCCTGTGTGCAGGGCGCCCTCTCTGGCGAGAAAGAATGGGCACAGCAGCCCAGGGAAGTGGGGACACCCGGGGAAAAGAGGAGCAGGCAAAGTTGGTGACAGAGTGGGTGAACATGCTTGCTTGTGGCCCCATCCTGGGGCACCAGAAGGTGCCCAGAGCTCAGAGAGGACATTCATAGGCTGAGGTGCCTGCCCTAAGCCCAGGAGAGCTTCTCCAATGGCGCCCACAGGTTGTCATCCCATCCCCTCTCCTGAAGCAGTCCTCCTGCTCACCCAGTCAGTGGAGAGGTGGCCAGGTCACTCTAGTCCTAGAGCCCGTCTGCTCATAGACACACTCCCTGGAGACATCCAACCTAGTGGGAGGTGGTATAGCTCTCCTTGAGGGGGGGGACTTGGAGCCTGAGGGAGCCCTGGGGGTGGGACAGGAACTCCCTGTGTTTAAGTACAGTTGGAACTGCACAGAGCTAAAAGGCAGGTGAGAAAACATTGGATCCTCCAAGGGGGGAAAGCTGATGGGAGCCCATGCAGACAGCTGGTGTCCCCAGAGTTTATACCCCGGGCAAACAATGACGAATGAATGACAACTAAACCCAATGAGCAGAAGGAGCCAGCCAGCAAGTGCTCCTAGACTGAGTGGAGGGGAGAAGTCTTGGGCCACCACCATGGCCCAAGTTCGCTATTAAGTAGGGAGGAAGAGAGCACAGGTGACATCCCAGAAGCAGCACAAACTGACCTCAGTGCCTCCTGGTCAGGCGCACGGGGAACACAGCATTGGTGCTGTGGTGTTTCTGCCAAAAATGCATCACCCAAATTTAATCATGAGGAAACACAGGGAAACCTACATGGAAGGACGTTTGGCAAAATAACTGGCCAGTACTCCCCCAGAGAGTCAAGATCATGAAAGGCAAAGAGAGACCCGAATACAGGAGACTAAAGAGGAGTGACTGTGACATGCCTGGAAGATGGAGTGAGAAAATCTGATGATGATCTAACCGGAATTCTGCAGGGAGATAGTAGAGACAGTGGGAAGGCTGTAATACTCAAAAAAGTAATGGTTAGGAACTTTCCAGAATGTTAATAGACATCAACCATTAAGTCGGGGAGGAGAAATGACCCCAAAGCAAATAAATGAGAAGGAAATCTATATATATACACAGCATAGAAAAGCTGCAGAGCATCAAAACAGAATAGGAAAATCATAGACACAGACATGAATCTTACTTAAAATTGGGAAGGAACAGGAGTGTCCACTCTCCACCTCAGCTCAGAACTTTACTAGAAAAATGCACTCAAGGAAAAAAGATTGGAAAGGAAGAACTAAAATGATGTTCATTCACACGCAACATGACTGTGCATGGAACATGGGAAATCCTAAGGAATCCACAAAATACAAACAAATGGCTAGAACTAGTGTGCAAATATAGAAAGGTGGCCGGATGCAAAATGTTTTGTTTGTTTGTTTGTTTGTTTGTTTAAGAGAGAGTGATGGGGAGGGGCAGAGACAGTGTCTCAGAGTCCCCACTGACCGCAGAGCCCGATCAGGGCTTGACCTCACAACCCTGAGACCAGGACCAGAGCCCAAATCAAGAGTTAGATGCTTAACCAACCGAGCCACCTAGGCATGCCCAAGGTCAGTATTTTTAAAAGTCAAATTTTTCTGTGTACTAGAACACTAGAAAATGAACTTTAAGAAAATTGTTTAAAGTAGCATTGAAAAATGAAACATGTGGAGATTAATTTAACAACATATATATATATATATATATATATATATATATATATATATATGACTATATAAACATCTAAGCAGGAGAGGAGGGATGGGACATGTTTTCAGATCCAAAGATTCCCACTGGCAACAGTGCTATGTCTGTTGTCCCCAAATTACCCTACAGATTAAATGCAATCTCAAACAAAATCCCAGAGTCTTCATATTGTAAAAGTTTTCAAAACTCATTCAAAAATTTACATGGGAATGCAACGGACCCTGAAGAGCCAAATTAAAAACAAAAACAAAAACAAAAACAAAACGCTAATAAAATTTGAGGACTCGTACTACTTGACGTCAAGATTTACTTTAAAGCTATAATAATCAAGATGGAGTGGGATTGGCCTAGGATAGACCAGTGCAACAGAAAAGCATCCAGTGATGGACCCACATTTATCTGGTCAATTGATTTTTCACATTTCAGCCAATGCATTTCAGTGGAGAGAGGGAGCCAGGAAGCTGGACTAAAGAGATATTCATATTAGAAAAATGAGCCTCTGCTCCTCCCCTGTGCCATGCAGAAAAATTAATGCACAGTGCATTATTGACTTAAATGTAATAACTAAAACTGCCAACTTCTGTCTTTGGGCAGGGCAAAGACTATTTAGGCAGGACACTGAAAGCCCTGGACAAGAGGGAAAAAAAGTTGACCATTAGATTTCATTCAGAATCTTCCAATAAAAATCATGAAGCAAATTGACAGGTGACACAGAGAATGGGAGACAATATTTCTCATATAAATATCTGACAAAGGACTTGTATTCAGAATATATAAAAAAGCTACTATAACTTGGCAATACTAAGTACGGTTATAGTCTTCAAATTTCAGAAACATAGTTTCCTATGAAGTTGTTAATGCTTCAGTAATAAGTAGAATCCAAGCACATGTTAGCTGGAGTCTCTGTGCAGAGTCTTAGGCAGGCTGTAATCAAGGTGTCGGATTACCTGTGTTCTCATCCGAAGTTTGACTGGGGAAGGATCACTTCCAAGCCCCCTCTGACTGCACAGTTCTTCCTGGTTGTCTGGCTGAGCCTCAGAATCTCCTGGGCTGCTGGCCAGAGACCACCTTCAACCCCAAGAGCCACCCCCAGATTCTTGCCATGGAGGATTGTTTTCCATGACTGCTTCTTTCCTCAAAGCCAGCAAGAGAGTGAGATCAAGGCTGGGGTGGAAGGGAGGAGGGAGAGAAAGGGGGGGAAGGGAGACAGAGAGGGAGGGACTCCAACAAGAATGCTGAAGCTTATGTGACTGGAGTCACATACCTGACGCACTGTTGTGTTCAGTTGGTTAGAAGCAAGGTGCCCATTTCTACACACTTGAGGGGAGAGCATTGCACAGGGTGTGAAACCCAGGACTGGGAGTGGGGGGGTTGCAGGGGCCACTTGAAGAGTCTGCCAACAAGAAGTCCAAGTGTAGATCCAAGTTTTCCTTGACTTTCCAGAAAGACTGTATTTTACCAGTAAAGATAAAACAAATAAATCAACAGAATTGAACATGTGAAGGACGCAGAAATTATTCTGTGAATAGAACATTTTTTTAAAAAAGTATCACAAGGGGCACCTGGGTGGCTCAATGGGTGCCTCTGCCTTTGGCTCAAGTCATGATCCCAGGGTCCTAGAATCAAGCCCCGCATCAGGCTCTCTGCTCAGCAGGAAGCCTGCTTCCTCCTCTCTCTCTGCCTGCCTCTCTGCCTGCTTGTGATCTCTGTCGTCAAATAAATAAATAAAGTCTTTTAAAAAAATTATCATGAATCCCTTTTTTGAGATTACAATTATTGCCTTCATAAAGCAAAGACAACATGATATGAAAGAGAAGCTATCAGAGAAAAGGAAGATGTACATAAAATATCATTCTAGTTGTTGACACAGAATTTCAAAACTGAATTATAAATAAAGGCAAGGAGGAGCATCTGGGTGGCTCAGTTGTTAAGCGTCTGCCTTTGGCTCAGGTCTTGATTCCAAGGTCTGGAATCAAGCCCCACATTGGGCTCTCTGCTCTGAGGGGAGCCTGCTCCTCCCTCTCCTTCTGCCTGCCACTCCCCTGCTTATGCTCTCTCTCTCTCTCTCTCTCTGTCAAATAAATAAATAAAATCTTTAAAATTAAACAAACAAACAAATAAATAAAGGCAAGGAAAACCCTTTACAAGTAGAAGCACACCATATTTTCAGTTTTTTCTTCCACATAAATCAGTAAAATAATAAATAGAATAGACTCAGTATTTAAAAGTTATGATAGTAAATTACAGAAGAAATGAGGTGACCTTATAGCTTTTGGGGATTAGAATGGGTAGGGATGAGGGAGAGATAAGCTGTTTTGTGATGACCCTACATTGTGTGTAATCATATTGCTTTAACTTTTTAAAAAACATTTAGAAAAATAAGACTTTTTTTAGCCAATAATGGCACCAGGGCTGTAGCCAGAGAATGATTAACAAATCTAAAAGGATGTACAGTTGGATATATTTTGGTAAACATTACATGGTCTAGATATTGGCCCCTAGTCTTATGGATTCAGACCCCTAGTTTTGTTTTGTTTTTTTTTTCAGTGTTCCAGAATTCCTTGTTTATACACCACGCACAGTACCCATGCAATACATGCCCTCCTTAATACCCACCACCAGGCTCACCTAATCCCTCACCCCCACCCCTCCAAAACCCTCAGTTTGTTTCTCAGAGTCCATAGTCTCTCATGGTTCATCTTCCCCTCTGATTTCCCCCAACTCACTTCTCCTCTCCTTCACTCAATGTCCTCTATGTTATTCCTTATGCTCCACAAATAAGTGAAACCCTTTGATAATTGACTCTCTCTCCTTGACTTATTTCACCCAGCAAATCTCCTCCAGTCCTGTCCATGTTGATACAAAAGTTGGGCATTCATCCTTTTTGATGGAAGCATAATACTCCATTGTATATATGGACCTCATCTTCCTTATCCATTCATCCGTTGAAGGGCATCTTGGCTCTCTCCACAGTTTGACGACTGTGGCCATTGCTGCTGTGAATACTGGGGTACAGATGGCCCTTCTGTTCACTACCTGACCCCTGGCTTTTGAGTTGATGCTTCTGCAGCAGTAGACTCACATTAATCGATGTAACAGAGACTGATGTATAAACTGTAGCACTAACTTACAATTTATAATAAAGTATACTATTGCCCAAGGAATGATTTTTTTCACTCTAGACACTCAGCTTGGGAAACCAAACCCTAACCAGAAAATTGCAATGGTAGATCTGGACCCAAAACAAAGGAGTTAGTTGAATGAATGGGATGTACAAGATGTTTTCATGGGATAGTCTTGTCTGGAATACAGGAATGGTTACAGTCTTTGCCCTGGACTATGCTTTATGAGTCCAGTCAGCATCTGTCTCTGTGACCATCTTTATTCTCTGCTTCCTTTGGCTGATAAATCTGCCATGCTTTCACACCTAATCAGAATAAGATAGTCCATCATTCAGGTCATTGTGAGGGCACCTGGCTGGCTCAGTTGGTAGAGCATGTGACTCTAGATCTAGAGGTTGTGAGTTTGAGCCCCATGTTGGGTGTTGAGCCTATTTAAGACATTACGTCATTCGGGTCATTGCCAAGTCAAGCTTTCCGGGAGCTGTTCCATACAATTAAGAAAGTTTTGCATATCTTCACCCTCATGAGCTACTTGTGTTTCAGTTTCACTGTCAGAGGACACTCTTAGTTTTTTTTTTTTTTAGTTTCAGATGCTTGACAGATGCTCACCTATGTTCCCAAAACATCAAAACAGTTACTCTGCATGTGTAAGCTAAAACAATCCTCTTTTTATTATTCACTTATTAGTAAAATTAAAGAATGATAGTTGAAAATAAGTTTTTTAGGCTCTCTTTAAGTTCTTCTGTTTCCATATCTTTAAAATAGTCTTTTCATGCTGGTTATCTGATAGTGATGATCGAGTGTTTTTTTTTTTTTTTTAAAGATTTTATTTATTTATTTGACAGAGAGAGATTACAAGTAGGCAAGAGGCAGGCAGAGAGAGAGAGGAGGAAGCAGGCTCCCTGCTGAGCAGAGAGCCCGATGCGGGACTCGATCCCAGGATCCTGAGATCATGACCTGAGCCGAAGGCAGCGGCTTAACCCACTGAGCCACCCAGGAGCCCCTCGAGTGTTTTTTTTTTAAAACACTTCAGTTTCCTATGAAGAAAGAAGAGAACTATGAGCTCAGTTCCCTATAAAACAGAAAAATAAATTACCTTCTCAACTTCTATTTCTTCAAATATTACTCTGCCCATTCTTTCCTTTCCTTCTGAAATGCTTCACTTTCATTGTATCCTCCATGTCTAGTACCCTCTTTCGTCTTTTCCGTCTTTTGTCTCTGCTTGCTTGGATCTGGATATTTTCTTTTGGCTTACCTTCCAGTTTTTAATTCTCTCATCAGCTGAATCTAACCTGCTATAAAACACACTGATTGTGTTCTCAATTTGTGATGCCTTTTTCAGTTCCAGCATGTTTCTTTTGTTCCAAATTGTTCTCGCTTTTTAAAAAAGTTTTCAGTTTTCTGCTAAAAAGTTTAAATCTTGCCTTTTATAATCTTGAATCCATAAGCATAATTACTTTAGCAATTGTGTCTGATCATTCTTTTATCTAGAGTTCCTGACCTCTAGGGTATGACCCATGGTGTTCCCAACTAGAGCCTTCAAGGATTTATGAAAACACAAAGCTGGCAGGCCTGGATTCCTGCTCTTGACCTCCTGTCTCACAAGACAGCCAAAGTGTGGTTCAGCTGCTTCACCTCCTCTCCCTGAATCCACAAACACCCCAGGATATAGGCAGTACCCTGTGCTGACTGTTCCTCTTCAGGTTTCCATCTTCTCTTGGTTCTTCATCCATTTTAACACCTTGTTAGGGCTCCCATTCCTTCAAGCAGTTTTCAAAGACATTCATTCCAAATAAACAGAAGTGGAACTCACTGAAATCCCTGACCAAAAAAAAACATACGTTATCATGTGCTCTTTTCTCATTAAGATATTCCTCTGAGTCTCAGCTGAATAATGCCCCATACTTCAAACACTTATGTCTCAGTGTATACAATCCACAGCTGTTCACTTTAACAGACTCAAAGACCAAAGTGTTAATTTATGACTCACACTGCAACAGTAGTTCGTTTGTATTCTTTGGAATCCATTCAAGATGACTCTTCATAACCTGCCCATCTTCAAACAACAGGAAGTGGGGTTATTTATTTCAAACAAGAAAAAGCACACAGAGAGATGGACTGGATCTGAATAAGCAGTAAGGTCCGTTCAAGTGAGATGAAGCCCAACGGCTGAAGAGAGGGTGTATAACACGAACGTAGTGTGCATACCCCTGCTGTTGGGTGGGGGTCATCGTAGGGTCCCAATGGTGGTACGGTGAGCCTCTACCAGTGGCAGTGAGGAGCACATATCTGATGATGGATGATGATCTCATGTCCACAGCAAGCTTCTCCATCAGTTGCTTACTCTTAAACAAACAGACACACAAACAGACCAAAAAAAACCAAAAAAACCTGCTAAGACGCATTTGCTCTGTGGCACCACCAGCTGGGGCTCCTGTTTCCTGGAAATGAGGGCTCCATAACGTCAGGACGTTGTGCATTGGATTTGCTGCCATCCTGTCAGGGCTGGAGAAGATGTCTGACTCATAATTGGGAGAATCCATGACCAGAGGCCAACATCACCCACGGTCTGTTGGCAGGCAGCTCCTCCAGGGGGAGGCACTGTGGAGGCAGGGACATTTAGGGTATGGGGGTTGCAGGGACCCAGGTCTGGGAGTGATGGTCTGCCTGTTGCTATTTCTCCTGAGGGAATTGATTAAAGATAACACGCTGGTGAAGGTGATTGCACTCAGCAAACCCAGCAGAGGCCAGGATGAAATCTGGCCATGGGGGAGAGTCAATGGCTTTTAGACTTTGCTTCCTCACATCTGAGGGGGCATGGCCCCTGCTTCCAGCCATTCCTGAAAGCTGTTCCAACAGGAACCTAGGTCCCCAGCATGTTTGCCCCCATGGGTGCTGGGGTCTCTGCATTTCTCTACCCAAGAGCTCTGCATGCTCTCCCCAAGAGCAGAGCAGTAAGTATTTTAGGCTGCAGAAAGCCAGAGGACCACCGGCCTTCCACAGGGGGCATTGAGGGCTCAAGGGTCGGACCAGCTGGCGGGCTATGGGAGCACAGAGGGACCAGGTGTCCTCCTTGAGGACTGGGCAGAGGATGGCAGCCAGGAGCGGGGTGGGCAGAGTGGTCCTCTGGACAGGTTGAAAGAGAGGCTGGGGAGAATGGCCTGGCCAGAGCTGGCCTCAGTTTCTTTATCTGTGGAGTGAGAGACCGCACTCAGCCACAAAGAACTCAGGCTCCTGACAGCCCTTCTCCTGACTCCCTGCTGTGCTGACAATGACCTCCCTTCCTGAGTCCTCTGGCTCAGGGGCACACCCAGGTGCCTGCCAGACAGAGCACGCTGGTCCACCCAGGAAGGACACAATGATGGGCCAGCGGGTGCAGACGCACTCTCCCTCCTCCGTGAGTCAGGAGCGGGCCTGGGCCAGAGGGCATCCGGGGCGGGGCCGGGAACCTGTGTCATTGCAGGCCTTACGGGACAGCTTCCCCCATGCCCTGTTTGCAGGAGCCACACTTGGGCCTTCTGAAAAGTCATCATCGCCTTATTCTTCACGGTGATTCCGGACTGAAACCGAGCATCACATCCCGCTCTAAGAGAGACCATCTGGGCTTTCCGATCTGGATCGGAGGAAGTTTCCCCACACCCAGCAGGGTGATGCTCCCGCTCGGGACACGGGCTGGGACCCAGCCACTGATAATGAATCACAGGTCACATCTGCATGTCCCCAAATCAGAATCACAGGGGACAGACTCTGCATCATTCCTGACCTCGGGCAGAACCCCACTGGGACATGTTTGCCATCACCGAGGATTGGTGCCTCACAGTCTGTGACGGTGCCTGGGGCCAAGGGGACAGGGGGAGAGAGAGGCCGAGGAGTGACAGACCAACACGGCAGGGACACCTCTGTCCCCGTCTCTGCCACTGCCGTGCTGGGCCGCTGCCCAAGGGTCAGTGAGTGGCTGGTGTGTACTTTCTGGGCCAGGGAGAGGGCTGCATGTCACCTGCGGTGAGCCACTCTGCCTGGCACTGTGGGGATGTGCCTAGCTCCCCCCCTCCTCCCCCCGCCCCGGGGGCAGAGCCTCCCCCCGCCCCGGGGCTCTGCCCCGGTTTCTTACCTGTTTACCTTGTTGTAGGGTTCACAGGCTTGCAGATATCCACTGTGTGCAGAGACAGAAGGTAGAGCTGGGGAAAAGATAGCAGGAGAGGGAGGGGTCAGGGCTGTGGTCGGGCCCCAGCAGCCCACACCCCTGGAGGGGTCACCTGTCTGCCCAAGAGGAACCTGGGCTCCAGGGTCCACTGTTACAACCAGTCCCCGGCTATAGAAGCATGTCTGCATGGCCGGCAGGGCCTCGTTGGCTGAAGTCTTTTCCCGGCCCTCCCCGGGGGGCCTTCGATCTTGGGTGTCTTTGACCTGCTGGGAGCAGGCCGTGTACTGCCTCACAGAGGTTGGAGGGACAGGAGTCTGAGCCCAGGAGGATGTAGGCAGGGTGGTGAGGGCTAGAGACGGCACCCCAAGGGTGGGCATGGGGTGGGTGGGGCCGTGGGGGGGCCAGGGGTGGGAGGGGCTGGCTCATGGCCTGCTCATGGAGGGAGCCTGGGCCACCGCTGGGACAGGCCCTAGAGTGGCAGCAGGCCCTCCCCATCCCCCAGCCCACAGGCCATCGGAGGGGAGGCCGGGTTAGGCTGACCTGAGGGAGGGAGCGCCACCCTCCCACCTTCCAGGGGCGCCCCGCGTACCCCCACGCACCCTGGGCTCTGTGTTCTGTTTGCTGGACTGACGAGTCCTGGGTCCTCCACTGTCCCTAGAGCCCAATCTGGGGCCTCACTTCTGTCAACGGTCGTGGGACAACAGTCCTGGTGGGACTCTGGCCCCTCACATATCCCATGTGAGGGTCCCCACCTGAGGTCAGGGACAACCTTGTTTTCCTTGTGTGCACGGGGTTAGTGACGGCTCCTGTGTGGCCCGTGCGGGCCCCCAGGGCAGTGCCCGGGGCATTACCAAGCCTGTGTCAATATTTGCCATTCTTTCCTTGCATGGTTTTTTTTTTTTTTCTTTTCCCCAAACAGTAAACACTCCTGGATTCAGGTTTACTCTTCAAGGAAACAGTGGGTCAGGGAAGTTGGATCCAGAATAATGTGGCTCTGAGGGCTGCCCTAGTTTCCCCACTGACCACAGCAGGAAGCCGGGGTCCGAGCTGAGCTGAAAATCCTGCCCAGCACGCCGGAGCCGGTTGGACCGGGCCGGGGGTGGGGGCGGCATGTGGGGCGCCGTGGGGGCGCGCAGACTCTCTGCCCCGTCGAGGCCCCACACGCCATACCGTCCAGAGCCAGCCCCTCCCTTGGGCTCATGAGAATCACGCTTGTCCCGGCGCATGGAAATCCCTGGGCCACCCGGACAGAATTTTGTTCGACTGAAATGTACAGCATCCAGCCATCTCCTTTTCTTTTCTCCCTCTCTCTCTTTCTTTCTTTTTATTTAAGATTTTAAGTATTGGGGCGCCTGGGTGGCTCAGTGGATTAAGCCGCTGCCTTCGGCTCAGGTCATGATCTCAGTGTCCTGGGATCGAGCCCCGCATCGGGCCCTCTGCTCAGCAGGGAGCCTGCTTCCCCCTCTGTCTCTGCCTGCCTCTCTGCCTACTTGTGATCTCTCTCTGTCAAATAAAATAAATGAAATCTTAAAAAAAAAAAAAAAAAGATTTTAAGTATTTATTTGACACACACAGAGAGCACAAGCAGGGGGAGAGGCAGGTAGAGGGAGAGGGAGAAGCAAGCATCCCACAGAGCAGAGAGCCCGAGGCAAGACCCGATCCCAGGACCCCGGGATCATGACCTGAGTCAAAGTCAGACGCTCAACCGACAGGCACCCAGCGATCTCTCTTCTCTAAGGTTAAAACTCTGTCCCCATGTCACGAGGAGTGGAGGGACGTGAGCCGTTACTGGGCCCCGTGATTTTCACAAGACGCAAAGCAAACAGGGCCTAGTGGTATGAGCCGCCCCTCCCCACACCGAATCTAGTATTTCGTAAAGCCCAGACCCCACCGCTGGGTCAAGATGCTGATTTTCTCACTTACCCCAGGGGGACACCCGTGGCGGCCAGCCCCGCATCCTTCCCGCCGCGTCCTGACGAACAGGCCAGATAAGGCCCCCAGGTCCAAGCGCTCAGGTCCTCACACTCTCTTGAAGTGAGGGGTGGCCGCAGGACACTTCCGGCAAACCAGACCTAAGCAGGAACCTGCAGGGGCATCTGGGGACCCTTTCTTTTCCTTTCTTCTCCCATTCTCTCTCCCTCCCCAGGCCACGGAAGCAAGGCCTGGGGCAGCAGGAGCCGCTTGCAATCATGAAGCCATGATGTGGGGAAGGAGAGCCAACAGGAAGGATGGTCAAGCGGGGCCGTAGCAGGAGCAAGGGTCCCTGACGGCACCAGGGGGCCGCCACCCCAACATGGGGCCTGGGTTCGTCAGGGTGCGTGTGGTTCGCCGGTGAATCAGAGTTCCCATGGGAGGCTGTCTACGGGGATGGGGACGGACCGGGGTCAAAGTCCGGGGGACAAGCAGGCCATCTCTGTGTTGTTGCTTGCAAGGACACTGAAGGGGATCCCCGGGGGAAAGTTGCCCCTGAAGTGCTGTGAGGCTCCGCCGGTCCCCAGAGCCCCCCACACGTGGCTGGGCGTGGTCTGGGCCGTGGGCTCTGTGGGGTCCACCACTGAGATGCGCGACATAGAGGGGACCTCTCTGTGTCTCCTGGCCTCAGGTTCTGCGTGTCAAGTTGACTTTCTTTGTTCTTGCTACAAATTAGGGTTTCTTCGGCATGTGCTTTCTTGTCCCCCTGCTCGGGGGCAAGGTGGCTGGGAGATGGGGGTGGGGAAGGGAGAGAGAGATTTCACTGGAAAACCTTTCCTGGCGACAAATGACCATGAACTGTTGCGGCCACCGTGGGGACGTGTTTCCACAGGGAACAGAACTATTTTTAACCTGAGAAGTGTTTTGTTTCTCTTCCTGTTGTACAAGAACACACATGAAGGATATGATGGGGTTGGTATGAACCCCGTCACCCCGAACCCAAATATTTACATTCCAGGTGACTTAGTCCCGCTCCCAGGTCTGTTGGACCAGGTGCCAGCATGTACCCAGGAAAGAATGCCCTGCCCGAGCCGAGCCGGGGTCGGCTGGGGGCTCCGGAGGGCAGTCCCATGAGGCCTTTGACACTACTTGCAAGGTGAGCCTGCTGAGAAGTTGCGTGGGGATCGTCCCTGTGGCCCTCGCTCTGCAAACACTCAGCCTCAGGCCAGACCCATCCGGCAGCATTCCGTGAATGGACATAGGACACAGGTCACACAGCGAGGCGCTCCTCTGCCTCTTTCCCTGATGGTTGCCCTGGGAAACCCAAGCCCAGGTCACCACCATCAGGCGGGGCTACCCCAGACAGCCACCCTAGCTCCCCTACTCCGACCTCCCCCCACCCCGCAGTGGGAGGCCTTCTCCTCCGCCCTTCCTACTTTCCACCAGCAGTTCCTGGTTTAAATTTTATTTTTTTAAGATTTTATTTATTTGACAGAGCGCGAAAAGAGAGGAGTGTGGAGTGGGAGAGGGAGACGCGGGCTTCCCACTGAGCATGGAGCCCCATGGGGGACCCCGAGATGGTGACCTGAGCCCATCAGGCGCCCCTCATCAGCCCTTCTTATTTCTATTACTTCTGTGGTCAGCCTTGACTGTTCCCAGCCGCGTGCGGGGGCGAGAGAGGGAGGAGACAAGCTGAGGCTTATTCCTCTCTACTCCGCAGAGGTCGGCCCCACCGGGCGGTCCCACCGGGCAGCACCACGCATGCCTGGAGGAAGTCAGAGCCGGGCTGTTGATCTGTATCTCTGGCTCTAGCCAGGGGCTTTGTATGCAGTAGGTGCTCCCTGCAAGTTTCACTGAGAAGAGGGGCTGTTTGGGCTTGAAGGAAAGAACTCTTACTTGCATTTGAAACCCAGAAAGGAATCTGGTGATACCTGAGGAACTTAGTCACCTTGGGTTAGCATGAGGGTTTCCGGTAATTCACATCGCCAGGTGTGAGACGTTCGCAGTGAGTACGCTTGGGGCAAAGTGCTGAAGAAGACACATATATCCTAGACAGGTCACGGGTAATCAAGACTCAGATCTCATCCGAGGGTAAAGATGCAGGGCGCCTGGGTGGCTCAGTGGGTTAAGCGTCTGCCTCCGGCTCAGGTCATGATCCCAGGTCCTCTGATGGAGCCCTGCATCGCATCGGGCGCCTTGCTCAGTGGGGATCTACTTCTCTTCTTCTCCCTCGCTCCCTCCCCATGTTCTTTTTTTTTTTTTTAATTTTTTATTTTTAATTTTTTATAAACATATAATATATTTTTATCCCCAGGGGTACAGGTCTGTGAATCGCCAGGTTTACACACTTCACAGCACTCACCATAGCACACACCCTCCCCAATGTCCATAACCCCACCCCCTCTCCCGTCCCCCCTCCCCCCAGCAACCCTCAGTTTGTTTTGTGAGATGAAGAGTCACTTATGGTTTGTCTCCCTCCCTATCCCATCTTGTTTCATTTATTCTTCTCCTACCCACTTAAGCCCCCATGTTGCATCACCACTTCCTCATATCAGGGAGATCATATGATAGTTGTCTTTCTCTGCTTGACTTATTTCGCTAAGCATGATACGCTCTAGTTCCATCCACGTTGTCACACATGGCAAGATTTCATTTCTTTTGATGGCTGCATAGTATTCCATTGTGTATATATACCACACCTTCTTTATCCATTCATCTGTTGATGGACATCTAGGTTCTTTCCATAGTTTGGCTATTGTGGACATTGCTGCTATAAACATTCAGGTGCACGTGCCCCTTCGGATCACTACGTTTGTATCTTTAGGGTAAATACCCAGTAGTGCAATTACTGGTCATAGGGTAGCTCTATTTTCAACATTTTGAGGAACCTCCATGCTGTTTTCCAGAGTGGTTGCACCAGCTTGCATTCCCACCAACATCCCTCCCCATGTTCTTGCTCTCTCTCTCTCTTTCTCCCAAATAAACAAATAAAGTCTTTAAAAAAAAAATACTAAAGATGCCCCATGATTTTATGTACCGCTCAGCAAAAATACTACCTATGAAGGGGTTAGAATGTGGCATAAGTCGGTGAAATAGTTATTCATCTTGTCTTGACATGGGCTATCATATTGGAGAGACCAGATTTATATGCATGAAATTAATTTTAAAACCAAAACAGTCCACTAAACTATGAACTCCATGGTTTGGCACAGGAGACAGAGGGCATTGGGACCCAGAAAGGAGAAGTGGCAGTCGGTGCTAAGGGAGATGGGGGAGGTTTGGAAAGAAGGTGATGTCATCTGAGCCCTGGAAAGGGGAAGGTTGGGACGAAAGCAACGTTGGGAAGTGGAGTCATGGGGAAAACTCTGAGGTCCGGCATGGAGAGGGGAAAAGGGTAGGGTGGGCACAGCAGGAGCAAAGGGCGTGGAGGGGACGGGCGTCCAGCAGGCACGGAACTCTCCACACACGGTGGCATCTCACACCTGTCATGGCCCCAGGAGTGAAGCAGTTCTCCCAGGAGCTGAGCTAATGACAAGGACACAAGCCTGAGTGGTGGACTCAGGAAGAGCCTCCAGAGGAAACAAGTCCAGAGCGGGGTGGGCAGACCAGGGAACCGGTAGAAGGTAAACAAGGTGTGACTTTAGGTCCAGCCCAGCCTGATCCCATGAGGAGCACTGGAGTGTCCCCCACACATCAGAGTAAGGAAGCTCGGCTGGGGGACCGTGGGAGGCTGTAGATACCCAGGCACTGAGGACTCACTCAGCTGTGCGGTGACAGCAGTCCTCCCAGGAGAGCCGGGGGTAGAAGCAGACCCGCACAGAGGTCGGGGAGGCACGCAGGTGCGGTGGGCGATGGGGTCGGAGAGCATCCGGGAACAGCACCAGTGACACTGACCGCAACGGCATGCTTGTATACAGTAGGAGTTCAATGGTTGCGCGGATGGAGTATCAGAAACACATGAAAGACGATTCTGGTCCCTGCAGAGGACACTGTGAAGAATGAGAAACAGGGTCCCTGACTTTGAATGAGCACTTCCTGCATTTATTCATTCAGTGAATAATTACTTTTTTTTTCACTTGTTAACTTTAAAAATAAAACTGCTAGTTATTTTGCCAGCCAAAGTCGGGTATATTTGGGACTAACAGAGAATTGCTATCTGGGATAAGCTACAAGAGAAGAGAGGAGGCTGTTTTACAGAGGAGAGGGGAGGGGGTGGGGTTTGGGAGGGACTGGGTAACAGAAGGTCCATTGCAGTAAACTGGGAGCTGGAAGTGTAGAGGCTTTTCTCATTGGCGGGGCTGTTGTCCTGGGAGGAAAAAACTTCCTCCTGTTGGTGTAGTAAAGTAGTAGCTTCTCTTCCTGCTGGCTTTGCAATTGGAGATGAGTGGTAAGGCTATCAGCCCCCAACTGCCCAGCCTCCCGCCTAATACATTTTAGTGAGGTTTCTCTTTATTGATTTTCACACACGCCTTTCACTACACCCAACTACTGGGTAAAAGGTTTGGTTGTACAGTAAAGAGACCGGAATTAAAACAGGAAATGCAGAAAAATTGATAATTTTTCAATTATCTTGTGTTCCCTTTGTTCTACATTAAGACGGATAGATAGTAGGTAGGTAGAGGGACAGATGGATGGATAGATAGAGATGGAATGATAATGTCATAAGGAAGTATAAGGCAAAAAACAAGTTAGGAAGAATTAATATTTACAACTAGTACCACAGAAAATATGCCGTATCCCTAATACTTAAGATTTGCCCAAAATCAGAGAAGAGACAGATCAACAGTTGAACCCTACCTCACGCCATATACAAAAATCAACTCAAAATGGATCAAAGACCTAAACATAGGAGATAAATCTATAATACTCTAGAAAGAAAACATAGGGTTAAGTCTGTATGACCTTACATTTGGCAACGGTTTCTCAGATATGACACCAGAAGTACAGGCAACAAAAAAACCACATGAATCAGAGTTCACAAAATTTTAAAGCTTTATGTATCAAAGGATGCTATCAAGAGAAAAAGACAAGACAGCCTACAGAAATGGAGAAGATATTTGCAAATCATAACTCTGATAGGGGTCTAGTGTCCAGAATGCATAACTCCTGTAACTCAACAACAAAAGGATAAACAACCTGATTAAAAATGGGTTAAACATTTGGATAGACATTTCTCCAGAAGGAGAAACACAGATGACCAAAAAGCACTTGAAAGGAAGCCCAAAATCCACTGGGCATCAGGGAAAACCAAAACCAAATAGGATGCCACTTAACACCCAGTAGGATGGCCACAATTTAACAAAGAAGAAGAAGGAGGAGAAGAAGAAGACAGCGGAAGCAGTGCTGGGGACCATGTGGAGAAATGAGAGCTTTGTACCTTGCTGCTGGAAATGTAAAATGTTTTGGGAAACTTGTACAAAAGTCAAACAGAAACTTGACAAAAATGCCATAGCAGCACGGTTCCCAACAGCCAAAAGGTGGAAATGACCAAAATGTCCACTGACTAAGGAATGGAGAAATAAAATGTGGCGAACCCATTTGCTGGAATATTACTGAGCCAGGAACAGGAGTGAAGCACGGGCACACGCTACAACATGGACGAGCCTGGAAAACATCACACTCAGTGACCGGAGTCAGACATAAGAGGCCATGAACTGTGTGATTCCTTACACATGAGAGGTGTGGAATAGGCAAATCCACAGGGACAGAACGCAGATTAGTGACTGATGGGGACTGCCGAGGGCTCCTTCGTAGTTCAGGACGTCCTTCTGGGGGGACAAGAAGGCTCTGGATCTAGCTGGTGATCACGGTTGCACAACATTGTGGCTTTGCTAGACATCACTGACTTGTACGCTTTAAAATGGATGGAATTATACATTTTATATATTATGGGCTCAATCTGTAAAAATCCTGCCTGCTGGAGGTTTCTGGGAGTGAGGCCTCCATACTCAGCAGCACTGGAAACTATTAACATGGTAAATTTTAGTTGATCTTACAGGTGGGACATTTATGTTTTAATTTGACGAACTTCATTAATGAGTTCAGGTAGTTTTCCATGTGCTTATTGGGAATCTGAATGTTTTCAGTTTTGTTTGTGATTCTTTTGTGCCCTCTCCTGCCTTGGTTGTAAGGACTTTAAAATTTCATATTCACCTTTCCTCCATCACGCATCCTGCCCATATTTCTGGCCATTCAATCATTTCAATATATGTGCCAAGGAGATTCCCTTTGGGCTTTGATTGAAATGACACCAATGATGATAAGTCGGGGACAAGGGGAGGGTTCTCTCGCCCCGAGTTTCCAGCCCTCGAAGGTCTCCGGCCCCCAGTGCACACACATTGCATGTGTTCCCTCATCAGGTTTTCCTATTTTGTGCATGTCTTACCCTCTCAACGGCCCTTGCAGACACTTGACAGCTGGGCGTGCAATGGCCCTGAGGGTCCTCCCCGAGTGCTCACACATTGATGGGGCTGGTCTGCAGGATCCCTACCTCACACCAAGCCCTGCAGGAATGTGACCTTAGAAACCATGGTAGTCCTTCAGCAAAACCTGCCTCCAATATTCTCCACAAGTTTTCTGGAGATCAACAAAGAACAGACAGGAAAACAGAGTCCTACAACATCCTCACCATTTAATGAGTAAAAACTAATTGTGGAAAATAAACCAGCACGAACGAGGTCTTCCCTGTTAGCAGCTCTCAGACCAACAAGGAAGGAAGGCGTGGTGAGCCGACGGCGGGGACAACACACACACATGCTGGAGGGTATAAAAGCCGACAGCCAAACCAGCACCTCACACACTCACACTCACACACACTCACACTCACACTCCCAGCCTCCTCCAGCCCCACCGCCCACCATGGCCGCATCCACCCTGTCCGTCTGCTCCAGCGACCGGAGCTACAGCAGCCGTGTCTGCCTGCCCGGCTCCTGTGACGCCTGCCCCGACTCCTGGCAGGTGGACGACTGCCCAGAGAGCTGCTGCGAGCCCCCCTGCTGTGCCCCCTCCTGCTGTGCCCCCACCTGCTGTGCCCCCTCCTGCCTGACCCTCATCTGCACCCCTGCGAGCTGCGGGTCCAGCCCCTGCCAGTCAGCCTGCACCAGCTCCTGCCAGCCCTCCTGCTGCAGCTCCTCCCCCTGCCAGGAAGGCTGCTGTGTGTCTGTCTGCTGCAAGCCCGTCTGCTGCACCCCTGTCTGCTGCAAGCCCATTTGCTGCACCCCTGTCTGCTGCCAGGCCTCCCCCTGCTCAGCCTCCTCATGCTGCCAGCAGTCTAGCTGCCAGCCCTCCTGCTGCAGCTCCTCCCCCTGCCAGGAAGACTGCTGCCAGCCTGTCTGCTGCACCCCTGTCTGCTGCAAACCCGTCTGCTGCACCCCCGTCTGCTGCAAGCCCGTCTGCTGCACCCCGGTCTGCTGCCAGGCCTCCCCCTGCTCAGCCTCCTCATGCTGCCAGCAGTCTAGCTGCCAGCCCTCCTGCTGCAGCTCCTCCCCCTGCCAGGAAGACTGCTGCCAGCCTGTCTGCTGCACCCCTGTCTGCTGCAAGCCTGTCTGCTGCACCCCGGTCTGCTGTAAGCCCGTCTGCTGCACCCCGGTCTGCTCTGGGCCCTCCTCCTGCTGTCAGCCCAGCCCCTGCTCCTCGTCCTGCTGCAGACCGTCCTCTTGCGTGTCCCTGCTCTGCCGCCCCGTGTGCAGGCCCGCCTGCTGCGTGCCCGCCTCCTCCTGCTGTGCCCCTGCCTCCTCCTGCCAGCCCAGCTGCTGCCGCCGAGCCTCCTGCGTGTCCCTGCTCTGCCGCCCCACGTGCTCCCGCCAGGCTTGCTGCGTGCCTGCCTCGGCCCAGAAGTCCTGCTGCTGACCAGGTTGAACTTCTGCATCTGGCGCTGCTGTCTTTGCTCCTGGGCACAAATGTCCTCTCTCAGGAGCTCTGACGTCCAAGACCATCCCTCTGGCCGTCGGTGGACACACAGCTGCTGTCTGCTGGGGCCTTGAACGTGCTGCCCATCCTTTCCTGAGAAGAGATACCCGCCAGTCCCTCAGTGGGGGTGGACTGTGGCTCCGGGGAACCTCTTCTGTAGGGCCGGTTGCTCGTGTTCCACGTGACCAAGGCCAATCGCTATAAGCAATAAAATGTTTGTGTCATGACCTAGAAACCAGTGTTTGTTTTCTCCTCCTCCTCGGACGCCAGAGACCGCCCAGACTGGAGCTCTTTCTGGTGGAAGCCAATAATAAAGACATATTCTCAAACTCCTAGTTCAAAGCCCCTGAGAGATGATGAGGTCTGAATGTGGCTCTGCACACTCCGTGTCCCTTCTCCACCTGTGGCCCTGCCCTCCCCACAGTGACGAGCCCTCCAAGCCTGGGCCAGGGGAGGTGGGGGGCAAGATTGCACAAGGATTAGACCCTGAGGGGACTTTGGGGTCTCGCCCATGCCTGGCCCCCTACCCATGCAGGTTAAAGGTGAGCTGACGAGCAGCACGACCTAACTGGTGGGAACTTGAGGTCCAGTACCTAGCACCACGCCGACTCCCTCGGAGAGAGGTGCCGCCCAGAGGAATGCCTGCATGCTGGTCTGGGCACAAGGGCTGCCTCCCTGAAGCACCAGCAAATCCCTGTAGGCCCCCAGAGGGGTGCAAAGGTCGGTTCAGACATCATTCATTCTACTCAAGACTTCAAGGTCTGATCGGGGAGACAGGGAGAAAAAGATGCCTTGTTGACAAATCCTCAGAACAGTGGAAGATGATGAGCCTGCAGTCTCAGTGGACCACAAGTGCTAGAGAGTCAAGCGGGTACCAGTCAGACCAGCCAGGTCAGCATCAGGCTCCCTACTCACCCCTTGTGCCAGATGGAAGAGGACCCCAGGAGCAGAGCAGCAGAGGCCCGGCAGGCGGGAGGAGGAGCAGAAGGTATCTACCTCTCCACAGCGGCTGGCTCCGTCCCAAGTTAGCTCTACCCCAGGGAGGTGGAGACAGAGCGAAAACCTCAGGGGCCTTTAAAGAGAAAGGGGCTGGGTTGCAAACCCACCTTGACTCTTAAATCCCTCAGTCTACCTGAACTTACTGAAAACCTGTACCCATTACTTGCTCGTTTGAAGGGAAATGTGACCACCTGCACAGGTAAATGAATAGGGACCTTGATGGATTCTTCACGGCACAGAGTTAAAGACGTGGAGGAAGCTCCCACCGCATCCATAACCAAAGACTGAAGTGCAGGGACGTGGACTCCCGTGGACACCAGCAAAGCACAGTGTAGCCAAAATAGTGTGTGGAAGGGATGGGGGGGCGCCTGCAGGACGCTCCCTGGCTCTGGCCCAGTGGCTCCAGAACATCTAGGACCTTCTGACGGCTACTGCAGGAAAGTCGGTCACAGCTGGAAAAGGCATGGCCGGCCACTGGTGGCCAGGCTGCTCCCAGCCAGGGCGTTTACGTGGTCGGCTGAACTGCTCACAGACGGGGTGTCTACAAGGTCAAACAGACTGCTCACAGACAGTGTCTACTTGGTCAGCTGAACTGCTCACAGACATGGTGTCTACGCAGTCAGTTGGACTGCTTATAGACAGGGTGTCTACACAGTTAGCCAGGCTGCTCACGGAGTGTCTACCCGGTCAGTCGGACTGCTCACAGACGGGCTGTCTACACAGTCAGCCAGACCACTCACAGACAGGGCATCTACACAGTCTGCTGGACTCCATACCGGGGTATCTACACGGTCAGCCAGCCTGCTCACAGATGGAGCATCTACACAGTCAGCCAGACAGCTCACGGAAGGGGTGTCTACACAGTCAGTCTGACTGATCACAGGTGGGGCATCTACGTGGTCAGCCAGGCTGCTCACAGATAGGGAGTCTACACGGTTAGCTGGTCACCACTGCCCAGCGGTGGGGGGTGGGGGAGTCGGAGGTGACAGGAGTCTTTACCTTGGGAGGCTTCTTTAACATGTGTACACAGTGCGGGGACAATGCCCGATGCTCTGAGACCCTCCAGATCTCGGGGAGCCCTTCTGCGGGCAGCTCCCCGCCCCGGACACCCCATCGCTGTCATGCCTCCGACCCAGACGGTCACTGCCCTCAAAAGCATCACTGAGGACCCGGGGCAGGCCTCCCCCGCTGTCTGGCGGAGGGCGCCGCGGCTGCCGGGGTGCCTGGAGGGAGGGTGTCTGCGAGGTGAGGGCCTGACACGCAGGGGCTGGACACCGGGACGGTGACAGGCGGCCGGCGTGGGGTCTGCATGGACCAAGGATGAGGCAGAGCTGTGCACAGTAGGTGCTCTGAGAGTCCCTCTGAATTTCCCATCACGTATCCCGTGACCTCACGATAATGGACGTTTCCAGATCCGTGGATCCGTGATCCCGTCGCAGGAAGGACTCCCCTCCCCCCACCAGAGCTCTTCTTAGACTGCTTCTCGGTTCTCAGACAGCTCCCCTCTGGCACCCCGGTGTGCCCCGGCTCCCTTGTGCTGATGACCGTGCACGCTCTGGGGGTCCCCCACCTCCCGCCCAGGGCGGCCCCAGCATCCTTGCTCTTGGGTGGCCCGGGGTCCTCCCACAGGGGCTGAGCCCACGCTGTCAGGGGCAGGTGTCCCGACCCAGCACAGTGCAGGCTCCACGCAGGGGCACACAGGAGGGCAGCCACCCGAGGCTGTGCCACCGAGAGGCTCTGTCTGTGCCGTGGCCCCCAAGACAGACCATACACACGCCGGTCCTCCCAGAACGCCTGCACGACCCGGTCCCGGTCCCTTCCAGCCACGAGCGGCGCCGCCTGCTCCGTGGGCATCTACACGGCCAGCAGAACTGCTCACAGGCGGGGCGTCTACACCGTCGCGCGCGGAGAGGAGTCGGAGGTGACGGGGCTCCAAGCCCGCAGCCCAGTGCCCCTTCCCACGGCCTCCTCCTCCGCGGGCGCCCTTCCTCTCCCGTCTCCCACGTCCCTGGGGTGACGGGAGCCCCCGAACCAATCCAGGACGGCTCCTGGGGCAAGACCCTCAGTCCGCCCCACCTGGGGAGCTGCCGTGCCTGCAGGGCTGTGTTCACCGGTTCTGGGGATGACGGTGTGGACATGTCCGGGAGCTACAAAAGTCACCCACAAAGCCCTGTCCCCCCGAATGGGAGAAGGAGGAGCCCTACTCGTCTGTAGGGCGTACACTTGAATTTTGAGACTGGGTTGGCTCTGCATATTGGTTGCTGAGCAGGGGACCTTTTTACCTAAAAAGGGTCAAACCCCAAAGTTAGGGATTTGCCCTCAGTTCCCCCAGCAGAGTAAGAAATAACCTCGCTGGTTCAAGGGACCAAGGGGGACCAAAGGAAGCCCAGGGTCCAGGGCCCCTGAGCTAGGGGCGTCCAGTCGCCCAGGAGGCACCCTGAGTGGCCAGTCCCCCAGGGTACGGGCATGTGGTAACTTGTGGCCTCTCCGCAGAGGGAGCGTCCCTGGATTCTGGGAGCCACGACCAGAGGAAGCCGTTCAGGGACGGGTGTAAAGGAGAGACGGTGCACACACTCGGTGGGCTTCAGATCACTCTGGAATTTATTAGACTTTTGTGCGGGGGCTGCAGAGCTGGGCACCCTGCACCAGCAGAGACACTGGGGGCGACTCTCCGCCTGGGTACCGGGGACCAAGTGGCTTTGTTGTAGGATGGTCTAGTCGGGTCCGGAAGGTCTGAAGCGGGTGATGTCTGGGCTGCCTGGTAGGAGTTGGGAGAGCAGCTACCTCTGACCCCATGGAGGAGGGGTCCTAGGAGGCCGTGGGCTCAGCAGCAGGTAGGGGTGCCGCAGGGGACAGGTCTGCAGAGCAGGGTGGAGCAGGAGGGCTGGCAGCCCCCAGAGGACTGGCAGGAGGGAGCCACATACACAATGGGCTTGCAGCTCACAGGCAGGCACACGGCTGGCTTGCAGCTCATGGGCACACACACGGCTGGCTTGCAGCTCATGGGCACACACACGGCTGGCTTGCAGCTCATGGGCACACAGCAGGACGTCTGGCAGGAGCTGGGCACGCAGCAGGACGTCTGGCAGGGGCTGGACATGCAGCAGGACGTCTGGCAGGGGCTGGGCACACAGCAGGACGTCTGGCAGGGGCTGAGCACATAGCAGGCCGGCTGGCAGGAGCTGGGCACGCAGCAGGCCGGCTGGCAGCCCGTGGAGCAGCTGGACTGGCACATGGTGGCGTGGGGCTGGAGCGGAGTCAGGGAGGAGGACGGGGCTGGTGTGGAGGCTCCTTCCCCAGGCAGCCTTTATACCCGGGCTGTGGCATCCTGGCCACAAGCCACACGGGGCCTTCCTCCTGGTGGCCTGATTGTTTTCTTCCTCCTCCTCCTCCTCTGTGCGTCTCTTCCTGGAGTTCCTGGTGGAAGCGACTCTGTTCAGGAGACTCTGTGACAGCTGGAGGCTCAGCGTGACCCAGCAGCCCCGCGATTTCTCGACCCAGCCCAGGTAGGATGGTGAAGGACCATCGGCTGGGGACAAGGGCTCCCATATCAGGATGCTCCAGGTCCTCCCCGAGCTCACGTACCCTGTCCTCTGCCCACACAAGCACCGTCCTGCTCGCCAGACCGGGGATCCCTGTTTTGATTTGGAAACTCCGTGACCCAAAAGGTCTTCCCAAGGGACCAGAGCCCCGCGGCTGGGCTCCTCACTGGGGACAGCCGTGGCCGTGGCATCCACCATGTCATCCGGTCCCGGCTTTGTGCCAGGTGCCACGCTGTCAGCTCGTCACTGACTAGTCACCAGTCCTTGCCGCCATCCTAGGGGTAGGGGAGCCACAGACGCGGATGCGCGGTTGGATTCCGGGATGCGTGCGCGCTCTCCCCCTGCGGCCAAGAAGCAGGCGTTTGAAGCTCAGTTTCACTCTGGGGTCTGCGGTCATTACCGTTGCGCCAAATTATGCTGGGGTTTTAGGGGGTTTCTGGGACTCTTGGATCTGTAAGTTAGAATTAAAAAACAAACAACCAAACAAAACAAATGTGGGGACACACCTGGGTGGCTTAGTCAGTTGAGGATTTGACTCTTGATCTCAGCTCGCATCTTGATCTCAGGGTTGTGAGTTCAAGTCCTGCATGGGGTTCCAAGCTGGGCATGGAGCCTACTTGAAAAAAAAAATGGGGAAATTGCCCATTATTTCTGCTTCAATAGCATTCTCTTCTTCTCCATGGGTTGAAATTGTTTCTTGTTGGACTGTCTGATATTGTCCATAGACCCCTTCATGATTCTTTTTGTAAAATGTTTAAAATATTTTATTTATTTACTTGACACAGAGAGTATAAGCAGGCAGAAGGAGAGGGAGAAGCAGGCTCCCCTCTGAACAGGGAGCCCCATGTGGGGCTCGATCCCAGGATCTCTAGGATCATGACCCAAGCCGAAGGCAGACACTAACCGACTGAGCCACCCAGCTGCCACCCTCTTCATGATTCTTTTTTTTTTTTTTTTTTGATTCTTAATTCTGTTCTCTCTTCCTCCGATTGGGTGATTCCTACTGATGCGTCATCACATCGACAGTCTTTCTTATTCCATCAGCCGGGGCGGCGAGGCCTGGACTCACGCTGTGCCGTCTGCACTTGTCCACCTGCTCCTGCTGCCTGGTGCCTGCACCGCAGGATTTCCCACTGTTTCAGGAACGTGCCCATCTCTGCCCCGGTGTCCTCACGTCCCCACGGCTGCTTCTGCTTGGAACCCCGCCCCACCCCCACCCTGACATCCCCCACATCGTGCCTGCTCAGCATCGCCTCCGCACACAGGTCCCCAAACCACTTCCCAGCACCCCCATTCCTCTCCACCTACTGAGCCCGTTTTCCTTCCTGGGGCTCAGCCCATCCTGGCATCATTTCACGCATTAACTTTCATGGTCTCGCTTATTCGTTGCCCCACGAGGCTCACAAGGCTCACGAGGCTAGGACGTCTCTATAGCCAGCACACAATATACATTTGTTGCAAGATCAAATCAATGATTGTATAGATTACTAGAAGGCAGAAGTTGGTCAACTTTCTATAAAGGAAAGAGAGTAAGTATTTCAGGCTTTGCAGGGGCAGGGTCTCACTCATAACCGCTCCACATTATAGTGCAAGCCCTAGACAGCATGTAAGCAAATGAGCGTGGCTGTTTCCAATAAAGCTTTATTTACAAAACAAGGAGAGGGCCAGATTTGTCCCACAGACTGCCCTGGTTCCCAGTTTGCAGATCCCCAGTCTAATGTTTTCCTGTGCCCAATAGAGGCTCAAGAAGCATTACTGCCTCAAAGCCACCACCGACGGCTGTGAGACAAAAAGAACAAAGGTTGTGATACCCAGTGGGGCCGGCGGGGCTGTGTGCACTGTACTGGTCTGGAGAAACGGCACGAGCGCCACGTAAAGCCAAACCAGAACATCCTGTTTACAGAAGAAGGAATCAGCCTCTCAGCCAAACTCATTATAGTGGAGCAAAACACAGGGAGCGCATCCCACGACAAGATGTTGGGGAACAACTATGAGGAAGTCAACAGCTGTGCTTCTGTGTTGCCGGGACGCCTACTGCCCGGGTATAAAGGCCGCCCCGGGCAGGAGCCTCCAGAACTCCCCGCCCTCCTCCCTGACTCCACTCCAGCCCCACCATGTGCCACACCAGCTGCTCCACGGGCTGCCAGCCGGCCTCCTGCTCCCCCAGCTCCTGCCAGACGTCCTGCTACGTGCCCGTGAGCTGCAGGCCCGCCGTGTCCGTGAGCTGCAAGCCCGCCCTGTACGTCGTCCCCTCCTGCCAGTCCTCTGTGTGTGTGCCCGTGAGCTGCAAGCCCCTCGTGTTCATGGCCTCCTCCTGCCAGTCCTCCGGGGGCTGCCAGCCCTCCCGCCCCACCCTGCTCTACAGACCCGTCTCCTGTAGCACCCCGTCCTGCTTCTGACCGGGATCCCCCCCAGCTGCTCCCAGGGCACAGGGGGCCACATCTGCGACCCTCCTGGGGCAAGTCTTCAGTGGCCTCTGGGTTCTGCACAGGCAGATGAAGAACGTGCCCAGCGGACCCTCAGAAGCCCATGACGAGGATGTGGCAGGATGACCCAGACCCCTCTGTGACCCAGTGTATGCCCTTGGGAGGCCTAGTTTCCGGGGTCCTCTGCCTCCAGAGGGAACCAGCCCTGTGTGAGCCAAATAAATCATGTTTTCCTGATGCAGCTTGTCCCTGGTTTATCTTCATGTATTTCCAAGTACTTTTCTCAAAGACCTATACAGCCATGAGCACAGCAGCCGCTCCTCAAAGAGCCCTCCCTCCAACAGCTCAGCTGGAGGTGGGGAGAGGGTCCGTGGAGGGTGCAGGGGGAGGTGCCTTTCCTACGGCAGCACCTGAGACTCACCTAGTAGATGGGGAAGGGCAGCAAAAAAGCTACCCTCCACGGAATAGGGGATGGGAATCGGAGCGTGACCACAGGGAGGGCAGGGAAAGCTCACATAAACCCACCCGAACTACAGAGTAAAGTCTGGCCATTGCAGAGAAGAGGGGCAGGAAGGGAGAAAGCCTCATCTCCCAAGACCCAGGCACACAGGGCCCACTCAAGACTGACCTTGGACTAGGACAATGGAGCCCTCCTGGCTCCCACTCAGCCTGGCTGGTACCGCTGCAGGAGCAACAGCAGTCATGGAGTGGGGGTTGGGTAGGGAGGAGGCAGGCATGTGGAGAGGTCCCCTCCATGTGCCAGGCACGCAGGGATAGCTGAAAACTTAGGGCAGAGCAGGAATGCTGTGCCTCCAGCCCTTGCCCTAAGCACATGGCACTGGAAGCCCACCACAGAGGAATCCAAAGTCTTAGGTACCTTGAAGGTCATCGCAATAATGACAAAACCCAAACCAAGGTCAGCATCTGAGCAGGTTGATCCAAACTTCCCCCACCACACTGATGACCTGACAGAAGAGACTCACCCATTTCCCAGAGGAAACACTTTTTATGTCCATTTCAATTAATACACAATGTCTGGTTTCAAAAAAAAAAAAAATCAGAAGACATACAAAAAGGCAAGGAAAAAAAATCAATCTATTTTCAAGGGACAAAGCAATCAACAAAACTGAACTCAGAAATGCCCCAGATGTTAGAGCTATCAGACAGAAACACCAAAATAACTATGACAAGTGAAATAAGTCAGAGAGAGAAGAGCAAATACAGTTGACCCTTGAACAATGTGGGGTTAGGGGCACTGACCCGCTGCAAGTCAAAAATTCACATATATCTTTTGACTCACCGAAACCTAAACTAATAATAGCCTACTGCTCACAAGAATCTTTACTGATAACATAGTTGATTATATTATTTGTCAATATATTATATGCTGTATTCAACAAAGTAAGTTAGAGAAAAGAAAATGCTATTTAAAAACCATAAGGAAGAGAAAATACATTTGTAGTACTGTACTGTATTTTTTTAAAAAGCCTTGCAATTCAAACTCATGTTGTTTAAGAGTCAGTTGTACAGTATGATCTCATTTATATGTGGAATAAAATAATAATAATAGTAATAATAATTCCAGAGGTAGGGGCAGGGGGTGGGTGAAATGGGTGAAGGTGGTCAAAAGCTACAAACTTCCAGTTATAAGACAAATGAGTTGGGGAATGTAATGTACAGCATCTCTGTAAGAGAAAAACACTAAGTTAGTTTGTTTAAAGAAATAAAATACAGAACTATAAATATGAGAACAGAGTAGAAGAAACAAACAGAGTTGAGGGAAACAAAGAAAACTTCTAGAAATAAAAAAAAAATCAAGTAATAAAAATTAAAAACTTAGTGGACCACTTAAACAGAATATGAGACATAGCAGAGGAGAGAATAAGAGATAGCAGGAAGGAGAGCCAAAGAAAATATCCTGAATGCAGCAAAAAAAGTTTTAAAAGTAGCAAATACGTAAGAGAAGTTAAGAGATGCGCTAAATGATTAGGGTCGTATGTGTAGTAAATTCATAAATAAAAGCATGGGAATGATAAATATTAAATTTAGAATAACAGTTACATTCAGGATGGACTAAAGCATTGAGTCATGTGGGGGATGTAATGCTTCAAGTAAATTAATTAAATAACTAAAATTAATATGTTAAATAATCAAGGGTAAAACTTGCACTACATATACAAACAGAAGGAGAATTTCAGCAGAGAGATGGGCACTATATGAAAGGGCCAAAAAGATTATGTAAAAATCAAAATAAAATATCAATAAATTCCTTCAATGGGTTCATCCGTAGACTTGACACAGCCAAGTGTGGAATTGTTAAATGTAAAGATAAGTAAGTAGATATATCCCATATTAGAACCCAAGGAGAAAAATAGTAGGGAAAAATTAGTAGGACAATATTAAATCATCACTTAAATGCATGTAAGTAAAGTCCCATAAAAACAGGAGAGAGAGAATAAGCCAGAAGAAATATTTAATTTCTTAAAATTTATCATTTACTTTTTAAAAATAATGAAAGACATAAAATTATAGATCCAAGAAGCTCAGAGCACCTCAAGCAGGATAAATAGATCAGCCCCCCACTCCTACAAAAAATAATGACCTAGACACGTCATTAAAAGTTTGACTATAAAACCGGAAGAGAAGAGGAAATCTTGAAGGCATCTGCGTGAAAAAGACATGCTCCATACAGAAAAAAGATAAGAATTTCTTCAGAGTCTAATTAGAAAGCATACAATTCAAAAGACAATGGAAAGATATCTTTAAGATACTAAAAGAAAAATCTGTCAACTGTATGAAGGTTTTAAGAAAGCATCTTTAAAAATTAAAGTGAGGGGAACCTGGGTATCTCAGTCCATTAAGCATCTGTCTTCAGCTCAGGTCATGATCCCAGGGTCTTGGGATTAAGCCCCGGGTTGGGCTCCTTGCTCAGCAGGGAGTCTGCTTCTCCTTCTCCTTCTTCCTCTCCCCTCCCCTCCAAGCTTGTGCTCTCTTGCTCATTCTCTTTCTCTCTCAAATCTTAAAAAAAAAAAAAAAAAAAAATTGAAGTGAAACAGACACTTGCTCAGATAAACAAAAACTGAGAGAGTTTAACCACAGACACGCACTATCAGAAATATTCAGAAAATTTCTTCAAGCCAGTGATTGGCTGGCTTGGAAAAAACAGCTCTAGAAATGATTCTAGAGAGAAGCTCAATATAAAAAGCTTTACAAGATAATGGCTATCTAGAGCAGGCACCTTCCCAGTGCACTGGGGGTTCTTCACATGGGTAGAAGTGGAGGAGACAACACCCCCTCAGACGATGTGATGCGGAAGTACACTGCTGTGGAGTCCTGACACTACAGACCGACGGGTAATAGCATTTGGAGGTAGGTCGTGCTCTATTAAAGGTGTAAATTATAAACTCTCGACCAACCCACTCCAAAAAGATGTGGCGAAAAGTAGATGAGACCAAAGTAGAGATGAAATGGGAAAATTAAAAATACTGAACCTGAAAAGAAGAGAAAGAGAGAAAAGAACAGTCAGCCCAAATAGAACACAACCTGCAAGATATTTTACATTTAACTGTATCAGCAACTTCCATTAAATGTAAAAAGGTCTAAATATTAAAATCAAAAGACAGAGGTGTTTAAATTGGATAAGAAGGCAAGACCAACTATCTACCAGAAATCCCACTTTAAATATAAAACCATAGTTAATTATTTCATATATATGTGTTTCTATATACACTAATTACTACATATGTGTTAAGTATGATGTGTATGTTTATGTATACATATATAATATACACATAAGATACTCAAATGTATTGTTGGTATTATCATTTTGAACAAATTATTATGCCAAATCAATTAAAAATAAGGAAAACAAAAGTCGTTATTTTACCTCCACTTACTCCTTCTTCTTTGTGCTTCCTTCCCTTACGCAGACCAAAGTTTCAGACTTATATTACTTTCCTTTTCTTAACGACCTTCTTGCAAAGCACGTTTACTGGTAAAAATTTCCCTCAGTACTTATTTGTCTCAGAAAGTCTTTATTTTCCCTCCACTCTTGAAGGATAATTTTGCAGGGTATAGGATTCTTGGGTGATGGGTTTTTTTCCCCTCTCAACGCTTTAAATACTTCGCTCTGCTCTCTGAGGAGAAGCTGCTGTAGCACTTGTCTGTGGCCGTGTGCAGGTGAGCTGGTTTCCCTTTGGCTTTGGTCAGGGCTCACTCTGTCTCTGATTTTCCGTAGTTTGGACACAGTGTGCGCAGGCGTGATTGAGTTTCGCACTCACGCTGCTTGTGTTCTCCGAGCCCCCTGGGGCTGCGGTTCAGTGTTGGATGGTGGTTGAGGGAATTCTCAGCCACTCTTGCTTCAGGGATGTCTGGTGCTTTCCCTCTCGCTTCTCCCCTGCTGTCCCACCGCACAGAGGTCACACCTTCCGTGGCATCCCATGGTCCTTGGGCGTTCTGTTCCAGTTTTTCATCTTTGGTCCCTCTGCCTTGCGGGTTTTTGGGTTTCCATTGCTGTGTTCTCCAGGGCAGAGATGCTTTCTCACCATGTCTGGTCCACTAGGGAGCCCATCCAGGGCTGTCTTCATCTCTGTACAGTGTTGTTGACTCTAGAGATCCTTTCTGGTTCGTTCTGAGGATTTCCGTCTCCGTTTACATCTGCCCGACTGTCCTTGCGCGCCGTCTGCTTTGCCTGTCAGAGCCTCCAGCACGTTGGTCAGGGCCGTTCTGAATCCCCGGTCTGACGGTTCCGACACGTCGGCCACGTCTGGTTCTGGTGCGCGCTCTTTCTGCACGTGTGTTCTTTAGCCTTTTGTCCTGTGATTTTTGTCTCGATAGCCAGACACGAGGACCTGGGTGGAAGGAGCTGCCGTAAATAACCTTCGTACCGTGGTGGTGAGGTGCTGAGGGAGGCACTGCAGACCAGTGATCAGGGCTCAGGCCTCCGGTGAGCCTGTACCTTCTCGAGAGTTTCTTAGTCTTCCCCCCCTTACATGAGACAGGACAGCTAGAGGGGCCGAGCTGGGTGTTTCCCTTCCTGTGGGTCAGTTAGGCTGATAAACCCTTCAGTGCTTAAGCTCTGATTAATACTTTTTCCTGAGGGAGACTTGTTAAGAATGCTCTGCTGTGTTTTAAGGCGGTCCCTTTCCACTCACCCCGCCAGATGCATGAGGGTTCTTCCTCCACCACCAAGAGTTCTAGGAGGTAAAACTCACAAAAGTGCAGGAAACCCCCCGCCCCCATGACTGGGCCTCCTGAAGTTTTTAATCTCTCAGGCTTGTCTACGCCGAGCATCCAGCAAGTTGTGAGCTACGTTCGGGTTTCCCTGCCCTTGGCTCCAGCCCCAGCAAGCTGTGCTTCTCTGTATTTGCCTGTGGGCACCTTCCCTTTGCGGGGGGCAGTGGTTTGCCCTGTGACCTCACTTCTCTTCCAGATCTAAGAAGAACCCTCGATTTTTTTATTTGTTCTGCTGTTTACTCATGGCTAGGACCGAGTGGTGACTTCCAGCTTCTCCCGTGCTGGACCAGACTATCACACTCAGAGAAGAGCCCCCATGCAGAGGTGCTACCCAGTCAGCGGGACAGAACTACGTGGCCAGCTGTGGCTAGCTGGTCTCTATCGCCAGCACGGGGGGGGGGGGGGGGCGCGCACAAGTGCCAGAGCCAAGGGGCGAGGAGAGGAGGCTATGCTCCTTCCTGAGACCCAGCTGGCTACCTGTGGTTGCTTGGTACCCCACCTTCCAGCTATAGGAGCCTGTTGAAGGCCAGTTTGGAGGTGACATCTCATGAGAAGGGAGCACCATCCTCCAGAACACCGTTAGGCACCCCACATCAGTGGCCTTGGTATGGTATTGAGTCCACGATAGGTGGAAATCATGAGTCTGGAGACCAAGGGATGGTGACGAGGAGGGTCCCTGTTTACCATTTTGCCCCACAGCCAGCTTGGGGAATTTGCATATTCCGACCCCCACCACTGTGAGCTCTACGGGTTTATAGATCCCGGTTCCCGACAGGGATACAACAGGAATCCCAGTGAAGTAAGTATTGAGTTTTCTGCGGTTTATAGGTTAGTGTTTCAAACTCCTATAAATGCTCCCAGTATCTACATTACACAGAGAGGATGGAGAGGTGTCTGTCCACACAAGGTTCTGTGAGGTGCTCATCCTTCGGTTTGCTCCTCTGCATAAACGTCAAGGTCTTCCTCCACGCTCACATGGATACATCTACCCTGGGGTTTTTTAGTGCCTGTGTAGATTTCCTCAACAGAGATGCTAAAATAACATTGTTCCTCTACTAATGGTCTCCATCCCCTCCCTTCTGTTGTGACTGTTGCTGTCACAAACGATGTGACCATAAGCATGTGCATCTTTGTGCAAGGGCTTCTGCTGGGCTGATTCCTGGAAGACATATCCACTTTTTAAAGGAGGAGGCCGTGTGCTGTGAAAGACCGGCTGCCCCAGGCTGTCGTCAGAGGCCAGCAGAGCAGGCGTCTACCACCAGCCCTGGGCCCCACTGCGACCTCCCACACCGCCCCGGCTCAGGGGACTCTTGGAGACAATGGATGAATTGACTGTAGACGTTTCCAGAGCGGACTGCCGTACCACGCCTCCCCGCGGACAGCCGCCGCAAACACCCGGCCGTTTGGAACCTGCAGTCACTGAACCCGGGGACTGCCAGCCGCCCCTTGGCTGGGCAGCGCTCCTCACACTGGGGTCCAGTAAACACACGGAGCCCAGGAGCCCCCAGGCTGGCGGTCACCGGTCTCCGGGCGAGGCTGCCGATGACAGACAGCGGGCCGGCGGGGTGCCCCCGGGGAGCGCACCGGGTAACACACACCAGCCGCACCCAGGCTCTCCGAGATCCCGGCCCCCGGAGGCCGGGCTCTGCAGGGGAGGAGACAAGGCTGCCCCTTGAGTGGGTGGCCTCGGGAGAGGCTCCTGTCTCTTGTCCCTTTCCAGCGGGCGGTGGGGCTGACCTGGAATCAGGCTTCCCTCCTGGTATCTCCTCCAACCTGTTTTGTCCATCGCTGGTGAAGGAGACGCTGCCTGGCAACCGGAGAAGGGCGATGACGTCCTTGGACTGTGCGGTCCCGCTCCCCTGACACCTGACCCTGCCTGATCTTTAGCGCAGACGGCGGAGGCGACGGCCCTCCTTAAAAAAAATGAGTTCTCTAAAGTCACCAAGGGGCAGAAAGGGGGCTTTGGGAAAACCTTGCGGGGGTGGGGGCAGCAGGTGCCAGATTTTTCTGTTCTCAGAAAGAACCTTTCTTCCCAAACCGGCAGGATTCCTTGGCCAAGCGGACAATAGGTGTTAAAAAAATGTTTGAAATACGATCCACTCCGTTTACTGTCTAATCTGTAAAGCCGCAATGCAAACGAGAGATGTGCTTTGTAAGTGCCTATAAAACAAGGCTGCGCAGCCCATTGGGACACGCCACTCACCTCCGGCATCTCCTTCCATAAGAACCTGTTAATAATTTACAACTTAACTAAGAGTTACTGTTGACACAGGGGGGAAGGGCTTTTCAAAGAACCACTTGGATCACCAGGCAAATAATCCTAGATAAGCATTTGCTTACCCTGAGACTAAAGTTATCTTGGAAACTTTAAGGTATGCCCTTGGGAAAGTTCACCTGACTGCTCCCTTCTCATAGTGAACTGGCACCAAAAACAAAAACAAAACAAAAAACAAAAAACCCAAAACAACAACAACAACAAAACCAAGAAGAAACCCCACTGGTTCACACAAGGGAGACCAGGAGCTTTCAAAAAGTCCTGCTCCCAGACTCAAGAGAGAGCAAGCGTTATCTTTGCTCAGTGCTGCACGGCAGGCGTTAGGGATCCCTGCCTTCCTGTGGCTCAAAATCCCTAGAAAAAGGAAAGAGAAAGAAGTCATCCCACTCCCTAGAGAACCACTGTTCAGACTCTGGTACAGTAAAAAAAAAAAAAAAATTGTTGTGTGTGGTGTGTATTGTGGTGGGAAGGAGTTTGTGCTTCTTCAAAGTTCTTTTTATTTTTTTTTTTAAATTTATTTCACAGAGAGAGAGAGCACAAGCAGGGGACCGCAGGCAGAGAGAGAAGCAGGCTCCCCGCTGAGCAGGAAGCCCGACGAGGGGCTCGATCCTAGGACCCTGGATCCCTGACCTGAGCAGAAGACAGATGCTTCACAGACTGACCAACCCAGGCGTCCCCTTACAATGTTCCAGTCATGCGGTTGGTTTCCCACTTTTTTTTCCCACAAGCCTTGCTTGTCATACGGACTGAAGAGTGAAGGGGTTCGCTAGGCTGGCAGGCACCCCCAAGCGTAGGCTGTGGATACCGTGTGCCGGATTAAAAAGATCTGCTGTACCGAAATAGGGAGGGAGCCTAAAGCATGATGAATGGAGACAGACCCAGGCTTCGGTGGTGGGATGTCGCTCCAACACCGCAAAAACCCCGAGGAGGACCGTTTGGCCTCGGGATGAGATCTCCGCTCACGACTGCTCTCCCCAGACCTCAGGCTGGTGTTTCCGATCATTTCTGTGACGTTGTAAAAGAATGGGAAAGTGTGATTTTTAACCTTTGCAATCGAATGGCTGAAAGCCCAGGGACAGACTCGGATCCCACGAGCAGCTCGCGTGGCCTTGTTTTCTCTGCCGAGACCTCGCTTCCCTCCCCGGTGAGATCCCGGCCCTGCCTTCCTTCTGCTTCTTGGAGCTGACAGCAAGGAGCCCCGGACCAGCCGCGGGGACACGCCAAGCCGGCGAAGAGTGAGCCGCCGCGTCCCTCACCAGGTGCTGTCGGCTGGCTGGGCTGTTAGGGGTTCTGTCCCAAGAGGATGTGTTGGGAAGGCTGAACTCCCGGTATCCTTGAAAGTGACCTCATTTGGAAATAGGGTCTTTGGGAAGGAGGTCACGGTGGGTTAGGGCCAGTCCATAGGAAGTGCCCCACGAGAAGAGAGCAGTTCGGACAGAGACACGGAGAAAAGCCGTGTGAAGAGGGGGGCAGGGATGGGAGCGAGGCAGCTACAAGCTGAGGGACACTAGGGGCTGCTGCCGGCCACCAGAGGCTGGAAGAGGCGCGGAAGGATTCTCCCCTACAGGTTTCAGAGGGCGCATGGTCCTGGGGCCACCTTGGCCCCGGCCTTCTGGCCTCCAGAGCTGTCAGACAATAACTGTCTGTTGTTCTGAGGCCCCTGATGTGAGCTGCTCCGTCACACCCAGGACACGGACTCAGACGGCGAAGAAGAGAAAGGGCCGGACAGGGTCTGTGAAGGTGGCGTCCCCTAACGGCCCGTGGGACCGCAGGCCCCTGCCTGCTGGGCGAGCCGGTGCCTCCAGGAGCGCCACAGGCTGGGGAGGGGCTCCTGCATCATCCTTCCTCCCAAACCTCAGTGTGGGGGTCCCTGAACCAGGGCAGCTGGATCTCGGGGTTCTGACCCTCTGCCATGGGCCCCCAGGGGCCTGTGCTGGGGTGGACACGAGCAGAACAGTTCCCAGTCAGGGACACCTGGGGGGGGGTCTCATTCAGTTAAGCGTCTGCCTTTGGCTCAGGTCATGATCCCGGGGTCCTGGGATTGCGCCCCCCGGCAGCTCTCCCTCTAGAACAACCTTCCCCAGCCTGGTCATGTGCTCTCTCTCGATCTCTCTCTGTCTGAAAGAAATAAATAAAATCTTTTTTAAAAAAGGATCAATTCCCATACGAGCTGCTTTGCTGGAGGAACACGCAGCGGCCTGGGAGGGAGTGGCCCCCTCCAGGGCGCCTGGCCTAACCGGCACCGTGAGCTGTCAGCGCACACGCCCGTGGCCACGTCCTCAGGCCCTGCGTGACCTGCTTTCATGGGCCAGGGCGGGAACTGCAGCCCGGACAGCAGGACCCGGCACAGGAGGCAAAGGCCCCGAAATCATGGTCCTGGTAGGATTCGAACACTGTGACGCTCGGGGGTCACACTGGGTTCTCTCGCACAGGCAGCTGAACGTGCCGCGCCTCTCCTCCTTTGCTCGTTCTGGGCAGTGGTGGGGGTGGTGGAGGTCTTGATGTCCCATGGAGTACGGAGGGGGCAGGTCTCAAGGTCATCTGTGGACCCCATCTGCTCCCCCGTGGGTGTCGACAGGCCCAAGGCGGCCCCCTGGAGCGGGGAGGCAGAGGTCAGAGGGGCCCAGAGCGCAGCGGCACTGCCCAGGGCCGCCCTCCAGCCTGCCGTCACCGACTGTGGAAGGCTGGACGGTGCCCCCTCAAGGTACCCAGGTCTTAGCTCCCGGACCTCTGAATGTGGCCTTAAAAGACGAGAAAGGACTTTGCAGGTGCGATCAAGTTAAAGGTCTTGATATGGGGGTTGTCCTGCATTATCCAGGTAAGCCCTACGTGCCATTGCAATGTCCTTCTGAAAGAAAGGCAGAGGGAGCTGTCACACACACACACACACACACACACACAGAGGACGTGGGACGGGGGTAGGCCATGTGATCACGAGGTTGGAGATCAGAGCGAGGCAGCCTCCAGCCAGAGATTTCCGGCAGCCACCAGAAGCTGCCGGAGGCCAGGAACACAGTGTCCCCTCGCCAACCCCGCCACACTGATCTTGGACATGTGTCTCCAGAACCCGGAAAGAGCACATTTCTGGGGCTTCCAGCCCCCTGTCTGCGGTGCCTTCATCTCCGGCTCTGAGAGCTCAGCGCCCCCGCAACAGCTGTCAGGCCGGGACACTGCACTCCACACACGGAGCCCTACCAGAGGTGCACCCCAGGAAACTCCTCTAAGTGGGACACAGTCACGGTCAGCCTCACGGTTCCCTGACCCCACACACTGTCTGGTTGTTCCCGTGTGTTGAGCCGGAGCGGTCTGACTTCTCAGGGGACCTTCGCCCATCCGTCTCGTGCAGGCCCTTCAGCGTCGAACAGTGGGAAGAAGGGTCAGCTGGCGTCGCTGATCTGGGGCCCTGGGGCGGGTGGTGGCGTTCGTGTTCTTGTAAGTGACCATCCGGGCTCTGGCAGTAAGGCCGCTCTGGCCAAGGGGAGGGCCGGACCCCTGCAGGGTTAGCGTCTTTCCTCCCTGTCCCGATGCACTTCCTGGTCTCGCCTTCGCGGCTCGTCAGGCCGGTGTGCGGAGCAGCCCAGCCGGAAGCGGCCTCGCGGTGACGACCGGATGGCCGGGACATCGTCACGGTAGCTCAGTCACTGTTTGGCGTTCTGTCGCCCAAAAACCCAGGATGCGGGTCCTTTTGCCCAGAGGAGAGCGACAGGGTGTGGTTAGGGACGTCTCGGCACCGTTTCCCACGGTCTCGGGGTCCAGACACGCTGTGTGATTAGCAGCCCGAGGACAAGGTCTGCTGCCTCATCCCAGCACCCAGATCCTGCTGCTGAGGTCAGGGGAGCCCAGCCTCGGCGTCCGGTGTTTCCCCAGCGAGACCGTCCCTCATCCAAGTGATCAGGCTGCAGTCTTTCGCCTCCTTCACAGTTGTGCCTGGTGCCTCCTCCTCCAGGAAGCCTGCCTTGAGTAACTCAGTCAGCCCTGGGAACGGCGGAGATCAGAGCGCAGTAAGACTGAACCCATGTAGCCAAGATGATCGGGGTCGGCACCGGGCTCCGTCCCTCGTGAACCGTCGTGGGGGAAGCGCTCTCAGTGTCTGTGCGTCAGATGATGGTGGGGGGCACCCAGGGGCTGGGCCTCTGTAGCGGGGGTATGTCACGTGAGGCGCTGGGCCAGGGGCGGGCCTGTAATTAGCGCACGGGGGGTCCCCGCTGCGGCTGCCGCTTCTGGTCGGTTCCACCCCACTGCTGGGTGCTGGGTGGCAGCAGGCTCCGGGCAGGGCGGCCCTCTGTGATGTGGCCTCGGGGTGTTCCCGTCCTGCACACCCCCTCCCCCTTGAGTGGGGGCTGGTCCTAGGGACTTGCTTCTAACGAGCCGAACCCAAGAGCGCTGGTGTCGGGGACCGCCTCCGGCCGGGAAAGTCCCCGCCATTACAAGATGGCGCTTGGCTCACTGCCAGCAAAATATGCTGCAAGTAAACACCGAACTTTCTGGTGAAGCCCACCTGAAGGAGGACATAGTCATTGGCTGTTTCAAATTTAATCAGTATAATAACAGGACTCTCATTGGCTCTCCCCATTGTTTGGCCCCTTATTGGTCACCCTGACACATATAAGCTAAGAAAGTTGTCGTAATAAAGAGACGAAGCATTAACACCATGCCAGGCTGGTTGTCGTTCTTGCGGGCCGAGGGCGACAAATGGTGCCGAAACCCGGGAATAGTTAACGAGTAAGTAAACCTTGCAAGGAGAAAAACCGCAGGTAAGCGGTGACGGAACCACAATTAAAGTGGTGGGAATCTTGTACAAGACCGCAATAAGAAGCGGGCGGCCGTAGAGCCGGGATTTTCTTCTGCGGTAAAGCGGGGAGTAAAGGTCGACTGAAGTATATGCGTGTAAAAAGTCAATGAGTTGGTTAGTGTCTTTAACGTCTGCGTCTGTTGTCTTTGTGTTCATAATGGGATCTGAAGTATCTAAAGAGTGGTCTTCTGCCTCAGAGGGGGGTAGTTCTAGTGAAGAGGAAGAAGAAATGTCAGGGGAAAAGTTAGACCGTAAAATGTACTCCAAGTTTGAACAGTTGAAACTGTCGACTCCAGCAACGCCTAGTGCCCCTCCGCCGTATAATCCTATGGCGTGCCAAGGAGCTTGTAGCTGCTGCACCACATGCGGTAGTGGCAAGGCTTCGAGCTGGAAAGATCATGACCTGACCTCTGCCTTTCCAGTTTTAGAGGACCAAAACAACCAGCGGTATCATCAGCCTCTTGATTTTAAACTAGTTAAGCAATTAAAGGAAGCAGTCATGCAGTATGGCCCTCAGGCAGCCTTTACAGTATCTTTGTTGGAGACCATAGCGGGAATGAACTTAGTCCCTGAAGACTGGGGCAATCTAGCCCGCGCAACCTTGTCAGGAGGGCAATATCTAGTATGGAAAACAGCCTGGCAAGAATACTCACAGGACACTGCCCGCCGTAATGCAGCGGCTGGAAATCCTCAGTGGGACCTAGAAATGTTAATGGGAATGGGACCGTACATGGGAAAGCAGGCCCAAATACAATACAACCCTGCAGTGTATCTGCAAATAGCTGCGGCGGCCACTAAAGCATGGAAAACCATTCAAGGCAGTGGGGATTTACAGGGTCAGCTGTCTAAGGTAATACAAGGACCAAATGAGGCATATGCTGATTTTGTAGCGAGGCTGATGCAAACAGCTGGTCGAATATTTGGGGAGGTAGAGGCAGCCATGCCATTGATAAAACAGTTGGCTTATGAGCAAGCTAATAAGTGGTGTAAAGAAGCCATCAGACCTTGGAAAAGCAAAGACTTGAGTACATATATTAAAGTTTGCAGGGATATCAATGACAGTGTTATTCAAGGGCAGGTTATGGCTGCAGCTATCACTCAAGGTTTACAAGGATTACAGGGAGCTCAACAATATAAACATAGGGATACTCCTGGAGTTTGTTATTACTGCAAGGAGCCAGGACACCTTAAGCGTGAGTGCCCCGAGATAAAGGTGTCTTATCAGGAGCCTAAAAAACCAGGTATCGATGTTAAAGATTGTTTCTTTTCCATCCCATTGCACCCGAGGACACCCAATGTTTTGCTTTCACAGTACCTACCATTAATCATTCTAGTCTGGATCAACGCTAGGAATGGGTGGTATTGCCTCAGGGCATGGCCAACAGCCCTACAATGTGCCAATTATATGTAGATCAAGCCCTAAAGGAGGTGAGAACACAATTTCCCCCACTCATTGTGTATCATTATATGGATGATATTTTGCTGTGCCATAAAGAAGAACAGTATATTGAGAAGGCCCTTTCCTTTCTTTTCAAACATTTTGAGAGATTCGGATTACACATAGCACCAGAAAAGGTCCAAATGACGCCCATTAAAGAGTATTTGGGAACTAGGTTAGAGAATACTAAAGTCAGACCTTTAAAGATAACCCTGCGGACAGATCACCTAAACACATTAAATGATTTTCAAAAATTGTTAGGAGATATCAATTGGATCAGGCCCTACCTAAAACTCACTGATCAGGAATTGTCACCCTTATTTGAGACACTTAAAGGAGACCCTAACCTCACCTCTCCTCGTCAGTTGACTGAGGGGGCAAAAGCAGCCATCAGTTTGATCCAGAAAAGGCTGGAAGCTGCTCAGATAGACAGAATTGACTATTCCAAACCTTTGCTATTTTGTGTCCTTGCCGAAAAACGAGCTCCCACTGCAGTTTTTTGGCAATCTGGCCCCATATCATGGGTTAGTTTGGCCCACTCTCCAAGAAAGGTCTTGCCTTGGTACCCAAGCGCCATTGCGCAAATTATACTTAAAGGGATTAAACTTAGTATAGCAGCGTTTGGTAAACAACCAGATACTATAATAACACCATATACGCAGGAACAAATAAAGTGCCTAGCAGCCTGTGATGATGACTGGGCCATTTTGATAACTATAACGTGCGCTCAATTTGATAACCACTACCCATCACATCCATGGCTACAGTTCAGTTTATCCAATCCAATCATATACCCTAGGATCACTCACCATAAACCCCTCAGTAATGTAAGGCTTATATTCACTGATGGATCTAAGCAAGGAGTAGGAGCTATAGTTACCAAAGAAGAGAGTTGGACTTTCCTATTTCAAAGCTCCTCTCCCCAGGAAACCGAGCTGCTCACAGTGATAAAAGCATTTCAAATGTTTCATCAAGAACCCTTCAACCTTTTATCAGATAGTAGATATGTGGTGCAAGCTGTCTCTATCATTGAAAATGTGGGTTCTATTAATGCCAGGTCTACTATCTCTAAGGCATTACAAGAAATCCAAACATTAGTTTGGGACAGGAAGGTTCCATTTTATGTTGGCCACATAAGAGCTCATACAACCTTACCAGGCCCCCTGACACAAGGTAATCGGTTAGCAGACTCCTTAACCAGAGGAGAATTTGTCTTTGCCATTGAGGACCCGGTGCAACAGGCGAGACATTATCATAAGCTGTTCCATGTGAATGCTTTAACTCTTCGCCTCAAATTTAACATAACAAAAGCACAGGCACGGGACATAGTAGTCTCCTGCAGAAACTGCGTGACTTTACTACCTACACCGTCTTTGGGGGTTAATCCTAAGGGTCTGTTACCTAATCATATATGGCAAATGGATGTCACACATGTTTCAGAATTTGGAAAGTTAAGATATGTTCATGTCTCTGTAGATACCTGCTCTGGAATAATTTTTGCCTCAGTGCATACGGGGGAAAAATCCAGAGATGTTATCGCCCATTGCCTACAGGCTTTCGCGGCATGGGGAAAGCCACGCCAGTTAAAGACAGATAATGGTCCAGCCTACACCTCACAACCCTTTAAAGCCTTCCTACAACAACTTGACATTCACTTGATACATGGAATACCCTATAGCCCACAAGGACAGAGTGTTGTGGAGCGCGCGCATCTTACAATAAAAAATGCGCTTTATAAACAAAAAGGGGGAATAGGGGACACCTTCAGGTCCCCTAAAGATAAGCTCAACACCATTCTCTTTATTTTGAATTTTTTAACGTTGGATAAAACAGGTAAATCAGCTGCAGACAGACATGCAAATGCTGCTGCTGCTCCCCCTAAGCCTTTAGTACTTTGGAAGGACATCCTCACAGGAAAGTGGAATGGACCAGATCCAGTGTTAGTATGGAGTAGGGGGTCTGTATGTGTTTTTCCACAGGAAAAAGAGGCTCCAATTTGGATCCCAGAGCGGCTGGTGCGTGCAGCCTTGCCTCCGAACACCAGTCATGATGCTGAAGATGCTGATGATAACTCTGGGGATGCTACACCTCCTACGGCAGACTCAAGCCAGAGAGCTGTGAGCAGTGGTTAAAGCATGGCTATATCCTTTACCAGTGACTAATTCTTTTCTCATATTCCCTCCTCTCCCTTTGATGCATGGCAGGTCTGTAACTTGTTAGGAGCATGTACTTATATCTCAGCAGTGTCCATGTTAAATGGTGGCAAATTCCTCAACTGTTCTTATAAACAAAATGACTCTGGTACCTTTGAGACAACAGTTAATGTGTCTTGTCCCAATAATATTATTTAATTGCTATCTTTCCCAGTGCTGGAATGTCACGGCCTTCAAGCTGGCTGTGATTATGCGTATCCCTACTCCTATCCCAGTTTTCATTCCAGATGACAAGTTACCGGTGGTGCTATCCAGAAAGAAGAGAGACTTTGGTATCACAGCCGCCATTGTGACAGCATTGGCTATATCTACAGCAGCTACCACGGCAGCAGCAGTCTCGCTTGCTGCAACTAGACCCACTGCGGAAGCTGTGAACACCCTTGCAGAAGGATCGGCGGCTGCCCTTCGAACACAGACTCAGATCAATGCACACCTGCAAGCAGGAATCCTGATAGTCAACCAGAGAGTGGATTTGGTTCAAGAACAAGTGGACATATTGGGGGCCCTATTGGGACTGGGATGTGTAGCGCCCTTCCCGGCAACTTGTGTAACTCCCGTAGCCTATGCTAATATGAGTGACTTACAGAATGTCTCCCGACAGCTCTCCCAGTATTTGCAGGGTGCTTAGTCTGACGATTTTCTGACGATTTTCAAAATTTCACACGAGTACGTGTGTGCAACCAGCTTCCCTCCCAGAGCTATTTCAAACATTCAGCAATATGTTCCAGTTCACCAAACAATGGGCTGGCACAATTGGTCTTCTTATCCTTCTTATTGGCATTCTGCTTCTATTCAGAAAAGTTCGCCAGTGGAGAACACAGCAGCGAGAGCAGAGCCGAGCTATAGTACAAGCCCTTATGTCAATAGAGGCTGGACATCTCCCCAGATATGGCTAAGCATGCTAGATCGGTAGCCAAAGACGGGTAAGATCAGTAGAGAAACATACCAACCTAAGACAGGACAGAGATCATCGATATCTTGTGTCTGATGACGGGTAAGGATGTTTTCTGCTACTGACAACCTAAGACAGGCACGATCTCCGCCATAAAACAAAAAAGGGGGAGATGTCGGGGACCGCCTCCGGCCGGGAAAGTCCCCGCCATTACAAGATGGCGCTTGGCTCACTGCCAGCAAAATATGCTGCAAGTAAACACCGAACTTTCTGGTGAAGCCCACCTGAAGGAGGACATAGTCATTGGCTGTTTCAAATTTAATCAGTATAATAACAGGACTCTCATTGGCTCTCCCCATTGTTTGGCCCCTTATTGGTCACCCTGACACATATAAGCTAAGAAAGTTGTCGTAATAAAGAGACGAAGCATTAACACCATGCCAGGCTGGTTGTCGTTCTTGCGGGCCGAGGGCGACACGCTGGAGCCTCGCGGCCACGGTTAGGTTTCAGGACGGACTTGCAGAGGGTGGGACGCCTTCTCCACCGTCTTCCCCGGCTGCGCACCCCGGTGCAGTCCCGCTGGAGAGGCCGGAGCCCCCGCGCCGGGACCTGGGGGAAGCCGCAGACCAGAGCCTGGCTTTGGGGAGCCGAATCCCCCGACACCTGCTGAGTGTGTGCACAGGCTGACACGCCGGGCGGAACCCGGGGGCCCCGCCGGCCTCGCCGCAACCCTGGGAGGGGCTCTGGAGACCAGCGCTCCGCCAAGCTCCTCCTGGACGCCTGACCCCCGGACACGGTAAGATAATAACCGTTCTGAGCGCCTCGGGTCAGTCTGCTCTGCAGCCGAGAGCTCCCGCGTGGAGCCGCCTCCTCGTGCGGAGCCGTGTGTGCCGTCCACAAACGCATCTCTTCAAGTCACTCCGTGCTCTTCAGCCCCAGCCGCGTTCAAGGCCCGTGTGGGGACCCACAGACGAAAACAAGAGCCGGTCCTGCTCTTTGGGGAACGCCCCACGGTGTCTGCTCTAGAAGGGGTGACGGGGACCCCACAAAGAACCGCGAGGTCCTGTGTCTGCCGGGAGGGGCCGGCAACCTCGGGGACAGAGCTGAGGGCCGGGACAGTGCTCAGCCGGACGGCTCGGGACCCACCGGGCTGGGCCTCTTGTCCCTGAAGCAGGTCTCGTCCTTATATAGCTGCTTCCCAAGACCCTCCAAGTGGGGACCTCCCTAGAGGGGTAAGCCCTGGCTCAGGGGTTCCCCAGGGCCATGGCCAGTTTCCATCTGATGGATCCGTGCCTGGTGCCACGCAGCTATAGGGGGCCGAGCTTCTTCTCACTCTCAGGGTCTCTGCTGAGCCCGGAATGCAGCAACGTAAGGCAGATAAACAGGAGGAAAGCACACACTCATTTATTTATTTTTTAAGATTTTATTTAAGAGAGGCAGACAAAGACAGCCACAGAGCACCAGCGAGGACAAGGGAACACAAGCTGGGAGGAGAGGGAGACGCGAGCTCCCCGCCAAGCAGGGAGCCCGGCGCAGGACTCGATCCCAGGACCGCGGGATCATGACCTGAGCTGAAGACGGGCGCCTCACCGGCTGAGCCCCCCAGATGCCCCCACGCACATTTAATGCAAGTTTCAGGGGGCCCGGGAGCCTTCATGAGGAAATGAAGACCCAGAGAAGGGGCAACACCCACATGCATCTATAGCCATTAGCTGAGCAAGGAGGCGAGTGTAAATGCCACTACCCTGTACGGGGAAGGCCAGGGGGGCCTGAGTTTCACGTGTGGCTTTCAAGTACCTTAAGCTCGAAATGATCCGTATGTCCCAGCGGCAGGTTGGGGAGGCCTGTCTTGCCACCGATCACAGTGGGGTTTACTAGGAACCTTATCCTGGTTTCGGTGACCCCACAGCCGCCCAGAGGTCAGTCCTGTGCTCGATGCCCCCGACTGGAGATTCTTGGGTGTGCAAAGGCCCAGTCGGACTACCTCCCCACTCCCCCTAGGGTCCCGAGAACCCCTTTGTGAAATAAGAGAAGACAGCCCTCCGAGTTCAAGGTCAGCTGGTGGAGGGACGGGGGTGGGGGTGCTCCTGCCCACCCCCCCCAGCTCCACGCTGGCTGCCTGGGCTCAGACCCGGCGTCTTTGTTGGCCCATCGGACACCCACCAAGCCCTCAGGGGACTGCATGGAGTCGCTGAGTGTTTGAAGAAAGAAAACCCCGGTTTCCACGCTGGCGCTGTCACTACTCATCCACGGGGCAGCATCGGCAGCTCCCGAATGAGGACGGTCCCGGTGACACTGCCGGACCCCTGCCAGAGGCAGAGAAAGCTCGGGACACATCGAAGCCATTGTTGGCCCTACATTCCCTCCCTGAAGGTCCACATGCCTGGGGAGACGCCGGGTGCCCCGTCACCAGCCCCTGACTGCCCCAAAGCGGTTCCTGCCCTCTGTCCTTCCCACCAAGGAAGGAAGAGGAGGGAGCATCAGGCACTCATAAGCCTCCCAACCTCTCCCCACCGAGCTGCCCACAGAGAGCGACGTCCTGGGCTGGAGTCCCAGCTCTGTCACTACCGGCTGTGTGACCCTGGACAAGTCTCTTGACCTCTCTGTGCCTCCTTTCCTACTCACAGGGCTGTTGGGAAGGTGAAGTGAGCTGTTACCTGTGGTCTTAAAACAGCGTGCAGCAGCTGAAAGCATTCTGTGGGCTAAGTTAGGGTCAAGGTTAGGGTTAGGATTAGAATTAGGGTTAACCTGGGGACTGGTTCCTTCACCCCGAGAACTGCTTTCCCTTCTCCCTACTCGTCACCTTCACCTCTGCCTCCAGACTCAGATAAATTTCTCTGCCGCTCTGTCTTCTCTTTCCGCAGCCCTCCTCCCCGCTAATTCTCTCTCTCCCTCTTTTTTTAAAATTTAATTTCTTTTCAGTGTTCCAAGATTCATTGTTTATGCACCACACCCAGTGCTCCATGCAATATGGGCCCTTTCTAATACCCACCACTGGGTTCCCCCAAACCCCCATCCCCCTCCCCTCCAAAACCCTCAGCTAGTTGCTCAGAGTCCACAGTCTCTCATGGTTCATCTCCCCCCTCCGATTTCCCCCAACTCCCTTCTCCTCTCCATCTCCCCATGTCCTCCGTGTTACTCCTTATGCTCCACAGTAAGTGAAACCGTAGGATCATTGACTCTCTCTGCTTGACTTACTTCACTCAGCATCATCTCCTCCAGTCCCGTCCATGTTGATACGGAAGTCGGGCATTCATCCTTTCTGATTCTCTCCCTCTTTTTAAGTCCTGTTTGCGACCCTAGGGTGACGTCAGGGGTTTTCACTTGGCATCAAAATCCTCAGAGTCCCGCAACCCCACCTGCTGGGCTCCGGGTGCAGGAACATCTGCTCACCATGGCATCAAGTGTCCTCAGACCCCGTGTGCAGGGACGGGACAGGTCCGTGAGACGGATGGTGGACTCCTCTGCCAGCTTCCTTTCTAGTGGGATGCACGAGGAGCCCCTCCCAAGCCCACAGGGTCACTTGTGTCGGAAGTGAGCACGGTCTCCAATGCGTGTCACCATAGGGGGGCCACGAAATAGGGTCTGATGCCTCCCCAGGGTAGCATGCCTTGAGCGTCCAGTAAAACAGTGGTCTCCCAATATTTTCACACGAGAAAGCTTTGTTGAAAAGTCACACATGTTTCACAATGGCCCCCAAACCAAAAGCTAAACGCTGTCCGGCTTCCGGGACGGGGTGAGGGGCCGGGAGGTGGAGCGCCAGCCCTCCCTGGGGCCCCCGACAGCCGCCCACTTGGGCTCCCCGGCCTCCATGGACTGAGCCCGCAACACACAGGAGACATGGGGATGGCACGGGGAACGCACTACCTGGGGAATGAAGCGGGACCCGAAACCTCACGCTTTCAGCTCACGTGCTAACACGAAGCACGCTTCCTGGCTCAGCCCCGACACCACAGACCCGAGCCTGTGCACAACGGAAGGGCGTCCCTCCCGCTTCTGCAGGGGCCGCGTGGCTGGGGGCAGGCCCTCCTCCCACTGCATCCACCCAGGGGAAGGGACCAGGGAGCTCTCCGGGGTCTCTATCATAAGGAAGGGCTCCCACCCCTTGCCTGAGGACCCCTCCTCACCCAAGCCCCTCCCAAGCTCCCGCCTCCTAGTATCGCACCGGAGGGTCATCGGGATTTCAAGATTTGAACTTGGGGGACACACAAACATTCAGACTGTAGCACTTACCTCCAGAAAAACACTGGAAAGACAACATGTCACGGATGATTTTTTTTTCCTCTGGGTGGTGAGATCACAGATGGTTTTAAGCTTTTGTTTTTTCCTTGGAATTAAAAAAAAATCTGGTGTGAGCATCTATTCATTTGTATTGAGAACAGACCATAAAAGTACATCCAGCCACCGTGTGGCGAGGACAGTGGCTGAAGGGAGGGCGGGGTGAGTAGGGTCCGCAGCAGGGGCCCTGAAGCTGGGGAGGGGACGGGGTGCTCACTCGGGGACAGATGGACTGTCCCCTTGGGTACACTGTGGAGGAGCCGGGGCAGGAGGACCATGAGAAGAACAGGATGGCCGGGATTCCTGGGGCGGTGGTGAAACCAGCCGGGTGAATTGTCGGGGTGCATTTCGCCTTGAACTTCGCCGTGAGGGCTCTCCTGAGTCTCCTGAGTCCCCTGCAGGGACAGTCTCCATGCACAGTCAGAGCTGCATCCCCCTTTAAGGACCCAGCAGAACGAGTGTGGTGACCACCCCGGATTCAAGTACCGGGTTGCACCATCCGTGGAATTCTGACCCTGTCACCTGTCTCCTTCCAGGCTCTGGCAGGGAGACGGCGGGAGAGAAAGGGACAGGTGTAGGGAAGGGGCGTGGCCAAGCTGAGGTCAAGCTGGTGGCAGCATTTGGAAATAGGGTTAGGCGGGTGCCCTCAAGTTCAGGTGAGGTCCCCCTGAATCCGGGTGGGCTCTGAGCCCAGGACCGGCGTCTTACGAGGAGCTAGAGATGCACAGATGCACGAGGAGGCCACGTGACCCCCAACACTGGGGTGAGGCGCCTACAGACGGAAGGAGGGGCCAGGCAGGAGCGACCTCCCCCCAGCCACAGGCGAGCACGGCCCGGCAGACACCCTGCTTTCCCACTCGGGCCTCCAGACCGCAAGGGGACATGTTTCCGCCGTGGAGGCCCCCGCAGGTGGCCCTTCATTCCAACAGCCCCAGAAAATGAACGTCCGTCCTCACGGACACGGCCCGTCGTCGGGGGCCCACCCAGTCCCTGATGGACACGCAGCAAGCCCCTGACCCTCAGGAAAGCCCCCCTGCAGAGCACTGGGACCCCCACCCCGAGGCCTGCGTTCGATGGAGTGGTCAGGATGTCGGAACGAATGAGGCAAGACGGCAGGGCAACGGCGTGGGGGGAGGGGAGGGTCCAGCGTGGTGGCTCCCACGGAGCCTCGCGCTGGCCTGTCTCCTGCTGCAGCGTCAGGAGACTCTGCTCCGTCCGGACGCACTCCTGCTCCGGGATGAGCCAAGCCTGCCCGGCCCCGGGCCGCCGATGCCGGCCAGAGAGCTCCAGGCGGGATGCTCTGACAGCCCATTCGCCTGCAGCCCTCCGGTTCCTGGCTCCGCGGCCCCTTGCTCCTTCCCTCCCACCGGGCAAAACCCTGCACCTCTCCTCACCCCCCTCCCCCACTGGGCCCTGCAGGAAAGCCCCAGGTTCACGGGCAGGGAGCTTGCCCGCTCAGCCTCCACTGGCTCCTCGGGGGACCCACACCCCCCTCTGCTGTGGGACAGCAGGTGTTTACCAGCAGCCCCGCCCCCTGTCTTGGTAGCAGCGATCTCCATGCTGGGTCTCCGTCCTGCGCCCGTCTCGTCTCCACCTGCAGCACGTGCCCTCCTTCCGTAGTGGGGCCAAGCGGGGCTGGCAGGGGTCTCTCCCCCTCTGCCTTCCAGGCTCAGCCCCCCGCCACAAGAGCAGAGAGGAGAGGGGAGCTCCGCGGTCACTGTCCTTCCCCCGCGCTGTGCTCCCCTTGGGCTCACTCTGGGAGGCAGTCTCTCCTGTGTCCTCCCCTCCGTTCCCTGCTGGCCCTTCCCATGCCCATCCTCCCTGTCTTCAGTGGGGACGCCCCTCCCTGTGCCCAGGAGCCCCCACCCCCAGCCAGGCCTCCTCAGATGGGATTCCTGCCCCTTCCTTCCTGCCCTCCCCCCTCCTGTAAGCCCAGAACAGCAGCCCAGGGTCTGGGGTCTGTCTTGTGTGAAGGTTTTCACCCAGGTCTCCAGTCTCCCACGTCCTCCTGCAGGTGCAGAGGTCACATACCCGCCCTGACCCCGTCTGAGAGAGGGAAGCTCTCAGATCCCTTTAGAGGGACAAGCACAGCCCCATACTTCTGGGGGCCCAGGACAACACGAGCATTCAAGTATTTATAAGACCTTCTGGATGGCAGCCTGACACAGGGCCATGGGGGGCAGGCCCTTCGGAGCCCAGGACCCTGACACCTCGGGGCTCTGTGAGCTGGGGACCCTGTGACCTCAGGGTCTTTGGACCTCGGGGCCCTGTGAGCCTCACTCTGGGAGATTATCGAGGTCACGGCCTGTGAGGTCGGGCTGGCAGCGGCTTGCACTAGAGGATTCGCTCGGTCCTAACATGGCAGAAGGGGGCAGGGTCACCTTGGGGTGACACCTGGGGTGTCCCCGGAGCAGGTGTTAAATGGACGAGGAGGCCATCACACCGAGGCGGCTCCAAGGCCGCCGTGGCGGGTCTCTGCAAACCGAAACCTGAGTCTGCAAGCACCTCAAGGTCGCGCAGCCGAGGCTCCAAGGACGACTGGTCACAAGCAGCCCACGTGGCCCTGAGCGTCAGCCAATCCCGTGACTTCCTTGTCGATTCCCTGGTCTGTCTGGCCCTGGACGTCTTTCTGCAGCTTCTGTCCGGGAGCCCTACCGAACCCCTCTGCTTGGCACGGCCCCAGTCAGACTGACTGTCGGTCAAACAGGTCAGCTCTTGAAGCTGTTACTGTGTCTCTGTTTATCTTTCCAGGCAGGAGCAGGAAGCCGTGCCTGTCCGTGGAGCGGACACTGCACCGGCCCCTGGAAGTGACGCGGGCGGCGGCAAGGACCTGGAAAGGTCCGGGTCTTTCTGTCCCTTGATATGCAAACGAGGAAAGGGAGGCCCCGAGTGACAGGGCGCCAGGGTCCCTCGGAGCGGCGCCGGGCTCCACGCTGGTGTGTACCAACCGGTGCCATCTAACCCCACAAGGCCCAGGGGACGGTGCTCCTTTTAGCCCACCTCACAGATGAGGAAGTGGGCCACCCCGGGCTGAGGAACTTTGCCGAGTCCCTGTGGCCACCGAGGCTGAGCCGGGCTGGGACCTGGGCAGAGGCGGATCACGAGGCTTCGGGTGTGGCCTCCAGCTGCCTGGACGGGCCAGTCCCGCCTCCTCCCTGGGCCCAGTGCTCCCCCACAAGCCCCCCACAAGCCCAGGGACCCACCAGGCCTCCAACTCACCAGCTCCTGACGCCCAACCCAGCTCCCTGCCAGGCTCAGAGCCGCTCCCCAGGCTGGACGGGCCAGCTGCCCTCCGGGTGCGGGAGAGCAAAGCATCGAGAAGCAGGGGCCGAGTGTTCGAGAAGGAACTTTGTCAAAGCCGCTGCCCCGGGGGCGAGAGCAGACCTGGGCTGGGGGACACCGGGCGTCGGGCAGGCGGCCGCACACACAGACCTGGAGCCCCGGCACGGCGACCTGGCGGCGGGGGGAGCCGGGGGAGCTGCAGGAGCTGGGGTCGGGTCCACGCCGTACCGGCAGGGGTTAAAAGCTGTGCCGAGCTCCTGAGCGTGTAGGAGCCTGACAGGAGACACGGGGGAGACACACGGCTGGCTCGGGGCATTGTTCTCAGGTGCTTTGATCCTGGACTCTCACTGTCTCAGGTTAAGGAAGTTTGGGGCTCTGCATTCTTGAGGTTTCTCAGCTGTTCCCTGGGGCCCCTGGCTGGGTTCTCACCGCTCTGTTGTTCCCTGGGGAACCTTTCTTGTTTGGGCAGAAAGTGTCCTCAAGGGCTGAGGGGCCGAGGGGGAGGCCTTGTAGCATGTGGGCTTCTTGTCCATGATGGTGGGATTCCCGCGTCCCCCGCAGGGGGCTCTGGCTAATTCCCAGGCTGGGGCGCCCCCGCACCTGCCCAGATTTGGAAATCAAGGTACAACGCGGCCAGTCTGGAGAAGGCTAGACCCCAAATGCAACGATGGGTGCCCTGGAAGAAAAGAGACACAGATGAAAAGACACAGCAGGAGACAGGCAGAGGCTGGGGCGGCGCATCTGTGAACCCAGGACAGCAGGGGTCACCAGCCACCCCAGCAGCTAGGACAGAGGCTGGGGACGGTCTGCCCTAGGGCCCTTGGAGAGAGCAGCGTGCCGCAGACACCTCCCTCTGCTCCGGCCTCCGGCCTGGGCTAGTAACTTCCTGCTGCTCCAGCCGCCCAGTCTGTCCAGGGACTGGTACCCGCTCTGGCCCCACCCCCACCAGGCTGTCTGCTCGCTTCCCCCTCCCCCGCTGCGTTACATTCCAGGGACCCAGGGACCAGGCTGGAGCTCTCCCATGCCGCAGTGGTGATACGCCCCCTCAGAACCAAAGTGGGATCGCGAAGGGAAAACCACACGCCGTAGCAGGGCCTGGGGTCCCTGGGGAAAGGCCCATGGGTGCAGGGAGAGGAAGGGAAGCCAAATCCGGATTACCTGGTCGGCCTGCAGGCCACCCTGCCCTGCCCGTAGGCCAGGAGACCACCCAGGAGACGACGTCCAAGCAGAAGGGCCGAGACTGGAAGCAGAGGCCAGGAAGAGAGTTGTGGGCCCTCCCCGGCCCTCCCATCTGCCCCTGCCAGGGTCTCCCTGAGTCCGGGTATCTCGGCTCCACCCCGGGGGGACTCTCTCCTGGCCCAGAACCTGCACCTGCTCCCCTCATCTGCGGGGTATTTCCACCACGTGTCCAGGAGTATGCTCGGGCTCCCTTCTCCTCCCTGAGCTCTGCGCAGCTTTGTTCTCCTCTGTCCCGGGAAGGTCAGAAGGGAAAGGGCTTCTCCCTGGGGCTCTGGGGGGCCCCCTTGTTCCCATAGCCCCTCCTGAGCAAGCCAGGCCTTCCTCCGCGGACCCCACGCTGCTACCCAGCCCTGCCCATGGCCTCCGCAGTACAGACCTGACCGCTGTATGAGCCAGTGCAGCTCCGGCCTCCTCTTCGCCCCGCCTCCTGGCCCCCTCTCAGGGGACGCCACCTGCCCAGCCAGAGTGAGGCCCTCCTGCCAGCCTGTGCCCGCCCACTCCCTTTAGCCTGCTCCCCAGGCCTGGGAACCCCTGTTTTTCTGTTGCCTCCTCTAGGAAGCCCTCTGGGAAGCCCTCACGTTCAGAAGGAGCCCTCAGGCTGGTGTTCACGACATGGCCGGGCTCATCGCTGCTCGTGACCCTGGGTCCCTGCTCCCGGCACGCAGGGACTGCGGTTCCATACAAGAGCCCCTGCTCGGCACGGAGCTCGTTCTGGGGGGGAAGACAGGCGAGCAGACAGAGGACACAGGAGCAGGCCAGGGGCTAATTCTCCTCCACGTCCATGTCCTATTTCCACTGCGCCCAAGGCAGGGTCTTCTCTCGTCCCCGGGCTGCCATGCGCTAGTCAATGCTGTCAGATTCAGAGACGATCACTGAACGGCTGTCTTCAGGTTCCAAAACAGAGGACAGAGGAAAGTGGGCCGCCCCCAGACACGGAGTCAGAAGGGCAAGGTGGGGAGGCGTGGGGGCCGGGGTCCAAGCTCTACCTGCCTCAAGAGGCTACGGGGAAATGCCGCCCGTGTTCCCAGAACCTCAGGGAGCTGCCGGCATCTCTCTTCGGGCCCCGAGCCCCGGCCCTCCTCACTGGCCACCTGCTCTTGGCTCGACACCCTCGCCGCACCCACCGGCCAGCGCCCTCGCTTCAGGAATACAGGCTAAGAAAAGGGGCTTTTTTCTATTGCATTATTGTCTTTTTAAGAAATGTGTGTCTGTGTAAACATAAATAGTTACAGACTCAGTTATGTCCCCTTAACATTGCTGTGTTCAAGCCCTAACCCCCAGGACCTCGGAGTGTGACCTTATTGCGAGACAGTCATCCCAGGCGGACTGGACTTAGTTAAGATGAGGCCATTCTGGAATGGAGTGGCCCGAAATCCAATGTGACCATGTCCTTATAAAAGGGGACATTTGGACACAGAGAGAGACAGGCGCGCAGGACCAGGCTGTGTGATTCAGAGGGTAAGGGACACGTCAACAAGCCAGGGAACCCCAAAGATGCCAGCAAACCCCCAGAAGCTGGGGAAGGGGACAGAGCAGAGTGTCTGTGAAGACCACAGGGGGACCTGGCCCAGCCCACACCTCAGCCTTGGACTCCTGGCCCCCAGACTTCCAGACGAGACATTTCTGTTGTGTGAGTTCCCCAGCCTGCGAGAGTTGGTCACAGCCACCCCAGGGTCCAATTATACTTACACATGTGCACAAATTACGAGCCTCTTGAAAAACTATGGAAAGTATAAAAACCATAAAGAAGAAAATAAGCCTACCTCTCCGAGATAGCCCACTTCTTGGTACAGGCCCTTCCTTTTTTTTTTTTTTTTTTTTGCCCCCAGGTGTAGGCGCCAAACCTAGTTTACACCGTACACTTTCCCTGTAAGCCATTATCACTGTTTTCCCGTGTCATCAAATGTTCCTTGAAATGGTTCTATGACAATCCATCGAAGAGCTGATCCATTTTATTTAGACGGGTTCCGACTGTTTGCAAGGTAAAAGTAATCCAAAATGAACATTGTTCCTGCATAAATCGTTCCCTCTATTTCTGGGTATTTCCTTAGCATCGTTTCTAGAAGCGAAGTAGGTCTGATGTAACCACCAGACAGGGTTTCGGCAGAGACCTGCTTCCAGAATCCTGAACTCCCCCATGTGATGTAATGGTACGGGCTTGAGGGTGATGGCCTTGATTATCTGAACCCAGCCAGATGAGTCTGTCTAAGAGCCCAGGGATTAGTCGGTGACCTTGGCCTAAGGTTATCAGTATACAGAATTCCCATGACCAGAGAGATGCTTCAGAAATGAGCCTGCAGTCTGCTTACTGCTATGACGACACGGGGACATGTGTCCTGTCAGAGGCCTGAGGGAACAAAAGGCTCTTTGCTCTTTGAGAGCCATTTTGGAATCCAGCCTTCTTTTCCCCTGGATGGTACAGCATGAAGACGTGATACTTGGAGCTATGGCATCCTTTTTGTCACCATGAGGAAAGCCCCTCTGGGCAGAGCAGAGAGTATATAAACAAGTTCTCAGTGACGCTGTTTTGTTTTTTTTTTTAAAGGTTCTATTTATTTATTTGACAGACAGAGATCACAAGTAGGCAGAGAGGCAGGCAGAGAGAGAGGAGGAAGCAGGCTCCCTGCCGAGCAGACAGCCCAATGAGGGGCTTGATCCCAGGACCCCGAGATCATGACCTGAGCCAAAGGCAGAGGCTTAACCCACTGAGCCACCCAGGCACCCCTCAGTGAAGCTATTGAGCACATGGATCAAACCATCCCATTCTCAGGCTTCCCAGCAGTGAGAGCCAAGGAATCTCATATTCAAGCCAGGCCAAGTTAATACTTTGCCCACTCAGTCGTGGTAGATGCAGCCTCTGCCAGTGGCCACATACAAGGAGAAATGCTAATAAAGCACGCTAGCCCTGTCCCTTCACACCGGGCCCTGCACCCCCTGCTTTCCCGATGCCTGTCTCCACCATTCGGTACAAGTTGGTGATGTCAGTAGGAGGAAAGAGCTCTGGGTGCAGCCTGCGTGTGATGGGGAGATGAGCTTGTCCTGGGTCATCTGCTGGGCCCTAACCCCAGTGAGGAGGTCACGGAGAGACGGCCATGTGAAGGCAGAGGTGGAGGCTGGAGGGCTGGAGGGGAGCGGGGGTGCACCCACAGTCCAAGGAATCCCAAATATCCTTACAAGAGAGAGGAGAGACTGGAGACACACAGTCATGGTAGGAGGTGGAGGGGACACATGGAAACAGGGGCAGGGGTCCCAGTGTCACGTCCCCAAGCGGAAGAAGTGCTCCAAGGGTTGCTGGCAACAGGAGAGCCCACAGGGGGGCATGGAGAAGATTCTCCCCTAGCCCGGCGGCCTCCAGAAAGAACCAGCCCTGCCCATATCCTCATTTCAGAATTCTAGCCTCCAGAGGGATGAGAATGCATTTCTGCCATTTCCAGTATTTTGTGGTCTTCGTTACGGCCTCGCAGGCACCTGGTACGTCCAGGCGTTCTCTTTGACCCTGAATCTAAACCAGCCCCCAACAGAAAGCCTCATGCTCGTCCCTCACGCAGGCAGATGTCTGAAGGACATGCTGTCCAGTGTCCCTCATGCACGTCCCGTGGCACCCAGCACCCCTTAAGACGGGAAGTCGGGCTCCAGAGACAACGTGTCAGGCCGAGCAAAGCTGGGGACCACCTTGGAACAGTCCATAGCTCCCTGTTGTAGGGACATTCATAGGAGCGCAGCACCGGCTCTGAGATGCCCCAGAGCAAACAGAAAAACTGAAGCCAGAATTTTAATGGATCGAGTTTCTGTCCGGAGGATCTTCTCCTTCATCAACACTTACTGACATGTCGAAGATGGGGACACAGAGGCACACGGGCCGTCTGGGGCTAGTCCGCGGTGCTCAGCTTCTAGACGTCGAGGCTAGTGGGTGGACATGATGTCCTGTGGTTGGCGCCAGCCCCTGGGTCTCAAGGCCGGTCTGCCCCTGCCACCCTGTCTTCCTGGGCAGGGAAGGGGACGCTAGAATTTTTTTTTTTTTTAAGATTTTATTTATTTATTTATTTGACAGAGAGAAATCACAAGTAGATGGAGAGGCAGGCAGAGAGAGAGAGAGAGGGAAGCAGGCTCCCTGCCGAGCAGAGAGCCCGATGTGGGACTCGATCCCAGGACTCTGAGATCATGACCTGAGCCGAAGGCAGCGGCTTAACCCACTGAGCCACCCAGGCGCCCGACGCTAGAATTTCTGGCAGATCCAACGTACGTTCTCCAACAAAGCAAAGCCACACTTCTCTTTTCCAGCACAAAGCTGAGTTGGATGCAATGGCGTAGAGTTTATTTTGTATGGGACGGTGTGCTGTGGGGGTCTGTGCTGTTTTCTGTCTAGAACTCTGTGTCCCCCCCTTCAGCCCTCCCCGCTGCGTGGCTGGGCCTCCGGGCCGGGAGGGGAGAGCTGCGTCCACGGACCAAGGGCTGCCGAGAGGCTACTTGGAGGACACGCTGTGTCACGAAGTGCCCACCAGCCTTCCAAGACGGTGCAAAGCAGAGAATGTAACATGTTTCATTATTAATGGATTTTTATCATCACATGTTGAAATGATAGCATTTTAGATATATGGAGTTAAATTATACTATCAGAATAAATTTGACCTCTTTCGTTTAACTTTCAAAAACGTGCCCTTGGGCAAGCCTCACAAGACATCTGTGGGCCCCGTTCGTGGCCGGCATTATATTTCCACCAGACAGAGTTTCCTGACGTGCTTGACCGAGGTGGGAAGGGAGACCTCACCTTGGCCGCCCGCTGCCTCCCCGGCTTCCTTGGAGACAAGACATCAGCTTGCCGGGCCCGAGACTCGCCACGGAAGCTCCCAGAGCCTTGCTGGTGTCCACACTTCGGGTGCGGGGTCGAGATTGGGACCACGTGAGGAGGGGCTGTTCATCAAAGCGTCTTCGGTTGTGATGGACCATGGGGCGGGTGAGAAGCCTTCGCCCCTCGCCAAGGAACACAACGTCCATGTTTTCCCGATTCCCCCTCACTCTGCTTTATGACAGTAAGAGTCCACACGGCCGGGGGGACCACGTCGGGGAAACAAGGCGTGTTGGGCTCGTGGCCTCCAGCCTCTGGTAGCAAAGGTCTGTGTCAGTGCCTGGTGCGTGGAAGCCAGGACTCATCCGTGAGTCCTGGAGGACAAGGGCTGGGCTCAGGCTTTCCAGGACCCCACGTGGCCCAGCACGATGCGGAGCACCAGGGAGCAGCCGTGTCAATGGCCACCAATAGAAGGCAGGGGCCCTGGCGGCTTTTTTTTTTTTTTTTTTTTTTTTTGCCAGAACAGGTTCTCTTTGCAGTTTATGCAAGCTCACTAGCTTCCCCGAGGCCCCGGGGGTGTGTGATTGCGCAGCACGCTCTAACGGACATTTCCTTCGCTGTTAGGAGGCCGAGCAGTCACGGGGCAGAAGCAGAGGGACTTGGCGCACTCTGGCCAGCAGGGGGCAGGGTGGCCGGCGCCTCCCCACTCCCCACCCCGGCGCTCCCCGCGGGAGGACCGCTGGTAGGGTCCCCAGACCTGCGGCCGTGAGCCCTCACTGTGAAAGGTCAGGCTGTCCTTGGGGCTTCGCTTCTGCTGTTCTCGGAGGCCACCATGATGGACTGCGGGGACCTCAGGGACTTGAGATGTTGTAAATTAATTTTCTAAAAATGTTTCAAAACGTATGGAGCCTCAGTCAAGTAATAGGAAGGCATTGAGATAAGGTCATGGAGAGACACCGGCGGCGTCAGCGCAGTGTTAGGTGACTCCTGGGGGGCTCAGTCGGTGGGCATCTGCCTTCGGCTCAGGCCATGATCCCGGGGTCCTGGAATCGAGCCCCACATCAGGCTCCAGGATGGAGCCCCACGTCGGGCTCCCTGCTTGGCGGGGAGCCTGCTTCTCCCCCTCCCACTCCCTCGCTTGTGTTCCCTCCTCGCTGTGTCTCTCTCTGTCAAATAAATAAACAAAATCTTTTTTAAAAAGGGGAAAAAGGTGAGGTAAACCAGGACCCGCGAGAAACCACCAGCCAGGGTCATAAATTCAGAAGAATTAAGGCATGTGCGATAAATTATAAATTAGATATCAATAAATACTGCGTGTGCCCCTCTTCAAGGACTAGGATCTAAGGGTCATCCCATATCGCGGAAGCCAGGACCCATGACGGCTCCTGTTCCCCTGACAGGACGTTCCAGAAACTTCCCTGGGGTTTGTCCGCTTCCTGTCACCTACACTTGTTTGTGTGCCTTCAGTTTCTCAAGTCAGTGCTGCAAATGCCGGCTCCGGAAGACGCCCTCCTCGCCTGGCATTTCCCCGCGGGGGTCATGAGCAGCTGGTCCGAACGGGGACAGCGCCCGCCCCTGCGAGGAAGGTCTCCCCCGGGCGCAAAGGTGCCAACGTCGGACCCCAGGTCCAGAGAGGCAAAAAATGGTAAAAGTCCTCCCCATCTTTAGGGTGGGGACATCCGTCCCACCCTGAGCCCCTTCCTCCATACTTCCTACCCACAGCATGGGTCCTGGGGTCCGGGGTCCTCCTCTCCAGGGGACGGGATCCACTTCCTCCTGCCTAACCCCTTCCACTCTCACCCACTTGGGCTGCGTCTGGAGGACATTGTGGTTTCTTGCATTGCGTTTTATATCACCTTGATTGTTCAATTGCCTCTAATTTTTATGAGAAGGGGAACGCAGTAAAACGCTTGCATCACTGAGCAGCGCGGAGACTGGGTAGGCAGAGAGGGCACGGCTTGCCCGTCCGCCGGCCGACGGAGCACAGCCGATCCTGAGCAAGAGGGTCTTGGTGGGGGGCGGGCAGCGTGGCGGTCCCTGGGCCAGAGAAGCCCCCACCCCCCACCCCGGTGCTTCACAAGCATCCGGACGCAGCCCAGCTTCTGGGGCTCCTCCTCACAGGCCTTGTGCACAGACTGGTGGGTTCCCTGCCCCGCGGGCTGTCGGTCATTGCCGTTTGCTGGGCCCGGGCTGAGCCGGAGCAGGACAGACACCGCGTTCAGAGCAGCTGCTCCCAGACGAGGGAGCTCTAGCCCTTGCCTTGACGGCCAGCTCCGCGGGCAGCCGCCATGCTCTCTCCCAGTCTCTTCGGGGAGCACAGACCCAGAAACACCTCGGGCGAGACACCAAGCAGTCCTCATGCCCAGGAAATGGGGGTGGGGAGACAGCACAAAGTATGTCCCTTTGCAAACAACAGTTCTGTGTTCTTGAGTATTTGTGAAGGCAAAGCAAACGTCCTCGGCCCTTGTGTTGAGCACTGCAACAGCGGAAAAGGCCTTTTTTTTTTTTTTTTTTTTAATTTAAGCAAATCTCGTTCCTGCTAAATGCCCTGAGTCGTGCTGTGGGAGTCCGAGCTTCCTGTCCTTGCTGTACTTGGCAGGACGTGAGCAAACGGAGGGCGGCGGGCCGAGTTCTCCATGGGTCGTGCATTTGGGAGCGGAGGGTCCAGCCGAGTTACGGGACCCCACACGCAGGCACCGGTGGGAAGGACGGCGAGCCGCAGGCAGAGCTGATAACAGGGTGTAACCACGGCCTGACACCCCTCCCGGACCCCAGTGTGGCCCACGGCCCCAGCACCTGGGCCATCCAGCCACGCCAGGCCCAGACTCTAGGAGGGCATCTGTGCATCTGGGTTCAGGATGCGTTGTCCTCGAAACAAAGGCAGCGCCTCCCAGATTCCTTTCCTGCCCTCTGCCAGAGATCCTCACTGCCAAGACACACAGGAATGTGTGCCCGCCTCCAGCAACTCTAGCTGAAGGGCCTGGCCGGGGCTTTGATCTGGGTCCTGGAGCGCCGTGTGGGAAGCTCGCGACAGCCGGGGCCTGGGAACAAGCCCGGGCTTCCCGGCCCGCGCCCTCCCCTGCAGTGCTGGGTGCAGGGACCCAGAACACAGCCAGAGGCTCCGGGACGAAATGCCAGTCTCACTGGGGGGAGGCTCCAGACAGCCAGGTGCAAAGCACGTCCCTGCTTCCAGCCTGGACGCTTCTGGAGGGTCCGTGCGTTCCCACGAGGTCACAGAATGCACGCTTCTGGCTCTCCGTCACTGGTCGTAAATCAGCCCCTTCAGTCCCACATCCACCCACCACACCGAGTCTCACCCCGTCCCCCAGCGCGTGCGTTGTGCTCTGGGTGGCTGAACGCTCCAAGCTTCACCCAGGAGGCACGTGAGAAACAGAGGCTCAGAGGTGAGATTTTCCCAGTCTCTGCAGTCAATAGACCAGAGAATCACAACGTCCTTGGGAATGCAATTTTTTTAACTTAAGATTTAATTTTTTGCAGCCATTTTAGGGTTATCATAAAATTGAAAGCAAGGCAGAGGAAACTTCCACGGACCCTGTCCCCCTGCATTTGCAGACTCCCTGTTGCCAACATGGCTCACCGCACGGCGCGTTTCTCACCAACGACAACCGCACAGTGACGCCCGTCCTACTCACCCAGACTCCCTAGTTTGCACGCGGTTCCTCTTGGTGCCATATGCTCTGTGGGTTTGTACAAGCATGGGGTGACCCGTATCCGCCCTTAGAGCATCGTAGAGAGGGTTTTCACTGCCCGAAGGTCCTCTGTGCTCTGCTCGTTTCTCTTCCCCACCCTCCACCCCGATCTCCGGACCGTGTCCGTGGTTTTGCTTTCTCATGATGTCGCGTAGGTGCGATCCTACAGCAGACAGCCGTTTCAGACTGGCTTTTGGCTCTTGGTGAGAAGCACTAGACTCCCTCCTTGTCTTCTCACGGAGTGACAGCTCAGATCGTTCAGCACCAGATACTCCCCCGCTGGCCGATGGACCAGCTGATGGACCTGCTCACCCGCCAGGAGGGCAGCTCGGCGGCTTTCGAGGCTCGGCGGCTTTCGAGGCTCGGCAGTTACGCGTAAACGCGCTATGAACGTTCCATGTGCAGGTTCTCATGTGGATGCAGGTTTTCACTCCTTTGGGTAAATGCCGAAGAACATGACGGCTGGATCAGAGAAGGTTTCCTTTTGCAAGAAACCACCAAACGGTCTTCCAAGGTAGCCGCACCATTTCACTTTCCCATCAGCCGGTCGCCCTGTATCCCTGCCAGCGTGCGCTGCTGTCTGTGTTCTGGATTTAGGCTGGGCTGGTGCGTGTGCAGTGGCCTGTGGATTGTCGTCTCCGTTTGCTTTTCCCTGATCACATGCGAAGTGGAGAGAAGTGAGCATGTGGTGTCTATGACGAGGGTCCACCAACGGGCATCAGAAAAAGTCATCCCTCCCAGGTGTGGGGAACATCGACTCTGGCCCTGGGTTCTATTTAAGTAGCATGGGCACATATGTGAAATAAACAGACTACTTGAGATGTACAAAATATATTCTTCTAAATCCACAGAATTCAAAACTGAGAAAAGGAGGTGTATCATGTCCAAAATAAGATCAGAACAGAACTTTGTGTCATATGTTCTCGTAAACACGCCTTGAAAGAACTACCCCTGGACGTTCTGGAAAATGCTCTAAAATCAGTATTGCGAGTCTGAAGAGCGCTACACCCGAAAACAGAAGTAATATTGTTTGAAAGCCTATAAATTTGAAGATGTGCCTGTGGGAAGGTAAAGAGACAAAGGTGCCGTGTGCATCCAGCAGAGGGCTTAGCATTTCCTGCCGGACGTCGTACCTTGGCGACTCCTGTGGGTCCTTGCTGCTGATGGTAAATTTATATTATCATTAATATAATATAATATTATTATTATTATTTATTTTTTGTATAAGATCCTCAGATAAGGAAATAAGAGGAATCGTGTGGTCTGTAGCAAAACTATTTATTTAAAGAAATTGATTTTTTATTTATTTAAATTGCTTTGATAAAGAAAAATGAGTTTAAAACAAAGTTTATTATTTTGCTTAAAATTTTGTGATTTGGTTGAGCGTTTGCCTTCCACTCAGGTCATGATCCCAGGGTCGTGGGATGGAGTCCCGCATCAGGCTCTCTGCTCAGTGGGGAGTCTGCTTTTCCCTCTACACTTCCCCCCTGCTCGTGATCTCTCTCGCTCACTCCTCCCCGACTCAAATACATAAATAAGATCTTTAAAAATAAGACTAAAACAAAATCTTGTTATTTTCAGCTCTCTCATGAGAGATAACCTAAGGGGGAAAAGTCATGGGATAAGAGAAATCCCATGAAGATGGGGTCCCAGTGGGAACAGACGCCGCCAGCAGGTGTGCGAGGGTGGGGTGAGAGCCGCCGGGCCTCCGCGGTCAGATGACCCCGGGACGGCCTAATGGACTGGAAATGAAGTCGCGGGAGACACCGGACTGAGTTCCGACGCGCCGTGTGAATGTGGGGTCTGGTGACGGTCTCGCCGACCAGGTGGCCTGCTCTGGGCTGGATGGGTCAGAGTCTGTGCTGGACGTGGTCACCACCTCCGGAACGCACCGTCCGGCCAGAGAGACAACGGACGAGTGACAGTGTCAGGAGCGGCGGCAGGAGTCTGGAAGGACGAGCAGCCGGAAGCATCACCCTCCCCTCGGCGGGGTGGGGGGACGCACCCGTGTGAGTTGAGGCCCCGCACAGGAGAAGGAGCCACACAGGGAAAAAAGATGCTGTCTTGGCAGAGGACAAGAGAGACCCCGACGGGGAAGAGTCCAGCTTCTCCCAGTCCCCGCGGGACCGTGCGTGCAGGCCCTCCCTCCTTGCGAAGCTGAGCACAGGACCGGGAAATAATACCATGTGCTTGTGGACACGACATTCTGACAATCCTCCGGACCTGCCTTCTGGGGGTGGGTGCGGAAGGAGGGCGTGATGCGCGGTCACCTTGTTTCGGGGCAGGGTGGAGGGAGGAGGGGCAGGGCGGGGCTTGGGCTGTGGTCCTGAGTCTGGTGTTTGAGGGCAGCTACCCCTCTCCAGCCAGGCCCCGAGCTGCAGGAGGACGGGGGTGGGCGTTGGAGTCAGGCAGACCCCGCTGCGAAGCCCAGCTCTCTGCTCACCAGCTCTGCCACTCAGGGCTGTGACTCAGCCTGGCCGGGCCTCGGTTTCCCCCTCTGCCAAATGGGCGTATGAATAGCAAGGTTAGGGTTGTCAGGGCGATTAGAGAGTGTGAATGTAAAACAGCTCATGCCGTCTGGCTATTAATAGGAGCTTGAGAGATAAAAGTTGTTAGCATTTGCACATTTATTTATTTATAATAGAGTATCTGTCGGGGCGCCTGGGTGGCTCAGTCATTAGGTGTTTGCCTCCGGCTCAGGTTATGGTCTCAGGGTCGTGGGATCGATCTCAGGGTCGTGGGATCCAGCCCCACATCGGGCTCCCTGCTCAGCGGGGAGCCTGCTTCCCCTCTGCTGCTCTCCCTGCTTGTGCTCTGTCTCTCTCTCCGTCAAATAAATAAATAAAATCTTAAAAAATAAAAAAAAATAGAATAAAATAAAATAGACTGTCAGTCACCTGCCCTAAAAGAATTTGAACCACAGTATATAAACCAGGACAATTCCCTTTAAGTTATAAAGCGAGAACAGAAACACCTTGGGGGAGTGTCTGTGGTGAGCACGTGTCTGCAGAGAGGCTGCCTTCAGCTCAGAGGCTGCCTTCAGCTCATGCTTCCCAGGTACGGCCAGGCCAGCATCAGGAGGGGCCCCCTTCACCCGCAAATGCCTGGGTCTGCCCCTGGAGGGCTGGCTCCCTCCCGCAGAGATGTTCTAGAAGGCCTTAAAAATACTCGTGCATCTATGTGTGTTTATTTGCAAAGGGAACACGTACGCGTGGCTTAGACACAGATTCGAATTCACGCATGTAGTGTAACACGCCTAAGCCTACATCCCACGCTACTTTATATGCAGGAAAAATCCCTTCCGCCCTGCTCCTTTGGCCCTCAGCCCTCATGAAAACAACCCATTACTTTTTCGAGCGTACCCTTCAAGCATGTCTTTGGGAAAAAAGAAGCAAACGAAAGGCAGACATCCTACTTCCTCTCTCTTTGCGGAGGAGACAGCCAGCCGCTGGCGAGCCCGCATTCATAGCAAACTCTCTTTCCCTGGGCCTGGCTGTACGAACTTTCATGGATCACGAGTTCAGCCTCCGTGACAGCATCGACTGGTAAATAAATTATTGACCCCGTTTTACAGATGAAGAACCCAGGAGCCCAGGCAACAGGGAGGTTAAGTTACCGTCCCCGGTCAGCCCGGGCGCTCAGCGAATGATCCCGAGTCTGGATGCTGCCCAGCGACCCGATCCTCTCTCCCCCCGCTCGGCACCTGCTGTATCTCTCCCCGTCCTCTCTCTCCCTCCCTTGCTCCCCCGCCCCTGCCTTCTCTCTCTCTCTCTCCCCTTCTACTCTGCCTTCTCTTCTTTCTTTCATTTCTTTTTAAAATGAACAATGTTTTGGGACACCCGGGTGGCTCAGTCGGTTGAGCATCTGCCTTTGGCTCCGGTCATGATCTCGGGGTCCTGGGATCAAGTCCAGTGTCGGGAATCTCTTCTCAGCGGGGAGCCTGCTTCTCCCTCTCCCGCTGTGCTCTCTATGTCTCTCTCTCAAATAACTAAATAAATAATCCTAAAAAGCAAAACAAAACAAAACAAACAATGTTTCATTCTTTCCTGTATCAGTTTGCTCTGGCCCCTGTAACCAACTACCACTTAGCGCTGAAAATGATACAAACTTACCACCTTACAGTTCTGGAGGCCGGAACTTACTGGGCTCTAATCACTACATCTGCAGGGCGGGTTCCTTCTGGAAGCCCCAAAGAAGCACGCATTTCCTTGCCGTTCCCAGCATACAGCATCTTCACAGCGGGAGCTGCTTTATTCAGACCTGCTTCTGGGTCCTTTTCCCCCTCCCTCTGCCTCAAGCATCAGTCGAGGACCCTTGTGATGGTACTGGGTCCTCCAGGGTCAGCTGGGATCATCTCGTCTCCAGGTCCCTGATCTAATCACACGTGCACAGTCCCCTTGCTGTGCAAAGGGATGCAGTCCCAGGGCCCAGGAATCAGGGCGTGGACATTTTGAGGGGACCATTATTCTGCCTATTGTACCCAGAGAGCTGCCTTATTCTTTTTTCACAGATAAGGGGTCTTCCATTGCAGGGAAATTCTGTAAATGTACATACTAGCTTTTCTGTTCTAATGCATATGGGGGTTTATTTCAACCTTTCATCATTATTTAAAATGCTGCAACAATGGATCTGGTACCTACTCTCCCTTTGTGCACACGCAAGGAGAGCTGGAGGGTGGGTTCCAGAAGTCAGATGATCGGGGGCGCCTGGGTGGCTCAGTGGGTTAAAGCCTCTGCCTTCGGCTCAGGTCATGATTCCAGGGTCCTGGGATCGAGCCCCACATCGGGCTCTCTGCTCAGCAGGGAGCCTGCTTCCCTTCCCCTCTCTCTGCCTGCCTCTCCACCTACTTGTGGTCTCTCTCTGTCAAATAAATAAATAAAATCTTTAAAAAAAAAAAAAAAGAAGAAGAAGTCAGATGATCAGATCAAGAGATACATATGTGGGGCACCTGGGTGGCTCAGTCGTGAAGCGTCTGCCTTGTCCTCAGGTCATGATCCCGAGGTCCTGGGATCGAGTTCCACATCGGGCTCCCCATGCTTCTCCCTTTGCCTTCCCCTCCCACTGCCTGTGTTCTCTCTCTCTGTCAAATAAATAAATAAAATCTTTTAAAAAAATCTAGCTCAGAATGCCAGTTGTGTATTTTGTGTTGCTCATTGAAGACAAAAGCAAAGACTCTGGTTAACAGATGAGAAGCCTGCATGGGCCTTCAGACCCGACAGAAAAGAGCCAGCCCCGGCCTCACGCACCAGCAGGGCCCCCCTCCCATGCGGTGGGCAGCTTGCCCGTGGGAAACACCGAAAGAGTTCCTCAGCGGACTTGCATCTGTCTCAGAGCTAGGATGAGCATTAAATTAGGAGTCCAAAGTCCTGCTCCCAATGAGCAGAGAGAATTTTCTGGGCCTGGAGAAGTCTAAGAGCTCATATGTTATTCAAGGTCATGAGGAGTGGAAACAGCCCACGTGTCCAGCCAGGGCAGCGTGGCCGATGAGTGTCCCACGAGACCCCGCCCCCCAGCCTTCAGGAACCGTCTGCTGTGACTCCTGCAGACCAAGGCGCTGAGCTCGCAGGTCAGCTCTGGGGGCGCGAACGACCCCTGCTGACCTCTGACAGCATTTTCCCAGCCCGGCAGTGTGTTCTGGGGTCCTGCCTCAGATTCCCTTTCGAGTTGTTCTGTGGTCAGGCAGGATAATTCCAGGAGCCCACGGCCCCCTGGCTGGCTCTTGTGAGCCCCTGGTCTCCCCATCACTCTTTTGAGTTTTGTTTGTTCAAACAATTACATCTCTTTCTAAACAAAGAACTCCGTGTAATCTCCAATCTACTACTTTGACGATCCTAAACACGTAAGAGTTTACCCCAAAATATAATAAAAATTAACTTGTAATGAGAAAGTCTACACTGTGGTTTTCGTTTGTTTTTTTTGTACTATCCTCCTTGCTAGTAAAGGGCTAGGGTTTCTGCAAAGAGAGAACCCCACTATCAGCCCACCCCCAGGGGGAGGACTGTCCTCGAGGTGACAGTGCCGGGCAGGCTGTGGGCGGGGAGCCTCCCTCTGTAGGTCTGCATCCTGGTGACTTGAGTTTACCCTGCTCAGTAAGCTAGAAAGCCCTCATTTGTACATTGGGACCAGATGCCATTGTGATTGCGGTTCTGAAACCGATGTAAGCAGGTAACAAGGTCGTGGTGGCAGAGAATTTAGTGGTCATTGAGAAAATCCAGTGTGTGTGTGCCACAACACACAAAAACATACAAGCACATGTGCACACGCCACATACACGCACACACACACACACATATACACACACGCGTGCAGGGGCGCACACGAGAGCTAGAAACATCAGAACGAACGCGCACCATTCAGACGGCACCAGGAGATCAAACTCTTTCTAAGACAGCGAGCTGGGAGCCTTGTAACTGGAGGTTCGGAAGCGTTCCTGGTGCGTGTGTGAGCGTGGTCCCACTCTCAAGCACCCTTGGAGGGAGCGTAACCCCGTGCAGCCTTCAGAAGAGCCACTGGGCCAAGTCTGACAAGATGGAAACCTTTCATACGCGTTGACCCAGCTCCTGAAGTGTGTCTGTCACTTACCCAAGGACACAAAAGTATGCATGGCTGGTATTTATTGTGACACACGTATAAGAGCCGAACCTGAAAATGGCCCACATTTTTATCAGCAAAGGTTTCATTGCATAAATTATGGCACATCTACACCACGGACTAGGACACAACTCCCCAAAGAATGAGGTTAATTTGGACACACTTACGGAAAAATGTTCCAGATCTTTCTACTTCATGTGGTAAAGAAGCACAATCATTTTATTTTTATTTTTTTAATAGAGTACACAGGGTGCCAGGCATCATTCCAGGGGCTGGTGACACAGGCACCGCCCCCACGGAGGGGGTACTCTCCCGGACACAGGGACGATAAGCACAGACGATGAGGGGCGCAGGGAGCCCGAGAGCTGGGGTAGGAAGCTGCCGGCCCCTGTGCTGAAGAGCGAGGCGGGGGTTGCTAGGGACCCAGGGCGACTGGTTCCGGACCCAGCAGCGCCCACCTTCCCACCCGAGGGAGGGACGGAGCGGCTTGGACCCCCACGGCCAGCCAACAGAGAAGCGGGTCTCCTCTCTCTGGCCATCTGCCCGCCCCCTCGTGGGATGTTAACTGTGGGCTGGCGTCACAGGCCAAGGACAGGCAGAGAGAGATCTCTTCTCTTTTTCTCTGATCTCTTTCTCTCTCTCTCTCTGTCAAATCAATAAATAAAATCTTTTTTAAAAATTCACCATGAGATTATGAAAAGGATTTTTTAGTTATTGCCCAAATCAGACTCTGAAAATGGTCTTTCACTTAGGGGTGTTCCCCCTGGGTACCTGGGAGCCTTAACAACACAGGGAAGGTGGCTGTCCTTGTCCCTGGGTCATGAAAGCCGATGACCAGTGGGGGTGGGATTGGACCCAGGTCTCCTCTGGTGATCCACCCATGTGTACAACCCCATCCTGTCTCTCCCCACTGGACTCTTTCCCCAGAGACGCTCTTAGAAATCCGCAGCCCAGACACACCACCAGGAAGGCTCTGGGGCTGAGCCTTCACAAGTACACGAGGACATTCAGAGCAAGGAATTTCTCCGGAACATTACGGGCTGGCCTTCTGCGCCAACTGGTTTTCCCCATAGGGTAGCAAAGACCACCCCTGTGACCCAGACCCTTGCATTTATCCCAGGGCCAGGAGGACTGCGGGTCACTATATGTCACCATCATCATCACCTCTATCACCGCCATCACCGCCATCACCACCATCACCGTGATCACCGCCATCACCGTCATCACAGCCATCACCGCCATCACCGCCATCACCGTGATCACCGTGATCACCGCCATCACCGTCATCACAGCCATCACCGCCATCACCGCCATCACCGCCATCACCGTCACCGTCATCACCGTCATCACCGCCATCACCGCCATCACCGCCATCACCGCCATCACCATCACCGTCATCACCGTCATCACCGCCATCACCGCCATCACCGCCATCACCGTGATCACCGTCATCACCGTCATCACCGCCATCACCGACATCACCGCCATCACCGCCATCACCGCCATCACCGCGATCACCGCCATCACCGCCATCACCGCCATCACCGCCATCACCGCCATCACCGCCATCACCGCCATCACCGCGATCACCGTCATCACCGTCATCACCGCCATCACCGCCATCACCGCCATCACCGCCATCACCGCGATCACCGTCATCACCGTCATCACCGCCATCACCGCCATCACCGCCATCACCGCCATCACCGCGATCACCGCCATCACCGCCATCACCGCCATCACCGCCATCACCGCCATCACCGCGATCACCGTCATCACCGCCATCACCGCCATCACCGCCATCACCGCCATCACCGCCATCACCGTCATCTGAGCACCGTGTGGAGTGATACACTCCACCGGGGGCTGCCGTCCACTCTACCTACCCGGAGTGGCATTGACGCCCCGGGTTCAGTGCTCTCGGAAGGTAGCCGAGCAAGAGACGGCCCTCGCGGGCTGGGTTGACACGGGTGACAATGAGCCTCCACCATGGGCTCCCTTCCGAGTGGCCCTTCCCTGCCTGCCGGGCCCGAGTCAGGGCCGGGGAACATCCCTCTGGTCTTCGTTGCAGCTCGGCGGGTGCGGGTGCTGAGTCAGGTCCGCCCGTGGGGTGGTGACACGCACATGTACATCGTAAGTCACGGCGGGTGTAACACGCACGTGGACTTGGGCAGAGCCGCCAGGAGAGGAAGAGGAAGGAGACAGAGACGGGCAGATTTTGCTCACATCCCCTGGGAGCTCTGCCCCAACCCCACTGCCCCGTCCCAGAATATTACCTGGAAACATGGACCAACGTCACTTGGCCCAAGTCTGACAAAACCACAAACATGCCTGCCCGAGACTGATGGAAGGTGACGGCAGACACAGCCTCGCAGGGCTCGGGGCTCAAAGCTGGGAAACGTAGGGGCCAGGTGCACGGGCTGTGTCTGTCAGCTCCAGCTTTCAGCAGTTTTGAAGCTGTCGTGTCTTGAAAGAAGTTACTCGATTTCTTCGTGGCCAGGTCTGCTGAGTCCCAGTCGTGCTCCGGCGCAAAGCTGTAGCTCGGCGCTGGAACACCCACCATCCTCCTTCCTGCCCCCGCCCACGACCTCCCTTTTTCCCAAAAGCATCTCGTGTAATTTCTCTTTTTCATCTTTCTTGTGAAATGAGAGCCACGGTCTCGCTGACCTTCACAACCACATCTGCAGGTTCCTCAGAGAAAGAAGGCAGGCGCCGAGCGAGGGATGTGTGGGGACCCAGGAGCCAGGGCTACGCGTGCAGAAGGAGAAGGCCCAGGCTGGCGGTGTCCTGTCCGAGGAGGAAGGGCCGGCCATTGTTGGAGAAGCTCTTCCAGCTTCAAGGTCAGCTCCTGCTCTCCCCGTGTCTCCAGCTGTCAGTGACCCCTGCTCTTGGGGGTCCGACCGCGTACCATTGAGCTTACAATAAATCAGTCTTTAGAATTCATGTCCATGCTGGTACAAGACACGTGCGAAGGCAAGGAAAGAATCACACTATTCTCCGGCTTTGCGGGCTCATCCTGCGCTCCCTTCTCAGCTTTCTCCTCCATCTGGCCCCACGGCCTGCCTTCATAAACAAAGTTTTATCGGAACACACCTGCTCCTTCACGCACGTACTGCCCAGGGCTGCTTTGGCTTTGTAATAGCAAATCTGCGTGGCCTTGATGGAGACCAGACGGTCTTCAGAGATGGTTCATTCTTGGTGTTGTACCTTCTCTGAGTTTTGACAACTTGTCTTATTTATTCATTTAAAAAATGTATTATTGGGTGCCTGGGTGGCCCAATCAGTTAAGCACCTGCCTTTAGCTCAGGTCATGACCCAGGGGTCCTTGGATCGAGTCCTAGGGGACCCTGCTTCTCCCTCTACCTGCTGCTCCCCTGCTTGTGCTCTTTCTCTGTCAAATAAATAAATAAAATCTTTTTAAAATTGTATTATTATTTTCCTAATTACAAAAGTAATTGAAGGCTTCACACCACGTGGGAGCACTGTGGACCATATGAGAGGTCCCCCGGCCGCCATCCTGCTTCCCCAGGGCAATGTGAACGCGGCTGACCTGCCACCGGGGTTGTCCCCGTGTGCACAGCACTCGCACATGGCCGGGTCTGGGGTTTTCTCAACGCAGTGCTGTCCCAGACACGCTGCCTTAAAACTTGCTTTTCCACTTAACTATATTCCTGGCATCTTCCCCGGATGTGCAGTGGCTCTTGGATATTCTACTGGACGTACATGCCACTGCTCTCTTGCCCCTGGATGTTCGGACGACTTTTAGTGCTGTGAGCTTCTGATCAGCTCTGGGGTGAATATTCTCGCCCACTTAACTTGAGGCGCGTCTGTAGAAGCGCTTCCAGGACTGCGACTGTCCAGTCAGGGAGCATATTCATTTTCGAGAGAAAGAGAACAAAACACCATCCAGAAAGCTCGAGACATTGACTTGCCATTCTTCCGCACATGGAGTGCGGACCGAGAGTCAAGATACAAATCTCAGGGCGCTGGGAGCACAAGTGAGGGGACTCACGGGTGAAGAGTGAGGGGTTGGTCACCCAGATAAGGACCTGCCCAAACAAAGACTCAGACCTTTAAGGACCCTCCGATCATAGGCTGCTCCCTACAAATCTCATCCAGCACATGCCTTCTCAGGGGAGGGGGTGAGCGATATGGTAGTGGAGGCTAGAAGTTGGGTATAAAGTGTGCACTCCCTAGGGTGAAGGGGAGACAGTGAGCAGGGGCAACATCAAGGGCATTCACAAGGTCAAACACAGCTGTAGCGGAGGGCCCCATCCAGAGCAGACAGGTCCTCGTCCTGGTAGCCAGCCTGGGCTCCTGGACTCGGGGGAGGGGGAAAGTGAGAGAGAAAGCAGGAGAAAGAGAGAAGTGGGGGTGGAGAGGAAGGAAGAAAGGGAAAAAGGAGAAATGCGTTGGCCTTCATGCAGTCCCCAGTGAGACGAGGATAGACCGGAAGGCCAGAAGGTTCACAGCCGTCTATTTGTAATAGTGCAAAACCTCCAGCCACCCAGAAGTGCATTAATAGAACAGATACACAGGGGTACATCCATGCAGTGGAATACTATACAGTCAGGAAAAGGGACATAGAATTGCTACATGTAACACTATGGACAGATGGCTGGGGGTGGGCATGGGGAAAACCTCAGAATTGGTCAAGTTTGGCTGCTTAGGCCCTCCCCCATCCCAAGCATCCCACCACTGCCCGACCCTTTCCTCCTTCCTACCACCCATCTTCAGCGGTGGCAACTTCCTGGTCATAATTACCACCTAAGCACAGCTCCCTAAATAGCAGGTGTTTCTCTCCGAAGGCTCTGTGGATGGATTCCCGCACCAGCCGCTGTGGGAGGGTCACATTTTCTTCTCTCTACTTTGTGATCTTTCCCGGAGCCCTGCTTTTTTATGCATTTTTGCGCATTCTTCTGTGTATGTCCTGTTTCACAATAAAGAAGTTTCTCCAGCTTTAAAAATCCGAAAGGCACTGGGTTATTCCCGCTCGTTATACTATGTCTATAGGATATGCAATGTACCATGTGCCCATGTATTATGTGTGTGTGTGTGCGCGTGTGTGTGTGTCTGTGTGTGTGTCTGTGTGCAGACATAGAGAGACAGAGAGACAGGGAGACAGGGACATACACTGATGGGTCCCTGCAGAGAGAACGTCCCTATTTCCACAGTCCACACCTTATACAACCATGGAAATAAGTGAGCGGGTGGAGAACTGCCCCCCACCCATGGGGGGAGGCCAGCGGACCAGCGGGCGGCCCTCCAAGCTGCGTCAGGCTGTCGCCCCGCGTCCCAGCCCCCATGAGTCAGTTCTGCAGCGGCGGATCCCGACAAGCACAGCCATGACTTAGGGCTAATCTTCCTGAGAAGCCGGCTCACCAGCCAATTCAGCTTTAAAAGCCCTCGAGTGAGTCAGACAGCTATGCCCAGGCCTCCTGAGAACGTCATGAGGCAACGTGTTTGCTCCCTTCGCCGACCATCTAAGAAAGGGTGAGCAAGCCGGGCTTGCTCTGATTAAAAAGAGAAAAACAAACTTCTCCCACCGGTGCGGCTCCTGGCAGAGCCAAAGCACGGAGGGCTGGAGGCTGTGTGGACACGAGCCTAGAGCCCAGCCGTCCCCTGCTAGCTATTGCAACGGCTGTGCAGTCGTTAGCAGGAATCAGGCAGATTGCCCTTTACCCCCCCGCGGTCGGAGGGTCAAAAGGACCCACCCCGGCGGCTAGCTTCGCTCTCAGCTGTGGACCTAAAGGAGCAGAAATGTGTGTTTTCTCAGTTCTGGAGGCCAGAAGTCTGAAATCCAGGTGTCTGCGGAGTCCCTTCCCCCTGGTGGCTCTCAGGGCCAGCGTGTCCCAGGCCTCTCCCAGCTTCTGGGATGTGCTGGCGGTCCCCGGGCTCCCTGGCTTGTGGCTGTGTCACCCAACCCCCGCCTCTGCCTTCACATGGCCTTCTCCCCGTGGGTCTGCACCCACGTTTCCCTCTCCCCATAGGCACGCCGGGCATCGGACTTAGGGCCACCCTGACCCCCCTTCTAGGTTTTATAGGACTGAAGTTTATACAGATTGGGGGCGCTCTTGAAGGAAAAGCCTGCAGAATTACTAAATCAGAATTAGGGGCAAATGTGAATTCCTATTTAGAAGGCAAATAAATCACAGGAAATTACTGTGGCCGTGGACGTGGGGATGCCTTCCCTCTGTAATCACTTTAGGCAACTCGCAGAAGTGCCTACCTAGAATGCATGGGGTCTCCCTCGGTCGGATGGGAGCCCCCAAATGGGGGGTCCGATGATCCAGAGGGAGCCAGTGAAAGGTTTCACCCAAGGCAGAATAAAGGAGAGAGGATACTGAATACACCGTAAGGGCCCGGGGGCAGGACAGCCAAAAGCCGTCTGTCATTAGGCAGCGGCCCGGGCTGTGTTTAAAGAGGGGAAGGTGAGGCGGTCTGGGAACACAGGGAACTTTCCCCTTTCTGGTAACTGTGCCTGGTTGTAAGTAGCCCATTGGTCAGTGAGGACTTATGGATATTTTGAGGTGGGTTTCCTGATGGACTCATCTGTATTCAGTTTTCAAGTTTCCACTTTGTCTAAAAGTGTTCTCTCTAGAATGTACCCTGATCTTCCCTCCCTGCCTACAACATTCCATGGCTCCCGGATGCCCTGTGCACTCCCAGGGGCTGTGCAGATGGCAGCCCTGGGGCTCAAGCTCATTTGATTCCAACTAAAGCCCCTCTGCCTACAAAAAGATGCTTTTAGGCCAGGTGGACAGGAAAGGAGATGGGGGGAAGGGGTGGGCATCAGAGTCTCAACAGGAAAGAAGGAGCAGCACCCTCGCACGGCCCATCACTGGAGGTCACCTGGCCTGGGATCCTGGCCCAGAGGGGCCGTAGTCACCGCGCTCTGCTTTCGCCTCTCGCCCTTCTGCTCCCCGTGCACCCACAGAGAACCGAGAGCTAGCAAGGGGGCTCCCTCCAGTAGCCACATGCAATTGTGCCCCCTCTCCCGAGCTCTGAGAGCTTGTCAAGTCAGGCCACAGCTTCACAGGCATGTTCTCAAAGCTCCGGTTTTATGTCCTTTGTAAGACGGAAATGCAGTCGCAGCCCCGCGCTATGACTCAGCCAGAAGAAAGCTGCCGGTACAGGACAGGTGTAATGGGGCCATCCGGAGCCCCATCAAAAGGGCAGAGCCAGGCCCCCGGGTCAGACTCTCCCAAGAACCATAAACCTGGCTGGGGCCCATTGGCCTGATTTTGGGGGACGGGTGAAGCAGAGTTTCCCCTTTCGCCCTTGGTCATTCTTCTCCCCAGCGCTGCGCCTGTCTGTCCACACCCTATGACTCCCAAATGTACAGCGTTGGCCCAGGAGTCCTGGGTGGGCGGCTCGTGTAGGACTGCTTGGCTCCTCCCTAAGCTCCATACATTTAAGCTTGACCCTTTTAAGCACACTGTTGAACAGCCCGCTACCGTGGGGACTTGGGCAGGACCCCAAATCTAGTCCTTACATCCCAGAACCCTGCTCATTTTTCCATCCATCCATCCATCCATCCAACCACCATCACCCATCCCCCATCACCCATCCCCCATCATCCGTCTGTCCATCCGTCTGTCCATCCGTCCATGCACTATCCTCCACCCATCACCCGTTCATCTTCTCCAAGTCCCCAGTGCCTGCCAACGTGCCAGGAGCTGTGCTTGCCCTTGAAGTTACAAAGGTCTCCAGAACAGAGTCCTACTGCCACGGGGCCTCGGGTACTAAGAAAGCAGAGAGAGCATGTGGAACGGGTGTCGCCCGCCATCAGAGGGCACAGCTGGGGCTTTGCCCCCTCCGCCTTCATTCCCGGGCTCTGAGTCCTGCTTCTCAGCAGCTCCGTGTTCAAAGCGGGGCGGCCCCCTCCCTCCTCCGAAGCCTGGGAACCTGCGGAAGGAGGACTTGTTGCCCCAGGCCATGGTGATTAGCTGCCTCGCCCCTGCCGGTCTGCACAGGACTTCCCCCGAGGCCACGGCAGCTCCAGAATGCTCTGCATTTTTCTCATTTCAATAAAGGTACAAAGGGTACTTCTGGAGGGAGGCAGCCAAGAAATCACGCCCTTTTAGGTACATTCTTGGCTGCGGTGCTAGGGATTGTTTTTTTGAGGGAGGGGGCTGCTTTATTTGACAGTTGACCGCACTGACTCAAGCCTGAGGAATGCAGCCCGCCCACCTCGGGCCCTGCAGACCCCTGGGCCCTGCCTGGTGAGAACAGGGGCTGGATTGAGCCCTGGGGGCAGTGAGGGCCGTGGAAGTGACCAGAAGAGGACACCCCAGGTAGGGAGCAGTGCAGAGAGAGGAGGCCCCCGACCCCGCGGTTCCTCTGGGACACTGTGTGGCCCGATGTGGTTTTCCTTCTGCCCCAGGATAAAGCTTGGCCTCCAGATCCTGGGCTTCACGCCCACCCCGTACAGCCTGGACACCCGGAGGGACTTAGGCGAGGTCCCCCCTCCCCACGAGTCAGGGCACCCTCCACCTAGAAGCAAGGCTGGTGGCCCCTGGGACCTCGCAATATGCTGTGACAGTTGGTGACTTACTACTTCTTATGAAGGCAGGGGTGGACCCTCTCTGAGCACAGGGGCAAGGCAGAGCACACTCAACACCTCACCAGGGAGGCAGATGCAACGGAGGGCGTGTCGCCCTGTGTGCCTGGGCTCCGACCCTCCAGGGCGGCCTGTGACCTTGCCCCCCCCCCACCGCCGCTCCCCCTCTCTGGGTCTCACCATCCTCCTCTGAAGCGGTGATGAAGATAATAATAGCATCGCCCTCCGTGGCCTGTGAGCAGCTTCACTGAGCCCTAAAAGTCTTTGAGCGCCCAGGAGAAAGGCGCCAAGGAGCCGCAAGGTGTTATTAGAAGTAATTGGGCCTGCAGTTGAGTAAACCTTCAAAGCCGCCAGACTCAGTTTACTTCACCTAGTTTCTCTGCCCCCAATCTCTCCGCTCTCTCCACCTGGCTATTGCTCCCCCTTCTCCCCCGCCCAATCCCTTTCTCTTTCTTGTCTCGCCTGCAACTTACGCTCGCACTTTCCTTCCTAGCTTAGCTGTCTCCACAATGAGTGTTCTGCCTCTAAAGTGATGGAAACCAGACGAGCAGCCCTGGCAAAGTCTGTGGGGAGTACCGACTCTAAACCTCTAGCCAGAAAAATAAAGGTTGTTTATCCATCCGTCCATCCTTCCACTCATCCACCCAACCAACCATCCATCCATCCATCCACACATCCGTTCATCCGTCCGTCCATCCATCTGTCTATCCAACCATCCGTCTGTTCATCCATCTGTCTATCCAACCATCCATCCATCCATCCATCCATCCATCTGTCTATCCAACCATCCGTCTGTTCATCCATCTGTCTATCCAACCATCCATTCATCCATCCATCCATCCGTCTATCCAACCATCCGTCTGTTCATCCATCTGTCTATCCAACCATCCATCCATCCATCCATCCATCCATCCATCTGTCTATCCAACCATCCGTCTGTTCATCCATCTGTCTATCCAACCATCCATTCATCCATCCATCCATCCATCTGTCTATCCAACCATCCGTCTGTTCATCCATCTGTCTATCCAACCATCCATCCATCCATCCATCCATCCATCCATCTGTCTATCCAACCATCCGTCTGTTCATCCATCTGTCTATCCAACCATCCATTCATCCATCCATCCATCCGTCTATCCAACCATCCGTCTGTTCATCCATCTGTCTATCCAACCATCCATCCATCCATCCATCCATCCATCTGTCTATCCAACCATCCGTCTGTTCATCCATCTGTCTATCCAACCATCCATCCATCCATCCATCCATCCATCCATCCATCCATCTGTCTATCCAACCATCCGTCCGTCCATCCATTCACTCATCCGTCCATCTATCCCTCCAAGCCCCCATCCAGTGCGGACTTTTCAAGGCCCATGTTAAGTCCCGGGGTCACTCAGACAAACGCAGGCCCCTCCCTCCAGTTCCCAGCCAGAGGCAGAGCACAGGACTCACCCAGTAGAACCCGTGGGACGGTGTCTGGCTTCTCACGGCGAGCTCCCTGTCCCGCCCTCCCCATCTCCAAGAGGACTTTCTCCATTTCCACTGCTTTGACCCACACTCCATTTGCTCCTCTGCAGGGCTGAGGGTGTTGGGGGACAAGGAGATGACCCCAAGGCCCCTCTCTGCACCCCTCTGATATTTGGCGAGTCTCCGCTGGGGAGACCATGGGGCAGACAATCGTGCATGGGCCCTGAAAGAAGAATCCAAAGCCGGGTCAGCTTCATAAAGGGAGGTCAGACCCATAGAGGACGAGCAGAGGAACTGGAGGGCCTCCTGGCTCCTTGCCTCCTGCTGCTGCGGGTTCCAAAGGACTAGCTGAGCTCAAAGGGTGGTCCAGGGAACAGCAGCTTCCCAATCCCCCGGGAGCTTGTTTAGGGTACACACACCCCTGGGCCCAGGCCTTCGGAATGAGAATCAGGGAGAGCCCAGGCATCTGTGTAGGAACACAACCTCAGGGGTTCCTTGGGCACGAGGTTTGAGAACTGCAGCTCCAGAAGCGAGAGCGTGCTTGGTGCTCTCCCGGGAAGCCCCAACCCCCCTGAACGTGTCAGGGCCGAGCCTCGTCTGCACAGCAGAGATCTGGGGGCTGGGAGGGGGCCCTTGATCCTGCTGGGAGGGGGCTTTCCTCTTCTTGCTGTCAGTCCTGAACCCCAGTCCACAAGCCGGTGTGATAGAGAAGCCAGGGGGTTGCAAAGGACAGGGAGGCGGCCTCCTCCATCACTCAGAACGAGGCCCGGGGTCTGCGGCCGGGCCAGGCCCACGTATAATCGAGGTGAGCTCAGCCCACCTTCAGTGCTCTCCCCCTCCTCTCGACCTTCCCTGCCCTTCGTCTGCCGCCCTGGGTCTCAGCTGCCCTGCGGCCTGCCTTGCTCATTAGACAAGGGCATCTATGGAACCGGGACTTCAAATTACAGGGCTGTGATGGGCAGCCTGCCAGGTGTTTCGTAGAACCACCTGTAGGTCAGCCTTCCTGCCTTCCTTTCGCCCCCAAACATGTTCTTGCTGTGTGCCAGCAGAGCCCCGAGAAAGCTGGCCCTTCCCAGAACTCACATTCTCACGGGGGAGACCGACACACAGTCCAGCAGTGAATCAGACGGAGAAAGTCCTTTGACAAAGAGGAAGCTGGAGAGGGAGAGGGGCCGTTGGGAAGGGTCACGGTGTTCAAATTGGATATTCAGGTGAGATTTAAGCAGACACCTGAAGAGGTGAGGGAGGACCCCCAGCGGCGGGTGGGAGAGGGTAAATTCTGGCTGGAGACCAGCCAGTGCAAAGGTCCAGAGGCAGGAGCACACGCATAGTGACTGAGAAACAGTGAAAAGGCCAGTGTTGCTGGAGGGCGGCGGGGGCCGGGCTGAGAGGCCACAGAGGGCGACGATGGAGCCAAGCTGTTCTCTCTTCTCAGGTGTCTGCAGTCTGGTCTGGGCTCCTCGGCAGGTGTGCCAGGGCTGGGTCCTGGTGTGGCTGTGCTGGGCCAGCCGGAAGGCCAGGCTTCTCTGTGCAGGTGGTCCTGGGGCCTCTCTCCCCCCTGTGGCCTGTCTGGGAGTTTGTGCCGTGGAGCTGACAGGCAGGGCAGCGGACAATCCTATGTGCTGGGCCAGGACGCTCACGGGCTGCCCGGTCTTCGTAAGGCTTCGTTAGGCCAGCAAACGCCACTTTGGGCACCATCTGTAGATTGAAGGGCGTCATGCAGCCAGATTCAAGAGGAGGGGCCCCTGCAAGTGACAGAACACTGAGATTTGTGGGTCCCAGGGCAGGGGGTGCGGGGGGGGGGCACGTGGAACGGATAACTGCACAGAACGCATCTTGGAGCAAGGACCATGGGGACTTCGGCCGACCCAGACTGACCGAGCCGGAATCCCTGGGAGCGGGTCTCAGGAGGGGCGCGTGCGGGCTCTCCACCAGACTCGGGGGCCCACTGCCAACCGGGGTGAGAACAATGGGTATGCAGTTGTGTAAGCCATGGAAAGAGGGTTCGCGATGGCTTTGTGTGAAGGTAGAAGCCACTGGGGAGCTCTGAGCAGGCAGAGAATGGAGAACTGGACCCACTTCTACAAAGGGGAGGGCACGTGGCACGGCGGGCGGGGGGGGGCGGTTACGGTGCATGTCTGCAAGAGGTTGGCGGTGGGGACCAGGGTCGGACGGTGGCAAGGATGGCGCGAGACCGGGCTCCCATCTGGCTTGCAGGTGGAACCAGCAAGGGCTCCCCCTAAGTGGGGGTGCGGTGTGAGCGAGAAGAGGGGTACTGGCTGTTACCGTGGCTGGTTCCGGAAGAGAAATCCAGGCCAGATAAACTGAGCCTTGCTGAGGTCACACGGCCGCAGAGGACAAGACACAGACTCAGGTGTCTGACACCGAGGACCCTGGAGCCCGGTCTCTGCAGCCCCTGGGGCAAGGCCAGACTCATGGTCGGGGAGGGAGGGTGCTTCTCCGGGGAAATCCCCTCCCTGGGGTGGGAGCTGGCATTTGGGTAACGCAGCCAGACAGACTTGCACTGGTTCTGTCTTCTCAGCAGAGGTAATGGACGTGCAGGAGAGAAGCCATCCCCTCGGGCCTTGGTGGTGGGGAGACCCGAAGGAGACAGCCAAGGGCAAGGGTTCCAGGGGCTTCTCACAGCTCAGCTGCAGGGTATGGAGAACGTCCCAGTCTTACTGGAAACCCAGGTGGATGGATGCCCCCCTTGTGCTGATGCTCAGATAGGATCGGCGGGAACCAGCGCTCCCGTTTCCTGCCTCCCTGGGGTCTCCATCACTCGCGCGGGGCGGGCAAGGCCACACGCCTGTTGGTTCATCGAACTCGTGTTTGCTGCCGTCTTTTCCTCTCACCCAAATAAAGACCTCAAGTTCGAACCGTCACACTCGAATGCGGCAAGAAACATCTCAGTGAAAAACACCCAAGCGAGTCACTTCGTGGCAAACATTCCCGAGTTTTAATAAGTGCATCAGCTTTACCCCTAGAAAGGACTTTCCGCCCAGGTGCAGAGCACAGAGGCACTAACCCTCCTCCCGACGGCCGGACTTCCAGGCAGGATGAGGCATCAGAACCAGGCGGATTTGAAGAAAATATCTGTTCTCTCACAGAACGGTCTTAAAGGCATCCAACCTTTAGCCATATTTTCCACCCGAAAATGCGGGGAACCATCCAATGCCCACGGAACTCCCTCCGATGAGCGGTGGCCCGGCGGAGGGGCGGTGGGACGGGCGCGAGCAGGGTGCACCCTCGGAGAACCCATCCCGGGAGCGAGGTCTGGAAGCCGCGGGGCCGAGGAAAACCGTCAGTGAGGCATGGGACGTCCTTGAGACGTATTTTTGTGGCAACAAAGACCATGGGTGGTTTTTAAAATCTTAGATTAATATCAAATATATTGTTTCACATTTTAACATCTGGTTTTCCTTAGGTTTTGAAGTTCGATCTACAGATCCCATCATTTTACTGTAAACTCAGGAAATTTTAAGATTTGAGATCACTTCCGAGGGCTTCATCTGATCCGTATTGGAGCAACTCAGTTTGAATGACGAAAATTCCCCAAAGTATCTGTCGTATTTACAGACGTCGGAAGTCCGAGTCCCTTAAACATTTTAAGCTACATCGTGAACGTATTATTTTTTGTACGTTACTTCTAATGGCTCCAAGAAGATAAAGCTTCCCGGTGCCGAGGTCACTACATCTAACAGAGTTTGGACGGGGTGAATATTGAGTGAATTTCCCGATATCGTGTACAGGTTTAGCAAAATGCTCTCCTGCTTTTCCAATGAAATCACACATCTAAAACCAATTATTTAGTGACGCAATTGAAGCCCAAATCACGAGGCCGATCTGACCGTTACTGTAACGGGCCAATTGCTCTTAGCATTCGGAACACTTTAAATACCAAGCCTGTCCCGTGTGTTTGTTGTGAACTTAACACCCCAATACTAATATGTTGATTCACTCCATTAGTTCCATATGTAATTCTAAGCCTTCTTACTGTTAAAAAAAAAAAAAAAACTCTTAAATAAAAATAAAAAATACTGTCTTCCTGGGCAGACTGAGGTTCTCCTCTAAGAGGACAAAGTTGATGATTAACTGCAGACTTTCATCTTGGGCTCCATATCTAATTCTCCGGATTCACAGGCAGCCCTGCGGAGTCATACCGCGGCCCCCAGCGCCTGGGGCACAGACACCCACTTCGGTCTGGATGGAGCCCGCATCTCCCCTGAGCCAGTGCTGAACACCTCGACCCTTCTCTTCCGCACCTGAGCAGACAGTCGTGCCGAGCGAAGACGCCGTTGTCCCCAGCCCGCTCCCTGCAACGGAGGTCTGGCTATGGAGGTCAGTGGCAGGCCATGGTGTGTATGTGTGTATCCCTGGGGTCTCCCCTACAAGCCGCACATTCTTATAGCTTTGTCCGGCTGAACACTAACAGCGCTGAAGTCATGTCGTCAACAAGGTCAGTGGGTAAAAACTGAAGGTGGAATGACCCTACGTATGGTGACGTGTCCATGGATGTTTGCGGTCAAGACATGGGGAGCAACAGGAGTAACGGGGGAACAGCAGGTAAGCATTTGTCCTTCAAGATGGCGAGTGAACAGCTGAGCACCAGGGGAAGAAAGAGAGAATCGGTAGGTTGACCCCAGCGTCAAGGAGAAAGACCCCAAGGCCAAGGCTTCCCTGTCTCTCCTTCAGTCACGCTGTTTCCCAGACGCAAGTGGGCAGGGAGCCGTAATGTCCCAAGACCAGCGTGCTCTGTGCATCCCTGAACTCCTCCTACGTGGGACTCTCCGTGACCGTGGATCCCAATCGAGTGCTGCCAAAATATTCCCTTTTCTCCTAAAATTCCTTTATTTTGCAGAAGTTCCAAGTTAAACAAACTCATTCAGGAATTACTAAAATCAAACGTTTGCAATAAAAAAAGGTTATAAAGAATTGAAAACTGCCTATCATTGGATACCGATTAAATCAGTTATGTTAAATTCATATAATAGAATAGTTTGTAGCCATCCAAAATGAGGCAGAAGGATATTTATTTATTTTTTCCTTTCAAATTTGTATTTAAATTCTTGTTGGCTTTTAAAAAATGGTGCAGAAGAATATTTAATATAGGAAGGTTTTCATGGTCTGTGAAAAAAACTTTATAGATAGCATGACCCAAATTTTCTATAAACACTTATTTGTAGTTTTTAAAAGCTAAATTTTGTTTTGTTGTTTTTTAATTTAAATTCAATTAATTAACAAATAGTATATATTAGTTTCCGAGGTACAGTTTAGTGACTCATCCGTCTTACATAACACCCAGGGCTCATTACATCACATGCCCCCCTTAATGCTGGTCACCCTGGTACCCCATCCCCCAAGTGAACCTCAGTTTGTTTCTTAGAGTTGAAAGTTTCTCATGGTTTGTCTCCCTCTCTGATTTCATCTTGTTTTATTTTTTCCTCCCTTCCCCTACGCTCCTCTGTTTTGTTTCTTTAATTCCACATATGCGTGAAATCGTATAATTGCCTTTCTCTGATTGACTCATTTTGCTCAGCTTAATACCCTCTAGTTCCATGTGCGTCATTGCAATTGGCAAGATTTCAGTTTTTGATGGCTGAGTAATATTCCGTTGTGTATATACACCACATCTTCTTTATCCATTCGTCTGTCAACGGACATCTGGGCTCTTTCCTCAGTGTGGCTATTGTGGACTTTGCTGCTATAAACATTCGGTACACCTGCCCCTTCGGATCACTACGTTTGTATCTGTAGGGTAAATACTCAGTAGTGCAATTTCTGGGTCATAGGGCAGCTCCATTTTCAACTTTCTGAGGAACCTCCATGCTGTCTTCCAGAGCGGCTGCATCAGCTTGCATTCCCACCAACAGTGCAGGAGGCTCCCCTTTCTCCGCATCCTCGCCAGCATCTGTCATTTCCTGACTTGTTAATTTGAGCCATTCTGACTGGTGTGAGGTGGGATCTCATTGTGGTTTTGATTTGTATTTCCGTGAAGCTGAGTGATGTGGAGCACTTTTCATGTGTCTGTCGGCCATCTGGATGTCTTCTTTGCAGAAATGTCTGTTCATGTCTTCTGCCCATTTCTTGATTGGATTATTTGTTCTTTGGGTGCTGAGTTTGGATACTAGCCCTTTCTCTGATATTTGCAAGATATTCTCCCCATTCTGTCAGTTGTCTCTTGATTTTGTCAACTATTTCCCTTGCTTTGCAGAAGCTTTTAATCTTGATGAAGTCCAAATAGTTCATTTTTGCTTTTGTTTCCCTTGTCTTTGGAGACATGTTTAGCAAGAATTTGCTGCGGCCAAGGTCACAGAGGTCACTGCCTATGTTCTCCTCTAGGATTTTGATAGATTCCTGTTTCACATTGAGGTCTTTCATCCATTTTGAGTCTATTTTTGTGTATGGTGTAAGGAAATGGTCCACTTTCATTCTTCTGCATGTGGCTGTCCAATTTTCCCAACGCCATTTGTTGAAGAGACTGTCTTTTTTCCACTGGACATTCTTTCCTGCTTTGTCAAAGATTAGTTGACCATAGAGTTATGGGTCCATTTCTGGGCTCTCTATTCTGTTCCACTCATTTGTGTGTCTATTTTTGTGCCAGTATCATACTGTCTTGATGACAGCTTTGTAATAGAGGTTGAAGCCCGGAATTGTGATGCTACCAGTTTTAGTTTTCTTTTTCCACAGTCCTCTGAGTTTTCAAGGTCTTTCTCAATGGGGAAAAACTGAGAGCTTTCCCCCCTCAGGTCAAGAACATGACAGGGTTGTCCAATATCACCACCGTTGTTCAACACAGTGCTACATGTCCTAGCCTCAGCAATCAGAAAAGAAAGAAAAGGCATCCAAATCAGCAAAGAAGCCAAACTCTCATTCTTCACAAGTGACATGATACTCTATGTAGAGAACCCAAAAGACTCCACCCCAAAATTGCTACAACTCATATAGGAATTCATCAAAGTGGCAGGATATAAAATCAATGCACAGAAATCAGCTGCATTTCTGTACACTAACAATGAGACAGAAGAAAGAGAAATTAAGAGATCGATCCCATTTAGAATTGCACCAAAAACCACAAGATACCTCGGAACAAACCTAACCAAAGAGCCAAAGTGTCTACACGCTGAAAACCCCAGAACACTCAAGAAAGAAATCAGGAAGACACAAAGAAATGGAACAACGTTCCACAGTCGTGATTTGTAAGAACAAATATTGTGAAAACGTCTGTTACCTAGAGCACTCTAGACATTCAGTGCAATCCCTATCAAAATACCATCAACTTTTTTCACAGAGCTGGAACAAATAATCCTAAAATTTGTATGGAACCAGAAAGCATTCGTTATTTATTATTCAACCGTTCACTAATGGTTGAGTAATATTCCATTGACATTCATATATATTCCGTTGTACATGTTCATTCGTGTATATATGTATATACACACACATTCCACACCTTCTCTAGCCACTCACACTTGGGCTGCTTCCGTATCTTGGCTATTGTAAATAATGCTCCAGTGAACACGAGAGTGCAATGTATTTTTGAATTCGTGTTTTTGGTAAATACCCAGAAGTCGAATTGCTCGATCCCATGGTAGTTCTATTTTTAATTTTTTGAGGACCTCCCTCCTGCTTCCCCCAAAGGCTGCACCAGTTAGCCTTCCCACCGACCACGTACGAGCAGTCTCCTTCCTCCGCATCCTCGCCAACACTTGCTAGTTCTCGTCCTTTTAATACTAGCCCTTCTGATCGGTGTGAGCTGATGGCATTTCCCTGATGACGAGTGATGCTGAACATCTTTTCATGGTTTTGTTGGCCTCTGTCTGCTTTCCTTGGAAAACTGTCTACGCGGGTCCTCTGCCCATTTTTTTAAAAGACTTTATTTATTTGTCAGAAAGAAGGAGAGAGAGAGAGAGCACAAGCAGGCAGAGAGGCAGGCAGAGGCAGAGAGAGAAGCTGGCTCCCTGCTGAACGAGGAGCCTGATGCGGGGCTCGATCCCAGCACCCTGGGATCATGACCTGAGCCAAAGGCAGCGGCTTAACCCACGGGGCCACCCAGGCATCCCTCTCTGTCCATTTTTTAATTGATTTGTTCGTGGAGCATTTTGGACCAATTTGTCTCTGCTCCCCAAACTGTTAGAAGAAAAAAAAAAAAAAAAGAAATCTGTTTTTATTACGTTTTCTAAAACATGTTTATCACATCGAAGCCGAGCAGGAAAGGCTGGTAACTCCATTTAAGCCTCATTAACTGACTTTGAATCATGTCCCCAGCCCAGCTCTATTGTAACTCCCAATGAGGTTTGTCCAAGCCCTTCCCGTGGTGTGGCTTCGCGCAGCTTACACAGCCCGGGAGGGGCGTCTGCGCCTTCCCCGAGGGGCGCGCCTCGGCGAGCAGGGGGACGGAAGGATGATGAGGGCCCGTCCCCACAGGAGAGTCACACACGGACACGGCTTTGTCTGTTCCGTTCCCTCCGCTCCTAACGCTGCCACACCTACAGCCTGTCCCCGGGGTGCGCGTACCCAGACCCCAGGCTTGGTTTAAAGCTCTGCTAGCCACCTCTTGGAGTTTTTAATATGTTTTGAACAAGGAACACCGCAATTTTGTTTGGCACCGGGCTCTGCAAAGTCTGCAGCCTGCCTTGCCCGCCGCCCCCTTCAGCCTGGCTCCTGCTGCATGAATTCTGTCATAAATTCTTCAAGGGTGAGGTGTGTCCAAAGGAAACAGCCTTGGAGAAGCTGAAGGAGGTAAGAGGGGAACAATCCAGCAGGTAGAGGAACAGGTCTGGGGCGCATAGAGGGCGTCTCCCTTCATCCCTGCATCCTGGCTTCCAAGCTCCGGGAAGGGACGGGGAGTTTGTACTCTGTTCAGCAAAACCCAAAGGAGAAGCTGCTCTCCGCTCATCCGGCCCATCCCCCGACGGGCAGCCAGGTTTCTGAAAAGCAACAAGGGATAAACATGATGATTCTGTGTTGATTTCAAAATACTTTCCCACAACGTCAGGCTTTCTCCCCCTCTCCCTCTGGGAGCGCCCCGGGGCCTGCAGCGGGGAAAGGGCTGAGCAGTCAGGGCTTGGGCTGGAGGGGGCAGGCTCCCAGGACACACGGGCACTGTCCCTTTCTGGAGACAGGGTGTCGCAGGGGAGAGCTGCTCAGGGACGCGACCCGTCTCTTCCGCGCGCTCCTTGAAAGTCATTCCCAGCCGTTCAGAGTGGAGAGAGGGGCTGGCAAATGTCTTACTCATTTACAAACCAGAAATTCTAAAAGCAAAGAGAAATGGGATTTTCATAACATGTTCTCATTATTTCCCAGCAGACCCACAGGCTGAGCACAGACCTATAAATGGTTAAAGCCTTCAAGTCCAATCCCATGGTCTTAGACCGTGGGCATTGCCAGTGACTCACGGTGAAGACAGACAGGACAAACCAGAGAGGTGCAGTAGCTGGCCCAAGGTCACACAGCCAGCAGCGGGAACCAGGGCTGGAATCCTGTCCTTCCACTTCCCAGGCCTGACGCAGAGCTGTCCGTGGGATGGAGAGAGAAAGGTCAAGGCCAGGCCCTGCAGGAGAAGCACTGGGTGGTCATTCCAAGGCCCGGGTTCCAGTCCGGGGGGATCCAGGCCCCCTTGGCAGCACAGAGTCACGAGCAGAACCGGTCAGGGAGAGAACACAACCCATGCGCCGTGCCGTACGACGGACCCACGCAACACGCTTTTTGGCAGACTCACAGTTTCAATATATTTAGTGTGTACACCGGGGCCACTTGAGAACGTTTCCATCACCTCCGAGAGAAATGTGCACCCTGGCTGACCCCTCCAGTCCCCCTGCCCTCCCCGCGGATCAAGGCAACCAGCAGCTGCTCTCTCCCCGCGTGGATTTGTACTTTCTGCACAGTCTGTACACTTGGAATCATACAGAATGTGGCTCTTTTCCCTCCGGCTGCTTCCAGAAGCGCCATGTCCTCCGGGATCGTGGATGCCACGTCGTGGTGGGTGTCAGAATTTTGTGGTCGATGACAGCCCGCAGGAGGGCTCTCCCATCCGCTGGCTGCGTCCGGTGGCCACGTCCTGACCCTCCCGAGGCCCCACAACACACCCATGCCTCCCGCCCCCCTCTGCCCTTGGAACAGTGGGCAGCTCTCTGTGCCAGCCTGATGGGGCTCTGGGGGTCTGCTCTGGACTCGCCTGCTGCGTCTTGCTGGAGGCTCGCCTGATGTCTTCCGCTGGAGGAACGGGAACTGGCCGAGGGCAGGACCCGCGGAGCAGGAGGACCGTTGCGCCACAGTCCAGCCCGCTGTCACGCATTCTCTCCCCGGGGCTCGCTCTGCCCTGGCAGCGTCCACCCCCAGCAGGTGGGTCAGAGTCATGTTCCAAGGCACCCAATACGCTGCCTCCAAACCCCAGAGATGCCCACCGAGCCTGGAGCTTCGCGGAAAGGAGGGGCAGGCACAAGAGCTGGTCCTTTTCTTTGCGGGCAGCTGATGCTGGCAGGTCCCAGGTCACTCGAAAAGATGAACCAGTGTGACGGGCTCCAGACTCTCTGTAAGGTTTGGCCCTGACCCCCGAGTGGCCCATGTCCTGCCAGGCGTGCAGAGAACCCATCCCTTCTCGCTCCCCAGGCCCACTCCACACGCTGCGCCTGTAGCCCCAGGTCCGGAGCCCTGGCCCCGCCAGCCGCGGGTGTGGACGCTCTTCTGAGCAGTCGCTCTAAGGGGCTGATGTGCACGCCTGAGACGGTCTGCTGTCCTCTTCGAAGCCGTTGCCACTCACGCGCGGTCCGTACGATGGCCACCCCACGCCCCCATCTCCTCTCCGGCCTGGGGACCTTTCACCTACGCTGCAGCCCTCCTCCTCCCCGCTCCCAGCTTGCCGGGCAAAGGCCCTCCACCAGCAAGGGCCACCATCCGTCTTCCGGGCTGCACGTGTGGGCTCCTCCCGGCCATCTGTGGGGGTTTCGCTCTCGACTCTCATCGTCCGCTTCCCTGGACCACTGCCCGGGTGCAGAGCCAAGGCGGGGCGGGCGCCCATAGTCAGGCGCCCCAGGAAACAGACAGCGCGCGAGAGGCGGAGGAGGGGGGCCAGACAACGGAGCCTTGCGGCTCCTGGGGGCGAGGGGCTGGCGGTTTTAGGGGAGGCAAATCCCTGGCTGTGCCCTGCTGGGAGGGAGGGTCACCTCCAGAAGCTCTGGAGAAGGGACATCGGGGAACGCTTGGCAGCTGGAGCAGCAGGGACCTGGACGGGGAGCAAGGGACCGCGGCCTGCCCTGCTCCTGGGTGACACGGCGTTGGTGACAGCTCTGAGGTTTCCCCGTGTCCAGGAGGGCAGAGCTGCCCCGCTGCCTACCATGGCTGCTGCAGGGCCAAGGGCCTCTCGGGCCAGGCAGGCGTCTAAGGTGCCCTAGCCGTGGGGCGGGACTTGTGGTGGACCGGAGTGGGAGTGCTCCCGCTCTGTCTGCCAGGGAGGACCACACTGCCGGGGCGTGGGGCGGCCAGACCCGGCTCCCGGACCTCCTGTCTGCAAACCGGGCCAGACGCCCTCCCTCCGTCCTCCTGCCTGCCAGCCCCATGGCGTCCCCTGGGCCATGTCCGAGCTCCGGGGTGTAACGTGGGCGTTTCTAAACCCGGTCCACCCACAGAGCTGCTGCAGAAGCTTTTCTTGTACCTGGGGACGTCTTTGTCTGACTCTTTTGCAACTTAAAAAAAAAAAAAAAATCGGAAGTGATGCGCGTCGGTTTTGAGAAGTTCAAGCAACCCAGAAGCAGGGAAAACCAAAAAACCCCAGTCCGTGCTCCCACTCGGCTCAGGAAGCCATCGGCAGGCCGCCCCCTGCCCCGGCCTCCAGAGGCACAGGCATGGGGGAGTGTGATGCTGGGGCCCTCCTGGGGGTCCTTCCCAGAGGTCACTCACCCCTGCCTACCACTCGGCCGTTTGCTTTCCTGCTTTTCTTGCTCCAGGCACAGACGCTCTTCCGAGCCTGGTCCACGTAGCCCAGAGCGTGGGACCCCCGTGAGCTCCAGATCAGTGGCTGTGGCCTCCTGGGAGCACTGCCTTGCCTCCCTCATCCTCCCTCAACCCCACCAGCATAAGACAAATGTCCTAACAGCTGGACTTTTGCCCCGGGCCTGTGGACGGGCCGGGAGGGCCTCCCACACGGAGTGAAGCAAGCGCCCAGCCAGGCAGCCCTGGCCAGGAGCTGCCCGCAGGGGTGCGCACAGCGAGCACGGAGGAGGGCTGGTGCTTCCCGGCATAGGCCGGGGCTTCGGCTGGGGGATGGGGCTCCCTGTGGGATGATGCTTGGTGTTCTCAGAAGGGAAGCCAGACCACAGGCAGGGGGCTGGGGCCCGGGTGTGAGCAGGGGACAGAACCGCTCGGGTCCCCCCCAGCTTTCGAAAGAGCGGCTGCTCCGGAGAGGCGCACGGGGACGGGGAAATCTACTTCGCGCCCCACATCACGCGGCTCGACAAAACCTCACCCCACACTTTGGGGCCCCTCAACGCCCGGTGTGCAGATCCATGGGCGTCATTTAAACTCTCTCTATCCTCACAGGGACAAAACAAAGCACAAAGAGCGACCTGAAGTGTCTCCTTATCGGAAGCCTGATACGGGACTGGAATGTCGGCCAGAGCCAAGGAATTTGACAAAAGAAGCTTTATGTGGGACAGGACGGTGCTTTCATCCTGCTCCGGGGCTGCGTCGGGTCTCGGGGGCTCTGCTCTGCGGAAACCCCTCTCCGGGCCAGCTCTGCCTGCCGGGTCCAGAGCTAGTGTGCCCCTCGGCCAGGTGCTTGGGGGCAGGGAGCCGAGCGTCGTGGTCAGGGAGGCAGGTCCCGGGGTCCCATGGGCCAGAGGTCGAAGCCACCAATACCAAGTTACACCGGCCACAGCCGGGGATTTCCTACCTCCCAAACTCCCCATCTGTCATGAAGGCATCATAATGGGAACTTTTAAAAAAGGTCGCTTTGAGAATTAGGAGAGGGATACAGGAAAGAGCAGTGAGTACAGCGCCCAGAAAATGGGAAGAAAGGCGAAGGAAGGAAGGAAGGAGGAGGGGAGCGGCTGAAGCAAGCTTGCCCGAAGGAAGCAGCAGTCACCTGGCTGTTCTGTGGCTAGAAGGTCCCCAGGCCTGTCCCCTGACATTCTGTGTCCCCCTCTGTCCACAGTGGCCTCGATGCCCCCCGCATGTCACCTGGCTTCGAGGCGAGATTTGAGAGTTGTCTGAGTTCTTGAACTCTTCTCGCCGTGCTCCCTAGGGAGGACCGCCGGCCGTCACCGGCGCGTTGAAGGAGCGCGGGGACCTGGGCCTGTGGGGACGAGCGGTGTTCAGAGTGGGGTCTCAGGGAGGGAGCAGGAGGGGAGCGCAGCGGGCGCTGGGCGGGCTGCGCGTGGGCACCCGGCGGTGCAGAGCGAGGGGCAGTGACCTGGTGGGGACCATGACATCACGCTGTCACTTAAAAAACCAAGGCTGCCAGAGTCCCACAGCGATTCCGACCTCCCCGGGGCCTTTGCCGTGGCGCTCAGACCGCCAGGAAGCAGTTTAGGAACAGTTCCCCGAGGCAGCGGGGCCGTCCCCCAAGTTCTTCGATTGTGCAAGACGACGTCCCAGAGATGGACACTCAGCCGTGTGGACACTTCGCTCAACGGCCCCCGGGAGCGGTGGAGACGACCCGTAACGCTGTTTGGTGAAGGCGTGGTTCTCCCCGCGTCTGCACGTGCGGGAAGGGGTGCCCTCTGGGGTCCCCTCCAAGGGCACTGATCCCATTCGTGGGGGCTCCACGCTCCTGACCTAATCACCACCCACAGCGCCGCGTCCTGATACCCTTACATGGGGGTTAGGATTTCCACACATGAATTTGGGGGGACAAAACATTCAGATGGTGTTGTTTAGCTGTATCTTACCACAGTTTTTAAAAAGTCCCCGAGGCAAGGGGTAGGGGCGTCCCCACCCTGTCTCAGCGGCGTCCTCTCTTTCAGGCATCTCAATCCCAACACACAAACCCAGACGGAGGGGAGGGTCGCTGCGTGCTTGTGCTCCAGCCTGCAAAGCAGGAGGACAGAGTGCCTACACGGGGGTTACGAGAGGCCCCTGTCCCCAAGAGCTCCCCCTACTTCTGTCCTCACAGGGCCACGGGTGGCTGCTGGGGGACATCCAGTGATCGGTGTTGGTAGAAACGGTTTCAACTCCGCCTGACAGAGCCCCACGCCCGCTGAGACAGCGTGGATCTGCTTCGTCGCCAAGGCCTGGGGATTTAGTCTCTGGGTTCAGTGGCCCTGCCTTCGAGGGGGCTCATGGCAATGGAGGGGGCTAGCAGCGGCCGCAGCAAGAGAAGGAAAAGCAGGAACTGTGGAACGGTCCGCATCAGCAAAGCGACCGCGTGTCTGCTTTGCGTAGGGAAGAGTCTCTACTGCTCATCATTCCTTTCTCCTGTCCTTCATCCCACAGGTACTTCTGGAAGGCTCAGTCAGAGCGCGGTGGGAAGCATGGACTCATCTCCCGCAGAGGGTCCTGGGGTCCCCCCACCAGCAGTCCAGACCTGGACATACTTCATCAGAGAGAAGCTTCTGGGTCCAGGCTACACATGGGGCCCACTGACCTTGGCAGCCCAAGCACCTGCCCAGACAAGAGATTTTCTCAGAACCCTTGCATGTGCCCAGGGCCAAGGAGCGACCCATCCCCGGCCCCCAAACCAGCCACCGCTTCTCTGCTGGTTTCCAGAACACCGTGGACGAGGAGGCATGGTTGAGCATGCATGGGTTCCAATAAAACTTTACGTATAGAGCAGGCAGAGGCCGGCCCCCGGGTGATGGAATTACAGGGACTCGTTTGGGATCTGTGCTCAGGCGCTGGGGATGAGAGGGAGGTCCTACCCCTAGTCAGGACCCCTGTGTCCTCGCGTGTCACTAAGACGTCTGGGAGGAGGCCCCCTCTACCGACTCGGCGCCCCCACGGATTCCACTAAAGAAAGAGAGAGTTGGACCTGCTGAAATTGCCCCCGTAGCCTCTGGCTTCAAAGCTCTTAGAAGGTCACCCAAGAACCCAAGGGTTAGGGCTGCTGTGAGCAGGACCTCGGCAATAGGGCGGGGCGGGACACATCCCTGGGGGCAGCGTTTGCCCCAGCTGGTCCCCCCTCTTTTGAGTAAGAACCCCCAGAGTCCCTGCCAGCCCCCTGGGAGGGTCCTCCCCCGACCTTCCTTGGAGCCGGGCGCGCAGGTGCGGGGAGGCCCCGTGTGGTTCCTCCTGGGGGTTAACATCTGAGAAGCAGCTGCTCAGGGGGCCTGTTGGAGCCTGACCTGAGGCCAGAAGTCCCAGGGCGACTGTTCCAGCAGCAAGCCTGCCCTTGTCCATGAGTGGGGCCCCGAACTCCCTCTGGGGTAGGGGAGCCCCCTTAGTCACGGAAGGCCCCCCATGGCCGGGAGGTGGCTTGTGTTTCTAAACAGCGCGGAGGGTCTTGGGACCAGTTACCAGGCAGGGCTCATTCCGAGGGATGGAAGGTTCATTGCCCCGAGTCCCGGGGGGCCCAGTGGCCGGCCTGGACCCTGCTGGCCGTGATCACCCTGCTGTGATCACAGCACCAGCGTGAGCAGAACCCGTCCACTAGGCTCCCGTGTGTCCCTGGCCAGGACTGCCCCGGCCGTCTCCCACGGTGGGCCAGTCCGCAGCACCCTTCCTGTAAGGGAAATGTCCCCATGCTAACCACCGCCTTGGGCCAGCCACAGGGGCCGGGGGCTTCCGTGTCATTGCATTTGTACCCCACCGGACGGCTGCAGCCCCATCTTGCATACGCAGGCACTGATGGTCAGTGAGGCCAAGGAATGGGCCGTCCCAGGGCTGGGGGGTGGAGAGCTGCAGACCCAAAGCTTTGGTCCATGCCCAACTCCCTCGCCCCCATCCGGAACCCCCCGGGCACCCGTGCTCACTTCGGACACCCCGTCACTGGGTGCAGCCAACCGAGCAGATGGTTGACAGGAAGGTCACATCCGCAGAAGACCTGGAGGGCCCCCCCTCGCGGCTGGGGCTGTCCCTGGGAGTTGGAGGGGATGACTGCTCTCAGCTGCCCCCCTCAACGGGCCCCTGCGGGCAGTTGGGAGGTGGGTGGGGCCTGGTAGATTCCTCCCAGCAGCCCAACAGAAAGGATCTGATAAGGTTTAAATAGCACCTTCTCCCTCCTCTCCTTGGGGAGCTCCAAGGATGACCTCACCCCTGCCACTACCCACGAGCCAAGAAAACAGGGCTGGGCCTCTGTTCTAGAAGGGGAAAGGGAATCCCTATGGGGGAGCAAATAGGACCAGCCTATCAGCCCCTCCCAGGCACGACTGGTCATCCTGCTTTCCTGGGTGCTGATGGCTAAGCACTCGTCAGACACCTTCTGGATGGAATATGCTTTGCTTAGGGATCGGGACCAGATAAGTCAGATGCGGGGGGCGGGTGGGAGCGGGGGGCAGCTTGCCAAGGACCGGGACATCCGGGATGGGGGTCTGAGCCGTTGTTGGTAAAGAGCAGTGCTCTGGGAAGCACCTGGGCCCGGGCAGACTGACGCGTCATCTGGAGCTGTGGGACAGGCCAGCCAGGAGCGGGGAGGGCGGCCTCCCTCAGAAGAGGCTCTGCAGGGGGGAAGGAAGGGGGCAGACCTGTTTTAGGCCCCAGATGTTCCTCAGATTGTTCTGCTGAGACAACACGCAGGACGTCAGAGGAAACCAAGGAGGTCACAGCGCAGTTATCGGAAAGGGGACCAGCCAGTCAGAGGGCATCGCGCCTGCCTCGGTGGGCACGTGTGGTTGGAAGCCCCGGCCGCGGGGTCTGGTAGCACCGTCATTTCCACGCCTCAAGGCCCGTCAAGGGTGTTTCGAGCAGGAAGGGGCTCCCGTGATGTGATCTGAACTTGCCTGAGGGCTGCTGGGCTGCCGGGACGTGAGGGGTCGAAATTTCACACAGACGTTGGTAAAAATAGGATTTCATTATTTTCTCTTGACATTTTTTTCCCCCTAAAATTAAGAGCGTCTGTAGAGAGGTGGGGTCAATGGGTCTTACCAGAGGTCAGGGGCGCGAGAAGCACCAAGGTTATCCCACACCCCGAAGCCTGGCTGTTGGGGCGCATGGTGGGAGTGGCCCTAACGGGATTACAAGAGACGGAATCCTACTGTCTGAGTGGAAGACAGGGTTGGGGGCGGGTGGGGGGGACACCTGACACCGTTCAGCACTTTCCCCTTGTCCCAACTGGGAACCCAAGGCCGGGAATGAAAAAGGGACGGTTTGGGCCCAGAACTTAGACTCGAACCCAGTACCCTTGACTCCTGAGTCCCTCCCACTCTTGTCCCCAGCGGGCCCGCTGGAGTCCCTGCATGAATGTGTCCAGAGCGACAGGGAGGAGCAGGTCAGCCCGGCTGGTGCTTGGGACAGAAATACCCATTCATAACCAGAGCCCAGCAGGGCCAGGCAGGGGCGGGGCCCACACTCAGGTCTGGGGGGGCTCTGGGGGGGTTGAAGCTGGCTTCATCCCCGGGAAGCAGCCTCGGGTTTCAGAACACCTTCTCCATGGGGGGCCAAGGTGTCTTCAAAGGCATCAGGCTCCGTTTCAAAGGAAAAGGCCTGGAGGAAGGTGCGGTTACACCCACCAGCACCCGTCCAAGACCCCAGGGTCTACCCCATTTCACCTCCTCTTTGAACCCCACCAACCCTGATCGGTGCTGCCTATAGCCCCCAGGCCCCCCAGGGCATCCCCCAAGCCCCCAGCCACATAGAGGGTCTGTAGGGCATGGGGTGAATGGAGCCAAGAGCCTGTAGGGGCCAGGGCTCAGACCCACTGTGGCCGCGTCCGCTGTCCCCCGGTCTCCATCCCCGCCCCCCATCAACTCGCCCCAAGCCGGCAGACCTCGGTCTGGTTTATGACACCTTCCAGCCTGTCTTGTCTCGTTGGCCTTGGAAACCCGACATAATGGCACTTACCTCACAAGGAAAGTGTGGGGATCTGGGCTCAATGGGCTGCGCGCCCCTCCCCCAGCCCCACTTGAGGCTGCAGAGTTCGCTGGGTGCTGGCTCTGGCCTTGGGGGCTCTCAGACAGGCCTTCCCCGCAGCCTCCACCAGAACATTCCCCACGTTCAGCCGCAGAGGCTGAAACGGGTGGCCCTGGGCCTGGGGAGCCCTGAGCTCAGCTGGACCCCCGCCCACCCAGCACGCCGCGGGTCAGGATGCGGCGAGGTTCTGGGGAGCAGGCTGGGCAGCTCCCCTTTCGGGGGACGACCTGCTGCACCCTCAGGCTTGGAGGGGACAGGGCGGATCCAGCCCTCTCATCCAGACAGCCCTGTGTGGGGGATGCGACTGTTTTCAGGGAAAGAGTTGGTCCCACGTGGGCACCATAAGACCACATGAGAGCAGGGGTCCCGGCAGCCCCTGGAGACTCCGTGAGCCTGCACGGTCCCTTCTGTCACACCAGGCACCTCTCAGATGGGAGGACAGTGGCGGTCACTGTGTCAGAAGAGCAAGGCTTTCCAGAGCTGGAGGAACGTCGCTTCCCCCCACCGCCATCCGGGGGACCCCCCCAGCGCGCCTCCAGACCGGCGCCCCCAGCCCCCCTCCTCTGGGCTGCATCTGGGCTGCCCCACAAAGGGGAGGCTGGGCGGCTTTACCACGGAAAGTCCGTTCCCTCCCGGGGCTGGAGCGTGGAGGTCCGGAGACTTGGGTGTGGGCAGGGCTGGCTCCTTCCAAGGCCCCGTCTGGGCCTGCGGCCAGCTGCGCTCGCCCTCTGTCCCTCCCTCTGTGCCTGTCTGTGTCCCCATGTCCCTCTCTTCTTAGGACACCAGTCAGATTGTGTCAGGCACACCCCAAAGACCTCGTTTTACCCGAATTACCTCTTTAAAGACCCTCTGTCCAAAACTACTCACATTCTGAGTCACATCCAACATAAGAATTTGGGGCAGAAGGACACAGTGCCTCCCAAAACAGTTACCCAGCAGAACACCGCACAGCCTTCCCGCAGAGACTTCCCACACTTCCTCCAGGAAGCCCTCCAGGCCTGCAGTCCACAGGAGAGCCTCTGCAAACTTCAGCGAAGTCCATTAAGCTTCAGCGAACGTCCATTAAGGCCTGCTGGGCAAGAAGAGGGTGACCCTGGGACCTGAGTCCCTGGAGATGAACGGGGGGGTGTGGAGGGACACCTACCCTCGGGACCTCCGCTCTGACGGTGTTCCTCACCCGGCACCCCTTCATTCCTGGCACGCGTGTTGAGCGGCCTGCCCTGGGCACCGCAGATGTGCAGGGTCCGTGGCCCCCGCTCTCGGCAACCCATCCTCCCTCCTGAGCTCCTTCCCTGGGTGCCCCCTCTGCCTCCCCAATTAGCCTGTTAGTTTGGGGGGCATGGGCGGCCCCTCACAGCTCACAGAACCCCCAGCAACAGCCAGCACCCCGTGTGGGCACGGTAGCTTTTGCTGACCGTCTGGCGAGCACGAAGCCAGGGAATGCCCAGCACCGATGACAGGGGCCACCTGTCAGGTTGGGCGGCCACAGTAGGACGTCCCTGTGCCCACACAGTGCCGTGTGCTCTGGCTCCTGGAAACACTGCCGTCCAGCGGGGAGCACTCCGTTTCCCCAGCATCGGCGCAGGGTCCCCCTGAACCCCACGCCACCAAGCCCCCCACCCCTGAGCCTGAAGGAGAACTGTCTGTCCTCTCATTTACTAAAGGGGAAACTGAGGCTCACACAAAGCCAGTGATTTGTCTGCCACAGCTGTTCTCAAGTGGGGGCAATTCCGGCCCCCGGGGGACACGGACGGTGTCCCGTCCCCAAGCATCTCTGGTTGTCACATGTCAGTGGGGGGCTGCTTCCTGCCTCTAGCAGGTAGAGCCGGGGAATTAAGGCACAGGCGGCCCCAAACCAAGAATTACCGGACCGCCCAGGGTCATGTCTTGGCAGGGCTTGGGGCTGGGAGCCAGTTGCTTTCACCCCACTCGTGACCGACCCCCTCCGCGGACGCAGGTCATCACTGCAGCTAGCGTTCCGGAGAGGACTGTGCAATGCTTGTAACACTCGTCGCTTGGGTGGGTGGCCGTCTGTCCGTCCCCCGGGGCGCTGGGAGCGGGGGGGGGGGGGGCTGAAGATGCTTTACAGGTGCATAACCCCCTTTTCTGTATGCAGGGAGATGGCCCCAGGGCTGAGCTCCTGCTCTGAGCTTTGCTCCTCTGCCTTCAGCCTGCGTTTCTCAACCAGGTCCGCAGCCACGAGCCTGAGACCGCTGGGGCCCCAGGGACACGCCGCCCCTCTTTCCTGCACATGAAGTTCCTGAGGGAGCTGGAGGACGTGCAAATGTGTCACCGGGTGCTGGTGTCAGTGTGGCCGGCCCCCTCAGGCAGCAGGGGATGGGGAGCCGCGAGGAAGAGCCTTTCTCCTGCGGAGTGAGGACACATCGTGGCTCACCGGCTCGCAGCCTGCAGGACCCCCTGCGCTGGGACCAAGGCCGGCTGCGGGGGAGGGGACAAACAGAGCCAGTGGGGGACAGCAGTGCCGCTGGTGTCCCAGGAAGACTCTGGCTGGGAGCAGGGAGTCAGCTGTGATTTTCCTTGTCTCTCTTCCCTTTCTTTCTTTTCTCTTTTGAGAAACATGGTTGAAATTGCCCCGAAACGAGATCTGATCACTCCCAGAAGGTTCAGTACCTTTTGAGATATTTTTCTTTTGGGCGAAAAGGACCCCATTTACCCCGGGCGCAAGTCCCCGTCGGAGCCTCTCTGTACCACCACTACAGGGAGCCTCGGGGCAGCCTGGCCTGGGCCGTGAGTCAGGGACACCTGACAGCCGGACAGAGGGCAGCTCTGACCCGGAACATTCTCTCCACACCCTCCTCAAGACCCTCTTGGGGGATGGGAGGGCCGCAAATCAACCCCCACCCCGAACTGGGGAGGCACCAGGACGGCAGGCCCAGTCTGCGGGCCATCGGGGCCTGGATTCACAGCAGAGAGACTGTGCACCCAGAGAGGCCATGGCAAGGCCGGAATGGCCTCGGAATCACCCCAGGCCACCAAGCCAGGCAGGAGGGACGCGGGTCCCGCCAGTGGCGGCCGTAGTCTTTCTGAGGTGCAGCCCACCTGTCTGCCGGGAGACCGGCTCTCAACGCCATCTTCTAATTAGGCCCTGCCAGGGAGGCTGGGGCTTTATTATAATGATAACTTGGCTTTACAGAGCATCCGTGTGCAAAAGCCACACCAGGCACTGGGCACACTGTCCCTTTGTTCTCATGCCAGATCCTTCTGAGGTCGGCAGGGGGCGGGGAGGAATTAATTGGCCATTAGCGTTGAGGAAACTGAGGCACGGGCTGGTTATAAGACTTGCCCAGGGCAGGAAGGGGTTAAAGGCAAAGAGCAGAGCTCAGATGTGGGGTTTGCAGCCGGCTTTCCTTTGGGAACAGTCCGGAGGAGGAGGGGCTGGGGGCAGGCTCCAGACACCCAAGGATATGGCACAGCGGGCCCCATGGCCAAGGCCGCCCGGGGGCTCCTGGGCCAGCCCGCCTGCCGGGAGGACCATCCCTCGGCCATCCTCCTGGTCTCTCCTGGCCCGGCCCGGTCTGCAGGGCCGCCAGCTGCAGGGGCATCCACCGTCTACGCACACCACAGCACCCCTGCACACTATGCCCCCCGACTCCCTTACACACACACCCCACAAGCTCACAGAACAAGGGTGGGCAAGCCCAGTTTCTGGTTGCGGTTCCCTTCCTTTTCAAGCAGGGGCTGCGGCCACCAGGCTTGTGTCCTCCAAACCTGGGCTGACCCCCTCCTAAGCACGAGCTACGGACATCTCACAGGGGCCAGGGGCCACCTCAGGACAGAGGCCCACGTGACCCCACACTGCTCACGTGAAAGCCCCAAGGACCAGCTGGGGTCCCTGGAAAAGGACACTGAGCGGATGGGGTCAGGAGCCCAGGCTCCCCATAAGCTGATGGTGAGTGAAGTTGGGGGGCAATGCCCCGACTGTGGCCTTACCTACCACCCCCCACTATGAGCTCCTAGAGGGACGCAGCCCTAGGTCCCAAGCACGAGTCACACCAGGTGAACCTGGGGCATCCTTTGGGGACAGAAACCAAGGGCCACATCAGGAGGACAGAGAGGCCAAAGGGAAAGGGCTTCACCCGCCAGACTGGGCATGCACAGAAAAGCAAATGCTATGCACCAGGACCTCCGGAATATAAAACACCCAAGAGTTCCAAACGCTACTCCCCCATCCCCGCAAGCCCAACGTACTGGACTCCTCTTCCTCGGAAACCAGCTGCTGTTTGACTTTTCCCAGATGGGTTGCAGGTCAGGGTTGACCCAGAGCCCCAGTTGACGCAGGGAAGTTTCTCCCTCCCGGCAGACCTGGCCGGGCCAGGAGAGACCAGGGGAACTCGAGCTGATAAAAGGAACGGAACAGAACTGGAAAACCCCATTCCGCAGCCCTTGAGGAAGGACTAGGAAGGTGGTGGCCTTGGCAGGTGGCCTTGGCCAGAGGGATGTGGGGAAGCCTGGCCGCACCTGTGTGCTCGCTGGGCTCCAGCATCCTCTTGGGCGAACCGGCCGCTTGGCAGGGGGGCTCCGTGGGTCTCCCGCAAGACGTGGGCAGGGAGCCAAGGTCTCACATTAACGTGGCCGGGTCTGGAGGAGGACCGGCCCCGTGGACCACTGGGTGCTTTCTGTAACTAAAACCTCTTCTTCAGGGAAAGTGGGAAGAGCTTCCTGACAAAGCCAAGTACACTCAGGTCATGTGGGTCACCCCTTCCAGCCTCGGGGGTGGGGTGGGTGGCCCCATTTATTCACCCCAGCCAGTCCCTGGGGCTTTCACGTGGGCAGTGTGGGGTCACGTGGGCCTCCACCCCGAGGTGGCCCCTGGCAGCCCGGCGCTGGCGGGCGGAGACGTCCGTAGCTCGTGCTGGCAACCACACGAGACTCTGTCCGTCTGGCGGCCGTCTGGGAGGCTGTGTGTTTAGGGCCAACGACAATTCTCACAATTTCATCCGTTTTCTGGGTTTCTTGTGTGCTCAGAACGGGTGGTGGCCCCCATGGCATCGTCTCCACGAGCAGAATTTCGCAGAAATGTGATGACGGCTTACTATAACGTGTTATCAGATGCCTCAAATAGAAAAGCCAATTAAGCCCATTTGAAATAATTACTTAATTTTTATTCAAATCATTAAATAAAAGTAAAGCCGCGAACATCTGTTCTGCTGAAGATGTGTCACGCGATGTTTTTCAAGTGAGACGTAAATGTAAATTCAGGTAACTCTTCGCCATGGACGACATCATTTGTTTGTGGGCCCCAGTGTGGACCCAGACGCCGGTGCCACGCAGCATTACAGAATCAGGTGCTATTATTAAATTAAGAAAGCGTCGAGCAGAAACGCAGCTGGAATTATTTGTAGCGAACACATAATTCAGAAATGAGTCTTAGCAAGCCGCAATTTAAATTTAATTGCCATAAACCCAGCAGATATCAACGCCTACCAATCTTCACCCATCTAAGAGTTGTAGGGACTGAACTCTAAATTTGCAGCGACAGCTCCTATGAGCAGGAGGTCCCTGCCTCTAGCGGCACGTGCTTTCGCCTGAAGCCCATCGTCTGCCAGATGTTAGAAATACACCAGATGTTAGAAATAGCGCCTTCGAGGAGCTGTTCTCAATTCACCGGGAACGGCTTACAGTGACCCTAGGTTCGCGTGTGCACCCAGCTGGGTCTGCTAGGCTCTGGTTGCATTTTGTGCAAAATCAGTTGGAAACCTTTAATCAAACTATCCAACACACAGGTAATCAGACATCTTTGAAGAAGATTCCACACAGTGTTTTTTAAAAGCTGAAAGTAATGAGGCAAGGGATGCCTGGGTGGCTCAGTCGGTGAAGCCTCTGCCTTCGGCTCAGGTCCTGATCTTGGGCTCCTGGAATCGAGCCCCACATCGGGCTCCCGGCTCAGCGGGGAGCCTGCTTCCCCTGCCACTCTCTCTGTCAAATAAATAAATAAATATATAAATAAAATCTTTTAAAAAAGTAATGAGGTAACTTAAAAACTAATAGATCTCTCAGAAAAATACCACTAACGTGGCGTTAAATTACATAAAGTCAAAAACCGAAGAATGCAATATTTATCAGGAATAATTATCCGCCAGGAATTGCTTTCTAACATCCCGAAATCGGTGGAAAGAAGGTATTTGTTTTCAGCTTTAATATAATACAACAAATGTTATCTTTATTTTTCAGAAAGTATTTTTTTTCTGTGAACACAATTTTCACTTTATTAGAAATGACAATTTCATAACATCATTGTATTTTTTTTTGTTGTTGTTTCCACCACATGGCTGTGGCTCGTGCAGCTCCGAACCGATCGCTGAAGCTGGACACCGGAAACCAGGCAGGTGCTGCTCCTTTCCGAAGCGCGGTCGACGGCTCTCCATCCTCTGGTTTCACGTGGACTTTAGCTGGCTTGTCAGTTTCCACCCGAAAACCCTGCTGAGATTTGGGGAATGCATCGAATGTGTAGATCCGTTTGAATAAAATGATCTTGGTTCACAAACGTAAAATGAACATTTCAGTCTATGCCTAAGAATCTGAAAATATACCGTTTCAATTGTTTTAACCCCCCCTTTGGTTCCTGGGTGGGAGCAGAGTCCCGATTTGGAAACAATGCATTTGGAGATTTGGAAACAATAAATTTTATGGCTACTGGCCCTGAGTTGGAGGTGACCAGGTCACTTCTCGAATCCGGTGATCAGGCTTAATAGTGTGAAAACGGGGACAAGACAGTCTATGCTTCTCGTGTGACACGGTATGAAGAGATTGCCAAAACTGCAACTCGGGTTTAATTCAGTTTATAGGAAAAGCGAGGGCAAGAGGAAGAACTTAAACGGCAGAACAAGGAAGGTGAGAGAAAACTCCAGAATGCGGGACCTTCTGCGGGACAAACTGCTTCAAGTCGATGGGATTTTTTTTTTTTTTTTAAAGCAAGAGGAGATTCTCTATGTTAACAGAGACCAAAGAGACCTTACAAACAAACGTAGCATGTATGACCCCGTAGGATCTCCACTCCAGCCAACCAACCGGAAAAAGACATATTTTGAGCCAACTGAGGAAATGTGGGTATGAACTCATCTTTCAGTACTACCCGGGGGTGAGCGTGGACTTGTTAGACGTGGAAATGGCCCTGTGGTTATATAAGAAATGTCGGTAATTCGTTCGTATCTCTGTGGATACTGAGTTACGTGGGGGTCGAGTGGCACGATGTCTGCGTTTGCTTTAAATGGTTTAGCAAAGAAGAGAGCGAAGAAAAGAGACGACCAAAGGCAAGGTGCAGAGTCGGTAAGCCTCGGATCTGGAGGTCAGGGTCAGGACTGCTGGATTCACTTTTGAATGGGTGTGACATTTCTCCCAAAAGAAAAACAAAAGGAGGGAAGAACAGGGGATTTTAGGGCCGTGAAGCTAGTCTGTGACAGTGTAGTGAGGGGTGCACGGCATTACACACTCGCCCAGCCCCACAGAGGGGTCGACATGGGGCGAACCCCCCCGTCCGCTGTGGACTCCACGTGCCGAAGGCGGGTCAACGCAGGTTCTCGCCCTGTACCAGGTGCGTGGCTCCGGGGAGTGGGGTGCTGAGAGCCGGGGAGGCTGCGCACGTGCAGGGGACGGGGGTGGGGGGATGGGAGCTCTCGGAACATTCCCCTCAGTTTTTCTGTGATCCTAAAACTGCCTGAAAAGTTTATTTTTAAAAGAACTGAAACAAAATTAATAAATAGAGGCACAGGCACGTAATCGGTTCTGGCTAAGGAGATGTAAGGAGAGACCTGCTGGGGGCCTCTGGGAGAAGATTTTTCCTCATTCTTTTTTTTTTTTTTTTTTAAGATTTTATTTATTTATTTATTTGACAGAGAGAGAGAGTGAGAGAGCACAGGCAGGGGGAGCAGAGGGAGAGGCAGAAGCAGACTCCCCGCTGAGCAGGGAGCCCGATGCGGGGCTCGATCGGGGAATTCCTCTTCTTCTCTGAAGATCATGGTCTACATCTGATGCTCAGAACAGCGGCCGCTGTCTCGGCATCGGTTGCGGGTCCCGACAAAAAGGACACGCCACCCACGGGGCTGGGGTGCAGCCCTGGAGTGAACCTGGTCCTGTGGACGCTGCTGAGCCGCTGAAGGGACCACAGGCCCTGCACGACCGAGCGGGGGCCGATGGCAGTTGCTCCTGCTCGTGGGAGGCAGCATGTTTTTCCTGGGAAGCTAGTTCCGCCTGCGCTTCTCTGATGGACAAATCCCCTCTTTGGGCACCAGATAAAGCCAGTGTATACGCAGGTCTCTGGGGGTCTTTGTCCAATGACTGTGAATGGCCAAGCGGCTTCTTTCTCTCATCCTTCCGGCTCCTTCAAGATGCCAAACTGACATTCGTCCCATTTAAACTTGTTTTTTTTCACGCCTGTGTCCAAAGATCTAAGGGAGGAGACGAGGTGAGCAAGTGACAGTCCAGCTGCCCCCGGCATTCACTATAGGAGTGGGGGTCGCGCGCACACAGGTGACGCCCGAGAACGCTGGACGGAGCTGTCTCTCCCTGGAAACGGAGCCTCGCGGAAGCCTTCCCGGAGGAAGCGGTAGTGCTTCAGTGGGTGGAGATAAGAATGAATTTGGGGGTTGCCAAGTCCTGAGTAACCAAGCAAAACAAAGGCTTAGAGGAGAGAAATGCAGTTCCCTTCAGGGCATCGTGGCCCCAGTAGGAGAGTTTATCAACAGAGAAGTCTGGAAATTCAGACCCTATCACCTAAGGGGTCTGGGGGCATGTGTGGGGAGGTACGAGGTCCTCATGAGACAGATGAGGAGCAACAATGCAGAGATTAAGGATTTCAAGCGCTTCGTTGTAGGACTGACACAGCTGTGCTCCAGGTCACGGGCGGGGCTCCCGGCTGCCCACGCAGGCTCCCTGTCCTCCACGCAGGAACTAGGTGCAGGTGACACTTGCCCCAAGCCAGAGCAGAGAAGGGGCAGGGGAGGCTGTCCAGACCATGTTCTGGTGACAAACAACCAAGGTCCCTTTACCTTCTATCGAGTGGAGAGAACCTCCAGCCGAAATGGGGTTTAAAAGCCAGAGCGATACAAAATTTCAAAAAAGTGATTAATTCCAGTAATAGCTCCATAAACGGCCCTTATTCTTCCCACACAGATCGAGGCAAACTAAAAAGACGCCTCTTTCTGGGAAAAGGACTAATTACGCACTTATTGAATACCATAAAAAAGTCACCTCTGCCCCTGTGCCCCCAGCAGGTGAGCGGCCAGACACATTCCCTCGCCCACTGGGGAACCAAGTGGGTAGCCCGTTTGAAGGCTATTTTTAGGGACACCTGGGCGGCTCGGTCGGTTAAGCGTCTGACTCCTGATTTCCGCTCAGGTCACCATCTCGGGGTCCTGGGATCAGGCTCCAAATCGGGCTCCACGCTCAGCATGGAGTCTGCTTGAGATTCTCTCTCTCCCTCTCTCCCTGTGCCCCTCCCCCCCAAATAAATAAATAAATCTGAAAAAAGTTTAAAAAATAAAATAAAGGCTATTTTATACTTTACTGTAATTAACTCGCTGTGCCAACGGCAAGCATTCACTGTGACCCGAAGGAGCAAACGTCATTGGCAAGGCTGCGAGGCGTGATGGCACCGGCCCCGGATCCTGGCTGGGGCAGGGGAGGTCACTGGGTCCGAGACAGAGTGGCAGGACCAGAACTGGTCTGGGGGGCAAGCGGGAGGCACCACCCCATGTGGAGAATCCGGTACCCAAGGCTGTGAGTGCCCCAAGAACAGAGAGAGGACTGCGGGTCATAGCCACGCTGACCGTCGTCATGATGTGCGGGTCACCGTCTTGGGGCGACCCTGTGGGACCTCTGCTGCCGTTTTGAAACAAAGTGAGAAGTTCAAAGCGATGGCGTCCTGTCTGCGGGGATGTGTGGTTGTGTCTGACGGTCGTCCGGGAGGAGCTGCACGTGTCGCGTGTCACGGGACCACACGGATCCAAGTCCGCCCGTCCTTCGGAGGACGGTGCAGGACACACAGAGTCCTGGCATCCTGCAGTCTGGGGGTGGTGACGGGGAGCGGCGGGAGCTGCCCGGGGTGGGGGGCCCTTTGATCCACAGGGGCCGGATTCTGAGCCGGGGACATGAACAGTTCGAAGACGAGCTCATCCTTCTCATCTCGGTTCCTGCTGGTGAGTCTCGGTGGTTTGGCACAGATTAAAGTGACCCTTCCTGATGCACTCTGGGGACAGGGGTCCTTCTGGATCAAAGGCAGTGGATTTCCTGGCACAGAGAGAGTGTCCGACCAACACCACGTAGGCGCTTTCAGGCAGAAATGAATGAACGCGTGAGCAGGAGACGGAAGCGAGGGGCAGGAGGGAGGACGAGGTCCCGCCACGGGCAGCGTCCGCGCCCCCCAAGCGTCCCTCTCTTCCGGCCGCTGGCAGGTGCCAGAAGTCTGCTCTTTGTCAAGTGCCCACGACGAGAAGAGAAGAGGAAATGGTCTGCGTAGATGGAATCAGGAAAAGGGTCGTGGCTGTCCCTGGGGAAGACAGACACCGCTGTGACAGCTAAAAAGGAAAGCGTAAAGTGTTTAATAACAGCTCACAGTCGTGGTGCCCAGGATCTGGGGCAGCGGACACACCTCCCAACGCCCCGATCGGGTAAGCACCTGCGCTAGTGACGCGGAGCGGGCGAGTGAGGCCCGCGGGGGCACCCAGAGTCCCCGCACACCTGCGTGTGGCCGCCCGCGCCCGCCTCCAGCCTTCTTCCCCCACCGCACCCTGAGCCCCCAGCGACCAGGAGGGTGCCCGGCGGGAGGCACACACTGGGCGGGAGAAGCTGTCACCTCCGCCAGGGCGGCCTTGGCCAGCGGAAGGCGGAGACTGTGAACGGGGCTTGAGGACGAGAGGGTCTCGCCCAGAGCTTCACCCCACGTGCCCGAAGCCGTAAGGACAGGAGAGTCCACAAGCCGCCCGCGGTGCCCGGCTTGCTCGTGTGCCCCACGTGAGAGCTGGCTCTTACGCAGACTTTCCTTCTTTTTTCTTCTTTCCCTATTTTTCTTAAAGCTGCCAGTGGCCGATGGGAGGGGGCCCTTCTAGATGGGATGGAGACAAGTCACGGCAGAGGTGGGAGCCAAGGCAGCCGAAGGGGACGGGCCACGGCCCAGGGCTCGGCCCCCACGGCCTGAGCAGGAAGGGACCGGTCAGATCTCTGCCAATCATGCCCGCTGCCGGGTAGGTGACCCCAGCTGGCAGGGACAGAGCAAGCTGTCCCCCACAGGGACTGTCCTTCCCCCAGTACAGGAAGACCGGGGGTGTCCCTGCCGGGAGCTCTCAGGGCCCCCTTGCCAGTGTCTCGCCAGTTCTCGGCTCTTTCTCTGAGTCACAGGCGGCTGCCACGGACGTGTGGCCAGGTTACCCATGGCCGAGACGGAGGCTGACACGTGGGGGGGTAGTTTGCCATTCTCGGGAGTGGAGGCGGCTGCGGGGACAGCACCAGGACAAAGGGCCCAGGCCGGCAGGGTCTGCGAGCGGAGCGCGGTCCCGAGCCCACCGCGACACTGGCCGTGTAGACCTGTTTCCGCGACTTCCCGCAGGCCTGCCTCTCCCTCCGCACCATGACGCACCCGCTTCGTGCCGCAACCTGCCCTCGCCAGGAGTGCTGGCTGTTTGCTTTCTCCTGCATAATTGCCGGCCTGAGGAATTTACAAGCCCAGCAGCGTCCAGATGGATGGGCTTCTGGTGAGGGCCGAGGGCACAGCTCGTCTGCAGCCCCACACCTGAACACAGCCTGGGAAGGCCTTGGTGGGGGGAAAGGCCACCAGCTTCCTTGGCAGCGGGAGACAAGGGAGGAGGAAGGGCCCACCCACTCCTGCCTCCCGCCATGTTCCAGGGGGCCCGAGGAGGACCTTGGTACCTGGAATGTGAGGCTGGGGGCCACGGCACAGAGCCCAGACCCACCGTCCAGGGAGTGAGAGCCCAGACTCTGGGCTTACGTCCCAGCTCCACCAGTTCCTGGTGGGAACGAGGAACTTAACTGCTCCGTGCCTCAGTTTCCCCGTCTGACCTGCAGGGCTGCTTTGAGAATGAAACGCAACAATCCCTGTTTGCAAAAGGAGCCGCGGTTATTCCTCTCTCCGGATCCACGCCCGTTTGCCAGGTGCCTCTGTCGCTCCACAGCCCTGGGCCCCGTCGGGTCCGCAAGCCTTGAACCCGGCTGGGCCGGTGACTCGAAGCGACCAGTGAACACCCGCAAGGGACGCTGTGCGGCCTGAGCCCCACAGCTTCTGCCGGTGGCCGTGCCCAGAGGGTGAGCCGTGGACAGCTGGCGAGGACATGATAGGGACCAGAGGGCATGCCCCAAAGGACCTTCTGAGGCCAAAGTTCAGACGTCTGCACAGCAGGAATGTTGCCTACAAGGGAGCGGGCTCTTGGAAGATGCGAGGGAGGATGGCAGAATGTTCCGTGGGGGATGGAATCTTAGGGGGCGGTTTCCCCAGCCCACAGGTGTCCTTGGGTTACTAGGTGGTGTCTCCAGGGACAGCCCCTTTGCCAGACTAGGCAGAACCTAAGAAACACTGTAAGGACCCCCCTCCCTCCATGGAAAGGGCACAGTGGGGACTGAGAGGCATTTGGGGGCAGGGCTAGGCTTGGGCCTAACTCCTCACGGGCTGCCTTTATGACAAGGACGGTTGGAGAGTTTAGGGTTGTTTGCTGGGCTCTCTTCAGCACAACCCTGCTTTTTGTGCAAAAGATGATGTTCTGGGCAGCTCATCTGCCTTTGGCTCAGGTCATGATCCCGGGGTCCCGGGATCGAGTCCTGCGTCAGGCCCCCAGCCCAGCGGGGAGCCTGCTTCTCCCTCTCCCTCTGCCTGCCACTCCCCCTGCTTGTGTTCTGTCTCAGTCAAATAAATAAATAAAATCTAAATAAATAAAGTCTTTTTTTTTTTAAGTGATTGTTTTTGTAGCTGGGGGTCTGCACTTCTGGGTCTCCAGTGACCATGTGGAAGTATTGGGGGGGGTGTGGTCTGCAGCAAGAGATGCTCACGGGAGACTGTCCCCGAACGAGCAACTGGCCCATAGCTCGTGCTCGGGGCTTCTAGGAACAGTTCTGTTTTGTTCTTAAAATCATGCAGTAGCCAAAGCGCAGAAGCAGAGACACGGGGTCGGCCGAGCACCGTGGCTAATCTCCTCTTCGCCTTTATGTTTTAGAAATAAGTCCCCAGGTGGCACCTAACAAGGATTTCCAGGCATGTTCAACCAGCCCCGGGATCCCAGCCTGAAACACCCTCATCTGTCCCATGGATTCAGCCCTCTTTAACTGGTGGCTCCCGGCCTGGCTCCTGGCCTGGCTCCCCGCCCGGTGGTCGGCAGTCTGCAAGGCTCCCGGCACTCCCACGGCATGCGGAGAACGCTCTGAAACTGCCCTTGACCACAGACGCGTTTGCTGGAAGGCCAGCGCTCTTCCTCACAGGCTCTGAGAAGGCAGGGGAGCTCTGCGGGTTCCCTCATGGTGGCAGCTGTCTTTACCACCATCCTGTGGTCGGTCGGCGCTCAGCAATTAATTGAACAAACCCTCGGTGGGCCCCCAAGTCCCCAGGAGGGATCATTCAAATCCGGAATGCTGCGCGCCCCCCAGATTCTAGATTCATAGGTCGGTGTGGGACCCAGAAACTTGCATTCATCCCAAGCGTCTGGCTGTGGCTGCTGCTGCCCGGGGAACCCAACCTGAGAACCCCTGGCCCAGTGGAGACGAGTGTGCTTCTGGTGCCAGACGGCCTGGCTTTGCCGTGCGGCCCTGGGCTGCCCACGTCCACGAACAGGGACACGCTGCTCAGCCCCTCCCTGCCTGGTGTCCGCGTCTGAAACGGAGGGAGCGGCCACACCCGGCTCACGCCGCAGATGCCAGGTCCGTGCTGTTTGAAACAGAAGCACGGACACGGGGAAGAGACACAGGCTGCGAAGCTCCCCCTACCCCTGCTTCCCTCCTTACTTTCTGTCTGTGACCTCCCCCTGCCCCGCACCCCCCCTTCCCCACAGTGGGATTGAGCAGCCTGGGGCCCTCCTGGCCCACCCCCTCCACTGTGGGTCAGGGCTCAAGGTCAAATTTAGACTCTTCTGCTTCAATCCCCTGAACTCACGGAACCAGAAGAGCCAGTTTCTCTGGGCCCAGCACAGATGCTCGGAGCAGGAAGGACGGAAGGAGGAGGCAAGGCCCGAGAGGGTATTTGAGGACCCCCCAGGGCGGCAGCGAGGAGGGGCTCGGTGGTGGAAGGACCCACACCCAGGCCCTTCCCCGGCCCCCGCAGGGCTCCAGACGGAGGCAGGACACCCCCCAGATGCCTCTGCTCTCAGGCTCAGGGCCCAGCGCTAGGCTCTGTAGCCAACATGCTCCAAGGGACACCCGCACCCGCTTCTTGTACACCTGACACCCCAGGAAATGAAGGTCCTTCCGTCCTGTGCCCCTGCTGCTTCTCTGCATTTGTGACAGCACAAGCCCGGGACCGAGAACTTTCCTGCCCGTCTATCATCCTTCACCATCTCTTCTCGAAACCCCCCACCAGAGCAGCTGGAGAACATTCTGGAATACGTTCAGATCCCATGGCCACCCTGACCATTGTGCAATGCTCACGAGAAGGCGCAACCTCATGAGAAGGTTCCTCACAAGCCAGCCCCCACCCACCACCCCCATCCCACACCACGTGTCCTCGCCTCCCAGCAGGGACCATCTCCCGTCCAAGCCTCTGCACCTGCTGTCACCCGCCAAGGAAACCCCCCTGCACGGTCCATCCCGCAAAATCCCAAGGCTGGCTTCCCCTCGGGCTGCTTCTGGGAACACGAACAGTCACCCTCATCTGTTGGCTGCTCCCTGTACCCATGCCCCGATCCCAGTTTGGAAAAGGACCTGCTCACGGGTCTGGATCCTTCACCGGCCTCTGAGCTCCTGAGAATGGAAGGCTCCACGGTGAGCCTGACGCTCACCGGGCAGGTGAGCTCGGACACACGAGCCTCGTCGGATGGGGCCGCTGACCCATGCCTCTCCAGAGCGGGACTCAGGGCTCTGCCTACCTGGGCCTGAGCTCCAGCTTCACTGACGAGCTGGGGCACGTTAGTTCACTTAGAGCCCCTGATTCCTTATCTGCAAAATGGGTCTAATTCTGACTCAGAAGATTGAGAAGATCCTGGCACAGGCTCTCCCACGGAGACTGAGGGAAACCAGAAATCTGCCTCTTGGGATGAGAAAAACAAACGTTGGGCAGCCCAGGTGGCCCCCCACACTGTCTTCGCGGACAGCCGGGCAAGTTGTGGAAAGGCAGGAGGGGAGACCACACGCAGGGAGGGGAGAGCACAGGGGAGAGCGCCGGGCATGCCCACAGCCGAGCGGCTGTGGCTGCTCACGGGCCCCCTACCTGGTCGGTGCCTCCTGCATCTGTTCTGGAACATTTCTTTCCCTTGCCAGTGAGCCGGCAAGCCCGGAGTGAGCCCACAGCCCCCCGGGGTGGGGAGCAAGCACAAGGGCCACCCTGGGGGCGGGGGGTCACTAGCCCAGACCAAAGCTAGTCTGCAGTCCACACAGCTGCTGTTTCCTCGTCTTTAAACCTGGGATAATGCCAGACACTTGGTGAAATGGTTGTGAAGATAGAAAAAATATATTAAAGCCTTGAACACATGGCACGGCCCAAAATAAGTGTGCAACAAACGCCGGAAGGTGAAAACATGCCAAGGGACCTGGAGGCAGGCATTCTGCTGGGAAAAGGGATCGTCTTTGTTTGTGAAATGCACCTTTAGAAAAGGCATCTGAGGGCCCGGTGCCCATAGGTAGGGAGGTGGTTCTCCAGGCACTGAGAAGCAGGTGATTTCTGAGAAGAGGGAGGGATGGGAGGAGGAAGAGGAGGAGCCAGAAGTGGGGGAGGGGGGTGCAAAATTCTCCAGGAGAGAGTGACCCACTCACAAATGTAACATTCACCGGGGGGTGGGAGTCCCAGGTACCCTCTGGAGACCAGCTCAAATAAGGAAACACAAAGTCTCCCCTGAAGAATTACTCCTAATGACACTTGTAGAAATAAAAACATCGAGGGGCACCTGCGTGGCTCAGTCCATGAGCATCTAACTCTTGGCTTCGGCTCAGGTCATGTTCCCAGGGTCGTGAGATCGATCCCTGCGTAGGACTCTGCACCCATCGAGGAGTCTGTTTGGGATTCTCTCTCCCTCTCCCTTTGTCCCTACCCCACCCCTTTCGTGTGTGCTTTCCTTATCTCTCTCTAAAGTAAGTAAACCTTTTTAAAAAATAAATAAATAAAAAATAAAAACACTGGTAGAAGACCCAAGCACTACAGGAAGGTATAAACCAAAGGAGAAAGCCTCGCTCCACACTCCCACCTCTGCAACGTTTCCCACACTTTCTGCGCCTGAGACAGTGGGGGAGGGTCTGTGGGCTGATAACACGCCAGTTCCCTCGAAAAGCCACCGGGGCTCCCAAGCCCAACCAGGAGCTCAGCCAGGCCCCCACCCTTGGACTATAAGTTTCCCATGGCTGCTGTAACAAATACCACAAAGCACTGGCTTAAAACAACAGAAATGTCCCTATGTTGATAACAGCATTATTTACAATAGCCAAGATATGGAAGCAACCCAAGTGTCCATCAACAGACAAACAGATAAAGAAGACATGCCCTCCCCCCCACCCACACACACTCACTCACTGGAATATTACCCAGCCATAAAGAATGATGAGCACAGGCCATTTGCAATTTGGATGGACTGAGAGAGTATTACACTAAGTGAAATAAGTCAGACTGAGAAAGACAAATACCATATGATTTCACTCATATGTAGAATCTAAAAAGCAATGCAAAGGAATAAACAAAAAGAATCAGATCTAATCAGAATGGATTAAAAAACAAGACCCATCGATATGCTGTCTACAAGAAACCCATTTTAGACCCAAGACACCTCCAGATTTAAAGTGAAGGGGTGATAAACAACTTACCATGCTAATGGACATCAAAAGAAAGCTGGGTGGCAATCCTTATATCAGATCAATTAGATTTTAAGCCAAAGACTATAATAAGAGATGAAGAAGGACACTATATCATACTTAAAGTGTCTGTCCAACAAGAAGATCTAATAATTTTAAAAAATCTATGCCGCTAACCCTGGGAGCAGCCAACTATATAAACCAATTAATAACAGAATCAAAGAAACACATTGACAATAATACAATAATAGTAGGGGATTTAACACCCCCCCCCACTGTAATGGACAGATCTTCCAAGCAAATGATCAACAAGGAAATAAAGGCCTTAAATGACACACTGGACCAGATGGACATCACAGATATATTCAGAACATTCCATCCCAAAGCACCAGAATAAACATTCTTCTCTAGTGCACATGGAACATTCTCCAGAATAGATCACATCCTGAGTCACGAATCAGGTCTCAACCAGTACCAAAAGACTGGGATCATTCCCTGCATATTTTCAGACCACAATGCTCTGAACCTAGAACTCAATCACAAGAGGAAAGTTGGAAAGAACCCAAATACACGGAGGCTCAAGAGCATCCTACTAAAGAATGATTGGGTCAACCAGGAAATCAAAGAAGAATTGAAAAAACTCATGGAAACAAATGGAAATAAAAACACAACTGTTCAAAATCCTTGGGACATAAAAAAAGCAGTAATGAGCAGAAAGTATATAGCAATGCAAGCCTTTCCCAAGAACTAAAAAGGTCTCAAGTACACAACCTAACCCTACACCTAAAGATGCTGGAGAAAGAACAGCAAAGAAAGCCTAAACCCAGCAGGAGAAGAGAAGTCCTAAAGATCAGAGCAGAAACCAATGAAATAGAATCCCAAAGAATAGTAGAATAAATCAATAAAACTAGGAGCTGGCTCTTTGGAAGAATTAATAAGATTGATAAACTCCTGGCCAGACTTACCAAAAAAAAAAAAAGAGAGAGAGAGAGAGAGAGAGAGAGCGCGAGAGAGAAAGAAACTAAATTAATAAAATCATGACTGAAAGAGGAGAGATCACAACCAACACCAAAGAAATACAAACAATTATAAGAACATATTATGAGCAAATATATGCCAGCAAATTTGACAATCTGGAAGAAATGGATGCATTCCTGGAGACATATAAACTACCGCAACTAAACCAGGAACCTGAACAACCCATAACCAGTAAAAAGACGGAAGCAGTCATCAAAAATCTCCCAACAAACAAGAGCCCAGGCCCAGATGGCTTCCCAGGGGAATTCTACCAAACACTTAAAGAAGAATTAATGCCTATTTTCCTGAAACTGTTCCAAAAAATAAAAATGGAAGGAAAACTTCCAAACTCATTTTATGAGGCCAGCATTACCTTGATCCCAAAACCAGACAAAACCCCATCAAAAAGGAGAATTACAGACCAATATCCTTGATGAGCACGGATGCAAAAATTCTCACCAGAAATACTAGCCAATACGATCCAACAGTACATTAAAAGGATTATTCACCACGACCAAGTGGGATTTATTCCTGGGCTGTAAGGTTGGTTCAACATCCACAAATCAATCAACATGATACAATATGTTAATAAAAGAAAGAACAAGAACCATAGGATCCTCTCAATAGATGTTGAAAAAGCATTTGACAAAGTACAGCAATCTTTTTTATCAAAATTCTTCACAGTGTAGGGATAGAAATTATATACCTCAATATCATCAAAGCCATCTACGAAAAACCCACAGTGAATATCATTTTCAATGGAGAAAAACTAAAAGCTTTTCCCCTAAGGTCAGGAACATGGCAGGGATGTCCACTACCACCATTGCTATTCAACATAGTACTAAAAGTCTTAGCCTCAGCAATCAGACAACAAAAATAAATAAAAGGCATCCGAATCGGCAAAGAAGAAGTCAAACTATCACTCTTTGCAGATGATATGATACTTTATTTGGAAAACCCAAAAAATTCCACTCCAAAACTGCTAGAACTCATACAGGAATTTGGAAAAGTGTCAGGACATAAAATCAATGCACAGAAATCAGTTGCATTTCTATACACCAACAGCAAGACAGAAGAAAGAGAAATTAAAGAGTCGATAACATTTACAATTGCACCCCAAACCATAAGATACCTAGGAATAAACCTACTAAAGAGGTAAAGAATTTGTACCTAGAAAGCTATAAAGTACTCATGAAAGAAATTGAGGAAGACACAAAGAAATGGAAAAATGCTCCATGCTCATGGATTGGAAGAACAAATATTGTGAAAATACCTATGCTACCTAAAGCAATCTACACATTTAATATAATCCCTATCAAAATATCATCAATTTTTTTTCAAAGAAATGGAACAAATAATCCTAAAATTTATGTGGAACCAGAAAAGACCCTGACTAGCCAGAGGAATGTTGAAAAAGAAAATGAAAGTTGGTAGCATCACTATTCTAGACTTCAAGCTCTACTACAAAGCTGTCATCATCAAAACAGTATGGTACTGGCACAAAAACAGACACACAGATCAATGGAACAGAATAGAGAGTCCAGAAATTGACCTTCAACTTTATGGTCAACTAATCTTCAACTAAGCAGGGAAGAAGGTCCAATGGAAAAAAGACAGTCTCTTCAACAAATGGTGTTGGGAAAATTGGACAGCCACATGCAGAAGAATGAAACTGGAACATTTCCTTACACCACTCACAAAAATAGACTCCAAATGGATGAAAGACCTCAATATGAGATAGGAATCCATCAAAATCCTTGAGGAGAACATAGGCAGCAACCCCTCCAACCTCAGCCACAGCAATGTCTTCCTAGAAACATCACCAAAGGCAAGGGAAGCAAGGGCAAAAATGAACTTTTGGGACTTCATCAAGATCAAAACTTTTGCACAGCAAAGGAAACAGTCAACAAAACCAAAAGACAACTGACAGAATGGGAGAAGATATTTTCAAATGACATATCAGATAAAGGGCTAGTGTCCAAAATCTATAAAGAGCTTAGCAAACTCAACACCCAAAGAACAAATAATCCAATGAAGAAATGGGCAGAGGACATGAGCAGACATTTCTGCAAAGAAGACATCCAGATGGACAACAGACACATGAAAAGTGCTCCATATCACTCGGCATCAGGGAAATACAAATCAAAACCACAAAGAGATACCACCTCACACCAGTCAGAATGGCTAAAATTAACAAGTCAGGAAATTACAGATGCTGGCAAGGATGCTGAGAAAGGGGACCCTCCTACACTGTTGGTGGGAATGCAAGCTGGTACAACCACTCTGGAAAACAGCATGGAGGGTCCTCAAAAAGTTGAAAAAGGAGCTGCCCTACGACCCAGGAATTGCACTACTGAGTATTTACCCTAAAGATACAAATGTAGTGATCCAAAGGGGCACGTGTACCCGAATGTTTATAGCAGTGATTTCCACAATAGCCAAACTATGGAAAGAATCTAGGTGTCCATCCACAGATGAACAGATAAAGATGTGTGATATATACACAATGGAGTACTACGCAGCCATCAAAAGAAATGAAATTTTGCTATTTGCAATGACGTGGATGGAGCTAGAGGGTATTATGTTGAGCGAAATAAGTCAATCAGCCAAAGACAATTATCATATGATCTCCCTGATATGAGGAAGTTGAGAGGCAGAGCAGGGGGTTGTGGGGGGCAGGGAGGGAAAAAATGAAACAAGATGGGATAGGGAAGGAGACCGAGCATAGGAGGCCCTTAATCTCATGAAACAAACTAAGGGTTGCTGAGTGGTGGGGGCATAAGATAGGGCCTCTGGGTGATGAACAGTGGGGAGGGCATGTGCCATGGCGAGTGCCGTGAAGTGTGTATGACTGATGATTCACGGACTTGTACCCATGGGGCAAATAATACATTATATGTTAATAATAATAATAATAAAGAATTAGACCTATAAACAGAGAACAAGTGGTACTTGTTGGAGGGGAGAGGCAGGCAGGGGTGGGGGGCATGGGGGGGACAAATGGGTGGAGGGAGCGGAAGTCAGAGAATTCCAGGTAAGGAGTGAGTGAGTCAGGGTGTGAAAGGCACAGCACCGAGAACAGAGCTCATGGTGCTGTCACGGCGCGGTGTGGGGACGGACGCTGGCTGTCCTCGAGCTGAGCGCACCCTGACATACAGAGATGCTGAATCACGGGGTTGTACGGGACGGTCCTTCCTCACCTGGTCCAGTGTCTGGTCCACCCGCAGCCCCCAGGCCTGTGGCCACGTCCCATCAGGCTCTGCCTCCCCGGTCACGTGGCCACCGCCTCCCTGCAGTCAGGTCTCCCTCTGTTTCTTTCTTAGATGGACGCATGCGTTGGCCTGTAGGGTCCACCCACAAGATGCAGGATCATCCGCTCGTCTCAAGATTTTTAACTGAATCATTCTTGCACAGAGTCCTTTTCTGGCCACATAAAGTCCCACTCCAGGGGTTAGGATGAAGCTGTCTCTGGTCGCCGTTCTGTGGCCGACCACCAGGACCAAGCCTGAGTCTGGGGGGTGGGACCGAGGGCCCTTGGACTAGCCCAGTGGCATCACATCAACCTGCACATTCAGTTCCTTAAGAAACACATCATGTACATGATCTAGCGTCTGTCTCCACCACATTCCCAGTGTCTAGGCCCCTGTCAAGTTTCCCTGCTTCTCCAGAGCTAGAATATCTAGGCCCCAATACTCACCAGATACTCCTGGACACTCCAGGTGTTGGAGCCCACCCTGAGCCCCAGGCCCGTGGCATTTCCCCACCTCCCAGCACACCTCCCAAATGGCAATTCCTTCCTCCATGCCCTGCCCCCAAACTTCCTACACCCTCGACCCGCTGACCCTTCCTCCTGCTTTGCTCACTTCCAGGACGACCTCGACACCTCCCTAGTACCCCACCCCGCCAACTGCCGGGCTGCTTCCGCCTCTTCCTGTCTCCTGGGCCTGGAAGCTCTCCCAGCCACACACGTGGCCTCTGGGTACCCCCTGGGACCCACCCACAGCCTGATGCACGTGGTCCGGGCTGAGCTGGTATCAGGACCGTGAGCCAGACACGGCACCTGTGAGGGTGGCTCGTTGCCCACGGACATGCCATCAGCTGATAGCCGGGGATGCCCACCACAGACCTTCAGAGCCCGGAGCGCGGGTACCAGGGGTCACTGGCTCTTTGGCTCGCTAATCAGCCGGTAGGCGGTGGAGGGTGGGGTGGTCTGGTCTTGGCTTCCGGGCGCACAGCCACTGTTCCCTGAACTTAACCCACACCTTGTGGGCGAGCAACCATGACTGTTTCCCCGACAGGGGAGCCGGATGAGTCCGTGATGCCGCAGTAATGAAAGGGCTTGCGCGTCCGTGGGTAATTCTGCCTGCCCAGCATCTCAGGTGCCCAGCCTCGTACCCGACCCTGGGACAACATTAGGGTTTTCCCATCCCAAAGGCTCTGTGTGTTCTATTTTCTGTTTGCAAGCTCCTGAATGCCTGTGACAAAGACTCTCTCCTTGTCCAAAGTAGCCAGGCTCCTCTGAGCCCTCTTCCCCACCAGGACTCAAACTTGGACCTGAGCAAACGCTAACAGTGCACCTGAGAGCTAAAGGCCACGGAGGGAAGACCCTGGCCCCTCACCGTGCCTCCCTGAGAAAAGCTAAAACTGCCAGAATTCACGGTCTGTTCCAGCCGGAACCTCAAGATAGGGCCCCTGCATACGCTGGTGAGCAAACCGGTGGGGTTCCCAGGGGCAGCCCTGGATGAGCTCCTCCCTGAGCCTGCGGAGCCCACTTGCCTCCCTCTACCTCCTCCTCCCTTGCAGATGCCGGGTCACCTCCACACAGCGTGCTCTTGGGACCCTCCTCCCTGCTGTAGGCTGTATTCCGATTCAACCTGTCCTTCCTGCTTTGACTGGGGTCCAGCACTATTTTGCTTTTTCCGACACCTACTACAGGCAAATGGCCCTGGGCCGGGGCGGTGAACTTCTCGAGGGCAGGGAGCACAGCTCTCTGCTGAATTCCCCGGAACCCCAACACAGTGCCTCCTCCACCGGGGAAGGGGAGTGGGGAGGGGAGAGGAAGGAGTAGGAGGGGAAGGGAGGCCAAAAGGGAACTCACAGCTTATGAAGAACATTATATATTAAGAAAAATAAGAAGAAGAATGAAAACTGGCATGTGACTTAATGCTGGTGTTTCCGACTCGTCTTCTTAGCTCCTGGAACCGGAGGGATAACCAGGACCTACGAGCAGGGCAGCTCCGCTCGCTCGCAGAGCCGAAGGCCCCAGGGAGCTCCAGCTAAAGTGCTTTCAAGCCTTCAGCCTGGGGACCAGGTTCCAGAGCCACTGGGCATTCATTGTGTGTGGCCGGGCCACACCGTCATGGCTGGTCCTCACGGGCCTTCGGGAACACACTGCCGTGAGGGTTGACCATGCCAAGCAGAGCCCACGGCGGATGCTTTTACCTCTCACTTCAGGGGCTGCTTGAACTTGTGGATTTGACTTTTGGAAAAGGCCAACATATGCACAGACACTGATGAATCAGACAGACAGACGATCAAGCGGTAGGGGCCATCGGTAGCCCTGGGCTTGCGTATGGCTTGTAAGTCGACTTTGAAGTCATTTTACAAAGACGGGCTTCAGGAACTGTTTGGAACACAAAACCCAGAAATCAGTGGGGTGGGGGCTTTCAAAATAGCCCTCGCACTCTCAGGGGTGATCATTGTGATAAAAAGAGAAAATACTGTGCTGGCGAGGCTGCGGAGAAATTGGAGGCCTCGTGCCTTGCTGGTGGGAATGTGAAATGGTGCAGGCACTGGGGAAAACCATAGGTCAGCGCTTCAAAAGATGAAATGGTTACCAGTGACCCAGCAAGTCCGTTTCTGGGTGTGTACTTGGAAGCAAAAGCCCGGACTGCCCACGCTCATAGCAGCGGTGTTCACAAGGGCCAAAACGCAGAAGCAAACTTGGGTCCGTGGACGGACGAGTGGGTGCATAAAACGTGGTCTCTTCTGACACCTGCTACAGCGCGAATGATCTTGGAGGATACTATGTTGCATGGAGTCAGCAGTCACAGAAGGACAAATACTGTGGGATCCCACCCCCACGAGGCCCCTAGCAGAGTCAAGTGCAGAGAGACACAAAGGAGGGCAGTGGGAGCCTGGGGCTGGGGGAAGGGCTGGGGAGTCAGCGTTTCATGGGGACAGAGGGTCTGTTTTGCAGAATGAACAGAGTCCCGGAGTGGATGACGGGGATGTCTACACAGCAGTGTGAGTGGGTAACACCACTGACCAGTACTTTAAAAAGCTTAAAATAGTAAAGTTTGTGTTATGTGTGTTTTACTACAATAAACAAATTGTTTGTAATTCTATAGGTGAGAAGTCCCCTTCCTTCCTCCACCTCCAGCCTCCCAGCCCCCCACCACCACCAGGTCACCAATGTTCAAGGTTTGTGTGTCTGTCCCAAAGTCACGGGCAGGGGGAGCGGAGGAAGGGAAGGCGGATGGAGGAGGCTGTGGGAGAGGTGGGAACATGCATGTCATCCCAAATTCCAGACCAGGGAAGCACAAAGGGAGCCCACGGGGCCCCTCGAAGGAGCTGCGAGCAGGAGTGTGTCCCCCACTGCCTCCAGGGAGGGTCAGATCTGTCCTCTGAAAGAGACCCAGGTCATCAGTTCCTCGGTCTCTCCAATCCTCAGTTTCTCAGGCTCGGGGCCACCTCCCGGAGCATGGAGGGTTCAGATCCCACCAAGGGCACCCCTGAGCACCCCCTCCTCACTGACTCTGCAGGAGGGACTTCTGGTGGAGCCCCTGCCCCAGGGAAGGGGACCCACACGGCTGCACCTCTGGGCGCCACAGTCCTGCCAATGTGGCTCTGAACTCCACCACGGAACTTACTGTCTTCAGTGACACGGTCACTGCCCCAAAGCCAGAATCCTTTTAGATCTGGAGTGGGCACCACGGGCTCCCTTGCTGAGCCCACCTGAACCAGCGGACTTCAGCTGCCAGGGCCCCAGCCCCATCAAAGCCATGGACTGATGCTATTTTCAGAAGCAGGAAGGCAGAGGGGGCGTGCGGGTTGCAGCCACAGTGCCGACGGCCGTGTGGCCCTCGTGGGAGGGGACACCACCCGGTCTAGGCAAAGGCAAGGGGAAACCAGTAGGTGAAGGTGGTGGAAAGCCCTGTATTTAATGCTTTAGAGGCAAATTTGCCAAGGAGACCCAAGACAAGCCGTCCGCTGCCAAACCAGCCTTCTTGGAAGAGACCCTCGGGCCCAGTGATGCCAGAGAAACAGCGGGAGTAAGAGGAGGGCCGGCCGGACGCAGGTGTGTCTCCTGAGCAGCCAAAGGGGAGAGCAGAGCTGTCTGCTCTTTCTGCTCTCAAGGCTCTGCACTGGTTCAGTCCTCGGAAGCATGAGGTTGTCATGCTGGCCGTCGGCGTAGAGGGCACCGCAGCTCAGGGGGCCTGGGTGTCGCCGCCTGGGACACGTGGCTTGAGTGACCGACCTGGGCTCACACCGTCCTCCGGCTGAATGCAGCGACTGCGAGCCTTCCGTCATCCTGTTCTGGGGGAACCAACGGATGCCCTTACTTGGGTCTTCTCACCAGCGACCACTTGAGTGGAAAGATCCTCTCCCAATTTTTGTGCCCACCTCCGAGTGTCTTGGGGATTTACCTGGCAGGTGACCTAGCCAGAGCTTCTGCGCTTCCTTGGGAATCAGACGGCTGGACGGTTAGAGCTGGGCACGTTTTCCTAGCCTGGCTGGAATCTCTGGGAAAGCTTACTCCACACGTGCCATTAGGAAACCACGGCCCCAGCGTGAATTTGGAAAGTGTGTATTTTGCTACTTGAGGTCAGGTATCGTGCGCGGCATGTTGGTTCAGAGCAGAGACCTTGGAAGCAGAATGCCTGAGTTCAAATTCTGGCTATGTCCTTGAGCAACTTACCTCTGCGTATCTCAGTGTTCTCATCTGTAAAATGGGGATGATCTAAGCCACTCATCCAACGGCTATCCTGAAGATCACTGAGGCTTACCGTGAGCACCAGGTGGGAGAGGTTCTCGGTTGGAAGCCCACGAGCCTCTCCTATTATACCTGCCCTGCTCCCTCCACACACTTAGGGGAAGAGGTGTTCAGGATCTTTGGATTTCAAGAAGGAAAAGTGGTGTAGGTACTGGGTAACCCCCCACCCCCAGTGGGTCTGGTGCGGTCCTCTAGTAGTATTTCTGCAAGAGAGTCTAGAGCCTTCACCCTGAAAGGGATCAGTAAATGGCATAAATGATATTTTTATAGTCATGTCAGGTCGGAAAGGAGCCAAATTTCAGGTCAGATTTTGCCATCAAATGAGGTACAGAGAAAGCTTTTCTGTTTATTTTGGATTTCAGATTTAAAGACAATGGGTTTCCATCTTGCCTTGAAGAATGAAATGCATTCGTGGTCCCCGTGATAGGGCCAACCAGTGAGTGGGGGGTGCTGGCGGGACTGGGGGGACGTTGGAGAGCCATGTGGAAAAGGTGGGTGGTATTTGACTCTAGCGAGGTAGAGAACGTGTGGGCAAGAGTGCCCTGTTGTTAAATGATTTTGTTTCAAATCTTCAGGGGCCCCTGGGTGGCTCCGTCAGATGGACGTTTGGCTCTTGATTTCACCTCAGGTCATGATCTCAGGGCTGTGGGATCAAGCTCTGCCTCGGGCTCCGTGCTGGGCGTAGAGCCTGCTTGAGATTCTCTCTCCCTTTCCCTCTGCCCCTCCCCACTCCCACATGTGCTCTCTCTCAAAAAAAAAAAAAAAAGAAAGAAAGAAAGAAAGAAAGCAGGGTGGGGGGCAGGAGTCAAGCCAAGAAAGATGTCTAATGACATCGCCCAGACCCCCAGGAACTCCACTTGGGCAAAGCAAACATGGCGGCCACGTGCACAAGGCTGATGGTGCCTGCTGACGCCTGCGGGCCTCCCGGAAAGTCCCGGCCCTTTCCCTGGTGCGGCCTCACTCACACCGCCTTCTCCCAGGGCTGACTAAGCATCTGCGGTGTGTGGCCACGCCCAGAGCCCAGAGGATCCCGGGAGCAGAAGACGGCCGGGCCATCCTGGCAAGCCAACTGTCCGTCTTATGGCTGATGTGTCACAGTCCTGCAGCAAAGCTAGAGACCGGGATCTCTATTCCCAGAGTCACCGCCTTGACTGCCTGACTCTGGCATATGCAGCTGGTGTCTTAAAAAATAACTGACACGCTTCCTTCGGATGGTCCCACCGCTCCCATTGCTACTGTGCTTCCGAGCACCTGGTCAACAGCTGTCGCGGAGGTGTCCTGCCGAGGCAGCTTTGGTCAATGCTCTACCATTTCTGCTTTCCTCTTTTATTCCTTTTCAGTACTTACAGTGAACTCTCTCTGGTATAGTTTTAAGAGGGTAGGCTCCTAACGGACAGGTGATGACTGTTGCCACAGCCCAGATATTTTAAATGCAAGAGAGCCATCAGATTGTCCTGGGGACCCGGTCATGCCACACAGCTCCCACCGACCCGTTTCCTTTCCCCTCTGTGTTCTTCCACGCTGCCTCACGCTGCACCCCATGGAGGACGTGGGGGCGGGGGTCCTGTCTCCACTCGGTTTCCTGGCCAGAGATGTGCTCCAAGCCAGGTTGGAAGGCGGTGTCCTCTTACTTCTGTGTTACAGTGTGAACAGACAGATGCTGAACCGTGGCAGCATCTGTGTCCACCAAGAACACGTATTTCTTAAAAAGCTTGAAGCAATTGCTCTCCGTGGCCCACAAGGATGCTTCTTGGAGACGTACCTCCAGCCTGCAGCAACCTCAGGACAGCCCTGGCCAGGTGTATGTAGGATGTCAGGTCTCAGGAGAAGACCACCAGGAGAAGACACCACCACCGGGTGCCAGCAAACATCCTCCAATTTCTGCTCTGGAGCCAGGTTGGACGTGCAGAAAGCCAGAGACCTGGAGGACGCTGCTTCACCCCCGCAGAGGTGCCCACCCTCCATGGGTTCTGACCCACACCGGGCCTTTGGCCACTGCAGGTGGAAAACAGAGAGAGAGGTGTGCTTTCTGACGCCCAGGGCTGACACATGTGTGCTTGGATTCGGTTCTAGGAAGAAGTTTGTTCCGGCAACCTGACTCGGGTGCTATCTTTCATTAGATGATGTAGGCATGAAACTCTTCTGGCCGAAATTCCCACTTCTGAAGAGCTACTCCTGAGACCACAGTACAAGCAAATGCCGTGGCCCATGTTACACCCCAAAGGCAGTCCTGTTATTTTCCCCTGTGGGTGTAGTAGAGAGAATAATGACCCCCCCAAAACGTCCATGTCCTTATCCTCAGACCCTGAATATGTTTCCTTACAAGGCAACAGGGACATTACAGACCGGATTAAAGACCTTAGATGGGGAGGTATTCCTGGATTATCTAGGTGGACCCAGCATCATCTCCAGGCTCCTTATAGGAGGGAGGGAGGCAGAAGGGTCAAGTTAGAGGAAGAGGCAAGTTAGCAACATTCACAATGGTCAGAGAGGTGTAGCCAGGAGCTTGTGGAAGCTGGGAGAGGCAAGACTTCTCCCAGAGCCTGTGGAAGGAGCCAGCCCTGCCAGCACCTTGATGTGGCCCCTTTCCCACTCATTTCAGACCTCTGGGACTGTAAGAGAATACTCCTGTGCTGTTTTAAGCTACTAGATGTGTGGTATTTGTTACAGCCGCCACAGGAAACAAATACGGTGGTCACGCCCTGCTAGAGGTCACGTTTCATCTGAAGGCAAGACCGTGGATCCTCTCCACTTGGGTTTGAAACCGTCTTTCCCCTTGGCTATGAAGTTGTAGATATCGTAACCTGAACCCTCACACCTGGGGAACCCCCTGGACTGGGCCCAATCATCCCAGTATCTGCTCCATGGCTTCTGGTAGGTTAAAAATTCAGATAACTGTGGGGTGCCCCTCGTCTCTCCAAGTGGGAGTTTGTTAAAGCAAGGGAGGTGAGGTCCATGAGAACCCTTCAAACCCGGCTTATTCTGAACCCCTTCTTCTTGGAGACACCTTGCCCCCATCTCTAGAGAGCAGAGGTAGCCAGGCTGGACATTAACAAGAACCTCAGACCCAGGGGCATCTGGGTGTCTCAGTTGGGAAAGCATCTGACTCTTGGATGAGGTTCAGGTTGTGGTCTTACGGCTTGTGGGATCTCACCCCATGGTGGGCTCCACGCTCAGACTGGAGTTTGCTTGGATCGTCTCCCTCTGCCCCTCCACCTCACACTTTCTTTAAAATAAATAAATAAATCTTGAGAAAGAGAAAAGAATTTCACACCCATATGTCATTTCACACGGTGATTTTCCATCACTCTACACATACCAGCTCGCTGCAGGGCAGGAAGGGAAAGATCATTCCTGCTCTCCTGGAAGGCGAGGCTGAGATCCAGAAAAGTTCTGCTTCCAACCAGACCAGGGGCCCAGGCCTGAGGTCTAAGCCAACAACAGAAGGCTCCCTTGTCCCCAGGGACCCTCCCCCTTGAGCCCTCCTGGCACGTGCAGGGCAGAAGTGAGGCTCTGCTCAGGGGTCCTCGCCTTTCTAAGAACCCTAACCTGCTTCCTACCTCATCCTGTCCCCCCAGCAAGAGCTGGCAGCCTCTCTCCTTCTGCTGATGTGGGCAGATAAGCATTCCGATCTGCACTTCCCGCGCCCACCAGGCCTTTGGATGCTGCTTTGGAAATGCCTTTCCCAGGCTCAGCCCTAGCCTGGAGCCATGGGCTGGCCCAGGTCGGATGGCAGGTGAGGGGCTCCCCTGGACCCGGGAGCAGTGCATGTGTGCAGCCCTCCTGATGCTGGGCCAAGCCTTCGCCTGCCCTCTCCTTCAAGTCCACGCAGATCAGGAGGCAGGCACTCATCCCAGGCCTGTTTTAGCAAGAAGGGGAGTATCTGGCAAAGGTTATTGACTGGCACAGCTAGGATTTGAATCCAGCTCTGAATCCAGAGTCCAAGTGTGTAAAAGCTACCCTGTACCTTCCTGCCGATTGCTAGAATCTCTCAACTCCCAGATGTAGCGTTTTCTTGCCCTCACTCCTCACTCTGTCTCTGTTGAGTAGTCGCTGGTGGAAAGAGCATTTCCAAGAACACACACATCTGCCAAACCTTCTCCGGCTTGTCCAACGGCTCCAGGGGGTGGACAGGTGCCTTTGGGAACGCTCCTTGCCTAGCAGTTACTGTCAGAGCCCGACATGGGTGAAGCGATTATTATCCCCATCGTGGGAATGATGACGACACCCAAATGAGAACACAAAAAGTCTGCATGTTTAGGTCTTGCGCTATGAGGGGCATCAGTCACCATCATGTGTGTTCAGCAGAGACTCAAAGGCAGGCAGGGGACCGGGAACGCTTCATGGGAGAAAGCAAGGAGAGTTTATTGTGCCCTGGGTGGAGGCTGTCACCACGGGAAGCGAGTGCAGGCTCCCAGAAGTGGGGCATCCTTTGTGTTTTGTTAGCCCATATTTGACTTTCTCTGGTTGGTCCTAAATTAGAAGCAAGGACTCAAGTTAGGGAAGCTGGCACTCACTGACTGAGTTCTGACCATTCTGGGCTGATGGTACAGAAGTTGTGGTTCATTCTCTTGCCATGTATATTCTGGCCATTTCCTGTGTAGGGGAGGAAAATCTTTTTCCCTACCCTCTTAGGTTCTTGTATATTAAAGCCATCAATGGGAGGGATTTTCCTATGCATGTGGGATCCAACACAACAGTACCTGACTCCTGAAATGCTTATGGTCAAAAATGGACACCGCTAACTTTGGAGGAATAAGAGAAGGGAAGAAACAGCTTCGATGGGCTTCTTTTTCCGTGGGGAAAACAAATAGGTTTCTTTAGACAAAGGAGTTTTTAGGAGAACAGGCAGGAGAGAATTTGTGATAATGTTTGCTTTAACAGGTATGAATGGTCTTTCTGTCTTCTTCAGGGCTGTATGTCCCCAGGGAGGGGATATATGACAGCTTCATTTCTCAGAAGTTGCTGCTTTTAGTCAACTAAGGGAAGCTCCAAAGAGGCTTTGTTCTGCCTCTGTTGAATCTCAAATGTCTTAACTTAGAATAATCGTTATGCCAACTTGGGGGGCGGTTCCTGAATGGGTCCCCACATCTGTTTGTCATACAAGCTCTCACCATTTCCAGGATAAAGAAACTGAGGCCTTTTGCAAGCGCTCCTTAGTGGGAGGCAGGGCTGTTCAAGGTGGGGAGAAGTTGGGGGGGGGCGGATTTTGTAAATATGATGTCACAGAAGAAAGTCCTACCCACCCACCCACAGGAATCATCCCCGATGCTTGGAAAGCATGACACGGTTCCTAATTTTGAGTTGTTCACACTCTGGTGAGGGGAGACAGAATCATAAAGAATTAATTTTTTTAAAGATTTTATTTATTTATTTGACAAACAGAGATCACAAGCAGGCAGAGAGGCAGGCAGAGAGAAAGGGGGAAGCAGGCTCCTGGCGGAGCAGAGATCCCAAGGCAGGGCTCAATCCCAGGATGCTGGGATCATGACCTGAGCCGAAGGCAGAGGCTTTAACCCACTGAGCCATCCAGGCGCCCCCAGAATCATAAAGAATTATTGATGTTATGTTAAAAACTCCAGTTATTCCTTTTGTAAAATATCTGCCTATCCATCTATGCTTAGAACAGAATGTTGTGGTGATAAACACTTTCACCGTGTGCGAGATGAGAGCAACGTTGTTTCCTCCCATTCATTACCTGCTGGAGTTTCCAGGTTGTCTGTACCTGCAGAATTTATTGGGGGTGGTGGTGGCAGATTTTTAAAAAACCCTGTTTCCTTATCGCTGAAAAGGCTGATTGGTTCCCGAGCCCTTCCGCAGCTTTCCTAACTGATTCTTCCTGCCCACCGCCCGCCACTGCCCTGGGCGGCCGGCCCCCTGCAGGGCCACTTCACAAACCCAGGACGCCAGGCTCTCTCAGACCTCTGGTCCTCGCTCACCTTGAATTCTGTCTGGAGCATTTTCCACCTTTGCTTGGGAATTTCCCCCCTTACTCCCCCAAACCCAGTTTAAAAGTCTTCACTTCTGAATCTCACAGCATCATCCGTCTGCCCCCACGATTCTGTGAGCTCTTCCCGTGTCCCTCAAAAAAAAAAAAAAAAAGTGCTTTAAGAAGGATGTGCAATATCCGCCCCCCAGGAGGCACCATGATTTGTTCTCTCAGGCCGTGGTAGGTAGTTGCGTTGTTTCCAACTTTTGTATGTAACTGATGCTGTGATAATCCCTCTGGATTCGTAATCTTTGATCACGTCTCTGCTTTTTTACAATAGATTTCTAGAGTCCCCGGGTCACAGAGGAAGAACATTTTTTAAAGGATTTATTTAGGGGCACCTGGGTGGCTCAGTGGGTTAAAGCCTCTGCCTTTGGCTCATGTCATGACCTCAGGGTCCTGGGATGGAGCCCTGCATCTGGCTCTCTGCTTGGCAGGAGCTTGCTTCCCCCTCTCTCTCTGCCTGCCTCTCTGCCTACTTGTGATCTCTGTCTGTCAAATAAATAAATAATTTGTTTATTTATTTATTTATTTAGAGAGACTGCAAATGCACAAGTGGTGGGGGTGGGCAGAGGGGGAGGGACAGAGGGAGCGGGAGAACGAGGCCCTCAAGTCAGCTCCACACCCGGGGCAGAGCTGGGTGCGGGGCTTTATCTCCTGGTCCTGAGATCATGACCTGAGTCGAAACCACGAGTCTGCCACTTAACCAACTGCGCCATGCAGGCGTCCCCTAGGAAGGACACTTGTTAAGGCTCTTCCTACATATCTCAGAATTGCTTTCCAAACAGATCATGCAACTTCTTCTCAGGCCCCGGTGTGTAGGTGTATATGTCCCACCCCGAGTGGACGCCGTCATTTCAAAACCATATGTTGGTCTCATCGCTGAAGATGCCACTTCGGTGTTTTGATTTGCTTTTGACTCTTCGTGAGATTATATCTTTAAAAGTTGGCTTACTTTAAAAAAAAATTGGCTTCCTTTAAAAATTCAATTATATAGCATAGTGGTTCTAGGCTTCAGAGTCCAAGAGGGGCTCAGGTCTTGGCTCTGCTGATTAGAACCGGGGGACCCGGGGGAAATTCTGGCCTCCTTGTACATTAACAGACCAGGGGTCAGGCGGGCCCACTTCATGGAGCCCTTGTGAGGACCGAATCAACACGTACGTGCAAAACACTCGGCTCGGTGTCTGGGGCCAGGGTCTTCCAGAACCGTGACCTGTGTGATCAGCATTTTCGGAGTTCTGAGACTTTAGTGTTTTATGTGCAAATTGTATGATTTTTGACTGTGGGTTTTTGTTTGTTTGTTTGTTTGTTTGTTTGTTTTTGGTGGAGTGTGTTTTTCATACTCATTGGTAAGAGTTCTGCTGTATATCAAGGAGTTCAACCCTTTTCTTGTCATATTTATGCAGATATATTTGCAAAATTTTCCACTTATTTTGGCCTTGTATCATTTCTACACGACATTTTCCTTCTATGTAGACAAACATACTCATGTCTTTGTTGAGGATTCCTTCCATGAATTCTATGCCAATAATTCCTTCCCGGAACGGAGAGCCATGAAATAGTTTCTCTCCCTTTTTGGAGGGAAATCCCTGTGATTCTTTGTGTTCTCTCTTACATCCCCAGGCAGACTATTTTGGTCTCAGTTACCGGAGAGGATCACACCAGACCCTTTCACAGAACCTTTTGGGGAATAATTTTTTATGGACCTAAAAGCAGAAGGCGATGGGATTAGCTATGTTTTCAACAGCTTGCTGGCTCCCGTGCAGCAGGAGAGACCACAGCGATCTTAAACATAGCCAACAGGTACTCAGTCCTTCCTGTGGGCCGGGCTCTGCTCTGGGCCTTTGCACACCCTAAATCCCTCGAGCTCATGACCACCCAGAGACATGAGCTGGAGTTTAAGGAACTTACCCACAGTCAGAGCCAGGAATGGAGTCCAGAAGAAGGGGTGATAGACACAAGGAGCTGCATTTTTCCGAAGTGATGGTCTCCATGAAAAGCAGTGCGGTCAACCTAGACAGCAGCATAAGGAGGAGAGGTCAGGGCAGATGAGCGGATCTGGGACCTGACGACCCGCTGCCTGTTGGGGCACCGTTAGGAGGAGGGAAGTTAGAATCCCATCCAAGTGTGCAAGACCCTCGAAGACGGCACGCACCACAAATGCCCCCTTCCTCCGTCCCCACGGTTCTGGCACACTCGGCTGCCCGGGGCTGAGAGACCTGCAGTCTTCACCTTCCCAAACGGCCCAAGCGCAGCAGGCACTGGTGGGAGAGGGAAGGCTCTTCTTTCTCTCTCACCCAGGCCCCTCACACCTTTGTCCCCCACCCCGTCACCCTCTGCTTGCACAACGCCTGGCTCTGGCCCTGGGCTCCCGCACAGGCAGTGTCTGCGGGGCACAGCTGGTCATGCCTGACCTCCCGGTCACTTCCACTTTAGCTCGTGTTCCCCATACTAGAGGCCACTGGCCGGGCCCCTTCCGAGGATGGCCTGGGTCCCTGTGGTTGACCAGCTGCCCAAGCCAGACTGGCCGTGACCATGTCCATCGTGAATGGGCGTGACGTGCCCGCCGTCGGTGCCCCTTGACCCTCTGAGCAGAATAACGAGGCCCACTGCTCAGCGATGTGCAAAGGCTGGGCTGAGGGCAGAGCCCCAGGACTTGCCGCGGTGAGCACGGCCACATCCCCCCTCGGAGTCCCAATAGCAGGAGCTCAGAATCCAAAAGCAAATTAGAAATCGCCCATATCTCACCTTCTCCCAACAGCTCGCGTAGTGACTTTGGCGTCAGACGCAGTGAATTTGGGGAGCCCTCTCTGCTCAGACGAACAAGCTTCTCCATCCCGTTCTTCCTCCTCTCTGTGTTGGGCCACAGACGCTCGCGGCTCCGGGGATCGGGGAAGGGCCACTGAGGCTGTGCACCTGCAGGGCTGGGTGGGCGCCGGGCCTCTAGCACACGCTCGAGAAACACTCGCTTCCTAGAGCAGTTTGCCGCCTCCTCCGGGGACAGCCTGGAGCACAGGACCCCGTGCAGATTGGGGTCAGCAAGGAGCCCCACCAGCCGGCCCCGGTCTCTGCCGGCAGCTTGTCCTTGCGTGTTCAGGTCTCGTCTGCACCAAAGATCTTAACCCCAGTTGACTTGCTACAGCAGGGGCCTGAGCAGAAAGCCTGCGGTCACAGTATGTTCGCACCGTCTACATGTGGCCGTCCTGTGACATGAAGATCGTGCTCTCGGCCCTGGGCGGCGATTCCTTTTCTGGCTCCTCATCCCGGCAACCTCACTGCGTCCCCGAGCCGGCAGAGAAGCTGCCAGAAGGTTCCTCTGCCCCAGACCGTGGGCCTCCCTGAGCTGCCTCCTCTGCCGCCCTGGAGCGCGGGGCCTGTCCTGTTAGCCTGTCTTAGCGGATTGTGTACCAACGATCGCTCTCAAACCTCAGGCATGCGGCTCCTCTTGCATTTCCTGTCCAGGGAGACACCTGTGTTCCGTGACATCAGTTTACTTATCTGTCAACACAGCCGTGTGTCTCTGCTCCTCCGCCCTCCTCCCTCCCTGCCCCGTGCGCCACCCGGCCTGGCTGCCTGGGTGCTGGGAGCGTGGCCTGCCCTGGGGAGAACCGCAGGAAATGAACCGGGGCCGTGCGACGAAAACCAGGTCAGCCCATTTGTGAGCTTGTGCCTGTCCCCGCGCAACCAAGACGGAAGGCCGTGGAGATTCGTGGGGGGATTCGTGGGGGGCTCCTCACTGTTGGGTCTGACGTCGAAAGCCCTGTGTCCCTGGGAGGCCGTCTCTAGGGACGGAGTCGGGTCCCCTCGAGTCGGAGCGTCTTTCTCCAGATTTTCAGCTGCCGGTCATCAGAGCAGAGTCCCCTCCCCCCCCCCCCCCTACCCCCCACCCCCCGTTCCTGTCCCCAGCCCCGCCCTCGGCTCCGGAAGCACCATGGCTAGACAGCATGGCAGGAGAGATGCTCTGCCTTCCCTCCTTCTCCAGAAAGTCAGAGATGCAGTGACTCTCCCGTCCTCTTCTGGGGTGCGTCTTCAACGCACCCATCCCCCACGTCAGAGCAGCCCCGACCGCGTACCCTCCTGGGACCCAGTCCCGGGACGGCAGCAGCAGCGAGCCTCGAGGGCCTCCGAGCCTCCCTCCGTGAGCTGGGGTCGGTGCGCGCCCAGGGCCGTGTCACAGAGTGGAGGGACGCTTTGCCGACTCAGCAGACACGGGCTGCGGCGCGGGGAAGCGCCAGGTCCCCGAGCACGTTGCAGCAACAGGACCTGCCATTTCACCACCTTTGGCCGGCTCCTGGGTGATGCCCAGGAAGGTGTGGGGACTCGTTGGGCAGGTCCCCAGGAAGCTGACCGTGTTTGCCTTGGATCGCTGGGCTGGTCCGCAGCCTGCTGGCGCCACACCCCATGTGTCAGCCTCCGGGAGGCACGCCGGACTTTTCTACCATGCTTCCTGTTTTCACTACCAAGTGGTGCTGGGCCACGGCGGTGCCCGGAGAAGACCCCCCCAAGAACCTGCCTTGTGGGAAGGCACCTTCCACGCGCCCCAGGGGTCTTGGCCATCCCTCTATCACCGGCTCCCCATGCTGTGTGTGTTAACTCTTTTCCTTCTCCCCAAACCCCACTGATGGGGTCAGAACTCATCCAGCAAATATTTGCTGAGTACCCGCTCCCTGTGAAGGGCTGCTGGATGCACCGGGGACACATCAGGGAGCAGAGCACATGGAAGTCCCGTGCCTGTGAACCTCACATCCTAGCTAGGGAGACAGACCGCCCAGAAAACAGGAGACATGCATAGAGAATGGGCTAGAAGGAGCTCAGTGTGGCTGTGCTGAGCAGAGACGTGATGGGGGTAGACAGCAAGCCCGGGGGAGGGGGCGTTATCCCCACTTTACAGATGCGGAAATCGAGGCACCGATGGATGGAACAGCTTGGTCAAGGTCTTGAGGCTCACAATGCAGCAAAGGCTGACCTTGAGCTCTGAAATCGGAGACCGTTCTCTAAATGGGCCATCTCAAGCCTTTTCCCATAAAGGGCTAGGGCGTAAGTATTTTAGGGTTTGCAGGGCGCATAGGGACTCTGCTGCCTAGACTTCCTCTTTTTTTTTTTTTTTTGGTTACAATCCTGAAAATGCGTAAAAATCATTCTTACCTCTCTGTGGCACAAACACAGGGGCCTGGGGATGGCTCTTTGACCCCAGCTCTGAGCCACAAGCCTTGGGCACTTTCCCAATAAAGCTCAATGTTCTCAAAGCCCCACACAACCCTGGTGGATGGACGCGCTCTCATTTCACAGACAAGAAAATCAAGGCTCGGAAAAGTGAGATCGTTTGGCCGTGATCGAAGAGCCGGAATCTTGCCCTTCTGTAAGGCTGACAAGATTCAGACACGTTTTTCCTTCCGCCCTAAGCGTCTCACTTTGGACAGTGGTTTAAACCCCTGCTCTAAAAGGCAACATTCACGACTCCGGAAACAATTAAACGTAGATTGCCATATGGTCGGCAATCCAGTCCGGGCATAAAGCCGAAAGAATTGGAAGCAGGGTCTCCAAGAGCCGTCTGCACACCCATGTCCAGAGCAGCGTCGTTCGCAAGACCTGGAGAAAGGAAGGAATCGAGGGTCCCTCGAGGGACGCAGGGATCAGCAAAATGTAGAACCTACGGGCCAGGGAGTCGCCCTCAGCCTTAGAAACAAAGGACATTCTGACACCTGCCGCAGCAAGGGCGAACCTTGAGGAGGTCGCGCTCGGTGACACCAGCCAGAGACAAAGGGACCAATAGTGTGTGACTCCCCTAACATGAGGTAACGAGAGGAGTCGGATCTGCAGAGACAGAAGGTGGGACGGGGTGACAGGCGCGGCGGGAGGGCGTGGGGAGTTAGGGTTTCAAGGGGCCACCAAACCTGGAGCAGCTGGAAGGTAAGGGGACTTGGGACACAGACACACAGGGAGGAGGACGATGTAAGAGACACCGAAGAGATGGCCACGTGAAGACGGAGGCAGGGAGCGTGGTGAGCCGTCTACAAGCCGAGGATCGCCGGGGACGGCCGGCAGCCACCAAAAGCTAGTAGAGAAGCACAGAAGGGTCCTCCTCCAGAGACTTAAAAAGGAGTAGGGCCCCGCCAGCACCCGGATTACAGACTCCCAGCCTCCAGAGCAGCGAAGTATTACATTTCTGTTGTTTAAGCCACTAAATTTATATGATTTGTTAGGACAGCTCCACGAACTCCTGCAGAAGGTAAACAGCTCAGCTCGGATTTCTCAGCATGGGACCCACAGTCAGACATGGTTTTGTAATCTGATCAGAAGGATGTCCCTTCTGCATTCTCCCCCTAGGGCAGCAGGAACCCCAGGGACCCTCTAGGGACCCTGCTGCAGGAGACTCCCCCATCCAGTGTCCAAAGGAGGCACATTGGGGTGTCTGAGCAGGACAAGAAATGACAAGCAGGAAACCCATTGTCTGGCTGGAGAAAGCTTCCAAGCTCATTTGCTGCTTTAAACACCAGTGTTTGGGTTCCACCCAGAGAAAAAACAAGAAGACTGTGAAGAAGACAGTGAAGAGAAGAAGATAGTGTTGGATGGACAGTTTCCATTTCCGCCACTGCCCGTGTTGCTAGTAGGACATGTCGGGGCCCCCAGCCTTGTGAACTGGGGGCTGGCGGCATAACCGTAAATCCACTCGTACTGGTCTATAAATGTGCCAAAAGCCAGAGATGATTCCTACTTGGTACGTGTGCCTGTGCTCACGGCCACCACCATTGGTGCCGCGGGACACAGCAAAGAGGGGACTCTCAGACCACCTACAGTGCCTACCTCAAGGTCCACAGCACGGGGCTTGAGCTCCTAACACCAACTCAGAGGATACACTCGGGTGTGCTTACACTGATTTTCTCCAGAGGGGAGAGTACACAACTTTTACCAGATTATTATTCCTTCCTTTTAAAATTTAATTGTCTGTCTGGGGCGCCTGGGTGGCTCAGCGGGTTAAAGCCTCTGCCTTCGGCTCAGGTCATGATCCCAGGGTCCTGGGATCGAGCCCCGCATCGGGCTCTCTGCTCAGTGGGGAGCCTACTTCCTCCTCCCTCTCTCTCTGCCTGCCTCTCTGCCTACTTGTGATCTCTGTCTGTCAAATAAAATAAATAAAATCTTTAAAAAAAAAATAATAGGGCGCCTGGGTGGCTCAGTGGGTTAAGCCGCTGCCTTCGGCTCAGGTCATGATCTCAGGGTCCTGGGATCGAGTCCCGCATCGGGCTCTCTGCTCAGCAGGGAGCCTGCTTCCTCCTCTCTCTCTCTCTGCCTGCCTCTCTGCCTACTTGTGATCTCTCTCTGTCAAATGGATAAATAAAATCTTTAAAAAAAAAAAAAAGAAAGAAAGAAAAAAATAATAATAATAATAAAAATAAAATTTAATTGTCTGAAAATTCAAATTGTGTTGCAAAGCTTGTGATAAACAGTGGTTGTCACGACGCACCTTCCCACCTCCCATTCCCTCCCACCTTGAGTCTTGCTTTTCAAGTCTTTTAACAGTTGTTTTTTAAATCTTTACCTCTGCATTTTTAACTCACATACTTACGTTATGATTTCTTGGTTTTTCAGTTTGGCCACCACTCCACACACACTCTTCACCTCTTCCACGCTGCCCTCCATCTCCGTACTTTATTTATATTGCAATCTGTAGCCACAACAACAATTAGCACTGACATTACGATGACTCCATAAATACGCTTCCAAGTCAGCCAGTTAGGACACTCAGACGGCTTTTTCCTTCTTACGCAACTTTTTGGGTTTTCCTGGACTTCGTTGTTGCTTCACTTTTTTTTTCATATCCTTCATTTTTTATATACGACTTCCCAACTATTCCCCCAAGTTATTTGAGAAAGCTGAAAACCTCCTCTCAGCAAAGTCACACTGATCAGGTAATCATTCATTTTTACTTTGTTTTGTTGTTTTGTTGTGTTTTTTTTTTTTTTTCATGGCGACATCCCTTCTGGAGATCTCTGCCCTCCTGTATGTATCTGGACTGGTTGATCTCTTAGCTTGTGACACAGCTCTGCCCTCCTGAGGACTCCCTTCAACTTCAGTGAGAACCTCTTTTTAGCTTTCCATGTTAGCTATAGTGTGTCCTGTAACCTTTGTCTTTCTTTTTCTGGATTTACCTTCTTGCTCAAGTAGAACACCTTCCAGGAACCTCCTAAAAAAAAAAAAAAAAAAAAGGATGCCTGCAAGGTACGACTTGTAAATCTCAACTATCTTTGAACATCTTTCTTTGATTGCTTGTATTAATAAAAAATTCCAGGTGAAACATTTCTTAGTTAGAATTTAGCAGACATCGCTCCATTATCTTCTGCTTTCCAGTATTGCTATCGAGAAATTCTGATCTTCTGAATATTCTATTATTTCTGTCCTATAAATATGTATGGTCCTTCTTCCTAAATCCCCAGCATTTTGATCTTTCAAAATGACGTGGGGTTTTTTTTGCATTTATTGTTTAGAAACTTAGTTAGCTCTTTCGATCAGGAAACTTGATGTCCTACCGTTCTGGGACTGTACAGTTCTTGTATTGCTCCGTTGATGACTTTCTTTTCTTTTTGCTCTTTCTTGAGGCACCAGGTTTAGAGCATGTCTGGTTTAATTTCCCTGAGCTCTCTGCAGGGACAGTTGGGTTGTTGTCTGGCTCTGTGCAGCAAGGGAGGAGATCTTAGGGTCTAAATGTTTCATACAGCATATTCTCAGCACTTGATTTCTACAGTATTCACCCAACTCCTCACTTCCACTTTCAAAGATGCCTGGTGTCTCCAATTTCACAGCCATTCCGGAGATTCCTCGTGCAGGTCAGTGAGCATCAATTCCGCTTCGGTTTCCACGGGTCTGCTGTGCTGGCTCATCATCTATGGATCACATGTGGCTGCATGTAACAGAATTCCATCCAACGGCTCAAACAGCATTTTGATTCTCTTACCAGAACGAAGCAATCCGTGGCTAAGAGAGCAGCCTCCTGAGGCTGGCACTGTCTTCTACCTTTCTCTCTACCGTGCTTCTCAGGTGACTCCCATCCTCAGGGCTGTTTCAGGGCCACAGATAGCCCCTCCACCCCAGCCGCATGTCCACATTCCAAGTCAGGAGAAAGAGAGAAAAATGACAAAGAAGAATGAACGGTCCCAATATCAGGAACGGGATTTTCCGGGGTCCCCAGCAGACTTCTGCGTACGGAGTCACCCGGCCATCTTTAGACACAACGAACGCTGAGAAACAAGTTCACTGGAACACTCCTGCCAGCACTGATGTTGGGATTCCGTCTGCAGGGAGGAAGAGAGAAAGGGTTGGAGGAGGCCACGAGCATTGTCCGCCACAGGCCAACTGTGGGAATTTTCACGAACAGCCCTCCCCTGGCGCCTCCTCTCCCTTCCCTTTGTTCTGCTGAGTTGACCTCTTACTTTTCCAGTGCCAGTGTTTTAGAGGGTTTCTTCTGCAGGATCGAAAAATCAAAGTACATATTCAATCTACGATGTTTAACCTGATGCCCCAGGAAAGGTCCAGGCCCATGGAGCTAATTTGTTTCCTTGTAAGTCGGGATACTTCTTCTTTTGTGTTGAGTAGAAAGAACAATCTCACTCAGTCACTTTGTTTTATAACTTTTTTAAAAGATATTATTTGTTTGAGAGAGAGAGAGAGAGAGAGAGCACAAGCAGGGTGGGGCAGAGGCAGAGGGAGAAGCAGGCTCCTCGCTGAGCAGGGAGCCTGACATAGGGCTCCATCCTGGGACGCCGAGATCATGACCTGGGCTGAAGGCAGATGCCTCCCGGACTGAGCCCCCTGGGCTCCCCCTCCTCTTCATTTTTAAAGTGAAGACACTGGGTGAGGAAAGCATTTCCCATGGGATACTCTGGCAAGAAAACAAAAAGCGAAACAAGCATGGCAGAAAAAGATGAAGGGACAGCAGAGAAGCCCATGAAAAGATACTTGATCATTAATCATTAGAGAAATTCAAATAAAACCACAGTGAGATGCTATTACACACCCACTGGAGTGACTAAAATGATAATAACAACAGGAATAAGAATCACACAAAACCAAGTGCCCATGAGGAGGCAGAGCAGAGGAATAAATTGCTGATAACGATGCAGAATGGCACGGCCCTGGGGAAATCAGGTGGGCAGTTTCTTATTTAGTTAAACATATATTTGACCAAATGACCCAGAAATCCTAATCCTAGGTATCCACCCGAGAAATGCAAACTAATGTTTCCCCCGAAACCTGCGGCCACGTGCTTACGGCAGCTCTACTCACCCCCAAACTGCCCACGACCCTTATCCGCCTCACCTGATCGCTGAGCAGACTCCGGGGACCCACGGCGGGTGACGCTCCGCAGAAAGGAGGGAGCCACGGATACGGCCACGGCACGGAGGGCGCTCCGACCCGCGGCTGAATGAGACGGGCCAGAGGCTGCGGGCTCCGCGGAGACGCCGCTCTGGGAGGGGCAACACCGTAGGGCCTGGGAACCAATCTGTGGTTGTCGGGGCCGCGGTGGGAGGAGACTGACAGCAAACTGGGGGGTTGACAGCTGCGCTCTGTGTCCCGACTAGGAGAGCGGTTCTGCAGCACGTGCCTCCGTCAAAATCAGAATCCGAGTCGTCCTCTTTTTTTTTTTTTTTTTAAGATTTTATTTATTTATTTGACAGACAGCGATCGCAAGTAGGCAGAGAGGCAGACAGAGAGGCAGGCAGAGGGGTGGGTGGGTGGGGGACGGCTCCCCGCTGAGCAGAGAGCCGGATGCAATGCGGGGCTCGATCCCACATCATGACCTGAGCCGAAGGCAGAGGCTTAACCCGCTGAGCCCCCCAGGCGCCCCAAGTGGAGTCTTCTTGTATGTGAATTACGTCTCCGTAAACCTGACTTGTAAACATCAGTTAAAGTCAGAAACACCTGGGAAATGCTGCACCTGGATCCCTGCTCATTGAGTCCCTGAGCACCTGAGCACAGCCAAGGCACTGAGAAGTCCTGCCGCCAAGGCACTGAGAAGTCCTGCCAACCATTTAACCAAGAGGATTTGTTCTCCAAGTCCTTTTCCAAGTGACAGGCTTTAACGAGCCTCCGGATGATGTGGAGCCCCTCGGTGAGCTCGTCGGTGACCTTGGGGCGGTGTGGGCTCACAGCTTCCCTGCAGGGAAATCAGGCTTAGCATTTAGGTTTCTTTGAGAATAGCCAACTGCTCCACGCTTTTGTGCACGGCCTTCCCTCCAGCCCCACAGACCAAGAAGCAGGGCGGGCCGCTGGGAGAGGGAGGCTCCCACAAGGGAAGGAATGCTGAGGCCAGGCCTGGGGACAGCACATGCCCCTCCCTCGGGGCCTGCTGCCGGCCAGGGGACTGTGGCCACCCTCACAAAGGTGAACGCTGCTTGACCGCTCATGCCTAGGCTCAGCACTGGGCGTCCGTTGCACAAGACCCGTTGAAGGAGGCGTGGCCGTCATCTCCGAGCGCGGGGAGATGCGGCAAAGCCCAGACTCCCGGGTGCCCACGGCCTTCAGACCCCCTCGGAGGTCAAAGCCCAGCACCAGACAGGCCAGAACCATCTTTCCCCAGGTTTGGGCCATCTTCCCTGTGCGATCAGAGCAGGACCAGGTCCAAACTGCCGTGTCCTCTCCCAATTGCGACAGCTGTCCAGGTGCTTCCCAAGCACACGGAAGGAGATGACTCAGCGGGCAGCGGGGAGCACACACACGGAATCCCAGCTGCAGGGGACGGCGCCAGGGCCAGTGTGGGCGCTCCTTCCTCACTGGAGGGCTTCCAGGAGGAGGCCCTGCCCCTCCCCTCACTCCCCTACACAGAGCTTGCCCCCCCCCCGCCCTCCTGCTGGCCAGTCCAATTGCTAAAAATAGTCTCCCCTGCGGCCAGAATCAATGCCATCATATTTTCCACAGCAGGCATGAGCTTGGCGGACAATGGAGACGATTGTGCGGTTCTCGCCCTCCCCCACGCAGCTTCCCAGGGCAAAGGGAAACTTTCAAAATGGGATGGTGGGCACTGGAATCACACGGTGGCTCCCAGAGCAGGGTTGGGCAAGATTGTGGTTGCAACCAAGTCCTGGGAGAGGAGGTAACCCACTGCCTTTTTTTTTTTTTAATGCCCTAACATTTACATGCACAGGTTTGTTGTTTCAGAGCAAAGCAAGCCGGCCGGGGACCATACCAATAAAATAAGGGTCTGAATTTCATCTCCAAAGAGGTTCTTTATTTTGTAAGACAGGCTCTTAGCAAGCAAACCTTTTGCGTCGAGAAAATATTCTCAGAATGTTGATGGACACAGAACTATTTAACAAACTGGACCACATCATTGGGCGCACACGACGCCTCGTTCGAGGTGGCCTTGGAAGGGACACTTCCTCTCCCCGCACTGGGCGGATCCATCCTGCGTCCGCGCTGGGCTGCTCAGTGAGGCGTCAGCAAACCGCGGACACTGCTTCTCCCACAGCTCTGGAGACGGCAGTTTAGGACCTGGGCATCTGCGGGTCCTGGTCTCTCTGAAGGCTTCTGGGGAGGGACCCTTCCTTGCCTCCTCCAGCTTCTGGGGGTTCCAGCCATCCTTGGCGCTCGGGACTGGGAGACGCATGACGTGGGCCACGTGGCGGTCTCCGCCCAGCATCCGAACGGGGCAGTGCAGGGCCACGTAGGACACGCAGGGCGGTCCTTGCCACAAAGCACCAGACAGAGCCTTGAGCTGGTTCTGTGTGTCCCGTCCACCCCCTGCCAGGACCCGCAGAGGGGATGCTCCAGAGGAATGCGGGTGTGCATGTGCACGTGTGCGCATGTGCTCTGCGTGCGGGCGTGCATGTGTGTGCTCTGTGTGATCACGTGTGCCCTACATGTGTGCACGTGTGTGTGCTCTGTGTGATCACGTGTGCATGCCCTACATGTGTGCAATGTGTGTGTGCTCTGTGTGTGTGTGTGTGCTCTGTGCGGTCACATGTGTGTGCTCTACATGTGGGCATCCATGTGTGTGTTCTGTGTGTGCCCTACATGTGTGCACATGTGCGTGTGCTCTGTGTGTGCAATGTGCGTATGTGTGATCACTTGTAGTGCTCTAGCTATGTGCGTGCATGTGTGCACTGTGCTCTGTGCACGCACATATGTGCGTGTGTGCTCAGGTGTCTGTGTTCTGCATGTGTGCACATGCGTGTGTTGTGTGTGCACGTGTGTGCTCTCACTGTGCACACATGCGTGCGTTGTGCTCTGTGTGTGCACACGTGTGTGTGCGCGCTCTACATGTGCATGAGTGTGTCTCCCTGGGGATGCTGGTGGCTGGGCTGCCTCTCCAGCTCAGGCAGCCAGATTTATGGGGGGAAAAGGATGCCTTGTAGAACTTTAGTTTAAAATAAACATTTAACAGGATATACTTACGCTGAAATATTATTTGCTCTTTATCTCATACACCTGGAAGTCCTAAATTTTATCTCGCATTCTTAAAGCCGCTGCTTACCCTCTTGGCTCTTGGGTTGCTGGGCTGCCGACCCCTCCCCGTGAAACACAGCAGGTGTAGACAGGCTTCGGATTCCCCCGCGGGGACCCTGGACAGAAACACACAGAATGTTAATAGCCCTTCCCTCCAGTTAGTGGGCTCGCAGGTCATTTTCATGTCCTTGTTTATACTCTTCTAACTTTTTCCAACCAAAGTCCATCTCATAGAAAATATGTCAGTGATTCCAGTGACAACTGCTCCCTCCTCCTTGGCTCTGGAGTCCCAAAGGGCAGCTTGTGTGGGCTTAGGGGCGGGGAGGGGTGGACTTTGGACGCCGTGGGTCCCAGGGCCCCATGAATGATTAACCCTTGTATTGGGGGGAGGGAGCCATAGCACCCCTCACCCCCACCTCCCGCCCTGGTTCTGTCTGCTCACACCTTTCCAAGAGTTAAGGCACTGGCAGTTGCACGGCGGTCAAGGTCACCCAGGACAGACGCAAACCTGGCACCTGACTGCGTGGCCAGAAGCCACCCGGCCACTCTGGGGTCCCCTCCAGGACTCTCCACAGGAAGGGTCTGGCCCAGCTTCTCCAGGCCCTGCACCCCTCATGGTGACACGTGTGATTTCCTAGTGGGACGCTGAGCGACACTCACGGGGAAAAAACTGGACAGAAATACACTAAACCCTCAACAGCCCATCTTTCTGGCTCCTGGGCTTGGAGGCCTCTTTCAGTTTCTTATTTATACTTTCCAATTTTCTCCAGCCAACGTCTGTGCCTCCTGCGCCCTCCCCTTCCTGCCTTGCTGTGACCCCTCCCCGCCCCCCCGCCCCCAGAGCAGGACGGATCATTCTGGCTCCTAGAGAGAGAGTAAATACGTGGGTGTGTGCACGTGAGTGTGTGTGGTGGGGTGGGGGTGGGGGGACACGGGACTTTTGCTGCAGAGACTAGAGGCTTCAGGAAGCCCCCAACCCTGCATCTGTTGCTTTAAAGTTCTTGAATGTCCAGCAGAGGCTCTGTGACTGGCTGGCCAGTGAGCCGGAAGGCAAAGGTGCTGAGGGCTTCTAGAAAAGGTAACAAAGAGCTATGAGAAGAGAAGCCCATTGGCTGTCAACGCCTCCTTCCTGCAGTGGATGTCGTCCTGCAAGGTGTGATGCCTGGAGCCCCTGCAGCCATCTTGCCACTGTGGGGAAAGCCAAGAAAATCTCAGACTCAATACCTTCCTTCCACAGTATCTGACACAATGAACACTACGGCCTCAGCCTCTGAGAGGAATTCTGTTATTCACAGCCCAAAGCAACCTAACCACGACACTGACCAGAGCCATCCTGCGGATGGGCAAAGCCAGGAGGCCCGCTCTCTGCACTTGGTCATTCTGAGCAGAATTGGGCTGAGACCTGGCCTGACACCTTCCTACCATGGTGGTGGAAATGAAAACTTTGCTCCTGGAGATTTCCTTAAGGTCCTGGTTCTGTCAGGCACAACCTGTTGCTAGGGAGGGGCTACCTGGTTGCCGTGGAGACCAGGACACTGCGGTGGAGACGGAGCTTTCAGTGGGGTTCAAGGTTCAGTCCCAGGGGCCGGGAGGGGAGGCAGATTCCCAGGACCTCTGTTTACCAGCCTAATTGTTATCATTCACGCTCCGTAGTCCAGCCACCTTCTTGCTCTGCACTGGGTCTTTTTCTCTGGCTCCTGAATGCACCAGGCAAAGTGGCCGGGCACCCCTGAGGGCAGAGTCAGGTGCTGGCTCAGCACCCCAAGACGTGCAGGGTGGGGCTCAGGGAGAAGCCTGCACCCCGTCCCACCCCCCCACCCCCTGCAGTAGGACCAGGGCTGCAGGGTCCATGGAGCACAGGTGCTGTTCCAGGTCCCTCCCCACCCCGTCCCACCCCCCACCCCCTGCAGTAGGACCAGGGCTGCAGGGTCCATGGAGCACAGGTGCTGTTCCAGGTCCCTCCCCACCCCGTCCCACCCCCCACCCCCTGCAGTAGGACCAGGGCTGCAGGGTCCATGGAGCACAGGTGCTGTTCCAGGTCCCTACCCCCCCCCCCGTCCCACCCCCCCACCCCCTGCAGTAGGACCAGGGCTGCAGGGTCCATGGAGCACAGGTGCTGTTCCAGGTCCCTACCCCCCGTCCCACCCCCCACCCCCTGCAGTAGGACCAGGGCTGCAGGCTCCATGGAGCACAGGTGCTGTTCCAGGTCCCTCCCCCCGCCAATCTCCCGGCAGCAGGTGCAGCAGGCGGTGGGCGAGCGGAGATGCTCACGAATAACCTCCCGGTACCCGGCTGCTCCTGGTAACACAGACATGGCCTCACACAATCTCTTCTTTCATCCAACACATATTTCTCAAGGCTCCTCCAAGTCCAGTGTCTCTGCTCTCCGATGGTGGGCAGAGCAACGTCCCCCCACTGCCCTCCCCCAGCCCCCAACAGGGGATGAAAACTTCCGGAACCCAGACCCTGGGTAGGTTACTCTATATGGCAACGGGGGCTTTGCAGATGAGGGTCAGTTGAGGACGGCGAGCTGGGAGACAGCCCTGGGTTATCCAGGAGGGGCTGGTGTCCTCACGGGGTCCTCACGACAGGGATGCGGCAGAGACAGAACCGGCTCCAGTGATGGAATCGCTGGCTGGGAGCGCCCAGGAGGAGCCCGCAGAAACCAGAAAAGGCAGGGAAAGGACCCTGCCTGGAGTCTCCAGGAGGAACCCGCCCCACTGAAGCCTTGATCTTAACCCAGTGAGACCCAGTCCAGACCGACCCCAAGACGTCTAAGAGGACTCGCCCCCGAGGCCGGTGCTCTTCCTCTGGCTCTCCCTCCTCCCCGCAGACCCCCGCCATCCCTCCTGCTGGCTCCCGCCTTTCCTCCTTGCCCCTTCAGCCTCCCGGACTCACAGTCCTGGCTCTGAGTATGGACACCCCAGGTCTGACCTGCGAGCCCCTGCTCTAACAGGCTGGGTTTCTAGCGGGGACTCGGAAGCCGGGAGGCTTCCATCCCCGCACCGGTGTACCAGTAAGGTCCCTAAGGCTTGCCTTCAAGGTCTAGGACAGGAAACCAGGCTCCATCCGCGTGTGGAGAGGAGGCCTGCGCCCCTTGGGGTGCCTTTCTCCTCTGGCCAAGCCTCGCGAGTGTAGACTGAAAGTCACCTGTTCTCTGCAAACACCCCACCCCGGCTGGGGAACCACACAGCAGACATTTCTTCTCCCTCAGTCTGTAGCCTGAGAGTCCGAAGTTACGGTGTCCTAGGATCGCTTCTTCCCCTCCAATGATGTTTGCAAAGTTCATCCACGCTGCAGCGGCTGTCAGGGCTCCGATTCCTTTTTACGGCCGAATGACATTCCACAGTAGGGAGAGACCCCAGTGCGCGCATCTGCTGGTCGGTGACACTCGGGCTGTTCCCACTTCCTGCCTCTTGTGCATAAAGCTGTGGCCTCAGACGTTCCCAGACCGGTGTCATGTGGACTCTTCATTTCTCTCGCGTGCACGTCCAGGGGCGGATCTTCTGGGTCACACGGTAGAGCAGTAGCTACTGCTCTGCCCTGCGGTTGTCCAAGGCAGTGACCCCATCACCCACCCCCGCCAGTATCCAAGCCCCCTTCCTCACCCCGCCGGTGTTCTCTGCCTCTGACAGGTGCACAGTCATACCTCTTGTGGTTTTGACTTGCGTTTCCCCTTACGACGAATGACACTGAGCATTCCCTCGTGGGCTTATGGGCCATCTTTATAACTTCTTTGGAGAAAGCGACAATGATTTTGAAAAGGATCAGGTGGTCCTAGAGGCAGCAGGGTGTGGGACAACCTTTGGGGCTTTGGAGGCTGGACTCCTGGGTTTGAACGGGTCCACCGAGCTGGCTGTGTGGTCGGGAGCCAAGCACATCCCCCTCCGAGCTTCCTGGTGCGTAAACCAGAACAACACTAAGCTCCCGGGGGGTGGACAGGTTAGAGGTAACGTAGGTCTAGAATCTGGAGCTCAATAAATCGGTATTTATTATTTTGAAGCAGATGGGGGCCAAGGAGAAGATGGTGAGGGTGTTTGTGTCCTAAGTTTTCAGCCACGGCTCAATTTGCTTCCAAAAGATGCCGAGATCAGAGACCTTCATTGCTGTGTGACAGACCAGCACAGACCAGCAGCTCAGAATGGCCCCTGCTTACTTGCACCCAGCTCTGCAGCCCAGCACGGCTCCTCTCCCCTCCCCCCACCAAGTGGGCCACAGTTTGGCAACGGCCCGGCCCAGAGAACCCATCTCCAAGTTCACCCAGACCCTGGGGCTGCAGGACTGAGGTCCCCGTGTCCTTGCTGGCCTCCCTGAGGGCCACTCTCGGCTCCTGGTACCACAGGGGCCACTTCAGAATTCTGGCCCGCACGCCTTCCACCCGGCCCACGTCCCGCAGATCCGTCCCGAGAACGTGCAGTGGGCTGGGCTCCCTCCTGCGCCAGGCGTATCACAAGAAGGTAGAAAGGTAGCTGCCGCGCCTGCCTACACTCCACGTCCGGTGTAGACAAGACACCACGCGGGGTCAAAACCCGATTCCCAAGAGGCTGGGTGTGCGCTTCGAGTTCCGGAGGGTTGGGATTTCAGGAAGCCTCACACACCCACGCGCCTGCACATGCACACACACCACCTTCCCTCCCCCTCCTCGTGCATGTGAAAGTTCATCATCCGAACGCCTACTCCAAGCAAGATGCATGAAAGTCCCTGGCCCCAGCTCCTGCCTGGCGCACGCCCTGGGCCGCCACCCTGTCCTTCTCTGCCTGGCCACCCACAAGCCCTGCCACTGAGTACATCCAGCTCCCTGGCACCTGCCGGGACGGAGAACACTCGTCCCTGGTGGAAGGTGCCCCCTTTGTGGGGTTCTCTGGTGCTTTGGGGGAGAGATGTCCCAGAAGACGCCCTAGCTGGATCCTTCCATGCAGACACGTGGGAAAGCATGATCAGGGGACAAAGGCATCCTCCTACGGGGTCCGAGGTGGGGACATGACACGCCTGGGTGTGGGCCGGGGAGGCTTCCTGGAGAAAGTGGCCGTGCCGGTCCAGGAGGAAGGCGGGTGGGGCTGCAGGCCAGGCCAGGTGTACTGGGAGGAGGGGACAGGCGCAAGGCTGCTGGATCCCCAGGGGCAGGGATGGAGGTCTGGGATGGTGACCAGCCGTGGTGCTGGGGACAGGCTGGGGGGAGGGGGCCCTTCATGGGGCAAAGAGGCTGCTGAAGGATTTGCAGGAGCCTCAGGCCTGGGGGTGAGTCCATTTCCCTCACTTAGTTCCCTGCGGGGGGACAGGCCCAGGGGGATGAGACGGAAGGACGCCAGGAGCCCCTGAGCCTCTCAGAGAGGCTGTCCCGGCCTTGTCCTCACTTAACCCCAGGAGCCAATCGTGCTCAAAGGAAGGAAGGCCTGAAGCAGACGCCCCTGACCAGCAGCTCATCGTGGGCCCGTGGCCTTCGCACTTGGCGCCCAGAGCCCGTGGAGCCCTGCCGGCCCCCTCGTGTGTTCTGCCCCCTCATAACCCCTCCTGGCCTCTCTCAGCCCGTCGGCATGTGGCCGGGCTTGGCCCTGGTGCCCTGTCCCTGTGCTCCATGTGCTCCCAGGGCTCACCACGGGGCCGGTGGCCTCTGCCCCCTGGGGTCGCATCTTCCTGGACCCCATCACATGGGCAGCACCCCAAAGTCCTCGGCCCGTGGTGGCCAACACAAGGACTAGCCATTAAGGGACTTCATTTTTTTTTTTTAAGATTTTATTCATTTTTTTGACAGAGAGAGAGAGAGAGAAGGGGCAGAGGCAGAGGCAGAGGGAGAAGCAGATGCCCCGCTGAGCAGGGAGCCCGATGTGGGGCTCGAGCCCAGGACCCTGAGATCATGACCTGAGCAGAAGGCAGAGGCTTAACCCACTGAGCCATCCAGGCAACCCGGGACTTAACATTGTGAAGAGACCCAATCTGTCCGTTTTATTTCCACTTTTGCAAATAACAATGAATGTATTCTACATAAATGAGGTAATATAACGTCTTCGGTAACAGTTATGGAATGTGCCGGTTATGGTGAAGCCTGTAGAATGAACTTACTTGGGAGAAATCCAAATTCCAGAGCATTTAAAAACAAAGGTTTACACTTTTCAAATAACCAAGCATTGTTAGGAACATGTTATAAAAGCAAGATTGCCAGATACAGTACAAGGCACCCAGTTAAATGTGAATTTTAGATGAAAAAAAAATTTAGCATATCATTTATAAATAATAAAGTACAAATACAAATTATAAATATTCAGACTTTTATAAATCTTTATAAACTATTTATCAACTTTCATAAGTCCCATGCAATATTTGAGATATCCTTACACTTAAAATTATGCATCATTTTTAGAACCAATTTCAAACACAATGTTAGTAAAAAGGAGTATGATGTTCTAATAAAAATTAATAAACTGTATGATGCATAACTTTTTCCTATTGCCTTACGCAATATTTGGGACATACTTTAAAAAATGATTCATTGTTTGTGGGAAATTCAGACAGAACCGGGCAACCCCGTATTCTTTCTCATCCAGTGTTTTTATTTGCTAAGCCTGTGAGGAGCTTTAATGAGCCCGTGATGCCCGGGCACGGGCCTGCCCTTTGTAAGAACCGGGTGTGTCTGGCCACCACCAGCAGATCACACATTCCCCGGGGGCTGCACGGGACAAGCCAGCATCCACATGCTGGACGAGGCCATCTGAGAGGGATGGGGGCATGTGGCAGGTGCACTGAGCCTCACCCCTGCTCTGGACCTTGGGCTTCAGCCCTAGCCTGCTCTGTAAATCGGGGGCACCAGGTCCCTCCCAGGCTCGCTCCCCACACTCCCATCCGTGTTTCTCACATGCAGATGGATCAGGCACGAGTCCAGTGGGAGAAGGTGAAGCCATGCCCCCCAACGGGACACAGCCCAGGACGTGCCAAGCCTGGATGTTGGGGAGACACCTGCGATCCTGTCCCTTTGGGGCACCTCCCTCTGTGAACGAATGTCTAGCATCCTGGCAGTGGCTCACAGCAATCTGGATGTTTTCCACCCAAGCCCCCTTCTCGTGATGCTTGCCGGTCTCCTTTCTGGAGGGTTCTGGAGTTTTCACAGTTTCCCTAAAAGCCCATGTTGAACTGGCCAAGTCAGAGGCATCGTGGAGGATGGCGTGGGGGGAGGGGGGCGGTCTCACAGCCCGGGGCCTCTGGGCCAGCGCTGGGTCTCGGGCCTCTATGGGCCTCCCTCCCCACTTCCCCGTCTCCCTGCCACCCTGAGCCAGGCTCCTCCCGGGGGAGGAGAGCAGAGCTGGGAGCCAGGCCGACCTGCTGTGATGGCGGAACAACATTCAATCCCCTAAAACGTGTGGAGTGAAATGGCCTTGTCGGTGGTCTGGGCCTTACTTTCCCTCTTGCCCTCCCCCTCCTTCCCGCTCCCTGCCCCTGCTTCCATCCGTTCTTTGATTCTCTTTTTGTTTTTCCTTCCTCCTTCCTTCCTAAAGCAACCACAACCAGAACGAAGCAGAAGCAAATTCCACGCCATAGAGAAGTGCTGCTAATCGAGGACAACGAGGGCGTCCTCTGCCGGGACAGAGGGGCTGGGGCCATTTCTTGGGGGACATGGCAGGTGGCCTGAGGGGCAGGCAGCCCTGCTTATTTGTGGCAGAGAGGCAGGAAAGCGTGTCCCAAGAGGGAAATGCAAGAGCCAAGGCGGGGCAAGGAGGAACATACTTCCTGGGAGCAGATGTGCCCCCTCCCTGGGGGCTGGAGGCTGGAGGCTGGAAGGCCAGCTGGGCTGGGGCACAGTGCCCTGAGCCTGCTGAGGTCTCCCTCACCCACTGGAGGATGTGACACTCCCTGGTTGTGCCCCAGAAACCGCTCTAGACCTTGGGCTAAGGCCTGGCAGAAAGCAGAGGGCTAGTTCTAAAAGCTAAGCATCAGAGAGGCAGGAGGGCAAGGCTGAGGGATACTGCAGCAGTCCTAGCCCAGATGGCTGCAGGACACTGGTGCCCGCAGTAGAGACAGGGAAAGAAAAGGCAGGTGCGGGGTGGGGGGGGAAGGGAGGTGGGGGAGACTAACCCTTACAGGTGGCAGCCCTCGGGGGTCCCACGTGCCAGGCACTGCAGTCACCTAGGAGTCAGCCCCAGGTCTCCCCGACACCCAGACCTCGTGCCCTTGACCACAATTCTCGCTGTGTGTGAGCACCCAAGGCCGAGGCTCCCACTGCTGTCCCTGGGCCTTGACACACACTCAGGGTCCTCAGTCGGGACAGACAGGAAGCCCACCCCCTCCTTATCCCCCAGGAGTGGCGGCATCGGCTTCCGTTTTAGGGAACAAAGTCAGGGCAAGCTGGCCCCTGGCTGGGATGCCCAGACTCCAGCAGGCCCTCAGAAGCTTCCCTCCAAGGTGAGGTGGGACCCAAAGGAGCCCTTCCCCTGGGTGGACAATGCAGGGAGGCTGGCTGGGAGGACAGTGGGGAGGCTGCCGGAAGGTAGAGGCCGGCCTGCCCTGGGAAGGCCTTGCTGGGACAGGTCCCGACAGGCCACCGCCAGCTTTGATAAACAAGAGAAAAATGTGCCCAGATAAGTAGAAGCGGTTCTGGTGACTTTCCTCCCCGGCAGCTGTGTGGTTATTGGCTGACTCTTCCCACCCGATGCTCCTCTCCAGAGGGGAAGCATGGCCCAGCACCAAGTGGGGCCCCCAGGCCACACCGTGTCCCTAGGGAAGCTGGTCCCTTCGGGCCCCTGAGCTCACCTGGATGCCAAGCAAGGACAGAGACACCCATCCAGTGGCGGGGGGGCCAGGAGGAGCCTGGGTTGAATATTTAGCAATCTCAGGTCACCCTTAGTGGCCAGGGCTGCTCGTAAGGGTCAGGGGAATGTGACCGTTAATTTTATGTGTCAGTTCGGCTGGGCCAGAGTCTCCAAACATTTGGTCAATCATTATTTCTGGATGTTACTATGAGGTGTTTAAGGATAAGGTTAACATTTTAATCTATGGACTTGGAATCAAGCAGATTGCCCTCCATAATGTGAGTGGGCCTCATCCAATCAGTTGAAGGACCTAACAGAACAAAAACCTGACTTTCCCCGAAGCAGAGGGCATGCTGCCAGCAGGTGACCTTCAGACTCAAACTGTGACACTGGCTCTTCCTTGGGTCTCCAGCCTGCTGGCTCACCCTGCCGCTTTGGGCCATGCCAGCCACCATAATTGGGTGAGCTGATTCCTTAAAATAACCCCCTTAATATTTATACATCCATCTCCTCTTGCTGTGTTTCTCTGGAAAGCCCTGACAAACAGGGTGTAGGAGGCCCGCTGAGCTGCTCCTTCCCCCACAACCAGGAAGAAGTTCAAGCCTTTGGAAGCCTCAGACACCCAGCTCCCCAGGCTCGGCCAGGGGTGATCTTTCAGCCTTCTAAATGGGTCAGATTTTGCCCAAATAACCTGGAAGACCCCTCCCCCACTGACTATGCCAGCCCCCTCCACCCTCAACATGCCCACGGCCAGAGTGGAGACCGTCATCTCCATGACTGTCACTGCTAATAAACACAGCGTATGTGTGGCTACACAGCGCTTCACCCCCCACGGGATCTGCGTCCATCTCCTCTGCCTTCTTGAGAGCCTTTCTGTTTTGCTGTTTTAGAAGCACTCCCACCGGGGCGCCTGGGTGGCTCAGTGCTCAAGCCTCTGCCTTCAGCTCAGGTCATGATCTCAGGGTCCTGGGATTGAGTTCCACATCGGGTTCTTTGCTCAGCAGAAAGCCTGCTTCCTCCTCTCTCTCTCTCTCTCTCTCTCTGCCTACTTGTGATCTCTGTCAAATAAATAAATAAAATTTAAAAAAAAAAAAGAAGCACTCCCACGAAAGCTGTGGTTTGGGGCCCTGCCTGAGCTGCCCCTCTCCCACCAAGACAGAGGTCCCATCGCGGAGTTTGCCTGGGGAGGAACGCTTGCAGGCAGGGAGGAGGGTGGGGACAGGGAGAGCTGAACAGCCACCTTGGTGGGAGCCCATCCTCCAACCCAGAGAAGTGGGGCCCCAAGAGTTTCTCGACCTTCTGGGGAACGGCCAGAAAGGGCTGGGAGGTTCATGCCTCATTAGCAACTTGCTCCAAAAAGGTCCAGAATTCACTCTGGGGGTGACCCCAGGATGCTCCCTGTCTTCACAAAGCCCATTTCCCACCAGCATCCAGGTGAGTCCCAGCGGCCCAACCCTTACAACCTCCAGCATGCTGGCCTCTAGGCCCATTGCCCAGTGGCCACATGGAGGTTCACTCTCCAGACTGGGGATCTCTGGGCTTCCTTCCTTCGCTCTCCCCAAGGCCAGCTCTCTCCATCACCCACTGTCCTTTGGAAGGTGAACAGAGCGACAGGGAAGGTGGTGGGCTCTTTATAAACAAGAGGAGAGGAAATGACCCATGGTGCTTGGCAGGAACACGGTCCTGGGAGATAAACACAAATCCAAGGACGGAGGAAATGGATGAATGAGTGAACGCTGAGTCTGGCTTCTTCATCTTGCACAGCTGGGTTCCATGACTTTAATGCACCTGTAAAAGCAACTGGGCAAATCATAAAATAGTCATAGAGTTGATGCAAGGAACTCAGTTCCTGGGAAGCCGCTCCGACAACCACCTTATTCACAAGAGGGACTTGAGCCACGGCCACTGGCTCGTGCTCTTCGGGTTCTGGCTTGTCCTCCGATTTGCTTCTGTTGAGGAGTCAAGATACACTTGTTTCATGTATTGACGTGAAGTGCACATGACACACAGGAAGCCATTTCCAAGTAAAAATCGGGGGCAGCACGTTCGCAACGTTGTGCAACCACGGCTCTGTCTAGCTTCTGCATCTCCATCCTCCAACGTGACCACCCTTGACCCATCCCACCATTTCTCCTCCTTCCCCATCCTCTGGCACCTGCTGACCACCCACCTGTCTCATGGATCTGCCCGTTCTAGACATCTCACGTACGTCGAATCGTACGATATGTGACCTTCCATCGGGACTCCGCTCTTTTTATAGCTGACAACATGCCGGCGACTGGGTAGAGCACACCTGTCTATCCATTCATCCACTCATGGGCATTTGGTTGTTTCCCTGTTTGGTGCCATGAGCACAGTGTACGTGAACATATTTGCATCCCTACTTGCAATTCTTTTGAGGTATGTACCACCTGTGGTGTTCCACCACCCATAAAACTTTTGATCTGCTCTGTTTTCAGGCATCAATCCTTGACCGAGGACACCAGGTCAGGACAGGCAGGGCCAGGACTGGGACTGAGGTGTCCTGACCCAGTACTGTGTGTTCCGTCTCCATGGCAGCTGCTGCCATGATAAAGGTCCCCATGCAAGGCAATGGAAGGTGTGTTTTACTCACTAACACCCAGGCAGGCCACAGGCGGTGTTGGCAAAGGTGGGGCCCCATAGCCTTCCACCACCCACTGAGGCCACGTGAAGTAGATGGGTTTGCCCGGTTGGGGCCCGAAAGCAGGATCCCACAGTCCGAGGCAAAGGCTTTTGCTTCCTTGGGAGGCTAATCTGGAGTCTGGGTGGAGGGAGGAGAGCAGGAGGAACGAGCTCAGAAGGGAAGCCCCACCCAGTTACTCAGAGCCAAGTAAACATCTGTGATTCCCACCCGGGGCAAAAGGGATGAGGAGGAAAGTTCCCTGGCCATGTTGCCTTCCCAAGAAGCCACCGCAAGCCTTTGAGGTGTCTCTGCAGGGAGGGGAAAGCTGCCGTGGACTAATCACAAAGCCGGGCGACCAGGTCTAAATCAGTGGGGCAGGTCTTGGGGTCAGCCAGGATGTACAACAGGGCCATCACTGCTATGCACCCTCCCTTTCCCTGTGTGAGAGTCCCGAAACTCTCCATACCCACCCCAGTCACCGGCCACGGGAGATGCTGAAGAAAGTTTGTTGTGTGGATGGTGAAAGTCACGGAAGCTGCCCTAAAAACTGAAAGCAGATCCCCTTGACCTGGGTACTTCAGCATCCCACAGGAAGAAGGTGTCCCCTGCTCACGGCTGGCCCATCCTGGGCTCACTCTCCCAGGCAGGCGGCCCGTGTTCAAATCTTGTCACCCTTTCTTCTCGCACTTGCCCATCACACGCTTACCCACCACTGGTTTACCTCTTCTGTTTGGTATTTTAGGTATTAATTTCCAGCTATGGAAGATGAAGATTCAGCTTGTTCACAACAACCCTGCCCACGCCCATAGCCACTCAGTGAGTCATGCCACCACTTACACTGTTTCTACACCCCAGTGATGGTCAATAGGATGAGACCCGCCCCTTGCCTGTACGGGCTCAGATGAGAACTTCCCTACCGCACAGCCAGGAAGGTCAGATAAAATGTGGCACTCCTCTTAAACGACCAGCTAAAGTAAAGGGGTGAAACCTCCAGTGGCCAAAAGAGACAAGAGATATAAAGGCCAGCGTTGTCTCCGCAGGCTTGTGTGATACCCTTGAAGGGGCCCCAAGGGACCATGACGGCCTCCAGCAAAGGGAAAACACCCAAAAGCATGGGGATCTCGGCCTGTGCTGTGGATGGGAAAAAACATGGCCCTTGGGAAGTGGTAGTGTTGGCCCCTTCTCGGCCCTGGAATCCACACGGGGTGATCACAGGCTGGCAGGGCAACCCCAAGTCTGAGCACCACGAATCCCCAGCCTGAGTACAGCAGACTCCCACGGGCATGGCCCCACTGAACATGAGCTCGCAATCCAAAATTATGACACGCAAGGAAGACAATTCGGCTGCAGACCCGACAAAGACAGAAATGAGATGCCGGAGAATCTCAGGTAGTAAGATGCTCGGATAATGGCTTCTGGCAAACCCACTGACGGTTACTCCAGATGCAAAACATGGAACTGAGCACAAGACCCTGCTGAGGAAAGCAAGGCATTTTGGAAGGAATGAAGTAGAATTTTTGGAAACGAAACACACAGCGACTGAGGGAAACACGCCCATGGACCGGCTAACTTCAGACGGGATGCAGGCTCCTCATGGCCGGGTCAGCTCCACTGGGCAGCAGCAAGATGCTCTAGCTCCCGCGTGGCAGCCGGTGGTGCAGGGAGTAGCACGGGGAGATGGGAGCGAGGGCAGGACGCGGACACTGAAGGAGAACATCAGAGCACTTTCCTCAGCATGTCGGTGGTGCTGTTGTCTGTCCTCCAGCTTCTCCTTTGCTGTCTCAAAGTCTGAGACTGTGGATGACGCCCCCCAGCCCTGGGGAGCTCTCAGGACAGCCTCTGAGCCCCGTCCTGCTGTTCCAGGGCACTGTGTCTGTGCACGCGCTGCCGCCTCCACCACAGAACCCTGTCCTTCGGCTCAGGGATGCCTCCTTTTCCCTCTGTTGCCAGGACCCCTGCCATGGGGTGGCTGCACCACCTGGAATGTTCTTACCGTTCTTCTTTTAAGAGTTTTATTTCTCAGGGTGCCTGGGTGGCCCAGTCGGTGAAGCATCTGCCTTCTGCTCAGGTCATGATCCCAGGGTCCCAGGCTCAAGCCCCACATCGGGCTCCCTGCTGAGCAGGGAGCCTGCTTCTCCCTCTCTCTGCCTCTCTGCCTACTTGTGTCTCTCTCTTTCTCTGTCTTTCATGTAAATAAATACATAATCTTTTTTTAAAAAAGAGGTTTATTTCATTACATTTACAAATTTTTCCATTTCTATTCTCTAAATGTTCACACACATACATGCACACGTACACACTCCCGTTCTGCTTGCCATTTATTTAAAATGTCCTGTTTCTCTCTGAAAGAGTTGTAGATTATAAAAACTTTTCTCGGGGCCCTTCGTCCCCACTTTCTCTTTGTTCCCTGCTTGCTGGGGGGTTGGGGTGCTGTCTCTGCCCCCTCACAGGGAGTCTGGTGGGCTCCCTGATCCCCTTCCAGACACGAGTTAGTAACTGATGTTTGCAGACCCCATGTGCCCGGGGTGCTGATTGACAGGGGAGGGTCTCGCCGGATGATGGGGGTGGGCGGGGCTCTGCCTGTCAGGGCAGTAGATCTCCTCCCCCGAGAGGAGCTGGGTCCTGAGACAGGGGTGAGGGCTGGAGAGCGGGGTGGCCCGGTCCTCACCCTCAAAGATGTGGACTCAACTGGATCTCCTCCACAGAGCCCCTTCCCCAGCCCCACTCCCCCTGTGCCAGAGTCACGGGCCCCAGGGACACCCAACTCAAGCTGGTCCTGTCTTTGGAGTGGGGTAGGGAGAGAGCCTGCAGCAGTGCAGGGCAGGGTGGGGAGAGCCATGGGCTAACTGCTCCGGGAAGCCCCGTCAGCGGTCCCCACCTCCGCCCCATGCTTCTCCTCGCCCTCTGGGGGCTGCGGCTTCACCCCTGACGGCTGACTGTGCTCTCACCGGATGCAGCGGTCACGACGTGACTCTGTCAGAGGGCGCTACGTTTTCTAAATGCTCGTTCTCAGGCTCTGGGCTTCTCTCTCCGTGGAGCGGGAAGGAGGAGTTCACAGACCACGCAACCGGCAGGCAGCCCGATTCCTGCCATCTCCGGTGTCCCCCAGCCCGTGGCGGCCCCAGGTGGACCAGACAGGCTCCTCGAGACACACAGGTGTCTGTTTGGTCTTGAAAACACAACCCGTGTTTGCACGCTCCTCTCTTGAAATGGGTCTATCGATGCCTTCCAGATCCTTCCCTCAGGAGGAAGGGCTCTGCTCTTCTGTCCGCCCCTTCCCTCCACCCTGGAAAGACCAGCTCAGCCAGCTCCTGTCTCCCCGCTCTGAGCTCACAGAGCCAGAGTCTGGGGGCCACACTGCCGGCACTCCACGACTCTGCATCAGACCCCCCCACCTCTCCTTCCCCCACTGCCACTACCCTGAGGGCAGGGCGGGGGAGGGGGGTCTCCTGCTGCTCTGAGCCCTCCCAAGGGCAGAGCCTGGCGGCCCTCACAAAGAGCCTTCTCCCCGCCTGGCTTTGTTCCTGGGAGGCAGTGGGGAGACAGAGGCAGGGGAAATTCTCTCCTGGGGACCTGCCTGGGCTTTCACCATTCACCAGCCTCTTCCCACAGCCACCCAGGAAAGACAGAAAATCGAGGTCCCGTGGCCACAGCCACCCCTGTGATCCACTCTCTGCCCAAGGGCCACGCCCACCCCCGGCCGACCCCACTCGGTTTCCTCCACCTGCCACCTCCCCTGGTCTCGTTTTTCTAGCAGCACAGCTGGTCCGGGAGGAAGAGAGTCACCTGCGGGGAGACCTCATTCTTGTTAGTTGCCAGAGGGACAGGCTTGGTGCAACCTCTGGGCTCTGTTCCAAGCGGCAGGGTCTGACCCAGATGCTGTCATATAAAAGGGGGGGAGCGCGCCCTGGGTCCCCAGTCTCTGGGGTGGCACCACTCACACTTGGGGAAAGACGACACAAACTGCGTGTGTTGTTTTAACTGCGCCTTGCCCTGCGTGGGGAGTAGTGAGCGGAGAGCAGCCTGCTTTCCCCGTCCCCAGGGCATTCTCTCTTCCTCACCCATCATCGAAACACACTCCCCAAATCTGAGCGCCCTTCTTTTAGTGCAAATATTTTTCATCTCGATCTTGGCACTTTGGTTCGGCCAGAAACACAACTTCCTCTATGTTAGGCTCTTCATCATCATGGCCCACAGCAGCTACCCACCTGGGAGGCTCCAGAACGTTCTTTCCCTCCTGCACACAACAGAGTGGCTACTCCGAGCAAGGCAGCTGTTCCTACAGCCTCTCCCCCTTAGTCCGTACCTTCGTCCCCTCACTTAGGTGGGTGGTCTCTCAGGTGCCGCTGGGGTTAGGAACATGGCCCCCGAGCCGTCCCCTGAGCAGAGACGCCCACCCTGTGCCTTCCCGTCCAGGCAGAGCTCTGTGGCTGAGGATAACTCTCCTCCTCATTCTAGATGTCATTTGGGGGCTCCACTGAGCACTGGTACCTGGGTCTCCTCCCTGCCTCTGATGCTTCCAGGAGGTAGTCCCCAGATCGTCTCTCTGTCCTACCTGCTTCACTTTCAAAGCCACTGGGCAGTGTCTCTGCTGTTGGGCTTCTAGCAACAGCTTTCCAGAACATGCACGATGCCCTTCTCCCAGGGTCCTGAGAGGGGGCCCTCTGGATCAAGGAGCCTACTGTCTGTTTTCCTGAGAAAATGCAAAGACACACCATCCACCCAGCTCCAAGTCACTCACAGAGGGCTCCAAGTGCTCTGTGGGCTCTCCACAGAGAGTCCCCTGTGTGAGGACACCTGTGGCCATCACCACACACAGCCCCTGGTCCACCTTTTCCAGTAAGAACATTCAGATTTTCCTTTAGGAAACTACCAGCCCCACATTCAGAGGTGAGATCAATCAGCCTGACCCAGACTGGTTGACCAGAATATCCTCTTCCTCTGGCTGCCGTGATAGGTTTCAGGGATGAGCACAGCCAGGCAGAGGGGCCACAATATTGCAAAACTCCTGAGATACCATGAACTATAAAATGTACCATTATCTTAAGCACCACCAAAGGAGAAAATATGCTGGGTTTCACTTGTAAGATGCCATAAACTCTCTCACAGCTGTTGAAACATGAGGGTGGCAGGGGAAGGGGGTCTAAGAATCTATGAATTATGTTTAACTTGGGGTTTGGGAAAATGGCTGGATCCAGCCATTCCTGACACTGGCCTTCATGAGGTAGTACACCGTCTTTGTCAATGCGCCTAAATCAGTGACTAGCACTATTTCATGGAAGAGACTGCCCATCCGGTGCCTCTCCCCGTGTAATAATTGCTGTGGATGCCTGTGCCGCCTGATCTCAGATATTAGGGCACGGGCACGGCAGGAGGCCTAGAGCTCTCCCCCAAGGAGTGTCTAGCACAGGGCCCATGCATCCAGCACAGGGCCATTTCACAGGATAATCAATAATAAAGGGAGGGAGGGAGGGAGGGAGGGAAGGAAGGAAGGAGGGGGAGGGGAGGAAAACTCATACAGGGTTAAGAGTCTGTTTCCAAGATACAACCACCGAAGTGTGACCTTAGGGGCAGGTATTCTCTCTCTGAACGTCGACTTCTACAAATGCCTGTTCCCTTTCAGCTGCAGGGTCAACAGGAGGCCTTAAATTCAAGGCCCGCCATACCCACACTTCTGAAATAAGCAGTAGAGGACTCAGCACCGTGAACTGCATCCCTCAGAGTCCCGAAGAGCTGGATTGAGGTTCAATGACCTGGATAAGGATGGTGACTCTTGGTTCATCAGAGCTTGGAGTGGGGGAGTCGGGTGGTGAACCAGTTGTCTGCTAAGGAAGACAGGTCGCCAGGCCCTCTCTGGCTCCAGGCGTACATCTAGGAAGGAGACATACTACCTGTAGAGCCGCGATGCACCTGAGCCCAGGGCCTGGATCTCTCACTGCAATGGAGGTGAGCGGGGATGGGCATTGGAAGAAAGCAGTGCTCAGACTTGGATCCTCCATGCCCGGATCTGTGGAGTGTAAACCGTGCCCGATCTGAACCAGAGGCTGGGGTTGAGACCTTGGCCACTGGCCAGGTGGTCCCCAAACCGAACATCGTGGTCATTAACAAGAAAATGTTTGGTGCTGTGTCCCCTCCTGGTTCTGACATCATCCTGGGCCGCTGTGGGCGGCAGTCCATGACCCTAAATGCCGGAGCAGGAGGGCGTTGCTCTTAACCTGCTCCGGCCAGGGATGAACCACTTCTCTCCTAGAACCTACCATCTCCACATCCCAGAGCTGCTGAAGAAGGGCTGGTATGCCTCTCTGCTGCTACTCAGGGGTAGGGCCCAGGAAGGATGAGCTGGGGGTGACCTAAGGGACCCTCAGCCCTAGAACAACAGCACAACACATGAAATATAAGACTCGCTTTTGTTTCCTCCCAGGAACAAAGGATCAAAGAGCAGAGGGTCTAAGAGAAAAGCTCATGAAGTCCTCAAATCAAAAGATGCTTCTAAAACACAAAAGCATGGAATGGGGATCAGAGGGAAAAGAGGGGGAAATGCCCAAATTTTCTGAGAAGTGAAGGAGAAATGTAAGGTTAAACGATCGCTACTTCAAGACAGGAAGTGAAATGAGGTGGGTACCTAGTGCAAAAAAAGAAAGAAAGAAAGAAAGTTGAGCCAAGCAACAGAGTCTTAGTAAGAAAAGGTTCACATGTCTTTATCAAATCAGTGTCAAATGCTTTTAAAAGGAATCCTCATTCCGCAGGGCTGGGGGACTTGGCTGGTGCACAAAGGAGCACAAGGCTAAGCGAATCCTGGTTGGCTCAGCCCGTGTGAAGGGACACAGGCTGAGGCAGCAGCCAGCATGGCAGGGAGGTCTGTCACACACATAGGGGTTGAGCAAAGGTGCACTTATATTCAGGAAGATGGGGACTAACCTTCTCACTGCCAGAGGAAGTAGAAACAAATATGGACACGCCAGATGAAACCCCAGGGTGTTGGACTGAAATGGAGGACATTGGTGTACTATGCTTCCTGATAAGATACAGAGATCTGCATGTGTATTATACATCAACTACATGGATGTCTTGCAGGTCTGCCAGTTGAAGCCTGGAGGGAATGACACCCTGGGACAGCGAGCACATCTAAGCCACAGATCTTGGTGTCTAAATACCATTCCTCACAAAAAGAAACCTCTTTACTTAGAGAACTCGGGGTATCTGAGGCTGGGTGAAGGAAGGGTAAGACGAGTCTGAACTCCCCTTGTGTCAGGAAGTGAGGAGTGCAGAGGGAATGACAGGGACACATCAAAGGGACATGAGTGTTGGCATGAAGACACTGGAATTGGCCAAATTGGGAATAACTTAAACATGAAAATCAAAGACAATAATGGAGTAGAGCCCACGGACTAAACGGGAATCCACAACTGCAGACCCATATAAATAAAGTATTGAAAAGGGAGAAGGGAAAGCTGTGCTTTATGACCGTATCACATCGGTGGTGTTTGTGCCAAAAATACTTAAGGAAAGCAAATGGTGAAAATTAAGACAAACCTATATTGAGGACAGTCTACAAAATAACTAACTAATCCCCAAAAGAGGCAAAGTTGTAAAAGTGAAGGGAAGACTGGGGAGCAAAGGACTGAATACTCGGGGTGGGGGGGCGGTCAGGACAACCAAGTATGGTGGGGTCCTGAGCCAGAAAGGGAGAAGGAAGACTTGCTGGTCGTTCCCATTGTTTGTTTTTCCTACGGAAAACATTTTGAGACCATCAACAAAATCTGAAAGGGATTTATGGATGAGATGGTATCGTTATCAATGTTGGTTTCCTGCTTTTGATGGGTACACTGTAGCTATGTAGTAGAAAGTCCTTCTTTTTAGAAAATACAGATTAAAGTATTTAGGGGTGATGGGACACACTCTTTGCAACCTTAGACAGATGGATAGATGGATGGTTGGGCGGACAGATGGATGGTTGGTTGGATGGGCAGGTGGATGGATGGATGGATGGATGGATGGACGGACGCATGGACGGGCAAGTCAACGGGTGCGTGGACGGGTAAACAGGCAGGTGAATGGACGGGTGGATGGGTAGGCAGAAGGACGGACGGATGGATGGAGCAACAGGTGCACGGGTGGGTGAGCAGGAGATAAGAAAGCAAAGAGAATGATGGGGCTAATGAGGGAAACGTAAATGGATGGGGACTCCAGGTGTCAGGTGCCACCCGAGTTCTATATATCTAACTTTCCTGTAACTTGAAACTATTTCAAAATGTAAATTTGACAAAAATAAGAATTGTAAACACTTATAAAGACATCAAAACACTGGTGTGAGGAGCTTCCTCTGCTAAGGTCAGAGCATCTTTCTGCTGGGTCACCCAAGAGGATGGGCTTAGCTAAGGAGGCAGGAAGCCTGGGGCCCCCCCTCCCCCTTCCCATCACAGGCTGATTCAGTGCACCCAGAGTACCCTTCTAGAAGGCTGTCTCCAACCACAGGACTGCCTGAAATCTCCGGTTTTCAGAGATCAGATGATTCACACTGTTTTATAAGAGGAAGAAGTCTCACGGACGCCAGAACAATTAGAAGATCGTTTCGTTTTATTGCCGAACGGTGTGTCGTCCACACGTCCCACATCCCACTGTAGCGCACCGTCGTGAAAGCGTGAGGTGTACTAAAACACAGCCCGCTCTAGGCAGCGATGTTTCCCGTCACGGAAAAGCATCCCATGCACAAGTTCACATTAACACACACAGTACACCAACATCCACCCGTACTGCATCCCAGGCCACGGGGCGCGTCTGCGCACAGGACCACATCCGCGGCCAACCTCCGGGCTTCCGGCCAGAAAGCCAAGGCTCCAGCACGGTGTAGGCGTTGGTCCAGCGGCTCCCACGCCCCACGAGGCCCCAAGACGGTAGCAGTCCACACAAAGCGCCACCGCACCAGACATCAGCAAGCTGGTGGCCCATCTAGCTGGTCAGCCCGACGGTGGTCCCAAGCCAAAACGGCGGCGCTCTAGGCAACCCGCAATGAGCAGGGAAAATCACACCATCAGGGCGCATGTGCGGCCGCCCGCGAGGACCGACACATTTGGATAGAAACGAGCAGGTCACGTGACCGTTGGCTCGCCTTTAAAAACCAACCTTATTACTTTACATCCTTCACGGACCAGACAGCCCATGGACGTGAGCGTTTTTAACAAGTTTAAGGGATAGTTACACCATATCTGTTTCTTGAACACAGTCTGTAAGACAAGGATTCCACTAAAACTCCCTGAAACAGGCTTTCGTGCCTGCTGCGGGGTCTGCGGGTCCAAGACACCGCTCCCCTCGCACTGGCTCCGGCCACGGCTCGGCCACCCCGGGGCCCCCGCGGGGAGCGAGGAGCAGAGAAATGATTCCGACCCATCGTCCATCTGATAGCGGGCGTGCGATCAGGGGAGGGGGGTCGGCAGCCCAGCGCGCTCCAGCCGACAGCCCTCAGAGGGGGACGCGCCCGAGCGGATGTCCCTCGCGAACCCGGAGTCGGCAGCCGCCTGCCTCTCGCTGGCCCTCCCGGTCAGGGTTCCTCCGGGCCGCAGACGTGGCGGGCGGTGCCAACCGGCACAGCGTCCTTCCGTCCCCACGGTGAACACGGCAGTGGGACAGGAAGCCCACGGGGGTCCCGGCGTCCAGGGCGGCAGACTAGGTCTTGCTCCGCCGGAGGAGTGTGGCAGTGGGGCCGCGGCCGCCCTGGAACTTGAGGCTCTGCAGGTTGACCAGCGCGCCGTGCTTCAGCAGCGTCTCCACCGTCTTGGCGTGTCTGCCCTGGGCGGCCAGGTGCAGCGCGCTCAGCCCCTGCGCGTCGGCCAGGTTGAGCACGTCCGCGCTCACCAGCTCCTCCACCACCTCCGCGTGCCCGGCGGCGGCGGCCAGGTGCAGCGCCGTCTGGTGGCGGGGCCCCCGGGCCAGCACGTCCGCCTTCTCCTCCACGAGCAGCTTGACGGTGGCCAGGTGCCCGTGCCGGGCGGCCAGGTGCAGGGCAGTGCAGCCCTCCGCCGTGGCCGCCTCCTTGTCGGCCCCCCGGTGCAGGAGCAGCCGGGCGGTGCTGGTGTGGCCCGTCTCGGCGGCGACGTGCAGCGGCGTCTGCGACAGCACGCTGCGGACGTTGACGTCGGAGTGCAGGTCGATGAGGACGCGGGCCACGCGATAGTGGCCTCGCTGGGCGGCCAGGTGCAGCGGCGTCCTCCCGTCCAGCGTCTGCGCGTTCACGCTCACGCCCGGCTGCCTGGCCAGCAGCTTGACGATGGGCAGGTGGCCCTGCCAGGCGGCGTAGTGCAGCGGCACCCACGCGTCCTTCCCCGGCAGACTCACGTCGACGCCGCGGCGCAGCAGGATGCGCACGATGCTCTCCTGGCCGTGCTGGCAGGCCACGTGCATGGGCGTCCGGCCCTCGCAGTCCACCTCGTGCACGGACGCGTTCTTCTCCAGCAGCAGCCGAGTGCTGCCCTCGTCCCCGTTCTGGGCCGCGAAGTGCAGCGCCGTCCACTGGTCCTCGTCCGCGGCGTTGACGCTGATCTTACGCGCCAGCAGGAGCTCCACGACCCCGCGCACCCTCTTCTCCACGGCCAGGTGCAGCGGGGTGGAGCCCTTCCTGTTGGTCAGGTTGGGGTTGGCGTTACTGAGCAGAAGCCACTTGACGCACTCCTCCTGCCCGGCCTCCACGGCCAGGTGCAGCAGGCTGGCGCCACCGTCCAGCCTCAGGTCCACGTCCTGGGGCTGCAGGATCTTCATCAGCCTGCTGGTGTCCCCGCTCACCACGGCTTCCACCAGCTTCCTCTTCTGGACGTCGGTCGTGCCGAGATCTGCGGGGAGAGAGAGGCGAGGCTCAGGCCAGCAGCCACTCCTGGGGCCTGGCTGGTGCCCGGACGTGGCCCCTGGGTCTCCGTGCGGCTGACTCACTCAAGAGCCCGCGGGGCCGTGTTACTAGGTTTCAGATGCGGCGGGGAGACACATCAGCGAAGTGAAAGTCATGCCACAGACCTACACGGTTGTCGTCTGATAAGGACGCAAGCCTCGGCCTCTGTGTGCTCAGAACGGCCGTGATCGCTACGCTTACTTCATTGGGAAGAGAAAAGGGAAAGGAAGGACGTATGCCCCGAGTCTACTGGAGAGCTGACGGCTCCGAGGCCGGGGGCACCCTTCCCAGGCCACCCACGGCTCCCCGACCCAGCCTCCTGATGCAGCGTCTCACCCAGGAGACGTCGGAAGGTTTCCTGAAAGAATCCTTCAAGGACTGTGACCTCCCATTCCGGAAGAACCGTTATTCATGATGAAAAGGTTAGTCCTACCAGTGTCTGCGTTCTCATTAGTGCAGAGCAAGATCCCCTCCCCCTCCTCTCCAGCGGACCTGCAGGGGGCAGGGGCTGGGGGTACGACGTTCAGGCTGGAATTCAAGAAAGTACAGCCCGCGCAGTGCGCCAAGTCCGGACTAGCGTCTCTGCACTGGCGTCCGAGTCCGGCCAGGAACGGATCCTCCAAGAGCATTGGACCCAGCGAGAGCTGTAGGACACGTCTCTCCCCGCGAGGAGGGGGGTCTCTTGCCGGTTCCGTCTCTTCTCACCCAGTCAAGCTGTCTGGCTGGGCCCTGCCCACAGATGTGTCTCTGTAAGGCTTTTCCTCAACCCAAAATGCCCTCTTTTGCCCCAGAGTCCACTCTAAAAATCGCAGAAGGCTACCGGCATGCGGGAAAAGCCCTTCCTTCCAGAAAGGCCCTGATCCACCAGGAGAAACAGACACCCCCTCCCGCCGGGCTCCGCACCCTCCCCACGGGCCAGGCACTTGGCCGCCCCCACACCACTGTCCCCTGACCAGGACCGTCCATATGTGCCTGGTGGGCCGCAGCACCCTGAGGGCAAGACAGGGCTGCGTCTTCCCCTCCCCATGGGGGGGAGCCAGCCCCTGCGCCCAGGGACCAGCATTTGGGCCAGAGGCAGGGAAAAACCCCCTTCTGAAGGAAAAACCCATCAGAATTAACATAAAAATATAAGATGACGTCACCGGGAACGACCCTATCCCAACAGGTAGTATAGGACGGGATCGACATGTGAACACCTCCAGGAGCGACTCACCCGTTACAACACGTGGCTAAAATGAACGGGGGACTCACAAATAAAAAAGCAAAGGGGTTTCAGGAAAAGGGGGGACAAGGCTGCCCTCTGCAAGAGAGAGCTCTCCGGGTGCGGGGTTTCGTTTCTCCACTGGCCTCACTTGACAGGACTCGGGGTTCTGCCAAGCCAAGGTCAGACCCTACACCTGGGGTTGGCACAGGTAAGACCTCCTGCACGGCCCAGGGCACGGCCCGCTCCCTCTGCTCTGAACTGACAGCCCGCAGAGCCGCTCGGCCCGCCGCTCACCAGCACGGCCTCTCCGGATTTGGGCTCGGCGAGCTAGCTACGGGCCAACGCCCCCCGCAGTCGGTCACGGATACAGACATGGACAGCGGCTCCAGAAGCTGCTGCCCGAGCTTCCAGCGGCACACGGGCGCCTATACACACGGCCTGCCCACGGCCCCATCATTCTGTGCGTTACTTCCCAGGAAACGGGGTCCTCGCTTACCGCCCGCTGAAGGCTCCCGCTCAAACGACAAGGACAGGGACCCTCTGGAGGAGAAGGCAGAGTCGACGGAAGACACCCCCGAGAGCCTCTTGCCGCTGCTGGCCGATGGCAGGCGGGACTCGGAGCAGCTGCGGCTGAGCTCCTCCGGGCCGTCGAGGGTCTGAGAGGTGCCCGAGTCCAGCTGGGACAGGAGCTCAGACAGGCTGTAGTCGCTGTCGAAGGTCGGCGCGGACGCTCGCTTGAGAGGGGTGCACGCGGGCTTCTGTGGACCAGGCAGAGAGGGGTGGATGAGAGCGACCCCGGACACAGGCAGTGCCACGGCGAGGGAAGGGGCACTGGGTCCCTGGGCAGCCACACAGGGCGCCCTGCCTGTGGCCACGTGCACAGCCGCAGGGAAGCCCGAGCACCGTGCGCGGGGCCTGCCAGGCGCAGACACACTGCGAGCCCAGACAGACTGGACGGACGCGGGAACCCCTCGAACTGGGCAGGGCGTGATGCGCAGGGAGCGTGGGAAGCCTGAGTGCTGGGCCGTGCCCACCTGGCCGGCCAGCGTGGGTAAGAAAGGAAGGACTCGGGACAGGGGCTGGGAGCCCCTCACTGACAACCACCCATGCCCCCTCCTCCGAGCCCCGTGAGTAGGGCTGGGGGGCGGCGTGGGGGCAAGTGCACGGGGCAGGCCCGGCTCCTGCACCAAGGGCCCGTCTAGTCCACACGCACCGACGGGGCCTTTTCGAGGGCGTCCCCACCGGGCCTCCAGAAAGGCAGACTTCTGGGGAGGGATTCAGCCGAGGGCGGCTTCCGACCCCTCCCAGTTCAAGTCCACCGTCCCCGGTCCTCCCTCTCCCTGGGACCCGCAGGTCCACTGGGACCCACGGGCTCAGTGCGGGTCGCGCCCTCGAGCTGGGGCTCCTTCTTCCTCCTCAGTGGTGAGGTCGCCGCCCCCAGGCACCTTTGCTCCCCAGCCTCACACACACGCCCCTTTATGCCGAGACAACGAGCACGCTTGAATGCTTATCTCCCGGCCTTCCACGGACAGCCTGGCCCACACCGCCCGACACCAGGTAGCGCATCAGGCTTCCCCCGACACGTCTCTGTGGCCTGTCACCCCGCGCCCAGCGAGCTCCAGCCTCTACCGTCGTCATCACACCTTGCTTAACCCACGTGGCTCTCGGGCAACAAGCCAGCTCCGAGCAGCAGACACAGCGGGGCCAGAGTTCCAAGCCAGGGGGCAGAGACCGCGGAGCCCAGACCCCTACCCAATGGGGCCTACACGGGTCCTCTGTTCCCCGGCTCAAAGAGCATCCGGCCAGTAGCCCTCCAGTGTCAAAAGCAGCCCACACTGTCCACTCTGAACCACAGACAGGAGGTGGGGACGGGACGCAGCTCGGCAGGAACGGCACCAGGGCTGCCAGGCCGGCCAGGAGACCGCCGTCCTGCTCCCGAATGTGGGACCCCAGGTGCCGGGTGAGCTGGGGGACCAGTCCAGGCCGGCAGGGAAGCCTGCAGAAATGAGGGGGGCCCTGAGAAATGACGTCCAGGAAAGGGGCCATTACCGGGCTCTCGGGCTCCAGTGGCTGCTTCGTGTCCAGACCCTGGGCCGGCTCCTTCACGGCCCCGTCCGGCTTCTCACACAGCTCCTCGGTTTCACAAGTGATTTCTATTGGGGAGAAAAGAAAACCGGGCGTGTCACTCGGACAATGGCTTCCACATTCGCTACAGAAACGTGTGACTTCGGGTGGGGACAGAAGAGGCGACAGCTGGGGCACGGCACCCCCGGGGACTGGCCGGCACCCCAGCTTCCCGGGCCATTGGCCCGGCGGACCTCCCAAGCTAGCCCCCACAGCCTCTGCATGGGCCCCTTTGAGGCCTCCCATTAGCCACTACCGACAGGGTCTGCCAGACTCTACGTAGGACCCACGGCCTTCCAGGTTCCCTGCGGGTCCCAAGGCTTGCCCCGGGGGAACCCCGTCTACCAGAGCCAGCAGCCCACATGTCCACGAAGACCAGGGCAGCCTATCATCCCCACCCTCCGTGTTCCAATGTAACGACCAACCCAAATTACGTAAGAATCACTTTCCAACCGCAAAAAATACACCCATTCCAGGGGCACAAGACCCCAGGAGAAAGGCAAAGAAAGCCCCAGGTGAGAGGTCTCGCCAGTCCCCTAAGACGCACCGCCAAACCTGAACGTGCAGCACCGAGCGCGGGCCCCTCTGGGCGGCAAACCAGCCACGGGCTGGAGCAGGGGTGGACGGCCACGACCGTCCCCAGTGCCCGACGCCCCGACCCAGCCCCAGGTGCTGCAGGGCCCCGAGCCAGTGGCCAGCCTGTCCGCGTACCTGCGTCTGATCCCCTCCCCCTCCTGCCCACTTCCTCCCTCCCAGGACCCCAGCACAGCCATCAGGGGCAGGTCCCAGGGAGCCCCGGGGCACTCACCCTGGAAGGTGGGCCGCTCGTGGGGGTCCCCGTGCCAGCACCTCTCCATGAGGCGCAGGAGGGCCCTGCAGGCCCGCGGCCGGGCTCTGCACACGGGCGGCAGCTCCGGGCGGTGGCCCTTCACCACTTTCACCATGATGTGCAGAATGTTCTTCTCATCTGCAAAGGAGAAGCGGGCAAGTCAGGGCAGCTCCGGGGCCGGGGGCCGTGGGCTTCCCCTTCAGGAGGAGGGACGTGCGTCACCCACACCATCCGCCGTCCCCACGACGGCACCCGGAAGCCACTTCATTTCCTTTGCAAAGCACGGAGAGCTCGCGACCCCTCGCACCCCAGCGCGTGTCTGCGCTCCCCCTTCCAGGCTTTAGAAATTCCGTACGATGTTCCAGATGGAACCAGGGCCCGTATCACAGGGAACATCTGCCTGGGCAACCAACTCAAAGGAAAACGGGGTTCAAAGAAGAAAACTATCTGATGAGACGTGTTCCAAAGTGGCCCGTGCCTGCCAAAGGGAGGGAACGCTCACAAGTCATGAAGTCACGTGGTCCAACCTCCACGTAAACCCGGATCTCCCGGTGATGATGCAACACCCTTCCTGAACTCTGATTTCTACCCCAAAGCGCAGGCCCCGCGGGGGCCCGTGCAGGGAGCCGGCCACAGCGACACTGGCCAGGACGCCTGCCCTCCTCCAAGCACGCTCGGGTCTGGGGAGTGTGAACAGGGCCCTTTCCCCACAATACGTCACTTGGGGCCCACCTGTCCTCCTCTGCAACCTTCCCGAGCACGGCGGACTCGTCACTATCACCATCCCCTTGGTCACAGACCAGGCAGCCCAAAGTGACCCTCAGTGAGCCAGACCTCTCTCTGCTCAGCCTAAAATCACAACGCCCATCAGACGGGACCCCAAGCTCCCTGTTCCCAGCGCCCCACAGTTCCCAGCACACCTGCTGCAGGGAGCCCTGCCCAGGCAGCAGATGTGGGTCGGCAGGTGTGGAAATCTGGCCCCAAGTCCCCACTGCCGGCCGGGGTCCCACTCTGACCCTCAGGGCCGCCTTCCGGTTGAATCTCGTACAACAGCTCTCCGGCAGCTGCGCATCATTTCCACGATGCAACCGCCAAACCCTGCAGGGCCTCCAGACAAAACCCAAGTGAACACCTGGAAGACTTTCTGCTGCCAAATGGACGGAAGTTCCAGAAACTTTCCGTTCCTTTCACTCCCGTACCATGAACTCCCCTACGTCCCAAGCAATAAAGCACACAGGCCTTGGATGGCATGTGTCAGACCGTCCCGGGCCAGGGGCGTGCCGCCAGACCACACGGACTCACACCACGGCCGCCGCGGAGGAGGAGGGGCAGGGAGGCAGACAACAACAAGGACACAAACCCCCACTAGGACGGGACTCCCGGACCTGGGGGCCTCACACTGACGCTGCTCTGAATTTCCTGATCTTCCCCATCCAAGTGCAAAGTAGCACGGATGACCCACGTACACCCATAGAGGAAAACGATGAGGGTAAAAAGTCCTCGATTTTTCTAACGTGTCAAGGCACGAGCACCCAGAGGACAGACATCGGAGGGGCTGCCTGAAGGGGGACGAGATGTCGCAGCCCTCAAGGGGGACCTCAGGGACCTGGGTGCGCCCATCAGTGCGAAATCCACCCAGCTGCCCTAGAGACTGGTCGCCCCGCAGGGGCCGCGCCTCACACCCCCCGATGACACACTTACAGGTGGCTAAGGCAGAGTTTACACGTATTTACATATATTTCGCCATGTTTAAATTAAAGAACTGGCTGGAAATATCCACAGCTGGCACATCCAGAGAGACAGAAGGCCGCTGGGCAGTTGTCAGGGGCTGGGGGGGGTGTCTTGTGGCCTGGACTGGGGGTGGGGGAGGGTCCCTTCAGGGGGGTGAGAATGTTCTGGTTCTAGGCTGTGGGGACGCGCGTCTATGCAGCGGCAAATGCACTTGATGTCCCCGAATCAGACACTTTAAAGGGATAAAAGGTTGTTTGTGTCCCGTGTATCACGTCACATGCACACGCACACGCGTACACACTCGCACACACAGAGGAACGAGCTGGTACAGACAGAAACCTGCCGCACAGAGCAGGTGCGGTGGTCAGAACCGTTCAGAACCCGGCCCTCGAACCGCACTGTGACTGTGCGCGTCTCCACACAGAGGCCTGCAGCGCGGGCGGTGGACCAGCGCCCCCACGGTGCCCCCGGGACAGTCCCACCGGCCTCGGGGCCCAGAGCCGCCCCCCATCCCCTGGGAGCGCGGGTCGCAGGCACAGCTTCATCGGAGACAGGACCCCACACACGGCGCGCCACTCACCCGCGAAGGGCTTCTTCTGCGTCAGCACACCCCAGACCACGATGGCGAAGCTGGAAGGAAAATCGGCCAGGTCAGTCTCTGCGGGCCAGGGGCTCACCCACATGGCACGGGCCGGAAGGAAAGCACTCCAGCGCCTTCAAGAGCGAGGCAGTGGGAGAGGCGAGGGGGAGACACGACACCGAGACGTTTCCCACCGGCTCTGACACAGGGGCTCTCCCCACGGAGCGCGTCGGGGTGGTGGCCCCGATGTCAGATGCTGCCTGATGGACACACGTGACCTCCTGCTGCCCCAGTAGCATGCCTGGGGTGGGGGTGGGGCAGCCAAAGGAAAGGAACGCCGCTCTGCGGCTGGACAGTGGGCTCCGGGGAGAAGGGCCTGTGTCTGCTTAGCCGCCCTCCGTCTTCCGGCCGGCTCCGGGCACGAGGCGCTGACGCCAGCTCCGGACGGGGCGAGGAGCCTGCTCGCTGAGACATCACACGGGGCTGGGCAGAGCGCGGGGAACACGAGAGCCGGGCAGCTGACCTTGCTGGGGCCCTTTCTTGGTTGGTGGAAATCATATCCACACTCACTCACTCTCTGGATACATACAGTGTACAAAATTACTCTGACTTGGGGCGCCTGGGGGGCTCAGCGGGTTAAAGGCTCTGCCTTCGGCTCAGGTCATGATCCCAGGGTCGTGGGATCAAGCCCCGCTTCGGGCTCTCTGCTCAGCGGGGAGCCTGCTTCCTCCCCGCTCCCCCGCCTGCCTCTCTGCCTACTTGATCTCTGGCAAATAAATAAATAAATAAATAAAATCTTTTTAAAAAATTACTCTGACTATACCCCCCAAAAAGCACAGTCTAGTACATTAAAAATTAAATAAATAAATAAAACAAGGAGCCCAGACACCGAGCGAGCACCGTGCCCCGAGCGGAGAGCGGCTACCGACCGGGAAGCCCGGAATTCTCCACTGAAAAGTAACCGAAGTCTCCAAGGTCAAAAGTTGAAACGCTCACCTCCAAAACAAACCCGGAACCTTATCGTCCCCAAACCTGACAAGCTGGGACAGGTCCCCACCGTCCGACAACAGGCGTACAGCCCAGAGCACGCACCCAAGGGCGATGGCCAAACCAGTCTGCCGGGACCCCCGGCGCAGGCCACGTCACGAAGGCAAAGCTTCGTGCTCGAGGGCGCAGGGCCATGGTCCCCACGCGGAAGGCCCGTGCTGAGGGGCTTGGGCGCGCCCTCCCACCCTCCCTCTTTTCTTCTCCAACAGGTCTGGGTGAGTAAGACCTTTGCAATGTGGAAAAGGCAGGCACCGCTGGCGTGGCAGCGTGGGGATTACGCTCGAGGACCTCCATCCCACGGACGCGGGTTTGTGGACAGCCCCAGCAAGCCTGCGTTCCTCCGTCAGAGCTAAGTGACATGAGAAGTGTAAGCTGCTGGGCCGGAGGGAGGGGCCCGGGCAGGAGCCCACGTCCTCGCACGTAGGGACACACGGAGCACGGAGGACACAGCGGCGAGAGGAACCCGCGCTTCACGAGAACTCCGCGCTCTCCCAGTGCGGGAGCCCGTCTGGTTGCTCGGGTCTCTAACTGGCACCAAGCGCGAGCACTCCCCACCCCGCTGGCAGCACTTGCAGGGGACAGCGGTGCTGTGCTGCAGGTCTGGGGTAGCCTGGACCCCCAGCGAAAAAGCCCGCACCGAGGAATCGAGGTGCGGAGCCCCGGCTGGGGCCGCTCGTCCGTCTGTCACGCACCTGTACACGTCGTGCTTGGTGTCGAAGAGCCGGCCCTTCTCCCGGATGCGCTCCGGAGGGAGGTAGGCGATGGTGCCGAACAGGCCGTCCATGCTGAGGTCGTGGGAGTGGGACAGCCCGTTGCACTTGGCCAGCCCAAAATCGGAAATCTGCAACAGAGCGAGGAGACCGGCGCTCAGCGAGCTTCGTGGGGCCCCCGGGGAGGCGCTGGGGTTCTCCCAACCCCTCCCCTCCGCCGGGCCACACGGCTCCGTCCGCACACTGCCATGTCGGCGCGTTCGGGAGCCCGCAGCGGAGCGCCGGCCTCCGGCTCCTCCAGGGAAGGCACAGACGGCTTTGCAGGAACCGTGTCCCGGCCATCGGGAGCTCGACGTGCAGGGAAGAGATTACGCTTTAAGGAAAGAATTCACTGAGAGACAGAACTCTGGGAGATTACAATCTTACGCCTGCCACCGGGCACAGCCCCAGTCGGCCTAGAGGAGAAGAGCGACCCTCGGGGTTGTCGGGGTTTCAGAGGACACGTGAGAGCAGGGCCGGGAGTCCTGCCGCAGCCCGGCCGGGGGAGGGGGGGCGGGCAGGCCGCAGCATGATCTTTAAAGGGAACGGAGCCTTCAGACGCCCTTTAAAGCAATTAAGACACATACCATGCAGCCTTGAGGAGGCCTTCTGCCCTCCACCCGGAACGCCGTGCGAGCGATCAACAGACACTTGCCATCTCCTTCCCCAAACGCAAGGCATCCACATAAAAGGCGGGACGCACCCGTCCTCCCCGCGCGCCGCCCGCCCACCTGAGGGAGCGCCCGGACCCCAGCTACGCAGGCCCCACACCTCCGCCTTCTCCTGTCCTTTGGGACAAGGTGTCCGGAGAGCTCAGGAAGCTCGGGGGACCCCACGGCGAGAGGGAAGGCGTCACGGGCTCCCCGCAGCTCAGCCCCCGCTTGCGTGCGTCGGGCACCCCAGACGCCGGCTGAAGCTCTGTGCGTGGGCTCAGGCCACACTCCCTGACACGAAGGGACTGGGGGTCCACTTGGAAAACTGTCCCTTCGTGGTACCTTCCAAGGCTTACGAATTGTTGTGAGCCTTCCAGTGAAGTCCAGGGCCCCTCCTCAAACACGCAAAGGGAGGGAGAGGGAATGGGGCTGAGCTGGGCCTGACTTCTGGGCACGCGTGCCCTGGAGGGGAGCCCACGGCCTGGCGTCAGCACCGCTGAACACAGGGAGAACGTACCCCCGGTTACCCGGTCCTGCAAGGGCACTGGGACCACACCCGCGGGAGCGGCTGGACAGAACGGGAGCAGGACGGAGCCCAGCCGGGACCGCATGGGGCCATGCCCGGAGGGTCCGCCTGGCTGATGCTGGGACCCGGGTGCTTGCTGCCCATGTCGGCCTCCCAGAAACTCCCGTCCACCGCCCTGTCCTGCACGTCCACAGAGCTGCTCAGGGCGGAGACAGAGGCGGCCCGGGACCTCTCCAAGTCCACAGTGCGGATGTCTCAGGTCGAGCTCTCCGCCACTTAACCTTTCAAGTTCGGAAGTGGAGACCCACTGGGGTCCGGGGTCCGACCCCGTGCCTCCCGCCCCGCTCAAGCCCTTACCCTTCGTTTCTGCATTTCCGCTGTCCACCTCAGAATGTCCTCGGTGTGAGAAAATAAGCATAAATTTCACATAAAAGCCACAGCAACAAAATGCAGATCAGAATTCCAAATTCTCTCCCCTGACCCTCCGCGCCACCTGCCCCCACCGGGTATCTCCTTGCCCTGTCCTGCCCAGGGCCTGTCTGTCCTGATCCCAGACACCGGGGCCCGGGCCATCCCAGTGTCTATCATGTATACAGCAGGTGCCCTATAATTTGCAAACACACTTTCACATGCAGCACCCGCCTCAGTACTGCTCGGTGCTCAGAGATGCCACCGGGGATGTGGGCCCTGCTCCCTCCGGGCCCAGCTGGAAGAAACCAAGGAAGGGCCTGGTCAGGGCTGTGCTGGCTTACGGAGCCACAGGAGCACGGGACCCTCAGGGTCCCCCTGCATACTGTCTGGTCTGGGCCGAATGGACCACAGAAGCCTTAAACTAAACCATTCCAGGGGCCGCCTGGCCAGCTGAGCGGGTATGGTACGGGACTCTGGATCCCCATCCTGAGTTCAAGCCCCACACTGGGTGTGGAGCCCGTTTTAAAAAGAGAGAAAATACAGTAACAATAAACGAAGCTTTTTCTTTTCCGCTTGAGGTGGGCTCGCTCCCCTGGTATTTCACACAGTTCACACTAACGTACATGTTAACATTAAGTCTCTGTACCGCACTCTGCACAGGAGGCATTTGCTCCGAAACCGTGACCTCCAGCCACCCCTGCTGAGGACAGAAAGGCAGTCTTGAGGGGCCCAAGGCAAGGAGGGAGGCTGACGACTTGATCTCATTTCAGGATTCCAGATTCAAGTCTTATCATCCAGATCATCCCAGACCACACACCACCCCGAAATCTGGGGGCCCGTCCCTCGATACAGAAGCTCAGACACTTCCCTCCACGCCGCACCTCGGGGACTCGGGAAACGTGTGATGCAAATACGTCGTCTGTCTGTTGGGCTGAGCAGTGGTCCCAGAAGAGCAGCCCCCGGCCCCGGGGCCTTCCGGGCTGATGGGGGAGGGGCCCGGCCTCAGTCACCCCCAGCTCCTTGGGACCCACTGGGTTCTTCGAGGAGCTTCACCCGTTTCATGAAACGGCCACCAGAACCAGGCTGCCCAGACAGCATGCGCATGAGCGGGAGAAAGTCGTGTTCAAACAGAGGAAGCTGACGGCTGATGCAGGACGACCTACCAGGAACGCAAGCCCCAGCACCCGGCGTGGAGAACGGCGCTCGTCTCCCTACCGAGCAAGCATTAAGTGCGCACCGTGTACCCAGCTCTGGAGACGCACCCCGGACGGAGGTCGGCATCCCCGGGGGCAAACAGGACTGTCTGGCCACCCATGCCCACGGCACCAACGGCAGCGCCCTCACCACGCACGTCTGCGGGCCAGGCGCTGGGTCAGCCCATCGTCACCTCCAACCCTCACTACAACACAGAGGGGGACCCCCACCCCCAGGTGACAGCTGGGGGTGGGGACTGCACCCCTAGGATCTGCTTAGCTGGTGAGCACCCAGCAGCCCCTCCCCTAATCTAACTTAGCCTCCCGCTAAGAAACCTAGAATTTTCCATGACCTTTCTGCCTATACCCCCGCCTCCTGCAGCAGGAAGTCTGATCCTCTCTGCGGACCCCGTACCCCACCCCGGTAGAACCCCCCACCCCCAGCTGGAGTCCCCTGAGTAACGCCTCCCCCACCCGGTGGGCGACCTGTGGGGCACCTGCCACCTGAGACCTGTCCGGCCCTCATGGGACACCGCTGTGGCCCACGCTCAGTTTGTGTGAATCTCGTACAGGCACAGACCCCGTGGCTACTGCCACTGATGGTCGACAGCGGCCGAACCCCTGAGCCGCAGCTTAGCTGGACCCGTGCCCCCACCCAGGGCACCTGGCCTGCGGGAGGGACCCCTGGCTCACCCCACGGTCTGCCACTGCCTCCTCGGGCTCTCGTGTACGCAAGCCCAAGGTCGAAAGCGGTGCTCCTCCCCGGGTGCCCAGAGGACTGCACGCTCCCTGACACAGCCCTGTGATGTCAGTGGGGGCAGAAGGTCCCGCGGGAAGCCAGCACGCCGGCCGGAAGGAAACAGGGCTCCAGTAAAGCCGGGAACCGCCGTGGCACCCATTCACGCCCGAACGCTTGTTAGCAGGAGGGTACCTCCACCTGCCGGCTACTGTCTGATTTCCGGGCGACACCCATTCAAGGGGCAGCTTGCAGTGGACGGTGATCTCCCCATTGGCCTTGGGGCACAGAGGGGCCTGAGGAGCCGCCGGAGCAGGCCACCTGGTCGCGCGCCTCCTTCGAACAGAGCCCAGGGGCAGGGCCAGACTGCACCCGGGTCTCTCCGAGCCCTCGGGCCAGCACGGGAGGGGGTCCGGCGAGTGTGGGGTGACCGGGCAGGGAGAGCAAGTGTCCGCAGGTGAGTGTCTTCCAGGAACGGTTCCCACAGGGAACAGAAAGGGGCTCAGGCCTCGGCTCCCTCTGGCGCGCTCCCGGGCCGTGCAGGGGAAGCGCGGCGGCGAGTGCATCCCGCAGGCAGGCCGACAGCCCCGGGCCTCCCAAGCGAGCCAGCGTCAGCCCGTGCGGAAGACGCGTGACGGGTGTCCCCCTGGTGTCCACAGCAGGACCCGGACACGAAGGCCCCGCAGAGGACAGCCTGAGTCACAGAGCACAAACCCGACGACGTCACCAACTGCAATTCCAGGTGGCCAGTGCCTGGTTTTAGCTCTACGATCCCTCACACTTTTCTGTTTCATAAACTTACCCCAAAAAAACAAAAACCAGGAGCAGACCTCAGGGGCCTGGCATCACGAGAATGAGCCCCCTTCGGAGCTGTTCCTGTGGAGCCTCTGCTTCAGAACACCCCCAAATCCCACCACCGCCATCCGGAGACCACAGAAGGGGGTGCAGCCGTCACCACAGAGCCCGCGGGCCCACGGAGAGAGCCCACCCACAGCGCACCCAGGGGCGGACTCCCAGCCGGATTTCAGTAAGATCTAAGTAAGACCCGCGTCGGGAACCCCGGAAGCCTCTTTTTCCAGGGTGCCCAGAATTCAGGCTCCTGCTCCAGGATCTAGGGGAGCGACCCAGGTGCCAAAGGGGTCATTCCCGGGCTATGCGTTGAGGGGCTCACACTGCCCACGACGAGACGAGGGTCACTGGAGTCCTTCTGCTGACGGAGGCCTTTGCTTCGAGGGCCCCCCGCGCACTGTGCCCTCTCCGCCCTTACCGCCCCGGCCACCAGGGCCCTGCCCACGGTGCCGGGCGCGTCCTACCTTGACGTGGTAGTGGGCGTCCAGCAAGATGTTGGCGGGCTTGAGGTCCAGGTGCAGGAGGGGCGGCGCCATGCAGTGCAGGAAGTTCATGCCCACGGCCGTCTCGTGGATGATGCGGAAGCGCAGATCCCACGGCAGCGGCTCGGCCGCCAGCAGCTTCTCCAGCGAACCCATCTCCATGTACTCCATGACCAGGCCCACGGGCTCCTGGCATATGCCGTACACGGGCAGGATGTAGCGGAACTTGGCCATCTCCATCTTCCTGGCTTCTTCCAGAAGCTCCCCACGCTCCCTGGAAAAGTCAAAGACGTGAGACGTGCACGGGGCTCCCCAGCCACTGACACGGAGGCCCGGAGGCCACCAGCTCCACAAGCAGAGAAAATGACCCCCACGCACGTCGCATGATCCCATTCGGAGCCTCCTAAGGTCACCTGTCTTATAGCTATCCAGGCACTTCTGTGCATGGGGGACGGAACGCTGGTTATTATCTGAAAACCCAGGGGTCACCGAGCGAGACGGCCGATGCCGGCGCTCCCGTCTCCTGGGACGACAGAAGAGGAGTTTCCTTGAGACCATGCATCCGTCCCAAGACCCCCGGTCACCTGTGAAGCCCAGCACTCCGTCTGGCCCAGGGGCCCCGAATCCAACCCCACACTCACGTCAGCCGGCGAAGCCACCTTCTTCTAAAACCGCTGTTTTGGTTATAGTAACATATATGTAATGGAGTTTTTGTCTTTTTTTTTTTAGATTTTATTTATTTATTTGACAGATGGAAATCACAAGTAGGCAGAGAGGCAGGCAGAGAGAGAGGAGGAAAGAGGCTCCCTGCTGAGCAGAGAGCCCGATGCGGGGCTCGATCCCAGGACCCTGGGATCACGACCCAAGCCCAAGGCAGAGGCTTTAACCCACTGAGCCACTCAGGCGCCCCTGGAGTTTTTGTCTTAACCACGCTAAGTGTACAGTTCACAGGCATCACATACACTCACGGGCTGTGCAACCTTCCCCACGCTCCACACCCAAACCTCGTTCATCGGCCCAACAAGAACTCCGCGTCCATTCAACAGGAGCCCCGTCCTGTGGGCCCCGCTCACCCCAGGCTACCTCCTGCCTGGGCGGACTCATCCACGCATCTCACGGACATGCAGGCCCACAGTGCCTGTCCTCCTGTGACTCAGCAACTCAGCACACCGTGCTCCTGCGTCAGCTGTGCTGCAGTGTGCGTCCAAGCCCCATTCCTTTTCCGGGCTGAATAATGTTCCGCTGTGGGAACATGTGACCCTCAGGGACCCACTCGTCTGACGGTGGACACATAGGTGGTTTCCCGCGTCAGGTTCCCGTGACTAAAGCTGTATGCTGCACGCGCTGGTGCACAAGTATCCGTCTGCGTCCCTGTTTCCAAGCCTTTGGGCTCCACACCCAGGAGCAGGACGGCTGGGCCATCTATGCCAAACCTTTTCAGGAACCCCCAAGCACGGCGCACAGCCTGCCCTCGGTTCTGACGGGAAGACAGTCTCCCCCGTTCAAGCCACACGGCCGTGCCTGCTTTCCCACTCGCGGTGCAGACCGGCGGCTGTGGGTGCAGAGCTCCGGACGTTTGCTCCCGGGCGCCCCCCACAGTGTGTCGGCCCCGGGTCCAGGGTCACACCTGATGCAGCCGCGAACTCACAGCCTGGAGTCCCCGTATCCTGGTCTGTGTCAGCAAAATGGGGCAAAAGTCCCCGGGTGCACGCAGGAGAAAGGGCTGAATCACAGGAGGCGGCTTGGTCACATGCCATCGAGGTCAGCGGTGGTCAAAACAGGGCACCGTCAAATGCACCCAGCAAGCTGGCCGAGCCGAGGCCTCCCAGCCCCCGGGTGCTGAGGCGGGATCTCAGCCCCTCGGCCCACACACCCACCGCTGCGGCGGGGTCTCAAGAGCATCTGCCAAGAAGCTGGACAGCAGGTTCGCGGGGAAAGGATCCCTGAGTGTCGATCAGGGATGCTCAGTACTCGCGGCTCTGCCCCCGCCCAGGGACACGGAACAAAGTCTGGGACATTTTGGGTGGCTCTGCCACTGGCATCCAGTGGGCGGGAGCCAGAGACGCGGCTCGGCGTTGCACAGTGTGTAAGAGCTCCCACCGCAGAGTGACCCAAGAACCGCGCTGAGCCTGACAGCCCTCGGTGCAGACCCAGCTTCAGTGCCCCTCGGCCAAGTTTAAAATAAACCACCCCAGAGCGGAGCCACCCACTAAGCACCCCCAGCATTCACTCTAACTTCACTGTTTCCACCGGCAGCTCATACTCAACGAGGGAGCCACGGACACTCAGCAGGGACCGGGGCGTCTTCTTGACACGCGGCGCTCGGGAAGCCGAGGAACACGTGCAGAACGTGCCGTGGTGCCCGGTGTCACCGCTCACGGAGATGAACCCAACACGGGTCAAAAGCCTAAAAGCAAGGCTGGCCATGGTGAAACAGCAGAAAACATTAAGAAGCTCATTAACATCCATCCTGGCAAGGAGCTCTTTGGACATGATGCCCAAAGCAAAGCACAAAAGCAAAAATCAGCAAATGCGACTGCATCCAACCCAGAAGCTTCTGCGCAGCCAAAGAAACAAGGAACAAAATGAAGGCCTCCAGGATGGGAGAAAAATCCTGTAAACCACCTAATGGACAGGAAGTTAATACCCACAATAGATAACAAATAACACAACTTAAAGAATGTGATTTAAAAATGGGAAGAAGAACTAAACAGACATTTCTCCAAAGAGAACATCACAACGGCCAACAGGCCCATGGGAAGATGCTGGGTATCGCCAACCCTCAGCAAAGTGTGAATCAAACCCACGGTGAGCGCCTCACACACATCAGGAGGGCTCGTGTCCCAGACATGGAGGAACAAGTGCTGCAGAGGACATGGAGGAAAGGGGAGTCCTTACACACTCCTTACACACTCCTGGTGGGAATGCACATTGACTCAATGGCGAGGACGACAAGATGAAGGTTCCTCCAAAGAGTTAGAACAAAACTGTCAATGTAATGAAAAGAAGGGCCATCTGTACCCCAGTGTTCATAGCAGGAGTGGCCACGGTCGCCAAACTGTGGAAAGAACCAAGATGCCCTTCAACGGATGAATGGATAAGGAAGATGTGGTCCATATACACTATGGAGTATGATGCCTCCATCAGAAAGGATGAATGCCCAACTTTTATATCAACATGGATGGGGCTGGAGGAGATTATGCTGAGTGAAGTAAGTCAAGCAGAGAGAGTCAATGATCATATGGTTTCACTTATTTGTGGAGCATAACAAATAGCATGGAGGACAAGGGGTGTTAGAGAGGAGAAGGGAGTTGGGGTAAATTGGAAGGGGAGGTGAACCATGAGAGACTATGGACTCTGAAAAACAATCTGAGGGGTTTGAAGGGGCGGGGGGTGGGAGGTCGGGGTACCAGGTGGTGGGTATTAGGGAGGGCAGGATTACATGGAGCACTGGGTGTGGTGCATAAACAATGAATTCTGTTACACTGAAAAGAAATTAAAAAAAAACAAAAACAAAAAAAACAGAACTGTCACACAAGGCCTCTGGGAGGGAACCCAAAGGCAATGAAAACAAATTTCCACAAGAGATCTGCACACCCACGTTCATCCCAGCATTATTTACAACAGCCACGATACGGAAACAACCCAAATGCCCATCAGTGGACGAAGGGGTAAAAAGCAAGCTGTGGTGCACCCACACCGTACGCAGTTACTCAGCCACGAGAAGGCAGGCTCTCCCGCATCTGCAGGAGACGGAACTTGAGCACATTACCTGCGGCAAGGTGAGCCCCATGGAGAAAGTTCTGCGTGATGTCCCTGACATGTGGAATCTAAGAAAGAATAAAGTGGCGGTGACCAGGGCCAAAAGGGTGGGGGATCAACACTGATGGTGTTTAAGGGCACAGACTTGTCCCCAGTGTGAAAACAGCCACGTACAGGTGAACAAACACAATCTGTTGCACACAGTATGTAATATCGTAAACATCGCTCTGCTCCGAGCTATGCGAATGTATCAATGTATCAATGTTACACAGTCTTCACCTTAAATTTACACAATGTCAAATGCACCTGATGAAAAGAAGCGAATCTGTTTGTCCTGGACAATGGGTCACAGGTATGTGCTGGGGAACGTGCTTTCTAATCAGCTCCTAAAGGAATGGTCCAGAACCACATGCCAGACGTGCCCTCTTGCATCTTGGGAACTGAGCAGGTCCAACACTGGCACACGGCCACACATGCAGCAGGCCAGGGTGGCCTCAGGGGCGCCCCCAAAGTGCAGGTTCTGGCACAAGCAGCCCAGAACCCACCACAGGGGCTCTTCCAGGGCCCGGACACACCTGGTCCTGCTGCCCTCCCCACCTGCCCTCAGGTGCCAGCCCGATGAGAGTCCCACGCTGTCCTAATCCAATGAGGCCGTGTCGGACGGACCTCCTCTCTGAGACTATAAACTACCAGGTATCACACACTTAGGAAAACCCTTCCCAGGGAGGAGGGCCCGCTGGCGAGAAGGCACCCAGATCACACGGCAAAGACAGCAGCACCCAAGGTCCACCTGCCCTGAGCACCTGCACTCAACATGGTCACCGCAGCTCCGGGCAAAGAGAGAGAGAACCGGAGAGGAGACCTGACGATGTATGGGTATGGAGGGGACAGCCAGCAAGGATGCCCTCGATCTCTGCTGGGGGTCATTGGGGGGGACCCTCACCGATGCTGGGGGAGCACCCCGGAGAAGGTGGAGAATCTGGTTTGGAACACACTCAACGAGCGAAGACTCCCCATGGCCGTAGGAACCAGGGACCCACAGATGGGGAATGGAGAGGAGATTACTGTAGCACAAAATTGAGTTTAGCGCAGCTTGCCTGCGCAGCACGCTGTTAAATGGCCAATGAACGGGGAGCCGAATGCCCAAGGAGGGCAATGCTGCCTATGGCGGCGAGCGGGGGGGAAAGGAGGGGGTCCCTGTGCAGGGTTGAAGAGCTGCTTGCACCCTCCTGAGGAAACTCAGAAGGTCCACCAGCCCCGTGCACACAGAGGCAGACCCCAATCCTGCCCGGGGCTCCACAGGCATCAAGGAGGGAGGGGCTGGGTGCCGGCATCAAGCCCCAAGGAAAGGCTGGTCATTTAAAGTGAGAGCCAAGTGATACCCCCGGGGCCCATCTCTTCCGTCCTCCTCCTGGGAAGACCCAGTTACCTGCACTGACCAGGACAACCACCCCTCCCAGCGCCCACTGCTCCCACTGCCTCCCACCACGAGCAGCCCTCATGTCCCAGTAACCCTCACTCTAACCCTAACCCGGTTGCTGCCTGGGGACGTAACACCGGCAGCCGCTTCTGTTTCCCAGTTGGTTAGAAATCGGTGTTAGAACTTGTCTGATGCTATTGCTTTTGTTTTCTTCTAACGCGGCTGGCTTGCCTCCCCACCCCTCCCACTGTGTGTCTGTGGGGCCCCGAGTCCTGGTGTCCTGCCCAGAGACCCACCTGCCATGGGAAAGCAGTGCAGGGTGCCCCTCCCGGCCCACAGGCCCGATGGCTCAGGTGTTACCTGTTACAGTGACCAGGGAGGGTCACTGCCCACGCGGGGCATCCAGAGATGAGCCCTCCAAGCCTGACTGATAACCAATCGGATTCTGAGAACAAAGTCAGCGACACTGAGGTGGAATTTCTCATTACCCCAAGCTCTGGGCTACTTTGCAAATAAAGGGTTTTCTTCCCTTTGCCCCAAGGGCACAGCACCTAAAAAACAAGGGTGACTTCTGATCCCTCGCCAAGCTCATCAGTGGCAGAACAGCCCCACTGGCAACACGCCACTCACCCCCGCTCCCCCAGCCCCAGGCCCTTTGCACCCGACCCAATATGCCTTGGTTCAAAAACTCAGAAACGCCTCCCTCTGCCTCCCCACCACCAGGCCCCAGTGCTGGTGTCCTGAGAGCCCCACGTTCTCTTGAGAAGAATGCCAGGCAGGCTTTGCACAACCGACCACTCGTGTAAGGACATTTCACCGGGGAAAACCAGCCAGCTTGGAAAATGGTCTTCTGGCAACACCAGGAGAATGCCCTGGAGCACAGTGGACCCCACCCGTCGCCACAGCTCCCCAGGGCAAGGAAGGGGGTCCCAGGACAACCTTGGGGAGGTCTCGGGGGACACGGAGAGACGCCTCACAAGGGCCTGGGGAGGGGGTCGGCCTGGGCCCCCAAAGCGCTAGCATTGTTTTTGTTCAGAAGGGGTGGGCACAACGATTTGGGGACCCCACCCAGCCAAAATCCAAATGACCCCACCCCTCAGCTTTTCTTTAATTGCCCCAGGGCCCCCCCAACACCAACGCCCCCACAGGAGGCATCTGCAATTCAATGGGCCTGGAATGAGCCCTCGCAGGGAGCCACCCAGCGGGGCTGAACGGGCTCCCCGAGCGAAAAGAAACCACCCATTGTTTTCTGGTCAACAGCAATTACTTATTTTCCGTATACTTTCCCTCCAACTGTGTCTCTGGCTCAGGCAGACGACAGAGAAGCAACTACAGACCCAGGGCTCCTGGAGGACCCCAGCGCACGGAGCTCCAGCCCCCGCGCCTCCGCCATGCATCACGGGTCCGGGTCCGCATGACCAAACCCCTCTCTTTGCTGATAGGAGTCAAGCTCGTGGCCACCCGAATCCACTGACCTTAGTCAAAGCACCCTAAAAGTCGTGACGGGCCTACAGAGTATCTAAAACGGGCACATTTCGGCAGGACCGGTGTCCCATTTCTCTGCGGGGACCATTTCAAAAGCAGCTCCTTCTGGGGAAGGCTTACGAATTCTGTTGCCCAGCAGAACCGCCAGAGCGCCCCAGGCCCAGTACCTCCTCTCTTGGTCCCAGATCGAAAAATCTCTGAGCGTTAACAGGACTGAGGTGGGGCTCTTTGTCCCGTGCTCCTCCTCAACAGCACTTACAGTAATTCAGTTTTTTGTTCTCTTTGGACTGGCCGAAGCTACTCTCCCCCTCCCGGGGAGGGCAGGCGCGAGGGAAATACCAGAAACTCATCAGACAGACGCTGCGGGCTCTCCTCGCCACTTCGCTCAGAAACTTCAGAAACCCCAGAGGCCGACGGGGAGGGACACCAAGGGTTCCTTCTCTGGAGGAATTCAGGGTGGAAAAGGGGGAAAGAATGGCATGAAACGGCGGTGGCTGAGGCGCAGGGCAATGCGGGGTGTGTGGGGGGGGTCGGATGTGGCGAAGGACCGGAGGAACCAAGAGCTCCTGGGAGGGGGACCCAGGAACCAGCTTTGGGAAAGGCAGCGGAGGAAAGTTGAGTCACGTGCGAGCCGCGGCCTCTGGGCCCGGCCTTCTCACCGCGCAGCCAACCCAGTGTGCGCCCAGGGAGCCTCCGAGGGTTCCCACACTGCTATTTTTAAACCTGACAAGAAACGGGCTTGTCAGATTGTCAGCTCTGTAGCTGCAAACGTGGGGTTTGCTCAGGCTCGTCCGGACTAGCCGGGGCCCGGGGGCCTGGGACGCAGTGGCTGTGGGCCTGGTGCTCTGTTATTCAGGGCTTCCTCCTAGCCCGGGGGAGGGGCGGCGGCCTCAGGAATGGGGCCTTTGGGGTCACTATGCTTGCTGAAATGCAAACACGCCCAACCCTAGACTCCACCCTGGCCCTCGTGACCCCCTCATCAAGGTTCACCAGGGAGGCCACTCGTCTCCCCAAAGCCACCAGACCTGCCCATAAGGAGTGGGAAACACAGATCGATCCCTGAAATCCCTGAAGACCCCCTTGGAAGCTCCCTGGGCAGGGGCTTCTCTGCCCCCGACCCCGCCACCATCCCGGCGATCCTCCAGGGCTGCCTGGGGTTGGGCAGCCCCTGCCTCCCCTGCACACAAGCTGGAGGCGGCGCCTGCTCCGAGGGGCCTGGGGAGGGGTCTGGGGGTCGCGGGCAGGGGCTGCTCCCAGAACCCCACAAAGATCCTCTTTCCCATTTCAGGGAACATCTTGCAAACGGTGGGGCAGGGAGACCACCAATTTGGCAAGACAGGTAGCACAACCACACTGCGGGGTCCAGCCGGAAGCTCGCAGGCCTGCAGTGCCACCAGCCAGTACTGGTGCTGGGCTACTGGGCAGCCGGCCCCCTACCCAGCACCTGGAACCGAACCCCGTCAGCCATCAGCCGAGCAGAGCCGGCTTCTCCAGGAGCAGAGAAATCAGCCACCACGGCACATGCAGAACTCCAGCCTGCCCTACCGGGCCGGCCAAGTGTAAGAGGTGAACCTCTTCCTGTTGGGTGATGCTGACCTCGGCCTGGCCGCCCAGGACATGCCAGCGCCTGCCTGCTTGGGGCAGGGCAGGAAAGGCTTCCAGTTAAAGGACAAAATACTTTTCACCCAGGCTACGCAACATCCTCAGTGATCTGCCTTGTGTGGAGAAACCCTAGCTCCGTCTGGGCCACCCGAGAAACGAGGGCCCAGCGGCTGGAAATCACAGAGTCGGGGATGCAGGAGGAGGCGTCAGCCTGGGGACGAGCCTGCACTTGGCTTGCTCTGACACAAAAAAATTGGCATGACAAATGTTGCTGATGAAGAAAGCTCACTTTGACCCAGACTCCATCCGACCTGTCCCCCAGACCCCGAGAAAGCTGCTAGGGCCAGGGTCTTGCCTTTCTGAATCTAAGCACTAGCTAGTATTCGAAGCAGTCGGGATTTTACCAAAATAACCACAGCGCCCCTCCCGGCCTGAGAAGTTACCAGGATCTGGCGCGGGGAGGGGAGGGCTTGCACAGCATCTCACCGCTGCGGTGCTATCTTTATGACACCTGCCACCACTCTGCCCAAGTTTCCAAGAAACACTTGGCTTGAGGCTTAGAACGAGGAGCCTTCGAGAGCAGTACCGTCTCATCTCCGAGGCCCGGAAGAAAACATGAGCGGGGAGCACACGGGGCTGAGGGCACGGCAATCCTTCTACCCCAGGCCTGGGCACTCAGCCAGCCCCTGTGAAGGGCATCGCCACCATCCCACCTCCCAGAGGCCAAGGATTACACACCAGACGTTTGAGACAGCAGAGGCTACGTGGGGTTTAAAACGGGCTGTTTTCCCTAGTCTGTGTGTGTCTGAGGCTGACTTTGTAAGGGAGGTCTCCACACAGAATACAAACACAACTTTCATGCAGAACGCAAACTTTCACTAAGTGATCTTTTAAATGTGTCCAATCGAAGCTTACCTATAGACTCCTAAAATGCACATGTAAAAGGAGCTTCTCGACACCTCCCTCTCCCACCCCCACCCCCAAAACGATGCACAGATCACCGTCCAGCGACTGTGTTTAACTGGGGTGGCCCTGTGTCCTTTCCAATCGTCTTTAACTTGAACACCCCTGCTAGTCCGGGACAGGCAGGTTCCCACAGTCCTGGCTTTTGGACTGGAGCATGGGGGTCGGGGGTTTGCGAGGAGGGAGCGAGCTCTGACTCGGACACAAAGCAGGTCAGTGTAAAGACCCCTTCCCAGAGGCTGGGTGTAGAAATCAAGTCGCTAAAACTAGAGTGTGCCTCCAGTAAGTGCTGCGAGGAACACGACCCCCAGGGCCACTGCCGGACCCCAAGGCCGAGCCGGAGCCCCGCAGCCCAGAGGAAGCCTGGCCAAGCCAAGCCAGTACTTCCGACCGAAATAATTACCGTCTTAGACCAATTTGTGCTCCAGCGTAAATTACTAAGTGAGGCGAACGGAGTGCAGCTAACTCACAAAGCCCGGATCCCCACACGGCAATTTCTCTAAGCCGGGCGCAGACCGCAGCGCCCAGGCGGGTCCCGGGCGGGCCGGACGCGCCTCCGAGGGGCGCGGGTCCAAAGCCCCGAGAATCCGAGGCTTCCCGCAAAGCCCGGGAGCACCCCGGGCGCCTCACAGCGCTTCCACCCAACGCGGCCCCCCGATGTGCCTCGGAGGAGCCGCAGCGGGGCCCGGAGTGCGCAACGGGACGGTGGAGCTCGCCCCGCGGCCTCCGCGTCCCTCGGGCCGGGCGGGCGGCGCGGACACCGCCGGGGCCCACGGCCTCGCCCGGCGCCGGCTGGTCCCTCCCGAGCGCTCCGGCGGCGACCCGGGCGGCGAGCAGAGCCCCCGGCACCGCGGCGCCCGCCCCGGCCGCGCCACCCGCCCCGGCGCCCCCGCCCGGGCGGCTGACCTGTCGTCGACGTGCAGGCTGGGCGGGCACTTCAGCGCGAGCCAAGTCTTCCAGTGGACGTGGCGCACCTTGTACACCTGCCCGAAGCCGCCCGAGCCGACCTTCTCCCAGCCCGCGAACTCGCCCGCGTCGAACGTGCGCAGCAGACCCAGGGCCCACGGGCTCCCGCCGCCGCCCGCCATCGCGCGCGTCTGGCCGCCACCCCGCGCCGCCGCGGCCGCCCCGACCGCCCAGGTGCCCAGGTGTGCGCCCCGCCCGCTGACGTCACTTCCTCCGCCGCCGGCCCCGCCCCCGTCCCGGGGGCGCAGACCCACGGAGACCCACGGAGGCGAGTGCGGGGTCACCGCGTCCTCCGCCGCGCGCGGCTGCCCGCGTGGGCGCGGGCGCCTCGATCCGAGTCGATCCGATTCTCCGCGCGGCCGTCGGAAACCCGCGACTGCAGGTTTTCCCAGGTTTCCCGGTGCTGCCACTCGGCTGCGCTTTGCCAAAAAAGGACAAAGGGATCCAACGACCGGGGGGTGGGCTTTCGTGCAAACCGCGGATCTTGGGCGGACTTGCCCCATTTTAGGTGTCCTCGTTGGCGTGCACGAAGGTCTGTACAACGTTATCACCGTGTGAGCTCGTGGATCTATCACTGCTCTCAAGATCTAGAGCAAACCACCACGGAAGGACCCCCCGCGCCCCTTTTCAGAACCGAACCCCCAAACCGTGCCCGCCACGAGTCTTACCTCTATTTCAAAAATTGTATTTGCAAATATGTTATGTTTGCACGCAGGAATGACCTCCTGTGGGATCTTTTGGAATCCCCCCTCCCCCCACCACCACTGGGCGTAATTCCCTGGAAATTAGTGTCTCGCTTTTCTACACTGAAGTTTCCCCTTTGGAATTAAGTTTCCTTCTTTCTTTCTTTCTTTTTTTTTTTTTTTTAAATCACCCCAACAGCAAATCTTGAGTTTAAAGGCAGAAAGTTACCTCCATCCTGTCCTAGAGAGCAGTATCTTTTGTATGCGTAGAACAAACTGGGGAGAAAAGGTTTTCCACCTTTGGGGGAAAAAATCCCCAGCCTTGAATGAGCTCAGATCTTGGAAAGATGTCTGAGTCAGAGGTCGAGAAGTATGACTGCAAACTTCAATGCCTAAACACCACTTAACCCCTGTGTGACTATACAGTGAGGGAAGGTTTCTTCTGGGCCATAGGAGAGATATTGTGGAGGTAGGATGGGGGTGGGGGAGAGGGGACCTAGGAGGGAGCAGGACGCTAACTGTATTTTTCTGTTACCCAAAGAAGGAGATGCTGATCCTAGCTGGCTTGTGGAAGCCTCAGACTTACACAGGCTTGACCTTCCAGTGGGCATATGATAATTCTATATTATTTCCTGTAACAGAGCCTTAGTGCTGCTTTGGAAGCCACCTACTGCCCCCTCCCCCACAGGGCTACTCTTTGGCCAGCGCTCACCTCCAGCCCCCACCCCCTGCCCTTGGGCCTCTTAGGCAGGAGGACCACTGCAGACTCCTCCTTGGCCACATAACCTTGAACCCAGAGTTGATCTGGTGGAGTCTAGAGTGGCAAATGGCTATTGATTGTAGCAACGATAACTAACATTTACACGAACCTTCAGAAAATAACTGAGAGATTTTAAAGATACAAAGATAACTTAGAAGTAAATACAGCGGCTGTTTTGCTGCTGAAAAACAATGAATCGACTAGAAAGTGAGTCACTTGTGGGACGCTGTTTCCGGGACTCAGCAAGAGGCACCTTTCTCCAGACTTCCTCTGCTCCCGAATCTTACTGTACCAGGCTCAGCAACATGAGTGACTAACAGCCCACACTGGTCTAGTAATAAAATACAGCAATTCCATTTATTTAATTATCTCGTGTTTCACTCAACAAATATTTATGGAGTGTCTGCTGCAGGCTCAGCATGGGGTTCCTGAGCCCACAACCAGAGCCCACAGCCGCCTCCATAGACAGTCCCCAAGGGCAAGAGCACGGGGGCAAAGATCAAGGCCAGGGTTGGGTAAACCGGCAAGGCTCTCCTTGGACTTGGCTGGGTTCCTGGTGCAGGCCACTCAACCCACTCTGAAGTTCCGTTTTTTTCATCTGTAAAATGACAACAAAGTCCTCTGCAGGAGTCAAGAACGGAGCCCAGGCTGCAGAGCCTGTGAGGTTAAAGGAGAGCGCTGTTGTTTATGTTAACGGTCACCGGTCCTACGAAAGCCTGGAACCCTTAGTGTAAAAGTGACTTACAGTCTCAATACTTTAGTGACTATTTGACTGTTGTTTACTTTATAATGCGAGGAGCCGAGCCTTTGTGGCTACGCTGTGGACCATCCAAGAAACCCCAAAGATCGCTGAAATGTAGAAGACACCTTACCGTTTCTGACAGAAAAAAACTTGATACTATATTGAGGTATGTATAAAACATTTACAGTTGTTTTGTTGTGCAAATACTTAGCATAAATACATAGCAAGTACAGTGACAGGTGAAAAGATTTAAAATGAACACGGCAAATCAATTTGTTGAATTGCTTTAAATCACGGAAGGGCACGGAACGTAAAGACTGTCATTTTTTTTTTTTACCTGTAACTGTTTTATCACTTGTAAGCTTTAAAAAAATTAATACTAGCATATCATTTTATGTTTGAGATTATGCATATACAAATTGAAATTTGAAGCTTCTAATGTTAGCTTTAAAATACAGTAAGTTATTGGAATATTAAATAAAAATGTATGTTAAATTGAATTTTCCATTTAATGAACTGTAGCAATTTTCTTAATAAATAGAAAAACTCATCCATAATTTTATAAGCACCCCTGTTACCGGAAATGACTGAACCCATTACAGTGTCAATAATTTCTGCCAATGAAAACCTTTCATCGAAGCATGAAGTTTCAGTTTTAAGGTATTTTAAGTAAAAACAAAAGTGGACTGACTTAAAGAAAACTCTTGGTTCAAGTTTTGCATCTCAGCCTCCGGAAGTGGCCGTCGTGAACATTAGTGACCGCCTGGAAGATTAGTGACCGCCTCTGTGCACCGCCCCAGGGGTGGCCCCAGCGCGCGGAACTCCCCGCCTCAGTGGGCACCTCCAGGGGCTCGAGGCGGAGGCTATCGGGAGGGGTGAGCCCCGAGGGCAAGACGCTCGGCGAAGTGACGGTCGACCTGTCCGGGAGCGCGGGTGGGGAAAGCAGAGCACGGGGGAGGGCAAGGCAAGCCCCCGGGGACTCTGCCGCCCTTCGCGAAAGAAGTGCCAAGTCCGTGTCCTCCTACGCGGGGGCCTGGCCAGCGCTGTTCCGCCGACGCCCCCCACCCAGCCCAGGGTCCTCCCGGTCCAGTGTGCCCCGCTGGGCGGGGATGTCCCTCTCTCCGCGCGCTGCCCCTGCGTACTCCGCGGGGAACCCACCGAGCCCGAGGCCCGGGAGCAGGCGGGTGCGGGGCTCTCCTGCGGCAGGGTCCCCGCGCCGGGACCGCGGGTGACTTTGCGGGCCCTGGAACCCGGGGAGAGGGGTCCCTGCCTCAGGATGGCCGGGGGGCTCCAGGGGGCCGGTAGGCGCGGCGTGGCCAGGTGCTGGATGAACAGTGCGGGTGTGTGTCACTTCTGCCGGGAGCGTCTGTCGCGTGCGTTGGTCCTCCCGGAGGTCCCCGGAGCGGCGCGCCGCCCTGACACGGCCCTCCTAGACCACCGGCTCCCTTAGTCCTGGAGCCAGCCTGGGGCCACCAAGCCCGGGGCCCAGAATGACCCAGCGCCACCGGAGTCCCCTGCGGGACCGCCCCCGGAGAAGGGCAGCGGAGCCCTGGGTGCCTCCTCCGAGCCGCGCCGGGTGTCCCCTCCCCGCTCCCCACCTCTCCCTGTCCCCGCCCGCGCCCTGTCCCCTCCCCTGCCCCTCCCTCCCGGAGGCGCCCCGTGGTCCAGCCCCCTCCTGCCGCGCGGGCTCCGCCCCAGGAAGGTGCCTCTGCTCTCCTCCTGCTGCAACTTGCTCGCTGTTTCTGAGAATTCCCTGCACGACTTGAGTGTTACTTGCTGAAGAGCAGAACTTGGTCACCGCTGCGATTCTGCACTCCGAGCCCCGAACGGCCCGCAGAGCAAGATTCTGCTGCCCGGGGTTTGGGGGGAAGAGAAGGGGAGAGGGACCGACTTCTAACCTAGCTCTCAGCAAGCCGGTATCTTCCCTTCGTTTCCTTGAAGGGTAGTGACACACGTTCCACCCGTCTCAGGCCCACAACGCAGTGATTCAGCATCTCTCCGTCACACTGCGCTGAGCATGAGGACAGCCACCGGCTGTCCCCACACCGCGCCTTGTCCGTCCCATGAGCTCTATTCCCGGTGCTGTGCCTTTCATGCCCTGACTCACTCCCCACCTGGAGGCCTCTGCCTCCTGCTCCTTCCTTCCCCCCAACCCCCAGCCCTCTTCCACTAATGCCCCCCCCCAGTTTGTTCTGTGCTTAGGGCTCTTTTTCTGCCTTTTTTTTTTTTAAGACTTTGTTTATTTATTTGAGAAAGAGAGAGCATGAGAGGGGAGAAGGTCAGAGGGAGAAGCAGTCTCCCCATGGAGCCGGGCACCCGATGCGGGACTCCTGGATCCTGACCTGAGCCTCATGACCTGAGCCGAAGGCAGTTGCTCAACCAACTGAGCCACCCAGGTGCCCCTCTTTTTCTGCTTTCTGTTTGCTTGCTCATTTGGTTTTTTTTTTAGATCCCACGTATAAGTGAAATCGTATGATATTTGTCTTTCTTGGTCTGACTTAATACTCTCTAGGTCCATCCATGTTGTCACAAATGGCAAGATCTCATTCTTTTTTATGGCTGAGTAATATTCCATTGTGCGTGTATAGCATTTCTTTGTCCATTCATCTACCCGTGGATGCTGGGATTGCTTCCATATCTTGCCTGTTGTTAATAATGCTGGAATAAACATCCATGCCTTCAAATTAGTGTTTTTGTATTTTGGGGGTAAATACCCAATAGTGGAATTACCGGATTGTGGGTAATTCTATTTTTAACTTTTTGGGGACCTTTGCTACTATTTTCCACATTGGCTACACCAGTTTGCATTCCCACCAGCAGTACAAAGAGGGTGCTCTTTTCTCCACATCTTCGCCAACACTTAATGTTGCTTGTGCTGTTGATTTTAGCCATTTTGACAGCTGTGAGGGGATAGATATCGCATTGTCCTTTGGATTTGCATTTCCCTGATGATGAGTGATGTTGAGCACTTTTTCATGTTGTCTGTTGGCCATCTGGATGTCTTCTTTGGAGAAATGTCTGTTCATGTCTTCTGCCCATTTTTTAATTGGATTATTTGGGTTTTTTGGTATTGAGTTGTATCAGTTCTTTATATATGTTGGATACTAACTCTTTATTGGATATGTCATTTCCAAGTATCTTCTCCCATTCCATAGGTTTTTTTGTTTTGTTTTGTTGATTTTCCAGAAGCTTTTGTCTTGATGGAGTCGCAAAGTTCATTTTTGTCTGTTTCCCTTGCCTCAGGAGGCATATCTAAAAAAATGTTGCTGTGGTCAATGTCAGAGAAATTACTGCCTGTGCTCTTTTTTAGGATTTTTTTAGGTCTCACATTTAGGTCTTTAATCCATTTTGTGTTTCTTTTGTTTGTTTTTGTTTTTGAGAAAGAGCACGCAAAGGAGCAGGCTGGGGCAAAGGGTAGAAGGAAAGAGACCTGATCTAGAATTTTCTGGATCTAGGGTTTTCGACCATTTAGGCACACTGGCACGTTGGCCTCAATGGTATCCTTCCTCTGGCAAAAATGTCATCAGAGTCTGATCACCAGAACACCAGAAACAAAACACCAAAACACCTCCTAAACATCTCTTGAAGGAATTCCTACCCCCAGGCCAGCCCCTGGGCCTGTCAGGGTCATTTCCTGTCTGGGTACCTGGTAGCCCTGCCCAGGGGTTCTTCAGGGAGGTTGTGAAAATGCAAATCTGACTTCATTGTTTTAGGATGCAAATGGAACCCCCTCTCTAGCCTCACCCTCAAGTCTCTGGTCTCAGTCCCCCTCTCCCCCTGCACCCCCACCCCAAGTCCTCTGCCTGAGGCTCCACAGGGACTTTGCACCAGCTGTCCTGTCAGTCAGGAAAGTTCCTCTGATGCCTGCTTTACTCCCAGTCCGCCCACCTCTCTGTCTGTCCCAGACTCAGTTTCCGGGGACCAGCACACGGGGCATTGTTTATTAGGGTCTGCTGGTGAATGCCTCTTTCCTCTACTCTGGGCTGCTCCTCTGGGAGGCACCCCCCTTGCCCCCTGTCCAGGTTCATCACTCACCACCACGCTTCCCTGTCCTGGCCGCCCTGGCCTTTCTGTTCTTCTACAATCTGAGCACCTGCCTTAAACCTCTACAGGTGCAGCTCCTCTCGGGGGACAGGCTGGTGCTCACCCCAGCGGGCCTCACCTGCCTTCTCCTCTTTTGTTCAATGTCACCACCTCCCCGAGGCCTTCCCAGGTGACCCATCCAAAACAGCACCCGTCCAGCCCAGCTTGATGCCGCCCCCCTGAGCCGCTCAGGGAGGCTGGGGTGGGGGTAGGACCTCTCTGTTAACACTCCTCCTGAAATGCATGGTGGGCTCGGTTACTCAGGGGTGAGTCCCCTGTGCTCACCGCCCGGAGAGTGCCCCAGAGCCCGGCCCGCAGGATAACTCCCTGAGCCCAAGGCTCTTAAGCTTCCTCTGCAGACAGAACCCCTTGTCCTGGGGGACAAAGAGAGGCTCAGCCCTTCATTTTTTAGCTAGTTAGGATCAAACAACCTGGGAAGTATTTACAGGAAAACAGTATGGCAGTTTCTTAACAAGTAAAGCATAAAATGATCACACGACCCAATTTCACCTGGTTGTCTACCCAGGAGACATGAAAACAGGAATTCCAACAAAAATGTGTACACAGGCGTTCCTAGCCGCATCATTCACGAGAGCAAATGGTCGGGACAAACAGCCCAAGTGTCCCTGGGTGGAGGGAGGGGTGAGAGCTTGTGGTAAACACACACCCTGGGAGGAAGGGGGCCGTCACCCTCATGCCCGCCGCCGTGTCCCGCAAAGCCTTCCATCTCCCAGGTGAGCACAGGCCAGGAGCCCAGAGCTGGCGGCAGAGCCGGCTCCTCTGGGCTGTCAAGATCAGGACCGGATCTTGGGTCTGTAATGGTGATCTCAGCGGCAGAGCGGGGACGGGACCCTTCTTACCTCGGCAGGCGAGGGGCCCGGGGTGGTCCAGAAACACAGCCAAGTGGCCCTTTCCAACAACTTGATGCCTATTTCGAGCTGTTTTGCAAAGGCAGAGGTGACTTCAAAAAGCAGGTCAGCAGACCCCAGCAGCGGAGTGGGACCAGCCGGTTACCAGCTGCGCCTGATCTACGTTTACTGGACAACGGGGAGATCGGCTGAGTTCAAGCAGCCTCCGGGAAGACCCGGGGGGCCTCCCTTGTTGAGCTCATAGCCTTGGGGAGGAGATGATCACGGGTGATAAACCAGGCGGCCTGGAGGGAAGGGCCCTGATGGGCAGGGCTTACCTGTGGGGCCTCAGGCCCTAGGTGATGGGGCCCATGGGAAGTAGAGCACAGAGGCTCCGGCCCCCAGACCAATTCCTGGGCCCGGGGCACAGGCAGCTGAAAACAATGGGGCAGCGACATTGACCAGAATGTTCCACTCACTCCTGGAGGGGGGAGTGCTCCGCATTTTGTCAGGACGGTCTTAAAGCTGGGGGCTGCCCGTGGGGTCTTCAGAGCTATATGAAGGATCTAGGCAGCCCAACCAAGCGGGCAAGTCTGCAGGGACCCGACCGCAGAGGAAAGGAAAATGGCCATGTCAGGGGCGAGGCCCAACCACCCCCCCGACCCCGAGAGCCTCCCACAACCCCCGGAGTAGCAGGGGCAGAACTTGGGGGCTGGGTGCCCACAGGGCCTGGTGAGATCCACTGTTTGGGGCTGAACTGTGCCCCTCCCCCACTCCAAGAAGACTTGTTGTATTCTTAAACCCTAGTATCTGTAGAGGTGACATTTTTTTAAAGATGTGTTTATTTATTTGAGAGAGAGGGCATGAGTGATAGAGAGGAGGGGGAGGGGGAGAGAGAGGAGCAGACTCCTCACCGAGCGGGGAACTTGAACTGGGAGTCGATCCTAGGACCCTGGGATCATGACCTGAGCTGAAGGCAGAGGTTTAACTGACTGAGCCACCCAGGTGTCCCAAGCTGACATTATTTTTAAATGGGGTCTTTGCAGGTAATCAAGTTAAGAAGAGCTCACTGGGGGGGCGGGGGGCTTCTGCAGTGTAGGTGTCCCTACAAAAAGGGGATATTTAGACCGATGTGTACAAAGGAGAGATGACATAAAGACGCAGGGGGGACATTGGCCATGTGACCTCAGAGAAGTTTCCACAAGCCAACAACGGCTGGCAAAGGCCAGGAGCTGGAGGGGGCAGGAAGGGCACCCCCCACCCCGCAGCGCCATCAGGGGGAGCCTGGCTCTGCCGATGCCTGCATCTCGGACTTCTGGGAGAGAACAACTCTCTGTTGGGTTGAGCCCCCAGATCGTGGTGCTTCATACGACAGCCTCGGGACACTAACCAGCTAGATCAGTGTCTTTGTCCTAGTTCTAAGGATCCTTATTTTGTCCCAAAACGGGAGATACTAAATTTTTCTGTGTGCACTCTGGGCTGACGGGAGCTGGTCAATAAGTCATCGGGGGTGGGGCGTGGGGGTTTGTGACGTTAACTTTACATGTCATCCTGACTGGCCCACAGGGTGCCCGGATATTTGGCCAGACGTACTGGGTGTGTCTGTGAGCTGTCTTCAATAAGACTAACATTGGAATCAGTGGACTGAAGAGAGCAGATTACCGGCCCCATGAGTGTGGGTGAGCCTCGTTCAATCAGTTGAAGGTCTGGAGGAAGTAAGTGCCCCCCCCCACCGCCACCTGATGGCCTTTAAACTGAAATAGCAACTCTCCCCGGAGCTCGAGCTTGCCCAATCACCCACAGATCTTGGGGCTTGTTAACCTCCAACGTCATGTCAGCAACTTCCTAATAATAAACCCATGTGTAAGGCCCTGTGGCCTGGCTCAGGCAGGGCCGTCAGGGCTCCTGCTCGGCTTCAATACTGTTTGCTGAAGCCAGGCCGGTCTTCCTGGCACAAACAGCAGCATTTTTGCAGGCTGTTGGCATTTTATATATTTTTTTAAAGATTTTTTGTATTTGAGAGAGGGAGATAGAGCAGGGGGAGGGGCGCAGGGAGAGGAAGGACCCCAAGCAGACTCCCCACTCCGTGCAGAGCCTGCGGCGGGGCTTGATCTCAGTACCCTGAGATCATGCCCTGAGCCAAAAGCTAGAGTCAGACGCTTCATTGACTGAGCCCCCCAGGCGCCCGTATTTTGTTTTTTTTTTTTTTTTTTTAAGCCATTTCTAAGCCAAGGCAGGAAAGCTTGATGCTACCGTTCGAGGCCGTGAAGTGAGCAGTCAGGGCGGGAGGCTCCGCTTGTCAGGACAGGTCCTCTGACAAAAAGAGGCCGAGAAGCCGGGTGCTGTGTTTCTGCCGCGAGCCGGCTGGACCGTGAGGATCCTGAGACAGGCGTCTGCTGGCCGACGGCCTCCCGGCCCTGCCGGCCACTGCGGGGAGCTGAGCTTTCCCACCGCCCGGGCCCAGGATGGGGCTGCCCCCCCCCACCATCCACCATGGGTCACACCCATCCCAGGGCCTTGGCTCTGCCAACGGGGTCTCTCCTATCGCGGCTGACGATCAGACGTCCGCAGCCAAGACTCTTCTCCCCAAGACATCTATTCGGAAAGGAATGCTCCCCGGGTACTGTTTCTCACACACACCCGGGCGGCTGTGCCAGATTCTCAAGGGAGCGTTTCCATAAGGTGGCCACCTGCCATCTGTGGACGGAGCGTGGGAACTGCAGCCGTGGGGCTGAGGAATCGGGAGGGCCCCTCGGAGGAGGAGTCAGCCCGACTCCAGACCATAGCGCTTTCATTCACTCCATGAGTATTTTTGGCGCACCTGCTGTGGGCCGCGGCTGCTGGGAGGGGGGCAGTGGGCTGGCTCTGCCCTCCCGGGTCGCTCAGTCCAGGTCTGGGTGAAATCGCAGGCATCCTGTCTGAAGGAGGCAGCACTGTGAGCTACCGATGTCGCTCGGGCTCTGCCCCGCCACCTCCCCGCGGCGCCCCAGGCTCTCGTGCCTCAGTTTCTCCCTCTGTAGAATGAGAAGGTGACACTAAGGGTCCCTACTCACAGAACTGGGGGGATTCATAAATGAATGTGTCCCCAGAACAGTGCGCGTCCTGTGCCTGCACCACAGCGGCCTCTGACCGTCTTCCCTCCTGGTCCGTCCCAGCTTCCACACACCGCATAGCCGTGGCCGCCTAGAATCACATCACAGGACAGTCAGTGAGGGAGCAAGCTGCAGCCGCTTCCCGTTTCTGGTCCGTGCGACCCATTTCTGTTACAGAATCACATACTTTGTAAAAGCAAAAGGTCAGGGGCCACCCAGAGCCCCATCGTGGGGGACCTTCACTCACCCACACACAGTCACGAAGAGGGGGAAGGGCCGTCTTGGCCCCTGGCTCTGGAGAGATGGCAGAGATCTCTGTGAACAGAGCAAGCAGAGGAAAGCGTGAGATGTGCGCTGCCCTTTATCCAAGACGGGGCGGGTGGGGGGGAGCAGAAAAGCAGCCCGATCTCCATCAGTCCCTCTCTACCTCTCAACTGTCTACTCTTGCTCATCTATCTTCTGTCTATCTATGTATCTATCACCTCTCAATTTGCTTCTACTTTAAAAATAAGCAGGGGGAGGGGGTGCCTGGGTGGTTCAGTGGGTTAAAGCCTCTGCTTTTGGCTCAGGTTATGATCCCAGGACCCTGGGATTGAGCCCCGAATCAGGCTCTCTGCTCAGCAGGGAGCCTGCTTCCCTCTCTCTCTGCCTCTCTGCCTACTTGTGATCTCTGCCTGTCAAATAAATAAAAAAATAAAACCTTAAAAAAAAATAAGCAGGGGGAGAATAATCCATGTTTTTGAAGGATATAGGATGGAGAAACAACTTTGCACCCACCTTCTCCTACGGATTGGGCTTGGGACCCAAGTAAATAGCGCTCACGCTTACAAAACCAAATTAACTTTTATTTACTTATTTTTAAAGATTTTATTTCTTCATCTGAAGTAGATACAGAGAGAGAGCATGAGCCAGGGGAGGGGGAGGGAGAGAGAGAGAAGCAAAGCAGACCCCCCGCTTGGCAGGGAGCCTGATGCGGGACTCGATCCCAGGACCCCGGGATCATGACCTGAGCCGAAGACAGAGGCTTAACCCATGAGCCACCCAGTAGCTTTCAAAATTAACTTTCAAAAAGCAAAAATAGAACAACTATGTCAATGGCATATCAAAATAGACCAAAAATAGGAGAAGATGAACCAAGTGTGGATTCCTGCGGTGGCTGGCCTGGCCAACCTGTGGGGCGACAATGTGGGAATGGGAAGGCTCTTCTAGGAAAAGACAGGACGAACGCAAAAGAACTCGGGAAAAGAAAGACCCGCCTCGGACCTTCCCTAATCGTTCCACGTGGGTGTTTCCGTCCCGGGCGGGTGTTCGTGTTGAGGGAGAAAACCAAGGGCACCGGTGTCACGGGGAAAGGAGACGTTCGCTGTGAGAGAATGGAAATTAAGGAGCCCTGAGTTTGCAAGGGAAATAGCACAGAATAACAAGCAAAATTAATTAAAAAACCTGACCATGCCAACGTGCTGTGACTTGGGCCAATCATCCGTCGTAAGGGGCGTCGTTCTGCAGAGGTCGTGGCCCCGGGCGCGTTCTCTCCTCCTCCCCGGCCCCTCCCGCCCGCTCACGTTATAGAAACAGGAACCCCGGCTTCCACCGAAATGAGCCGCGTCGGGCTCCGCGGAGTGAGCCTTGAGGCCCCCCCTAAGAGCAGAAGGAGAAGGAGACTCGGAGCCCGAAGCCCCGGGGAGATGGTCGCATTTTATTTCTGCCTACAACTGGAGAGCTCAGAGAACACGTATTCACTTTTCTGTAACAATCTGTCACCTAAAAGTTAGTTACGAGACGACAGTGGGTCCGAGTTACACGCCCAGCGCTGCAGAATGGGCCCTGCGGAAATCAGGGTCTGCCTGCTTTCCGAGACCGGTTCCCGGTCCGACCCCGATCGGAAGTTCTGGAAGGTGCGGGCGGCACCCGCGCAGCCATCCCGCCCCAGGGGGTGGGCCGTGCACCGTCCGGACACGCTCCCGACCAGAGCCGGCGACGTTCTGTGGCTGGAGGGAGCTGGGAGCAGAGCGACTTGAATTACATCATCTTTCAATTATTTTCCAACACAGCCCTGCTTTATGACGGCAGGTTTCATGTGCGCTTTAAAGCCTCAGCAAGTGGCGCATTAATTAAATGTTCATTTCTGAATTTGTTGAGAGGAAAGTCAGCATTGATTTTTCAAGAAAATGGCTCAGACGTGAAACCTGGAGGAGATCACAGGAATGACGGTAGAACGCACGAAAAATACTAACTTCCATAAAACTTGATCTGTGGACCACCTCCCTCCTAAGGTCAGAGGGACTTTACCCTGTGTGTGTGCACGTGTGTGTCAGTGTGTGTGTGGATTGGTAAGTCTGTGCTCGAGTGCGTGTGCACACACGTGTGTGTGAGCGTGCACGTGTGTACATGTGAGCGTGTGTAAGTGGGTTAGTGTATATACGTGTGTGTGTGCGTGTGAGCATGTATAAGTGGGTAAATGTGTATATGTGTGTGCATGTGAGTGTGTGTGTACATGGGTTCGTGTGTGTACATGTGTGCGTGCATGTGCAAGCCTGAGCCGGAGAGTCCCCACTCAGCCACACCACACACCCCCCAGCCCAGAACATAGCCAGAAGCACCCCACACCCACCGCCCACACACAGAGTCCCTCACAGTCCACATCCAGCATCTGGGGGCCCTCGGGAACGGTGACGGCCGGAGCACATGAGGCTTCCCTGTCCCCCAAGAACCTTGAGGGCTGCCGGAGATTTGGGGAGATCTGGGTAGCACCTCCAGTGTGGGACGGAGAAAGCAATGAGGACCGCAGAAGCTGGAGGACACAGGGCAGACGCGGGCTGCAGGACGGGGGTACTGACGGCAGGAGACCCGGGATCTCCGTGAGAGATGTCGCACCTGTGACATTCAAACACAGCGGTGGGAAGAGAGAGAATCCAGACACCAGAAAGAACTGGAGGTCTACACACAATGGTCAACACTAAAACGTTTTCGAGGCCAAGGCAGAATTGCGGAGAGCACAGCCCGAGGCCAGGGGATGAGCCGCCGGCGGAGATGCAGAGCACATCAGCACAGGCCGGCCCCCAACGACGAGGAACCCCAGAGGGAGAGCAGGGAAGACGGTGGGCGGGCAACCATCACGGGAGGGGCGCCAGGCGGTTCCTGGCCAACAGGGTCCCGTGAACACACTTCATTTCTCAGAGCAGTCTGAGGTTTCTGTTTGAGATTTTAGAAAAATTGCGCGGAACGCACAGGATCCCTGTGGACCCTCTTTCCCTGCCCCCTAGCCTCCCGCGGATTTCCTTCGTTCCTGGCATCTGGTGTTCATGCAGGTATCTTATCACCGTTTAGGAAGCAGTATTGATAAATGATCATTAACTAATAATTTTTAATGAATGTTTAAATTAACTAAACATTTTATTTATTATTTTTTAAAGATTTTATTTATTTGACAGAGAAAGAGAGAGAGCAGCAGAGACAGAGGGAGAAGCAGGCTCCCCGCTGAGCAGGAACCCGTCGTGGGGTTCAATCCTGGGACCCTGAGATCATGACCTGAGCCGAAGGCAGACGCTTAACCCATGAGCCCCCCAGGCGCCCCCTAACTAAACATTTAAACAAGTGAGTAACTTTTTAAAGGCTCCTGTTTTTCCGCACGTGTAGATCGGTGTTGAAATACTATCACTTTCCGTGGAGAGGATTTTCCCGCAACTAGCAAGCGTCTATGGACAAGCACAGGAAAGGGGAGAGGCGTGGCCGGGAGAGGGAGGCTCCGCCCACACCACTAGGGCTGGTGCCTAGGGCGCTGGCCGGCCAGGCAGGTGCGAGCCCGGGAGCTGGGACACAGGCCTGAGGTAGAGACCCAGGACTCGAGCCCGTCCCCCTGCTTGCAGATTCTCTGGATTCTTGTGTAAAAATCCCACCTGTTTACTTTCCTGCGTGACAGTGAGAAGACTCGTCCCCCACGGACATTCTGCAGCCTGGCCACCAGCGTCCTCTGACCTGCCCTTGACGCTCCCTGGTTATCACAGAAACCGCTGCGCAAGGGCCACTCATCTGGGCGGCTCAGGGCGCCGTGCTCCAGGGACGAATGAGGAAGAAATCGAGGGAAACATGAAGACAGTGTGGTTTTTCTAACCTCACTTTGCTAACAAAAGCATCCAGCATGACATCTGTATTACTGCTCAAAGAGCCTCCTCGGGGCGCCCGGATGGCTCCGTTGGTTGGGCGACTGCCTTGGCTCTGGTCATGATTCTGGAGTCCCGGGATCGAGTCCCGCCTCGGGCTCCCTGCTCAGCCGGGAGTCTGCTTCTCCCTCTGACCTTCTCTCTCTCATGCTCTGTCTCTCAATCTCTCTCAAATAAATAAATAAAATAAAAATTTTAAAAAGCCTACTTTAGGGGCCCCTGGGGGGGGGCTCAGTCAGTTAAGCTTCCGACTCTGGGTTTCAGCTCAAGTCATAATCTCCGTGAGATCGAGCCCGGCATGGGGCTCCATGCTCAGCGGGGTCCTGTTTGACTGTCTCCCTCTGCTCCTCCCCACTTTAAATAAATAAATAAAATCCTTTTTAAAATAAAACTCCTACTTTAGGGATGCCTGGGTGGCTCAGTCGCTAAGTGTCTGCCTTCAGCTCAGGTCAGGATCCCAGAGTCTTGGGTTCAAGCCCCGCATCGGGCTCTCTGCTCAGCGGGGAGCCTGCTTCTCCTTCTCCCACTCCCCCTGCTTGTGTTCCCTCTCTCTGTATCTCTCTCTCTGTCAAATAAATAAACAAATATCTTTAAGATAAATAAATAAATTTTTTAGAAATGACTAATTAGTATCAAAGATTTCTAAAGTAACATCCACTGTTTTGAATAAATGTAGTATTCTGTTTCCAATAAACTCTAACTACTTGCCGGGTACATCTGGCATATTTTAAGGCAGTCGTTTTAAATATTTTAGCTTACAGTCCAGATGGGCCCCTATTTCCAGGACTGACTCTCCAAAAACACGCAGGGGTGAGCGGCGCAGCCCCTCCCCGTGCCACAGGCAAGTCCCCCCCCACACACACCCACACTGGGGGAGCGGGGCGCCCCCACACGGCAGATGGGCACAAAAGCTTGCATACAGCCATTGGGCAGGAATTGAGAGAGAGAGAGAGAGAGAGTAATTGCTGCGCAAACTGTACGTGTATCTACACTGAACGACTCAGCATCCAATCATGGGCTGAGAGCCAAGGAACAGCCCCATAAAACCCCTCATTACAGGGAAATTCAGGATAGACCGTCACTGTCTTAAAAAATAAAGTGTTTTTTTAAAAATTAAGCGTTCACTTTCTCTGGGGAGTCATCTTCGTTCTTTCCGCGGCTTCGGTAGACTCTAATTAATCACATTTTAAAATCGGCCTTCCCAACGTCTTCACAGTGGGCTGCTCTAGTCTCGTCGTGTTCCAGGCTAAAAATCCCCGCAAAGCTGATCTGTGCCTCTAGGAAAAGTGCAACGAACCCTCTCTCACCATCTGTGGGCTCCTGGCTCCAGGAGTTCCTTCACAGGCAAGCGTTTGCCCCCTACTCACGAACGCACGCTCTAATCTTCAACCTGAACTCATCACAGGGGGATAATTTAATAGAAGATTTTAAAAGATGATCATTCCTATGTGTCCCTGAAAATCTGTACAACGTAGACGTATCAGTCAAGGTTCCATAGAAACAGAAACTATAGCACAGATAGAAATGATTTCGATAAAAACACATTGCAGGGGCGTCTGTCTAGCCTTGTCACTGGGTCTTGTGATGCGACCTCGGTGCCGTGAGTTCGAGCCCCGAGCTGGGTGTAGAGCTTACAGAAATAAAGAACTAAATAAACTTAAAATAACAACAATAACAAACAGGCCAACAAACTTAAACTAGCTTTTAAAAAATAATATTACAATTAAAAATTTGTTTGGATGTAAACTTGCAATCATAGATCAGCAGACCCAGATATTTCAAAAGGCATTTCTACCCATACCCTAATTTCCTCCTATTTAACAGTCATTTGCAAAGACAAACTCAATAAATATTTAAAAATCTATCCTAAAATGCTAATCGAAGGGCACCTGGCTGGCTCGGTTCACAGAGCACAGGACTCTTGATTTCGGGATCGTGAGTTCAGGCCCCACACTGGACACGGAGATTACTTACAATACAAACATGAATTAAATAAGATTTGAAAAAAATAAAATGAAGTGCTAGCCAAACATCTTGGAACTTGAGTTGAACTTGTGAATGTGTGTGTGTGTGTGTGTGTGTTTGAGAGAGTGCATGGAAGAAAATGTTTTCTTTCAGCCGACATTTGCCATGAGAAAAATTGCTGTGAACAGGCCTCGCATGTGGAACCATCCTTAGGCCAACCGCAGATTTTATCACGGGTCACTCGAGCCCAGCCACGTGCTGCCTGATCTCAGAACGTGCCCACATGTGTGCTCCCCATTCGGAAGTGGGGTGATCGAGGGTTGGGACTTTCTGACGGTTCTGACTCATCACAGATGCTCAGACCTAAGTGGTCCATGAGTAGACGAGGACCTGCCACTCCCCACATCAGTACAGAGTTAGGGAAGTTCCTAGAAAGAAGAAGAAGGCTAAGTTCTCCCCTTGCTGCCGTCCTCAGAAGGCAAGATCAGCCTGATTCTGCACGTGGTCTGAGGCTGCCCCAAATCTGTCAGGCCCACAAGAGTCACCCCAAATTGTAAGATAGGAAGACCTTTCGAGGTACTGTAGCTTTTTGGTAAATGGCTTTCCTTAAGCTAACATCCGGGAGCAGTTCTGCAGTGACATGATGATGTCAAGGGCTCTCCAAGCAAGGAGGAAGCTATTCTCCGGACGGATATCCCAAAGCACACGCACTTGACCTCTAGAGAGAAAAAAAGACCGATTCCTTGAAACGAATGAGAACAGTAACTATAATAAAATACGCCACTCGCTTAACACCTCTAAACCTTCCTAAAACTTCTAGTTTCTGAGCTTCCATTCCCCCCGCATCTCAGCAGCAAGCAATGCCTTTTCCAGACCTTTCTTAAGAGAACTTCACATCAAAGTATAATTAACGGGAAAAGGGATTCCTGCCAGACTCGCACACAGTGTCTTCCCAGGGGCAGCTGGGAGGAAGGCAAGGCTGTGAATGGGGCCTCGAGGGGCTTCCCCCGCCACGACCCCATCTCCTCCCATCACCCACCCACCTCCACCTTCCTAGCCCTTCCCACGCGGCGCTCACTCTGCGCCCGACGCTTCCCTGTAGAGCAATGATGTCACGCTGACGTCACAGCCTCCCGCCTTCGGTTCGTCCCTGGAAATTACTCACGCTTCCTGCACTGCGACGATTAATCAGGAGTTACAGGCCGATCTGTCCAGAGCAGCTGTGGGTGCGACACAGTCACCCCCGCCCTCAGATTCAGAAGGAGGAGCGCCTCCAAGCAGAGCACTGTGGTTCCGGAACCTTCCAAACTTCACACTTTGAATGTCCTAATTAAATCCGGATCGCAGAAAAAAGTACTTTACAAGGGTATTTCATTTGTTGACAAGAAAAAAAAAAAGCAATGGACTTTACTGTGTTCTGGAATCTCCTGTTTCTCGAAATCCAACGCTTAACCATTTCGGAAAACATTCCTGGACCAGAGGGACAAGCAGGAACATTCTCCTGAGGGCGAGTTTCTCACCCTCAAGGCCTGCCTTGTGCATTATAAAAAGAGCTCCTTGACCGGCTGATGAGTCCCTGGCTGTGAGTGAGGTACGGTCACTCTTCGCAAGGCTTCCGGAAAGTGAAAGAAAGATTAGTAACGCAAGCAGTGTTGGCAGCCTTTGTCTCCGTGCACGGCAAGGCCAAGGGAACGTGAGTGTAAATCCTTCTAGAAACAGAGCAGCCCATGAGCTAGAGAACCGGGACGCTGCCTGCCCCCTCCGGGCCTCACGGGGCCGTGATGAACTTCAGCCTCCTTACAGACTTAATGTCCGAGGTCTGCAAACACATTAGCTCTGATGTACCACAGTGCTTCGGAGGCCGGACGGGTCAGGCATTTAAATTCCCCTGGAAGACCGATCAGCCAAGAATTCAAGTTCAAAGGTGTAGGGAGGTGGGTTACAGGCCTAGAGAGGAAAGTAAGTCTCAGATACGCACGGCGATGAACCGTTTGCTTGGAAGAAAAAGAGATGGCATTTAGCTTGCATAGAAATGAGCTTATTATCTGTGCACAGGCAAAAACAGGACCCGTGGTGAGCAACAGGTCGTTCCCCCTCAGCCTGCCGTCACAGCGGTATGCAGGTGTGGGTCAGGACTCCGCATCGGAGCAATGCTCCTTGTTCCGATGTCTCGGGGCCACCGGGCCTCCTTCTGGCCGCACGCGGACTTCTGCCGCCACCGTGGCTCACACACACTCAGTTTCCCTTCGTCAGGACGCAGGAAGGTGGCGCAGACTCTCGTGGGACTCGGGAGAGCAAGGATTTTAAAAACATTACCCTCTCAGAGAGGGTTGGTGACCTTTACTGCCAGAGGCAGGACGAGAGTCAGTATGTTCTAGAAACTCTCCATGCACTTGTCATGTTTAACTTCAGTGAAATGGTTCCGAGTTCCTAAGTCACCAGACTTCATCAGCCCACGCGGCCCTCGTCAGGAAGACCCTTCCCTACAGTAAGTAAAGCTTGGAGTTTACAGTCAGTATTTGGAACCTCCAAAGGTTCAGAGGAGAGCATGTCTGGAGAAAACGCAGAAGGACCAGGGCTGGTTGGGGCGTTCGTTGGTGGCTGGACAAAATGAGAGGTTATGGGACATTGACTCCACTCGGCTCTTCTTGACCTTCAGTGAGGACAGAAGAGGATGCACCCTCCATCACCCGACATGAAGACGTCTGGGGACAGGAATACTCACATGGTTGTGCGACATTGTGCAATCTCTTCCACTCGCTTTGTTAATAAAAACACATCACATCCGGGGTAGTTCAGCCACCTTTCTGGTCTTGGTTGGAGATCGTGGTGCCAAATTGCAGCTCAGGGCTATAAAACTTGAGCTGGTCCCAGCTGAGGAGAAAGACGCTTGGCTCAACCCTGAGTCACTGGGCTGAGCTGTCCACCACACGGAAGATCTCACAGCAATCTGTACTGCACACGGGAGGTGCCGGCAAGCCCTGGAGAATCAGACGTCTGCCGGTGCCGCTGAGGAGTCAGTTCAAATAGTCAGGCTTTGACTCCACTTGGAGGCAGGGGTGGGGTCGAGGGTTAATTATAACCAGAGCGGGAAAGCTTGCTGACAATGGGAGCCAGTAAAGTCATTTAATTTTGTTGTTGTTGTAGCCTTTTACATTAAAAAAGAAAAAAAAATGGAAAAGTCTCTGCGCTATTTGGTGTCGCATCAAGATGCTGGTGATTTCGGGATAAATCCCGGTGGGTCGCTCTTCATCAGGAGCTGAGGAACGATCGCCTAGTGTGTGTGGTTTTCTCCACCAACCAGGTTCTTGTCCTAAAATTATCTGGCCCAAGTTGGGGGCTAGCATCTTCCCAAGCCACAATTTCTCCAAAGTCCTGACACTGTTCTAAAGACAGGGGAAGAAACCAGATCCCACAAATATGCCAAGTGCAGACACATTAAGCAAAGGTTCCAATGATAGTTCACTGGCAAAGAAGTGAACCCCACAGCTGAGAAACCCCATATCCCCATGACGAGATGACAGCCATCTCAGAAGGTCACTGAAGGGTTAAGTGAGCTCATGTTTGCAGAGCCCCTGCCCAAGCAAGCATCAACAGGCTACTCCTCCTGTCCCAAACTAGTCTGCTGGATATTTAAATACAATTCTTTTCAGTTACATATTTTTCCTGATGCTTACAAGCTGTATGTAAAAACCAAAAATCTAGTGACAGCTATTTCTAATTTCAGCTGTTGCTAAGAAGTAGAACAATCCGTGAGCCGGCTACCAAAGATAACCTGCTGCAGAGAAAGTTCTTTACTTGGGATGCCCAGAGACAAAGAACAAGACTAAGAGGCATGGCTGGGTATTCTTTTCACTATGGTCTTTACGGGAAGCTTTCACTTTCATTTCACCCATCAGGAGTCTCCAAGCCCATGACAGGGAAGGTGCTAGAAAGCTGGACGGCAGTGATTGGGATGTGCGGAGGCCGTCCAGGGAATAGGATTTTTTTCTGACCGAATCCTTCCTCAACACTGATATGTACCCCAGGGTCTTCAAAAATGTATTGCAGCTTCAGGCGTTAGACTTACATAATTGTGTCCCATAAATATTGTTATTTTTTGCATTTCTATTATGTGATCATTTATCATAACGAAGCTCTCTTGTCCATGGAGTCTTCCCACTACCGGAAGGGCTTCCTTTAGGTTTGCTGTGGTGCCGGTCGGCTGTGCCTCACTCTTTCATCCTTTCTGTGTTTGAAAAAGTCTTTCTTTAGCCACCTTTATTAATTAGTTTTTGGAAGATATTTTTGCTGGGTATAAAATTTATGTTGAAGGGGGGCGCCTGGGTGGCTCTGTCGTTTAAGCAGCCCACTCTTGGGTTTTGGCTCCGGTTCTGATCTCAGGGTCATGAGATCAAGCCCCCTGTTGGGCTCCGTGCTCAGCAGGAAGTCTGCTTCTTCCCCTTCTCTGCGCCCCCCCGCCCCCCCGCTCATGCTCTAGCTCTCTGAAATAAATAAATAAATCTTAAAAAAAAAAAAAGTTTATGTTGAGCAGTTCCTTCAACACTTCAAGGATGCTGCTTGCCTCACTTCTGGCTGGCACCATGTTCCTGAGTGGTTGGTCAACACGGTCCTTGTTTGCTGGATGTCACGAGTCTTTTTCTTCTGATGTTCTTAGGTTTTTTTTCCTTATCATTGGTCTTAAGCAATTTGCTTATCAAATGCCTTGATGTAGTTTTCTTCATGATCTTGTGGTTGGGATTCACTGAACTTCTTGAATCTGTGGGTTTACAGTTTTCCTCCAATTTGGAAAAAATAGAGTCACGATTTCTTCAGGTGTTTTTCCAGTCTCTTCCAACCCCTCTCCGAGGACTCTTCAGGGACCCGAATGTCCCATATACTGGGCTGCTCGAAGTCATCCCAAAGCTCACTGGTGCTTGCTCGGTTTCCCCCCAAGTGCTTTTTTTGCGTATTTCATTTTGGACAGATTTTATTGCTTAAGTTCACCGATCCTTTCTTCTGCCGAGACTGACCTTCCGTGAACACCATCGGGCATACTTTTTATATCATCGCTGCAGTTTCGCTTCCAGAAGTTCAATCGCATCTGTTTTTAAAAACACATCTTCCATGCCTCTAACATGATTAAGTCTCCCTCTAGCTTTTTGAACACATGGAAAACAGTTAAATTCACTCTTTTAATATCCCTGTCTAGTCATTCTATCATTTCTGAGCTGGGTTTTATAGTTAATTGTGCTCCTCATCATAGGTCCTATTTTCCTGATTCCTTGTGGTCTGGTAATTTTTGATCAGCTGCCCCCCCAGGAATGTAACATCACTGGAGGGATGGATATTTTTATGTTCCTATAAAAATATGCTGCGGGGGCGCCTGGGTGGCTCAGTCCATTAAGCATCTGACTTCAGCTCAGGTCATGGTTTTGTGGTCCTGGGATCAAGCCCCATGTCAGGCTCCACACTCAATGTGGAGTCTGCTTCTCCCTCCCCCCGCCTTCTGGATCTCCCCCTGCTCATGCTCCCCACCTCTCTCTCTTTCTCTCAAATAAATAAAAACTTAAAATGCTTCAGCCTTGTTCTGGGAGTCAGTTAAGGATCTCGAAAACAGTTTGACTTGGTTTTAAAGCTGTTTCACTTTTAAGGTTTCATGTTTTCCTTTTAAGCTTTGTTGGGCGGGACCTGGGCAGAGCTTAGGGTCGCTTTCCCATGACGTTTACACAAAATGTGTCTGCGAACTCTGCCCCAAGGGCCCCAGGTTATGAGGCTTCTTGCTCTGCACACTGGGAAGTTACCTTCCTCACAGGCATGCCCCAACAGCGCTCAGTTCAAGGTGCAAGGGGGATGTTCTGAGCTCTGGAATTTTCTCTCTGTACAGCTCTCTCATCTCGGCTCCTCTGCCTAGGAAGCTTCAGCAACCTTGGCCTTCCTGGACTGCCAGGTCCATCCCATCGGTTCAGAGACGGCTGTCCTCTGCCTGGGTTCCCTCTTGCTGCAGCCTGGAAACTCCCCCAGCTAAAAGCTGGACAGTCATAGGACTTGCCTTGCTGGTCTTTGATCTCTCCGGGGTTGGGGGGGGAGGGAGGCGTCCTTCATTCCTGGTGCCAAGGGCTTGAGTTCCCTGGTGTCCTGTGTTTTGCCTGACTTTTTATTTTTCACAGAGGAGGGTAAACCCAGTTTGTAGTCCCCCTGGGCCAGAGGCAGGAGTGCTCTGATCAGAGAATTGCATGTGTGAGACCCCAGAGCTCGATTTTCCATTTGCAAGGACAACGAGCAGCCCATGGGCTGGGCTGGGAGGGGCAGCGGGGGCTGTTTGCTGAGTGACTGAGGAAGGAGCCTTTAGCAGTAAGGATAGTCGCTGTTTCAAGCTGCGAAGATTTTAGGGCTGTTCATTACTGCCCCGTAAGACAGCCCATTCTGACCAAACAGGGCTTTGTAAGTACTACCAGAGACGGACCATATGGGGAAGACATTGTATGTGATGGATACAGAGCACGGGACGGGAACGGGGAACAGCACTCGGTCCACAGAAAGTCCCGTGAAGCCGCGCAAACCAGCAGGAGACAGCCGTCCACGCCACGGTCGTTAGCTCTCGTGGCTGTGCCTCTGGCTTCACCGTCCTGGGCAGACCCGGGAAAGTGACAGCCCGATGAAGAAAGCAGCACCGTCCCTTCCTTCTGGAGTTCGACTGAAGAGCAGGGAAGCGTGGACGGGGACAAAAGGGCTCCCTGGTGAATATGTCATGGCTGGCTGGTGAGAGCCAGCAGAGAACAGGGCTCGCTCTGAAACGCTAGCTTCTGGAGGATTCGGGAAGGCTTCTTTAAGGAAGGGATGTTTGAGCCAAGATGTGAAGGACAGGCAGGCATTGACCAGGTGCAGAGATCCCCGGAGGAGAGCGGCAGGAGGGAGGAAGGGCCAGCCCCACGGGCCTCGAGACATAGAAAGGAGCCGGTTGTGTCCAGAGCCCTCAGAATCCACCGCAGGACACCAGACTCGGTGCACGGATGGCACCATGGGAGGCGCCCTCACGAGGGCCATCAAAGTGGCACGGGAGTGGGGTGCTGGGGTCGTCGGCTGGACAGTTGGGGTGGGGGAGAGTCATGGATATGGTGAAACCTGATGGGTCCCTAACCACTCAGACGTCAATGCGGGACACGGGGACACGTCTGGGTTGGCTCGGGGTGAGGAGGCGGGTGACAGGGCAGTTGGCTTGCATGGGCGCAGGGCGAGGGGGCCAGCTTTGGGGCCGGGGTTTGTAAATCCCACGGCTTGAACGTGTGGAGCTCGATGCCAAGGACGCCGCCAGCATCCCCCTCCCTGCTCCCCACAGCACAGGGTTGGGGCGGATAAGCACCCACAGACTTGCTGCTCTAGACAGAGTCCCCTCCCCTTCCGGGTCTTCGCGGCTAGCACTCAGGAGCGGAAAGAAGTTGCAGGGCTCGGCCGGGCTCCAGAGGGTCTCGCAGGAGGTGACGCAGCCACATGCTGGGGTTGAGCTCCCGTGTGCGCAACAGTCGGCACGTGGCACGCACACCCAGGAAAGTGTGCTGGGCTGGGGTCTCTGGGGGGACATAGGGCAGGTCTATACCCCCCAAGGAGCACCTCACCCTGCAGGGCTCCCTCCTCCTGGGGCGGATGTGGGCAGGTGACCCTGCCAGTGGGGAGACAGGAGATTGCTTGGGGTCCCCCCTGTGCCAGAGATCGTGGGGAGCAGGGTGTGCAGGAGAGGGGCAGCTTTGTCCGAGCCATGGAGGGCCCCATCTGGATTATTCTGCCTGCTGCACCTGCCCAGATCGTGTGCCCCATCGTTCCTGAACCGGGGCCCTTGGCTGTCAGTGCACTCAGGTCCCCCCTTTCTACGGGACTTTGTTTTCCATGCGTGGGCGCAGGAAGACTTCCCAGGTTGCTGCTGTTAGTTTTGGTCCCACCATGTGGCCATTGCGGATGAAATGGCTTCTCGGGATCTGTACTTCACAGAGAACGCAAGTCTGTCTGGGCAACACTGCCACCTCTTCCCTTGAAGTGTTCTGGCAGGTTGCCTCTGTGCCCAGGGAGGCCCGGAGGCCTGGCACGCACCGGCTGGGGCTCCCCTGGTGCTGGATGGCGGATCAGGGAGCCGCCCCCCGAAGCTACCAAAAATACAAGAAAGGATGGAAGACAGACTCCCAGGGCTCAGGTCCCTAGAAGAGTGGATGGCTCCTGGGGTGCGTCCTAACTCAACAATGACTGCTCCTAACAAATCGAACTTACTGTTAAACGTTTGCTAATGGAAGGGATCGTTCCAGGCCCCCTGGCCAAAGAAATGCCCCACTTCTCGGTTTTCTCTTCTCTGGCTGCTCCTTCTTTCCGTTCCATTCTCCCCTGGTCTAAGCTTTGCAAGAAATGCCCACATGCACCTTCTTTGTTGCCCCTTTTCAGCCCCCTGGGAAGCTTCTGATGCCTTGGGATCTCTGGGAACATTTCAAATACCCCAAACACTGTGTGGGTTCTGGGCTGGGCAGGAGTCACGACGGGGCAGGCAGCCGGAGCCACAACCGCTCTCAGAGGACGCCAGTGTGTGGACGACGCAGAACGGGCCCTCGGGGCCGAGGGCCAGCAACTGAAAAACACAGGTCACCACACTTTTACTTGTCATTCTGCAAACTGACGGGACACGAAATACACGCAACTTCTTGAAACAGTCTCAGTGCCTTTCACCAATGCGAAGGGACGTCACCAAGGACGCCGTCTTGAGCGGAGGAACCACGAGTGCCACGCCTGCGGACGCCGTGGCTGGGGAGAACGCGTGAGGTCCGTGACTCTGCCCCCCACACCCGGGATTTCCCGCTGGGCACGGGGAGGTGGCGGCCGGCACAGGCGACGTGTCCCCCTCCGGCGCCGCTCCGGACGCCCAGCCCCCTCCTCGGCACACCAGCTCTGGGAGAGTCTCACCATGACTGCGGCACAGAGCGGCACGACTTTACAGATGCACAGGCCACAGGGAAGCTCCCGTGGTGCCTTAACTTAGAGTAAGCAGCCCAGACACACAGAGCCCGGGGGCTGCGATGGGGCCCGCGGTGGCTCCCACGGCACAGCTGGGATCGGCTGCACCCGGGATCGGCTGACAGTCTCAGCGCGTCCCATCAGTCCGCCGTGACCTTGGCGCAGAAGCATCTCCGGTCAAGGACTCTGGCTGGGCGGCACTTTTTCCTTCACTCCGTCTCTCGTATGCAAATTCTCAGCATCGGTTTTAAGACCCCACAGACCCATTCTGCGCCCGATAGTGACCCGGTTAAGACCAAGTGCGTCTACAGGAAACTCAGGAGTGAATCAGATTTTTATTCAGAGTTCTAACTGAGGGTTACACGGAGGGTCTTTCCACAGGCGTGCGTGTGAAGGAACAGCAGGAGGCCAGCCGGGCCGCGCAGCCGACACGAGGTGCTTTAGAAACATCGGAGGCCTCCTTACTCCAGGCACACAAACAAAGTCTTTAAAAAAATAAAACTGTAATTTAAAAGGCCTTTATTACACCGGGAAGAGGAGTAAGAGATAAAGGCGAACAGGGGGGTTAATCGTGTTCGTATTTTTAGTCATTCACCCTTTCTATGCTGCAAGAGCAAAAAAAAAAAATTGTCAGTGATTTTTTTTTTTAAAATATGTTAGGAATCTTGGTGTTCTTGATCCCGTGGGTACCCGGCCCCGTTATATTGGGAGAACGAAGACGGTATTTTAGAAAATATATCACTCCCAGCCCAAGTTCATTTGATGGAACTTTTGTGTAGAAAGCAGTTAATTATATACATAAATAACATAAAAATAATTATCATAAATTAAAAAATCAAATAATCTCCCACTGTGAATTCAACCGCCAGGCAGGCAACGGGAGTGTCACGGAGCCACGTGGGCCTCCCCGCGGTTCTGGAGGCGAGCATTGCACGAAACAAATCCTAGCCCTGTCCTCAGACTCCTGCTACTGGGAACCAGGTGAAGTGCTGGGAAACTTGGATTTTGCAGAACGAATCGTCCCTGGCCTCAGCACGGCACAAGACTCCTCCGGCGTATTCACTACGGACGCCTTGCTCGTCCTTCCGCGTGGGTGTCCCAAGAAGACAGGACGCGGTAACGGGAGCAAGGCCAGTATAAGGGCACGTTAGGATGTGGTTCGGACAGCGTTACGGGGATCAGGAGGCTGAACGCCGCGCCGCTGTGTCCTTGGCTGAGCCGCTGACCGGCGCGGGCCAGGCCCCAGGCCGCTGACGGGGGCGCCCGCGCGTGGAAGTGCGTATCCCGGGGATGCGGCGCGGCTGTAGCTTGGCACGTTTGTTCACGAAGGCCGTTCACGCTTCTGCTTGTGAGCGAACCTCTTCTGCTTTTGTCGCCGCCTGGCAGGAGAAGGCGGCCCCTCTGGATTTCGGAGAACGTGTGCTGAGCCGCTGGGAGAGCCACGCTGGCTCGACATTTTTCTAGAACGTTGGTCTAGAAACACATCAACCTTTGGAATTCGGTTCAAGCAGAAAGAACACACGGTTTCTTCCATGTCCTTCGCTGGGATCGGCTGAGCCTCACCGTGATAAATAGATTTGGCCAAGGGTCCCCGGGCAGCCGTGCAGGAGCCCCGGGAGGGACGTGTGCAGCGGCCGTGTGGCCCACGGCGGCGTGTCCCTCGCACCCGGGCAGCCGCGCAGAGCCGCACGCGGACCGAGGCTCCGACAGTGCAAACGACTCGAGCGCGTTCAAGGTTGAAAACAACGTGGCCGGGACAGTCCGGAATACGTAACATGGGCTGGACATACAGTAAAAAAAAAAAAGAAATGAAAAATCGATCCACGTTATGTTACAAAGAGGCCTCTGAGGCCCGAGTCAGCGATGTCTGGGACCCCCCAGCCCGGGCCGACTGTGCCCCAGAGCGTCAGCGGAGGCCACAGGGCATCTTCAGCCCGGAGATGGGTCACAAATTCAACTCGACTCCAATTTCAAAGAAAATAAACGTCACTTTAACGTCTAACTGCTCATTCATCAAAAACACCCAGAAGCGAGAAGTGGGAGCTTCCTCGCCACCCCGGTCCCGTGGGACTCCGCCCCGAGCCCCCACGTGGGAACCCTGCCCTGAAGGAGGCAGGTGGGCCCCTGTGCCCCTCCTGACACTTCGCTCGCCTCTCTGCTCCCACCTGCCCCCTCCCCCGGACCCCGTGTGTCCCCACACCAAGTTCTGCCGGGCGCACGTGGCCACCTGCCGGGGACACTCGAGGCGCGCCCCCAGACCACGGTGCCGGGAGGGGGTCTGGAGAGAATGCTGCAAAAAGCTAAGTCAACCTCACGGACGTGGCGATAATAACTTTTTTTCCCCTCGGTTTGGTATCCAGCAAAGGAATCTCAAAAATGAGAAAGGAACCCGAGCGTGGGTCTCCGTCTGCGCTCTCAGCCGCGCGCCTCAGTAGCTGTACATCTGCGGCTGGGGCTCGGCCGGCACCTGCGGCGGGGGCGCCTGCGGGGGGGGCGCCTGCGGCTGGGGGGGCGGCAGCACGTCCGTCTGCGGCACCGCCCGCCACGTCAGCGGGTGCTGGTCGCCGAGCTGGCTGCCCAGGGGGGTGATGGAGTTGACCAGCGTGGTCAGGTTGATGAAGTGCGCCACCGACTGCGGGTTCGTGGCCTCGGGCTGGGGGTGGATCTGGATGTCGTTCTGCCGGTTGTGCAGCATGGCGGAGCCACTGACGGTGTCAAAGGTCACGGTCAGGATCGAGTTGTCCAGCTGCAGCTGGCGCTCCGGGGTGGTCAGGTGCCCGACGGCCACGGGCTGGAGGCTGGTGAACTGAGTCCCGGCGGCGGTGGTGATGGGGGTCACGGTGATGTTGGTCAGGCCCACTGAGCTCGACGGGGTAGTCACATTCGGATCCCCCAGGGTCACGACCACCTGCAAGGGTCATACAACGCAGGCCGGTTAACAGTCTGCAGAATGGCCAACGGCAAAGCCTTCCGCTGCAGGAGCCCCACGCCCGGCACCCCCCACCCCCGGCCGGGAGGAAGAGAGGAAAACGTCCTTTGGTGAAGAATTAAACCAAGTTAGTTTCGTCCCAGAAAAATAAAGCCAGCGTAACAGAGCAGTAAGACAGGGACGGAGCCACAGAGCTCTGGCTAGAACCAAAATCAAACAATCCCATGGGCCAGGAAAAGAGCAGAGGGAAGGAACGACAAGAAGGAAGGTGCCCTCTGTGCTCGCTGCTCTCACTGCTTTGCCATCGGAGAACAAAAACCCCAACGATCAAGCTGAAAAGAGCAACGCACAAATCTGTAGCTCCCGGAGTGAGAAGGCACAGAAAAGCAGCATCTGCTCCACGGAGAGGAACAAACGGCCAAGTATACGCTGTGACTGTCAGTGCCTCAAACCAGGCACGAGACACACGTCAGGGAGAGGTCTGCGAGCCTCAGAACCAAAGCGTATCGGAGGCTTCCATTAAAAGCAGCAGATGACGGGCATCTCTGCCTCCGCCAGCGCTCCGGGGACCTTGGGTGTGACCTCACAGGGGCAGATGCACCGGGCCCCACTCTCGTGGTAAGGAGACACACAGGGGCCACTTATAACCTCCCAGAAAGCTCCTGATTCCCAAGCGGTGGGAGATGCCTACCCCACACATGCACCACAGTCAAGCCGCTGGTCCCGGTGACAGCTGTGACCTCTAGGTCTGAGCTGGGAAGGGCGTCGCTGATGCTGGCTGATGGGAGCAGTGCCCCATACAGCGCCTGCCACCGCGGGGCCCGGGCCAGCATCAGCACGTTTGCAGGGCACAGGCAGTGTCCCCGTGCCCCGCAGCTGCTCCCGGGGATGCTCCGCCCCCGCAGGAAGGGACCAACCTGCTGGATACTCTGTACCGCGGAGTCCGTTTCGTCCCCCACGCCCGACAGCACAGGCTCCTTCTCCGTGTACTCGCTGAAGGTGGCTTCCTCTGGCCCCGGGGTGCCCGCCGCCTCGGCCTCCAGCTTCTGCTTCCTCTTGTGGGCCCTCCTGGCAGCTTTCCCGTGCTTCCCCTCGGCCAGCTCCTCCTGCTCCAGACTCAGTTCAGGCTGCAGAAAACAACATTCGGCACCATCTGGGTCCTAGGACTGTCCCAGGACATGCCCCCAGGTGGCCCCAGGGAACAGAACGACCATGGCAATGGCTGCTCGGGTGCACCCAGAGATGGGTCATGTCCCCATTGGGTTCACTTTCTCTTAAAAAGTGAAGGAAATTACGTGCACGTCCTGTTTTTAAAAGCCACAATTTGTGCTGGAACATGAGCATCTCTAAAGACAAGTTTTTAATGCCTGTTTCAGCTCTGCTGAGCTCTACCTGAGGCTGAAAATCCAATCATGCCCGTGCTCTCATCCCCAGGCTGAAGCAAATTCCCGATATAAATGACCTTGGATCAGAACGGGCTTGACCGTGAGAACATCACATGGTCTCCTCTGGGGACGGCTACCGTGCCAGCCGTATGGTGACCCCAGGCAGGCACACTGCACGCTTCTTGGTCCGTCCAGGGTGCACTGCTGCAGACTGACCAATGTTCAGAACCAAGCCGACGCCATGACTGGCTTGGGTGTCCAAGAGGCCATCCTGGTCACCGACCACACTTCCTGGGCCTCCTACGCCGTCCCATGTGCTGAAATCCCACCCAGGGGCAGAGAGACCCAGTGGAAGCCTGCCAGGGCAAGGCCATCATGGGATTGCCCTCATCGGGGCAGGACGTGGGCCATGGGCCTCTGGGGCACTGCAGAGAGGCAGGGACAGGCCTTCTCGGGCTCACTCACTGCGACCCAGCACCTGAGTACTCTGTTCAAAGAGCTGTTACAATCAGAGGTGTGGCCCATGATTTTAAAGCAACCAAGACCGTGGCATATTCCTGTTATAATAAAACACCGGTTCGATGAACGCAGTGGCTTAAATGTCCTTAAAAACTAAGTTCACGTCGTAAAGTTATTTTAGTTACAGTAATCTCATTATGCTGAGTTTTTATGGACTCTAACGGGGATAGTTAATTTCACATGTCAACATGGCTGGGCCGGGGCGCCCACGTGTTTCGCTGTCCAGCAAAGATGCCGAGAAAGGTTTTGTTTTTTTTTTTTTTTTTTTTTAGATTTTATTTATTTATTTGAGAGAGAGAGACAGTGAGAGAGAGCACGAGCGAGGAGAAGGTCAGAGAGCGAAGCAGACTCCCCATGGAGCTGGGAGCCCGATGCGGGACTCGATCCCGGGACTCCAGGATCACGCCCTGAGCCGAAGGCAGTCGTCCAACCAACTGAGCCACCCAGGCGTCCCGAGAAAGTATTTTTTTAGATGAGATTAACATTATATCAGTGGACTCTGAGGAAAGTAGATAACCCTCCTTATTGTGGGTGGGCCTCATCCAATCAGTTGAAGGCCTTCAGAGTAAAGTGCGAGGTCCCTGAAGAAGAGGCAATTTTGCTTCCAGCTGTGCACAGCTCCTGTCCGAGGCTCCCCGCCCCAGCCCGCGGGTCTGCTCAGTGCCTACCTGGACGATGCCAATGGAAGAGGCATCGATGGTGGTGGTCTCCGGGAGGTGGTCCAGGTCGTCGATCCTCACGGCCAGGACCTACAAGTGAGCACAGGTGATAAGCCTGGGATGCGATATCTGCATGTCTCACAGGCACCCCCCTGTTCCCGACCCAGCTCAGCTCAAGTCCAGGACTGTCAAGTCCAGGAGGGCAAGATGCATCCTGGACAGTGGGCTCCCCACCAGCGGCAGCTTCATGTGCGCACGTTTGAACAACACAGAATAAAACAAGGGTGAAAAGATCCCAAGGAATGAACCCAGTCTTGGGAAACCAGAGCTGAGAAAAGGCACAGACAAGCGTCCTCTGCCCCTCATCCGACAGCCTTCCCCTCCCTGCCGGCCACCCCTGCCCAGTGTGGGCGTGCCCAGGCGGGTTGTGGCGAACGCCGCCGCCACTGGAGAAGCAGGCATGGAAAGGGGACCTTGCAGAGTGATCAGTCCGCTAGGGAGTGATCTCCGATCCTGGTGAAAGGACTTGCTGGAGAAAGGGCTCGCTGGGCCCCTCCACGCCGGCTGCGGCCTCTCTCTGCACCCAGTAGCATGCTTCCGGTCTGCAGAGACCGACTCCCGGGCTCCTTGTGAACACGGGCAACTACAGAGACCCACACAGCAACAGGGAACTCGCACGGACCGCAGAGTCACCATGTGGAGAGCCTGCGGCACCTGCCCTGGGCCCGGAGACCCAGTTGGCTGACAGCGGTCTACCAGGTGGACACTCGGAGAGGCCGAAACCCCGGCTGGCTGCTTGTGGCGGACAATTTCAACACCAGGACCCCATACAACGCCGTCTCCTCTTCCTCCTGCGATCACCTGCTTCACAGAGGCGAGCATCTCACACACACACACACACACGCGCGCGCACATACAGCCTGTAGGACGTGTAACTGTGGCCACTCAGAACCGTGTATCGGATTCCAAGCACATGGCTACACTGTCACGACTGGAGCCGCAGGGCTCCCACTGGGAGGAAGGATCCAGTACGGCCACGCTGCCCCCAGGAGGACGGCCGTGACCAGGGTGCCCGCCTTGAGCCAGCCCAGCACGGTCACTTCCAATCTCAAGTTCCCCCGCTGAGCCAACAGACGAAGGACGGCATCTTCAGCGAACATTCCCGTTTCTGGGGTTTGGTGAGGTTGAAGGTTCTTTTCTGAGTTTTAGCCTCATACGCTTCCCCTCCACGTGTGCGCACGCTCGGTTCTTCCAGTCTCCTCCTCGAACAGCCGTCCCTACCAGCAGCTCAGAGCGGCTGCCGACAGGACACTGTTCACCTGCTCCCGGGCTGCCTCCTGCTCCTGGGCCGGACCTACGGCATCCCGAGTCGGGGGTGCCCTGCCCGTCAGATCGACGGATGTTCTCATGCGTGACTCCTTCCCCCAGAGTTATCGGACAGCTGCTGACCCGCGCTTTTTTCTACCCGTTTTTGTTTGCTTCTCTTTAAAGCACGTGAATTATTTGATGCCCCAGATCTTCCTCTGGAGCCTGCGCCCAGGTGGGCAGAGTCGGCTTCTCTGTGTGACTGTTCCTGTCGGTGCTGGGACCGGCCTCGCCCCCTGCCACAGGGAGGCCCCGTTCTGCGCCCCGTGTCAGCCACCCTGACGGGAAGGACGGAGGGAGGGCACCGGGGTCGTGCTTCTGTCCGGCTGTGATTCTAGTGAGACCATAACCCACAACCTCAGCGAAAACTGTGTTTGAGGGTCTCCCTTCATTCATTCACTCACTCACTCATTCAATCGCTTGGCACCTCCCAGAGGAGGGAACATAAGGGCCGGACCCGCCCCTAGGATTCCTGGGTCTGCAGGGGGGACCCGGGAGCCAGTGTGAAGTGGTCTGTGAGCGCTGGGCGGGGATGGGGAGGGAGCGTGTGTGCCCGCCCCTGCTCACCTCCGGGTGTTTGCGCCGGATGTGTCTGCTCATGGAGGCCCTGGTGGACACCTTGGTCCCGCACAGCTGGCAGCTCTGCGCCTCCACTTTGTCGTGCGTGAGCTGCACGTGCTTCTGCAGCATATACTCGGTGACGTACTTCTTGTCGCACACGGAGCACGTCCACTGCTTGCCCACTGCCCACGCACACGGGGAGGAAGATACAAGCCCGGGTCACCAGCGGGGTCGGCCCGCGACCCACGGGACAGGCGGGGGGACAGGTGGCCCGGGCCAAGATGAGCAGACGGCGGCCTTCCTCCCGGAGCATGGCGTGGGATGCTGCTCCAGTGTTGGAAAATTTGGGAGTGGACATTGGAGAGTCCAGGTGGGCTGACCTTTAGCTGGCAAGGGGCCACCCACGAAGGCAGGACAGACCAAACACTCTGAAAAAGGCCTGCCCTGAAGAGCAGGTGGACAGTATCCCCGCCCTGCACACGCGGGGGTGGGAGGGGCGCACCAGGGACCGGGGCGAGGGGCCGAGCGCCAGGCCCGCCGCCCTGCTTACCTGTGTGGATGAGCTTGTGGGTCTCCATCGTGTTCCTCTCGCTGAAGGTCTTCCCGCACAGCTCACACATGAAATCTTTAATCCCTGCAGGAGAGGCGTGCTGACCTCAGAGGCTCCCACGGGGTTTTAACTGGACCCCTTGGCCAAGGGTCTCTGTGTGCACAGAGGCCGTGGTGCGGCAAGGGAACGGCCAGGGGACCCCAGAGCACTGAACCGGACAGCTGGGCAGCTCAGCAGCGCCTCCCTCAGTGGGTCTGGTGAGGCCAGCGGGCCCCGAGCCCTCCGTCCGCTCTGCACCAGCAGAACCAGTGTGGTCAGCCTCACTCGGCACCGCATTTCTGAAGTTTTCTGGGGCTCCACGTGTTTCTCCCCAGACCCAAGAGCTCATCTGTCTCTCAGGGGGGCCATGAGGGAGGTGGGCGAGCAGGGAAGCTGGACCAGACAGGGCAATGCTCGAAATCCAGTTTGCAGGGGACACAGGGAACCACGGGAAAGAAGCTTCACACAGACAGAGCCGGTCAGCAGAGTTCCCGTGTCCCCTGCTTCTCTCCCTCACACGTGCTCATCCACATGCCCGTGTCTCCTGAGAAGGACTCGTAGTTGCTACACAGCCTGTCTTCCCTGCCGCATCACAGGCCTCTAAGTAAATTAACGCATACGTTGACCTAACAGGTGTGCTGTTCCTTCTCGGGGACGCACAGACACTTGGGATGTTCCAGGGTCTCCCGCCCCAGAAGAGCGGTGGTGGACAGCCGGGCCCGTGCAGTCAGTTCGTGGGCACCCGCTCGGGCACACGGCTGCGTGCAAGACGCGAGCAGGGCAGCCCGGGAGAGCTCAGCAAACGCGTGGATGGTGACCGTGGGGGCACGTGGGGATGGGGTGCCCACTGGGAGGGGACGGTCGCCGGCAGAGGCAGCGCCCGAGAGCCCGGCCACAAGGAGCAGGAGCCGGGGCAGCCCCCACGCCCGGCCCGGCCGCGGCGGACTCACCCGTGTGCCGCTTGTAGTGCTTCAGCATGTTGACCTTCTGCGCGAACGTGCGGTGGCACTCCTTGCACTCGTACTCCTTGATGCCCTTGTGCAGCTTCATGTGGTGGCGCAGCGCGTGCTTCGTCTTCATGCCTGCCGCGGACGCGCGCACTGAGCCGGCTGCCCGCCGCGCCGCGCCCCTGCGGCGTCTGCGCCCCCCCATGCACCCCCACCGCGCCTGCACCCCGGCCACGGAGCTCGCATCCCTGCCCCGTGCCCACGCCCCCACGAGTTCCCTGCTAGGGCGCCCGCGCCCCGCCACGCGCCCCCCACGGCGCTTGCATCCAGGACCCCTCACCGTGCTCGCACCCCATACCCCTACCCGGCCCGTGATGCAGACCTGCAAGAGCGCCTGCCCCCAACCCTGGGCCAGGACAGCACCCCCGGTGCCCACACCCCCACCGCACACCTAGCCCCCGCCCCACAGTGTCCGCACCCCACTCCACACACTGCCTGAACCCCCCGAGGAGCCCGCCTGACCTGGACCCTCGGGCAGGCACAGGTCTCGGTGGGGACAGAACAAGACAAGTGGGGGTCAGGGCGTGGAGGTGTCTCCCCTAGAGGACCCCCTCCACCAGGGGCGAGACGGGAACTGACGCCCTCAGAGGCCCTTGGGGATTTACTGTCCCTGTGGAGAAGCTCACCTTCTCAGGGGCCTGCGCAGACCTAAGGGTCAGTGCTCACAGCAAGAGGGCGTGAATGGGACCTGTGACACAGCCCAGTTATCTGAGGACGGGGGAGGGGGGCCACCCTGCCCCAGCAGCTGTGGGTCCCGACGGCGCGAACACTGAGATGAGAAGTCAGTGCTCCGGACCGCCGACCGCCAAGGCAGAAAGGTGCGGGCTCCAACCTTCACTCCGCCTCTAGCCCAACGCCCCTTCGCTAAAGGACGGGCGACAAATTATAGCCTCACCAACTTGGGCCAGTCGAGGAGGGATGTCCCTGGTACATGGTGTGAGTCAGCGGCGGGGGGCCCGGTATGGTGTGGGAGTCAGAGGCGGGTGGGCTGGTCCCCTATGGGTGGGAGTCCGCGGTGGGCGTCCCAGTCCAGGATGCCCACTAGGTGGGCAGGGCTGTGTGGGGAGCGCTAAGGGGGCCGCGGAGCAGGTGGGCGGTGGTTCCCATGCACAAAGCCAGCAGTGTCCAGTCCCGCCGGCCACAAACTGAACCAGGCAGGGTCAGTGAGCAGTGGGCTGCAGACTTGGAACCACACACAGATGACCAAAGGGGCACCGGAGCGGGGCAGATGCAGCCCACTTCCAGGACCGTCCTCAGTGACAGCCGTGGCAGATCGCAGTGCCTGACCAGAGTCCCCACCAGGTTCCCGGAAGACTGCCTGTGCCAGGGAGGTGGGCCTGGGTCTCAGCCAGCCCTGGCCCCTGACAGACCCCAGCCTGCCGGAAGCCACGAGAACTGCGCCCCGCCCGAGCCAGCAGACAGGCAGGAGTCTGAGTGACCATCCCAGAAGCTAGCTCATGCTGGGGGACAGACGGGGGTCCCCTTAGAGGACGCATCTAAACAGTGGTCCAGAAGGAGTGTGGGAGGGACTGAATTCAAACTACTTGGGGGAACAGCATTTCTGGTGGAGGAAACAGCCAGTGCAAGGGCCCTGAGGCCAACGGAAATAGCCACCCACGTTTCAAGCCTGTTACATTCTCTGTTACAAACAGTGCTACATTACGTTTAAGCCGCAAATAGATCTTTGTACCCCAAATAAGCAAGATCCATTTCTAACTGCAGCTAAGAGTGCCCAACAGCTCAGCCCAACTGTAGCAATGTACACTCCCACCCGAGGTCCACGAGTCCACCTGCCTCCTTCCCTTCCCCTGCACCGGCTGCCCCCAGGCTGTGCCAGGCACAGGGGCGTCTTGGCGCTGGCCTTGATGGGACCATGGCAGAGAAAACGAACAGAAGAGAACCAGTCCGTGCTGTCTTGCCCCACACCTGCACCTCCCCCACATGCATCTAAAATGAACGGATTCTGGGGCGCCTGGGTGGCTCAGTGGGTTAAAACCTCTGCCTTCGGTTCAGGTCATGATCTCAGGGTCCTGGGATCGAGCCCCGCATCGGGCTCTTTGCTCAGCAGGGAGCCTGCTTCCTCCTCTCCCTCTCTCTGTCTGCCTCTCTGCCTACTTGTGATCTCTGTCAAATAAATAAATAAAATCTTTAAAAAAATAAAATAAAATGAACAGATTCTACGTTACAAAATAATACATGGTCATAAAAAGAAAATGCATAGAAGGAAAGACTCCCCATTCTGACCCCTCATTGCAGCCCGCATCAGTGACAAGCCACACTTCTCTTTCCAGTTTAAAAAAGATCTGCGAACAGCTTTAAAATAAGCATGACTGCCACGCGGTGGAAATCTGAAGCCTCCTTCTGTTGGGATCTGGATTCACTCTGCATCCCATTTTCAACTTACTCTGGGCCAGCTGCTGGGGTTTTAAATGGGTAGAATTCCCAAATCTGGAACAGGGTGGGGGGCGGCCGTCTTTACATCTTTAAATCCCCGGTGGCTTTCTGCACGCAGGCCCCACAGCTGCCTCCCCAGGGCCTGACCCAAATACTTCACGGCACCGAGCGATTCGGAACCCAGTGTTTTCCTGGGTATCCTGACTCCTTTTGCTGCTTGGGCTGAAACTCCCTCACTCCTAACAGCCTCTCCCCTGAATAAATCCCAGGCAGGCCTAGGATTTGGGGGAAGAAGAAGTAAAGTAACAAACAATAATCAAGAGTACTTCCTACAGTACTGTTTGTAATGAAAGAAGACAAAAAAGCCCTTAATACAGAAGCAAAGGTCTGTATTAGGAGATGTTAGGAATCTCCAGGACAGAGTCCCATCCAGGTTCCGAGAGTCACATTAAGGCCATTTTACCCATTCTGACATGAAAATGCTCTGAAATGAATTTCTAAATAAGTAAAAAAACAAAGTACAAAAAACCCCAGATAAACCCAAGCATTTGCTTGTACGTGGTAATAGCTAATCTGAAAGCAAACTGACCACACCGATAATTTAATTTGTGTGAGATAACATGTTAGTCCAATTACTAACACCAGCATTTATAAAAAGTCTTCAAAATTCGTGGACAAAATCACGCAACTAAATTTTAAGCACACTTCTGATATGACCAAGTATATAACATTGTAAGATGTGACTCTGACCTCAGTGCCCACCCTGGGCAGCTGCCCCTGTTCTGCCAGGTCCCCTAGGGGAACCTGGGTGTGGCGTCTGCCCCCTGGGTGGGGGGCATCCCTACCAGGTCTACCTCTGACCCTCCCCGTCTCTGTGGTGCTCAACACTGTCCCTTCCCGCAAGTGGGGAAAGGGGCTGGGAGAGCCAGGACATCACTAAGAGAAGCACAGAGACTTCTAGAATGTTCCTGCAGAATGGTGACAATGGTTCTCCAGAGCGTAAAGGGTCTGAGGCAGGAGCGACAACTTCACCTTGCGCGCCACTTTGTTTTGGGCTAGGGGCCTGCACTGCTTTTCCAGGGAAGGAATCTGTGCATCCTTTGCACAAAGTGACCCTGGGGGACGGACAAGAAACTGTCACCTCTGGAGAGGCGATAGGGTCAAGGGCAGGGGGAGGATCACGTTTTGCTTTCCCTGCAGGTCACTCTTCGGAGCTTCTATGATTTGTCTAATTTTACACCTGCTAACGGCTTACCAGGGAGACGCATGATAAGACACTGGTGTTCTCTTCAGTCTTTTTTCGTTTAATTTAAAAAAACCAAGTAAGGAAAAAGAAAGACTTTATAAAAATGCACAATTTTTAAAAGATATAACAGCAAAGCCAACGGCCCTGATGTGCCACGTGTCCCTGCGGGGACGGCCCTGCTGCCCCGCCACAGACGGCGCTGGTGGCCGCTGGTGACAGCCTGAGAAGCTCTGCGCTCCCTTTCTTCTCCACGATTTTGTTTTGTTTAAACAGAAATGGGTTAAACATTTACCATGTAGCAGGATGACCTTTTCTCCCCATTTTACTTAGGGGTGTGAGATATTTTGTTAAGTTTATTATTGTTCAACTAATTTCGTCTGATTAAAATGAGGGTCACAGTCCTCACTGGTCACAATAAATCGCTGTTTAACACGTCGCTGCTTCCGGTTAGCAGGCGGTTGAGAGCTGGGGAGCCTGCGTGTGTGCGCAGAACACCCGGCGGTTCTTAGAATTACTCCGCGCTTCCCACGGCCCTTGGGCGGGCTGTTTCCCCAATTTAAAACTTATCCTGTTCTTTCCTTGTGGGGGTCCTATTTTTCCTCTAACCTCTCACTTAAACCCTGTCCTGGCAGGCGCTCACCCTGGCTCCGACACGCCGGGTGCGCCCGCAGGTCACAGCCCGCACTCGCCTGGCCCCGTGCCCCCGTACCTTTCCTGCCCACCGTACCTCTCCTGAGCCTGCCCCGCGCCCACCCAGCCGTGCGCCCCCCGGGCCCCTGCCCCCCCATCTCTCTTGTGCATGCCCCGCGCCCACCTGACCGCATGTCCCCGTACCTCTCCCGCACCCGCCCTACGCCCACCCAATCGCGCGTACCCCTACCTCTACCGTGCGCACCCCACGCCCACCCAGCCCCGTGCCTGCCGGGCCCCACGTCCCCGTACCTCACCCGCGCCCAACCAGCACCCACCCAATTGCGCCTTTACCTCTCCCACGCGCACCCCACGCCCATCCAGCCCCGCGCCCGCCGGGCCCCGGGGCCCCACACCGTACCTCTCCTGTGCATGCCCCTTGCCCACCCAGCCCCGCGCCCACCCAATCCACACGCCCCCGGACCTCTCCCGCGCGCACCCCGCGCCCCTACCTTTCCCGCACTCGGCGCACAGGTACTCCCGGATGTTGTCGTGCACGCGCATGTGCTCCTTCAGCATGTCCTTCCGCGCGAAGGACTTCCCGCACTGCTCGCACGCGTGGCTCTTGACACCTGAGCAACAAGCGCATCGAACGTGACCCCGCAGGCCCGCATCCACGCTCACAGCACAAGGGCAGCGAAGGAGGAGCGCGGGGGCAGGAGCACGGCCGCTGCCTCAGGCGCTCCCTCGGCCTGCACAAGGGCTCCGGGGCGCTGGGAAGGTCCCCGGGACCCGGGGCCACGGGGCAGGGGTCCAAGCCGGGGTCAGAAGCGGTGACAAGGGCCCCAGGACGGGAGAAGCCAGAGGAAGGCTTGGAGGAGGGCTGTGCGGGTGCCAGAGCAGGGAGCACGAGGACACCCCGGCCCGGCCCAGTCCCCGCCGCAGGGCCCTACCCGTGTGGATGAGTTTGTGCCGCTCCAGATTCCCGATGCTGTTGAAGATGCGCCCGCAGATCTCACACGGGTGGATGTACCTGGAGGCGGACGGGAGCCTCAGCAAGGCAGCGGCCGCAGCACCCCACCCCCACGTCCTGCCTCAGCTCAGGGCAGGCAACAAAGCCGCTACTGGAGCAAGACACAGGAGGACTTTCGCCTCCAACAGGGCTGAACTGTGCCCCTCAAAATGCACAAGCCGCTGCCCTGATACTCAGCACCTCAAACCCCAACCGCATTTGGAAAAGGTCTTTACAGAGGTCGTCACTTGAGACACAAGGTCACGTGGGCGGGCGGGGTAGGAGGACGGCTGTCCTTAGGCCCCAGACGGGCACAGATGGAAGACCACGTGAGTCATGGGAAGGCGGCGTCTGCCCGCCAAGGAAGGAGGCCCAGAACTGCTGCCCACTCCAGAAGGAGCCGGCCCCGCCGACCCCTCGACCTTGGGCCCCCAGAACTGAGACGGTGCACCTCACTGCTGGGGCGAATCGGGGGCCCTGTGCCCGGCAGCCCGAGCCCGCTACTCCAGCCTCTGCCCGGGGCGGCTGGCTCGCGGCTCTGAACCCAGCACTGAGCGTGGGCTACAGCAGCCACAGGGCTGCACCCCAGGAGCCTGACCTTGGTGCAGAGAGGGGGTTTCTGGTGGCTCTGTGGGCAGGTCGGGAAGCACCCTGTTATGCTGAGGCCAGCAGGGCGAGGGAGACAGGACCCACGACGAACAGGACGGGCGAGGACGGCCCGCTTCCCTCCAGGCCCGGCCGCGGGCTCCCCGGGGAGACGGACTCGGCGTCAGAGCAGCTGCCTCCCCGTGGGGAACGCGCCCCCCAACCACGGCATGAGGCCAGCCCCTGCAGCCCCCCGCCCCGGGCAGCCTCCTCACTTCTGCACGTTGGGGTCCGGCAGGTTCTCGCGGTGGATGACCATGTGCGCGTGGTACGTGGCCTTGAGGGCGAAGCGGCGGTTGCAGATGCTGCAGCCGTAGCCCTTCTCCTTGTGGACCTCCATGATGTGCTTCAGGTACTCCTTCCCCCGGCCGAAGGTCAGCTGCCAACAGGCACACCCATCACCCCCAGATCACCCCACCAGCAGCCTCCCGGCCCCCAGCTCCCGAGGCCCCGCCGCGCACTGAGGTGCCCCGGCTGGACAGAGAGGGATGCCTCCAAGTGTGGAGTGCGCAGGGGTGCAGGAGGCGGGCGCCCGCCGACCTGCCCTCCAGACAGGCACCCCCTGGGCCTCTCAGCTCCCCACCCAGCTGACCTCCACCCGCCGGCCCTGACGGCTCCACACCAGGTGCCGCGAGCACAGAGCTGCCTGGTCTGCGGCCACCAAAGCCTCACACAGGGACCTGCGCTCACCAGGCCAGCGGTGGCAAACGTGTAGCTCGGCCTCCAGCCACCGCTCCCCCACCCGGGCCAGCACCTCTGCGGCGTGCAGGTCAGCCCCGGGTCTGAGACCGTGGTCGCAGGAAGACACCACCACACCCGCCCTGCCCAGGAGGCATGTGGCACGGCCGGCCCGCACCCAGGCCTCTCTGCAGGACGACAGCCAGGGTGCACGGAGGGGAGGGGGATGGGGGGCAGGGTTACCTGGCGGAGGGGCGGGGGGCTGCGGCGGGGGCAGGGTTACCTGGCACCGCTTGCAGCTGTACTTGTGAGGCTCCGAGTCCGCGCTGGTGTCTGAGTTGTCGTCGTTCTCTTCCGAGGAGATGCCGATCTTGCCGATAAACTCCTCCCGCTGGTGGTCGTCCATCAGCGCGATGTCCTGGAGTACAGGGCGGCAGAGGCGCGGATGGGTTAGTCGCGTCCCCGGCGGTAGCGGGGCTGCCCCACACGCAGGAGGCAGCAGCGCTCTCGGCCGCACGTAAGTCCCACGTAGGGGTCCTGCTTGCCGCCTCCCTTGGGGCTCCCTGGGCCCCTCCGTGCACCCCACATCCCGGCAGGAAGCCCGCCAGCCTCCTGCCTGCGTTCGGACGATCCTTCCCGGCCCGGGGCCAGCCAAGCCCACCAAGCCTCTGCCCTGCATCCCTGGGTTGGAGCCCGGCCTGGGGCTGCCTGGTCTTGGGGATGCTAGTGTCCCCGGCTGTGATGGGACCGGTCACCCCCCTCGCCCCCTGGGAAGGGATCAGTCCTCTCTAAGGCCTGTTTCCATATGACCTGGCAGGGATCGTGCTAAAAATTATTACTTCTCTGAAAAAGACCATGAGGAACACTTCAGTCTTCCCGTCACAGGTCAGAGAAGCTCCCGCGAGCAGCTGAGGGGCCCCACAGCGGGGCTGCGGCCAGGCTGGGCGGAAGAGGCCTTGCCTGCGGCGGGAGGGGGATGGGGGGCTTGGCTCCCGGTCTTGGATCTTGTCTACTCCTCGCTGGGACCCAGGGGACCTCCTTGCCACGGCCCATTTCCCAGTCAGGGCCACCAGGGGGCGCACCACAGCCGGCCAGATTCCCTCTTAAACAGGACCTGGGATTCCGAGAAGGGTGGACAGGCTTCCTTTGGGAAGTTCGCTATCCTGTCTGCCCCTTACCTCCCGGAGCAGAGGGGAGGTTTTCACAAGGGCCTACTGCTGTGTTTCTTACTCAGGCTCCTGTTAGCGGAGAAGCAGCAGCACCTACCAGAAGAAGGCTGCCCCAGGACGGGCGTTGCCCCAGGACTGGCGCTGCCCCAGGACGGGCACTGCCGGGCGCCATGCCCCGCGGGCGCTCAGACCGGCCGGGCCCTGCGCCTCCGCTGCGTCTCATCGAATCCTCGGGAAACCATCCTTCCCTGGCAGGTCTCTGGGCCCCCATTCCCAGGGCTCAGGCAGGGACAAACGGAGGTCTAAGTCCCCCGAGCCCCGGCCAAGGCTCCCACATGCTCCTGGGCCCTTTCTCTGGCCCCAGCTTCGTCCATGTGTCTCAGTCCCTGCACTGGGGGGGGGGGGGCTCCCACACTCCTGCCTCGCCTCTCCCCTGCCTTGGATTTCCACCTGCCCAGTGAAACCCCAGCCCACACCCAGGGCTGGAACTGCCAGGAACGGTCCCCGCACTGTGGTGTGTCTCCGGGGCCCACGCTCACCGTCTCCATCTGCCCTCGGTGCCACCTGGAATGTCCTCCTTTGCTCCCTGGATCAGTCCTTCTGCCCTTAACCATGACCCTGAATCCTCACGGCCCCCCCACTCCTCGCTGTCCTCACCAGGAAGCACCCAGAACAGAGGAACGGTCATGTGAGCCCCACCGCGGGGGCCCGAGATGCGGCAGGGGGTCACGAGCGCCCACCGGAAGACAGGCCAAGCGGACAGGTGTTTTGGGACGCTGACCACGAGGGCCTGCCACGCTGCCACGTGAGCTCCCCGGGCCAGGGCGGCGCTGGGCATCACCTTGAAGTGGACATGGATGTGGTCCCTGAGCACGTCCACGCGGAAGAACTTGCGGCCGCAGATCTCGCAGGTGTACTTCTTGTCGCCGTGGGTCAGCAGGTGCTTGTTCATGTTGCTTCTGCAGGAGAACACCTGTGGGCAGAGGGGCAGGACCTCACAGACCGGGACTGGGCAGGGACACACTGGACCCTTGCCCGCGACCCGCCTCGGGGCTGGAGTCACGCGTGAACGTGAGCCAGTGATGGTCTCAGTATGAGCCTGTGCTGTCCCGGGAACCAACTGTCCTCTCGCCTCCACTGGCAGTGCGATCTGGCCCCCTTTTATTCACTCACTTAGATGTTTCACTGGGACGGGGCCTTTCAGGAAGCCGGAAAATCACAGAACCAGCCGGGATCTTCTGAGAGTCCGTACCGAGGGAGAGTGCCACCCTCAGGGTGGGGACCGGGCTTCAGGCACAATTCATGCCAACTCCCCCAACCTGCTGTCCCTGGTCTAGTGCAGTGGCTGAGGAGGCTCACACACGTCCCCATGCACCCCCAGTGGGGCTGGGCTGGGATGCTGGAGACCCCGTGCCCTCTGGCACAGAGCCCAGGGATGAAATGGCTGCAGAGGCCACCTGCAGGCCCTGCTGGTCTGAGAGCACCCGTCTGCATGGCTAGTCCCAAGGGCACGTAACCCAGAGAGCAGGTCTCCTCCAGCCTGCCTGACCCCACACGCTCCAGGAGGAGAACAGGAGAACATGAGAGATGAATGAAGGGAAACGATTCACGAGGCACAGGAGGCTCGTGTCTTCACGGGACATCTCTTTTCCAGATTTTCAGGGTACTTGGGCCAACCACCCTGTGACCACGGCCCTGGGGCACTGTGTGGGAGGGCGGGACAGCAGGGAAGGCAGGCCTCCTGGGCAGGGGCGGAGGCAGCAGGTATCGCCAACAGCCCTGTCTTCTCAAGGCGGCAACGTTAAAGACAAGAGTCGCTGGGAGCAGCCGAGATTTCAGCGTTAGAAACGCCCGAGCTCTCTCCCTTCCCGTCTAGACCCTCCACGCAAACGCAATGAACGTGTCACTGAGTAAAATGTGCTGAACGCCAGTCAAGGGCGAGGTGGTTTCACACCTGTGATCTCCCAAGGGCATCGAAGGGACATGGCGCCTGTGCTCCCCGAGAGTCCGTGATTAAGGGCGGGTTGACCAGGACACACGCATACGGACAAGGGCTCCGTGGAGAGCAGGGAGGGTGAGCAGGACACACGGTCGCGGACACGGGTTCTGTCCCGGCCGACAGCAGGGAGGGTGAGCAGGACACACGGTCGCGGCCCGGAAGGCCCGCCTCGGAGGCACCTGCCCCTAAGGGTGGCGTCCCGCCTCGCTCACCCGGAGCGCCCACAGCCATGGGGTGGGTCAGCACTTAGACCAGCTCTGCTGGGACGCAGGGGAGGCCGGGCCTCCCCGCGCCTTCGGGGCCCCGCACTCAGGTCCTCCGCCACAAGGACGCGTGGCAGGGGCGCTGAGGAGGAGACGGCGAGCTCCAGGAGGGGCTCAGGGGGGAAGCCAGCCTCGGAGAAGACCCGTCTTCGCTCACTCACGGGAGACGCATCTCACAGAATGCGAGGACAATAGTGTAAGACGCGCGGGCGCTGGCGCTGGCGACGGCCCATGCATCTGTTTGCGCACTCAGAAACTCTCCTGCAGCTCGGGGCCTCAGCTGCAGGCCGGGTGGGGCTCCCAGCTCGGTTCCAGAAGGGAGAGCGTTACCTTGCCGCACACGGGGCATCCCGAGGGCTCCTTCTTGTAGCGGACCAGGTTCTCGCCACCGGCGTCCAGGTCTTCCCGCTTCACCCGCCGCACGCCTGGAACGCACCCCCCCAAGCGAGAGAGTGACGACACAGGAGCACGCGCGTGCTGGGCCCCTGCCGCTCGGCTGGCGTGGCTGCCCGGGCGGCGGGGGCAGGGCTGGTGGCCCCCGCACGCACCATGGGAACCAGCGCTCCTGCGGGCACCAGGGCAAGAGTGGCCGCGCGCGCCCCCAGCAAACCGTGGCACAACTCATGCTCCCGAAGCGCGTGAAGACACAAGGGGGTTCGGAGTTTTACGGTGTCGAGGAGGTACGCTCGGCAGCTCACGCGGAACAACGGAGTCTCCTTTGATCCCGGCGCTCAAGGCCAAGGTAGGATTCTCAGGGATGACCGTTTTGGTCAAAAAGATACCAATATTCATCCTTGCAAATTAAATCAGTCAATCAGGATCAGGGAGAAAAACCAAGTGACAAGGGACTCCTTAAGGTTTGAAGACCTCACAGTTCCTACCTGGGATCAGAGTGGACTTCTAGACGCTCACAGGAACAGGGTATCGTTCAATAAAAGAGAAATTTGCTCTCAGGGCCTTTCCACCCAGTGGACCCGTTCTGGAACATTCCTGCATCCCACCGAGGGACCGCAGGGCCGGACTTAAGAACGCCCAGTCAAGGGGCCGTGAAAACCCAACATCCCCAAAGGCTCCCAGCGGCATAAGGTGCACCAGAGCAGAAGCAGTGGCTGAGACTCGGCTCTGACGGGAAGCGGAACCACGAGACCCGTCCAGTCGTCCCGCAGAAAATGATCAGCCTCACGTGTCGGCTGCCAAACGTGGGGAAAAGCAGTTCTAAGATGCAGCCCGCATGCCCGCCCGTCAGGAGACACTAACCCCGGCAGGACCACTGGCAGGTGGCACACGGGGCTTAGGGCTCCATCAGCAGGGGCTGGCTTGGCCACCCACCAGCCTGGGGGGAAACCAAGGCACAGTGGGGCTTGCCCAGGGCCCTGCAGGCACAAAGTGGGCACCAGGTTCAGCAGGAGAGGCCCAGGTGCCTCCCACCTGAAGGGTCACAGAGAGAAAAGAGGTGCATTTCCCGAAGCCACGTGGGCGACAGCCAAGCAGAGAATTGGGTGCGAGATTCCTACAGGATGGACCCGTCTTACTCGGAAGAGGCAGGATACGCGTCTACACACAGCCGCGTGCCCCAGGTACACCTTGCACGTGACTCTTTCTTTTTCAACACGTGTGAACGTCACCTGTAATTCTTTCTCAAATGGCTCCCCTCACGCTTTTACAGAAAGGTGCTGTGGTCAGCCAGGGCCGCTTACTGCGGGCTGGTCTGCAAGGGGGACGTGGCTTTTGGGGGACTAACCAGGACGATCACAATGAAGATGCCGATTCAGAGAGGATCTGTCTGGCCAGTTCTCCGAGGAAGTCTGGGCAGGAACGCCCGGCTCACACCCGCGGCCCGGGCGCCCTCCCACGCGGGGGTCCCGTCTGCCCTGCACGGCCACCCCCAGCCCCATCCTAGCCCACCCCCACATCGTGCGGCCCCTCCCCCCACCCGCTGCTGAACCCACCGCCCCAGCTCCCCCTGCGGCCGGCTTCCTGTCAGCCCCCGGCGGACGGGAGGCTCCCCAGCACCGCAGCTACAGACGGCAGGGGCCATCGGGGGCCCGCAGAGCGCCTGAGGGGCACGGGGGAAATTACATACGGCCCCAGCCGCGGCGTCTGCCCAGAACATTCTGCTCCGTGCCCGAGGCTGCAAGGTCACTCCCTCCCCAATTTCATACGCTGTTTACTCCCCACTTTCTCTCCTATCAAAAGCATTTTCTCAAGAGAGTGAGAGACCCTGAAGAAATGCTTTTACGGACTGTGTAGTCCTCAATCCTAGAGTCCGGATCCCTAAAAAAAAAAAAAAAAAAAAAAAAGAGTCCGGATTTCTAAAAAAATAGTAATAATAGAGTCCGGATTTCTTAACTCTTCTCAGCGTGGAACATCCAGGATGGTTCTGGGGGTTCCCGCGAAGATACCGTTCGGCCCCCCGCCAGCACTGGCTGGGCCTCCCCGAACCCCGACGGACAGCAGCATCGCAGGCGGCACCCCACGAGGCCAAGTCCCCGGCCCCGCTCTGAGGCCCCCAGCGGGGTGGCGCTCACCTTCCAGGTGCCTCCTCTGGTGGTCCAGCATGACGTCCTTGCGGTAGAACATTTTGTTGCAGACCTCGCAGGCGAACTTCTTGTCCCCGTGCTTCTTCTTGTGCTTGGAGAGGTTGCTGTTGGTGGAGAAGAATCTGAAACACATCTCACATTGGAACGTCTTGTCATCTGTCCGGAGAGCAAGCAGACACAGGGCGGCTTTTAGGTAAACGGCACTCAAGACGGGATCGGCATCCTGGCCGTGGGGGTGGAGCGGCGACGAGCCCCAGGGTCCGGGGGGCTGGGGGAGGGCAGAGCTGCAGGGGGGGCCGAGCCCCCGGGGAAAGGAGCCACCACCCTCGGCCGGCCGAGCACTGGGGACCACACGTGGAGCACAGCAGGGGCCCGAGCCGGCAGGTCCCCGCGGAGAGAAGTGAACACCGGCTCCCCCCGCTGGCCCTGCCTCGCCCCTGCCGCTCACGCCTCCTTGGCATCTGGGGATGCGTCCCCGGAGGAGCCAGGCCTGAACGGCCACCGGTCTGGCCTTCTCCCTGCACCCGACCCGACCGCGGCCCCGACCCCTGGTCTCCGAGGACGTGGTGTCCTTCCCCCGCCGCCCCGGCTCCGTCCCCACCTGCCCCGTCCCTCCCCTGCCACCTGTCCCCGTCCGCACGCACGGACGCCCAGGTTCTCCCACCGGGCACACAACTGTCTTCTAGGTCCCTCTTAACAGACACACACCCACACTCACCCACACCTGACACACTCACACACCCACACACCCACACTCACACGTACACACCTATACTCTCACATTCCACACTCTCGCACACCCACACTCACCCACACACCCCACGGTCACCCCCTCACACACCCACACACCCACACTCGCACACCCACACTCACATACACCCACACCTGCACACCCACACCTGCACACCCACACTCACATACACCCACACCTGCACACCCACACCTGCACACACCCACACCTGCACACCCACACTCACATACACCCACACCTGCACACACCCACACCTGCACACCCACACTCACATACACCCACACCTGCACACACCCACACCTGCACACCCACACTCTCACCCTCCCACACACACGCACACTCACACACACGCAACACCCCGACAAACCCCTCACACTCTCACACGCCCCCCACACTCTCAAGCCCCGCTCACGATCCCGTACAACCACACACGCACACCGCCCGCGTACGTGCCCCCCCAGCCCCGGGCTGGCATTTATCCGCCGCGGTGAGCCCCCACCCCTGAGCAGGTGGCCCGCGTCCCGGGGCCTGCGAGCCGGGGAAGGGGCAGTGCTGTCCTTGGGCTCCGGCCTTCTCTGTCGCGAGCACCGGCAGGTGCAGGCAGAGAACCCGCTTGCAGCCGTTCCCAAGGGCTCCGCCCCGTGCAGGCAGCCTTCCCTGTCGTGGGGCGGGCACGTCCCCAACTCAGGAAGCCAGACCGGTGCCCGGTCCCAACTGTAACCTGCCACCAGCAACCCCCTGCCCTCGAGGTCTGCACCTGTGTTTCTACAAAATGCAGCAACAAAGAACAAATGCCTGTTACCGGGGACCTGGTGGGGGTGCGGGGAGACTGCGGGGGCGGTGGATGTCTGGGGGAGCCGAGCGGCCCGGGAGGCTGACGGTGCAGGCTGTGACCGAGGGCTTGGGCGTGAGCCCATGCTGCTCTCCAGCTCTGCCTAGACAGTCAGGGACAACGCGGGGCCCGCCGAGATGAGCTCCGGGGACAGGTCCCGCCGAGCAAATGCCTGAGCAGAACCCATCCGTCGACACATCTCCAAAAGCTCCTGCCTGCATCACAGAAATCCGCGGTTTGACGGTCTACGGAGGACACGGTCCCTTAACATGCGTGCGGAGGAAAAGTGTGAGGCTGCAGATGATGCGTTACAGAAAGGACCTCGGTCTCCTGGTTTATTCTGTTTTCCGTCTGAAACTCCTAACCTTGGAGAGGAACTCACTGCAGCTCCGCTATTTCCATATAACGAAAAACAGGTACACGCCCGGTTAACGGGACCCGAAGCTGGCGGGCACAGGTGGCGGCTCTGACTTCTTTTATTACTTTCTGCTCCACTCATTCTGCGCCCAGAGAACCTGAGATCAAAGGGGACTAAGGGGTCTTCCTCCCCCAGTGGCCGAGGGCACGGACGCTGGAGGGGGGACGGCGTGGGGACGGCACAGAGACAGACGCCGCAGGCAGGGAGCTCAGGGGAAACGGGACGCACCCACCACGCACAGAAGCGCCATCACGGGAGCAAGGAGCGGTGAAGAGACAAGCCGTGGGGCCATCAGGAGGCCCCAGACCCGAGCACACCTAGGGAGCCGCGGATGCCGGGAGCAGGTGCCGCCTGCCCGTGGGGGTCTCTGAGAGACGAGGGGCCAAGAACCAACACAGACGGCTCAACAGGACTGGAGTTCGGGACCGAGGGCCAAGCCGGTGGGTCTCTATGCCCACTGCCACCGGGCCCAGGCTCTCCGGAGGGAGTGGGACCACAAGCAGACAGGGCCTGACACGCTCGCCCAGCCCACAGAGGCCACCAGCCACAGGCTGTCCAAGCACACGAGCGAGTGAGGCTCCAAACGGGGACAGAAGTGGGCTCGTAGCACAGCTGGTCTGTGCCGGGCAGCCACCTCGGGCTGTCGGGGCCACCACCAGGCATTGCGGCTAACGGAGAGCGGACGGTGAAGGTGGCAGGGAGGCAGAGCTCTCCTTCCAAACCCCCCCCGACAGGTCCTAATCCCGAGGTCCTAGGACACTCACACACCTCTGCTCACTCCCGACCTCACGCCAGCCTCGGGTGGGGGCACACACGGCCGCCCGGGGGAGGCGGGCAGGCGGCAGGCACGCGTCCCCCTTCCCACGGCAAGTTTCCAGCCGTGTCTCCTTCGGGACAAGGAGCAGCTCTTCCGAAGCAAGTGCAGTAGAGGGAGACAACAGCCGCGAGGTGGCGTGTCCTACCTGCCGCGGTGGCCGCGGCCCCCGGAGGACCCGCTCACCTGTCCTGCAGTTGTGGAACTCCAGTGCGCTCTCGATGCGGAAGGTTTTCTCACAGGTGCCGCACCGGTACCTGTACTCGCCGTCCACCTGGCGACAGCAGCACCGTCAGCGCGGGAGGGGCGGGGGAGGGGGGGCGGGCCACCTCGACAGGTGCCCCCCCCGACCCGCACGCCGGCACCTTCCGCGAGCCTGCGGTCTACACCGCTGTCTGCTCCTCTCCCATGTGGTTTAGGAACTCGAGCCGTTTCCGCTCTTGCCATCCAGGTGCCCAGGAAGAACGCCCCATTCCGGGAGCGCAGGGCAAACGCCAACCCAGGGGCCCTGCCGCCTCCTCCCGGGGGCCCACTGCCCACTCCTGCCCCAGGCCCTCCCCGCCTCCTCCTCCTCCCGCAGCCTGCTCTGCCCCCCGCCCGCTGGTCCTGCACGCCCGCCCATCGCCAGCCCCAGAAGCCGGTCCCACCCACCTCGTTCCTGCTGTGCTTGTAGGAGACGTGCTGCTTCAGGCTCTCCTTGCGGCTGAACAACTTGGCACATTCCTCACACTTGAACAGCTTGTCGCCTGCGAGCAGACCAACACGGAGCCCGGCTGCAACTCCAGGTGTGTCCCCGGGGCACGTCTGCGGGGTCCTCGGCAGCCCCACCCCCGGCCCGTCCACGCGTGCGTGTGTGCGGGCCGCAGCCGTGCGGGACTCACCATGCGAGCGCACGTGCCTGCTCAGGTTGCTGCTGTTCTGGAAGACCTTGCTGCAGATGCCGCACTGGTAGACCCGCCTGTGCTCGCCCAGCTGCCTGACAAGCTTCCTCCGCATGCCGTGCCGGCTCGACAGAATCAGGCTCCTCTTGAGGGTGATGGTGCTGCTCTGATGGTGCGGGAACCTGCGGGCAGACCGCACCCCGGGAGAGGAAGTCCCAGGTCACCGTCATCTCGGAAAGAGTTCCTGCCAAAACTTCCTCGCGCGACGCAAGACGGGAGGGAAGGTACTCGGGTGCCGTGTCTGCCTCTGGGCATCCAGACGAGACAGACACCGTGTGTGTACAACGGCATCCGTGTGGTCTGGGAGGCTACTCGGTGACTGCATCTTCACTCTGGCCGCCAGGAAGCTCACGGCTCAGTCTGCGCCCAGAATAATCCCAGCTGTGCGGTTTTTCTCACGGGCTCTGGCCTCTACCCTGCTTTATCCTTTCTCTGACCCTGATTTTTAAAGCTTCTGCTCCCTATGAAAGGTCCATCCGACAGTCAGCCACAGAAATGCCCTGGGCAAGAAGATGGGGCGGACAGAGAACAGGGGCCCGTGTCTGACAGCATGCTGGTCCCCAGTGTATCTGCACGGGTTCCAGAAGCAACGGGACCAGGCAAGTGGTGAGAACTACAAGAGGCACGCCAAAAAAGGCCAAAAAAGAAAAGAAAATTTACCACCGGCTTATTCAGCATCACAGCAAAGATGTACCCAAAAATAAGCACTGGAATCTTAAGTATTTTCCTTGTTCACAAAAATGAAAGGAAAAACACAGAACAAATTGTGAAAGTGACAGAGATTCAAACACAGCCCGTTTAAAACAAAATGCCGTGAGCATCACTGCTCACAACAGCCAACATGCGAAAGGAAACCAAGTATCCATTGCTGGAGGAACAGGTAACAAAATAGGGCCCCTACGTATGTCTCTGTGACGCAATAACGTCCGGCCTTCCCGGGGGGTCAGTCTGACAGCTGAGTGAGAGAGCCGGTCGCAAAAGGACAGACACCATGCAGCTGTCCTCGTACGAGGAACCTAGGGACCCAGCGACCTCCTACAAGGCACTTCTGTCTTCGCAGAGACAGAGGTTGCAGGGGTGTCGGGGAAGGCAGAGTTTCCATCTGGGAAGATGGACGGGGTGAAGGTCACAGAGCAATATGCAAGGACTTAATGCGGCAGGACTGGGCACTTAAAAGTGGTTAAGATGGAAAATTTTAGGTGATGTAGGTTCCACTAGGATAAACAAAATTTTTTTTGCTTTTAGCCATTTTCACAGAGAACATACGACTCTGGTCCTGAGTTTGGGAACGATCCTGCTGTTCCCAAGCACACCCATGTCCCCGCACAAGGAGGGAGCCAGTATTCCTGCTGGGGGTGCCTTCCCGTCGGGGCAGTGCACTGTCCGCACCGGCACCCTGAGTGCCGCGACAGGACTTACTTGGGCACGGAGCCGGTGTCGCCGGGGCTGGCGGCCAGCTTCCCCAGGACCAGCTCCATGATGCGGTCGTCTGGTGCCGCAGCCACGGGCTCGTCCGGCGGGACCTCGGTAACGATTTCGGCCACTGGCTCTGTGTGAACGGGCGGGACAGGCCATGTCACTGCCAGGGCAGGGGACTGACCACAGCCAACCCCAGAGGACATGCCAGAGCAGACCGCGGCCAGGCCAGGGTTGTAGGCACGGATCGCAAGAACCACACACACAGGGAGAAAGAGGAAAAACTAGCAAAGGGACCCAGAGCTCAGCATCCTATCTGGTCCCAATACGAGAGACGCCCCCCGCAGGGAGTCTGCTGGTACCAGGTGCTGCTGGCAGAGGCCACGTGAGGACGGAGGGGCCATGGGCTCTGCACACCCAAGAAAGTGGGCCAGGGTCCCTCCAAACGCAACTGAGGAAACCATCACAGAGAATGAGCCCGGTCGCGGCCCGGAAGCCAGCTACAAGCCCGTGCACGGTGCTACGGCAGCTGAGGGAGCAGAGGGCGGGACATTCCCACCCGCAATGACCCAGCTCCGCAGCAAAGGAGAAGCGGCCAGAAACCCGGCGTGGGTGAGTCTCGCTCTCGGTGCCGCGAGCAGGACCCTGGACATGGAGAGACGGATGCTCACGAAACCCCAGGAGGGGCAAGGCTGACTCCTGCAAGTCAAGGAGGGTAAGTCTGGGGAGACAGCCACGTTCCTGTCCTGATGGGGCGCTGGTGACAGGTGGAACCCTGGCCACAGTTCACAACCTGCACGCTTTGCAGCGCCCACTGTGTTACAGGGATTCGTGCTCTAGAGAGCAGATTCGGGGGGAAGGGAAGGCTGGCTTCCTCCCAGACCGGGCCTCTCTACACGGAGTTTTCCCACAGCTGAGGCTTTCAGCGCAGGACCAGCTCCCTGCCGGCTCCTCCCCTAGGACCACCCTCCCCTGTCGGGTCCTCCCCCAGGACCTCCCTCTCTTGGTGGCTCCTCCCCCAGGACCTCCCCTAGAGGCTCCTCCCCCAGAACCAGCCCCCATCTGCCAGCTGCTCCTCTAGGACCACCTGCACCTGTCAGATCATTCCCCAGGACCAGTCCCCACTTGCCGGCTCCTCCCCGAGGCCCTCCCTCCCCTGCCGGCTCCTCCCCCAGGCCCTCCCTCCCCTGCCGGCTCCTCCCCCAGGCCCTTCCTCCCCTGTCGGATCCTCCCCCAGGCCCTTCCTCCCCTGTCGGATCCTCCCCCAGGACCTTCCTTCCTGCTGGCTCCTCCCCAAGGACCTCCCTCACCTGGCGCCTCCTCCCCCAGGACCTCCCTCAACTGCTGGTTCCTTCCCCAGGTCCTCCCTCCCCTGCCGGCTCCTCCCCAAGGAACTCCCTCCCTGGTGGCTCCTCCCCTAGGACCTCCCTTACCTGGCGGCTCCTTGCCTTCTATGATGTCTAGAGGCTGCTCAGGTTTTGATGCTTTGGGTTTTCTTCCCCTTCGAGGCTTTTTCTTCTGCTCTTTGGTGGCACTGACACTCTTGGGAACCGCAGGAGGCTCCCCCCGGGGCACATCTGGTTCCTTCTCTGGCGCTGCTTCGTGCTGGCTGGCGGGGGGCAGGCTCTTGGCTTGTTCCAAGTGACCCAACAGGTGTTCTGCGGGGAAGGGAAGCAAATGCCCAAGGACAGTGAGGCAGCCCGTCCCGACGGCTGCTCCCTGCCCCCATTTTTGTTTTTACCTTCATCTGCTGAGAGTGTGCCCTTTCGTGGGCAAATAAAAATTTATTTCTGCTGCTTTTGAAAATATAAGCGTTTTCACTGCACCAAACAGGACTACTACTTTAAAAGGTCAATGAGGCGATGAAGCCAGGGCACATTCCCCAGGCACACGGTTTTACAGAAAGTACAAGCGTGCACACATGTATGTGCAAGGAAGACACAGAAGCTGTCCCGGCACAGCACCGTGGCCCTCTCCAGACGGGGCGCTACGGGCCAGGCCCCTTTCCTTCCCTACACTCATGGTTTCCAGCGTTTATGATGAAGTTATGCTATACTCACTCAGGAACGGAGCCTCTGAAGAGAAACTCTGGGAAATACTCAACTCACGATAAATGAATTTATCTAAAAAACGCTGCACAAAAGCAAAAATTCTTTGCTTTGTTTTCAAGTCAAGAAAGCCCTCCAAGGTCTCCCAAGGAAAGACCACAGAACCCCAGGAGGGAGGCAAGGGCGGGTAGAGAGCTAAGAGCAGACAGGCTCCCCTCAATGAAGGCCCGGACCGGCTGGACCTCAGCTCACGGGCAAGGTGGGGGGAACGACCCACGAGACAAGGGGACCCACCCAGAACTGACAGACGGCGCCTGTGCACACAACCGGGCCGGGGACCGGGCTCTGCCCCCCACCACAGCCCAGGCCTCCAGCATGAAGGGGCTGTGACTTCTGTTGGTTCCACATGTGGGACCGTCGAGCTGGGCGAGTGCCCTCGAGGAGCTGGGTCCAGGGAGGGAAAGAAAATGAAAAAGCAAACACGTGTTTGCAAACAGAACGTGACGTGTGTCACAGGAAGGGCTCGGCAGGTGGGCCACACAGCAGAACCGCCAGTGATGAGCCCGCCCGGCTGAACACACTGGAAAGACAGGAGCCGGCACAGAGCCTGAGGGCAAGAGGACGAGTGCTCCGGTGCCAGGCCCGCGGGAGCCTCGTTCCAGGCCAGGGGTCCCGGCACCAGCTGCCGGAGGGCCCGGGGCGCTCCCGTGTGTGCAGCTGGGGACGCGGGTGGGGTCTATGCAGCGGCCCGGGAGGGAGCTGCTCGCACGAGGCCAGGGAACGTCCTCCTGGCTGGCCGTGGAGGCCACTGGTCCAGAAGGACAGGGAAGCGACAGCGTCCCCCAGAGCCCGCCCCGCCCTGACGCCCCGGCGCACCCCGCCCCATCCGCAGGCTCACCGTTCAGCAGCTGCAGCTCCAGGAAGCTGGCGGAACACACTTTGCACACCCACTGGCTGGGCTCAGACTCCACCGCGGTGCTGCTCTCCGGGGTGCCTGCAGCTTCACAGGAGCGGAGGGAAGCGTGATGCACAGGGCGCGACCCCGAAGCCTGCGGCCCAGGGACGTGCCTGTCCACCCGGGGCCGGTGCCATCCAGGCGGGAAGCACAGCTCCCCTCTCAGCCCCGCTCCCGGGGCTTCACGCGCGGACGCCTTCGGTCCCCAGGGACTCCCCCGTTTCACAGGCGAGGAAACTGAGCACAGACAGGTGCGCTGGAGCAGCCCCGCTGCGGGGTCTGTCCCAGTCACGGGAACGCGACCCCCTCCCTCCCTCCCTCCCAAAGCAGGGCCAGTGGGAAGGACGCATCCCTTCCCAGGACTTCGAGAAGAAAACACCCTACGGAGCAGAATGAATTCCTCAGTCTCTCTCTGGCTTGTACGAGAGACCGGCCGTCAGGGGGCCCTGGGCCTGGTGTGGCCGCGGCTCCCGGCCAGTGTCATCCCCCAGAACTTTCTGGGATGACAGGATGGCCTTGAACACTCAGGCGGTCTGGGGTGGCAGCCACTTGTGGCCAGTGTACCCGAGGAGCCGAGGTTTAAGTTCTGTTTACTTTGCATCTGAATTTAAGTGGGGACCCCAGGCAGGTGACCTCTCTGACGGCCCTCGGTCCCCCTTCCTCACTCCCCAAAGACAAGCGGCAGGGTTCCGGGACGGGGGAGATACTGGCTGTGCAGAGGGGAACGGCAGCCTCCTTTCCCCAAAATATTATTAAGGCTCCCGTGGGACCTAAGAACTGGGGACATTCTCAACGTGCCTCGGGTCATGACCTCCCGGCCCAGCCCGTCTCTCCAGGCCCCGACGGGCGGCCCCACGCGCCCTGGCCACCGCTCCCACCCAACCGCCGCACGGCCTGTGCCGGCACCCACGACCGTCACCCAACGCTCCGGGGGACACGCATTCAGCAAACTCCTGCTTTCTTAAAAAAATCACCCAGAGTCACAGCTGTGCGTGTGTTCCGAGCGGGGACCAAGCACGCCTCTTTCTGTGTCCACAACGAGCAGCAAGTTTGCAAAGACGCAAAGGGAGAGACGCAGGGCACCCCCAGAACTGTTTGTGTCCATCTCTGAGTCCTCCTCAGCCGGTAAGGGGGAAGTTTGTGATGGGAACTGCCCAGCCAGTCCTCTGCTCTCCCTCACCCCCCGCGAGCCCACCGCCTGAAGACCGTCGGCGCGAGGTCAGGGAGGAATCGGAGCCAGAGCCGAATTCCCGCTTCTCCCGCACCTTCTCAAGCAGACGCGGCTCAACGGAGGGGCGGAGACACCAGCACATGGAGGGTTCGGGCAGGGATGACGAGGGGCTTAGCTGGAAGGACCGGTGAACCCGGGCCACTTCCCCTGGTCCCAAGGGGCTGCCACGTCCAGCAGGATGGCCGTGGGGCGGATTCACACTAACGGGACACAAGAAGCCCTTCTCCTCAACGAGGCTCTGAGGCCAGTCAGGAGGGCCAGCGAGTCGTGACCCGTCCCCGCACCAAGGGAAGAACTCTCCTTTTCCAAAAATTGTCACTAGAAGATCAGAATTTTTAAGAACAAAAATGAACCCACCATCAAGACGGGTTCTTGATGGCCCATCACCTAAATGTCCGACACGAGAGACGCATCAAAGTGACAGTAATGCCACAAGGCCCCAGGAGAAGCCACAGAGGGAGCCACGGGGCGTGGATACTTGGGGAGGGACGGTGAGTTCCAAGTACGCCCGGAAACAGAAGTAAGAGAAGGGTCCACGGAGGGAGACCTCGCCTGCGGGGAAACGCGGGGCTTTCCTGGAGACCAGGAGGGACACAGCTCAGCCGCGGGGACAGAAGGTAGCCTGCGGGGCACTGAGCGCAAAGCCACACTTGGGAACCGTGAGAACCCTCGGGCCGAGGAGATGTTCTCTCTCTCGGCTGTGGCCACCGGATGCCTCCATCGAAACTGAGCGGCGAGCCGAGAACTGCCAAGTCTTCTCGGGCACAAACTGTACATCAGCTGCGCCGATTTTTAAAATATACCGTAAAACACTAGTCAAAAAGGCCAAGAGTCATTCAAACGGTGACCGAAAATCATTTTCCAAATGTTACAGATGTGTGTGCGTTTTATCCTTCTCATTAGGGAAGTAGTTTTGAAAATTGGACGATGACATATGAGGACAGCCACCGACCTGAGCCCTCGCGCCCGCCCGTCCAGACCAGGCATCCCGGGTCCCTCCTGCGGGTCAGCAGGCCTGAGCGTGCACAGAAAGGAAACCAACTTCATTGTCAAACCAAGAAAAAAGGTGAAAAGTCAATCTCCTACCCGGAAAAAAACAGAAGTTATTTTTTTTTGAGGATGTGTCTGTTCCTCCAACTCTGCTATGTTGAGAAGGTGGGTCTGCCATCTGCAAACTGATTTCTAGATTTCTAGAACAAAGATGTATTTTGAAGCAAATGGCAAAAAGAGACAGAATGAAATGAAGGAGTCTCCCCAGTTCTGATGCTCACCAAGAAAGACTCTGAGTAACTTATGGGAAGACAGCTCCCTGCCCACTGGCCCCCAGTATGATTCTTCTAGAATGTGGTGGTGCTCGCTAAGGCCCCTCAGCTTGCTCCGCCCCTCTGCCACGGGCCCCAGCGCACAGTGATGGCCCCTAAAGGGCCCCCACTCCGTTCCACTGCGGGGATCCCAAGGGCGTGCAGGCGGGAGGCCCCGGTTGCTGGGAAGGAGAGGTTAAGCCCCTCCCCCGACCTCCTGGAGCTGGGGACTCAGAGTCACACAGACGACAGCTCTCTGGCTCGCCCAGGCCCTTCTTCGCAGGTTTCGGCCCCTCCTCCAGTGTCCAAGATGCCGGCCTGGTGGGCTCCCATAAAAACGCTTCAGCGGGGTGAGCCCCCAGTACTGCTCGGCGGGGCCCTAGCCACTCAGGGCAGGCAGGGCTGGAGTGGGGTTCCAGAGGCTCCACTGGGCCAGGAGGGGGTCCCTGGGAGGGGGCGGCAGGGCTTTGGGAGGGGGCTGGGTGGAAGAACAGAGCAGCGGAGGCAGGGTGCGACGGCCTGGAGTGATGCGCGGCGGCCGTCGTGTCCTTTGGGGAGTTCCCAGCACTGCCCGAGCTAAGCCATCATTCAGCAGGTGTGAGAGGTGAGGAACCCCAGTAGCCCACTAGTCAACAGTAGTCGAGAACTTCTACATTTCTACGAGCTACTTTTTTGCCGTTTCCCCCAAAAGAGAGTGAAAAACCATGAAAAGTTATTTCTATCGCTTATTTGCTTTCCTGATTCAACACTCATTTAGGGGGATTGTGCCTTCCAGCGGATGGGGATGTCATGGCCCACCGTGTGCCGTGTTCTCAGAAGGAACACACGGAGAACGAAGGACAGACAGCTCAGGGCTCCCCAGGGCTCCCCAGGACGGTGCCTGTGGGAAAATAAGGAGGCAGCAGTCCGGGTCGACACAGTCCAGACTAATTCCATTAAGAACCTCCCTTGCAAATGCAGCTCTGGCTTAGAGCGCTGTCCTGGACGGAAAGTAAGCAGAACCCCAGCTCCGGGAGGGGGCGGCAACCTTGCTCTGACTGTGACCTGAGAGTCGTGACGGGGGAGGACACCGTGCAGGACACAGCAGACAAGGTCAGCCTCTAATAACACAAACCCAATGTACAGCTGGCTGGTCCCAGGGCCGGGACACACACATCAGCTGCTGAGGCGGGAAGGAATCCGGAATGAGAGGAAGCCAGATCAGGACGACCCCGGAGCACCTGCACGGCCCCGGTGAGGCCAGCCGCACCACCCGGCCGTGCCACACTCTGAGGGGACACCTGGCCCAGCGGGACACATCAGTGCCTCCCCAGGGCCAAGTCAGGCACCTGGTTTCAGCAAATCCTAAAGGGTGGGCTTGGGAGCAGCTGAGTGAAAAGCTTTGGGTCTCTCCAAACGCTTCCTGTGACCTTCACCTCCACGGTAAAGTCTAGCCTGTAAGGCTCCCGGACTTACTCTGCAAATCTCTCTGTGAAGGCGGCCAGGCCTCCACACCACCAGAGCCGGCATGCAGGCTGTCTGGCCATCGGCTCCCACCGACATTCCCCAAGGGCACCCTCAGTGGCTCCACACTCCCCCCGCGGCCACCCAGCCCATAGTGTGCGGAAGAGTGGCCCCCGGGATTCACATCCGCCCACAGTCTCTGGATGGGACCTTGGCAGACGCCATTGAGAGGAGGCCATACCAGAGTAGAGCGGACCTGAAATCCAACGACCGCCATCCCTCCAAGGGAGCACAGAGACCCAGGAGAGAAGGCCATGCGAGGGCAGGGGGCAGGGATCAGGCTGACACCATCTGCCAGCCATGGAACGCCACGGGCTGCTGGCCACACCCAAAGCCGGGAGAGGCCTCCAGAAGGAACCGGCTCCGCCAACACCGGGTCCTGGCCTTCAGGCTCTGGGGGTGTGAGGCAGCCCCCTCGTGGGGGGCTTGGCGTGGGCGGCCTCACGGACACTTCTCGTCACACGCCGATGCAGGCATGACCAGGAAGGCTCCGGGGGTGGGGGGGACGGGTCACAAGGTCGCAACCACGGGGGACACACCAGAGCCTCACAAATACGTCAAGACCCGCTTTGTAGCCCATCGTGATCGTAAGAGAAAGGAAACTGTCTTCTTGTCAGGAACCTATGGCGCGGGGGGTGGTCAGAGGACAGAGGGTCACGTCTCCCCCAGAACAAGTCCCTGGGGAACAATGGGGCGTCTGCCCGGGGCAGCATCAGGCAAGGATGGGAATGGGGGACTTCGTGGCCACAGACATGGCGCGGCAGGACGTGGCCTCGGGCTGTGCACAGAGCCTCACGACCGGGCAGGGGTTCTGAAGCGCCATGGCCCCCTTCACACTTTGCTGCCCCACACCCTGGGGCAGCAGGACACACAGTCTGGGTTGCTTTTCCAACGGGAATGCTGGATTTAGGCAAATCACACACACGGCCTTCGCCCGGTCTTTCCTGGAACACAGATGCACATGCGTGCACACACACGCGCACTCGAATGCACACGCATGCACACACACGCACACATGACCACACGTGCACACACCCCCAGTCCTGGAGGAGACCAGGGCTGAACCCGACTCCTGCATCTCAGGCACCATGACTCAGCGTGGGTTCGCCAGCCTCTCTGTGCTCCGTCTCCTCTGCCCCAAACACAGCGGATCACCAACCCCCTTCACAGGACAGTGGGTGGGGAGGGGTCCCCGCACCCAGAGCCCGGAGGACGGGGCTGCGGATCAGCCGGTCGTGCTCCAGCACCCGGCTTCCCGGCCGGCGTCCGGCTCGGGCGCGAGGCCTGACACTGCACAAGCCACGGCAGAGCCAGGCCCGGGGGAAGAGCAGCCCGTCCCGCCCGACACCGCACCGGCTCGCCGGCACAGCTGCCCCCCAGCTGCCGGGTGCCTGGCCACGCGTACCGTGGGCCCCAGGGCAGGCCTGCTTCAGCATGGGCTTGTCCATCTTCTTGGCGTAGAAGGCGGCGTACCACACGCGCAGCTCGGCGCCCGGCGGGATGTCCCGCGACGTGGTGAAGTAGACGTCGTTGCCGTGCTGGAAGGCCGTCAGGTTCTGGTGCTCGGGCCCCACCGCCGGCCGCACCAGCATCATCCAGTTGCAGTCGTCCTCGTTGGAGGTGTCGAAGCACACGGGGTGCCCGTCCTTCTGGAACACCTGAGGGGGGCACGGCCGCCAAGGGGCCGGGGAAGGAGCCGGTTACCCGCCCGTCGGCGGGGCGGCGTGTGTGCCGGCGGGGGGGGCAGCCGGTCCAGACAGGGCCGCGTCGTAGGGGCAGGTCAGGCTCCGCAGAACCCGTTTCCGCGCTCATCGGGGCCCCCGAGTTCTGTGCGCAGCCCAGGTGGGAACTGGGACACCTCAGGCCGAGTCCTGGTCTGGGTCCAGAGGCTGGACGCTCGGGGTCTAACCAGGTTCCGAGTGGACGTAGTGACATCTGCTCCAGGCATCACTGGACACCTGAACGCACCCCCTGCCCCAGGCGGGCACAGGGACACCTGCTCGCACAGGCGTGTCCACCAACGCCCGTCAGTCCCGACAGGCTGCGTCCTCGGCTGTGACACCGTCCCGCAGCCTGAGTGTCCGGCAGGTGGCAACAGGAGAACCGTCCGTATTCTGAAGGCCAAAGTCACCACAGGAGTAGAGGACGGTCTGGCTCTCCTTTCTGATGCCATCACTGCTTCCTTGCTCTCCCCTCTCCCAAGCTTTTCCCGTAGGGGCTCCCCACTGCTAAGGAACTAGGGGACCCCTCTGAGGACAGAGCCCTCGGAGACAGAGGGGGCCTCCGGGTGCCCAGGGCCCCAGCCAGTGTGGGGACACGCTCCAGTGAGCCTCCGTCCTCGCTGCGGTGGGCAGAGAGTCGCCCCCCGACACAGGTGTCCGTGGCGGAGGCCGCACCGAAAACTGTGTCAGACACAGACCCTGAGCCCCGAGTCACAGAAGGAAGCCAAAACAGGAACAGAGGACTTTTTCAAGGGGTCCTCAGCCCGACCACGTGCCCACAGCAACTATGTGCACCCAAGGGCCCCAGGGCCCGCACAGGACGGCAGCCGATGGCCCTCGTGGGGCTTGGCCTCCAGCGTCTTCACTCCTTTATATAAAACAGCCTTTTTTTTTCATTCCCCTTGTTGGGAAACAAGTCAAATACCTTTCCTTCCTCCCCATTTTGCTGAGTTCTGCCCTGTGAGCTCAACTTTTCCAAGAACCCCAGGACTAGCCATCTCACACCTGTCCTAACCCCGCGGGTCTCTGCTGAGGGCCTCTAGGCAAAGCTCGCTCTGTGGGTCCCCGCGGCAAGACCAGCGCCCTGGCCCTCACTGCTCCCGTCAGATGTTTCTGGAGGCGCATGTGGATGGGGCACGTGCTGGGGCTGGGGACAGACCCCGGATATCCGGCCTCGTGGCACGTCCACACCTTCCTCCGAGAACTTATAGCCTTGCCCGCAACTGACATCCATCCTGTTTTGTTCCATTGCTTTCCTTGGTCTGATGCACTTTTTGGAGCCGCTAAACCCTGCACTGTGTCCCATCGCTGCCTGAACGAAACCCCTTCCTTTCGGAAGAGCTCCACCAAGTCCCCGTGGCTCTGCGAAGCGCGGAAAGCAGCGCCCGGGGGGTGCACGCCAGCGCAGGTCGTGAGAGAGGCGAGGACAGCCTGGCGGGTCTGCGTTCCCCATGCCCCCTCCAGGGGCTGGCAAAGCCGAACAGTTTAAAATACTAGCTCCGGGCTGATGCTTTGGGATAGAAAAGCAAATGGGGATAAAGGAGAACCACAGCGGACCCCGGATCTTTGAAGCCGCGGAAGACACCATCCATCAGCGGAAGGCGCAGCTCCCCTCGCTGGGGTGGGGGCGGGTCCTGCCCATCCCCTCCCAGTGCTGGCCCCGGGCCCGTACCTTCAGGGGAAACGCGGATTCCTTCTCCCATTTGGCCACTCTCCTCGACTCGAACGGACCGAACTGTGTTCTCTTGACGAGCTGAGTCACGGCAAACACTCCTTCGGCCCCATCTTCCAGCCGCCGGATCTCCAGGTTGGAAGGGAGGGATGATCTAGAAATGGAACGGGAGCCGCGCAGCCCCTGAGCACCGCTGACTGAGGATAGCCACTCACCCCGGGGACAGGTGGGTGAGGGGGCCCAGAAGCTCACTGTCACTGAAACACCATCCTCGAGGGTGAGAAAGAGCTTCCCACTGAGGACAGAGGGGGTAAGGGCCCAGTGGCCTGGGCACACCCAGCTCCTTACCAGCCTGAGCCAAAGGAGACTGGCCCCAGGGCCCTAGCACGACTCACCCAGATCACACGCAGAGGGAAGGGCCATTTACTAAAGGATGTGTTTGACATCTGCACCCAGGAGACGTCGCAGGTGTGGGGCGCGACGGGCCAGTGGACATGAACGGGACTGAGCTCTCACCCCCAGAGCCGCAGAGCCCAGAAAGGCCGGGGTGGGGGGGCTTCATGACGAGAAGCCATGCTCAAAGCACCATGAGAAAAGGGAAAGGGCCATGGCATTCCCAGGGGCAGAAAAGGGTTTCTGCCCCGGGGCCAGTCCATTTACCTAAATGCTGAGTGTCGAGGACGGGGCGCTGGAAGCGGAAGGCCCACGGCTGGAACCCCAGCATGACCCAAGGCTTGGGCAAGCCCCACCCACGTCCACGAGTGGGTCAGACACCAGGGGGCCTGGGGCGCAGCCCCCTCCCAGGGCCAAGCAGAGGGGCTCCTGCCCCGGGACCAACAGCTGCCACCGTGAGCAACCGGCAGCCAGTGGAGGTTTTGGGGGGAGCTGATGAGATCGCTACTTCAGGCAAAAACAGTCATGTGAGAAGGTAAGTCACCGTGAGAAAAAGGCACTAAATAAAGAGGCTGGGGACACCAGCAGGGAAGCTTCTAGAAAGAGCATGATGATAGCAACGGCGCCACCATGTGGCAGGTGCTGTGCATGACACAATACTGAGCACAACCATGCGGGGGACAGGATGCTCTCCCCACTCTGCGCGCCAGGCAGCGAGGGACGGGACACAGACTGCCTCGCCCCAGTCCCAAAAGCTGACCATGTGGCTGACCCGGGCTGCGGACGGACCGTCCCTCAGAGGCCTGGCCACGGCCCCTCCAGATGCCCCGGCCCCCCAGGTGCCCGGAAAGGGAACGGCAAAGCTACCCAGCCTCCTGGTTACAACTGCCGGTGCTTCTCCAGGACCTGGGACGGCTTGGCCTGACGACCCGTGTTCCCTGCCCCGGGTCCCACGCAGCCTGCGGTGGGCATGTGCCGGACGGCAGGCCCAGGTTCTGGCCACGGGGAAAACCGAACGAGCAGACTGGCAGGCTTGGCCCATGGGCTCCTCCACGGCTGCTGTGCTTGGCCCCTAGGAGCCCTGAACTGGAACGAGACACACCCTGTGACCCCTTCAGCACATGTCCCAGCCCGTCCTGGCGGCAGGCTGCCCCGTCCACCGTGGGACGGACTCATGGACGCCCTCCACGCCCTGAGGACCGGCGTGCTCCAAGTCCTGCCTTCTCTGTCTGCAGTTTCCTGCTGTGATGCACGGCTTACAAGAAACATGCCCTTGGTCACTCTGATGACGAAATGCATTGCCCAGACCGTAAGCGCTCGGTCCACAGTTCCTGAAAACCCATCAGGGCCGTAAAGGTGAAACGTGTGTCTTGTCACTAACAAAGGCGACTTGTAGACCCTACTGGGAGGACCAGCCACCTGGGTAGAGGGTGGAAACCTCCAATCCCGTCCCCACACCCACAGCCGGGGCGGGAGAGGGGCTGGAGGTGGGTCAGGGACCGCGGACGTCTCGGTCGGTCATGTCTCCCTAACGAAGGCTCCTAAACCCAGAAGGACCGGGCAGGGAGCTTCTCGGCCGGTGAACAAGTGGAGGTGTGGGGTGCAGGGGGAGGGCAGGGAGGCACCTTGCCCTTTCCTGGGACCTCACTCTTCACGTCAGTCCTGGGGGTGTCGGAGTCATGTGTGGGGAACCCCCCGTGGGAACTGGGCCAGGGACTCTAAAAGACCCCCCTTCCTGCCGATGCAGGGTGCACGTTCAGACAGCCCCGCTGGACGGGAAGGACCAACACCAGCTACAGGTGGCCACTCACCGTGCCCTGCTTAACACAAAGGAGTCCTTGACCATGACCACAGGGCCCAGCTCGGGACACTCGGAGTCGTGGTACTGACCGCAGTCCTCACACCCTGCAAGAGATGGGACAGCGTCAGGGGGACGGAGGGCTGGGAGGGGGTCCCCCGGACCTCACAGGCTCCGTGCCCGACGGGGGTGACCCACGGCGCCCCCCCCCCACACGGACATGGGGCAGGCATAGCACGTGGTCCCCCAGGGAGAGACGTCCACCTGCGGCCATTTCAGAGTACGCAGTGACTCCACGCTGAAAAGAACAAGATCTTCCCGAGGAGACACAAAAACTCACGTATTTAACCTGTTTACCATAAATCGAACATTTCATAAACCTCCTTGTCAACCCCCGGGGCTTACTGCTCTGAATCTAGGGCCCTCCCGCAAAGCGCTCTTGGCCCAGCGTCCTGAGAAAGACGATGCTTTTTAACACCACAGCCCTGCAGCGCTGCGCGCACAATAAACGTGCTTCCTAGAGCCGGACGAGCCGTTTCAACGCAAAAAGCAGCAGCTTTTCTGGCGCGTGGAAACACGATGGGGCTTTGCCGGGGCGGTGAGCACCGCGCCCGCGGGCCCCTGAGGACGGGCCGGAGTTACTCACAGATGAACATGATCTCCTCACTCCCGTCTTCCGCCATGTCGGACACCTGCCGGGAGACAAGGGTCTGCTGTTAATGCCGAGCTTCTTGCAAAAGCAGTATTTATTCATTTACAAAAGAACTGGATTTTATTTCTCTTTTTTTTAAGGTTTTATTTATTTGAGAGACATCGAGAGAAAGAGATCAAGAGCAGGGGAGGGGGGTAGAGGGAGAAGCAGACCCCCCGCTGAGCAGGGAGCCGGATGCAGGACTCCGATCCCAGGACCCCGGGATCACGACTGAGCTGAAGACCGACACTTCACCAACTGACCACCCAGGTGCCCCCCAAAGCAATTTTTTAAAAGATTTTATTTATTTATTTGACAGAGAGAGACATGGCAAGAGAGGCCACCTGAGCAGGGGGAGTGGGAGAGGGAGAAGCAGGCTTCCTGCTGAGTAGGGAGCCTGATGTGGGGCTCGATGCCAGGATCCTAGGATCATGACCTGAGCCGAAGGCAGAGGCTTAAAGTTGAGCCACCCCAGCGCCCCACAAAGCAATTTTTAAAGAGAAGTCCTGTTAAAGGTTCCTTGAGCTCGTGTGGGGATGTTACCTGGGGGTCTTAAAGGTACCTAGCAGTGGGGTCCCCTTTACTGTGAGGAGGCTGGGAGTTTTGAGCTGGTTTTTTTTTTTTTTTTTAAATTAAAAACAATTGATTTGAATGTCCTCTGGATTAGAAAGTCCTGATGAACTCAGACTTTCATCTTTTATATGAGCCACCAGTTTCCATCTGTAAAGCAAATATGTCACCATTTCTAAAAGCTGGTTTCACGCTGTCACCTCTGGCTCTCTTTCCTCTGTCACTGGACTGTCAGCTCCTCAAGGGAACTCATGTCTTCGTACGACCTCGGTCGGTCTTCCTTCAGCGGCTACCCTAGGCTCGACACCCAGCGCACACCCACGTCTCCTGGGGACCAGAGCAGCACACGGCGTCATGGAGGGCAGCGCCCTGCTCACCTCGCAAAACTCTGATCGGGTCAGTCACTTCTTTGTTCTGTTCATCCCGTGAGGCAGGACCCCACTTACTGGAGGGATGATCTGGACACGGTCATTCTCGGGCCTCGATTCTTTCACCTACAACATGGAAATAAAGATGCTCATCCACATGAAAGACCGGGACTCTGAAAACTAGAAAACCCCGCGGAAACACTGAAGAGGACAGAGAAGGAACGGCACCCCGTGCTCATGGAGCGGAAGAGCAAACCCAGAGCAATCTATGGATTCAGTGCCGGCCCTGTTAAAGTACCAACAGCATTTTTCACAGAACTAGAACAAACAATCCTAAAACATGTGGATCCACCAAACCCCCAAAGAGTCAAAGCAATCGTGAAATGAAAAACAAAACTTGGGGCGCCTGGGTGGCTCAGTGGGCTAAAGTGTTTGCCTTCGGCTCAGTGGGTTAAGCCGCTGCCTTCGGCTCGGGTCATGATCTCAGGGTCCTGGGATCGAGCCCCACATCGGGCTCTCTGCTCTGCAGGGAGCCTGCTTCCCCCTCTCTCTCTGTCTGCCTCTCTGCCTACTTGTGATCTCTGTCTGTCAAATAAATAAATAAATAATCTTAAAAAAAAAAGAAAGAAAGAAAAAAGAAAAACAAAACTGGAGGAATTGCGATCCCAGATTGCAAGATATATGAGTGGTCATGATCAGAGCAGTCCAGGACCTGCACAGAACCAGACACAGGTCATGGAACGGAACAGAGAACCGAGAAACAAGCCCACAGTTGTACAGTCAAGTCATCTTCAACAAAGGAGGCAAGAACAGGCAAGAGGAAGAGGACGGTGTTGTGAAAACTGTCCTCTCCTGCAAGAGAATGAAACTGGGCCGCTTTCTTACACCAAACACAAAAATAAACTCAAAATGGATGAAAGGCCTAAATGGGGGAACCTGACATCATAAAAATTCTGGAAGTCAGCCCAGGCAGTACTTTCTCTGACATGGGCCATGGCGACGGTCTCGTAAAGCAAAGGAAATAAAAGCAAAAATGAACTACTGGGACTACACCAAAATGACAAGCTTCTGCAAAGCGAGAGAATCAACAAAATCAAAAGGCAACCTCCGGAGCGGGAGAAGACACTCGCAAATGACCTTTCCAATGAAGGCTTAGCATCCGGAAGAACGGATGCGACTCAACACCCAAAAAACCAAAACGGTCCAATTAAAACACGGGCAGAAGATCTGAACAGACGTTCCTCTAAGAGGACACGCAGACGGCCAGCAGACGCACAGGGACACGCTCCCCATCGCTCATCGTCCGGAAGCCACCTGCCACCTGTCAGGACGGCTGAAATCAGCAGCTTGAGAAGCGACAGGTCTCGGCGAGGATGCGGAGAAGGGGGAGCCTCGCGCCCTGCCGGTGGGAACGCAAGCTTGGGGCAGCCGCTCTGGAACACAGTACAGAGGGTCCTCAAGCTAGAAGCAGAATTACAGAATTACCATATGATTCAGTAATTCCACTACTGGATACTGACCCAAACAACACAAAACACTAATTCAAAGGAACATGCGTGGTCCAGCTGTGTTATCTACGATAGCCAAGACACGGGGAGAACCCCAGTGTCCATCAGCTGAGGAGTGGGTGAAGATGTGGTGTATACGTTTATACGTGTGTATTGGCTCACGCCATGACCTTGGGATCCTGGGATCGAGCCCCGCATCTGGATCTGGCACAGAGCCCAAGTTTCTCCCTCTCTCTCTCTCCCTCCCTCTGCCTTCCCCTGACCCCTCTTAAAAAAAAACAAAACCCAGGGGCGCCTGGGTGGCTCAGTGGGTTAAGCCGCTGCCTTCGGCTCAGGTCATGATCTCAGGGTCCTGGGATCGAGTCCTGCATCGGGCTCTCTGCTCAGCAGGGAGCCTGCTTCCTCCTCTCTCTCTGCCTGCCTCTCTGCCTACTTGTGATCTCTCTCTGTCAAATAAATAAATAAAATCTTTAAAAAAAAAAAACCCTCAAAACAAAGTGCCAGGATCAATAACCAGGCTGTTTATTTTCCCAAACACAGCACAGCATGCTCCTGGAACACCCACTGAAGCTAAAAGGCATCTCATGTGGCCCTTGCAAGTTTCTCTTGGGGCTTCCTGGCGGATGGGTACCACGGCTGTGGTCAGGAGCCAGTCTGGAATGGGGACAGCCTCGGGTCACTGAGCAGGAGGTGGAAAGGGACAAAGCGACAGAAGACACACGTGGGGAAACCCTCTCTAGTGCGTGGCTGCTGGGCCCCGAGGTCTACCTGCAACTGGGACCTGCCCCCTGCCGGCACTGGCTCCCAGTGGAGGAAGTTCTGCAAAGGCAAGAGCAGGTCTTTTTTTTTTTTTTTTTTTTTTGAAATTTTTTAGATTAACTGATTTATTTTAGGGGGAGGGGCAGAGACAGAGGGAATCCTTAAGCAGACTCCCCGCTGAGCGTGGGCCTGATATAGGGCTCGATCCCAGGACCCTGAGATCATGACCTGAGCCGAAGTCAGGAGTCGGATGCTTAGCTGACTGAGCCTCCCGGGCACCCCAGGGGCAGGCTCTCCAGAAGCTGCCCAAAGGACACGGGGTCCCTCCAGAACCTGTTGGAATGGGCAAGCGCAGATGAGGGCGACTGCCTTGGGCAGGACTTGCAGAAGCCTGGCTGGGCCCACGGAGCCCCGGGGGGCTGCCTCTGTTCCGCACCCCTCCAGGGAGGCAAAGCTGACCGTCTCCTGCCCCTTGAGTGTCCCCAGAGAAGTGGCTCCTCCAAGCACAAAGCTGGGACGGGAAACCCGGCCGACTCGCTGAGCCACGGCCACAAGAGGAAAACGGGAGCGGCAGGAAACAACGGGCGTTTAGCCTTTTACCGCCCGCGCAGTGGATATACTGAGACACGCGCATCCCGGGAACGAACGTCCCTCCTTAGTAGCATCTGATCCCCGAGACCCGTCCCCTAAAACGGCTCTCTGAAGCCAGGAAAAGAGATCACAGCCACCCCCACACAGCAAGTGAGGTGGGAAGGAAGGGGGCGGCTTGACGTTGTGTGCTGGGCTCGCAAAATCCCCTTAGCGCTCAGACGGTCCCTCTGCACAGGGACGCCCGTCCTCCGGACATTCGCAGCACGCAAGAAATCCCAGGATGACAGATTGTAAGTAGTGTTTTAGGGAAAAGAACCCAAAAGCCTGTAAGCGAGAGATGTGGCCATTTGAACACCTGTCCTGGGAAAAGTCACCTTAGGCCGTGGGTTCTGCAAGGGTGGTCCCCAGCACCGGCAGCACCTGAGAATTTCTCACGAATGCAGATTCTCGGGCCCCTTCCCAGACCGGCTGGAGCAGACCCTCTGGGATGGTCCTTGCATGCCGCCCTCCAAAACCCCAGGTCGTTCTGCTGAACCCCACGTCTGAGCGTCGCTGCTGACCCGCACATCTGTCTGGCACAGTGACCGGAGCCGACGAGCCACGGCCGGGGTCACGGGGGAGCACACCGATAGCCTCGGGAACCAAATCTCCACGAACAGCAGCTGGGCTCAGACCAGGACCTGGCAGCTGGGGGGCGATGGGGCGAGGGCCGTTCTGGACAGAGGCTCTCTGTGGGGACTGGAGCTCACAGGCAGGCCCCAGGGATGACTGAACCCTGAAAAGGAAGAGTTCCGGGAGGACCCAGTCCACCCTGACGCTGCCGGTGGTGAGGGGGACAGACCCACAGGTCAGCGGAAGCCGAGAAACAGACCCACGCAGATAGGCTCAGCGGGCTTTCGCGGGGCGTGTAAAAGCAGCTCATGAAGGAGCAGTGCTGGGCCAGTGGACGAGGGGACGGGCCAGTGGACGAGGGGATGGGTCAGTGAGCTGTGCGTGGCGTCATATCTCACACAAAATTAACTCCTAATGGGTCCTAGACTTCAGACATAGGATAGTAACATTTTTTAGAAAAATATAGGAGAAAATCGTTGGGATCTAGGGTAGGCAGTTTTTGGACTTGTCACCACAAGAATCCTCTAGAAACAGAAATCTAATTAGACTTTATCAAAATTCAAAAATTTTGCTCTACAAAAGCCCCGGTGCGGAGGGCAAGAAGACGGGCTAGGACCGGGAGGCATCTTTGCAAACCACACACCCAAACTGAACGTGCAGAGAACTCTCACAACCCAAGAGTAAAACAAAAACCAGACAATCAGTAAATGGGCAGAAGACCCGAAAGACATTTCAGCCAAGAAAATATACAAATGACAAGCGTAGGTAAAGGTACTGCCACCCTCGGCCAGGGAAACGTGGTCAGCACGTCACCGGACACGGCGCGCTCCCGTCCGAGTAGCGCAGGAAACCCCGGGCACGCGTGGGCGGCTGGCGGGGCGGAGACCACGGTGGTGTCTCCTGTGGCCAGCAAGCACGTGGCCTATGACCCCACCGCTGCACTCGGGGGCGCCTGCCCCAGAGAAATGAACACTTGCGCCCACACGAAAACCCGCACACCTGTTCGGAGCAGCTCTAGTCACAACAGGCCAGACGGCTGGCCCCCAACGGGTGACCCCGGTCCCTGGTCCAGAGGGACCCACACCTGGAAGGCTCATCCGCGATGAAAAGGAGTGAACCACGGATACGCTTCGGGATCTGGGGAACTCTCTCCTCCTCTCTCTCTGCCTGCCTCACTGCTTACTTGTGATCTCCGTCAAATAAGTAAACAAAATCTTAAAAAAAAAAAAAAAGAAAGCGCACAAGCAGCAGGAGTGGGGAAGGAGAGGGGGAAGCAGGCTCCCCGCTGAGCAGGGAGCCCTGATGCAGGGCTTGAGCCCAGGAACCCTGGATCATGACCTGAGCTGAATTCAGGAGTTGGACACTTAGCTGAGCCCCTCCGGGAGCCCCGTAGAAGCGACGTTAAGCACAGGGTGCGGGTTGGGGCCAGATTCCGATGAAAACAGCGTGTGTGGCTTTTGCTGGGCAGCTGGAAACCGGAACTGTGGTCCCCGAGCACACTGAGGGACCAGCACGACAGGTTCCCCGCGGGCTGGGATCGTGGCTCCCGTGAGGCTCCTTCTGCAGAGCTACGGACTGAAACACAAACTCAGCCCTGGGGCCGGAGCCTGGCCCCTTCTGCTTCCGTGCACTACCCGTGGGGATTCCCGGACGGGGACATGGGGCAGATCAGCCGGGTGATGGGTCCGCGGGGGCCGGGGCCTGCCAGCCGGCCTACCGTTTTGGGTGCTCAAATTCCTCGTGATAAAATTACCCGTAAATGGCGTCCGTGCACGCTCTCCCGCGCCTCCTTTTCCACTTGCTCTGGCCGCGGACAGGCATCTTTTCTTCACCTCACCTGACTGGTCATCTGGGACTCGGCCGGTCACTGTCCTCCCCAGCCACTCCCCTGCGGGGGGTCCTCCTCCTCCCCGTCTGGTCTGGGCTCTCCTGGGGCACAGCCCGCGCCCCTTCTCACAGCTGCTCTGGAGAACCCCTCCCCGGGCAGCCACACTGGCTTCCATGCCTACGTGCAGACCATCGGCGGCTGGTACTGCTCCGAGGAGTCCGACGCGGATGTCCAGCTGCCCCCACACCTTCGCTTGGAGGCCACAAGCAGCCGAACATGCCAGAAGCGAGCGCCGGGCCATCCCTGGCTTCCCTGCCCAACGGGGCCCTCCTGTGCCTCCCACATCTCAGAACACGATGGTCAGAGACGCGCTCATCCTGCCCCGGGGCCAGCGGCCCCACACACCCTACCTGCAGCCTCCACGGACCACACCCCACCTCCTCCCTCCTGGAAGGCGGCAAGGGCCCCCGAAAGCGCTTCCTGCTCCCCACCCCGGCCGGCCTCCACTTCCCACGCTGCAGAGGGGGCTTCACTGAGAACTGGAACCCAATCATATCGTCTGTCACCCTGAAAGCCGATGGCCTCCCACTGTCCCCGGGACGGAACCAAGCCCACCAGGCTCTTCTGCCCACCTCCCCCTCGCTGACCTCTCAGGCCTCTGTGGCCTCCCATTCGTTCCCAGAAGCACCCAGTGCCTTCCTGCCCCCAGGCCTCCCACAAGCTCCTCCCTGCGCCTAGAACCTCCCCCGGGCTCTGCCCTGGGCTCACTCCTACTCATTCTTCACATCTGAGCTTAATTGGCACATCTTTGGGGAAGGGTTTCCTGGTCCGCCTGTCCAAATTAAGGCCTTGTAACACGTTCTAAAAGCACCCTGCAATTTTCCCTCACCGCAACTTTGACCTTCCAGTGGTAATCACTTCTGTGTTTCGTTTATCCAGTGACCCTACAGGACCCACAGGGCAAGAGCCATCGATCGGCCGTGTTGGGGCCCGTGCAGGCCAGGCCCAGGGAGGGGCGGCAATGCTGACGGAGCCATCTGCTCCTCCACGTATGTCCCTGCACGCACCCCCCCCCCCGCTGGGGACCGAAGTCCCCTCCAGAGGTTCGTGCTGCCTTTGCCGTTTGCTTCCCCCAGAGATCCCCCCACCCCGTGCAAGCCCCCCCGGCTCCTTCCACAGAGCCCAGGCTCACCCTCCAGACCCCTCCCTCCCCCTCAGCTCCTCTCCCCGCCGAATCCCAATGCGAGGCTGACCTTCTTATTGAACAGTTGTCTCAAGTTGTCATAGATCATGGCCGGTGTCTGGGGGCTGTTTGTTTGTTTTTACCCAGATTCCCAACAGAGCCTCGATCTTCCTACTCTCCCCCTTTCCAAACCCTCACGTCCCTGGTGCGCTGCGCCCCACCAGCAGTAAGCCTCGGTGTCTTTCCCCTGGCTCCTCGGTGCCGCCAGATAATTAAGAGTTGGTCGGAAAGCTTCAAATGCCTCATTTGTCAAACTTAGGACGGGAACTTCAGAAATTGGGGTAGATTAGTGGGGAGACCGGAAGAGACTCCCCGCGTTCCCATCCATTGCTTATCCCACTTCCTCCGTGTTTCAGAGCACCTGCTCATGGCAGCCTCAGCCACCGGCCACCCGGGACCCAGGGCCCGCCTGCTCCGTCACCCCACACAGGCCGGCCACGAGGCCCTTCCCGTGCGCTGTCTGGGGGCGGTGCGGGCCTGGCCTTGCTTTCCCGGGGCTCCTGCCTTCCCTCTTCCCTCTCCCTCGGACACGGACCCTCTCTGCAGGGTTTCCAGCTCCACGCACTTGAAAGAAAGTCTGAACAGATAATCTGCGTTAGCGAAGAAAGCTTGCAAACTGTGATGCCGTCACAGGGAATGGCAGCTTTTCAGGACGGCGGCTGGTGCCCGTGAGAACGTTCCAACGGCTCATGCGGGGCCACATCTGTCCCTTGCCCCAGTATCCACAGGCACCCGCCGGCGCCGCGTGGTGAAGCTCTGCTTTGTCTGAGGCAGCAGAACAGGTACGAGCCTTCTCCCCGCCACCACATACGACCTGGCAGGTGCCCCCCGTAGCTGGGAGGAAGCCTGGAAGGGCCGCGTGTGGGACCCGGGCTTGGCCAAACCAACGGCTCCTCGCCCTCTGCTTCCGGGGAGGCTGCTCCGGCCCCCAGGGAAGCCCCGCATACGCCTTCCTCAGTACAAAGGGGAAAAGGTCTGAGCGAGGTGCACCTGCTTCACCTGCAGGGACCAGGCAGCTCTCCCCCACCAAGGTCAATCACAAGGTCACAATCCGTCTGGGACCCAAGCCCGGCTGCAGGAGGGCACCAAGCCAGCCACATCTCTCCAGTGATGGCCACTGGTCACCCGCGGGGCCCGAGCCTGGCTGCCTCAGGCAGGTGGGGAGGGGACCAGAGTTCATCTCCGTGGTGACAAGCGTTCACAGCCAAACTCCGACATGGGGGAAGACGTCCCACCACTGCCCTCCACTCAGAAAGCCCCGACGCCTCATCGGGCTACTCTTGAGTTTTGCAGGAATCTTCTATAAGGACACAGCACGGCTCTACAGAACCCCTGCCGTCCAGAAGCTTCTACAGCCTGCCCTTAGGGAAACACCGGCCTGGAGAGGGGAGAAGCAGCGCAGGCCACACAACTCAAATTCCCTCAGGAGGACAGGTGTGGGCGCTTTTTACGAAGACTGCTCTGTGCGGGTCTGACCACTGGAGGCCCCTCTCGCCGGTGGCATCCGACAGAACGCGTCCTTTTGTGTCTGGCCTGTGTCACTAGGCTCGATGTCCTCCAGGCCCCCCAGCAGGGCAGCGGGGGTCAGAATGCCCCTCCTCCCGCGGCCTGGACACCCCTTCCCTGCGGGGATCGGCCACACCGTGCGTAGCCCTTCACCCGCCGTCGGACACGGGGCTGTTTCCACCCCTCGGCTACCGCGAATAACGCTGCCGTGAACGCGGGGTACAAGCAGCTCTTGGAGTCCTCGCTTCCACCCGTCCGGGTGTGGACCTGGACACGAAGTCTGGATCGCAGGGGGGGACTCTGTCTCATGGGCTGAGGACTCGCCATACGGCGCCCACAGCGGCTGGGTCACCATCCGTCCCTGCCCGCGGTGCCCGAGGCTTCCCGCTGCCCCGCGTCCCCCCACGCCTGCGATTCTGCTCCTTTGTTTTTGTAGTCACCATCCTGGTGGGGGGGAGGTGGAGAAAGACCATCTTTTAGTGAGACCTGCAAAAGCACCGATTCAGAAAAAGCAACCCGGGTGGAAATGTTGCACACGAACACATCACAACCTTAGAACGCAGGCAGCTAAAAATAACTCCGAGACGAGGCGTTTTCAGGGCCGCCGGTGACGTAAGTGTGAAACGAAGATTCTCTCTGGTTTCTTGGCCTGGTGGGGCCTTCCCTGCCCCTCCCGGGACCATCGACGTGACAGGTGACGGGGGAGGGTTCCGGAAGTGGGGCGATGGCACACCGCGAGTCCGTTCCCGGCTGGGACAACGGACTGGATCCACCCGGCCTCGCTCTCCAACGCAAGGCTCGGGTGAGCCACACGCGCCACCTGGGAGCGGTTTGTGTTACTTTCTGAAATAATTATAGAATCACAGGAAATTTCCAGAAGAGCACAGAGAGGCCCCAAGCACCCTGCGCGCGCTTCCCCGACGGTCTGGCTTACGTAACTATGGGCGCCGGCACGTCCCCACGAGGCCGCCGCGCGGAGCGTCCCTGTCGCTCCGTGCACTCGCACCACAGCTGCACCTCTGGGCGGCCTCCCCCACCGTCCCGATGCAGGAGGACTGCTCCATCTGCAGAAGACCTTGCCAATGGGCCCCCTCAATGTCACGCCCCCTCCAGCCACCCCTGACCTCCAGCCACCTCGAAGCCAGTCTCCGTCTCTGACACGCTGTCGTTTCAAGGGGATCATACGGACACAATCGTGCATGAGACACCTTCGGACGCTGGCTTTTTTTCACTCAGCAAAATGCCCCAGAGGTCCATCAGGTTGTCACCGGGTCGGGGCATCCCTGTGCGGAGCTGTAACACTCAGAGGCATGGGTGTGAAACGGTTGGTTTCACCGTTCCCGTGCCAGGGGACCCCTGGGCTTTCCCCCACTTGAGGCTTTTGCTTATAACGCAGCTGTGAACAAGCGTGCACGGCTTTGTGTGGACACGGCTGTCCCCTCCCTGGGATCCACGCCCTGGAGTGCGAGGGGTCAGGCCAGGTCGCCGACAAGTGCACGCTTCACTGACTGAGAAGCTGTCACAGTGTTTGAGAGGCCCAGTGTCTCGGCGTCCTCGCCAGCGTCTGGGGTCGCCACCGGGTCTGACCGGAGCCGCCGTCACAGACGGACCTGGCATCTCCCTGGGGCTTCCCTCCGCACGTCCCGAATGGCGAAGGTCACTGGACACCTTCTCGCGGCCACTCCGCCATGTATATTACCTCATCGCTAAGTGTCCCCCACGTCCTTTGCCATTTTCTCAGACCGCCTGGGGTTTTTCCCTGTTGTGTCTCGAGGGTCCCCCCGTATCTAGCCCCTTTGTCAGAAACGTGGCTCCCAAGCATTTTCTCCCTCCCTACAGCTCTGCTCGGGATCCTCCCAACGGGGGCCTGGCCGAGCGAAGGTTTCTCACGTGATCCAGCTCCACTCAACCGATCTTCGCTTCTGTGGATTCTGTTTCTGGTGTCCTGGCTACGACCCGTGCGCTGAGCCCTGGCTCCCCAAATTTCCTCCGAGCTTTCTCGGGAGAACGTTACACTTTCACACGTTAAGCTGCATTCTCCCATTTGAGTTAATGTCTGTGTATGACGGGATGGCGAGGGTCACTCTGCCCACAGACGAGCAGTGGGCCGGCACCACGGAAACGCTTCTGCGCCTCGGCCCAGAACCAGCTGTCCCTACTCGTGCCGCTGGACGTCTGCCTTCTCTCTCCTGTTCCGACGCCCGCCGCGATGTCTGTCCCCGGCCAGCACCAGGCTTGGCAGACAGCAGGCAATGCTGGCGGAAGGACCACGGTTTTGGAAAAAGTCCTACAACGTGGTAGACTGTTTCCTCTCACTTTATTCTCCTTTGAGATGGTTGAAGCCATGCTCATCCCTTGACCTTCTATACAGACGTTTAGAACAACCGTGCCTTTACCTACGTCAAGTCTTGCTGGAATTCACACAGGTAATCTTGGTAACGTTTTAGATAACAGAATATAACCAAGAAGTTATCATTTCAACATGTAATTAATATAAGAATAATTAATGATTTTTTTCATACGTATACCCTATCTTCACTCAGATCAGCCATTTCAAGTGCTCAGCCCTGGTCTAGAGGCTCAGGGAACATTTTTTAAGCAAGAAGGATGTTTTCCACTGGGTCCATGCGCCGTAAAATATTAAAAGCTTTAAGAGAAAAATGATGAAAAGAGGAAAGCAAACAAACGAGCCGTCTTGACAAACGTGTGCTGCAGAATGTTCCTGAAAGACGGGTCTTGGGTGGGGTGTGGACCCCCGGGAAGTAGTAGGTGGGTAGAGAGGAATTCTGTGGCCAGTAAATTGGTGAGACACTGCAGATTCCCAATCTGGAGTCCTGATTCACAATGGCACAGTAAAGGCCCTGAGAAGTCCTGTAATAAAAATCTACTGGAAAGTGTTCAGCCCAGCAGGGTCTGAGCTTCTCTGGTACACTTGTGCACACACTGTTTCATGTGCTAGAGAACTGCAGCCCAAAGCACAGACAGGCTGGGTGTGCCAGTGCCAGGGAAGGGGCTGGTCCTGCTGCAGGGCACAGGCACCAGGGACCAGGGTGTGAGTCTGGCTCTGCCCTGTTCTGGACGTCAGACACCTCCGTATTAGCTATTTCTTCTCCGGGGGCCTCAGTTTCCTCCTTTGCACAACGAGCCCCCTCCAGCCCGCACAGGTACGGCTTTGAAATTCTAGCTCATCGTGACAATCCCGTAGGACAGTGGCTCCCTAGCACTTCCCATGGCACAAGCCCACACCCCCCATGACCCTGCCTGCGTCTGCCTGCGGTGTCAGAGAGAAGAAGCAGGATACGGCAGTCACGCCTGGTTGCTTAGTTCAGACCCATGAACTTGACATCGACGACTCTGTGCCCCGGTTACAGTCTCCAGTGCTTCCCAACCTTGTCTCCCATCACACGTGCCTCTGCTCCGGCCCAGTGACGTGACGGCCCACACTCCAGAGTTTTCATTTCGGGACCTTCCCAGAGCCTCCCTTACCCGCCCTCCCGCCAGTCCCACTGCCTCGCCTCTGCCTCGTCTCGATGCATCTCCCCCTCCCTCCAGAACGGCGTGCGCGCTCTCTCTGGGCGGGCACCGCTTTTAAAGCCCCAGGCGGCCACTGTGCATGCCCGTGCCCCTTTCTCCCAGCACCGTGACGCCACCAGGAGGACCGGGTTTGACTGCCACAGGCCACTGGACAGCTGCGCGCCGTCCGGGACTCCGTGACCACTCGGGGAATGTTTCACTGCCTGGAGACTAATTCCCAAGAACCGCTTCACCCACCCGCGGGTTCCCACTCCGGAATCTGCAGGCCGACAGGGGCTCTCGAAAGCAGACGTGGGAGGCCAGTCCCTCTCTGTGTGTCTGTGGGGACGGACACAGAACACGGGCCTCTGCTGTGGCCACAGGACCTTATCAGCAGCTTCCTGACTTCAGGATGGCCCCAGTCCCCCAACAGGTACCGTGTCTCCAGATCCGGGACCGGGGACGTGGGAACAGGAGGGCACCCCCGGGGGGACATGGCACATACCCAGGTGACCTGCAGGAAGAAAACTGTCCCCCACCTAGCTCAAGCCACCTCTCAGGGCGGGGCCCTTAGATGATGGAGCATCCAGACCTCTCACTCCGCGTCCTCTTGTTCTCATCCTAGGTCACTTTCCCCTCTATTAAAGCGAACAGTTGCAGGGCGCCTGGGGGGGCTCGGTCGGTGGCGTCCGACTCTTAATCTCGGCTCAGCTCCCGATCTCAGGATTGTGGGATAGAGCCCGCGTCCGGCTCTGCGCTCAGGCAGGAATCTGCTAGAGACTGTCTCGCCCCTCCGCCCCCCTCCCGCTCGCTTGCACGCACGCTCTCTCTCATAAATAAATCTTAAAAAAAAAAAAAAAGGAAAAGTGAACTGCTACAAACCATACGCACACCACGGGAGCCAAGAGACAACCCCTCTGCCTGGTTTCCTACGGTGCCTCCCAGGCCGGCCGTCTCCTGTCTTTCTGCCACATCGGCCTCCGCGTCTGGGAAGGACGGGCTTGGCTGAGGCCCCGGGCGGCTCCCTCTGGGGGCTGCACCCTGAGTTCTCACGGCGGCCCACTCTGTCCCCTCCCAGCACCCCCGACGTCGTCTTGGTGAAATCGGTGTGTGTAACATCATGACTCTGACTCTGAAACACCAGCGACGGCGCCGACCGCTTGCTCGAGCGGATTTATTATTCACACACTTGCAGTGTGGCCGGCAGGAAGGTAATGATTCACTTTGCAGATCTCCTTAGTTCTTATCTGCACACACTCTGCCACGGGGTACGTAGGTTAGACTTTGTTGTTCTGTGTCGGTCACGTTGTGCGTGAGGACCCGTGCACTGGTTCACGTGGGTGTTGTGTGTGCTGGTGTGTCGGTCCGTGTGACGTGTAGCTCTGGTTGTGTGTGGAGGGCGGGGGTCTTGTCTCTGCAGGTGTTGTGTTTTGCTGTTGTCGGCAGGCCTTGTGTTGCACGCAGATCCGGTTGTGCGTGCTGGTGTGTGGACCTCGTGTCATCTGTGTGTCGACGGTGTCGTGTGGGGCTCCTGCCGCGTGGTGGTCCCACAGCGTGTGTACATGTGCAGACGCTGCTGGTGGCGGCAGCGCTGGGGCCAGGGGCCCTTGGCCACACCCCTGTGTCCTGCAACAGCTCCTCCCTGCGCTGTCCGTCTGTCCGCCCTGGGGTCAAGCCCTGGCCAGGGTGCAGGGGGCCCACCCGCCCCGGAGGCCGGACACAGGCTGGGGCCGGGCGCGTCCCTCCGCGGTGCCCGGACTCGGGTGGTGAGCAGCTCCGGACTCCTGGGCACCCTTGTCTCCACCCGCAGGTCCCCTCTCTCCGTCTGGGGCGCACGTCCCTGTGGTCTTCTTGGAGGGCTGCGCCGGAGGCCCATCTTTTGAGAAGACTTGCCGTGTCCGCAGATGTCTTCATTCACGCCTCCGACGACAGCTGGTCTGCGGGGCCCGTGGTCCTGTACACTCAGGCCGGGAAGGCGGGACGTCCAGCGTCACAGGGGAGGGGGGACACTGTCCGCGCTGGCCAGCCTCTACCCCCAGAAACTTTCAGACCTTCTGTCTCCCTCCACTGCCCTTGCGCATCGCAGCCTGCTTCAGGGCTGAGCGCTGGTCCCTCCCCCACCCCCCGGCCAGCCTGCAGATTTTCTCCTGTTCCTTCTTTTACCGTTTCTCCTGTTTCTCTCCCTGAGCCCCTTCGTTTCATCGGAGACAACGTCTGTATCTCTGACGTGCGCATCTGGTTCTTTAAGAGGATTTCTGAGCAATGAGGGGAGACAGAGGTCTGCCCTCTGCCCCCCCAAAATGTAAACCAAGGAAGTATGGCCTTTCTTGTTCCGATCAGAGCCCCCCGACAGCGGTCTTTCTGCACACGCACGTTTCTATGCGGGCGGCTGACGCTTTCCAGCTGGGCTCCCTTGGGAGTTCTGGTGATGAAAAGACCCTCAGGCATTCTCAGCAGGAGGTGGGGGAGCTCCAGGGCCACAGTGCGGGTCCGGGAAGTCAGGCGTGCCAGGGAGAGGGGCCCCCGGGACGCACGGAGACTGAGAACACAGAATCAATGACCGGGACGGACGCGGCCGGCTCAGAACCAGGCCTCTGCCAGCCTCGGGACTGACATGGTGCTGAAGTCACTCCTGTGTTTTGGGTCACAAGGAGATGCAAATGTACTCTGAGTACTCTGCATGCTCCAGCCTTATGCAAGGCAACACACGTGGCCTGCTCCTCCTCTAAGAGTTCTTGTCCTGCAGGGACAGTCCCGAGGGGACTCCTTGTTGTCCTGTCCCCAGAGCGTGAGTGGACAGTACGGTCCTGCTCCGTCATCCCGAGCACCAGCCCCGCGCAGACAACAGGAGGACCTGACTCACGGGGACGGTGCCTCCCACCGCATCAAGGGCAGACGGCCATCGGACAGTGGAGTTCCGCGGACGCAAAGTGACCCATCAAGGCTCACGGCTGTGAGCTGGGGACGCCGATCACGTGAAACACCAAAAATCAACCAAACAAGCCGGTGACCCCCGCCACAGACCAAGCAAAGAAAGGCATCATCTCGGAGAAATCCAAGTTTCATCGATGGGAGTTTGTGGAGCTGCGACCCCGTGGGCCCCAGAAGGCTTGGGGGAGGGCCCAGGGTTGGGATTCTGTGGATTTTAGGAGGATGAGAGGCCTCAGCTGGGCCCCCAACTGTGACCCGGAGCTGCCCCCCTACGCCACTCCAAGGGCTCAACACCCCAAATTCTCCACAGCCAGCTTGCAGCCTCTGCGACCCTTCCTTGCTGTTCCAGAAACTCTCTCCGTCCTTCTGTCAAAGCCTACCTGATCTGGAGGACGTCATCCAAAGGGCCCCCCCTTGGGAGCGGCCTCCTGGCCACACCCCTCCTGCCCCCCACCACAGGCCGGCCACGCCCCCTTTCCCCTGGGAGACCCAAGGCCACCTGCGCCCTCCTCAGCACACAGCTCTCTCCGCAGCCAGTTAGGGCACCAGCCTCAACCAGAGCTCACTCAAAAATGTTTTCCTTATGTCAGCTCCCCCTGGCTCTCGAGCCCTCCCTCTGGAAACGCCAAGTCTCCCTTAGTTTCTCTGGGGGCACGTTCCTGAGCTCCCCTCCCTTCCTGTCTCCTGTCTAAATCCACCCCCCGGTGGTGGTGGGGGTGGGGGGTAACCCAGGCTACCCCCGAGTCCCCTCTCCAGACCCAGCACCTACCCCACACCGCCTCCCAGGCCCGTGTCCCCAGTCCAGACTCGGTCCACCCTCGGCCCCGGACCCCACCGGATGCCTGGATCCAGGCACCGCCCACCTCTCTGCTGACACGCCCTACACGGGAGCTGACGGCTCGCCCCTAGTTTTAACAGCTGCAAGGGACATAATTTCCAGCATATTATAAATATTGGCTTCTTAAAATAAAACCGTTAGGTCACTCTTCTAAACACGTGTATGGGAATCGAGCGCCACAGTGTGACACGCACAGCCATCTGTTTCCAAGCAGGGGCGCGAGCTCTCCCTCCGCAGTCGGGAAGTTCACGGCCCTCCCTCGTCTGGGATCTCCACTCCCTGCGGACGCCAAACCCCTGCTCCATCTCTCCATCTTCCTGCCGAAGCCCACCCTGCCGGTATGCGAATCAGTTTATGCACATAAATCAAATCGGCGTTGATCCTCAGGACCAGAGCGTGGGATCCTTCCCTCCAGGTGGAGTTGGAACCCCGCGGGCCGAGCAATGACAGCACACGTTCCATCAGCTGTCCTCTAACGGCCTTGACGACGCTGGGCCCTTCCCCAGCGGCTCACGGTCACGGACACGAGGGCCCTTCCCCAGCGGCTCACGGTCACAGACACGCGGGCCCTTCCCCAGCGGCTCACGGTCTCGGACACGCGCTCACAGCGGTTCGCACTCTCCGCTGCTGTCCACGTGAGCGCCGGGAGCTCGTTCCGCAGACGAGTGGCCAGGAGGGAGGTAACGGCTGTCACCGCAGCGTCTCCCGCAGCCGCTCGTCAACGACCGCTGGGACCCTCCACGGGTCCCCACCAGCTCCACATCTGCGGAAAGCCTGAGGTCTCTCAGCCACAGTGAAGCCACGGCCCCCACACCCACACATCCGTTGTTTCCTGAGGATTCTGCACCTGGGGCCGCGGCCCAGCCCAAGAGCGGAGATGGGGTTGCCTGTCTCGGAGTCTGCCGGACTCTGAGTGGAAGGTCCTTCCTCGGGATCAGAGTGCGTCGGGGAGGTGAGGACCCAGACTGTAGGCCCTGAGCAAGGGTCTCTCTCACCCCAGAGGGGTGGTTAGAAGATGCCGCTGTCTGCGGGGCCGATTCCCCCCATCAGCACCCCATCCTCCCCAGTCTCACCCACCTGCCGCCTGCAGCTCCCCAACGGCCCCTCCAGTCACCCACCACATTTCCCAACCAAACCCACAGCACGGCCTCCTGGCTCTGGAAGTAACTCTGTCCTGGTTCCTCCTTGGCCTCCTGCTTCCACCCTGTTTGTAATTGTCAGGCCCGGATTCCCCATGGGGCAAGGACGGGGTCATCGAGAAAAAAACACAGATCCTGTCCCACTCCTGCCCAAAGACCGTCGGGGGCATCCGCTGGGCACTGGGGATACGCGCTGAACGGCGGATAGCCCGTGTGGCCCTCCTGTACTTTCTCCCCTCGGTCACACTGCCCGGCTCACCCTTGGGCACACAAAGCTCCTTCCCCCCCAGGCCTCTGCACCTGCCACTCCCCTGCCTGCAACACTCCCACCCCAGACCTCTAGGAGGGCCTCACGGCACTGATCTCGGCCCCGGTGTCCCCTGCTCGGACGGCATGTGTGGCCACCCCCACCCCCACCCAGCGTCCCTCTGCCTCCTGTCCCCTGTGTGCTCTAACTGTGGTCCACCTGACCAAGTTCAGATTCGACTGTTTCGGTCAATGCTGCCCTCCCACCAGAATATCAGACCCAAGAGACAGGGCCTTCTCCCCTGTTCTCTGCAGTGCCCAGCACATGACAGGCCCACACCAAACAAATATTTGTGGAACGAATGGCCAAAGGGACGAAAATGCCCACTGTGAGCTGCTGGAGGTGGGCGGGGGCCGGTGCAAGCCTCCCATTCCAAACCCGACAAGGAGATTGGGAAAGCACGGAAGTCGTTGCTGAACCAACCTGCCCTCTGAAATCACACGTTATCAGAAAAGTACCTTAAATCTCCCTTAAGTCTGCAAAATGGGAGGAGTGTTCGCTTCCTGGCGTTCTCCCCGGATAACGATATCAAAAGAATGATAATGAGAGGTTGATCTGAGGCAAACAGAGTTCTTTCTCAACTATAATTACTCCGAGGAAAGGTATTAGCCTTGGAATTGGGGTTGATTTTTAAAATTTATTTATTTGTCTCCTGGGAAAGAATAACCGTCCTTTCTGCTTCCAAAATAGAATATACCATTAAACCCTCTGTTGGGAACTTTTTCTGCCGGAAACATGAATCAGAGAAGTCAACAGCGAGAGCTCCATAAAGGAGGCATTTTGCGGGTTCTCCCTTTCCACACCCACACCCCAGCTCTCCGCCTCGGCCATTCACCACAAAGCCAAGAGGTCAAGGAAACTCGGAGAAGCTGCGTGGACGGGGAAGCCGCGGACCACGGGAGAAGGTGCGGCTGGGAAACCAAGTATCCCGGGTGCTGTCCCGGGACCGGGACACTTGTCACCGCGGCTGGGAAACAAAGCATCCCGGTGCTGTCCCGGGGCTGGGGCACTTGTCACCGCAGCCGCTGCCTCCTGGCACCTCTGGGGCAGTTCTCCCCCGCCAGGCCTGTTAAGGGTTATCGGGAAACCAGGTGCTTCCCTACTTTCATCCCCAAACATGCTGGGGCGCCACGCGGGGCCCCCGATGGACCTGGTGCGTCCGGACTTCGTGCAAGTGGCTTAAGCAAAGGTGGTTCTGTGCGGGCGCCGCGGTCAGCGTCTCTGATGTCACGCTTGTTTCTACCATTTTAACGTGGGGGGGGCGGTTGGGGCAATTTCCGCGCCTTTGCGGGGAGGAGCCCCTCCGCGACTTCAACAGCGTCGCAGAGGCGAGCCCCAGGCTGGGGGACCGGCAGGTGCGCGTCCCCCGCGAGTCCACGCTGGCTCCCCACGCCCGACCCCCGCCGCGCACCTGCCCCCGTCGCGGAGGCCGCGTGGCCAGCGCCTCCGCCCGCGCCGGCCGGGCCTCACCTGGGCGACCCGCAGCCCCTTCCCCGCGCAGCCGCGCCCCCCCACCGGGTCACCGCGCACGGGCTCCACCCCCTTCCCCGGCCGCCCAGGGGGTGCAGGAGAGGGGGCGGGGCGCCCCGGGGGGCCGCGGGAGCCCCGCCGCCCGGACCGCCGGGTCGGCGCTCCTAACCGCCGGGACGGGGCGCCCCGGGGCCGAGCCCGACGGCGGGACGGTGACATCACGCCGGGCCGTCGGCGGCGAGGGCGCCCGGGGGCGGGGAGAGCGGGCCGGGGCCGGGGGCGGAGGAGCCCCCGCGCCGCACCCACGGGCGAGCGCGGCCCACGGCGGCCGGGCGGCGGCGGCGGCGGCTGCGGCGGCGGCGGCGGGCGGCGGGCGGCGGCGGGCCCGGAGCGCGCGGGCCGCGGGGTGGCGGGCGGGCGGCGCGCAGGGCGATCCCGGAGCGGCTCCGCGAAATCCAGCCGGGTTTTGACTCCGATCGCCCACGGAGCCCGCAGCCGGCGAATGTAACAAAGAACAGTCGGCATGGCGGCTGGACCGGGGCGGGCGGCGGGCGGGCGGGGCCGGGGCGGCGGGCCGGGCGCGGGGCGCGGGGCGCGGGCGCGGGCCGGGCCGGGCCGGGGCGGCGCGCGGGGGCGGCGGCGGGCGCGGGGCCCCGGGCTTTACCTGCCTGTGGAATGTGCAGAGCGGGCTCGGATCCGGACTCCGGGTTGCGATCCGCTCCGGAAACTGCGCAGCACCGGAAGCCGGGGGGCGGCGGCGGGGCATTGTGGGAGTTGTAGTCCGCGGGCCAGAGGCGCCGGCGCCGGCGGCGCGGACGGGGGCCGACGGAGAGCGGCGGCGCGGACGGGAGCGGCGGATGCGGACGGCGTGGACCGACGGCAGCAAGCGGGTCGCCGGCGGTGTGGACGGGTAGTGGGAAAGCGGACCGCGCCGGCGGGGGAGTGGGACGGCGCGGGGTGCGGATCCGGGAGCGGGCGGCGTAGACCCACGGCGGCCCGCGGGTCGCAGGCAGTGTGGACCGGGGAGCGGGAGAGCGGGCGGCGCGGACCGGGAGCGGCGAGGCGCGGGCGGTGTGGACCCGCAGCAGGCAGGTCGCAGGCGGTGTGGACCGGGAGTGGGAGAGCGGGTGCCGCGGACCCGGGAGCGGGAGGCATGGACTCGAGAGCGGTCAGGCGTGGCTGTTGGGGGCACCGAGGGCGAGGGCGCCGTGGACAGAGCGGCAGGGAGCGGGCGGTGTGGACCGAGAGTGGGAGAGTGAGTGGTGTGGCTCGAGTAGTGGGGAAGCGGGCGGTGTAGACGGGAGGGCGGCAAGCCGGTTCTGCTGTCCCTTCTGGACGAGTGCCGGGTTCTGACCCTCGAAGCGACAGGCGCCGGTAGCCCCTGGGCCCCTCCAGGTCTCTTGTGGCGGCCGCCGGAGCGTCGATTTCCTTGGGGCGTGGGAGAGGTCGGACTCCCCGCGGGCATCGGCGGTCTGCTGCTGCATCGCAGGTGACCCGGGAAGCGGCGGGTGGGGGCGGCGTCCTCCAGTCCGCCGGGACGTGCAGGGGAGCCGCCCTCCGCCCCCAAAGCCCAGCGGAGACGGTTGGGCACCGCGGGCTCCCGAAATCCACCCCTGACCGGTGCCGTGCGGCTGCGTGGAAAGTTCGGGACCAGCACCGCCCTGGTCAGGGCAGCTATGAAGGCCACGCCGCTCCCTGGGGCTGCTTCTGCCCCCGCCTGTCCCCCCGGCTCCCCCGGCCTGCGGGTCCTCCGGGCGCCCCGCCTGGAATGTACCTGCGGCCGCCGAATGCTGCGAATAGAAGGGACTAGAGGGGCCCTTGAGCGTCGGGCCGCAGGGCGCAGAGCCGTCCTCTTCGTTCTGCCCGGCGGAGAGCTCCGCAGTGCAGTCCCCGAGGGGATGAGCTGTGGGGATGGTTTGCAGCCCGCATCAGGAAGGGCTCCTAGGAATCAGCAGGAAGAAGACCACCGTGTAGGAAAACGGACCCTTCCTGGCCAGGGACATTCGGTGCTTCTTAGGCATCAGCAAGGCTGTGCACTGTGCCGTCAAGAGAGAAAAGGCAACATTGAGTGCGAGCGTCTTTACCAAAGTTTTTTTTTTTTTTTTTTTAAGCTTAATAGCATCATTTTGAAGAGACTGCAGAAAAGAAGGTGTCTCATCCTTTCCTGGTGGGAGACTGATTCGGTATAGCCCCCATCGGGCCATTTGTTAATATGGAAATTCCAAATGCATAGAGCCTCGGGCCAGGCAGCCCCGCGAGCTGGATTATTCAACAGCCAGACGAACTTGTGTGGACTGGTATTGAGTGAGGACCCATCGGAGGGGCCCCCGCTGTAGGGGGGAAGGTTGAGCAGGTGCGGGGGAGGGTGGGGCGGGGTATGCAGCGTGTCTCGGGCTGCTGGGGCTCTGCTGGGGCTCGTGGGTCTGCTCTCCCTGGGTCTGCATCCCCGCCTCCCACACCTCTCTTGGTCAACTCGCCCTTACCCTGCTCACACCCCTGCCGCCCAGCTGTGGGTTCCTCGCCTTCCTCCAGCCTTTTGTCCCTTAGCCACGTCCTTGAGGTCTTTTGCACAGATTCCCTCTACCTTGGAGTGCTCTCCTGGGGTTCTCCACCGCCATCTTTTCAGCATTCGGGTCTCTGCTCAATCCCCAGGAGCCCCAGCCTGACCGCTACAGCTAACAGACACCCCTCGCCTACCTCCCACCCCTCAAGTGACCATTCCCAGTCCTCACAGCCCAGGGGGCAGCTTCTCTGGGCCTCCTCACACCAGAGGTACTGGCAAGCATGAGCAAGAGCAGGTTGTTGGCAGAAAAAAACGGAGAGGTTACAGCAAGAGTGAAAACCTGTAAAAGTGGAAGACCCAAGCCCTGAAGCCGTTTCTCGTGTTAGTACGTAGCACAGGGCTGGGATTCATATCCGCGACGCTCATTAAATCTTCAGGAGAATTTTCAGTGTGTTCAGTATATGCCTTCTACGAAGGCTGGAAGCAGTTCCTTTCAAGGCAGATTTCTATCCAGAATTTTATTAAATTTTTTATTAGTTTCAGAGGTAGAGGTCAGTGATTCATCAATAGCATACAACGCCCAGTGGTCATCACATCCTGTGCCCTCCTGAATGCCCATCCCCCACTTACCCCATCCCCCCACTCCCTCCCCTCCAGCGACCCTCAGTCCATTTCCTGGAGTTAGCATCGCTTCTGATTTGCCTCCCTCTCTGATTTCCTCTTGTTTTATTTTCCCTTCCCTTCCCGTGTGCATGGGTTTGTTTCTGAAATTCTGTGTATGAATAAAATCACGTAATTGTCTTTCTCTGATCTATCGGAAATACCAAATTTTTTTCAAAGCTGTGTTTCTGAAAGCGTCAAATTTTATGATTAACGTAACAAAAACAATGTAGGAACCTTGCCTGAACCCCAAGCAGGAAAACAAAAGAAAAGCCACCTGTAAACGATGTTCAGCTGGGGAGACCTGAACAGAGCCGACACCTGGCAGCCTCAGTGCCCAGCTCCCCAAGCGTGATGGGCACCGGGCGTGACGATGCCATCTTCTCAGAAAACGCGTTCTGAAGCATTTCGGGTAAAACACAATGTCTCCACGCAGCAGTGGCTCGAGAGGTCATGGGGAGGTAGCACGGTTGTACCCAAATTGGTGAATCTCTACATGGGTTATTCTGTAGGTTTGACATTTTTATTTACTTTATTTATTTTTTAAGATTTTACTTATTTGTCAGAGAGAGCTAGCAAGTACAAGCAGGGGGAGCGGCAGAGGGAGAAGCGGGTTCCCCGCGGAGCAGGGAGCCCGAAGCGGGACTTGATCCCAGGACCCCAGGATCGTGACCTGAGCCGATGTGGATGGTTCACTGACAGAGCCCCCCAGGCACCCCTGAAATTCTTAAATCTGAGAAGAGCTTCCATCTCTGAGTGGATTTGCCTCGGGCACGGTTCTCCCCGCGCAGAGACGAGCTTGGGGTTGAGGCTTCATTGACACCGTGTTCTCGGTCCGGACTTGGGCTGCCTCGGACGTGTATGCTCCAAGTCCCGTGTCTTATCAGCCCTGGTTTTTTGTTAATTGACTCCTTTCGTACCAGACGTTATAAAAAATAAATATCCTAAGCCACTTCTCTACACTCCCTCCAGCTTGCGATGGGGCTGGTTTTTCTTGCCCAGATAAAGCAAGGGATCTAATCAGCAAGTTACTTTCCTCACTGTGCAAAGCGGTGCTTCTCGCTTTATAGTCTTCCTGCCACTTAACCACTGTGCGATCTTGGGCAAGTCACTTAACCTCTCTGGGCCTCAGTTTCCTAGTCTGTGGCGTGGACATGGATCGCAACTCGAGGGGTTGTTTCAAAGAGTGTAGGAGTCCGTGGATGTAAAACTCCGAACAGAGTTCTGGCCAATAGTGTGTGCTCGATTCCTATCAGCTGCGATCGCGAATCGTTATCTAGCTTTTGTGTAAAATACCAAGTAGCCCAGGGCTCCTGAGCACCCGGCTTTAGATCAGGGTCATCAGTCGTTCCGAATGCAGGACGCCAGGTGGCGGTTTGCACGGTGGAAGCGGCTGTGCGGAGCCGGGGACAGTGGTGGGCAGAGCGTGACCGTAGGTGTCTCTCGGGCGCTGTGGGAAGAGGGCCGTGTGCCAGTCCTCCATCCTGGTGGCCAGACCTCTGCGGGACCAACCTGCCTTTTCTGCAAACGAGGTATCAACAAATACACGCAGCCCCCTGTATTTGTGGAGGCGGCCAAGGTGAACAGTGGCACAGTTTTGTCCTCGGCTCCCCGTGCGTGGCGGGCTCTGTCCCCTGCGCCTGGGCTCCTGTGAGCCGGGGTAAGATGGGCTCATAGATGGGGGCCAGGAGATACCTCTCGTTACTCACTAGGTCTACACTGCCCTAAGCCCAACAGGTCCACTGCCCGCTTAGAGCCGGCATAAGGGGGAGCGATTCGGGGACAAGTGACAGGGACCGAAGGAAGCGTTCTCGGGGCTGTCCTCAGTGGCAGAAGCTGCTTCACGGAGAAGGTGGGGCTTGTGTTTGGCAGGGTGGTGCTGGGGGCAAGGGGGGCACATTCACAGACTGGGGGTGGCTGGCGTGGATTAACGTGGGCTGTCGGGGTGGGGGCACCTGGGTGGCTCAGTCGGCGGAGGGTCCCAACTCTCAATTTTGGCTCAGGTCACGAGCTCAGGCCCTGTGTTGGGCTCCACACTAGACGTGGAACTTGCTGAAGATTCTCTCTGTCCTCTGCCCGTCCTCCCACTCACGTGCTTTCTCTCCTCTCTCTTCTTTCTCTAAAATAAAAAAAACGTGGCTGGTGTAGACAGCTCTGGTAGGAGTCCAGTGTGTGCCTCGAGGTGACCGGCAGGAGATCCAGTGGGGAAAGCTGGTCTGTTAGGGCAGGGCTGTCAGGCCTCCTGATACAGCGTCGGCCCAGAACGGACCCCAGGTCACGCAGGACGCGGCGGTGCGGATGCCTCCACCGCTAACAAGACACTGGGCTTGCCACCTCCAGAGCTGAGCCTGCGGACCCACGCCCGGGATGGCTGGAGCCGCACACGGGTACACGGCTCGTCGGCTCCTACCCCCTACCCGGCGGGGCCACCCCACCAAGGGGCCACGTGTGCGCCTCACTTCTCCGAAAGCTGCAGCGCCTGGCAGAGCGAGGAAGGAGGGAGGGAAACAGAGTCGCTGACCCCCAGGAAGGAGCCGAGATGCCTGTGGTTTTGTGCGGAGCCTGTCCCTCTGGCTGGCTGTGCCCTGCCCTCCCCCCTACCCCACCAGGAACCAGCACAAGCCCTGCACCAGCAAGACACCAGGGATCGGCTCAGCTGAGCCCACGGGGGAGCCCGCTCCACGCCACCCTCCACGGGCCACCCCGGCAGCGGACGTTGACCAGGAGCTGAGGGACATATTAAAAAGATGGCCTCCTAGAGGATAGTGCCCCTCAGAAGATCGCCGGGGTCACGCAGAGGCATCTCCCGCCAGCTTGCACCGTGGGAGGACCCCGGCCAGGCTGACCCTGACTGATAGCACCCCCCGTGCACCATGACCCCGGGGGCCCCTGGAAACGTTGACTTTCTAGTAAATGGATGTAGCCCAGGCCCAAAACGATGCCAGTACGGCAGGAGGACACGAGGAAGGGCGTCTGCCGAGAACAGAGCAAGTGGCAGCGGCCACGCCTCCTCCTCCACGCCGCTGACTGCGGCAGGCTCACACACCGGCCGACCACCGAGCACCACGGAGCAGACGGACGGAGATCCGGGCCCCCGGGACAGACGCAGGACCTGAGGGAGAGCCCAGGGCTCAGCAAACACAAGGCAGTGTTTCGTGTCCCAAGTGCACGTTTATTTCTTTCAAGGACTGTTTCCATCCCAGCCACGTCTCCCACAGCTTGGTGCGGGACAGGGACCCGTGTTGACAGAGCTACCGAGGAATACGGTCACCGTCCGGCAACGTTCGTCACCACACTGAGCGGCAAGCCAGACCTTGCCACACACCTGGAAGACCTTTCGTTTTCTTTTTTAAAAATGCAGCTTTGATGTGACCTTGGGGGAGGGGGGTCTACAAGGCTGACTTGTAAATGGTACGGTTCTGAGCAGGTGGAAGCTGGGCGAACTAGGCAGGTGGACGTCCGCCGGAGGCCTCCTGTCACGTGGGCAGGAACGCGAGGAGGGGGGCCGGGAGGGGACCTGAGTTTGCTTTGCAGAACGTACCAGCACCTGCGTGTCCGTGCCACGTGCTTTGGTAATGGGGCCCGAGCAGGCGTGGGGCCGGGGTCTACGCCAGCGCAAGACTGATTTCCACCCAGCGGACATCAACGCCCTGTCCTCCGGGGGCCCCAGCTTGTGCCCTGAGGTGTCAGGACTGTGAGGCTCTTGCCAGGAGAACCCCCGCGGCTGCTGCCAGCCACAGACGTGAACGAGTCCCTTCCTGCTCGAGAAGAAAACCCGCAACCGTCTTGCACAGAGGCAGCCAGAAGAACCAATCAGACGCCGAGACGGGCACCTCACGTGTGGCTGGTGGCCGGCGACCGGCCCCAGAGCTCTCAGGAGGCATCAAGGGTTGCTTTTAAACTTAAACTTGGGGGTGGATTTACATAAAGTGCTCTGTCTACACGGTCGTCTTCACAGCGGTTTCCGTCGGGACAGTGAGATCGGCGCTTTTGTTACTGCTGCACTGGGAACACACACGCGCACACACACAGACACACACACGCAGGCTCCCACACGTTGCTCTGCAAACACAGGGACGTCCCTGAACGCAGGGCAGTGCCCCAGCTCACGACCAACGTGAGCACCCGCTTCCAGACAGACACGTTCCTGTTCGCGTGTGTGTGAAATCGCTCTGGAACACGAGTCTGCAAAAATATCGGGAGCAAAACATGGAATCGGGAGCCCCGCGCCGCTAAAGCATAAGGAAAGGCAAGGGAATGAGGTGACTTACGGGTCGGTACGTGTAGCATTTGGTGTATATAACCTTAATTGACGCGTAACCTTCCCATTTCCTTACACGTAAATACGACACCAGAAAAGCACAGGCCGGGCTAAACGGCCAGGAAAGCAGCATTCACAGTATCAACACGGCCCATTTTCCACGGGGCTCTGTTCCCGCGCCCTTCTGTGCTCTCTCAAGTGTCCTGCGAGTTCGGGAAAGGCCCTCAGCCGGAGAAAACATGCACGTCTCGAGGAGCAGCTCCTGATCTTGCTTAGAGGTACCGGGCCCCTGACGGGTGCCTGGCACACACACGGAAACACGCATCTCCTTACCGCTCTGCACCTCACACGCTACCGTCCGTGTCACACGCGGAACAGATGCAGCCCGCCTGTCACTCACCCGGGACCCAGAAGAGGCCTCAAGTCACCGAGAAGTTGAGAAAACAAGAGCCTTTGGCAAAAGGATGACACGCTGAACAAACGCTCCTGGGGTCAGTGAGGAATGGGAATGCCTGAGACGGTTTTTTTTTTTTGAGTGCAAGAAAGTGCCAGCATAAACCTCCGATACCATCACATTGACTCAACTGAGCTGATCTGAACTTCAAAAAACTGTGCTAAGAACGTCTGACCTGTGCCTGGAAGTCTGACACATAACGTCCTCCGAGATTCTTGACTATCCCAAGGGCGTCGTACCGGGGGAGGAAAGGCGGCAATCCTCCCGGTAAGACTGAACAGAGTGACCGGATGTGTTCCAGAGAGGCAAGCAGTGACCACCGGCCTGTGAGGACTCACTTGGTAGGAAGACATGTTGGAGTCCCCCGTGCCATTTCATGCCGACAAAAACCAGAACGTCCCCTATAAAAACTCATTTTACGATCCCCTGGTTAACCCCTGGGACACCGGAGGCTTTCTGAGTGTGCATTTCCAAGTAACAGCCTTCATGTGGTTTTATAATCTCGCTCTCAAGGAAAAGGAAGAAAAGTTCCGTAATCTGGGTTTTCAGGAAGGTTTTGGTTGGCAGTGGCTCTGTTACCCCTGAGAGAGGGGAGGAGTGTGGGGAGCAGCCCCCCCAGGTTCCTATCCGGGACAGAGGTCAGCCTTCACGACAGCCTTTGAAATCTCGCCGGAAGAAAGCGAACCTTGTTAAACCATCAGATGTTTCGCAGGAACGACCACGGCCCTGACACGCTTGTCCCCTGGAAGTGGCCCCTTTGGACGGATGGGCCGGCGGCACAGACATACGGACGGGCGGAGGGACAAGGACCATGCTTGAGGGGTACACAGAGATATGCAAGGGGTGGGCCGCCTTTATCTTTTCTCTCCCCCACGGGAAACCAAAACAAGGACCAGAACGTGCGGCGCGCCATTCGTGGTAGCATTCTGGAGAGCTCCCGAGAGGACTGGGACGCGACGTTTGTTATGAAACTTCTACCCTGAGGACTCCTGAGACATACGACAGCTTCCTCTCTTGTCCTAGAAGTGCTTCCGCCATTGGCAGCGTTTGGAAAACTGGCCGTGGAGGGAAGAGAAACTGTGTGTGTGCACGCGTGCACGTGTGTGTGCGTGTGCAGTCGCCGTGCAGCTGGCTGTCACTGACTGCTCCCAGCCTCCCTGGAGAGCCCCCTCCCCGCCAGCACTTTCGACACTAGAGGGGGACACGTAAAACCACACGGGGATTGCTAGCTCCCTGCTTGCAGATGGGCTCAGAGTAAACACCAGGAGTGCTCGGCCTAAGTTGCGCAGAATTTAGTGTTTGCATATGGTTTCGGGTTCTATGGCTAATCCCAAAGGCAACTGTCCTCTTCCTTTGTCACAGTGTCCTCATTACCACCTTAATTTCCCTGCGGACCCCAAATGCTGCCTCTGTCCCACCTCTCCGTTCTCAGGGCCGGCTGCACCGGGACGCCGAGCCACCCTCGAGGACAGGCGACTCGTCCATTCCATTCCCAGTGACAGCACAGGGGGACACCTCCTCTTTGGGATGTGGTCCGGGTGTGGACCCAAGGTGCCCAAGCGCAGCAGCGGGGGTAAGACCAAGTCCCCCGCACCTGCCCCATCTCCGTCCATCACAGGACGTTCTTCAGTTCCTAACATAAATCTTCTCGCGTTTAACTTCCGCTCTTGGGTGGGAGCAGAGCTTTGGGTCTCCCCGGGCATCTGGGGGCAAATCGGACTTTGTCAGGTGTCTCTGGGGGAAGACTCCTGGCCGGGAACTCGGGGTTCCGTTCCCCTTTACCCCAGCCAGAGCAGGCGGTCATCTGACAGTGTGCAGATGTCCTGGCGGGTGGTTAGGGGGGCCCGCATCTCCCCGCATCCTGGTGAGACAGGGGGCCGGCCGCGGGGTCCGCCGGAGGCCCGTTCATGGCACTCTTGCTTCTGTGTCTGGAGAGCAGCTTCTTGTTCAGGATCCTGGAGAGTGTCGCCCCCTTCCTCCGGGCCCCCTCTGGCTGCTGCAGGAACACGAGGTCATTGTGCGACTGGCTCATGCCGGGGTCTTTCTGTTGCTGTCGCCGGCGGAAGAACAGCTTTGCGCCTTTCCTTAAAAGCCCTCCTGCAGGGGGAAGCACAGGGGCCGGTCAGGTGGACTGTGGCGGGAACGCGGGACCACTCATCCAAGATGAAAACGAACAAGGACATTTGAGCGGCTCTAGTCAGAGCGGTTTCTGACTTGGCCGTGTGGTCGCTCTAGCCACCCGGGAGAAGCTGCTGGAATCTGGCCTGGACCAAACCCCCGAGTTTTCAGGATGGACAGACTCTGAGCCCAGAAGCCATGAGCTGGTCAGGTACAACCCGGGGAGACCTTTCTCTCCATGGCCTCCTAGGCAAGACTGATGGCGGTGGGCTGTCCCCCTCGGGTCCCCCGGAAAAGACAGCCCTGCTATGGAAACCCCAGCAGGGGTCAGATGACCTTTCCACCAGAAGTCATCACGCCCCCGTGTTGGTGCCGGTGGCTTTGGACAAGGCCGTCTGGCTGTCGGGGTGAGGGGCTCTACGGCTCGTTGGCAATTCGTTATTCTCGCGCTCGAGCCAACAGATACTTGAAAGTTTGTTTGGGAGGGACCCCGAGGGACATCTGCCGGCTGTTCTGTGTGGAATGCGAGCGGGCAGCGGTGGAATCAGGCCCAGCCCCGTGTGTGCACTTGGAACAGTCAGCACATCAGAGCATTCAGCCCGTGACCTCAAGTGGCCGCTCGCGGGAACTAGCACCGAGGACGGGCATCCTTCCGCTCTGGGCGCACCCCGGAGGCAGAGGCCCAATGTCACCTGGTCAAAGGTACTGAAAAGGTCTCCCCGCCCCCCCCCCACCTTCTCTTTGGATATAAGCAAACAGCCTCTTACACAGAATCCTGAGGACGTGTGTACAAGGATCTAATGGGGAGGGGCGTGTGCAGGGCTTTCCAGGACAGCAGGCAGGGGAGGCAGCACCAAGGGGACTACAGACGTGTCCGTGGCTCTCCCCTCGCCACAGGCCTGCTGCACTACATCTGGGGGCCACAAGTGTCTGTTCCTAGAGCCGGTCCCATCCCCGTAAGAAGTGGCCTGTGTCCCGAAAAGTCCCCAGCTGGGGGCCATTACGCTACTGGTCACCAGCACCGGCTGGATTTGACGCTGCAGCCCAGCCGGTGGGGCAGGGGCCCTCGTGCGGACTGGTTTATTCCCCAGCCTGTCGGATGCCCCAGGCACTGGGAAGGGCTCTAGCCCGACCGGGTTACCTGGGGTCGCTGAGGCCCAGGACGTTGATTCTGAGCTGCAGGAACCTACTTTAGGCTCAGCTTGGGGTCCCTGAAGGGCATATAAATAAGGGGTCCCCACAAAACAGAGGAGAGGAAGGCAGGGAGGTCCAGCAGGGACGGTGCGGTACCAGGGGACCACGTCTCCAGAGCCCACTCCAGGGGTCCGTGCCCTGAAAGTTGGGCAGGGGTCTGCAGCCAGGGACTGGGTGTGAGCGCAGGTGCTGTTCTGGGCTGGATCATGTCCCTCTGGAATTCATGGCTTGGGGTCCTGAGACCCCCCCGGGACAACAGAGGGGATTCATCAACAGTAAATCCAGGCGGGCGCTCCACCAACAGGACGTGTCCTTACTCAGAGAACTGTGGACACAGGGGTGCCCACGGGGAGAGTGCCCACGGAGGCAGGGATGGGGGTCTCACTTCCACAAGCCAGGGGAGGGCAAGGACGCCAGTGGACACCAGAAACCTGGGGAGAGCACGGAGCAGAGTCTCCGTTGTCGCCGGCAGGAGGCCCCTGGAGCCGGGACACTGTCCGTTTCTGAGCACAAGGCTGTGAGCAGCAGGAGAGACCAGCACCTGGCTGCCGGGAAGCACGGTCCACCCCAGATTCAGAGGAAAACCAGAGCATGGAGAGGGGCAGGAGGCGGCTGTGTTCACAGCTCTCTAGAAAGGGAATCTACACGTTTCTAAGCCGTCACTTAGAAATTGCACTTGGGGCGCTGGATGGCTCAGTTGGTTAAGCATCCAACTCCTGGTTTTGGCTCAGGTCATGATCTCGAGGTCATGGGATCGAGCCCAGCATCGGGCTCTGTGCTAAGTGGGGGGAGCCTGCTCGGGATTCTGTCTCCTTCTGCCGGTCCCCGCAGACTTGCAGAAATGACTTGCTCTAATAATAAAAAAAAACTTTAAGATTGAAATGACTAAAACTCAAATTCTTGCCATATTAAGATGAATTATCAGGGACTTCTAGGCTGTGAATAAAGTGGGGACAGTGGGCAGACCCGTGTGCCGTATGGACTAGAAACGCTCGCGCCCGCTGCGGTCTGTCCCACAAGCTAGGGTCTGTTCCCACGCGGCCCACGGCTGGGCCTGTGACGCGCTGCCTGCCACACTTCCGTCCCCACGCAGGCTCTCCGAGCAGGTCCACAGTTTGGGTAAATCTGACTGTTCCATATTCATACAAGAGCCAGGGGATGTCCTGTAACTTGACATGACTTGTCACGGCTTCTACAGGGACACCACCACCGCCTCGGATGGAGGGGTCGTGTGAAAGGAGGGGCTGAGGTTTGCAGATCTGTAGGCTGGAGCCCCGCGCCTGCCTCCGAGGGGTGTCTGAGGGAGATCTTACTCCTGGCAGTGATGTGCCGGGCCCCGCTAGCAAGGGCCCCAGGGCAGAAAGCCCGTGTGCTCGTGCATGGCTCCCCTCTGTGCGTGAGACCTGCTGTCTGAGCTGGCGGGGGACGGGGCGAGCAGGTGTCTGGTCAAGGACACCTGCATGGGCGGTCACCAGAGAGTCTCCCTGGGAGTGGGATGAGTCTCAGTCCTCAGAGCATCCCAGAGCACGGCCCTGCGCTCCAGCACCGACGTGGATGGGCTTTCTGGAACGCTGTCAGTCTTGACATGCTGGTAGCGCGTGTAAGACAGGACGCAACTCCCTCCCAGACCCACAGCTTAATTCCTCAAGCGTGAAGAGTGACTAGCGTGAATGGAAGTCATGCCTTTCTCCTTTCCAGATAAAAATGTTAAGATCGTTTAGATCTGGGGCACGAATCACAGTGACCTTTGGGGGAAGTAGAGCCAGAAGAACAAGGCCACGGAGGCGACACGGACCCCGCCACTCCGTGGAGGTGTGGGGGTCAAGGACAGACATGCCAGCACACACCCCTGTCAGCTGGGAAGGGACAGGGAACGGAGCTTCCTCAGCTCCCCGGGACCGTGCTGCTCTGTCCCCGGCGTCTGCCTGTCCAGCGTGCCCGGTGACTGAGTCCAACACTCCTCTGTCCCGGGAGGGCACTCGGGAGAGGAAAGGTTAACTGTGCCTCCGCCTCTCCCGGACCAGAGCACGTCACCCTGGATGGCGTGCTTGGCCTTCATACCATCGGCTCAGCGCCTTGAGAGCCAACGCCCAGGGCTCCCTCGGGGAGAAGACGGCAGTCTGTCCAGCCGGCCGGCCCGCCCCGCAGATTTCAGACAGACCCCGGGATGGCGTGAGCCGCTTCCCTGAAACATAGCACCTGTGGTTCTATCTAGAGAACTCTGGCTAAGACGGTAACTAACAGTTTGGAACGTCACCCTTGCCTCTGGGCCCCCAGAGTCTGTCACCTTTGTGAATGCGGACGGTCACAGGGCCTGAGCAGGAGGGGCTGGAGTGTTCCGGGTTTTACAGAGCGAGTTCCAGACCGTCTCGGCCGCTCTAGCAGGCACAAGCGAGTATCCGACCTCGCCCGCCCAGACCTGAGCCTTCGAGGCTCCTGCAGGTAAGATCTGGAGAGGAGGTACGTGGAATTGGAAACAAACAGCCCCAACATCTTAAATGGGGGACAGAGGAGAAAAAAAGAAATCTTCCCCTGGTTCTAGCAAGGTTTAAAAAAAAATCACAAATGGGCTAAAGAATAAACAAATAGGAAAAAACTCAAAAATTATTCCTCCAGCTGGGAGCTTTAGTACAGCACACATCTGCACACTGATTCTCGTTTGCCTCCACCGACCCTAACGGACGCGAACAGGTCACCGGAGAATCCGTCGGAGCGGTCGGAGGACAGTGACCAGAGTCACTGGGCACGTTGTAGTTTGCTGCCCGCAGAACAGCTCCGGGAGTCAGGCCAAACCATAGACCGTCCGTGTAGGAAAGGGACGGCTTGTTAGAACCCGGGCCCGGCGAAGGGAACGGCGTGTGGGCACTCGGCCGGGCGTGAGGCTAGCTGTCCCCCGAGCCAGAGACAGCGCCCCGACCCCCGAGGCGAAGGAGCTACACTAGTGGGACCAGGGCTTGTCCGAGGAGGAAGACGGGGAAACTAGCAGCTCAGGCAGGTCACGCTGCAAAGGGACAGGAAAGCAAGGGAAGGGATCTGCTTCCTGCTCTTGCAAAATAGGCTTTTCTCACGGCAAGGCTGTAGTCAGATTTAAAAATAAATAAATAAATAACAATAAGACAAAAATAACTTACTGTGTAGGCAATTAATTCTGGTTGGCATAGCGATCCTCTTAAGTTAAAGGGAATGAGCACGAGATGACGGGAAGGAAGAGGTCAGAGGTTAAAAGTACGCAGGAGCCAAACGAGGGGGACAGGCAGGGAGTCCCGGGGCGCCGTGCCCGTGCACACGTGACGTGACGGGGCAGGACATCTGGCCGGGCTTGGGGGCTGGGGAGTTGGGTTTTGTCTGGTTTTGTTTTTTCACTCCTTAATATCTGTCAAAGTTTCATCCATCGTTTTGCTCTTCCTTACGGTCAAGTCCACACGACACGGACTCTCCCGTCCTAACCACCTCCAGGTCCACAGTCCCGTTCCGGGCCTTCCCCTTGCGTGCGACCGCACGGGCACTTGGTGACGCTAAAAATAAGCCCAGATCTGAGGACTGGACTTCCTGTGCTGGCTGCGGCCTCAGGGGAACGCGTGTGTCCGACCAGCGAAATCGCAGGCTTCTCCACACGCCGGCCATTCGGGGGACCTGCGGGAACGCCCGCGGGGACAGGGCAGCACGCGTGGGTCTCCGGCCAGGAAATGAGCTTCAGTTTAAAAAGGAGAGAAGGCTCCCCACAGCCGCTCCGTCGGGCCCCAGGCTGGAAAGTGAAAACCCCCGGGTACAAGAACAAGGGGGCACCCGTCACCCGTAATTGCCTACGGTTCTGACATCTCCTAGAGACGCAGGGTCCGGGCCTCTCTGAAAACCTTGGAATAGAAGCAAATTGGGAAACGCTGCCCAATATGTCCCTTTGCAAATCCGCAGCGCCAGCAGGGTGAGCGACACCACAGTCGCCACCACATGCAGCGGGGCCCCGGGGCCCAGGCTCCAGGGAAGCATCAAGCACACCTGTCAGCACCCAGGCCCCCCAGAGTGCCCCTTTGCAGGGGTGCCCTCCCCCTGGCCCGGGACAGGAAAGGAGAAGCATGGCCATGGCACAGCCAGGATGGAAACCCACGGCAAAGAACTCTCTGGAAGGAAAAGCGGAGGAGCAGAAGGAAGAAGCCAGGGAGGAGGGAACAGGGCTCTCTGGATGGACTCAGGGTCAGCGAGGCGCAGCCTCTCAGTGAAGGCAGGAGGGCGGGCTGGAGGTTGTTGGACTGTTGGCCGTCGGGAGAAGGAAGGGGGAGGAAGGGGCGCCCCACCCTGCACCTCGTCTTCCGCTCTGCCCAGCGCACACTGCTTCCTCTGGGCTAGAGGAGCTCCCTGGGGCGGTGCTGGCCCCCAGACCAGGCCGGCCGGGGAGGGGGGGGTGTGTGCCGCCCTGTGGACCTGCAGCCGGACCGCCTTTCCCAGCACCTGGGCTGCCCCTTCTGAACCGGGACAAGGAAGCCGCCCAAGGTCCACGCACGGTCACTCCGGCTTGGGCCAGCAGGTGGACAGAGGCCCACGGTCTCATCGCTGCTGCATGGCCTAGAGATCCTATCCTCTTCCTTCCAACTTCCAGCGGGTCCCCATCTGTGCCCTCTCTGCTTCAGCAAGGGTGTGGCTCACGTGGACCCCCGTGGAGCAGACCCCCCTGCAAAGTCCTCAACCTCAGCCCCAGCGACATGGGCCAGGCCATCCTGCAGGCTGCATAGCAGCACCCCAGCCCCCAGCTGTGACCGGTGAAATGGCCTCAGGACACAGCTGTGTCCCCTGGGGGGGACGGGCAGGGGGCGCACGGTCACCCAGTTTGAGAACCCCTGGTCCGTGGTGGCAAGAGGAGGGGGCAGAGCGAGGCAGCCGCATAGCTGATCCCCAGGCTTCCCGACCTCGGGAGTGACACGACGCCTCCGGTCTGCATTCTCGGGGGCCGGGAGGGCGGGGGCGAGGACTTCGCGCTGAGCGGCAGCCATGACGCCCAGCTGGGACTGGGCGCCTGCGTCTGTCCCCGTCCTGTCTCTGCACTAGGATCGCCTTGTTCCTGCCTGGGAGGTGGGCACAGCCTCGCGCAGAGGAGCCGAGGCCCAGGAGGCTTGACCCTCCCTGACCCCCCCACCCAGAATGGCCCCCGAGCCCCTGGACTGTCTCGCCTCCGAAGGGGCTTCGAGGGAGACTGTCGTGCGAGAGCACAAGTCAAGCACACACACGGACAAAGTCTACAAATGCAAAGCTTCGATGTGGTGGTCACGGAGAACAACGGGTCATCCTCAGGACAGGACGACTGGTCACTACACACACGTGGCAAGTTAACCGCTTCCTTTCCCGGAGAACGTCTCTCCCCTCAGACCCCGGCAGGTCCGAGCACCGGGGTCGGGCCAGGTTTTAGTTGGAGGGACGAGCCTGAGGCGTGGTGAGCAGAGGGGCCAGTCTCCACAGCCCCAGAAGCTCGGGGTCTGCTGGCTTCGTGCCGAGTCGCTGGGTGACCCCCTCTAAACGTTCTAGAGGGTTCTACTTTGGGGGTCAGGGCAGAGTGCGACAGAGGAAAGGGCGCCTTTAGGCATGACCAGAAACTGCTGCCCTCGGGCAGAGACGGAAGGATTCTGAACATGCCGCCTGCCCATGGGCTTCAGGCGGGGGCGCCCCTGCTTGCTGGGGCGGGGTGCCGAGGGCAGGGCAGCCTGGCAGCGGAGGGAGGGGAAGCGGGGATGGGAACTGAGGGTTAGCTTGGAGAGGGGAAGGAGAGAAGAGCCAGCGGGTGGGCCGGGGGGTGGGGGGGTGGGTACCTTTATGCTTCTTGGCAGTGCCCGGCTCTGAGACACTCAGGGAACTTTCCGACAGCTCGTCCCCGTCGGGGTCCAGCGGGGCCTGGCTGCCCCACGCCGAGGCCTGGGACTCCTTGTCCAAGTCCCAGGAGTCTAGCTCGCCCTCCTGGGGCTCCGGGGCCGGCGGGGCTGGGGCGGAGGCCTCTTCCTGCAGCGGCGCGGAGGCAGCGGCCGCCCCCACGAGGGTCGGGGTGTCCTCCTGGCGGGCGCTGTCCATGGAGGCCGAGTAGTCCAGCATTAGGGCGGCGGCATTGTCCTGAGAGAGTGAGGTCTGTTCCAGGACAAAAGAAAGAACTCAGCATGAGTGGTGGTGGCAAGGACAGACGGAAGAAGCCGCGGGCTTGGAAGAGATGTAAAGCTCCGTGCAAAGGGCCTGCGGGTGATTCCGGAGTGTGAGAAGACACTGGCCCGCAGCTCCCCCAGGAGGCAGGGTGGGTTTCACAGGGACTGAAACGCAGCCACTGAGGGTTTCCCCTCGCTGCAGAGGGTCTGCAAGGGGCGCCTGTGGTCACAGGTGAGGGGTGCAGAGGAAGCAGACAGCCTTCCCCGGCAGGGTGCCCATGGGAGAGAGACACTTCCGCCCAAGTGGCCCGCAGCACACTGGGAGGCACAGGAAGTGGGCTGTCCCTTCGGTTGGTCTGTGAACGCTTCTTCCCACGGGAGTTTGTTCCCCACACGCAGAAACCCATCGGCAGGCACACGGTGGCCTGAGAAGTCTGTGTGTGACCTCCTGGTGCCGAAGACGGTTGCAGGTGCTACCCTAACCCTCGGGGCCGGTGGGCTGGAGGGGGGGAAGGTGAGTGCAAGGGGCGGGGGCTCCCCGGGGCCGGCTGCTTCCTGACCGCAGGCAGCCACACATGGCTTGTGGAGCACCCGCTGACTGAGGACGGGGCCATCTGAGCCTCCGTGAAGCCTCGTCACTGCCGCCTTGGACACATTCCATTAAAGAGCCGCGGGTTCCTATTGAGTCCAAGATACAGCCTCCAGGAACAGGAGAGGACGGGGTTCCGGACTCCTGATGCCGCCGCCCCCTGCCGGCTGCCGCTGGAAGTGCGCCCAGGAAGGCCTGGGCAGCAGGGGAGCGGTCCCAGTTGGCACTCGGGTGCCAGGCAGAGACCCTGCGTAAAATGGCAGCACCGGGAGCTCACGCCGGCCCCTCCCGTGCCCCACCTGGGCAGGAGCGGTAGATGGCCACAATCTCCTATGCTCCAGGCCCTGCCCCGTCCTCTGGGTTCGGAGCCTTCCTGCTCCCCCTCCCCCACATCGACCACATCTCCCAGCACCCCTTCCTCGCCCGCAGTCTCCTTGCTCATTCGGAGATGCCGATCACGTGCTCGGGACCCCCTTGTGGCCCCCGGCCCTGCAGGGCTATCTGCTCTGGCGGCCCGGCCAGCGTGGGGCCCAGCACGGACTCTGCTCCCGGCACCGGGAGCGCACGAGCGGCTGGGGGACACTGAGACCGTCCGTCTCGGACTCAGGTGTGTGCAAAAGCACACTCACGGCCAACACCTTCAGTGCTTTAGGGACATGTCGGCCTGCGAGAGGGTCACGGCTCTGTCCCCAGATGGAGGCCTCAGGCAGGCCGGTCTCTCTCTCTCAATAGTTTTTCACACGATTCACCGGCCACTCACCAACCGGAGCCCCCGGGCCCAGAACCCACCAGCTTCCCCGTGACAGGGGGAGCGGCCTAAACACGGGTGACCCCTAGTGCTGGCCCTCAGCAGGGAGCCGCCTGGGAGCTCCAGCCACCTTCTGCATGGAGGGAGCCCGGCCACGGAGGGACGTGGGCGCAAGCCGCACCTTGGAGATCCCTGATATGATGATGGTGCTCTTCTTCCGCGGGGACTTGACCTTCAGCCTCGAGGACTCGCTGAGCTGGCGGATGGCCACTTCAGCCACGGGGTCCGAGCCATTCAGCACCAGCAGTTCTGCGGGAGGGAAGGTAGCCCTGAGCATGCTACACTCCAGCCTGCGGGCCTGCAGGGCTGACGGAAACGGTCCCCAGGCGGGACCCCCAGGTCTCCTCTGCAAAGGGCCACAGAGCAAATGGGAGCAGCTCTGTGGGCCGGCCCGGGCCGGGACCACTCACGGCAGCCTCGGTCCTGTGCAGGCTGAGCCCGTGTGGACACCATGGCACAAGGTCAGGCTCCAAGGAGTTTACGAACAGGGCCGGGTCTGGCTCACAGAACCCCCCTCAGCCTACAGCTCCTTCTGGATGGTTCCATGCACTCGCTGCTGTGTACTTACTCAGATCTCTGCCCTCAGGTATCTGCCAGCCAGACCTCCTTAGAGCTGATGGAGACCAACGAAAGCAGGAAGACCCACCCACAAAAAACCTCCGACCTTTCAGAAGATTCTGAACTTCGGGAGGCAACGCAGTCTCTCCTTCCCTCCCATTCACAACGGCTGCGGCTTCCCGGGGTCCGTACCCTACACCTGGCCAACGCCTCTGGGAGGCCGGACACCTAGCAGGGGCTTGCGAAGGGCTCAGAGCCCGGTGTTACGTGTCCCCAGCCCCTCACCCTGTGAGGCGTGTGCCCCTGAGACATGGGGGGATGTCAGGCAACTTGTGGGAGGGGGCAGCACGGCCAAGGTCCCCGATGCCCAGCTCGTGCCTGCCCGTCCCTTCCCTGGAGCAGCTCCTGCTCGGGCAGAGGCAAACACAAGGCCATCGGAGGGCTGGACGCTAGCAGGGGCGTCTCCCGTCTCAGCTTGGACTACGGACAACAGGTGCTCCATGTCGGGGCCGACGCGGCCACACTGCCTGACCACCAGCACGAAGGGAGAGGCTCATGAGGAGGAGGCTGGCGAGGACTCCCCAGGGGAGCAGGGCACGGTCGTTCCCAACACCTCACGCCAGGCCCGGTGGCTCGGAGATGTCCTTCAAAGCCCTGTCCATGTGCTGGGGGTGCGTGAGAAGGGTTCAGTGGCCACAGGCAGCCCAGGGAGCTGATCTGGGGGCTGGCTCCGCTGCCCACAGAGCGGGAGAGAAACCCACGGTGGGAATGTCAGCCCTTTTCAAAAGCGATCCTGCCCAGGGGAAGGGGTCCCTGCGGTCTGAAGCAGCAGGACGCTCCGCCAGGGGCAGAAGGGGCACTGGGGGTGGCCAGCCAGCAGAGGGACACGGCCTGCGTCTAGGGACTGCAGCTGGGGGGAGCCTGCGGTTTCCAGAGAACCGTGACCACCCCGGGACAGGCAGCATCCGCTTCACCAGCTGCAGCGATCCGAAGCCGTCCTAAGACCCCGCCCATCAGATGGGAGCTCCCGCCCCCGGCCCCGCCCCCGGCCCCGCCCCCGGCCTCTCCTCCTCCTCCCACCCTTGACCTTCGCAAGACCAGAAACAGGACCGAGAGGAGGGGGAGCGGTGAGCCGGAGAGGAGGAGCCTGCGCCCTCCCTTCGACAGCAAGTCACCCCCCAGCAAAGGGGGCAAACGGAATCCCCAAGTTGAGATCGGGCTCTGACCTAAGGAGGCAGGAACCCCCTCCCCCGAGACACGAGCGCGACCGTAACAACGGGCTTTTGCGAGCCAAGTTCTGGGGGAGACGCCGCCGAACGAGCAGCTTCTCTGGGGCAACGGGAGAGGAAAAGCGGCCTTTACAGTTACACCCCTGGGTCCTGCCTCTTGGATGTCAGTCATCGCACTGGTATACTGAGCCAGGGGAAAATCACGCTCAAATTTTGTAACATGAGGCATAAACTGGGATTTTATGTTTATTTTGTGAATGCTAGAACTTCCCACCACCCCTGGTCTCTGCCTGGCTCCCCCCACCTCCTCCCCGTTCTGCTCTCAATGCTCAAACCAGCGCCTCCCAGACTCCAAAAAGGAAATGCTGACCTGGGGGCACATGAGAAGGACAGGAGAAGAGCCTGGAAGGAGGGAGAAGGATGCGGTGAGCCCATGGCCCGTTACCTGTGTCCGAAGAAGAGAAGGTCTTACTGACAGGAGCCCCGTGGCAGGAGATGGCTTGAACAGAGATGTCCTTCTCAATGACCTTCACCTGGACAGGCGTCTTCAGGGGAGACTCTGCCAGGAGAAAATCTGGATCACAATGGCCCCAAAAGCCACCTGACCCTACAGTTCACGAAGGTGAAATCACACCTTTCACGGAACCCCAGCCGTTCAGAAGTTTTTAACCGTCTTTCATTCTGGGGTGGGGTGCAGGGGTGTATGAAGGGGCAAGTACCCAAAAGGATGCTGGGAACCTGGGTTTAAATAAAATTTCAGAAACTTTCATCAAAAATCAAAATTAAAATCAGAAATTTTCATCAAAAGCCAGAGTTTCACTCTTTGCTTCGTAGTCAAGAACAGCGGGGCCAGGAAACCGACTCTGGGAGGAAGATACATTATCTATCTGGAAGCGGAAACACAGTACAAATGAAAATAAAACAGTAAGCCCGCACACAGAGGTGGTCTCTGGGGCAGAGACTGGGGAGACAGGTGCAGAACTCGGCTGGGTTGAAAGGGACTGCACCCTGGGCCCTTCTAGAAAACAGATTCTCCTACGAACTTGCACCGATGGCCTCCATCTAAGGTGTCAAGACAGCGGGCCGGCCGTCCCCGTGGGAGTGTGAGCAGGAAGTTCACTGAACTAGATCACTTCCCCCCATGGCCAGGTTCGGAGCTCCGGCGTGCGCTTGGGCTGAACTCGCCTGGGCAGCCACGCGTTTGACCACAGAGGAGGGTGAGCGGCTGAGAAGCGGGAAGCAGCGGCTCTCCTCAGTTACCCTCCTCCCTGCACACGAGACCGTCGGAGCCACCCCTGCCCCGGCAGCCGGCGCTTCCCACCACCTTGAGGTGCTCCCGGGCCGCACTCACCGCAGCTCAGCGGGGACGCTCGCCCCGTGTCAAAGCGAGGCTTGGTTTTCACGGCGGTGACAGTGGTGACCACGGTCCCACAGGGCATCACCGTGCGGTCTTTTTCGACCTTTGTGGCAGGAGTAGGTGGCGGGGTCTTGGGTTTCACTTCACCAGGTTCTAGGTAAGAAAACTGCAGAGAAAGCCGGTTATGCATTTGGTGCTGTGCCCACGCCGACCCCTGGGCCGTAACCCCAGCTTCGTCGGTCAGCTCTGCTTCGTGCCACAGCCATCCGGCCATCAGCCTGGGTTTCCCCAGAACCGACAGAGGGTGACAAGACCCCGGCTCAGACCCCGTCACGCAGCACGTGGCAATGGGCACCGAGGCTGGAGAACCCAGCGAAATCGAAGGGCCCTTTCTGGGATTAGGCCCGCGTGACCCGGCACCGGTGGAAAGCTCCCCATGCGGCAGACACTCAACACGATCGTGGGCGCAGAGTGTCCCATTCGAGTCTAGAAATGCACGGGACGGAAGAGGAGGTCCTCTCAGGTGAGCGAGCGTCCCATTTCCCGCTGAAGAAAACGTGGCGACGGACCGACAGGTAAAGATATTCCTAATCTCAAGCAGCTCAAGCTGGAGCTTGGCCGTGGCAGGAAATGATGTCGTACCTCCGCGGTGACCGAACCCAGCACCGAGCCGCCGCAGGAGCCACTGGTCAGCGTGAAGCTCTGGGGCCCAGAAGGCTGCTTCTTGAATAAATCCAAAGGAATGGTTGTCATCGCCAATACGGCTAAAAAGACAGGAGACACGTAAGGGTATGTTTCCACAGGGTTCCACGGGAGCAGGGGTCAGTGGGAGCCACCACCGCAACCAGAACAGAGTCCTGGTGCGCATCCAGTCCACACCAGCATCCTCCAGTTCCAGAACATTTCAGAACATTCTAGAACACCATAAACAAAGAGAGGCGACATGCTCCAGACCACAGGAGGCTAAGAGATAGCAGACAGAAGGCAGTGTCTGATCCGGGGGAGTGGGGGTAACTGTTCTACGGGATGCTGGCCCAGCAGATGAAGGGGAACGTGGGCAGCAGGTCGAGGAAACCAGTACAGACATATGACAGAATGTCCTTATTCTTAGGAAATGCCCAAGAAAGGAGGGTGCAGGGCCTGATACCCTCGAACATTCAGATTCACCCTCCAGCATGTGTGTCCTGTGTCTGGGCGTCTGCAAGCAAAATCAAAGGCAACCACCAAGTGTGAGTGCAGATAATAAAGCAAATGGGGCAAAATGTCAGAACTCTGGGAATCTGGTAAAGGTTCTGCGGTAGTCCTTTGTTCTGTTTTTGGTTTTTGTTTTTAATGTGAAATTTCATAGATTCCATCTGGCTGTACAGCAGTGGATCTCCAAAGGAGCCAAAAGCCTCGGTGCCTCGGGAATGGACGAGGGTCAGCTTCTCCCAGCAAAGGTCCACCCACCCCAGGTCAAACCACACACCCTGCTCTGGCCACGCCCTCTCCTGGAATGTCAGGGGCACTTCTCGGATCTTATCCCAAGACAACAGAACCAAGGAAATTAGCTCAGAATTCTTACTAATGGGGGGGTGGGGGGAGGCGCCCGGGTTTGCTCTGTCTGTTAAACGGCCGACTCTTGATTTCGGCTCAGGTCATGGTCTCGGGGTCCTGGGGTCAGCCTCTGAACTCTGCAGGGGTCTTCTTGAGAGTTCTCTCTCCCTCTCCCTCTGCCTCTTCCTCTTCCTCTAAAATAAATCTTTGAAAACTTAAAATCTTGAAAAAGAAAATTCTTGCTAATAAACAGAAATTTGAAATGCCTTTTCCTGTGTCTTTGTAACTTTGGGAGACAACCCAATGGCTTGGTCTTTTAGCAGGATAAGCCACGGAAGGGTCCCCCTCTCCTAATTTTGGTATGTTTATGGGCATTTTTAAAAGCGTAATATATTCCCAAACTCCTGAGTTACACACATGCAAACATATAGGTCTGTGTTCCCATTCATGATTTTACCTTTAACTGCTGCTTTCTTGTCTCTAAAGCATGTGTCCAGTGTAAGCTGCTGTGGCTTATTTTATAAGGAAAAGTGAGCCGGAATCCATTGAGACAGAAAGCACAATGCCGGGGGTAGGGGTGTCGCAGGGGCTGGGAAGGAGGGAATGGGGAAGACAGGGTCTCAGCCCAGCAAGAGGAAAAAATCCGGGAAGTGGATGGTGCTGAAGGTCGCACACCAGTGGAAATGTACTTAACGCCCGTGAATTTTACACTCAAAAATGGTCAATACGGGAATTTCTGTTCTATGCTCTTACCACAATTAGGAACACTACAGAACAGATCTATTAAGGCTAAGAAGGCTGAGAGGGCTTCTCTAAGCCAAGAATTGCTGAATAAAAGAGTTTAGGTATTTGTTTAAAAACAAAAAAAGGCAAAAATGAGCTGAGTACATTCTCCCAGAGTGCATGCCCTTGCTAATGACTGAAGGGGACCTGGAAGCAAACACGGCCTCGGAAGACCCGAGGTGTCAAGGCGGGTCCGCCCCTCCCGGCCCCTCCGGCCCCCTCCGGTCAGTGACCCCTCCCAGGGCCTGCCTCCACCCGCCCGACACCCACCTTCTGAGGCTCGCTCAGCCGCCGACACCTGCAGGTGCAACTCCTTTGACTTGGCGTTCAACTCACTGCGGAAAGGACAGAAAGTGCTGTGGATCCTTTATTAGTTCTTGCAGCGGTATTTTTTTTCTGACTCTAGAAAGAAACCCATCCCCAACGGTATGAAGATTATCTTCCCCCTCGCCATCCCCCAGCAGTTGCTGTTATCTGAGAATTCTCTGCCGCCTTCTGGCTGACGGCGGGGGTATCTACGCGCTGTGTGACACGGCGGTCGCTCGCCACGGACGGTGTCTGAGCTGTGCCCACTGGGGGCCTGAACCGAATTTTGTTGCATTTTAATTAATTCAAACTTAAAAAGCCACATGTAGCTCGTAGTTCCTGTATGAAGCACAGCTATATAATTATCGAAAAACAAAACACAGATTGCAATGTATCTCGCTCCTCTTGTAACCTGTTTTTCTCCCTGAAGGTATCAGACCTCCTTCCCAGTCAGACGGCACAGAGCAACACCCCCTTTTAACAGCTATCCAGGCTCCTCCTACCCAGCCTTGTTTTCTTTAATCCGATCCTTAATAGCCAACCCTTAATAATGGCCTGGTTGTGTCTAACATTTCATAATTACAAACCAGCTGAGATAAACACCCTTCGACATAGCTTTGTGCGCACCGTGTGATTATTTCCTTAGGAAGACTGTAAACGCCAGACAAAAGGTACATGCATTTAAGAGATTTCTTTACTTTTTTCTTTTTTTTTTTTTGAGACATACTGAGGACTTTCAGAATGGTCATTCCAATGTATACTTCTGCTGGCCATTGTCACCCGCCTATTCCTTACCAACTTGTACAGTGAGAAAACGGTCTCTTGTGTTTACATCTGTTTCTTAAACTATTGCTGATTCGAACAAGTCAGAAGTCTCGGGCTACCTACAGTTTTGGCTTTTCTGTTTTCTAGCTCAGACATTCTTCCCGGTTTTCCGGCACAGCGCTTGTATTTTCATTACTGATTCATAAAAGCTCTTTACATTACACACGGGACACCTGCTGCCTGGCCTGTTTCCGGCTGTTCATTGTTCAAGCCTCAGAAAGCAAGTGATTTCTAGTTTTAGAGTCGGCTGCTTTAGTGAAATATCATTTACATGAGTTTCCTATTATTTCTGGTAGTTTTAACTGATTTTCTTGGGTCGGCTAGGCAGACAACACTATCACCTCCAAGTACTAATCCGTTTTGCCTCCCGCCTTTTCGTACTCAGACACTTCCCCCTTCCGCCTCTAGGGGCGCTACTCATACTTCCAGAACAAAACAGCCGGCATCTTCCTCTTGGCTTTCACTTGGGACCCCTTCTGGTCTTTATCATTTACAGTGATTTCTCTCAGCTCATTAAAGAAGAGGCCATAAGTCACGTACTAGTTAAGATTTTAAATCAGAAATGCGCAGGGAAAGTCAACGGTCATCTCAGCATGTACGGAGATAAGTACGTTTTCTCCTTTGATCTAACATCGCAATGGATTCAGTTACTTGCTCGCCCGAAGCCGTCTGGACATTTCTGGGCTGAACCCGGCTCCTTAATACATTCCTTAGAATTCCTACAACCGTTTCTTATAAATGGACCGTCCTTTTCCCTTTGTTCCCAGCCAGGTTCCGGTATCAACCCCAAGTGTCCTCTGTTCCGCTCCAGATGGCGGGGATCTCCAAAGTCAAGGGAGCCTGACCAGCGTGCTCTCCAGCCACAGCAGGACACGGGCCAGGAGGAAATCCAGCCCCGGAGCTGCCTTCAGAAAGGAACCCAGATTCAACCTAAAGCTACCTCAGATATTTAATACACCTTTTCGAGAGCGACTGCACGTCTGTGTTTGGGGTTCGAGCAGTGTTACACACTGATCTCGGGACCCGGCAGCCGTGAGCGGGGCGCTCCGCCGGCGCAAGCCCGTTAACCAGGCTGTACGCACAAGGTGAATTCTTCTTCCCAGCTGAGGTCGGCGGGGTTTGTCGCGAGGGCGCTGAACTTCTGAACGGGCTCGTTCAGCCGAACTACACACTGTGGGTTCATGTTGCCTGCAATCAAACAAAGGGGCGTTTCTATTTTTTTAAGTTGCATGACGCGCGTGCCCACTTTGCATGTACGGGCTGAATTAAACGCCTGCCATCTCGGCTCGCCCAGCTCTCCGGGACAGCTCTTTCTTCCGTCAGGAACCAACTCTCAAAGCACTTCTCTGGGGGTTTAAGATTTTCAATCCCCAGCTTTGTATCTCTTGGCCTGAAGGGTAGGCCCCAGGAGCCCCTGCTCTTCACCCATGATGGGGGACACTCCCCAGAGACATTATGACAGCAGAGGTGGCCCCCCACTTCTGGACAAGATGACCAGCTTGTGCAAGGAAAGGCCTCTGGGATGATTCCTAAATCTGGGAATACCCCCCAGAGAACCCGTATCCCTACTTAGGAGGGATGTGATTTTATCCCTGACTCAGCTCAGTCAGAGCCCTGTCTGGAGATCTTGGATCTGGGTAATGGGACATTTCCCTAGTCAACAATTCTTTCCGCTGCAAGACCATGCCTGTCCCATGGCAAAGAGCTGTCAATATACTGTGTAACCAGTGACCACGGGACCAGACATCACACGGCGTTAAGCATTCCACACCCACGGTCTTAACTGATCTTTGAGATCACCTCCGATGGGAGACAAGAGACCCAGACGCAGACCTGCCTGCGAGGAACAGGGACCCCCGAGGCCATCCCCCACGGCCAGCCCTGCACGGAGTCTCGGTTGTTAAACGTGGACAGTCCGTGCTTTGGGGACAGGAAGACTCTGTACACATTAAGTAACCCTTAGCATTCTCAGACAATAAAGAATTCCTTCCTGTTCTCAGCAAAATCAAATCACAGTGGGAAGATGGGACCCATCCCAGGGGGCTGTGCACCTGGGGTCTCGCAGTCACTCAGGATCGCCCAAAGAGAATGATCTGGGGTCTGCAATTTGTCCTGACTCAGATAACAGCCTCTCCTACTGCCGGAGTGTCCTCGATGGGCCCGAAGCCCTCCTGATGCTCGGTAAAGAGCCCACAAGGAACCCGGGCTTTCTGGGAAAGAAGGTGCTCGTGGCGTACCAGTCAGGGGTGCCCAGCATGGGGTTTACATGTTCAATACTTTAAAAAGGCGGGCGAGTGCCTTCCGGATGAAAGAAAAGGGCAAGGTCGTGACCGAATTCCTTTCTTCCCTTGCTCTTCCTGCACGCAACCTCGACTGGCGTGGGACCACCTCATGGTACCCGTCTGGTTCTCAGAGGCTCTGGGCTCGCGGGCTGGGATCACATGGCAGACCCAGTCGGAGGGCGCCACGGGGACCCAGAGTCCGCTGAGAACCCGCCGTCACCCCTCACGCTGCTGTATGGTGGGACAGTCACTTCTGCGGCAGGCAGCCCCCGCCCCCCGTGCCCCCCAGAGCTTCCCCCAGCCCAGCCACCTGCCTGAAGCCCCAGGAGCACTTAGCAGCGAAGCCCGGATGTTCTTCACCAGTAATCTGAGCTCGTGAGCCCTTGGAGGCTTGGGCGGACAGGATTCCTGAGGGGAGGATGAAATGCGCTGTAGATTCTGCAGAGAGAAAATCGAGACGGGTGACTGGGGAGAAGGGGGGCGCCACCGGACCCCTGTCACGGGGCAGCGTCTTCGGGGAAAATCCGCCCGGGGTGGGGGCTGACCCTGCGGCGGGCTGCGCAACAGTTTTCCGTTCTCAGGGGAAGGGAGGGTCCCAGCCCACCATAGCCTCTGCCCCTGCCTCGGAGCCTTTTCTACCCAAATAACCCGTGGGAAGCGGCGGGGCACTCAGCCAGAGAGGGCTCCCCGGAACCTGGCTGTGAGTGCAGCCCGGAAGCAAAGCTCGCCTTGGGTCCACTGCCCCAGGTCAGGTGCTGGCGAGAGAGGGGGACACCCGCTCCAGGCTGCAGGGGCCCACTGCCCACGGGCTCCGAGCGGGACACCGGCCTCACACACACGCGCACGCACACACGCGCACGCGTGCAAACACACACACACACACACACACACGCGGCGAGGGCCGCCCAGCAGGTCCGCACCCCAGGTGGGGGTCTCTAAGTGTCACCCAGGTGACGGACTACAGCAGTGACAGAGGCGCCCATCATCATGTTCTCAGACGGGCATCCAGGCATTTCCAACAGAGAAAAGGCTCCTTTAACGCAGAGGGCCTCACTTTAAACTGTCTCCCAAACTGGCTTCCTGCCTTCCCTCGCGGCGGCGAGCGCTCGCTACGAGGGGTCCCAGGGCACCCGGGGGGCCCGGTCTGTCAAGTGTGTGACTCTCGGTTTTGGCTTAGACTTGCACTTGGGGCATCGAGCCCCCGTCGGGCTGTGTGCTCAGCGGGGGTCTGCTTCAGATTCTCTCCTTCTCCCCCCGCCTTCTCTCTCAAATAAATAAAAATAAAAATAAATCTTTAAAAAAGCGGGGTGTGGGGGGGGTCCCTTAAGTACCAAGGCCTGGGACTCCTAGAAAGGCTTCTCAGAGACGCACACAGAGCCTTCCAGGAAGGGCTCCTGGGCACTGATCGGACTCGGATGTTTCTCTGGGGGGCAAGCTTCCCAACATCTCAAGGTCACCATTTAGAAACCACTACTGTGAACCACGACCTTGCCAACTGTGAGCTGCAAGAAGTCACCGCAGAATCCTTAGGATCCAAGCCCATGAGCACTGGGGTAAGAGCATTCACGTGTCGGGGGAGGAGAGGAAATATTTCGGTTGTCTGTGTGGTGGTTAATTGTATGCTTCAACATGACAGGGCCACGGGATGCACAGTATCTGTTCAAAAGCAGTCCTGGGTGTTTCCGTGAGGCTGTTTTCGCACGAAGTTAACATTTAAATCATAAGACCCAGTAAAAGCGACGGCCCTCCCTAATGTGGGTGGGCCTCGCCCAATCAGTTGAAGGTCTGCTAGAAAAGAGGCTGACCTCTCCTGAAAAACGGGGTTCCTCAAGCCTGACTGGCTTCATGCTGGGGTGTCGGTTTTTTCCCTGCCTTTAGACTCGAGTGGAGACACCAGCTCTCCGTGGCTCTCCTGCCTGCTGGCCTGCAGGCCGGAACAGCAGCTCTCCGCCATTCTCATGGCTAACTAGGTTTCCCAGATGCCTCGGTCCTGGGAAGTAGAGCTCTGAGGCCATAGGCCCCGAGTGGACAGTGGAAAGTCAAGTTTCAGCTCCAGAAAGGCATGGGGTCAGGGCTAATTAAGGTTGGAGCATGCCACAGCTGCCAGAGCAGCCCAGACCCCTGTTCCTCCCATCCCACGGGGTTCTGGAACCCCTGCCCTGAACTTGCAGCACGTCAGGATCCGCAGGCTGTGGTCACCCAGCAAGCAGTCAGGCATTCCCTCTCTACCATGGTGGGGTGGGGGGGGCCTTGGTCATGCAGACTCCCCTGCAGGAGGGGGACCAGGAGCCCTAACAGGCCGTGAGGCACCACCCTCCGTGGCTCACCTGAACGTCCCTCGCATCCACGGCCTTGGTGCTCAGAAGCACCGACGGAGATGCAGCCCCAACCAGGTGCTTCAAGATGTCCTTGAGAGTTTCAGACACGGCCTTGGTCTCTGTCTCCCGGTCCTGCCAAAAGAGGGGGACGTCCTCAGATTGCCTCCTGACCGTGCACCGTGCAACGGGGGGGGCAGAGGCTGGCCGTCCTCACTGCATCCCAGGGACCAAGCATGCGGAGCGGGGGAAGGGGGGTTCGGGGCTCTGGGAGGTCAGATCCCCACAGGTGACCTGCTCATTCTCCTCTGGGAGACGGGGTCCTCCTTACTGAGCTCAGAAGTAGGGGAACCTGGGTGGCTCAGTGGGTTAAAGCCTCTGCCTTCAGCTCAGGTCATGATCCCAGCATCCTGGGATTGAGCCCCTCATCGGGCTCTCTGCTGCTCAGCGGGGAGCCTGCTTCCCGCCCCCCCTCTGCTGCTCAGCGGGGAGCCGGCTTCCCGCCCCCCCCCCCCCCCGCCTGCCTGCCTCTCTGCCTACTTGTGATCTCTGTCTGTCAAATAAATAAATAAAATCTTAAAAAAAAAAAAAGAAGTAACTCCTGCTCCTTATTTTCAAAATGACAACAATTGAGCTCGTGAAATATACAAACGTGTCGCTGCTTCTGTGTCGACCCTTTCAGACAGATGTTTCTTCTTTCTTGCATGACATTGGGTAATTTTTTTTTTTTAAATTAAAAAGTATCCAAGTAAATGAAAGGGCCCAACAAGAAAGATAAGCTTGTGGAGGCACCAAGCTGGGCAGTTTATATTACCGGGTGTCAACTCTGTAAATCTATGATAATTAATCCCCGACAGAAAGGCGAACATTCCTGGGTTCCAGAATGTTCCAGCACCACCGTTCATGAAGCCCCACACTGGAAACCACCTAAGTATCCGTCGAGAACTAAACAGATACATCGACTGTGGCGCAGTCACGGGGGTGGCCGGGGGAGGGGGGGGGACGGCCCACAGTCCAGTGTAGATGCCCTCGAGGCTTCCACATCCCCAGCCTGCTCGGGGGACAGGACAGCGGCTCGCAGGGACCCCCACCCGGACCACAGACCTACGGAAAACCTCCCACCTTGCGGGGCTGGAGGGATCTTGGAGGTTGGCCTGCAGAGGGCTGGCTGGCCGGCCAGGCCCTGTTACAGCGAACTTGATCCCACTCAGCCCAGAGAGCAGCTACTCTCTGCCAGAAACTCTAATAATGATCAAAACAGCTAATCCTCCATCGCTCCTGGGATATGTCAGGCTCAAGTCTACGCGCTTACCCGTATTAACTAATTTAATCTTCGAAACCACCTCTACTACCGTTATCCCCATTTTACCGATGAGGAAACTAGTGCACAGAGACGTAAATTAACTCGTGGAGGGTCACACAGCTCACGAGTGGCAGAGCCGAGAGTCAGACCCAGGCGTTAGGGCTCCAGGGTCTGCGCTTAAGACCACCATGTTGCCGTCTTTCTCTTCTGTCCTTTTTTTTTTAACTGAGGTGACATTCACCTAAATTCATGTAAAACCATCTTAAAAGGGCAGCTGGGTGGCTCAGTGGGTTAAGTCTCTGCCTTCGGCTCAGGTCATGATCTCAGGGTCCTGGGATCGAGTCCCACATCGGGCTCTCTGCTCAGCGGGGAACTTGCTTCCTCCCCTCCCCTGCCTGCCTCTCTGCCTACTTGTGATCTCTCTCCCTCTGTCAAATAAATAAAATCTTTAAAAAAAAAAAAAAAAAGAAGTAACTCCTGCTCCTTATTTTCAAAATGACAACAATGGAGCTTGTGAAATATACAAACGTGTCGCTACTTCTGTGTCGAACCTTTCAGACAGATGTTTATTAAAAAAGTATTATTTATTTATAAATTTATATTTATTAAAAATAAATTTATATTTATCTTTAATTTATTTTAATTATATTTATTAAAAATAAATTTATATTTCTTTTAAAAGTATATTTAAAAATGAAATAAAATAAAATATGCATTTCAGTGTGATTCAGCAGGCTCCGTATTCTGCTGCCACCATTGAGAGGTCATTCCTTCTGCTATCTCTCACCCACCAACAATCACTCCCTGCCCCTCTCCCCCTCCTTTCCCTGACTGCCCCTCCCTGCCCCGCCCCTCCCCACCAACAGTCCCTGCAGCCCCTGAATGATCTGCCTGCCAGGGAGATCTCCAAGCCTTGAGCTCCCCAACGAGACAGACCATGTTGGGCTTCTCTCCCTCCAGGGACCTTCCTGGGGTTCCTTTGTGTTGCAGAAAGTGTCAGAGCCTCCTTCTTTTTAAATGGCTGAAAAATATTCCCTCCCGGGGCACCTGGGTGGCTCAGTGGGTTAAGCCGCTGCCTTCGGCTCAGGTCATGATCTCAGGGTCCTGGGATCGAGTCCCACGTCGGGCTCTCTGCTCAGCAGGGAGCCTGCTTCCCTCTCTCTCTCTCTCTGCCTGCCTCTCTGCCTACTTGTGATTTCTCTCTGTCAAATAAATAAATAAAATCTTTAAAAAAAAAAAAATATATTCCCTCCCGTGGACGGACCTCATTTTATTTACACACTCAACTCGTTTTTAACCCCCAGGATTTCCCGTCCCTTCACAGAGGAGGAAACCCAGGGTGACAATAAGCAGTGGGTGCTCTGACGTCCCAGCTCCTCCCCCAATGAGCGGCACACCCCTGCCCCCCAAGGCCTTCACATCCTCAGGGGGCCGGAGGCTCCGGTCCTGCGCCCACGGGCCAGACCAGCTCCCAGGGGGCTGGCTTAGTGCCACACTTAGAGCCTCACTTCTCATTCACGGGAGGAGCGTCCGACAGTTGGAGAAGCCCATGGGATGCCGGGACGTGTGGGGGGGGGGGCAAGCTGCAAACAGCGGCACAACAGGCCACAGTTTGGGTGAGAACGGGGCGGAGGTGGGGTGGGGTGGGGGGATAAGCTCATTTTTGCAAAAAACCCAGGAACAGAGAAACACGAGCTAATGAATGACCAAGTTACCAAGTTACCGTGTGCAGGGGCGGATGGGGCGGGAGGGACAGGGTAGAGACTGCCCGTCTGAGTCAAAGGTTTCCCGCAATTTTGACGTCTGAACCGCGTGAGTAGTTCACATTTTCAAACAATACATGTAAATGTACAAAGACAGGGGACAAAACCTGAGCATGGGTGCGGACAGGCAGCGGGGCACTCCGGGGTCCCCCAAGCACACAGAGGAAGAATGAACTCAAGGAATCCTACATGCGGGGGTCTGCCTGCCTCGGCGGGGCACAGCCCGACCCAAAGGCAGGAGCACGTTGGCCACGGTGCCGGGACAGTCGGCCACGGAACGTTCCGTGCACTCGGCCGGCCTGACCACGGTGCCGTGGGGACCGCGAGATGCAGACGTGGGAGGGAAGGGAAGGGAAGACAGGACAGGACGGGACAGTCCGAGCCTCTGGTGGGACCCAGTGGCCGGGCAAAGCGACAGTTGTGATGTGTGCCGGTTAGGGGAGTTCCAGTCCAACAACAAACTGCATGCCTTCATGTCACGGCACAGAAGGTGACGGTATGGACGGACAGAGGCTTACAGTCCCATACTTAGCTGCTGGGGAATCTCTCTGTGGTTGGACGAGAGTCTGAAACAGAGCCAAGACGGCGGACAACCATCATCACAACCCCACCCTGCAAGGAAACCGGCAGTCCCGCGGGCCTCTGGCCTACGTGATCTCGTGTGATCTTTCCAGCCCCTGAAAGTGACCCCGGGGTGACATCGTACGCCCACTCCCTGCTTCCAAACTCATTTCTTCCAATACCTAAGACCGTGGGAAGCAGAGAGATCGCCTTCCGATTCTACATGCACTGAATTTTAGGTGGGGGGGGGGGCGGGGAGAGACACGCCTGTCCCCAGGAGCCAGCCCACAGCCACACCTGAGCTGCCCCGGGAGTGCCTCGGGGAAGCAGAAAGGATCTGATGTCAGGCACGACAGCTGAGGATCGCCGTGGCGACAGACGTCCCTGGTTCTCAGCCTGCACTGCACAGCAGTGCTAGAAACAATTCTGGGGTTTGGTGGGGGGGGCGGGGGGCAGGCCCAGAATCTTCTAAGGTCCCCAGCAATGGCAGGTGTGGCAGGGTTGAGGGCCGGCGTTAGATCCAGCAAAGCCGCCCCCCCTGCCCCGTCAGCGCAGCCCCACGATCCAGGAAGAGGGGAGAAGCCCACCGGCATCGGAGGGGCGCCAGGCTGAGCCTCTGTCCCCCAGATCAGGGGGTCACCACGCACATGCGTTCTCACGTACACCAACAGAGGGGGCAGGGGGTGTGAAAAAAACGCCCAGACTGACCTCCGCCACTGCCCTGGGCTGCACCGTCACGGCCGTGTCCGCAGTGCTGACGTAGGACCACCGGATCGGGATGTCCTCTCTCTTCTCTCTCATGTGGAGCTCCAGCTGCCGAAACACAGGGTGACGGGAGAGCTACGCGGCCAGCGGAACCTCATGCGTCCGCGCGTGTCTGCACGCGTGGGTGCTCGCTTATTTTCCGAGACGTCTGCTTGGCCTCCCCTTGCCTTTCACAACGGTCAGGAAAGCTCTAACCTCCCTGGGGCTCCCCTTCACCCCACCCCCACCCCGCCAGCACCTTCCGCGGCCTCAGCCCACCCCTCGGAGGTTCTCAGCGTTGGCCACGGAAGCCCAGATGTCATGAAAATTCTGCGCTACGTGATTCTGTAATTACATGAGTAATTCTCTGCGCTTTGCATTCTCTCCGGGGCTGACACCAAGGCGGGCAGGAGGGGGAGGATTAGGTGGGAAGGGGGATGCGTAGCCCACCCCTCGCTCCCACAGGCCCCGAGGGTTGTGCCCCAGCACGGGTGTCCTCGTCCTCTCTTGCCTGGGCCGACGCACGGCCTCCAAGTGGACTCTCGGCTCTTGCAACAACCCATTGGATGGGACCCACGCAGGGAGGCAGCGTCACGCCCCCCCACCACCCCCAGATTCTCAGAACTGGTGATAACAGGACCAGGTACAGCAAAGGGGACTTTGCAGAAAGGACCAGTGAATGAGGAGACAATACTGGGTCATCCTAGTGAGGCCCGAGAGAAGAGGTAGACAGGCCAGCAGGCCAGCGAGGGGCGCGAAGACGGAGGGAGGATGCCAGGAGCTTCCGGAATGAGGCGGTGGCTAGAGGCTGCCAACAGCCCTCAGCGGCCGGCCCTCAAGAGCACAGGACCTCCGGAGCAGGGAGGGAACAGAATCCCGCCAACAGCCCAACGAGCAAGGAGGCAGAGCCTCCCAGAGCTTTGAGACTGCAAGGCGGCCCGCCGATGTGAGCCTGTGCTGGACATCAGGCCTCCAGAGTGGCTCCATTTATGCTGGGTTTTCTTTAAAAAATATATTTATTTATTTATTTATTTTTTTAGAGAAGAGAAAGAGCATGCCCGGGTGCAGGGGGCAGAGAGAGAGAGAATCCCAAGCAGAGTCTGTGCTGAGCGTGGAGCCCAACACGGGTCTCGACCTCATGAGCCTGAGATCACGAGCTGAGCCGGAACCGCGAGTCGGACGCTCAACCAACGGCGTCCCCCAGGCGCCCCCTCATCTAGGTTTTAAGCTAAGTTTGCATGCTCCGTTTCAGCAGCCGCAGCCAACGAGTACCCCTCCCTTTGTTCTGCAGCCCGAGACTCTTTCCTGAGCACAGACCCCAGCTCTTCCCCACCCTCAGCCGAGGAGGAGAGAGAAGCTTTCCATGGCACTAGCCCCCCCTCGGGGCCGTCAGCTCAGGCTAGCAGCTGGGAAGACCAGCGAGGCCCTCCCTGGCCCTAGAACCCTGGCTGATTCCCAAGAAGGTACACCAGCCCAGGCAGGTCCTGGGGCAGCGAGACAAGCAAGACAGACGTCGGGAGGGGTCGGGAGGGGCAGGGGCCCTTCTGCACCTTTTATCTGAAGGACAACAGAGCGACTCTCCTGCCTGGGGCTTGGATGTCGGCTACCCTCCGGCAGCTGCCTGCCTTTGAGAGGGAATCCGCAGAGCGGTTTTCAGCTGTGTTAAGAGATCAAAGATGCGATCATGTTACTTGTCTCTGAGCTGCATGAAACGGCACAAAAACAGCATCTGGGAAACTCCGTGTCCTCCGTGGAGGCTTGCGGGTCTCGCTGGACTCACTCTGTCCTGAAACAGCCATCGCGTGTCGGCGACGCGTGTCCCGGACTCTGCAATTATTTTGCAATTACGCCATCCAGAATGTTCGGGGGAGCGGGAGGGTACGCACATCTCACGGGTGTGCGAAGTGACGCCCTCCTCGGGTCTCAGGAGGGGAGGGTCAGTGAGGGGGGTCCGCAGGGCTGGCTCATGGAGAAAAGCCACGTAGGTGGCCAGAAAACCTTGCTGGCCCCGGCTCTTCGTAACCATGCCTGTGTAAGAAAAGCACCCGGGATGTCCTCTTCCCCTGTGGTCGAGGGGCCATGAGACTTGGCTCATGCCCCCAACAAGCAGCCAAGCTCAGGCACAGAGGAAGGGGAGACACGGGGTCGAAGCCACGGTGACTCCTAAAACAGACCCAGAAATTCACTGCCTAATGGAACCTCGTGGACCCTGCTTCATGGGAGGGACACAGCTGCCGGGCGGTTCAGCGCCCAGGAATTCCCCTCGTAGCCTATTACGATGATGAGACGTGACTCTGTGTAATGACTGCGGAGATCGTCACTAGCAACGTAGCACACAGACGAGCGCCCCTCGGAGAGGCAGCGATTCGGCTTCCAGAAAACCATGGTGAAGCAAGTAGCATCAAAAAGCCACCCAAGGGAGCGTCCTGGCTTCCCAGTGCACAGAAAGGTCATGTTCAGGCGCCAGCGCGGCTCAGTGCACTGAGCGTCTGACTCTTGATCTCGGCTCAGGTGTGGTCTCAGGGTCGCGGGATCGAGCCCCGCGTCGGGCTCCACGCTCAGCCAGGAGTCTGCCCCTCCCCCTCCTTCTGCGCCTGCCCCCGCGCTCCCGCACGCACTCTCTCTAAAATAAATATGTGGTTTTTTAAAGCTATATTTACACTATCCTGTAGTCTATGAAGTGTGCAAAAGCATCACATCTAACAAAAACATACATTATTGCTGAAAAATGGTGACCACCGTGTGAGCGTGCGACCACAGATCACCGGGACAAACGCTGGAAGGGAAAATGACATCCGACAGAGACACCCAGCCAGCGAAGGCTGCCGAGGACACGCGGACAGACGTCCCCCACGCTGGCTCCCACGAGCCTTCCGGGGTGGAAAGTGCAGCATCTTCAAAGTCGAATGAAATGAGCCGAGCCTGTACCGAGCCACGATGAGGACAATCCGTGGGTGATGAGAGAAATGAGGCCCCTACTCGTCTTTCAAACTTACACCGACGAGTAAGAGGTCTTTTAAAGCTGGCCTTTTCCAAAAACTAAAAAAGGGAGGAACTCCCAGGCCAGCCCCTAGGCTGGTGCCCCAGCTGCCGAGGACGGCTGGGGTCTGGCGCCGGGTCTCGGGACAGAACCACTGTCCTCCTCTGGGATGTCTCCCACCTTCTCTCCGCCCGTCGGCAACACCCCTGCTCTGTTTAAACGCCTCGAAACGCAGCCTCTCTCCCGACAGTGGCAGACGGAATTCGTGACCTCCACCCACACACACCTGTGTGTAACACGTATGTACCACGGGTGTGCGTGCACGGGTGTGCGTGCGTGTGTACGGTCCGTGCGCATCCACAACCCATGCTTTACTTCTACCCTTACAAGGTAGAAGCTTACAGTCCGACACCTCCGAGACAGACGAGGCCCCACGACCACACCCGCCTTACCCTGTGGGTTGACGAGGTTTACAGTCTCCCCGGGACCCGCTCGACCTCCCCGGACTCACCTGCACATGAAACGGAGAGAGCCGTGCACAGTAGAGCGGGGGCCCCGTGTCTTCGGGGGACAGGGACCCTGCGCGGACCAGGAACTGAATGGCCTCGCCCACCACATGACAAGACACGACCTGGAGGAGGCACGGGACAGGACAGAAAGAATTTGCGCCAAACACCCCTCGATTTCAAGGAATAAAATAATCGGGACCTAAAAAGTTAGCAAGGACGAGACGTCAGCGTTCCAAACCCGCTAAGTTCCCACCTCCGCACCTTTTCTGTTATGGAATCGTCTGAAAACCAGAATCCACATTCCAGATCGTTTCTTCCCAATGCATTTCTCAAGAGCCACACTCTGTGTTGCCCGAATCTAGTCGTTCTATTCTTTCCACATAAAGTGTGTTCCGTTTCTCCCCACCAACAGACTTAAAATTCCCCAGACATTTCCACGTTCATATGCTGTAAAAGCCATTAGCCGTCTCCTCTCTCTAAAAAGGAGGCTTAGAAAGAAAACAAGTGATAGATGTTGTAAGCAAAAAACTTAAAAATATACTTGGAACACCATAAATTGTTTCTGTTTAGATAATTTTCAACCTATTGTGGTTTCCAAAGATGTGGGGATAATTCAAACACCATATAAAATATTAAACACTGAGGAAATAATACAGCCTTAACAAAAATAGCATAAGGAGCTATAAGACAAAGAGAAGTAATTACACCAGGAATAAAGCAGGCCACATTCCCAATAAAAATCACAAAGCATTTCTGAGAAAGCGGTTACCAAACAGAAATATCAAGTTTCTGCCCCCGGACCCCTCTACAGGAGAGGACCTTCTAGAGTGCGGGTCACCCCTGCCCTCGCAGCAGGCGAGCGGGCCCCCGGAGACGATGGGGAGCCAGGTGCCAGGTGCGCACTGGCTGGGAGGGGCGCGGTGGGGGGGCGCCCGGCAGGTGGCCAGCGTGCCAGGCCGGGGCCAAGTCATCAGGAGGGAGGCAGAAGGCAGGAGGGACCCCCACCTTCCCAAGGGAACGCTGCCGGCTGTCACTTGGGAGGGAAAAGAAAATTCTTTAATTCTCTGGTGGATTTATCAGAATCTAAAATAAAATACCAAGTGGAAAGATTATCCAAATAGTTCCTTTATCCGGCCTGCTGTTTCCCCAAGTTCAGGCTAGGACATCTGCCCCCTTCTTCTTTCTCATCTCCAGCGACCTCCTTCCTTCCCACCCGCAACGGCCCCGTCCAGAGCCTCCCCCACGCCCGGCCCCTCTGCCCCTCCCGAGGAGACGGATGCTGGGCCCTCCCTGCATGCCCCCCGCGTCCGTGCCCAGCGTCCCCCCTGCCCCGTCGAAGGCTCTCGATGGCACAGACTGAGAAGGGAGAGCATCGCCTGCTCTCGGCCCTGGCAGAAACCGCCCCACACGCGTGTCCCCTGGCCCGGCAAGGTCGTGCAGAAGCTCAAGCTACGTGCGTGAGTTTACATATCCTCATCGTTGTTACCGCCTCTCCCGAGTTCACAGAAGGTTGGAACAAAAAAATGTTTGTACAAGAAATGTCTATTCATTTAAAAATAAATGCTCTATAAACAGTCCTCCTTGGAGGAACGCATTTTCGTGCCAGATGAGTTACAAACACAAGAGACATGACACGGAGAGCGTTCACTGTCCCCATCTCGATGGCCCAGGCCTCGCACGGCTCTGGGAAAAACACCAGAGGGGTGACTGCTGGGTCACTGTTAGGTCTCTGGAACCTTCTGTCTCTACAAGCTGATTCGAATTTTCACAATATGTATAAAGTCCCAGGGCTCCGTCCGTGCTCTCGAGCAAGAAGGAGGTAGTTTCCATTGCATCCGGTTCCACACAAAGCTTCCCTCGACCCCATCCCCGGATACGTAGCGGCCTGAGCCCATGATTAAGTACAAATAAATAAACAAGGGTTTAGACTTAAAGGCTTTAAAACTTCTAGGATGCAAGGCTCCGATGGCCGCAGCCCCTATTCAGGTCCCATCAAGCACGGAAGTGGAGCACTGAAGACAGAGCATTTATGGGTCCCAACGTCCTGTCACCGAGAGCCGCTGGAGGGTCTTCCCAGCCCCCGGGGTCCCGACCCCCTCCGTAGAACCGGCCACGCAGACGGACCATTCTCCGGTCTCCCCGCAGCACTCAGCGGAAGAGTTGGCCACAACAGCTGAGCTGCCCCAGCGTTGCAGCTCGGCCCAGCGAAACGCGGCTGGCGCTGTGGCTCGGAGCCCGTTAAGGGACAATGACGGCACCGAGCCTCGTCCTGGCCGGCCGCTGGCCCTGCCATCCTGGGAATAATAATGCTTCATTTGTCAAATGGACAAGAACAAAATGGAAAGGCTTTAAAAATAAGTAATCTTCTTTTAGCTGCATTAAGGTGTTATCCACAAGGGGGATTAAATTCTCTTGGCTCCGGTGAACGAGGGACAAGCTTTTGCCACCACAGAGGGGACCCCACTTGGAGCCGCAGAAGGTGGGGGCCCCGAGGCGATGCACAACAGACCCCTCCAGCCGGTCGGGCCTCCCAAGAGACCAGGATGTCCAGGACTGATGTCTGCCTAAACCCAGCCAACAGGGACAGACCCTGCTCGTGACCCAGAGTCCCCCCACCCCGTCCCCCACACACCAGTGTTTCTCAGGGTCCCCCCTGAGGTTTTCACAGGAGCTCCCCAGAGCATCCCCATCACACAGAGCTGTTTAAATAGGGCTTTTCGACCCTCAGTGCTCTGGCTTCCCGTGGAGGGACTCCAATACTGGTACCAGATTTTCGAAGTCAGGTAGAAACGGGATCTAGTACCTGCCGTGGGACTGAGCTCTTCTCCAAGACAGATGTGAACCTCTGGGCCCAGAGCAGGACTCCAGGAAGACAACATCTGGGAGCATAAGGAGCTCCCGTGAAAAGAGCCAGCCACGAGCCCACTGGCTTCACGCTGGAGAGACTTTCTCCAAAGCGAACAGACAACTCTTCAGTCCCATAAACCATTTCAAAATCGCGCCCACAGAAAGCTGAACTGTGCATCCCAGAGACATCGCCCTCCTCTCTACAGAGGAGAGCATCTGCCGAGGACGGGCTTCGTGGATGGAGGGGCCCCAGGGTGGACACCCGGTCCACTCCTGCGGATCAAGACCGAAGGCCAGGACGGAGGGTCATGGGGATGCTAAGACAAGCACACATCACCGTCATCGTAACCGGCGCAGACAGAACAGATGGGGTCGTGGTTCACGTTCCTGTGCTCGCTCCAGCTTCAGGATGGAAGCTCCGGCAGTCACACACCCTCGCAAGTAGGTCTGATCTTGAAACTGCAGCCCTCTGTTTAGACCTGGGGCCAAAGAACGAGCCTCCGTCCTAGGCAGTGCTGAGTTTGGCTAACGCTGGCCAGAGAAAGGCCTGGAGTGTCTTCCAATCTCGCCGCACTCCTTCCGTGTTCCTTTTCAAGTCAGCTCCTTGGACGGCTGACTCAGCTCCTTCTTCTCTTGGAACCCTCTAGAGACCTGGAAATAATTTATTTATTTCTGTCCCCAAAAGAACTAGAAACACAGCCATGAAAACGCATCGAAAGGGCTGAGGTCACCGAGTCTCTCTCCCCGTGATCATGCTTTGTAACAGCCCGAGGGAAGAACTCCGAAACGACAGGGAAGGTATCATCTGTGCTCCCAACACTGCTGTCTAGACTGACCTCTGTAAATGTTCTTGAAGACAGCACCAAGCTGATACAAACGATCCTTTCTACTCAGGAACAGAGATGCAACTTATTTTCAAAGATTTTATTTGTTTGTCAAAACCACAGTAAGATCCCACCTCACACCGGTCAGAATGGCTAAAAGTCAGGAAACAACAGATGCTGGCGAGGATGCGGAGAAAGGGGAACCCTCCTACACTGGTGGTGGGAAGGCAAATTGGTGCAGCCACTCTGGAAAACAGCATGGAGGGTCCTCAGAAAGTTGAAAATAGAACTGCCCTATGACCCAGCAATCACACTACTGGGTATTTACCCTAAAGATACAAATGTAGTGATCCTAAGGGGCACGTGCACCTGAATGTTTATAGCAGCAATGTCCACAATAGCCAAACTATGGAAAGAACCTAGATGTCCATCAACAGATGAATGGATCAAGAAGATGTGGTATATATACACAATGGAATACTATGCAGCCATCAAAAGAAATGAAATCTTGCCATTTGCAACAACATGGATGGAACTAGAGCGTATCATGCTTAGCGAAATAAGTCAATCGGAGAAAGACAATTATCATGTGATCTCCCTGATATGAGGAAGTGGAGAGGCAACGTGGGGTGTTGGGGGGGCCGGAAAAGAATAAATGAAACAAGATGGGATCAGGAGGGAGACAAACCGTAAGAGACCCTTAACCTCAGGAAACAAACTGGGGGCTGCTGGGGGGTTGGGGGGAAGGATAGGGTGGCTGATGATTCACAGACCCGCACCCCTGAAGCAAATAATACATTGTATATTAATTAAAAAAGTATTTTGGGGGCGCCTGGGTGGCTCAGTGGGTTGACGCCTCTGCCTTCGGCTCAGGTCGTGGTCTTGGGGTCCTGGGATCGAGCCCCGCATCGGGCTCTCTGCTCAGCGGGGAGCCTGCTTCCCCCACCCTTCTCTCCCTGCCTTTCTGCCTACTTGTGATCTCTGTCAAATAAATTAAAAAAAAAATTGTGTGTTTGTTTAGAGTGTGGGCAGGGGGAGGGGCAGTGGGAGAGAGAGAGAACTTGAGCAGACTCTGTGATGACCACAGAGCCTAATGCAGGCCTCGATCTCATGACCCTGAGATCACGACCTGAGCCAAAATCAAGAATCAAAGCTTCACCGAGTGAGCCACTAGATGCCCCAAGACTCAGTTTCAAAGGTAAAATGCATCGCGGCTGGGCGCGATCCGAACATCCATGCAGTTAATCCTGTTGGCCCTGGGAGAGATGAAAAATACTAGAAAAAAGACAGCGGCGCGGCCCAACCCCGGAATGCTGGGTCGACGCTCTGCTTTCCAGTACTGCGGGACACGCCATGGACCAGCCGGGCTCCGGCATCCCTCCGTGGCAACACTCCCCGACCCCCTCGGGTCAGGACACTTGAAATGAACAGGAAGTGTTTCCAGTAATGCTGCTCTCCCAAGGGGGACGGCTACTGGGGAATGTGGTTTACTGCCGGCATTTGGGGCTCAAAGGTCTATCTGTGAACGTGGCATTCTCTTCCATCAACCCTATGTAGGAAAGTCACATACGGGACATTTCCTTTAAACTGAAGGTAGGAGGGAACAGGGTCCTCTCTAGGCTGCCTGTTAGTGCTCCCGGCAAGGGGTCCCCGTCACTCCGTCACACCCACCCCCGAAAGCTGCTGCTTCGTAGCCCGACGCACAAACGGAAC